>NC_138232.1:18574521-19939521 GCF_964197995.2 Scardinius erythrophthalmus | reverse complement strand
ATTTCAAAGCCGCAAGAATGCCCTTGTCTGTTCTAGAAAGGATGCAGCAAATATATTTAATGCTAATGTATGAGGCCTCCGCTGAGTTTCATTCATTTACGATGAGATGCGCTCTAGTTCAGCTTCACAATGCAATGCAAGTGAACGCGGCGCATCGGAGCCTCAATGTCAAGGTTATTTATTGTCTCCTATAGGTTTTAATTATTAAATACATGCAATAGGCTCTATGCACGAACGCTGCTAACGTATTTCCAGTAGGATCTCAGCCGGCGTCTTTACTTCCGCATAGCGCGTTCTATAGAGAGTAGAGCTGAAACAACTAATCGATTTAATCGATTAAAATCGATTATTAAAATAGTTGTCAACTAATTTAGTCATCGATTAGTTGCTAAATAACTTTTATTTGCCGTAAGCGGCTCATTTCGTGCATATTTTAAATCTGCGGTGACCAAAGTGTGGCAGTAATGATCCACCGGAGTTTTTACTCAGCCAGTACAGCAGGAGAAGTAGCGAATAGCCAATAGCTGGCCTTGTTTTATGTCACGTGCTTCCCGCACAGCGTCTCTGCAGCATTCAGCGAGATGGCAGCTCGAGAAAGAAAAAGAAAAAAGCGGAAGATGAAACTAATCGAACGAAGCAGCATTCGGCAGTTTAGGATATCGCACAAGAATTGTCAACAAAGAAAACATTTCATCACTGGAGAGGGTTTTTTTTTTCCGACACCATCGTATCAATTGATTTTGATTAATATGCGCGAGGGAGAGAGAGAGAGCAAGACAGCGCTCGGGTGAGTGCGCGCGCGCGCGGCCGGGGCTCTCTGTTAAACTGACAGGACTTGTCACAAGCAAATGATACACTTTAACTCTATGATGGTTAAACTCTGCAATTCATTATTTTTACTCAGAACTAATGTTTTGGTAGGAACGAAAGTTTACCATAAATTTACCAAAAAAAGCTACTTTCAACTTTCTGATTGATTTCACAGCATAAGCTATAAAGCTGTTTCCCAGGTATAAGCTGTGTGTTTACAGGAAAAAATAAAATAAAATGCAATTTACTGCAACTGTATTCTTTATTCTTATTCTTCGTGAAAATATGTTCTGCAAGATTCCTTAATAAGCTTTGTTCGGGATGTTAAACTACTTTACTTTAGGAGCCCTAAGGACTGCCATGGTGAAAACATTTGAAATCTCCTTTGTGAAATTTGCTAGAGTACCTATGGGTCAGTGTTTTGATTGCAGAAGAGTTCGACAAAGGATTACTAACACATAATAAAACACAACTCCAAGTATGTTTTTGATGAGGATATGACAATGCAAAATGGTTAAAATCTCTAAAAAGTCTATGTTGAATGATAAAGACCCTTTGTTAATAATTTACTTGGGGAAAAAATGGCTAAAACTAAAATATAAGTACATAAACCGATTAATCGATTAATCGTAAAAATAATCGTCCGATTAATCGATTATCAAAATAATCGTTAGTTGCAGCCCTAATAGAGAGCCTAAGTCCCTCCCCTTCCGGTCGACCACCATGGGACCTTATTTCGGAAAAATATTGTATGGTAGTCAATGGCGAGAGACAACAAATATTTTGATCTCGTTTGAATTGTGCCCTGATTTACACATATGATGTTTGTCAATTTAAAAGATACATTTTAAAGTCAAGAAAGTCGCAGCTTGATGTAAAACTGATGAGGTATAAAGGCCTCATTATACTTCTGCGTCGGACCTACGCCGGAGCCTATACGCCGTAGGCAACGTGTTGGTTTTAATTTATACTTCTGTGTCGTTGTCCGCGTTGACGCGCACCTAGGGAGCATGTGAAACCCCGAGGGAGGGGTTCTGGCAGACCAATCACCGCGCTTGTGTCCGCGTAGAATTGACGCGTTGTTACATTTTTGGAGAGGTGCACGTCAGGGTACGCCGTAGGGTACGCGCGCTACACACAGCCTACGACGTAGCTACGGCGGCAGTTCGACGCAGAAGTATAAAACAGGCTTAAGACTGTGAAAATACATAATTACAAAGACTACAAACCCAGAAGGCGCACATGTGACGTCATACCTTTTCTCTCAATGAATGAAGCTAACTTTACTGAAGCTAACGTCTGTCATTTTTTCTATAGTCTTACATTATAATTGTAACGTTACGCCGTCATGCCTGAGTGTTTTGAGCCAGAATACACACATACGAGCAACGGATCTTGTGACGTACATAGTGCGAGACGAGAGATGTAGTTCATTGAGCGATTTTCACATAAAACTAAACGTTACTCTTCTGTTTTATGACAAACTGCGACTTTCTTGACTTTCATAATTACCTTTTAAATTGACAAACATCATATGTGTAGTTCAGGGCACAGTTCAGACGGAATAAAAAGATAAGTTATCTCTCGCCATTGACTTCCATACATATTTTTTCCGAAGTAAGGTCCCATGAGCCGGAAGCGGAGGGGCGGGACTTAGGCTCTCTATAGGACAATTCACTTTAATAAAATTCATTTTCTCAGAAACGGAGACAACGATTTTAGAAACTGATTCGCTAGTCGAATTTTTTTGCGATATGAGAGAATACTCACCCTCAAAGTTGTTGATGTAGCTTGAAATTTATAATTTAAAGAACTTCTCTATCTTACTCATATGTGTGACAGTTAACTGCCTCACAATATTGTTAACATCATTCACGTTAACCGCAGGAAGTTTTTGTAAACAGCGAGTGTAATTTGCCATTATCTCCACCTAATGCAAAAACGGCTTCTGACGCAGCACCGGATGTAACTGGGCGGGCTGAGACAAAACGCGGAAGCGATCGTACATAGAGCCTATTGGTTGATGAAACATTTATTAAAATTAAGATACAATTTGTACAAAACAAACTTCGCTTTAAAGAAAGGATTTCTACAAAGCAAAACTTAATGAAGTGGTAAAAATCATGTCTGACGATTTACAAAACAAAACTTCATTAAGTGGTAAAAACCATGTCTCCCGATTGCAAATGTTCATTGCTAATGTTTATAATTGCAAATGTTTTTCATTTGTTTAATAAATCTCATAATGATGGCATATCATTATATCATAGCTTTTATTTCTATCTAAAATAATTGGGTCGGTCTGGGGGTACTTGGCAAAGAATCAAATACAGTTGGAAACGACGTAGACCATTAATAACACAGACTGTTAACAATTGTTTTTAATTAGTATTTAAACATTCTCTATGATGATAATTTTTTTTGTAAAAAATATTTTAATAACACGGTTTTGGCGGTTATATAGATCTAATGATGGTGTTCAACTATAACTGTCGGTCTCACGGTTATATACTAACCGTCACACCACTATAGGTGCAACTGTGATGCAATTATTAATAATTGTAATTTTTGCATCACAATAAGTGTATTGTCAAAACATTTTAGTAACTAAACTGAATTTTATTAGGTTTAGTGACAACATGTTACAATGTTTACATGGTTCAATTTCTGGTAAGCTACGCTTTTTTTATTATTTCAGTTCAATTCACTTATTATGATTTGATTTAATATTGACTCATTTGGATAAATATTAGGTAGGCTACACAAGATAGGCATTCATTTTTCTCAAGAAAAAAACAACTCACCTAATGCTGTAAACATACAGAGAGCCCTATCAGCTGGCAGTATTATTTAAGGTTAAAAATAACACAAATTAAATATAATGCATTTTTTTATTATAATAACAACTTTATTTAATGATATAAGTAAAAATATAATAAACATGCAATAGTACACATATTTAGCAAAATACTCTCTATAGCTCTTTTTTCTAGCCAACTAACGTGCCTATATTATGGTCATTAAATGCTTTCCTGAGGTAAATGTTATGTGACATAATTGTTCTCCAACTGTTTTATTGACCCCTTTGATTGATGGCTCGATATTATGTATGAGGAATAAACATTTCGGTAAGCTGTACTGTATCTTTCAACAGTGTTCATTCGTGTTTAACGTTATTTACTATCAGCTAGAGATGATCGGTTCACGTGCAGCTAGGGATCTGTCGTGTCACATTTACAAGCGCCAAAACGGTATTTATTGTCTGAATTTCGTAATAAAAGTGACAGAATCTGAGAGCAGAGATTTTTTAATATCAACTAACCTGCTCTGTCAAGTCTGTCGGTCTCCGTGTCCTCTTTGCTTCGCGATTTTTCTGTGCGTGAGAAAAAAAATGGATGTGTGGCTACATCCAATAAGGTGCTTATCATTCGTTCAAATTCGTAGCATGCGTTGTGCTTGTTGCGCTTCATTGGTTGTCTTGCAATGTGCCTGCTTAGATGCTGTCGAATCAAAACAACGTGGGACTACAGTGATTGGATGTCGTGCAGGCAGCGCGCGCGCTCTCTGCATGCATACAGGTGGTGCACATTTTTTCACAGATGCAGATAAACAGAGCGGCGTGTGAACGTTTTTTCCCCAGTTTTCATGGGAAGTAGCAAGTCTTCTCGAGTCAAAAGGCGCAAGTCCAAGTGAAGTCACGAGTCATTGATGTTAAAGTCCAAGTCGAGTTGCAAGTCTTTGTACATTTTGTCGAGTCGAGTCTGAAGTCATCAAATTCATGACTCGAGTCTGACTCGAGTCCAAGTCACATGACTCGAGTCCACACCTCTGGTAACTTGAATGTATTCTAAATGTATTTAAAATGATCATTATTCTAAAGTGTTACACAATAGGGCTGTCTTTAAAGCTTTATGTTATTTTTAAAAATCAATTATAATGTTAATATTAAAAAGTTTTTACTTCTGGATTCTGACTGTTGCACTCTATTGAAAATACCAGCAATACTTTCTTACAGATCATACAACTGTATTTTGCTTTATTTTTTATTCTTTAACAAACATTATAAATATTTGAATATATATAAAATTAATTAATTTTGCATAATTATTTTTTTTTAAATCTGGTTTTATATTTAAATAAATATTTAATAATAATATAATAATGTATTTAATAATATATATATATATATATGTATGTAGGTTTTTTTTTTTTTTTTTTTTTGCATAAAGAACACAGATAATCTCCTTGGTCTTTTTGAAATGACACTAAATTCCACTAGAATGTCATCATGATTTTGTTCTTTGGATTTCGGTTTTGGTACAATGTTTTATTTCACATGGAGTTACTACAAAGAAAAATACAGTTTCAGCAGTAAGGGTTTGAGCTTTTATTTTAACATTAGGATTTAAACCATTAAGTAATTTTTAAAAAAGTAGAATCTTTTCACTAATTTAATGCTTGATGTAAATTTGGACACTGGTGGTTCTGCTTTGCACACTGTGAAAAGAAACTATAGAACAGAAAACAGCAACAATGTATGAAAGCGTCTTCTTTCCTCATGTGAAAAACTGCAAGGAAACACACACCGGTTTTCTTCTTTTGACACTGAAATGCACAGACATTACACAAGGCATACCAATACGGATTAGAGAAAGGACGAGATTAGAGCTCATCAAAGCTGACTGGAAAGGCTCAGACATTCAGGGTAGACTTACGGCAACAAGACACATTTCATTTAGCTCTATTATTTGTTCTCTGATCAGTTTTCTGTTTCAGGCAACATGGGTGAAAGCACAGCACTTCAAAAGGCAATTACTGCGCTAGGAACAAATGTGTTGCTGCTAACTTAGACACATTTGCAATACCCAGCTATAGCTTTGTAAATAATGCTATTAATCCAAAAGCCCCCATTGCTTTTAGCAATTCCTTTGATTATTTGGCTAATATTGGGTGACACATTTTTCATATAATGTACAGACAATTTAGGCAAAACCGTGACACATAAACAACTTGGTTTAAATTCTCTATTAAAGTGGTGGATGTGTTGGTTAGAGTTGTGGCCTAATGTTTAGCGGCATGACATCAAATGACATTCCTTTTCTCTTTTTTTTTTATTTTTTTTTTTTTGGCTGGATCTATAAATTTAGACATGCTCTATGATAAATGTTGATTTCTGATTTTTTTTTTTATTATTTTTTTTTTTTTTGATAGTTTTGGGGATTTAAAGAAAAAATCTGGGTGGTACAACTGACATAATATGATAGTATGTAGTAATAGTAAGATAGATAAAATAAGATACAAAATTGTGTTAAAAACAATGAAATTCTTAAAATATATACATACTATGCTAAACCTATTATTTCTTATATAATAAAGTTATAATTATTATTTTCTTAAATTCTTTCTTAAATATTTTCCAAAAAATATATTTGACAAGTTCTGCCAAAAAAAAAATCTATCATGTGGTAATAATAATTTATTAAATCTCCTGAAGGAAACACACACCGACTCTGTCATGGTCATTGATCTTAAATATAATAACAACAAATTTGAAAAATACATGCAAAAACATTTCATATTTTATTATATTTTATTATATTTATTATATTAATTTTTACTTGGTTACACCACATGACATTTTTAGATTAAATTTGCCATTCAATTTATGCTTTAGTTGAAAATGTTATCTTTGTCAAAACCATGAATACAGTTCATTTCTAAGAACTTGACATTTGCAATTTTTTAACACGCATTGTCTTTGACCCTTATAGCTGGGTTCAGGTCTGTTTCCCCTCTCTGCCACTATTTTCCTCTGAATAAAAAGTAAAAAGATCAAAAATAAAATGCAGGGTCACATATTAAGCTTTTGTATCTTTAAAAAAAGAAAGAAAAATCAAAGTGCATACTGCTTTTTGTGGAGCTTTTAACGTGATATCTAGTCAAGGACATGCAGGTCTGTGTTCTTCAGAAATACTATAATATCCCCGTTTTCTAATTGTAATAGTCTTTCGAATCATACTTTAACTAATTGTACAAAGACAAACAATGTGGCAAGACATTTTACCAACCGTACCAGTTTCGAACGCTCAAATACTGTACAAAGTCTGAAAATACCCATGACATCAATCTGTCATTTTCAGTAGTTAATACATTTGAAGCTTCCAAATCCCAATAATTCCAACTTGGCTCCACTGAGAGCAACCTTGAAAATCCCAGTAGGAGCAATATAAACAGGAGATTTTTTTATTGGCGTGTGCACTGCTCAAAAGCTCAGGGCACGAGTCAAGTTAGTCAAGTATTTGCACTATTCACTGACATGTTCTATTTTAAATTGAAGTCATTCTCATTCAATAGCTCATTTTAGAATCTCAAAGCAATATCAAATAACAGGATCAGGGTTAACTTTAAGCAAAACCACGCTTCACCTACATACACACGTGGCACGTCTATTGCGGCATTCAACTTTCAAGCCCATTCTTTCCGGCAAAATACATGCTGACCTTAACAGCAATGCTCAATTGGGCCGTTCACACAAAACGCGTTTTTCCATTATATTTTATGTAAGCATGCGCTAGACGGACATCTTTATCGCCGTGCTCCCGCCTCGCGCATAACACGGCATTCAAAAAATGAAACGCTCACAAGTTCAGCATTTTTTTTAAAACAGTCTCTAGACCTTGCGCTTTTTTCCACTCTACTGGCAAAAATCAACGCTATCTCACGACCAATTTGGACGAGTGAGTACGATTTGTCTAAACCCCAGTGATGGATAGGTTTAGGGGCGGGGTCAGGGGTAGGTCATTCGTACGAATTCATACGAATTGAGCAACTTGTAAAATATGTACGATTTGCAAAAATATGTACGATTTGCAAAAATCGTACGAATTCGTACGAGTGAGGTCGTATGAATTCGTACGAATTAGCCACCTCGTAAAATACGTACGAATTGCCGTGAGATCGGGTTGACAAAAATGTGTTCTTTGTGAACCGTCCCTATGGCTGTACTTTGTGTTTGACCCCGTGTGAGGACTCGCTGCAGTTCTGTGTGTAATGAGATAGTGTTGGAGATGAGTAAGAAAAGGGCAAAAACGGCAAGGCTAGCGCTCCCTCTGTGAGGTGCTGCAGACAGCAGAGCTCCCCCACAGGGCTAATTACAGAGCTACTGATTCCCCACTGTGAGGACATGGCCTGTCGGACCCCCATAAAAGTAGCAGAGCAGTAATCAAAACTGTTGTATCTCTATCTCTCTCTTCTTCACACGCAGAATAGTACATATAGTGTAACAGACACACACAAGATATTATGTTCAGTTTTCACCAGTAACAGACTGACTGCAGGGGAGAACGGGGTGATTGTAACACAAGTTTGCTGTGACAATGCTTGTTCCATAAAAAGAGATAAGCTAAAGGCCTGCTCACATTTAGACGAAAGTTCTACAAAAAGATTCAGTCTGATTTCCGTATGCAATTTGTCTGTTCAGACCAATGTGTAAAAAACAACACACGGCTGAATGAAAATGCAGATTCACTCATTGAATCATTGATTCACTTATTGAGTCATTGATTCACTCATTGAGTCATTGATTCACTCATTCATATTATTTTATGGTCCACAGAAGAAAGTCATACAGGTTTGAAATTACATGAGAGTGAGTAACTGATGACAATTGTCATTTATGGCTGAACTATCCCTTTAACAACAGGCCTTACTGGCCCACTGCATCCTTTTCAGAATATCTGTTGTCTGTCTTTCATTCTTAACATGGAAGCAAAACGATGAGTTGCAATTTTAAAACTCTCCCCAGTCCTTTCAGGATTTATATTGCCTTTAGGTATATCTCATGTAGCCAGACTTCAGACTAATGGCAGAAGGTCTGGACTCCATAGCAGCTTTCATTTGCCAAAGGCTGCCCAGAGGCCGTCTGACTGACCAATGCATTCTCATCCTTGGGCGTCATATACTGACGCTTTTGACATTTCGTCGACATTGAACGCACATGGCACCCTTAAGCGTCAATATGACATGCACAGAGCTTTGTTCGGTTATGGGTAGGTTCAGGTCTGGTGTAGGGTTAGGGTTAGACCGCCAGGAGGCGCCTTCTGGCCCATTTCTATCTGCGTCTCATATTGACGCTAAAGGGTGCCATGTGCGTTCGATGTCGACGAAATGTCAAAAGCGTCAATATATGACGCCCTAGGATGAGAACGGGCTGGACTGACATGTAAAGCAACCAACCAAAGTTCGTTTTGTTCAGAGTCATGTTTAGGGGCATGAAAATGTAACACTGATGTCCGTACAATAACAAAAAGGCATTCGGACGTATTTTAAAGAGTCTATGATACTTTTATGAACTAAGAACTTTACATAATTTTCAAATCCAACATTTTGTTCATCCTGATAAGCACTTGTCACAGTTGTAAACTTTTCTTCTTCCATGAGGGGGTTTGGCATCACAGCAGCCTTGTTTCCAGGCAGACCGTTAAAGAATGTGACACAAGTCTCCCGCAAATCCTGTAGAATTCAACTAATCAAACGTTGACTTCGACACTCCTTAAGTGTTTCCAATTTTGTGTGTCACATGCATCAGACGTTCAGCCAAAGACCCAGGTGACTAGGTGTTATGTAGAATTATGATAGAAGGCTATGGTGACTGACACATTTTTATGACACTAGCACTTTTACAAATGCCGAAATACCCTGGTTACCCTGGGGCACAAAGCACTACGTAACTTTACATTTCTGTCGCCCGCTAAATAGCAAATAGCATTTACATGTTTTCAAACACATTACATTTTTTGTATTCATTATGGTGTTTGTCAATTAACACCAAATACAAGAGTACAGATCCAAGAGAGACGGTTCCGGATGCTCATGTCGGTTTGAATAAACACATTAACGGCCATTCATTCAAATTAAAATATTTAAAACCCAAAATTTCTTAAATATTTGTCTTGATGTAAACATGCCTTAATGGTGTCATTAAAAATGTGCAAATCACCTAATATAACGTTATACCATAATTCTACATACCTAAAGGCAATATAAAACAATGGTAACCAAAACCAACATTCTTCAAAATATCTTATTTTCTGTTCTGCAGAAGAAACAAAGTCATACAGGGTTGGAATGACATGTAAGTAAATGATTATAGACTTTTCTTTTCTTTTTTCTGTTGAACTATCCCTGTAAGGCATGCTGTGTCATTTTGGGCAGATAACATTGTTATAACGTCATATTAAATAAAAATTGTAGTAATTAAAAAAATAATAATAATGATACCACGAAAAATAATTGTTTATTAGTTACCTAGTTACTCATGCTGAAAAATAATATTACATAACATTACACATAAGTTTTATATTAAAAATACTAATTGGAAATTAGTATGACATACCATGAAATACCAAATACCAACAGTTTTTGAACTACATGAGGGTGAATAAATTGATTTTGGTTAACTATCCCTTAAGCCATCATATAAACTTTTATTGCACTTCCTTTATTAATATAATAATTAATAATAATTATCAATATAAGGTAAACACCAGATTAAGTTTATATATATATATATATATATTTATTATTTTTTTCTTCATTAATTGTCAGTTAATGAAATCTGCAGGTATGAACTCTACAGACACCAAATAGGTCATCCCATAATGCCTACATTGTCACCTAGTGCAGCAGATTAATGGCATATTTCAAGAGAATCGTTCAAATTGGTATAGAAGCATGAAATTTGGCACAGATACTCTCTAAGGGTCACTCTTTGGGAAAAAGGCACTGGCCATCCAAAAATTCAACATGGCGGCCATTTTTTCAAGATGGCCGCTATTTCTGTCAAATGCTCATTATGTCAATCGTTCAAACAGTGATGTAGGCATAACATTTTGTGAAAATACTCTCTTCAGAATGTTTTTTTTTTGGAAAACGGTGCTTGTCCCTCAAAAATTCAAGATGGCAACCATTTTTCAAGATGGCCGCCATTTTTCTTGAATCCTCAATTTTTATTTTTTTTTCAAATGGTGATGCTATTATGAAATTTGGTACAAATATTCTTAAAGGAACATTATCATGGAAAAGGATGTGTGCCACTCAAAAATTCAAGATGGCGACCATTTTCAAGATGGCCACCATTTTTCAAGATGGCCGCCATTTTTCTTGAATCCTTAATTTTTTTTTTTTTTCAAATGGTGATGCTATCATGAAATTTGGTACAAATATTCTTAAAGGAACATTATCATGGAAAAAGATGTGTGCCACTCAAAAATTCAAGATGGCGACCATTTTCAAGATGGCCACCATTTCTGTCAGAGCTCAATTTAATGTGTTAAGGAAGGTTTTGTTTAATAGAGTGAACGTCATTACACAACCAGGGCACACTGGTGACTTCACTGCTGTGGAACTCAGCATGGGATTCAGTGTCAGCTAATATAGTTTTACTTTCACTGTAGTTCTTGACTAGTAGTAATATTATAGCTAAGTTTAGTGTCCCTAAACCGCACCCGAATTGACAGGTTGTGCCAGCGTGGGAGAGCCGAGCCAAGGGTAAGAGGGGCAATACATGACTTGTTCATGTATGCTTACCTGGAAGGTGTACAGATCACACGGGACTTAAATGGCACTGGATGAATGATCGGGCTAGGTGTAGGTGACCCGTACCCAGTTGTATCCCATACCTGAATGTGTACTATGTCTATGATTGAGGTGGTAAAAGGATAACCCCTCGGCCTTAATAAGAGAACAACAAACCTCCAAAATGGCAAATAAAAATCCCATGTCAGCCAGGAGGCCAACTGATTGGATGAAATGTTGTCTTTATCAGACAGACACAAAGGAACCCCTCCAATCACCACCTACCCATCATGTTTCTCAACATGATGGCTATAAAATTATTGCCACCAACATTCCACTCTTTCACAAGATGAACAAAATGCCAATGACCCTGGACCTGGAACGACTGGATGAAGGTGGTGGTATAGAAGCTACTTTGAGAAGGAACCAAGCGAAGTATCACTACAATTGTCGACTTCGGTTCAACAACACAAAGTTACTTCGTGCCCAGGAGCAACAATCCGATGCTCAATGTAGTGAGACAGATGAAGGCCAAACAAAGCATCGCAGAACCATGATGCAGAAAAGTCTAGATGATCAGGTTTGCTTTTTTTGTGATAACATATCTCCTGAATCTGACCTACGTCAGGTAATGACACTGCAACTGAATGACAGACTACATGAATGTGCACAAACACTGAATGATGCTAAATTATTGTCTCAACTAAGTGGTGCTGATGCCATTGCACAGGAGCTGAAATACCATCATTTGTGTCTCATTCATCTTTACAACAGAGAGAAACTCCACCTCAGAAGGCTTGAGAAAGAGCCAATCTTTCTTATGGCTCTTTCTGAACTGGTCACCTATATTGTTGAAACCAGTCTTAATTCTGATGGTCCTTCCGCCTTCCCTCTCGCAGACACAGTGGGGAGAACAAGTATTTGATACACTGCTGATTTTGCAGGTTTTCCCACTTACAAAGCATGTAGAAGTCTGTAATTTTTATCATAGGTACTCTTCAACTGTGAGTGACGGAATCTAAAACAAAAATCCAGAAAATCACATTGTATGATTTTTAAGTAATTAATTTGCGTTTTATTGCAAGACATAAGTATTTGATACATCAGAAAAGCAGAACTTAATATTTGGTACAGAAACCTTTGTTTGCAATTACAGAGATCATACGTTTCCTGTAGTTCTTGACCAGGTTTGCACACACTGCAGCAGGGGTTCTGGCCCACTCCTCCATACAGACCTTCTCCAGATCCTGCAGGTGTCGGGGCTGTCGCTGGGCAATACGGACTTTCAGCTCCTCCAAAGATCTTCTATTGGGTTCAAGTCTGGAGACTGGCTAGGCCACTCCAGGACCTTGAGATGCTTCTTACGGAGCCACTCCTTAGTTGCCCTGGCTGTGTGTTTCGGGTCGTTGTCCTGCTGGAAGACCCAGCCACGACCCATCTTCAATGCTCTTACTAAGGGAAGGAGGTTGTTGGCCAAGATCTTGCAATACATGGCCCCATCCATCCTCCCCTCAATACGGTGCAGTCGGCCTGTCCCCTTTGCAGAAAAGCATCCCCAAAGAATGATGTTTCCACCTCCATGCTTCAAGGTTGGGATGGTGTTCTTGGGGTTGTACTCATCCTTCTTCTTCCTCCAAACACGGCGAGTGGAGTTTAGACCAAAAAGCTCTATTTTTGTCTCATCAGACCACATGACCTTTTCCCATTCCTCCTCTGGATCATCCAGATGGTCATGGGCAAACTTCAGACGGGCCTGGACATGCTTCGGCTTGAGCAGGGGGACCTTGCGTGCGCTGCAGGATTTTAATCCATGACGGCGTAGTGTGTTACTACTAATGGTTTTCTTTGAGATTGTGGTCCCAGCTCTCTTCAGGTCATTGATCAGGTTCTGCCGTGTAGTTCTGGGCTGATCCCTCACCTTCCTCATGATCATTGATGCCCCACGAGGTGAGATTTTGCATGGTGCCCCAGATGGAGGGAGATTGACCGTCATCTTGAACTTCTTCCATCTTCTCTCACAGTTGAAGTGTACCTATGATAAAAATTACACACCTCTACATGCTTTGTAAGTAGGAAAACCTTCAAAATCAGCAGAGTATCCAATACTTGTTCTCCCCACTGTATGTGCAACCTGTACCAGTAGCGTATCCTTTTTTCTAACAGTGGCCCTTCCTCTCTGTGGACTATACCTTGCCGTGGTGGAGAGGCTTGTGTATGAACTCCATTGAACCTGAGAGCTATGCCGGCGGGGATTTTATATCCCTGGCAAGTTTAACTAAGCTGGACAGGTCAAAGAAGAGGAGGCAGACAAAGCAGACATTATAACTATTTGACAGAAATGGTGGCCATCTTGAAAATGGTGGCCATCCTGAATTTTTGAGTGGCACATACCTTTTTCCAAAAGAGTGTTACTTGAAGAGTATTTCTGCCTAATTGTATGCTTGCATCACCATTTTAACAATTTAAATAATTAAGGCGAGACACTACGGGTGAATAGGGTAAAAATAAAAAAACTAGCAGATATCACCATGAAACTTTCCCAGTTGATTACCTACATTAAGATGAGAAAAAAATGTATTAAAAGTTTTCTGTAATTTAATGTTTAAATTAGCAAATTAGGCAATATCTAATTAACTGTGCGCTAATTTGTATATATATATTAAAAAAAAAAACGAAATCTGAGTATTGGATAAAGCCAGATTAAAAATATTTTTTTCATTGTGTTCACATATTAGATGGGGAAAAAATACAGAGGCATTTATGGATATCTACTTTTGTTATCCTGTAAATCATAATATACTGTCAATAGCCTTAAAAAATGATTTTCGCCATGTTTTTTGGAATAAAATGTTATATAAATCAGGCTAGGAATAATATATTTACAGATCCCTCTGTAAATGTCTTCATAATATAACTAGGTACAAGACTGGAAAGATTGGTGTATATAGGTGCTACTGAAGTGGAGATTTCAGACTTGGAGTATGAGAGAAAGGTCATTTTGAGAAAACGGGCTTTAAAGATTTATCATCAGCCAATGAGATCGCGCATTCAGCCCTTTTACTTTCGCGATTGGTTGCTGATAAAAAGGAAATGACCATATTTGGATCCGACAGCATTGTACAGTGAAGACAGAGCTTTCCAGCGGTGCCTGTGAAGACAGAGAGCAGACAGAGATCGCGGATCGGCGGGAGGATTTACAACGACAACTTTTGTTGAATTTACGCGAAATCTACAGACGCAAACAGACAAAGTGTAGTAAAATAAAGATCTAAATGTGTTTTTTGGACTTTTTTTCACCACAGTCTGAAAGAAGACGTGTTATTGAAGACAAATATCCAAAAATCTCAAAATTGACCAGTAAAAAAAAAAACAATGTTTTTGCCTGCCATGTCTCACCTTAATATTCGACAGGAACAGTGGCCATCTTTAAAAATGGCGGCCATCTTGAATTTTTGAGGGACAAGCATCTTTTTCTATTAACATGTCCTTTAGAGAGTATTTTTGTATCAAATTTTATGCTTGGATCACTGTTTGAATAATTGATATAATAAGCATTGAATAGCAATGGCGGCCATTTTGAAAAATGGCCGCCATATTGAATTTTTGAGTGGCCAACGCCTTTTTCCAAAATAGTGGCCCTTAGAGAGTATCTGTGCCAAATTTCATGCTTCTATACCAAAGTGAACGATTTTTTTACTAATCTGCTGCACTAACCATACTTAAATAAAATCACAACTATTAACCGTACAAGGATTTTTTTTTGTTGTTGTGTGTAGGTTTTTTACATATCAGGAGGAAGATCTGCACAATAACACATTTATATGCCAAGCATCAACACACAGTAATGTTGTTGTTGTTCTGTCTGTTTATCGAAGCTATTAAAATGTTTTGTCCTAATCAAGCGACTTCAGCTAGTGTTCCAAAAAGGGTGGATTGTAACATTGAAACAAACAATATTGAAGATTAAAACCAAACTTTTTTGGTTCCCATTGACTCAGCACACCAACATTCTTCAAAATACCTTCTATTGTGTTCCAGAGAAGACAAAAAAAAAAAAAAAAAACATGCAGGTTTGGAATGACATGAGGTTTCGTAAATCATCACAATTTGAATTTTTGGGTGGTCTATCCCTTTCAGAACACCGATCTTAAAATGCAGACTGATGTAGCTACCTTGTTCTTAATATTTGACAAATAGATAACCCTAAGGTTACAAACACTCCCAACTTATTCATAGCCACCCTGCATGAATTCAACTACTGCACTATTCTCAGTACCAAAACAATATTGCAACTATTGAATGAACCAAACAAAAACATTATCGAAATTCCGACTGAATACAGACTGAGATTGGTACGGCTTTTATCATCGAACAGCTCATTCCACTAAATGCCCTTTCAGCACTGCTATGAGTCGTCTCATCGCTATGAGGTCACGAAGGAAGCTCCCACCAGTGTGCCAGATTCAGTCGGAGCGTTGTCTATTGACATATTTCCTTCAAGAACACAGGGCAAAGTAAACATCGGCCTGCAAGGCATGCGCTCGCACTGATGCTCAGATGGGCCGATTTCTCATATCAGATTTCCCCAACATATTTCTGTGGCTGCCTAGACTAAGCAGGAGTCCACGTTAGGAACAGATAACAAGTGTCTTTCACACAGCACCGACACGTACCGGGGCGCTTATCTCTGCACCTCCTCACATGCCAGTGCAACCAGGACAGGGAGGAGATTGTTACATTTGGTGATTTGTTTTTGCTTCTTGAAGCAGATAAAAATGCGCATAACTCTATGGAATCCTGGTAGAACCCGTGACCAGCTCTGAATGTACAGATGCTACTAGCATTAGAAAAATAGCATTAGTTGTTATTTGAACACCCTTATGCAATTCCAAAACTGTATGACTTAATTTCATACTTTCGGTAACACTTTATTTTAAGGTGAGGTAGTTAGACGTTACTACATGTATACTTACTATAGTAATAACAACTAAATTAATATTACTCAGTACTTAGTTGAGTAAGTAGAATGTAACTACTTCACCTTAAAATAAAGTGTAAGCATACTTTCTTCTCCTGAACTCAAAATAAATGTTTTTGAAGACTTTTGATTAACAAACAGTTCTGGTTCGCATAGACTTCCACCAAAAAAAAAAAAAAAAAAAGGTGGTTACACTATTTTAAGGTGTCTTTGTTACAGTGCAATTACACATGTATGCACCGTAATATGGGTTAGGGTTTGATTTAGGGTTAGTTACATGCAATTATGCATGACTTACTGTTATTACTAACTATGTAACATATAACAAGGACATCTCAAAATATCTTTTTTTTTATGTCCCACATTGAAAAAAGTTTGTGTATAAATTACTTTGAATTATATAAAATGCTAGTATATTTCACAATAATTACAAAGAAACGGCAATCCATTTAAACATGAAATTGTTATAGTAGAATAGTAAAACATGCTCTAATAATATTGGTTTACAACTTTGAAAAGTCATTTTAAAGTACTCAAAAGAAAGAAAATACATAAAGGTTTGGAACAACATGAGTGTAAGTAAATTACCTTTTTTCATTTTTGGATGAACTATCCCTTTAAACGTGAAGGTTTTATTTTCCTTTTTGAAACTTTCTCTGGAATAATAACTGAATATTTAATTAAAATTTAATTCTTGCAGCATTTGATTCAAGGATAAGAAAAAAATTAAGTCATTAGAAATACCTTCAAATGAACAGAAGGATACAATTATTCCACACTGCTTACAACCATTACAGACAGAGCTCATGTAGACCTCTGGGCTTGATCTCCAGAGACATCTGCTTTGCCCTCTAAGACCCGACATTCTGTCATCCCGCAACGACTGAACCTCCCTTTCATTCCCTCATCTGTAATGGCAGCAATTAAAATATAAGGTAAACTTTTCAGCAGCCTTTCATGGTACTGAAAGGCATTGTGTTGCAAATGGGGAGTAAATGTATTCATCCCTAGGTAAACATCCCTGCCATGTCCCTTCTGCAGAACAGAGGAGAACAAAATGAAAGTGATAATTTCTCCCCCTCTGAGAATTCGCCTCTTTAATTCTGACAGTAAACTCGTGGCTGTTACGGGGTGTTAAGTAGGATTTAAAACTTGTCAGACAAGACATGTTTGAAATTGCTTTAAATAAGAGTACTGTGTTGCTGTCAACCAGAGGCTTAGAGGAACATACTCTCACAATTGAGGCACTCATCTAAGCTCAAAGAACCATGCCCCTGCTCTGCTTCTACTCTTTCCTACATGTGTCCTGCCTCATAACACTGTGATCCAGCCCCTCCTGGTGGTGACACGTGCAGTGACACTATCCAGTCAGATGGCCACCCACAAAACCTCAAATGTGGAGGCCTATGGAGAAAAACTGTTGCATCGAAGGAGAAAAAAACAGTCAAATTCACACAGTATGCATGTTTAATGCAAATAAAAAAGAGCTTGGATATTTGAAATATAAATGCTGATGCTGGAATCAAGATTTATCCATCTCGGATTCATCAATTTTAGATTTGTTCTGTACTGTATAAAAAAAAAAAAACAGATAAAACATGACTAGATGTGTGTCCTTGATTCAGTTGTTGGAGAAGCAAATATGTTATTTTTCCAACATTACCTCCTTAAGTCTCTATTCCAGTGGTTAAAAAAAGAAAATATGTAAATCATATCAGCAAATAACAGCGGTATGTGTGCCAAGGGACTGGATGTTGTAAAATCAACGATCGGGGCCCAACACTGAAGCATTAATTAATGAGCGCATTACTGTAGCAATTAGCCCATCATAATTAGAAATGAGGGCACATCCAAATATTTCTGTGTCTTTGTATTAAGAATGACTGGTAAACAATATCTGACATACTTAGATAATTAAGCCGGGTAAAAAGAGGTCTCGAGTCACCAGGGCAAATACACACGCTTTGGTGTCGAGACTGTAGTGAGTCTTCGTAATACAGCGGTTCTTGATGTGAAATACTGCTACTGTGAAGCAAGGTTACGCCAATCGATAGCATAAAACAGTGTCTAAGATTAGGAAAAGGAAACTATCTTTGAAAAAAATATATAGTCTGTGTCAAAATCTTAAATCTTCTACTCTTTGTACTCATGTTGGTTTAAGCTTTTTCAAATAAAAATCTTGTATTTATTAAGGTAAGAATATATATATATATATATATATATTAATATATGAATTATTAATTAATAATTCAAAGTGTCTGGGGAGTCACACCACAAGACAGTAAAACAAGAAATATTGCTACTGTTTTTTATAAGGTTACAAAATCTGTACTTTAACAGTATTTTACTGTAAAACTTCATGAAATGTGAAAAAGCATGAACTAAACTTGTCATAATAATTGTCTGATATTTTAAGAGGCTTATTGACCTTGTTTTGCAGGGGGCCTTTCTATTACATCATTTCCTGTTTTTTTTTTTTTTTGGGGGGGGGGGGGTTCTGCATGTTACTGTATGGTTTGATTGTATAGACAAAAAAAACCTAACTAAAACTAATTTATTTCATTTACATTTTTGAAGTCATTGTATTTGTGAATTGTAATTTATGATTTATTTAGATAAAAAGTCAAAGCCACTTTCACAAGCTCTTTGTATCACTAAATAAGGATTAAGCAATACTAAATATATATATATATATATATATTTATTTATTTATAAAAATATAAATAAATAAATATATGAAAAAAAAATTCAAGCATCCTACTGCCTTGGTTTATCAACACTGCTTTGTTTCGGGACAGAATACAAGAAATCAAATGGAGTATAAAGAGGGTAAGTCACACCGGTAGTCATTCAGTGTCCGAGCCACTCAATGGGCAACTGAGCACATTTACAGCTGGATTTTCAGCATATTGCCAGGTTTCTGGGAAGTAAAAAGAGGAAAAAATGGCAGATAGGCAAAAAACACGAGCGAGAACAGAGTTGGAGGATGACGTTAAGAACTAACCCTCTGAAGCACCTTGTCCACGATCTGGCAACCACTCTTGGCGTGGCGAGTCTTTATCGTACAAAGGGATTAGATCGCCCAGTCTAAGAGCCTCCAAGTTATTAGCACCTTCTTATACAAAGTATAACAGCAATCCTAAAGACATTGATTGCAGGGAACAGTTCAAATATGATTTCCTTATAGCTATTAATATGTATGCCTTAAATAGAAGCACACCGCTAAGCAGCTTATGATATTATGAAAAGAATGTTCCCTCAGGGACATAATATGCCAACAGTGACAGTAAGGAGAGATTCGTATTTACCCAGATTGGCTGTACTTACGTCAAGCATTCTCCGAGCTTGTGGGAGGGAACACGGGGCAGTGGCAACAGCTCGGTTTCGATAAGCACTTACCGTGAATAAAAGACAAGCATGAAAGTGAGGTTTAGCCTCTTTAAAGATTCCTCACCAAATGTAGAGGCAGATAGGGCAGGTGCCTTTGGTTCCGGACGTGATTAGCCGTCTGTGGCTCACTGTTCCTGCAGAAACGAGACATTGCAGAGACATTGTCCAAGCTTGTCCAGGTGGGGGACCTGTCATCCCAAACCAGGGCTTAACAGAGCGCCGCTTCGAGCAAGAGATTAGGACCCGAGAATTTAGATTCTTCTCTTTTTTTCAATGCATGCTTAATCCAAAGAACTATTTTCTTCCTCTTTCCTTTTCTCTCGGTTGCTCTCTCTCTGACATTCTAGACTCACTTCATGTCATTCTGTTTTAATAATTTCTTTGCTTTATTTTTATCTCCCAATGTTATTCAGATTTTCTTTTTCTTTTTTTCAGATGAGCCGAGTTTGATTTGTTCTTCATTATGCAGTTTTTCAAGGATAAAAAGGAAGGCTTTCATTGGGTTTTTCTTGGGATTGACTGGCACGGCTGTGGTCTTGACAGATAAATACACAACAGCAGATCTTCTGTTGGTAGAATGAGCAAGATATGATTGCTGAGCCACACAAAAATCCCAGACACATTCTGAATCTCTATGAAAACACTCACTAAACTGTCGCATATTTACATTTGTGTAGATGCTATACCGCTGGAAACAACTAAAGCGCTCAAAGAATCGCTTTGTTATTGAGGTTGTTGCATGGCCTTGACAATTAACTCTTGACTATACAACTCAGTAACAAAGAGTTATCTTTATATTTTTGTGGGCTGTCAGGGCCAGCAAGGCCTTCTCTGCTGGCCTTAACACTGAATCAATCACTTGTACTTTAATATTTTTTTTTCCATGAATGAGTATTAAATTATTCCCAATTGTCCATTCTCTTAATTTCATAGCTTTTCTCTTGGTTGTGCTGCTTCCAGTAGTGTATGTTTGTAGCTTTTATCCAATTATATATTCAGCCATCATGTGTTGCCATGGCCAAAAAATCTGCCTTGAGGCCTTCAGAATCAATAGTGCGGGCGCCTCTAGCTTAAAATTAATGGCAATGAAACTGTAGCTTTAACCAATCAGATAATCATTTAATCAGCCAATCAGATTTAGATTTGACTGCATCAGGGCCATCTTACAATAACGTCGGCATTTTCACGTCATTTGATTGGATTGTTCAGAGCGTGCATGTAGCCTACTATTACTGGTAGTCAGAGCTAGCTAACCGCATCTGTAGCGAACTGCATAAGCTAAAATATATTCCTGCAGATTTAAGTTTTTCAACCCACAAATTAATGTTTCTTTTCCACCTCGACCCCCAGCAGGTTCAAACCAACCGGAAAAAAAATCCCTTATCCAGTTTAACGCAGAGTCACGGAACTCTATTCGATCTGTCCGGGTAAAAACAGAAATGACTGTATGTATGCCATGACTGATTGTGAAGGCAAAAGTCCTGCTGATCTCATTGATTTCGTTCAAAAATCTGTGTGAGAGCATGGGTCAGTACACATCGTCATGTTTGGCGGTGACTGTCCCTGTGTCCACATCTTCTGTCGAGCGGACACACTCAGCCCTAAAGCTAATTACAACTTATGCCAGAAATACGACGGGACAGACTCGACTTTCAGCATTAGACTTGATGGCGATAGAAAAGGTTGTTGGGACTGAAACGCACAGATAACCTGTACAACCAAGTAATTGAAGTCTTTTTTTTCTTCCGTGGGGAATATGATTTTCTTCTTAATTTTTCTTGCAAATTTTATGATCGAAACCTCTTTTTTTCCCCAAACATTCATACTATTGTAACGTCTGACAAGGGACTATTAACCCTTGAAGGACAAGACAAGGGAGGCTCCGTTTCTGAACTTATAATTGGAACGCAAGAACCACTGTACACTAAAGGCGGGCATACACTGTGCAATGTCTGTGCGATTTCAGCAAGGTACCTACTCAAATTGAACGAGTGGATCGCATGCGATGTAAAGCTTAAAGCTCAGGATTTATGTGCTCACACAGGGTCCGAACGTCGAGCTGCGACTTGACTGCATGCCCACACTATGTGTGAAATATGCGTGATAAACCCCCGTGCCGGGTTGCGCCAATAGACGACATATTGTATCCGGAGATTTTGTCAAAACATGCATCAGCTATCAATATTAACAGCATTTCCAATTTATGTATTAAATTATTAGTAGTATTATTGTATTATCAGTAGCCTATTAATAGGGAAGGCCTACTTTTATTATTAAATTGATTATAATTAATTTGCCACGCAATTTCATAGCGCATCACCGCATAACCAACGCACTGTGAGGATAATAAAAGATTAGGCTACATAGAAGCTTACTCCTCCTCATTGAAAATTGTCTAAAAACATTTAGGTCGATTACATTGAATTATAGGCCTATAATTAAAATTATTAACAGTGTAAAATATTTCCAAACACTGCAATAATTCTTTATTTCAAAAACAATTTGTTTAACATGGACATTGTTTAACAAATTAAAGGGGCCACGGTAGCTACATCGGTGGCTTGGAAGATGTGGGTAATATATGGTTTATCCAATTTGCAACACAAACTGGAGGTAAGCAACAGTAATTTGTAGTAGTGGAGCAGCTAAGTGATATAATCGTTCAGTTTATGATACAAGCGTGAAAATTGGCATGAGCAGTCTCCATGGGTCACTTGACAAGAAAATGGTCCGAGCCACTTGAAATTTCAAGATTTTTCATTTTTCAAGATGGCCTACACCTTAGGGGAGCAGTTAAGTGATCAAGTATGAAAATTGGCATGAGCAGTCTCTGATGGTCACTAGACAATAAGCCACCCACAGCTACTTGAAATTTCAAGATGGCGGCCATTTTTCAAGATGGCCGACACCTTAGTGGAGCAATTAAGTGATATAGCAACGCTATCTCACGACCAATTCGTACGAATTCGTACGAATGATAAAAAGTTGGCTAATTCGTACTAATTCGTACGACCTAGCTCGTACGAATTTGTACGATTTGTCTAAACCCACGTGATGGGTAGGTTTAGGGGCGGGGTCAGGGGTAGGTCATTCGTATGAATTCACACGAATTGGCCAATTCGTAAAATATGTACGATTTTGCAAAAATCGTACTAATTCGTACGAGCCAGGTCGTATGAATTCGTACGAATAAGCCACCTCGTAGAATTTGTACGTTTTCCCGTGAGATCGGGCTCGATATAGTGGTTTATTTGGTGATACAAACATGAAAATTGGCATGAGCAGTCTCTGATGGTCACTAGACAATAAGCCACCCACAGCTACTTGAAATTTCAAGATGGCGGCCATTTTTCAAGATGGCCGACACCTTAGTGGAGCAATTAGGCTCATGGCAATTTTCATGCTTGTATCACCAACTAAATGATTTCTTAAGGCTAATTGCTCCACTAAGGTGGTGGCCATCTTGAAAAATGGCCGCCATCTTGAAATTTCAAGTAGCTGTAGGTGGCTTATTGTCAAGTGACCCACAGAGACTGCTCATGCCAATTTTCATGCTTGTATTACCAAATAAACCACTATATCACTTAACTGCTCCACTAAGGTGTCGGCCATCTTGAAAAATGGCCGCCATCTTGACATTTCAAGTGGCTCGGACAATGGAGACCCATGGAGACTGCTCATGCCAATTTTCACACTTGTATCATAAACTGAACGATTCAGCCAAACATAAGCACTTAGCCGCTCCACTATAGCTAGTTTGATAGCGACAGAAATTAAGATCTCCCTCTTTTCGGTTAAACTTCTGTTTTCGCGCAGGTGCAGTGAGGGAAAAAACACTGAGTTTAGAGCAGTCGGTTTGTAGCTTTACTTCAACTGTGCGATATAGTCACGGGGAGCGACCAAAATTTCTGACATGCCAGAAATTCTTCCGACCATCATCCGATTGCCAGTCGTGAGAGGTTTATTGCCTCTCGTGTTTATTGCCCATGTACACTGCACGACAAACGACGCACGACAACGCTGAAAATCGGCCCGACCCGAAAATACCTTTTGTTAATCAGCAGAATCATTGAAGGAAAGAGAAACAACAAGAACAGAAAAAAAGAGAAACACAAGAACCTCTGACTTCGAGCCATTACACATTATTGCACTTGTTATTTTACCAGTTTGACTTTATTTCTGTCATACATCTACACACATTCTTATTTAGATTTAACAGTAGATTTATCGTTTCAGGTCACCATTATGGTGACCAGTGTTTGCTTTAGTTGGGGTCTTGACCCTTTCTTTTTTAATATTAGTTTTTCTCTGGTTGCTCCAACTCTGTGTTTATAAAGCACATTTGTTGTGGCAAGAGAAACTATGACTTGGGCTATGTTTCCTGAAAGTTTCACAAGCCTAATTTGATCATACAGACCATTTGTTGCAGTTGATCTATGATCAAGTTAGGCTTAAGATGCTTTTGGGAAACGCAGCCCTGGTTATGTTTTGATGATGAAATTACTAGTGACCTGGTTCACTGATCTCACCCAGCATTATAAACTGATTATACAAATGTTTTATTAATTTTTCACTACAGTAGTTAATTTCAGCAATGCTTTAATTAGTTTTAAAATCGCACACAGACATCAATAATCTACATATGAATCTCAACAATGGTGACAATCTAACAAATGCTTCATGTTGCAGTGCATGATGGGAGCCACCAATCAAAACACATCCATGGCTCACATCATGCATTGCAGCATGAATAAATTATGCAGCTGAATTGTCCTTTGATTTTCATTGTTTTTTTCCTGTTTGATTATATTTTGCTATTGTTTTATTATGACTTTAGTTTTGTGATGTTCAGAGTTGATCTGTTTGTCACTAGTTTGTTTATTGTCACCATTGTTGAGATTCATATGCTGATTCTTGATGTCTGTGTTTAAAAACAATAATTTCTGTGCACAAAGTGAAATTCAAAATTGTTCATATTGCTGTTGGATCTCAAACTGTAGAATCTCAGGACTACAAAATGCTACATAAAGCATATAGTCAAAGATTTAGACTCTGATTGACATCAGTGAATCATGTCACTACATGCTGATAATGTCATCATCAAAACGTATTGTGAGCAGGTCATGTTTTCTCTTGCAGTAACAAATATGCTTTGTAAACACAACGTTGGAACAATCAGAGAACAACTAACTTTGAAATATTAAAAGGGCCAAGAGCCCAACTAAAGTAAACACTGACCACCATAATGGTGACTTGAAACAAAAAATTCCATAAAACATTACCGTCTAAACTTCTGTTGAATCTCAAGTAGATGTATGACCGAAATAAAGTCAAACTGGTAATATTAAGTGCAATAATGTGTAATGGCAAGAAGTCAGTTGTAGTTCTTGTGTTTCTCTTTTTTCTGTTATGGTTTTTTCTCTTTCCTTCAGTGAATATGCTTATATTAACATTAGGTGTCACCACTCATGGCCAATCATCACTTAATTAATCACTTAATTATCTCAGTAACTTCAACACTGCTTTAGTGTTGATTTTAACAACCTGTAGTGTGGACACATATGTACACTGAGGAGTGTTAATTTAACACTGGGAAGATGTTGGTGTTTTATTGGAAATAATAGTTTGGTTTGAAACTATACGTAAGTGTTTGCTATAGTGTGTGTTTACTAACATTAGTTCTTCTCTGGCTGATGTAACTGTTTACACATTTGTTATGGCAAAAAAAGCCAAGAGAAAGTGTGATCAGGTGACATTGGCTATGTATTGATGACTTAACATCATGTAATGGCCTGATTCACTAATCTCATAGAGTCTAGTCTTTGATTATATGGAGGATGTGTTATTTATTTTGTGTTATTAATTATAGAAGCTCTGTGACACTACAGCATGAGATCCAGACATGTGACAAATAGATCATCTGAATGATTTTAAGTATAGTCAGAGATAAAATAATGTTAAAAAGTCAAGGGTCAAGATCCCAACTAAAGCAAACACTGATTATCAAAAAGTCAAAGGTCAAGATCCCAACTAAAGCAAATCACCATAATGAAATCAAACTACTATTTAATCATCAACATCTAACCCTCTGTTAATTCTCAATAAGAACTTCTGTAGCCGAGCTGATAGACCGGCGTTTGGCTCTCGAAACATCACGTGCCGAGGCACACAAATCAGAGATTAATGTTACTAACCCGCTGACTCCGACCTCGTCTACTCCGTGCGTTCCTCAACATCGGTCCCGAACGTCGAGGTCGCGATCAGCCATGGTCTCGTTCACTCCGGCTCCAACATGCCATCACGAAGCCTGGATTTTTCCGCAGCGGAAGTCGCGAGTCAGGTCTAGACCAAGAAAACTCTCTCCGACCCTCCCGGTTTTCGAGATATCCACACAAAACCGCTTCTCCCCTCTTCGCGAAACAGAACGCGATGCTGTGATCATCGGCGATTCCATCGTTCGACACGTACACGCTACGTTAAATAAAAGTAAGGTGCATAGTCACTGCTTTCCTGGTGCTCGTGTTTCTGAAATCGCTGCTCACGTTCCCGAGATTCTGAACGAGCGCGTCGGAACCGTTGTCCTGCACGCGGGAGGGGCCGACATCAGACTGCGCCAAACGGAGGTTTTGAAGAAAGACTTCAGGAATCTGATCGATACGGTACGCAGCACATCGCCTGATATAACGATTATTGTGTCAGGACCGCTTCCCACGTATCGACTAGGTCATGAAAAGTTTAGTAGATTATTTGCGCTTAATGAATGGTTAATGTCATGGTGCAATGAGCAGAAACTTCTCTTTGTAAATAATTGGAATCTGTTTTGGGAGCGTCCTAGGCTTTACCGTGCTGATGGCTTACACCCAAGCAGATTCGGATCGGATCTTCTGTCAGATAACATCTCCAAAATGTTAAATACCTTTTGAATAGTAAACAAAAGTCCAAATCATAGTCTCTGCTGCACCAATTTAACTGATATAAATAGTGTAGAACATTGCATAGAAACTGTGTCTATTCCTCGTTTAGTGAGATCAAATCATAAATCTACTGCAGGATCTAGAAAAAATCTAATTGTTATTAAACCAGAAAATGTTGCTATTGGTAATCAAAAACAATTTTTAAAGCTAGGTCTTCTAAACATTAGATCACTCACACCTAAGGCAGTTATTGTAAATGAAATAGTCACAGATAATAGCTTCGATGTACTTTGCCTTACTGAAACCTGGCTTAAACCAAATGATTATTTCGGTTTAAATGAGTCTACTCCATCAGGATACTCCTATAAGCACGAGCCCCGTCTGAATGGTCGTGGCGGCGGTGTTGCAACAATCTATAGAGATTTTCTCAATGTTACTCAGAAAACGGGTTATAAGTTTATTTCATTTGAAGTACTTGTACTAAATGTTACGCTCTTAGATGTTCGAAAAACATCCCTATTATCTCTAGCCTTGGCTACCGTATATAGACCGCCTGGGCCTTACGCTGATTTCCTAAAAGAGTTTGCAGATTTTCTCTCAGACCTATTAGTTAACTTCGATAAAGCATTAATTGTTGGAGACTTTAATATCCATGTAGATAATCAAAATGATGCGTTAGGGGCTGCGTTTACAGATTTATTAAACTCCTTTGGGGTCAAGCAAAACATTACCGGACCGACTCATCGATTTAATCATACACTCGATTTAATTATATCACATGGAACCGATCCAACCGATATAGATATCATTCCACAAAGTGACGATGTCACTGACCATTACATGGTAACTTGCATATTACGTACTCCTGTAATATATCATGCTGCGCCGCGTTATCGATTAGGCAGAACAATCCTTCCATCCACCATAGATAATTTTTCAAACAGCTTATCGGATCTGTCTCAGCTGCTCAGTGAACCCAAACAAACAGATGAACTTGAGGAATTAACTAGCACTATGAGCACCATTCTCTCTGGATCATTGGATATTGTTGCGCCCATTAGATTAAAAAAGGTCAGAGAGAAAAGTAAAGCACCATGGTACAACAGTACTACGCGTGTTCTAAAGAGAGAAACCCGTAATTTAGAGCGTAAATGGAAACAAACCAACTTAGAGGTCTTTAGAATCGCATGGAAAGACAGTATGTCACGTTATAAAAAGGCCCTAAAAGCGGCCAGGGCTGAGCATCTACGCAAACTAATAGAAAACAACCATAACAATCCTAAGTTCTTATTTAACACTGTGGCGAGACTAACAAATAAACAGATGTCTCCTGAACAAAGTATTCCATTACAGTTTAGTAGTAATGATTTCATGAAGTTCTTCACTGAGAAAATAGAAAACATCAGAACCACAATTGTAAACGTTCAATCCTCAATCGCGCCTTATAATTCAGCCTCAATTATCACGCCGCAAGAACAATTACAGTGCTTTTCAACTATAGAACAAAAAGAGTTAAATAAATTTATAATTTCCTCTAAAACAACAACATGTTTATTAGATCCCATACCAACTAAACTATTGAAAGAAGTGTTACCAGTAGTGGAAGAGCCTCTCCTCAATATTATTAACTCGTCTTTATCTTTAGGTCATGTTCCAAGAACATTTAAACTGGCAGTTATAAAACCTCTCATTAAGAAACCACAATTAGATCCGAATAATCTAGTAAATTATAGACCCATTTCAAATCTACCTTTTATGTCTAAAATACTAGAAAAAGTTGTGTCCGCTCAACTGGGCTCTTTCTTACAAGAAAATGACACCTATGAAAAGTTTCAGTCTGGATTCAGGCCGCATCATAGCACTGAAACTGCGCTCGTTAAAATCACAAATGATTTACTTTTAGCTTCTGACCAAGGCTGTATCTCAATATTAGTTTTACTTGATCTTAGTGCTGCGTTCGATACTATAGATCATACAATACTCTTAGATCGACTACAAAATTATACTGGTGTTCAAGGACAAGCATTAAGCTGGTTTAGATCGTATTTATCTGACCGCTACCATTTTGTTTATTTAAATGGAGAAAAATCTATCATAACTCCAGTAAACTATGGAGTGCCGCAGGGATCTGTGTTAGGCCCTCTATTATTCTCAATATATATGCTACCACTTGGAAATATTATAAGGAAACATGGAATTAGTTTCCATTGTTATGCTGATGACACTCAAATCTATATTTCATCACGGCCAGATGAAAACGCTAAATTATCCAAATTGACAGAGTGTGTTAAAGATATAAAAGATTGGATGACGCATAATTTTCTTTTATTAAATCCAGACAAGACAGAGGTACTACTTATCGGTTCAAAAAACCACCCACAAAACCTCTCACAATACAACTTTAACATAGTAGGATGTCCTGTTACTTCATCCTCTACAGTAAAAGACCTGGGTGTTATATTAGACTGCAACCTGTCTTTTGAAAATCATATTTCATATGTTACAAGAACAGCCTTTTTCCACCTTAGAAACATTGCTAAGCTACGTAATATGCTATCAGTTTCTGACGCAGAAAAGTTAGTTCATGCATTCATGACCTCGAGACTAGATTACTGTAATGCGTTATTAGCCGGTTGTCCTGCATCCTTAATAAACAAGCTACAGTTAGTCCAAAATGCCGCCGCTAGAGTTCTAACTAGATCAAGAAAATATGATCATATAACACCGATTTTATCATCCCTACATTGGTTACCTATAAAGTCCCGTATTAATTACAAGGTATTGCTACTGACTTATAAAGCCCTAAACGGCTTAGCTCCAGTCTATTTAACCGATCTTCTATCGCCCTATAATCCATCGCGCTCTTTAAGGTCACTAAATTCGAGGCTTTTGGTCATACCTAGGATATCCAGATCCACCAAAGGAGGGAGAGCATTTTCACATTTAGCACCAAAACTCTGGAATAGTCTTCCGGATACTGTTCGTTGCTCAGACTCGCTCTCCCAGTTTAAAACTAGATTAAAGACGCATCTCTTCAGCCAGGCATTCATATAATACTTTTAATCCTACAGTTAAATCCGACCTCTAGTTCATAAACGCCAGAGGAGAACTGGCCCCCGACTGAGCCCGGGTTCTCCCAAGGTTTTTTTTTTCTCCATTAGGTCACCTGATGGAGTTTTTCGGTTCCTTGCCACTGTTGCCTTTGGCTTGCTCAGTTGGGGATATTTGGGGATATTTAATTGAATTAATCAATCAACGATACTATTGATCAGCATTACCGAACGTAGACGTTCCACTAGAAACAAACATTGATGTATTGTTCTAATTTATTACTGTGAAGCTGCTTTGATACAACCTGTGTTGTGAAAAGCGCTATATAAATAAACTTGACTTGACTTGACTTGACATATGACAGTAAACTGGTTTGTTGTAGATGAAGCTGGTAATGCCATTTTTGTAGTTGTTTAATCCTCCTCTGTTGAGATCTTGAGAGATTCAATGTCTTCTTTTATCTTCAGTTGATTTTATCTGAGGCTGTGGCTGGAAGTAAGTTGTAGTTGTTGTCTATTCTCTTTTTTTTCTGTTCTTGATTCTCTTTCCTTCAGTGATTCTGCTTGTTAACAGCAGGTGTTCATCACTAATGACACATAGGGCCCTATTTTAAAGATCTCAGCGCATGGTCTAAAGCGCAGGGCGCAAGTTCACTTAACTTGCGTGTCCGAATCCACTTTTGCTAGTTTAACGACGGGCAAAATGGTCGGCGCCAGGCTTGATGAGTAATGGGTGTGTTTTGGGATTTACGTGCGTTAAACCAATCAGAGTCTCATCTCCCATTCCCTTTAAATGCCAGTTGCGCTCGCACCATGGCAGAGTCGTTATTTACATGACGGAATTTGATAGTGAAAAGACCGAACGCGTCTACAGAGCGCAAACGGATCTGCTCGTGCGCGACGTTAAAGAGCGCAAGCAGACCATCTACGGGACAAGCCAGATTCCACCATATCTTTATGTACACAATAATAATCTATTACATTGTAATGTTGTGTGTATGTTTGTGTGCTGCTGTACATGCATCCCTGTGTGTTTAATAAGCAGAGTGTACACGCGGTGTGGACCCGCCTATAGGCGCACATACTAACGCGCTCTTTAAATAAAAAAATAAATAAATTGCGTTGTTGGTGAATGGCACAGTCTATTTCTGTTGCCTCAAAATAGCAACGTGCCAACAATGCGCCAGAACACACCTCGTTTCCGGACATGCACGCCCATGGGCGCACAAATAGGCGCAAATGTATTAGCTATTTAAACAACGTGGCACAGGACGTGAAAATGAAAACTGCGTCGGTCTGAAACTAGCAAAAAGATAGAGCCCTCAAGTGTCACTTGTTTTAATTGACTCTGTCGAGTGAACTATAGTAAACTAATGTAGGGAATAGTGAATGAGTATATGGGCAAATTCGGATACAGCCTGTGAATGTGGATTCATTTAAACACTGATCGGTGTTAATTGACAGTATATAATTGCTTAGGCTACTTTATGAAAATTTCCCAGAATGCATTGTTTTCTACAGTATAGCTCTATTTTAATGGAAAACAGTGTTTCTGTCAGAATTATTTTTTTTATTTTTTTTTGGGGGGGGGGGGGACTAATAGATTTACAAAAAACTGCTAAATGTACAGATTTTGGAAGGAAACAAAACAAGTAATTAATCATTTACAGTGAAAAAACTAAAATGATATTCTCAGAATTCCCATGCGTTACAATACATTTGATGTACTTTTGGGTTTTATTTTACATCAACCAATGCAGACCATTAGCAATGGTTCAAAATGCTGCATGTCATCACGTGATGAATTTTAAAATGGCCATGGAATGAGGAAATTATTAAATTAAATGTTAATATTAAATGCAGTCAGGTACAGCTGCAAGTGCTTTTCATGTAATCTAAACAGCATCCATTGAGGATTTATCAACCTACACCAGCAAGCCACCCTCATGGACAAAAATATGCAGGTGGACAGAAGAAAATTTCCATCAAAATATCTGAATATGAGTGAGTTGGCTACCACCTTATCATAATTCATACAGAGAGTTTTTAATGTCAGTATGTTCAATAGACAATTAATTATAAAATTTAAAATATTTAAACCAACATTACAATTTAGCTTTCTGTAGGCCTACTTCATGAAATCTTAGCAAGTATACATTCATGACTGAGAAAAAGCATAGTGCACATACATAATGTATATGTACATATTCATAAATACATGATATATAGGCTACATGATGTATGGAGAGCACTTACAGGCAGCTATAGTGTGCAGTTCCTTAAAGGAGAACTCCGGTCAATTTTAACATTGAGCTATTTTTGTACATTTGGAGTGCTGTCAGTACAGAGAACAACGACAAAAATCTGTGTTGCCTACACCGTGTTATCCTCTTTTTAAAAGTTGCACCCTGTTGACTTCAATGGGGCAATATTTAAACCTGCTTTTAGCCTCTTAACATCCTTGATGCGTCATTACAAGTGCACAGCCAATGTGAGTGATTCCTTCAGAGTGAACACGGGTGAATCTGACTGCAGTAGATGTGAAAGATAGGGATAAAAATGATGTTTATTCAGCCAGCGCAAATACCTGTATTTACATCCTGTTTTCGGTCGAAGTCCATAGTAATCGATTGTCGAGTTCACGCGCATTGGTTTAGTACCTATGATCACGCGCGTGAACTCGACAATCGATTACTATGGACTTCGACCGAAAACAGGATGTAAATACAGGTATTTGCGCTGGCTGAATAAACATCATTTTTATCCCTATCTTTCACATCTACTGCAGTCAGATTGACTCGCGTTCCCTCCGAAGGAATCACTCACATGACCTGTGCACTTGTAATGACACATCAAGGATGTTAAGAGGCTAAAAGCAGGTTTAAATATTGCCCCATTGAAGTCAATAGGGTGCAAATTTTAAAAAGAGTATAACACGGTGTAGGCAACACCGATTTTTGTTGTTGTTCTCTGTATTGACAGCACTCCACATGTACAAAAAAAATGAGCTCAATGTTAAAATTGACCGGAGTTCTCCTTTAATGACGCTGTACATAACTTTACTTTGATATATAAAAAAAAAAAAAAAAAAAGAGTTGGACCATTGATGACTGAAAGAAAACACGGGACTCGGGAGCCCACTTTTGCCATAGTAACAAGCATTTAAGGAGCATCTGACAGATAAACTGCAGTGTCTTATTTCACTGTTTGTGGACATTTCTGCTAACAGTTTGTTTCATACATTCAGTTTAACAATATTAAGTTAAAGGTAAGGAAGGTAAACTTTATAATTCAACTGAACTTTATAATCAACAACTGAAAAAAGTTTTTTTAGAGTATTTACTTTAACTTATCCGGTAATGTCAATGGTATATGGCTCAAAATCTAAATTATTGCTAGGGACAAAATAATTCAGTAGTCTTTGGAAATTGGTAGGTACATGTCCCTATAACGTTCCTACTAAATTCTATGCCCTTGAGAAATATTATTTTTTTCCTTATCTTTTCTCTTCCTCCTCCTCTTTTCAACACAATATGTGCAGGAAGCCTTTTGCTAGCAGTCATCACGTAAGAACAGAAATGAATGGAATGCTTTGCCCATTTCTCATCTACCAAAGCAGAGAATGCCAGAAAACATCATCGAGATATAGATAGCATGATTCTGAAAACTTCAGAGAGATGCTTTTAAATGAAGTTTAAGAGCCTGGCAAAGGCACGTAGGAATTTTTGCTGCTCTTCCATGCTCTTAAGCATTGAAGTCTACAGAAATACCTAATGACAAAAAGAGAGAAAACGAGTACCATACACGGACATCTGTAGAAGAAACTTGACGTCCATGCTTGTTTTGGATTTTTCTGTGGGTACTTGTCTATGTATTGAATTTTAAGAATGTTACTAAAAAAAGTAACAGACATTTGCATTAGTAAATGTTATTGTACAGATTATTATACTTATGAATCAGTTACATTTACCAAGCACATAGTAGTCTATTAAATGAATGAATACATATGATATGCAAGAAGATAAGAAACTTTGTTAATAAAGAGCAGTTTCATCAAAGCCTATGAGGTAATTTCAATGCCAACCCCTCAAACAGCTGGTTTGTTGATCCATATGATTTTGTTTTCTGGCAGATACCATCAGCAAATGACATTCGGTGACTCGCATATCAAGACTCAATGCATGTGTGGTAATACACCATCAGTAATAGAGAGGAGAGCTTCTCCCCACTCCCTTAACACTTAACTCCATTCAACCCCTGTATATCAACTTAATTATCCTTCTATCTGCAAGTGAAATACACATGGCCGCTTCATTCTCCAAGATATCCCTAAGTAAAAGATGAAAGCAAAGGGTGAAAGGTGTGCAGGCGAGAGAACATGGGATGAAGAAGGAGTCAAAGTGTTTCATTTATAACCAGAAAGAGGCCCTCAGAGAGCATTTATCCATAATGGGGAAATAATGAAGAAAGATTAAAGCCCTCTGGGACATTTCCGTTTTTTTTCACTAAATGATCATAACGTACCCCCGTTCGTCACAATGGACTCGGAGGGATCTTCAGACACCATTATATAGCCAAAAATGAACCCTGGCAAAAGGGAGAGTCACTCAGTCAGTTAAATGCAGGCTGTAGCAACACCGGTGAAAGGCTTACCTGCAAATTAAGAGCAGCAGCTTTTGTCTCCCTTGTTTGGTGGTAGAAAACACCAGAATGGGGTCTATTTCCTGAGTGATTTGAGGTGAGTTAGGAGGTTCAATTGAACCTATCATTATGGCAATGATTAGTTTAATGCCAGCAGGTGTGTTCAGTGAGGACTTGAATAAGGATCTTTGGAGAGCTCTTTACAGCTTAACCCCTGACAGAACTATTTCTGTTCTGAAGAAGCAAGGTCTGCTCGATAGAGGTTTAAGAGCAAGAGAGAACAACCAAATGGTGAAATAAAGCATAAAGCATCAAAATGATAGCATCATATCAGGAGGAGCAGTATAAAGGCCTTGAGATTACAATATATGAGTGTTTTTTTTATTTTTATTAAAAAATCTACCACGCCTCTTTTTAGTTTTGTTTTAAATGCTTTTCATAAATGGACTTTGTTTGACTTGTCTCAGTCCTTAAATATAGCCACATGGGCTCGGGAGTACTTTGGAAAAAAACGTTAATACAGTCTCTGCCGCTGCATCAAGAAATGCTCAATCTCTATTATGGAAGGAGAGAGTTATAAATCAATTCTATGCAGAGGTGTCGCCAAGTTCTCTGGGCCTGTGCTCATCTCAGATGGTCCAAAAGACAGTGAAAATGTGTGCTGTGGTCAGATGAGTCCATGTGTTAACTTGTTTTTGGAAAAAACAGACATTAGTTCTCAGTCTCGAAAGGGAGCATCCAGACTTTCATCAGCGACAGGTGCAAAATCAAACATCTGCCATGGTATGGGTGACTGTGTGAGGTACCAGTGACATGGAGGTGTTTATTGGGATTCTACAGAGACATTTATTGCCATCAAGATGACATCTTTCCTGGGAAGTCCATGGTTATTAGGGCAAGATAATGCCAGACATCATTCTGCACGTGATACAACAGAGTGATTTCGTAGACACTCTACACCTGTAGTCCAGATCTGTCTCCTATTGAAAATGCATGGACTATCATGAAAAGGAGAATCAGACCACAGACTGTTGAGAATCGGTCAGGTATCAGGTGAGATTTGGCTAAAATATCACTTGCAAAACAACGTCCTCATTTTACAACATCACTACTGGTACTTATGAATAACAGCAGAACTGATATATTTCTGACATAATTTTTTATGTTATTTCAAGTACATTATGATAAATATTTGCTTGTTACATATACGTGCAACATTTTAGCCATAAATAAATAATAAATATTAGCTAGATTTAAATATTAGGGGGGGTTGGGTTAGGGGTGCTGGATGGCAGAGGCAGGCTATAAATACACATTAATTGCGCAGATATTAACATAAATAAATACATAATCTCTGTATTACATAAATAATACATTACATAGTCTCCAATGCCATCTCTCTCATGTTCGTCCATCCTCGGGATGCTGCTGTTCTTCTTCGCGCAATTTTTTCCCCCCCAAACTACTTCAGCGGAGCCTACACCAAACACTGATCCCTAAACCTACCCGTCATTGTAACCTTAACCAATGAAATTAGCTGCAGGGCGGGATTTCTGCTTAACTGGTTTGCGCCCAGTGGGATTTAAAAAAAAAATTATAGAAAGATTAAAAAATACGTGAGAAATACGGGACAATATTTAAACGGGATGATAGCGGGATAGCAAGGTAAAATACAGGAGAATCCCGGGAAAAACGGGAGGGTTGACAGGTATGTACTGAACTAAGGAGTTGATTTAAGCACACCACTTGATTAGCTGGTTCAGGTGCATTTAATTGGGATTGGAGCTAAACTCTTAAGGATAGTGGCCCTCCATGAGCAGGATTGCACTCAGGCGGCTTTCTGTGTGTGTGCTATGAGATGGAGCAAAACAATAGCAAAAAATAAAAGTGACTTTGTGTGCGTGCATAAACAGTCAAATACATGCAAAAAAATTCTCGGAAACCCAGTAGCTTATGACTTAAATTGACTTAAACAGTTTGGAGAAAATCAAATTTACAGATCCAATATACTGATACACATTACATGTCTTAAAAATGACAGGAGCCTAATAAACCTACTGCACTCTGTGTCCTTAATGTTAATCAAACAACAAAAGACAAAGAGGAAATCACTCACTGCTCTTGACTGAATGACTTTTGTAGCTTTAACAAGAATCATAGCAAGTTTAACTTTCACAGTGAAGACTAGGCTGTGTAAAATTAACTTAAAGCACTGTTTGGTTCATTTGTATGTTTCTCTATTGTATTTAATCAAGCAGCCCTTCTCATTCAAATAACCCTTGATTACTGTAACATTCCAGACAACTCAGAACTTGGATTTCACACACCTTCTACTTGAAAATAACCACTAGAGTGGCGCATGAAGTTGGAAGTGTCCAAGATGGTTGACTAAAGTAACATAGGTGACTTTCAAGTGGAGTTATAAAGTCGTGCTTTTACTGGAACACTTTGAGGTTGGAAGTGGGGCGTTTCAATAGCTTGTATTTAATTTTTCAAACAACTAACTGTATTTTTGCTTGTTTGCGCTGTAAAAATGCCATCATGCCGCCAAAAGGTCATGAGGAACAATGAAACTGTCATTTATAGGGTGCCTAAAAGTGTAGAAAATCCAGATATCAGTATTACTCCCAGGGCATCACAAACTGTGAAAAACTCAGCCAAACAATATATGCCAGAAGGTCAAAGTGAAAGAAACTGGCCAGCAAAATGGGATTTCCATGAGAGGACAGATTAAAGATGTGGTGAGATGAAACGTTGACATGCTATACAAATGCATTTAAAAAAGTAATGAATATCCCTTGGTATGCCTGAATTATGGAGAACGGTCATTAATGAACTGACATAAAAAAAATATATTTCACCTTAATATTTAAAAAAAAAAGGTACAGCCGTAACATAGGGTGGAGCAGACAGCTTCCTCTGACACTTCAAGCATGGAAACACGCTTTACAATTGCCAGCTTGCTCAGGTATAGTTTGAATAACCCTGGGAACAGAAAATAACTCTATTGTGTGACGTTAATGAAATTTTGGCCAATCTAATTTGACTTGTTGCATACAATTTTTTGGGCAAAACTTTTCTCTGCTAAAAATGCCTCTTATCCATTCATTTGTATGTCAAAAAAAAAAAAAAAAGATGAAGGGGAGAAAATGGGAACAGATTGAAAAAGCCATAGAATATGCTCCCATTGTGCTACTGCAAACGAACGTGTGTCCTTCAAGAAAGAATAGCACTTTGCTTCTCATTCCGAAGTCTTGATGCTTTCCCTTGAATAAATCATTCACATCTATTGAATCCTTTTCGTTTCACAACACAGGCCGTCCTTTCAAGATGGAGAGAAAGGAGTCTGAATGACTTGGAGCTGGAGAGTTACCTTGCATAGAGAGGAATTAAGGACCAGTAGCCAATATTGTGGATCAACTATGCCCAGAAGAAAGGGTGCATTCTTGTGTTACCTGGCAGGGGAATTAAGCCACAATAGACTTCAAACAAGGGACAGCACACAATTCACGGATTGATTTTTACTTCAGGGACCTTAGATTTTCAAAACACACAATATCCACCGAAGATGGACATAAAGCTGTGAATGGCATGAATGGCTGATGTATTACCCCTCGTGGCTAGTGTCAAGGGAATATAGGTACCTTCAGACCTCGCTGAGTGACCTCAATCTCTCATACACCCTGTTAGAATGGCCAGGAGGTGAGAGCAGCTTTGTGACTCTTGTCACATTTTGTTTGCTTACCAAGAGTTCTCCGTTCATTCTGCTGATACCTTTTCACCTTACACGCTGAACTTGGACAAGAATTGGTTGCATAATACTAAACAAAGAGAATCCAAGAGTTCGCATCCACACAAACACTCAATTTAAGGAATAAAAGCTATTTGCATAATTGGAGAGGTTCAGGTCATTTCCTTCAATTGCGCATGCTAGCCATGTGCAATGAAAGTACAATGAAAACGAGAACTTACCACTCAAAGACATGTTCTCTTACCAGAAAAAAATTATGTTTTTTTTTTTATTGTTATTAATCAGAGAACTTAATTTCTGATGACTGAATTTGCGGCAATATTTGCGGCATTTCTTGTGTTGTTTTGCAGCGAAAATATACCACACACAACATCCTTAACATTTTTATTACTTTTCTGACCCCAAGAAACATTGGGCTCTGTAATTTATAAAAACAGAACACTTAGAGAAGCAAAAATATAAATTTAAGTGTAGTCCTGTTAACCCTATAAAGCCTACAGTATTAGATTTAATACATGCATTTCTAAGGACTCTATATTATCAACATGAACAAAACTTTGCTGAAAAATCTCTACTACATGGAGCAAAATCATTAGCATTATACAAATTGTGTTAAAATGCATGCATCAAAAAAATTATACAACAGGCTTTTGAGAAACATTTATTAATCTCTCAATTATCATTGTAGGCATATTGCATTGTGTTTTGCCCACAAGTGACAAATTATATTTACACTCACCTAAAGAATTATTAGGAACACCATACTAATAATGTGTTTGACCCCCTTTCGCCTTCAGAACTGCCTTAATTCTACGTGGCATTGATTCAACAAGGTACTGAAAGCATTCTTTAGAAATGTTGGCCCATATTGATAGGATAGCATCTTGCAGTTGATGGAGATTTGTGGGATGCACATCCAGGGCACGAAGCTCCCGTTCCACCACATCCCAAAGATGCTCTATTGGGTTGAGATCTGGTGACTGTGGGGGCCATTTTAGTACAGTGAACTCATTGTCATGTTCAAGAAACCAATTTGAAATGATTCAAGCTTTGTGACATGGTGCATTATCCTGCTGGAAGTAGCCATCAGAGGATGGGTACATGGTGGTCATAAAGTGATGGACATGGTCAGAAACAATGCTCAGGTAGGCCGTGGCATTTAAACGATGCCCAATTGGCACTAAGGGGCCTAAAGTGTGCCAAGAAAACATCCCCCACACCATTACACCACCACCACCAGCCTGCACAGTGGTAACAAGGCATGATGGATCCATGTTCTCATTCTGTTTACGCCAAATTCTGACTCTACCATCTGAATGTCTCAACAGAAATCGAGACTCATCAGACCAGGCAACATTTTTCTAGTCTTCAACTTTCCAATTTTGGTGAGCTCGTGCAAATTGTAGCCTCTTTTTCCTATTTGTAGTGGAGATGAGTGGTACCTTGTGGGGTCTTCTGCTGTTGTAGCCCATCTGCCTCAAGGTTGTGCGTGTTGTGGCTTCACAAATGCTTTGCTGCATACCTCGGTTGTAACGAGTGGTTATTTCAGTCAAAGTTGCTCTTATATCAGCTTGAATCAGTCGGCCCATTCTCCTCTGACCTCTAGCATCAACAAGGCATTTTCGCCCACAGGACTGCCGCACACTGGATGTTTTTCCCTTTTCACACCATTCTTTGTAAACCCTAGAAATGGTTGTGCATGAAAATCCCAGTAACTGAGCAGATTGTGAAATACTCAGACCGGCCCGTCTGGCACCAACAACCATGCCACACTCAAAATTGCTTAAATCACCTTTCTTTCCCATTCTGACATTCAGTTTGGAGTTCAGGAGATTGTCTTGACCAGGACCACACCCCTAAATGCATTGAAGCAACTGCCATGTGATTGGTTGATTAGATAATTGCATTAATGAGAAATTGAACAGGTGTTCCTAATAATCCTTTAGGTGAGTGTATATGCAAATATTACTGCTGTATTACTGCTGTTCCATAAGCGCCACCTACTGTCAGAGAGTGAATTTACATTTTCAATAAGCATCTCCTTCAATAGTTCTGTCATGCTCCTCATCAATGTTGGGGTTGTTCACAGAGTGTGCAAGCCTCTTTTACGCAGCATAAAGTTGATCAATTGAACCTGCTGATGGAAAAGATGTCACTAACAGCGTTAGTGTGTGTGTGTGTGTGTGTGTGTGTGTGTGTGTGTGTGTGTGTGTGTGTGTGAGAGAGAGAGAGAGGAAGAGCATGCTTGCTTATAGCGGCGCAACCGAAACAAAAGTTTAGCAATCGATACAAAGTGGTCTTTGGCTGAGTGCGTGCTGTGAAGACATGTCTAGGCCCAAAATCTGCTATTTAGAAGAAACTCCAAGCTCCTCCGAATATTGCGGAGTTTGTTTGATTATCCGTTAAATTCTGCTATCAAAGAATCGCGAAATCCAGGAGGAACTGCTTAACATATAGCAACTATTACAAGAGGTCAAAGTTTGGATGGTTAGCATGGTCCAGTTAGCCTCTCCCCTGCTGGTAGATGATGCAATTACACAATCTGGACCTAAAAAAAAAAATAAAAAAATAAAAAACACATCTTTCACTAACCTCAGGCATTCAAGAGTAGCTCTGTATTCTGATCAAAGAAATTTACCAAATATTTCATCATATTATAAGTTGAAGTTTTAACAAAGCCTGATTTTTTGTAGGGTTCTTAAAAGCATGAAATATTACATTTCTCTGTCTGCAGCTAATGAATAAATGAAACGCTTTATTAGGACTGTACCCATTCTTATTAAGTCATCAGCCAATCTGCATTATAATTTTTCAATGGCTCCAAAGTGATTAGTAACATGGCATTTATAGCTCAGGTGTTTAGGCCAAAAAGGTGATCCATGAGAAAAGATTTTTGATGTGCAATTTTCTGATCGCATTCTTCTGAAGGCCAACTGCCATATAGATGAATAGGAATGCTAACAGATATCCGTCTCCAGACCTCCTTGATCCTGCCAGCGCAAGAGCTGTGACGTCAAAGCCAGCAGACTGTCCATTTCATGCTTTTAAGTTTATGTTACTGGTAAAACCTCTACTATAATATAATGAAATGCTTGCAATTTATATGTTGCCTTTTTTGGGTTCAGAATACACAGATTATTATGAATGGCCTTTAATGGAGAAAGAGTCCTGCAGAAGTTAGCAGGGTATTTAGTTTTGTACTTCTTTAAATAAAGTACTTTTGGTGTCTTTAGTTTGTAAATGTATACTACACATCATTCATATCACTAACTGAACAGGTCATTATTATTTCAGGTAGGGTTTGTACTTAACCCAAAAAATGTATTTACATTGCATCCAACGGTTAATCTTTTACTAAAGTTCAAAGTAGCTTCGTTTACCGTTGAATTAAACGCACACTATGTAAGATTTTGGAGTAAAATATCCGAAAATCTAAATATTATATATATTTTTTACTTGCGTACTTACATTATCTCAAAAAGTTTCCAACACATTTAAATCCAGAGAAAACAGCAATTTTAACCAGTGTAACGGCCCGTGCCATTGTGTCGCGTGTCATTTAAGCCCTCTTTCCCTTCGATTTTCGGTATTACTTCCGTAGAAACCATTGAAACACCATGTGTTTTATTAGACAGGTGAGCAACTGTTTGGATACCTTTAGCAACAGAAAACTATCATTGTTACATAGCTCATTAGTATTATTGTTTAAACCTTTTCTATTCTTGATTTACCACGAGCATGTTTGTACCATGCCTCAGAGACAACACAATTTTGTCAAGTGGCAAACATAGCACAAGCAGGAAGAGCTTTATTTGTAGTAATACAGCATTTTCTCCCCCATACAATTTATATTTTAAAAATAATTGCATGCCATTTAGCAACAGAGTAACGTTATGCAAGGAATAATTGATGACGGGCAGTTGAATTATTAGAAAACTGTTAAAAATATATATATTTAAATGATATCTGTATTTCATCTGCTACAACATTGTGAACTTTTTTAAAGAAAACAGCTCAACAGCAAAACAGATACATCAAAAGCTAATCAAATGTAGTAAACAAAAGCGCAGCCATGCTTGCTTGACATGCAAGAACCGATGATGGTTATTATCTTTACTATATTTGATGTTTATATGCCTATGAATAAAAACTTTAATTAAATATGTACATTATATACAGTGACCATTTCTCTTCAGAAGATTAAACTGCTCGATTCATAGTAGATTCTTTTTACAATCTCTTTTTGTACTTTTTTGATGCATGAAAGTTTTGGTTGCATTGACTCTCAGGCAAAAATGATTAGAGAATCTAGTCTTAGAAAAAATCTCATTTTTTGTTTCGAAGACAAATGGAAGTTATGGGCTTGGAAGTGCATGTGGGTAAGTAAATTAATTTATTAGTGAAGTACCATTTAATACTGCTCAATTTTTTCATTAGGTTCATGAAAATGCAATGCCTTTTCCCAATCACTGGAGGCCTAGACGCTGATTTTAAATGAAAAGGCACAGGCCATAGTCTCCTTAGGACCTGGCCAAGGCCACACTCATGAAGAGGGAGGGAGGAAACCTCAAATCATCACACTACCCACCTGAGTGGCACGCGCTTGGGCTTGGTTCTTCCTTCTGAGGCCCTGATAACACGGATTTCTTATCGCCTTCAAGAGAGGAGATTTGGCCCCTGTCCAAGAGAACCAACGAAGCAAGAAAACCACTGTCTAGACACTTAAGGAGAAGTCAAGGAAAAAAATGCTCTGTTTGACAGGAAATACTGAAGGGGCTTTTCACTGAAGTCAGGCGAGTTGAAGGGCTGTAGTCCAGACAATGTCATTGTGCTGGACCGTCTCACCAAATCCCCTTTTCTCCCACCATTTCACAACCGTTTACCATGGATCTCAGAGCCGGACTATGGGGAATCACCTCTTATATGTGCTATCTCTGAGCAAGAGAGTGAACACAACAAGCATGGCTGCTTTTTGGTTTACAGTTACCATTAACAAAAAATGATGGGGATGAGACATGACATTGGGCAGAATACATCCCAGAGAGGTCACTACAGATTTTTTAAACATCATGTTCATATATAATTGTAGGTTAATGTCACTGTTTTCCTGGCCAAACACACACACAGTAATTTCACTTAAAAATATGCCTAACTGAAACAATTTCAAAATTATTTTGGCAGACCAAGTTCAATTAGGCTTACTTACTCCAATAATCTATATTAATATTTTGTTGTTTTTGTTTTGGCTTGATTTGCCTTATAATTAAGTCATCTTGAAGCCTCCTTGGAAATTTGTGGGCCCTGGTAACTTTGTTGAGAACCACTGTGGTATAAGTATGAATTAAAACAGTTTTGATGTTGTTGTTGCAATTTTCTACATATAAAATGCATGATTCAATCCAATCTCCCCATTGTTTCATGCACTGAGCATGCATTGAGAGACTGTTTGAGTGCCCTTCACCCAGAAACAGCTGAAAGAAAAAGGTACAAAGCAAAGACAACTGTGTTTACAGTCTCATCACATGCTTTGGATCTGAATGGCACCTCTGTGTCACAGCTCAGTGAAGCATGACGTGCCAGCCCCAAAGCGCTTTCAATAAAAAATAAAAAAAAACATTACTCACTGTCTAACAAACATGCACTCACACACAGATAAGAAAAAACAATCATCTCAAATACACTGACCTCTTACCACACAATATGTCCACACACACAAAAACAACATGATATGAATCCATTAGTAACTTGCGAAAACATGCTATTAAGGGCTCTGACAGTTCAGTGATTTCGTATTGAATTCATATGATGTGATTTGTAAACAGGAACACAAGTTAAAAGAAAAAAGTAAGCAGGAAGTTCCACCCCGAAATCATCAGTGGGAATTTAAGGTGTAGTAAGCAATTTCTGAGAAAGGCTGAAATTTGAAGTCACCAAAACAAACACGCCTCTACCTAAAAGGATCGCCCTACATTCTAAAAAATCCTGTGTTATTATTTGATCGAAAATAAAGGAATTATTATGCAAACCAGTGGTTGTGTGGAGTTTAAAAAAAAATTGAGGATTTAAGTTCATCCGTAAACATTAATTCATGGATGAACAAAAAAAACGCCTAGTATAGTAAAAATGAATCAACCCATTATGATGGGTTAAATCAAGCCATTATGCTGGGTTAAATAAACAACCCAATATATTGGGTAAAATTAACCCAACACGTGTTATGTCTTATATTTACCTAGCCCTTGGGTTGAAAACAACACAAACTGGGTTGTTTTTTACCCAGTGGTTTTTTTTTTTTGTTTTTTTTTTTTTGTGTACCTTTATAGCTCCGCCCCCAAATTCGCAAAAATGCTATGCAAGACAGGCACCTCCCCCTAATGATTACTGCTGATTGGCTACAAGTGTGTTTTGTAGTCATATCCACTTTCAACAGTGTTTCTCAGAAATCGCTTATTGCACCTTTAAGATTGTACGAAAACATACGAATGATGTATCGTACAAATTCATACGAATTAGCCACCAATACGCCACATGTAAAATAGTTAAGATTACCCATAAGAGTGTGTTGCGTATCCTCATATTCAGGTTTGGAAAGATATCAAATGTAAACCATCATCACTGGGGGGGAAACATATCGGTTGACCACTAATCTGAATATTCCCTCTACAACCGAAGGCAAATAACAGTCATTTTAACAAACACTGGAGACGAGTTGTTACCTCTGGCGTGGTTTTGATTGAAATATCACTGTCAAGTTTTGCTTCTGAAAGGTTGAACCCAGGAGGACTATGATGAAAAGCACCCGGAATATCAATTAAAAAGCAGAAGGAAAGAACAGAGCATACAAGGAAGAGGAGAACAGTGCTTTGGCGTCAGCTTCACTGATTGGTTGTACACATCCTTCTGCCCCCTTTGACCACAGGTGAAGTCATGGGAAGCGTGGGTGGCAACAGCAAGCAGAAGTAATTATTGTTCGGGGCCTTTTAATTTCAGTGGCATTTAAAATGATTAATCCTTTTCTAGAGCTCAGTCAGAGTACTTCATATTTTCATATCGGCCCCTGAGGAGTGACTCGCTTCTGAATAGGTCGTCTCTATCTCTCTTGATTGCTCTCTGTACATTCAGACATTGGAGACGTAACAGCAGTGTTTGTTATTGGCTGTGCAGATCATGCTTTACCCGAGTGGTCGGAAACCATCCGCTAATGGTCGCCGGTCTTCATTGTTGTTGGGCATTCAAAGCAATTCACATAATTAGAGTGCATTCTTACCACACAAAACCCATTACTGAAATAGATTAGAATGTGGAGTTTATCTGCTATACAACTGTGTAAATGAGATCAGGTATGTTTGTCGTGGATCAATTCACTCGCAGGATGCGCGGTTGGTGTTTTGTTGGTGAAATCAATGATTTGTCATCATTTTCCACAAAAAAAAAAAAAAAAAAAAATTGTGAATGTCAGTTTTCATTAGGCACTGCTCTAAAAGAGAAATCTGCCAACTCTGAATAATTCCAACATTCTTTCTTTATGAAGACTGGTAGCCTACAATAGCATGGTATGAACATTTATAAATAACCTTTATTCCATCACTACATGCCATGTCTCAAATTGAAATGAAATGAGTTTTGCGCCATACTAATATCAAATACTAGGCCTAAATGTTCTAATGAGCAGAAAGAAAAGGATAGAGAATAAGGCAGACTGGTTAGTTGTCACTGGTTGGTTAACTGTCTTCATTCAGAATAATGTGTGTGAATTCCGTCCTCCAAACAAAAATCCTATATTATCATTTTTGTAGCTGTTGGATAAACTATAGTGAACACAATAAAGCCCAACTAGCACACATCAAGACTAAACTATTTAATTAAGCTAAATTATAACTTGAATTTCATAAACAGGAAAAGCTAACATTAATATTAGGGCATTTGGCGCATGTATTAAATATGCTGCATTTTATATGAATTACTATAAATTAATAATATAATGCAAAATATCAATAAATCATTTTTAATTTCTTAAAGCATTTTTGTCATAATCTTAATTAGCTATTTTTGTATGTTTCTAAGTCCTTAATTGTTTTCTTTCATAATTAATCTACTATTTAATTTATGATAATGTATATTAAATTATTTTATTTATTTTTTTAGATATCAAAGCGATAATAAAATCTCGAATTAGAGTCAATGAACGAACAGCCATTCCCCATTGTGACAATTTACCTCATATAGTGTTATATGAGCTGTATCTTTTTCCGTAGCCTTTTGCAGCCAAGACTTTAGGATATGGTACACATCAACAGACTTACCTTCATTGTCTTGATATATTCACTCGAGGGAAGAAAAAAAAAGTGACAGCCGGTCTCTCCTTTATCGAGGAAACATGGGTAACACTGCCATCTAGTGGACAATCAGTAACAACACCAAACACAATTATTCGGTTTTAACGGTAATTCAAATAAACAATTGCATGCCCTTATTCAAGAAAAGTTGGTATGTATTTAAAAAAATATATATATATGTGTGTGTGTGTGTGTGTGTGTGTGTGTGTGTGTGTGTGTGTGTGTGTGTGTGTGTGTGTGTGTGTGTGTGTGTGTGTGTGTGTGTGTGTGTGTGTGTGTGTGTGTGTGTGTGTATTTGTTTTGTTAATAACAATTGTTATTAATTGTTATTAGCGTCTTCTGCTGCCCACCACTACAGTGCGTGTGTAGCCTATGTAGTGGTGGGCAGAAGACGCCGGTTATAAACTGACAAATCCCAACAGACATATGGAGAAAGTCTGGCTCTCCAATGATCTATCCAGTGTGGCAAATCAAAAACAAATTTCCTCCTGGGCAGCGGTAGACACGGACGAGCAGCAGATACCTGCGGCCACCTGGGCCTCACTCCAAAGACTCGGCCAAGACAATTTCTCTCAAATCACTTCTCTATCTTAATCTGACAGCCCTCCTCGATTAGGAGGTGTGAAAATTACTTCTCTACCCACCAGCTGTCGTTCTGAAATTATCTTAATTGTACCATGATTATGCCTCTAAGCTCCTATGAGAGCAACCGTTGCATCCGTTAACAAGTACTAGCAAAGATGGGAAGACCTTCAAAGTGTAAGTGAACACCTCAGAAGCGCTGCACTCCACGCACACACAAATACAGACAGACAGGTAACAGGGAGTGTGTATACCTGCGTATGTCGCTTAATGTCAAAACATTATATTTGCACAAATAAGCTCATTACCAAACTCAACAAACATTAGACCAAAAGAGAATCTAAAAGACAATTAAACAAAGTTGCCCGTCTGTTAACACTGTTAGAAGTTAATAGTAAATATTGCACTTTGTTTTTCAAACGACTGGACTTCAGCAGACAAAAACATGGCAGCAGGTACAGTTTCATTAACTAGCAATGCTCAATGTTTCTTTAAAAGATACAAAATAAAATAAAAATAAATAAAAGATAAAAAAAAGAAAACTTTATAGACCATGTTCATTTCTTTAACTATAAAATACAAAAGGGCAGAGCCAGAGGCACAAAGTTGGTTAAGCCCCACGTGTATAATTAACAAAGGTCGCTGCCGTTGTTTCCATTGCTGATTTTTGGTGGAAGCATGGGATCCCACCCTCCCTTCAGAGCTTTCAAAGCCACGCCTTCTACAAAACACACGAAACACAACCAGAGAGGGTGTTAAATTACCTCATCTCTCAAAGCACAAAACATTACAACGATAATGAATGTAAACAACTTACAGAACTTACAAAGCTCTGTACCACTGCAGCAGATTCATTTCGGAGTTGATGTTGCCAGCTGAGAAACGCATGAAGAGTCTGAGGAAGTGAACAACTCTGGGTAGAATGTCACCGGTTGGCGGTTGCCATCTTATAATTACGTTAGGACATGCCATGGTGCAGCATAGGAATCTTGTTTTTGTTCAGAAGCCAGGGGGAACATTATAGGGTGCTTTCACACTAGCACTTTTGGTGCGCACCCGGGTTCGAATGACGTCAGAGTTCGGTTCATTTGGATGATGTTATAATATTGTATATATTATATAATATAATGGGGGGGGGAGCAATCGAACTCGGGTTCGGAACAGGCAATCGAACCAAGTGTGAACGCACCATAAAAGGCAGCTTGATGACTGTCTACAACTCTGCATAGCCTTACAGAATGCACTGTTGACGTGTGATGTCTGCGCGAACATGGTGCGCAGAGGTATGGAAATACATGTTGACAAGCAGGTAGGACATCGGACCGAATGAAATGATTGGACGAAAATTTTTTGGTCCTGTGACTTCAATATAGGCCCTGTCCCAAATGGCACTCTCCGGACTTGTGGACTTCCTCACAGTCCACACTTTGGTGACGTCATGTATTGCAGACCTATAGGGCCCTTGGCACGAGTCCACGAGGGCGCATTGAGAGGTATTTTTGGGACAGACTCGATCGTCAAGCCGGAAATAACGGTCTGGTTGTTGTTGGACAGGAGAAATCACATTTTTGCGCTCCGACGTCTTATCTCCATGTCAACTACACAGCCTAATTTTACAGTTCTATATTTTGATATTATGCATGCCACCTGAGCTTATTTAAATGATGTATACAGTTGTACATAATAATACATAATGTTCCATTTGAACTAAGATTACAATTTTAACACATAATGAAAATGTGTTTCAGATGAATTTACAGGTTTCAATATTCATAATACGTTTACATATGACTCAGTAAAGCCCTGACATTCAGTTCTATTTATTTAATGAATCATAATGTGATACAGTGGCGGTTCTACATTGAATTACACCCTGGGCGAGACCCCCTTCGAGCGCCCCAAACTTCAGAGCGTTAAAGGGGTCATATATGCCATTTTTGTACAAGCTAATATGATTCTTTAGGGTCTAAATTAAAAGTTTGTAATATACTTTAATTAAAAAATTCTCATTAGTATTGTAAGAAAACACTCATTTTACCTGGTCAAAAACAGCTCTGTTTTCAGCACGCCGTTTAAGTGCATGCATCTTTAAATGATAATGAGCTTTGCTCACCCCGCCCCTCTGTTGCCTTGACAACAGTTGAGGGTATATTTTGAAAAAATGGCAGCGGGAGTCTCTGAGGACACTGTGCAACCGTATCAATTTGAACCGGAGTTGGAAAACCTCTGTTCTGAAAGACATTCAAAAGAGTCTGTGGATCACTTCGTTTGTCTATTCGTTGCCGGCTTTGCATTCACAAAACTAGGTAGGATGAACGCATAGTTGTCTTTCCATTCTTCTTTGTAGGCTATGCCCTATTTTCGCTGTCAACTTTCCTCTTTAGACCCTTGTAGTGCCATTTTCTCTCACCAGCTAGCTGTTAGCATCACTCACACAACATAATAGCGTAGGCTAACTTACCTGGCTTAAGCACGCAAACAATAAAAATAAATAAATAATAATAAATACTTTAGAGGATGCCAAGGAATAATTCTAAGTGTAAAAGTAGTCTACGTCAAATATTTATTACAATAATTTATGCTCCATTGTGTAACAAGCAAATTAAAATGATACACTTGTATTATACACAATATGGAAAGAGGAAATAAAACATAGTTTGTTAAGAGCATGACTCAAACATGCTATTAATGGGCTTATTCAAGTCTATTATTTTTTTCCATTCCGCATCTCCCACAAATGTGTGTTTCAGCAAGGCGGTCTGTGTTGCAAGTTGGTGAATGAAGATACTTGCGAGGTTACGTGTCACTACTGCTTTATAAATTTATCCACTTTAAAACCCGGACACCGCCACACAAATGTGGCTTTTTGTTAATGACTGTCCTACTACAGGATTTAACACAGAGTAACAGCTCACTACCAGTTACAGAAGACACTGTAACAGTCTGTCACAGGCAATTCTAGTTGCATTTTTCATCAATTAATTTCTTAAAGTGTAAGTTGCAGGTTAACCACCACAGCCAATTAATGTGTAAATTAAAGTGCTCTATATGTATATATTTAATTATTTCTGTATTAAAATGCGTTAAAATAACATTTATTAGGGTTTCTTCAAAGAGCGTGTTTTTTCAGTTACTGGGTGATGACGTCACAAGAGGAACTCGCAACCCATACTCTGCTAGATTCCTACTGTATTAAGGCTATTTGGAGAACGACTGCGGATGTGGGAAACCATCAAATTCTTTATGGACCACAGCCGTACAATTTTTAACCGGTCAGGCGTGAGAGAGGGGAGCCATGGCACTCAAAGAGTTATTAATGCTTGGTGTGAGGAGAATTAGTGGAGGGTTAGCCAGGTGTCCCGGTGAGTAACGTAAGCTACGTTAGAGCAAGTCCAGCCTGGTGCAAACTTAACCCGGATAATATAACGGAACAAGCAAGTCTTTTCAAAATATTGCCGTCATGTAGAATAGCAAGGAGGGACAACGACTGAAGACATTATTTACTTACAGTAAGTCAGTCCAAATCAGAGCTGTAGAGATGCACACACTGCACAGGCATCAATCGCTAGTCTCATCGACGCCTCAAACGTCATGTAATACCCTTCCTCAATCCACGCGTTATCAATTTCTCACGATTTAATTAGCGATGTTTATTGTCAGAAAAGAAAAAGAGAGATCGATGTCCCCATCACTGTGTTTGTGTGGGCTATCAGCAGTGGAGAGAGTATGTGCTGCCGTGAGGTGAACGCGTTTAGTTTAGTGGAACAGCTCGACCCGCGACCGGCTGATCTGACATGCCTGAACCCGTTTGTTTTGCGAATAGCTTATTCTCATTTCAGGCAGGATCACGGTCCCCTTGAAGTCAGCACACACGAGTATGTTTACAATGGAGTTATTTTATCCATAATTTTTTTATCAAATAAAACATACAACCAACTTTTCTGTAGTTATGTAAGGCATCTATAGCTATGACTATGCCGGTAACTCTACTAGTGAGTTCCTCTTATGACGTCACGCCCCATCTAGTGGAAGGGAGCGGGAGCGGTTAAAACCACTGTTAAAAGTGCCAACTTTTCATATTATATCAGCATTTTGGTATAAAAAACAATGGTGGGCGGTTCTTATCTTTATGTTTAATAAACACATTGCATTATCTTCGTGAAAAATTTAACCTGCAACTTACACTTTAAATTAGTCTAGTGGCCAAATTCTTTTTGGCCCGATGCCAAACTTACCTTCCGACCCCTGGTATAGGATATGTGATCGTCTTATGAAACAAGTTGACTGAAGTATTCTCAAAAAATAATAATAATAATAATAATATTAATAATAAAATAAATAAAAGGGTCGACTTGAATTAGCCTGTTGCCTGGCGCTGTTTCGCTTTTTCCGTGGCGGGGAATTTAAAAAGCGTAGTGTCTGTCATCTATCAATCATTCGCATTCGAGAGATTTGTTTACTGGACTTGTCAGCAAACTTGTTTTGTTTTGTTACTGTCTAAACTACCTGCAGACAGATTTTACCTCAGGTGACCGCATATACATTATTATTCATATATTTTATCATTTAAATTGCATGTATTATCATGTAATCCTATTGTTAATTGTATTGAATGGTTTGTGATGTTAAGAAACAGTAAACCAAACTTCTCGTTATAAATACAGCTGTTATCTTTGTTTGTTAAGGTGAATGTTTCATCATTGATATCTTACTATGTAGGTTACTTGAATACAATGTTTAAAATATGTTCACAGTGCTGTAAGATGTAATGGAGGATCAAACCTACAGACATTAAAAATGAATGAATACATAGATAAATAAGTGTGATAATAGGAAAATAAATTAAGGGAATAAACGCATTATCCCCCCCCCCCCTCCTTTTTTTTGCGCTTTTATATTTTAATGGGGTTTTTTTATTCTTTTTAATTTTATTTATTTATTTTTTTCTTTTTATATTTATTTATGTATTCATTCATATTTATATTTATTTATTCCAATATGTATTTATTTCCAGATTTATTTATTTTAACCTTTATTTATTTCAATTTGATTTACTTTTTATATTTATTCTTACATTTCTTTGCCGTGCATGATAATTAGGTGGGTTGGTCTTGCTTACCAAATATAAAAATGAATTAACAAATAAATATTTTTATGTACAAATGTATAAAAGCAGAAAATAAATAAATAAATAAAAATACAAAAATGAATTTTATTAAAAATAAATATTTTTTATTTTATCAAGTCGTTTATTCCTCCTTTATTTATTTTCCTATTATTATCACATTTATTTATCTTTTTATTTATTTACATATGTATTCATTCATCTTTAATTTCTGCAGGTTTGGTCCTCCTATAATGTAATTAATATCACACACACACACACATATATATTACATTTAAATTAATATATATATATATATGTGTGTGTGTGTGTGTGTGTGTGTGTGTGTGTGTGTGTGTGTGTGTGTGTGTGTGTGTGTGTGTGTGTGTGTGTGTGTGTGTGTGTGTGTGTGTGTGTGTGTGTGTGTGTGTGTGTGTGTGTGTGTGTGTGCAATTTAATGGTAAAATTTAACATTTTTAATTTGTTAAACTTGTTAAAACTTTTTATATATACATTTATACATATATATTTTTATATTAAATATGTATTATACATATATTAAGCAATTTAAATAATGAATATTAAATAACGCAAATTTTTTAAACACTACTTTACTTTTTTTTAAGTCTCTTGTGCTTTAAGGCTGCATTCATTCATTTAAGAAACAGTAATATTATGGAATATTATGGCAATTTAAAATAAATGTTTATATATATCACTGATGCTTTAGTCTTTTTCACTTTAAGTATTTTCATGCTTATGCTGAGACGCTAATAAATACATTATGATTTCAGAAAAGCATCATGAAGAAAACAGTGTTTTTTCCCGGGAAAGTCAAAGTGTCTTTCAGGAAAGGAACATCAGGCCATTTACACCGGGACCCATCAGAAGACACAAGAAGAATTAAAGACAACCCTTCACTGCAGGACAAGTCAACACCTCAAAGAGAAGTTGAATGCTCGTTCTGTTGTGAAGTACTTTATAATTCTCGCTCGCATATTACACTCATTTTGCTCAATTTCAGAAATGCTTAGAGGACTCCTCTTCTGATGAGACCCTTCTTGCTGCTGATCCAGACTGTGATTTTTCACTGTTTTTCTACTCCGAGTGCTGTGACAGTGAAGGAACACACATCTGAGGAGTTTTCTTTTAGATGCAGGTAATTAATGTATTATTCATACATCATCAATGTGTGTAATCTGTCTGTCTAATCTATGCACACAAAACAGAAATACTTCATTTAATAATTTTGTGAATCTCTTTTAGAACTGCCAAGCACACCCCCACTGCCCATAGCAGCTTCTCCCTGCGCTGCTCGGACTGGACCCATTAAGACGGGGTCGAGTCTTTGTGTTGGACCATAACAGATGGACAGATCCAATGAGAAATGTCATTGATGGCTTGCTGGCCAAGCACCACGGGAGCAAGGACCTTCTTACAAAGGTGGATGCTGAATATGGTACAGAGTGCCTGCACTGACCCCAACAGCCTTCTGCACTCAACCACACAGCAGCACATAAGCAGGTACATAAAACAACTTGCTAAAAACAAGAACACTAATGTTCTAAACACTAAACACTAACTTCACTTAACACCAGCCCTGAAAAGCTCCTGGAGACACAGCAGTTCTGGCAGCGTCTGCACTCAGGCAGTGAAACCATCAGTGTCCCAGTGACAGTACTGCCACCTGCCCCAGTCAATCCACCCGCAAAGACTGTTCCTGAGGCTCTCTGGACCAGGCAGCGCTTGAGAAGATGGTGAAGGACATCAGGCAGTTCAGCAGCAACAACAACAACAGCATATGCTGCAAAAAAGCACACTAGATCCTGTTTAGCCTGTGGTCAGCCTAAGTCTCGATACATGGGTGATGGCACCTCAATACACTTCTTTTATCAAGGTGGTGATGTTAAATACTTCTACTGCTCCAAGAAAGTATTTGACATATTCAGCAGAGGGCCTGACCAACCCCAGAATGCCTTTTGAAGACTTTGCAGAGACTCCTTTTTGTCAGCGGGAACTGGAGGCCTCTAGGCAGAGAGGGGGAGAAACGAAGAGGGTGACTGAGGAGAGAAGCAAGAGGAAATCAGTGGTGGAGCATCCGTCTGGTCGTCTGTGCAGATTCTGCCACCTGCCACTGAAACAAGGACCCAACAGTCCTCATATTCACACTGGTTTCCCTGGAGTGGCAGGCAAATACATTTACTGTCCTGCTAAAGTGTTTTCCCCTTATCAGGCTCAGGGAATGAGTGCAGAAATGTCATGGAGAGACTTTCAGCAGTCTCCATTCTATGAGGCTGAGAAGCAGAGGTGGATTGGGGAAAAGAAAAAATTACTTCACTAGCAAATGACATGCCCAGACCTCAAATACTGTTTTATAACACAAAGACATTCCTTGCACAGTGGTATGCATATATGTATAAACATATTACTGCACTTTTAATATATATATTTTAAATATTTCATTTATTTCCATTTGTTCATTAATATACCAAAAGTTTTGTATTTTATTGTATAGCATTGTATTTTAGTGTTTTTTTTTAAGTTAATTTATTGACTTCCATTGTTATTTTATCTTGTTAATGTTAATTACTGTTACTGTTAAACTCTGCACATAATTATTTAATTTAAAATATTTTTTCTTGTTTTTTCCTGTTCTCACCAACTTTAGATTTTATTATTATTGTTGTTGTTTAATCTATTATTTTAAATTGTTCAATTTATTTCCATTTGTTTACTAAAATACCAAATATGTATATATCTGTACTATAAATAAAATGAAAATCTCTATTTGGTGTTTATTGGTTATATTTCATATATATTGGATTTCTGTACATAGTTATTCAAATATAATGTGAATATCTCAAATAAAGGTCTAAAACATTATCAAAATGTTCTTTTCAATTATTCAAATTCAAATGTTTTCTATATTAAAGATAACTATACCTTTATTATAATGTAAAGGTTTATTAAGTTAATTGCACATCTTTTACATCCTACACAATAACAAATATTACAAGTTTTATTTTATTTTTGTGCACAAAGTTCTTTTATTATATGTTAATCGTACCTAAAGTGTATCTAGATGTAAAAATTATTACCAATTAATTTTATGGTATTTGTGGCCGAGACGGGAATCGAACCTCTAATTTGGTGTTTTATTTCTGGCCCGCCTCCCTGGAATTTCCTCCGTTCCTATTGGCTAGCAGCGCTCTACACCTACTTACGGCTGGCCACTGCTTGGAAGGCAGCTATGCTAACCACTATACCACCAACGCACGTGTAGCATTGGAACTAGCAGTCGTTCATCCCACTCCGTAACAAATCTTTGTTTTCATTATTATCTGCGTTTCTTGTAGAGTAATCTCAAAGAGCAACCCCAAATGAAGTAAAGCCATGAACATTTTTTCAGGTTCTGAATAAACTCTTAAAAAGCTATGGGCTCGTCCGGGATTTGAACCCGGGACCTCTCGCACCCAAAGCGAGAATCATACCCCTAGACCAACGAGCCATATCTTTGCTGTATCTGTGAACGTTTATGAATGATCTGTTGTGTACCGGGTGTCTAAAATATCAGATTAGCTTTTGATGTCATATTTTGATAAAACCCCGTGAAAGTATACTGAACTAAAATACTGTAAACGTACAACATGAGGGAAAAGTCGTCAATCGTCTATCTAAAGAGCTCATTCCACCAATTACACTCACGGCCGGTTAGCTCAGTTGGTTAGAGCGTGGTGCTAATAACGCCAAGGTCGCGGGTTCGATCCCCGTACTGGCCACAATGTTTTTTTTACATGTCCGTCTTTGAAACCAGGCCATGGTAGGTTTTTTATAACCTTAGTGATCAAGAGAACTGAAAAGTGATGACTATTGCGCTGGGCTCTAAATATTGTTTAAATTTTGTTATTCCATCAGATGACAAGACCTAGTAAGAATACAGTTATGATGTGTGAGAAAAGGTTGTTGAAAGGCACAAATTATGAAATGGCTCAGATAATAGTTTAATTTTTGGAATTTTCTCATTTACACTATGTGAGCAATAATCAAGAAGTTAAAATCAACTGGTGATGGTGGAGGATGTGTCTATATTGGCCCCCCACGCACTGAGGAGGGTCGTTTGTGAGGAGGATCAAAGTTGGAGAATTGCAGTTGCTGGTTGGGTCTCCAAAACTATGATCAGACCTCATTTATATAACCACAACTTGTTTGGGAAGGTTGCAATAATTATGGCAGACAGAAACATACACATTATCATAAACTCTAAGTACCAACTGATATTAAATCAACAACACCTGATTGAATTTGTCAGGAAGCTTAAAATTGGCTGTGGATGGATCTTCCAGCACGGCATGAATCCAAATCACATCTCAAAATGAACAACAGAAGAGTTCACTGACCACAGAATGAAGGTTTTGCCATGGAAATAACCCCATATAAAAACCTGTGGGATGAGCTGTAGCCACTGGATAGCTTATGATGTTCTAAACTGCCAGTAGGCAGTGAAGCCACCGGAAGTGTTCGAGCGGCCATCTTACGATTCCCTACCAGCAGAGGGCTCCAACGCCTGTTATACAGATTTGGTAGCTCCGACGGCACTTTCAAGATGACCCGCTGTGCAGCATACAAGTGTAAAACGACGTTCACAAAAGGATGTTGAAAAACTGCCCACAGGTTGTAATTCAAGCCCTATAAGCAGTAATTTATATGCAAAATTGTCGCTATGCCCGTGTTGTTTTCTCCGAGGCAAGAGTACTTGCTACTGCTTCTTCAAAAAACAACGATAAAACAATCACCAGTAGCCTATAAGAAACCTCAGAGCAGCAATAATCACAATTAAGTGTCCAATAGCGACACCATTTGACAGCTTCAAAAGAGCTTTGTGCAGAGTCCGTTTACCGTTACATAACCCATACAAATTGTATTATGCATTTTCTGAACATGTACTTGAATCAAACACTTTATATGAACAAACTACTAATCTATAAAACACAATCGGTCTTCCGACCTTTTACTATTGTGTAAATTGATGTTGATACTATGAAGGACTAAAAATGACAGAACGAAAAATAAATAAATAAATAAATAAAAGTAGAAATAAATAAATAAATGCAGAAATAATAGTAAAAATAAATACATTTTGGTAATATAAATGGCTATTTCTGTATTTTTACATGTATTTATTTATTTATTTATTTATGCATTTCTATATGTATTTATTTATTTATGTATTTATACATTTATTTATATATTTATGTATTTATATATTTATTTATTTATATATCTATATATGTATTTATTTATACATTTATTTATTCCTACATTTATTTATTTATGTATTTCCACATTTCTACATTTATTTATTTCTGTATTTCCACATTTCTACATTTATTTATTTCTGTATTTCCACATTTCTACATTTATTTTTCCCTGCGCATGTATGCTAATTGACCAATGGCTAACCACGCCCCCAAACGCGAGGAGCCAATCACAGTACGCATAGCTAACCCAATACACTTGGACGTTCTCTGCTTCCTCGTCCATTGCAATGCATTACGGTTATCAGTTTTCATTCGTTTTTATGTTTTTTTCTTGTCATTTTGGCTTTAAAACAGCGTGTGTGTGTGATTTTGGTTGGGTGACAGTTGTAGGTTACAGTTTGACAAGAGTTTACAGTTTGACAAAAGCACAATGTTGTGTTTTACACAAATATAAGTAGGCTAAACACTTTGCAGTTTTAATTATGTCCTGTATGAACAAAATGGAGTATGTTTTTATGTTTCCACTGTTCGATCGCGCCCGTGCCTCTCTCTGACACACACACACACACACACATTCCAGCAATGCAATCTTGACATCGCAGCCTGTCCATTATTCTGCGCTCCCACCAAACGCGAATAGGGCGTCAAATTCGCGCGTATCCGCGTCTAGTTCGACGCTTGAACATTTTGAATCCAAAGCGAATAGGACGCGCGTATAAAGCGAGCATTTGAAGCGAAATAGCACCAAACTATAACGTTTACACTGTGAACTGTAAATCTTTGTTCTGGAGCTGAAGCTTATCGACCTTCTCAACAATAAAATTATTAATATAACCCTCCGATGCATATTTAAGGCCCTTTTGGTGACATCGAGATGATATATAATCTTTCTGTCTCCAAAAAATCATCAATTGCCTCCTGTGAAATGTATCCTACTGACAGCTGCCAAAGCGCCTGTTACCGAATGAATGTTGACTGAGTGAGTGGAGGGGGCGTGGTTAGCCATTGGTCAATTAGCATACATGCGCAGGGAAAAATAAATGTAGAAATGTGGAAATACAGAAATAAATAAATGTAGAAATGTGGAAATACAGAAATAAATAAATGTAGAAATGTGGAAATACAGAAATAAATAAATGTAGGAATAAATAAATGTATAAATAAATACATATATAAATATATAAATAAATAAATACATAAATAAATGTATAAATACATAAATAAATACATATAGAAATGCATAAATAAATAAATAAATACATATAAAAATACAGAAATAGCCATTTATATTACCAAAATGTATTTATTTTTACTATTATTTCTGCATTTCTTTATTTATTTCTACTTTTATTTATTTATTTATTTTTCGTTCTGTCATTTTTAGTCCTTCATATGATACGCGCGAGGGAGAGAGAGCAATACAGCGCTCGTGTTGTTTGAAGACGGTGAGAGTGCGCGCGCGCGCGGCCGGGTCTCTATCTCTCTGCTTGTTCTTATGCGCCCTCTCCACTGATCTAAATAATTCGTTGTTACGACGACTTATTTGTTCCCTCGTTTTAATAAATCGTGGACACGTTGAACTAACAATATGGCCACAATGTAGTAAAACGAGGGAACAAATGAGTATAACGTGCTGAGGTATAATTAATTCGTGGCCACGAAACAATATTCACCTGAATATTCACCAATTCACAAAAATATAGGTCTTTAGCATTCACTAATTAATTAATAGTATCAAACTGTTTTTCTTACCTGTGAAGATAGCTCTTCAGTGAAGGCCGACAACGTGTTCTCGTACAGCTTTTTTTATTCCGTACAGCCGACTTTAAACAAATACCCATTTAAATGCTTAGGATGTTTGCGTTGTGAGAATGTACAGGGAGACTTTAGATTTAAACACTGTGTCTCGTTAGGCAATGTTTTTTTCAGTCAAATCATACAATTTCCTATTGATTCATTAGAACGCGTGAGCTCACTAGAGAATACCAATATGGCCGCGCGGTGGCTTCACTGTTTATGACGTCATGAGCTATCCAGTCATTCAGTGGCTGTAGCACAATTTAACAGCTAGTTCTTTCTTAATTCTAGAGAATTTAAGAGTGTACATACTCTCTTAACCATGTACCAAAGAATCCAATTCTACTCAGTTTCATGTGGATTTACAAAAGTCTGACTTTGACTTGACACTCTATGAATCTAAAAATATACAAGGTGAAATACTTACAAAAAGTAGAATAAAAAAAAAAAGTGAGAAATAACTGCTAATTTTCAGCAACACCCAACCAGCATTCACCACAAAGGTTATGGCTGGAGGGTTTGATGGATCCTTCCATGTGGGCTATTGTAACTTCTCCCGTCCACATTTTATAGGCTAGGCCTATGTTCTTATTGGTTATCGTGCATGTGAAAAAAATAATCAGTCTCACCCCAACAAGTCCAGATACATTTTCGATTTTTATTTTCCTTTTTGGACAGTTTATTTTCCAGTGTTATCCATAATCATTTCCTTTGTCATTTTTGCATAATTCTTATAAGGCTATTACGAGGGCCATTGCTATGGTTTCACACCAACCTGCATAGCAATTGGAAGACCAAAAAAAGGGGCTGACACTGACCCATTAGCAAGAATGAGTAAAACATGACTTGACATTTCATTGGCACAAAATTGTCTCTTTCACCCATCCAAATGTTAGAATCTTTAATAAACATGAATTCTGAATATCAAAAACTGAAATTAAAAAGAACAAACAGTTTAGTGTACGTTTTAGAGACTTTGGGAACCTTGGGACTTCTACTGCACAAGCAACTACATCCCTGGGACTTCCAAAGCAAATGGCAGTTTGAAAATACTTTTGTAGTGAAAGTCCCTCTTTTTTTTTTTTTTTAAGTCAGAAAAGTTTTAAAGGCTGCATGGAATCCTTTCCCAGAGTCAGAGAACAGGGATGGGGACAGAGACGAGTGAAATGTCTGCAACAAAATGGCTACCCTAGGGAACGAGGCAAAAGTACAGCTGGTTACCCATTTCCTATGAATTAATTTGACTTCAACCAGAAGCAACATCTTTCCGAGGTATACAGTATATTTTTCCCAAACCCCACTGCAAAGGCAACTATGAAACAGAGCAGCTTAATAAACCAAAAAAATAACCTTTGTAATGAAATAATGTTTTTGTAATTAAGTCATATCAAAAATCACTTAAACCTGGATCATTTCATATCTGAAGCATGGTCAGGAGTACTTTTGTTTTCCTTCAATTTTTGATTCGCTCTAAAATGCAAACAGGTTGTCTCATTTCATACTAATTCAGGTGAACCTGGTAGAGATCACCCCTCATAAAGAGAACAATGTTTACCACCGGTTTTGTTTTTAAGGGTCACTGAGAAACTAAATCAAGACCCTTACTAGCATAAGTAATTTGAGCAGAGGAACTGTGCTGATATACTGGGGGTCAGAGGAAGTGGTCAGTCCATATCCAAATGGGTCAAATGAGGGATAATAGTAAAGGGGAAACCAAGAGGGTTCCAACATAACCATTGAAGGACACATTTTAAAAACGTTTAGGTCCCCATGGAGATGATCTTGCAGCAGCCACAGGTGCACCAAAACTGGGGAATTCCTCAGAGCTGCTCATATCCGGAGCCTAAAGCCAAAAACACAGGTGACAACAGGTTTAATTCCTCTATTAGTATTATGCACAAATCTATGGCTCAATTTCAGTCATTTACTCTGCAACAGATTCTCACTCAAGACATAACATTGGTTTACCGGTGCACTGCCAGTGGTCCAAGGAGCCTCCCGCACAACAAAGCCCTTGGATGGGCCACGAGGTTCATCCATGCTGGAGGCAGTGGAACCAGAAGGCTTCATATAGGCCATTTTGGCTTCATTTTCAACTACGTCGGCCAACTAAGGGCAAGGAAAATTATATATGTTCACAAATTTAGTACTTTAAAATTAATAACCTTTAATAGTCTTCTTCTGCCAAAGTTTAGCATAATCTTACATATTCCTCCTCCAGGTTCAGAAGGTGATCAATGGCTTCATCAACCTGCTCTGGACGGCCAGTCACAGTCACTAAATTTGGATCTGCAGCTCCACTCTGAGGGAACCGAACATCAACCTGGAAAATACAAAACAACATATAGAATATGTACAAACATTTATTAAATGTGCTTTAAAAAAAAAAAAAAGTCAAGATAGAAGTCAAATACTTAAATACCAAAAAAGATGACCCCACCACCATCTCACCTTAAACTCATCCATGATCTTACGGATTCCCTTGCCTCGTGCCCCTATGATGCGAGCGTGGACTCTGCTGTCCAGGGTGATGTCTTCAGAGATCATTTCCTCCAGTTCACCCACTATAGCCTGAATGGCATCACGTGCCGCCACAGCATTTTGCTCATAGCCAGTAATGGTAATCTGATCCTAAAAGACCAAAACTAAATAAATGGAATGTTTTCAAAGAAATAAGCGTTTGCTTTTTCAGTTTTTAGGCTCCAGCCTGTTACCTGGTTCTCATCATTTTTCTCTGGAAACTGAATGTTGACCTCATGATCATTGCGGATTTGGGTAATAATGGCGCCTTTGCGTCCAATAATCTTGGGGTGATACTTGGGATCCACAGTGATGGTCAGCTTGAAGCTCCTTAGAGCCTGCAGACAAAATATATAATTTAGTAATTATATAATGAGTAATTATAGAGTGGAAATAATTTGAACAGTGTTTCATTTGCAACTCAGATTTCAAACTCACTCGATCCTCCTGTTCAGCCTGTAGCTCTTTGACACGCTCAAGAAGACCCTCTTTAGCGCGGTCAAGGTGGGAGGCCAGGCCAGTAATGGAGATAATGTGAGACTGTAACTCATGAGCAGGCACTTGAATATTAACCTGTAAGAAAATATATTTGTCAGGAATGACAGGACAACAGAGAAAAAAAAAAAAAAAAAGCAATGCATCTCTAAACACTTCTCTAGGTTTATAATTCAACTGAAATAAACTGTAAAGAAACCAAACCTCAAACTCATCCATCATCTTGCGAATTCCACTTCCTTTTTGGCCAATGATGTAACGATGAAGCTCAAAAGGCACTTCCACCGCAATGGTCACAGGAACCAAAGCCTAAACGACAAATATTGTTTGAACAATCAACAAAATGCACCGGAATACACAAATCAGAACTATGTACAATGGAAATGGCAGTCGCACCTTTAGCGCCTCAACAGCAGCTTCACACCTCTCTTTGCGGCCAGAGAGCACAATGACATCGCACTTCTTTGGGGCCAAAGGATCAGCAGGTTCTTTCACCTCTCCATTGGCTTCTCCATTCTCCTGAACTGGAGCATCAGCTGATGGAGCTGAATAAACACAGGCCACAGATTTGACCTTAGGCTTGCCATAGAAATAATATGCATGTGATTCTATTTGCATGTTCTGCAGAAAAAGACTGGGTCATAGGGGGCCTTCATTGAATATGAAGATGAATGCAAAGCCATTAAAAAAAAGAAAACAAAACCAAAAAAAAGTTAAAGGGTAATGTTTCCCCCCGCATGCATTTGGACTGCATGCATAAATGTTCCAAGGGGCACAGAATGACTTCAAGGATCATGAATTGAGACATCAAATTTTCCTTGATCTTTTGACATAAGAGGTCATTGTACTATACAAATATCCTATAAGTTTCAGAACTCAAAACTTCCTTGTTTGACAAAACATAAAAGCTTTCATTGAAACCAAGCTCAGAAAACGACTCGTTTCAAATTGGTCTCATTGGTCATGCGATGAAAGACCGCCTCTGCGGAAGATCACTAACGCCTAACTTCAACATCTCTTTAGCCCTGCCTGTTGATTCACACATCATGTAGTAGTAAATATGAGACCGGTGCAAACACAGGATTGCTCCAGCGTTTTATAGTGACAAGTTGTGGAAAAAAGTCTTTGCATTGGCATCCTTGTGATCTTAACATTAAGCAAGCGTGGATGAACCATATTTAATGAAGTTCCAGTCAGATCACGTCAGTAAGACACTTTGTTTGTTCGCTTCATTTTACTGCGCATTCATTTTTAAACGATACAGTTCGACGAATGCTTTTCAGAGAGACAGAAAATAAAAGTCAGTAAGACGTTACATGTTTCATTTAAAACTCGACACTGCAAATGACGATGTATATATTTTTTTTCGCTTTATCTCTAAAAGGATGAAATATTAATATCCTAAGAACGACAGTTCATTCATAATTCCGTTTACACAAAACGCAGCAAGTCATCCTTTGTAATAAGATATTTTTCAACAACGGAAGTTTTCAAAACTACTTCCAACGTGTAATGGCGGGGACACTGAAATTTATTTTAATATGTAAAACTGTTACCCAATCATAGCAGTTTACTTCCAAGTCTTGAATGCGGCACGCCCATCAAAACGGAGTGTTTCAAAGAGAGGGTCAAAAACAGGGTAGAAAATAGCTTATTACTTCTAAATTAGGTTGTTTTAGATGCAAAAATCTTGATAACAAGTAGACCTCAGAGAACATTATATATATAAAAAAAAAAAAATGCAGATCATGAGCAGTGTTAATTTTGACAGCAAATTGATTTAGTTTTGGTCAGTCTTTTGACTAAAATGCCATTTAGTTTTGGTCTTATTTTAGTCATCTGAATTGTTTGTCGACGAAATACAATTTACATACATATTTTAGTCGACTAAAATCTAATGGGTTTAGTTAAATTGTAATGCATTCAATTAGAATTTCTCTAAAGTTTCCAAACCCATTATATACTTCCAGAGAAAACCTCTATTAACCTGATAATATGAAAGATTTTAAAGTTTGAACATGCAATACAGACACCGATTTAACTGCTGTGACAAAGAAAAAAAAAATTTAAATGAAATAAAACCACTTCTCCTAAAGTAGAACACTGTCGTCTTTTCAATGAATGATATGTGCATTCTTTAAAACAACTTGCATACATCATTCTTTATTCTTTCAAGCAGACATATTTATTTGTATAAATTAAATATAATTAATCCTTATTAAAGAGCAGTGAATGCTTCTCTTTTTCTTTTGTTGTTTGATTAATATTAAGGGGACAGACTGCATTAGGTTTATTACGCACTGTCACTTTAAGACCAAATGTGCGCGGATCCAATTGCACTGATGCAGATCCGATATTCTCACAACTGTTTATGTTCTGTTAAGACATAAACCGACTGTTTACGTGAATACTCTCCAAAACAGGCATTTGTTGTGTGTATCTGTCCATTCAGACACGAAAGAGAGCTTAATTCAGGACTCGCATATGTACAGCTCTATGTGCATGGTTGCACGCTTCAGGTACGTGCGCACAGAAAACCGTACCAAATACAGCTTTCTATTGCGTCGTCACTCTTATTCAGATCTATCCATATGTCTGCTCTTCTCTTTCTCCCAGACGTTTACATTTTTGAACGTTTTAAGAGACATGCATCCAGCGCATGCCAACTCATGTCCCGCTGGGTAGATCAGCATGTTACAATTCAAATGTGTGCATCTACCTCAAACGCAGGACATCAGTTCTGACTGGATATCTTCCTAAAATGTCCCTCCCTAACATTTGTCAACGAATAAAAACTTGACGAAAATGTTAGATCAACAGATTTGTCAAAGTTTTTGTCATTCAAAATTTTTTATTTAGTCATCTCGGTTTCATTTGTGAAAAAATGTCATTGACAAAAATAAATGACGAAAATGATTTGTCAACAAAATTAACACTGTTCATGAGTCATGCCACCTTTAAGCATTTGAATTAATACCAAATCTAACTTAAAATGCTTAAAAACCACACAAAATCAATATGCAAACATTTGTTTTTGAACACTTCTGGAATACAGAACATACCTCTAAACAAATCATGGTTAATTTAATAAATAGCTTAGTCAATTACAGCAGAAATAACGGAAAAAAACTTCCCCACATCTTACCCTTATTATTAGTTATACCAAATTGCCATCACTAATGTGTAAATGTAAGTGTTAATGTGATATCACAACAATAAAGATTTCAAGATGAGCCATTTTGGTGTCTTATTATACAAGGGAGAGTTGAGCCTTTTATTTCAAAAGATCAAGAAATATTTGATTTTCCCTGATATTGGCCTTTAATTATCGACAGTCACTGTGGTATTTACCTTGCTGGTCCTCTCTGTCTGGAAACTTGATCTGCACATTGTGGTCTTTAGTAATCTGCTGTATGCGAGAGCCCTTCGGCCCCATTATGGAGCGGTGGAACTTCTGAGTGATCACACACTCCATAGTCACTTGCGCATCCTGCAGATTTAGGGAATGTACAATCCATTACCTCCTTAAAACAGCACAATAACTGCAGTTGTCCGAGATGGGAACTGCATTCATTTATTGCAGATTTTTACATTTACTCACCAAATCATCAATCAACTCCAGCATGCGTTTCTTGGCAGCCTCCACACAATCTTTGGCTCCCTTTAGGGTGACCTTATCACTCTGAGAGCCAGTTCGGGGGAAACTGACTATAACACCACCATACTCATCAGCGATGTCCCTCAGGACTTGGCCACGACGTGCCACAAAGAAACGATGATGCTTGGGATCGACGATCATGGAATCCTCAACAACATTATCCTGATATTAGAAATATGCGAGCAAAAGGAAACCAGTCAGAAGATACTAATATTTTACTGATCATCAGTGTTGGGGTTAAAATAGATGAACATTGGGACTAACCAAGCTCTTAATAAGTGCCTCCAGCTCTTTCTGTGCTTCTACTACAGCTTCCTCTGTACCGATGACTGTGATCAGCTCCTGATCCTTATCTTCAGCAGTAGGGAAGATGATCCTGGCGCCTGTGCTGTCCCGTACTTTGCGGATATTTGCACCTCCTTTTCCAATAAGGAACTTGTGGTATTCAGGTTTGGCACGAAGCTCAACTGTGTGGCTTTTAGTTTGCTATTAAAAAACAAGTTGATTAAAGTACATTAAATTGTTTTAAGAGCAACAATCACTAGGCCTGTGTTAAAAGCAGTTTGGATACTTGTACTAACAAAGCCCGTGCCCAAATAACATTCCAAGCATAACACCAGTATTACCAGCTTTAAGTTTCAAGTTCTTCAAGGAAACCCATCCCTTCAAACATACCTTCTCTTCTGCCAGGGACAGCAGCTGTTTCTTGGCTTTCTCAACCTCCTCCGCTGGGCCTCTGATTGTCACTGCATCGATGCCAGAGCCCTCCGTTGGGAAATGGATATGCACACCACCACACTCCTCCATGATGGAACGCACAAAACGCCCCTTAGAACCAATTAGGGAATTGTGCAGTTTTGAGGGGATGGACACCTCCATCTCTGTAATATTTGCCTGCACAGATAATTGCGAACAATGAATAAATTATCTTCAATCCACATTCACATACAATTCAAATGTTTGGGGTGTGTAATGTTTTTAAAAAAGTCTCTAATGCTCACCAAGGTTGCATTTACTTGAGCAAAAATAAAGTAAAAACTACATGAACCGTTTTTTAAAATACACAATTCTTAGAGCCCAAACTTTTAAAATGCCCCTATTGTGGTATTTTAAAGGTTCCTAATTTTATTTTGGAGTTCTCCTACAATAGATTTACATGCATCCAAGGTCAAAACTCCTCCTCATAAAACTCATAACATACACTGCACAGCACTTCTTTAAGTGTCTGAAAACTGTTTGTTCAAAGATTATGTCTCTCTAAACCCTCCCTTCGGAGAGCCTACTATGCTCTGATTATTCAGATGGCCAAGTATGGTCTACTGCTTACAGTGTGTGTCAAATGAAACGCCTATTACCATATCTAAAATTTCAGCTGCCAGAGGCTTCCTCAGCACTTGTATACACAGTGATATGAACAGTGACAATGGCGTCCATTTTACTGTATCAATTCAAGCCAGAATCCTTTTTCTTTTGATATACAGAAATCTTTGTCTTCTCGACATGTCAACACGAACTAAACACTTCCAAGCCTCAGCTACAACTACAGCGTTTTGGCGGATCCAAGTAGACGTCTGCGGGCAGCCAATTTTGTCAGCTATTTTTATATTTATTCTTAGTCCTTTTTAGTTTTAATCTTATTTAGTTAACCTTGCCCCATTTTCATTCAATCAAGTTTTAGACGACAAAGCCTGGGCAATTTAGTCCAGTCTGTCAATGAAAACTTCAATGAAAACAAATTTTCTGTCAATGAAAACAAATTTTCATCATGCTGCATAATGGTTAAATTGATAAGGTAACGATTATTTTGCTTTAAATTATAAAAATCACAACAATTGTTTTAAATTCTTGAAATCTGGAAACCGCAAGCATTAAAACTCATAGCAGCTTGTTAAAAACAGTCTGTTATACAAAAGCAAAGAGGTTTTAGTAATGCTTTTATTTTTTAATCTAAATTTTAGTCTCAACAATATTGTATGTTGATAGTCACAGTTATCGTTGAATGACGTTGGTGTCATCTTATCATCTCATCTTAGTCATGGAAGAAAAGGTCAAAGAATATTTTTCGTCATAGATTTCTTTAACGAAATTAACACTAGACCAAAGTCTGGCATTATGCAAATGTGTTACAAACCTATGTAGGAATTATTGACGACTCATTTAGGCAGTTCAAAATAGATTTGTTTTAGGAGACAATAACTATTTGATTTTTAAATCTTTGCAGACCTTTTCCATTCACAAACACACTGATATATTACACACTGCATGAATGGTAACATTTGAAAAAGCGTAATAGGGGCCTTTTAACAAATGTGATGGACATTTAACCTCACATTAAAGTTGATAAAAATAAATAAATAAAAAACTCACCAGTTCTTTCTGAATGGCAAGGATTCTGGTTTTTGCTGCCTCACAGTTTGCCTTCTTCCCAGTGATGACAATCATTTCAGAGTTGCTGTTTTCGGCAGGTAGGTCAATCTTAGTGTTAGTCTCTTCGCGAATCTAATAAAGAAAAAAGCACCAGTAAAGTAAACCGTCTGTGAATGGACGAACGTGCAAGTCTAAAAAGTAACTACTCACCTTCTTTATATTTGCTCCTCCTTTGCCAATTATGTTTTTGTGGAATTGCTTGAAAATGGGAACTGAGACAGAAAAGCTGTTCTCAACCTGGAAAAAGAACAAAAGTAGGTTAGTTTAAGAAAGGGCTAAAAATTGACTTATTTCACAGATTGTTAAGCCCAAAACACAGAGCCTTTCAAACTCCATTGGATTGTGTGCACTAGCACAGGCGGTCAACATAGGTACTACAAAGTTTCATTCTTGTCCAGTGTCTGTTATTTCTCTATAGAAGATGATCTATCTACAGGCTTTAAGGCCCCTTTACACCATAACTATATTGTTAATTTTAATTAAAAGGAATAGGGAAGACCACACCACAGCAATAACATTTTGAAATGCTTTCAGAATAACTTTTTTCAGCTGATTAACAAAAAAAACTACACATACCGGCCAATAAAAATACACACCAAACTTTAAAGTGGCAGACAACAGACCTGCTGCCTGTGCTATATAATATAAAAATAATAGATATAATAAACTGTTATTTGTGTGGACACTAATATGGTTCACTCTTGACACTCTATATACACTCTTGACTCTACAATCTATACTGTGCTTAGGACATGACAGACATGGGGTGTATCAATCAGCTCCATTGTTTAGTAAGTACACTGACAAGGGATTTCCAGGACTTTTAATTTACAAAGATGGACAGTAAATAAAACCAATAAATGTTTAGATGTTAAGTGGATCAAAACCATTGCCATTGTGTTTCTGATATATTGATTCACAATATCAGCAAATGAGTAAAAAGACACAGCAAGAGAAATTCAGGAAAAATGACAAAAATGCGTTTACCATTTCAGCCACCACTTTCTGCATAAACTTTGCGCATTTTTCCACCTCAGTGCGAGGCCCACGCAGTTGTACAATGTCACTTTTCTGCGCTGGGTCAGGGAAGTTGATGATGACCTGAAAGCATAGGGGAAAGAAAGATTATTTCTCCCTTATATGTAAACAAAAACATGTGATTGGAAAAATAAGCCATGCATCCCAAAACACTTACCTCAGGGAACTTATCCCGAACTTCCTTAATTTTCTCCCCTTTCTGTCCGATGATGGCTCGATGAAAACGCTGTTCAATGATCATGTCCTTTGTACGCTCATTCTCCTGTTGAAATCATGACATTCTTAGATACTTTAAGTCAAGAGTTGCCAGGCAACTCCTGCAAATAACCCAGAGGATTTTATACTCCGAGGCTGTGGTTTTTTGTTTTTTTCCCACTGACAAACATGCACCTGACTCCACTTTGAGAATTATGCAAACTAATTTACAACAGGCAGAAATTCTAGAGTAAACCATTTATGACAAACGCAACCGTTACACACATATAACAAGTGGTAAACCCTAAACGAAAGAACACCAAAGAGATAAAAGTAAACAGAGCCGCCTTTATTCAATTACAAATCCATCCAACTTGCCATGCGTGACGCTAGCTCCAGCAGCTCCTTCTTGGCCTCCTGCACGCCCTGGGGATCACCCTCGATACGGATAAGGTTACTCTTCTCATGGTCAGGTGGAATGCGGACTGACACTTTGTGCAGTTCCTTTATGCGGTTAACTAGGTGTGGAGAGAAAAGCACACGTGTTATGTGTTCGCATAATATCTGCTTTAAATATCACAACAGCTCACTATACTCACTATACAATACTCACTGTTTGCACCGCTTTTCCCAATTAAGTGTCGGTGGAACTTGGGGTCCACACTTATCTCAGTGTAGTCCATTCGACTAACCTATAAAGAACACATGAAAACCAACCAAACTGTTTAGGACACATTGAAGCCAATAAATAAAGCAAGTGGAAACCTATGTTTTTCATGTAATAGGGAGAATAGTCTTACCAAATCTGTAACGATTTCTTGAATCTGGCCCTGTACTATCTGTACGTCTTTAGTGGGCCCCTCCAGCGTGATCTTGTCCTCACCCTCGGTGAACTCAATGTGCACCTGTTAATAAAGCGAGCATAACAGGGTTAGTTCACCCAAAATGCCATCATTTACTCACCATAAGATAATATATGTTCATCTGCAGAACACAAATGACAATATTTTAATAAAACCTGAGAGAATACTTTCCCATCCACTGAAAATCCATTTCACCAAAACTTTGACGCTTCAAAAAGTTTATAAAGACCTTACATCGTAAAAGTAATCCATATAAATCAAGCGGTTTAAGCCAAGTCTTCTGAAGAGACGCAATCGATTATTTAATCTAGGCTTTTAATCACATAATGAACATAGATCAATGCACGTACATAGAGCACATCAAATATGGTCAATGGAAGTTTAAGGCTGCTTGCTAGACGCATTGAGGTTTCTTGTTCTTAACTCTTTCCCCTCCATTGACGTAATTTTCTGTCATTTATGACAACACTTCCCCACCATTGACAACTGATCAATGTTCATGAGTAAAAGCTTAAATTAAATGTTCAAAGCAACTGCGATCTTGGAATAAATCAATTCATATAGATTATATATGGATTACTTTTAAAATGATTTTGAAGCACCAACGCTTTAGTTTAATGGTCTTTTAATACAGGAATTTAAAAAAAAGTGATTTTTTCCTTTAATGCACTTATTGGTCTGATTGTCTTTAGAAACTCATCAGTAGCAACAGAGAACAAGTAAATGCTCATACTGTTGCTTCCAGGCTGTGTCATTTTAAGACTTATATGAAATGATGAATGTATCTGCAACTACTGTGTGCTTCTTGGCTCAAGCCCCATGTCATTCTGAACTACCTGTGTTGGTTGATGCAATTACTGCAACCTTTGAACAGTCACTCTGACATGTAACTGGTCAAAAACATCTTCTGAAAATGACCAACATCTACACATGCCTCTCACGGAGCAAAACGATGGATATTCAGGCCAAGCACTCTGATGTGATAAGGGAAAAGTTGACTCGCCTTGGGCATTTGCTGCGTGATCTTTGCCAGATTCTGTCCTTTCTTGCCAATAATGAAACGATGAAGCCAAGAGGGAGCAGAGACTGAGGACACAGTGTAGCTGTTAGCCTGTGCAGAGAGAGTAAGGGTCAAAGGTTAGTCAAGTTGATAGCCCTTCTACCGTTACATTTTTAATACATTTCCTAAATTAAAGCGAAAAGAGAAAAGCGAAAAAAGAGCTTGAGGGAAAGAATTCTTGTACGGAAACATGGGGGGAGGAAAACAGGCTTGTTTACCTTGGCATACACTTCAGTGAGTGCCTGGCCCAGCCGGTCTGGCTCCCCACGCAGGATTACTGTCTCTGAGCTGCTGTCGAGGGGTGGGATCTCGACCGAGACGCCGGTCCTGTCCAGGATCTCTTGCAGGGTGTTACCCTTAGGCCCAATCACATACTTATGCTGAGATTTCTTCACCTCCACTGCAATAGTGGTTGCATTCTTCTTCTGAAAGAAGCAAAAGGCCACATTTTAAACATCTTCCTCAGTCGCTTTCAGGTTTATCATTACTTATTTCACATGGATATGCAGTCCAGTGAGTTTCAGCAGCATACTGTGGATTTGGAAAAGTCAATAAAAGTCCATTCATTATTCTGCCATTGCTCACCTTCTCCTCATAAATCTTCTTGATCTTGGCCAAGGCCAGGGCCACCTGCTCTTTTTCCCCAGTGATGACAATCTCAGTTTTGTTCACACTGGGTGGAGGGACATTAATGCGGGCTCCCGTCTCCAGCATCAATTCCCCCACCAGCTTGCTATAAGCTCCAGTGAGGAAGGGGTGGTACACCTTTTCAATGTTAATTCTCTCCACAGCACGCTTATCCTGCAATTTATTGAAAACATCATCACCACCACCATCTTCTAGATTGAGTCTGATACATAACTGTGTGATAAGAGTTAAACAAAAAATGGAATAAAGTTCCAGACCTGCTCGGCAGAGATGAGCAGGATCTCGTGCTTGGCCTTCTCCAAGCCTTCCTTGGTTCCAGAGATCTTGATCAGGTTACTGGGGTCTTCGGGTCTAGGGATCTGGATCTTGGTGGCAGTCTTCAGCTCGAGCTCCTGCAGCTTCTCCCCATTCTTGCCGATGACAAAGCGATGATGTTCTTTGGGGATGGCCACAGTAGCTGAAGCCTGTTGTAAAGTATTTTCAGGAGTTACTAGGGATATACAACTATTATAAAATAAAATAAAATTAAAATTGTATGCCATTATCTAAATAAATGTTTAAACATAAAAACTAAAAAGCAAGTGTTTAAACAGTACAAGTGAAATGAATACTCATTTTGAAATTTGCTAAACATTAGCAAATTTCTTTAATTAGCATTTTAAAGATTAACTAGCTTAACCAGCGTCATATGATAACAGTAACTTAAATTTAAAAGAGCAAATTAGCGCACAATTAAATAGACAGATTTTATTTATTTTAGGGCTGTCAGCGTTAATGCATTAATCGCGATTAGTTAAAAACAATCCATAACGCGTTTTTTTTTTTTATCGCATTTCAGCTAAGCCGTTTTGTCCCTTTGACCAGCCCGTAGTCAGCCCCTTTGGTTTGTGAAGCGGTAAAAGGTGATGGATAGAAAAAGTACGACCGGATTATTAAACAACCTGTTTAACTTTAAAAAAAAATCAGACGGTTCCGTTGACAACACTAAGGTACAATGCAGCATTTGTTTCAAGGAGTTCAGCTACCATCGGAGCACGTCAAGTCTAAGTTACCACCTCCAGGCGAAACACCCCGGTGTTTCACCTGACGCCTCCCCGCCAAGCAAGCCGCAGCCCCGCCAAAGAACTATTCCTGAGTGCGGGCGTCGCAGCAGACCCTTGGATGAAAATAAGTTAACCACAGCGATCGCCAGATGGGTGGCAACTGATTGCAGACCAGTCAACATTGTTGAAGATTCGGTCTCAGGGATGTAATCAGGTTGGCAAGTTCTAAACCGGCTTACACGTTACCATCGCGGGGAACAATTGTTGCTCGCATAGAGGAGCTTTATGAAGCTGAGAAACAATCTAAAATCAATCTCCTGCGAAATGCAAATGCTGTGGCATTAACCGGGGATCATTGGACGTCAGTAAGCAACCAGAATTATCTTGGAGTTACTGCACACCACATAGACGCTGACTGGAAGTTGCATTCGTTTGCTTTAGCGGTTAAACACTCAGAAGAACGGCACTTTGCAGAAACATGTGCCGAACAATTTTCTGAAGTTGCAGAGCAGTGGGAAATTGCGGGGAAGGTGACAACAATTGGCACCGACAGTGCCCGTAATATGACAGCAGCAGCAAGACTCCTGCCATATGAGCACATGCCGTGCGTTGCGCACAGTTTACAAAGATCGATCACAATGTCACTCCGTGACAGTGGTCTTGAGAATGTCTTGGCAAAATGCCGCAAATTGGTTGGACATTAAGCATAGTCCAGCAAATGCAGCTGAATTGCGAGCACAACAAGAGGAGTTGGGACAGCCACAGGAGCCCCTCGTCCAAGATGTTTCCACCAGGTGGAACTCCACTCTCAGCATGATCACCCGTCTTCTGAGAAACAAGGACGCTGTCAAGGCTACACTTGAACTCCATCAACAAAGAGGCACACCAGCCATGCTGACTAATGGAGAGCTGTAGAAGATGAAAAGCTTGAAACACTCCTTGAACCATGCAGGTAAATATTTTGAATTTGTTTTGTTGAAAATTAAAATGTGTCTGTTTTATTAGTCTCTTTAATCATTTAGTTATTGCTAAAATTAGATGCTGCTGCTTTTGTAGCTTTAAACATTGGTTATATGTATATGAAAAGCACTGTAAGATGAAGAGGAGGAAGGCCTACACACATGCTCTAAAAATTGAGTTTTTAGAATTTTATTTCACTGGAGCTTAACTTCATCCTTTTTTTTTTCTTCTTTTTTTTTATAACTGGTAATTGATTGAGCTTTATGTTTCTTGGCAGATATGTGACTGAGCTTTTGGGAGGAGAACAGTACATATCCTGCTCCGCGGTCCTGCCTGCACTGTGTCATTTGTTCCGGTTGATGACTGGTTCTGACGATGATCCAGGTTATGTGCTCCGGTTTAAAGCGGCCTTCACATCTGACCTATCAAAGCGAAAACAAAGCACCAATCTCCAGTGGTTGAAAGTGGCAACAGCGCTTGACCCCAGATTTAAGGATCTGAAATGCCTTCCCAGATCTGAAAGGGAGGAAGTCTGGAAGTTGATTAAAGAGGAGAGTGCCAAGCAACCTGAGCCTCGTAGAGAACCTGAGCCAGGTCCACCTAAAAAGAAGATGCACTTTCTGTTAGCTGCTGCATCAGATTCAGATGATGAAGAAGACCCAGCATCTGACACGTCTGTGGATCGGTACAGAGGTGAGCCCAGCATCTCCATTGATGACTGTCCATTGGAATGGTGGTCTGGACACGCAAGGGCCTACCCAACCTTGGCACCTCTAGCACAAAAATATCTGGCTACACCTGCAACAACGGTACCGTGTGAAAGACTGTTCTCACTCTCTGGTCACATTTTGCAAAAAAAGAGAGCAGCACTGTCCACTGCTAATGTCACCAGACTGGTGTGTGTTAGCAATTGGGTTAAAGAAAAGAAATAGGAGAGACAACTTAGAACTCAGATAGTTCTGAATCCCATGTCCAATCATGCACTATTTTTCATTTAATCTTACTGTCATTTGGACTTTTTTTTCATCCATGTTCAGCACAGGTTAATTACAAGGATGACATTCTTCATTTAAAACTAGAAAATGTTACAAATATCCCGCTGTGGCCGTCAATGTTTTAGACTGTTCTGTTTGTCATAAGCGAGTTAGAAATTTCCTACCAGTGTTACATATTACTTGATTGCTGTTATTTCCAGCTAGGAATTGTTTTGCTAATAATGTTATTGTTTATTTTTGAAGTAGCTTAAGAGAGTGGCCTGATAAATGTAATCTCTCAAAGTAAGCACTGCGTTACTTTATTCCTCCTAATATTTGGAAGTTGGTCTACATTGCACTTTTTTTTTTTTAATAAAAAAAGGTCAAAAAGGAAATTTTGTGTTCTTTTGATTCCCAATGAAAACGCTGGTAAGATATTCTACATCAGGGGTCGGCAAGTAACTTTGGCCGCGGGCCAATATTTTTTTTAGCCAGTAGATGGTGGGCCAGCTACACAGAGTAGGCCTATGGATACAAATTAAATACTCTTATATAGGCCTATAATTGCGGAATATATGAGTCCGTCACCGTCCGTGGATCATTCGTTCAATCGTTTTTGTTTTTTCAAATTAAAACCAAAAATAAAAATATGAAAAACAACTTGTTTTTCCATTATTTATTTCCTGAACTGAAATGAAAAAACAAAACAAAAAACAAATAAGGACAGGTTTTCTGATTGTGCTCAGATCAAAAATAGAAAAAATTAATTACTGGATTAGACTAATTTTAATTTTGATTTTTAATTTTTAATTTAACACCTTATGCATATATCAAGGAAATCATTTTAAACAGATCAAGTACTATTGTGGTAACAGATTACAGTAAAATGAATAGCAATCATGCCTCATTCCGTACAGTCCGACTTTTGAACTTTATTCCTTTTTTATTATTATTATTTATTCGGGGACACACACATACACACCTAAGGTTTAAGGAGGTCTGCGCGGGACTGTTTTTTTTTTTTTTTCGTCCTGCTCCAACAAGTTTCTATTCAGCAACCGCTTAAAATACACTCGGTGTTCACCCGCTTTATTTCCCGACCTGACGGGTCCACAAAATTTAGATCTCGTTTCCATAATCTCATGTCTCTAACGGAAAGAAGGAGATTAAGTAGCCTATAATAATTATAAATGCTATACAAAAATTGTGTTCGTGTCAATATAAATAGTAGGCTATTTTAACATTGTACTGTCAGCAGAGAAAAAAAAATGCCACAGGAAAAAAAAAAGAAATATAAATAACAAATTAAATAGGACAAAGCCTATCACTCAAATTTCTAAGCAACATAAACGAAAATCATATTGCCCTACTGACAAATGAAGTAGGCTATTTTCTGCCGAACTATTTCAAACATCCTTGCAAAAAAAGAATGTTGTTGACTGACAATGGTTTCAGTACCAAACAGCTCATCAGAGATAGGTGGCGGTCAGAATGAAGTGCGGATACGCTGTCAAAAGATGTCGGGAGTGGGCTATTGTCAGTCAGACCGCCCGCTCCGTCCAAAGTACACCAGAGTTCTGACCGCTACCGTCTTTTGACGCGCGAATGGACACAAAGTGGTCAAGCGTATAACTAGACGCGGCAGGCGCGATTTTTTTGTGTGAAACTGTGTGAACGCAGTTATACTTTAAAATGTAATCCCGCGCCGCATGATTCCCTATGGGCGTTTCACACAGAAATCGCCGTGCGACTACGGCTTTTCTCAAGTAGTGGAAGAGTTTTGTGCAGCATTTAGGACTGCCAAAATAATCCGGCGGGCCAGAAAATATTGCTGGCGGGCCAGTTTTGGCCCGCGGGCCGCCAGTTGCCGTTCCCTGTTCTACATTATGGGCTTAGAACTGCCTTGATATGCAAAATAACAGAATTTTACACGTGCAATTCAAACCGCGATTAATCGCAGTTAACTAAGAAGCTTCAGCGATTAATTGCGATTAAAAAAATTAATCGTTTGACAGCCCTAATTTATTTATATAAAAACTACTAATACTGGCTGATGACCAATATAATGCCAATATATTGTGCATTTCTACAAGCTGCCCAAAACATGTTATAAGCATAACAATTATTTTACCTGAGTCTGCAGTCGGGACACAATCTCTTTGCGGGCTTTCATGACAGCGTCATGTTTCCCAGAGACCATTATGGAGAGGCCTTGGTCTTTAGCCATGGAGAGTTCCAGGTGGGCTCCAGTCTTGTGCATGATGTCAAGACACACTTTAGCCTGGTCTCCTTCTCCAAACTGGTTTATGTCCTTGTACTTGCGCTCTTCCAGAGGCACATGGAAAACCTGTATTTATCCAAGCAGAAAACAGTCAAACCAATGAATAACCATTCCCCAGGTAAGATAGTGACTGTAACTAGCTCGGTCGCCATACCTGGGTAATTATTGAGGACTTGAGAGGTTTGAGTTTAGACGTCCAGGCATTTCCAGTCTCCTGTACCCCCTCTGGCAAAGGCTTTTCAGGCAGAGGGGGAAAGGCATCCTTGTAGGTGGGGAGGCTATCCTCCTCTTCAACACCGCTAGAGCCCGCCACAGCAGCTAACGGGGAAGACCGGTACAACGGTCAGCATTCACATTTCCAGAGAATGGTTACGGACAAGTCAAAATGACCAAAACCACCATTTACCTTTGACCTGCTCTGGCAGAAGGCCACTGCGGTGCTCATTAAAGCTTTCTTGCGTAAGTACAGCGACTGAGCTCATGGTCGAAATCCCACGTTTACACGGAGTCCGAGTGTGCCACTAGGATAGGAAGAGCTCAGGTGATTACTACATAAAGAACAGTGCCTGGCTGAAGTTACGACCAAGATAAAACAAAATACAACCTGGCAGTTAAGATATGAACCATTTGTCAACATGGGTGGAGCTTATACCTTTTCACAATAACAGATTAAAGTCAGCAGCATGACAAATTCACACCAAAATGAAAATGCATGTCATTGATTTTATTGTGAATGATTCATCCATGTGGGTTTCATTAAAAAAATAAATATCATAACTCGATCTTCCAGTGAAGTGACAGACTTCTCCAATCATTTACTCCACTTAAACCCTGCCTCTTTCTTCCATGCAGCCTCCTTGATAGAATCAAGTCACCACCCAAATCTTTTTCGATAATCAATTTCACTCTCAAAAACAATACAGAAAAAAGATCTGTCGCTACTTCCGATTTCATCGCAACTTTATAGAAAGGGGAAAAACCTAGGCTATATTTTGGAAAATAACGTTTTGTTCAGAGCAAAATAAGTGAACACTGCCTGTAGAGGCAAATTTAAAACACTGTTTAAGGACTTATCCATTTTGTGGAAGGTCAAAGTTGTCCATCTGTTACCTTGGACAAGGGCTAATTCTAAGCCACGGAGTTAAATGAACGAGCTCTAAAGCTAAGAGGATTTCCCCACTAACCCTTATTTGTTGTACCCCTAGCATGCAGAGCAGCAAAAAGAGAATTTTTTTCTACTTCGTAAATAAAAGTTCCACAAAGCACGCTCGCATTTAATTGAAAACATGCACGCCACACCTCAGTGAAACGTCTACTTGGCAGACTGCACTCCTACTCCCCGCACAGGACTGTGAGGAGACTAAAAAGACAAGAACATAAAAGCTGAGGCTACTGTTACAGCCATGCAGCCTTGAGTTATGAAAGACCACTTATATTCACTGCTGAAATTACAACGTCAAAGACTTGCATGGCTCTTCAAAAGTAGGTAGTGAAAATGGTGTGCAGAAATTATACAGTAAAATGGAAGACTATAGATGGACTAACCCTCGGGATAATTGGCTAATCACTATTGTATTAAGTCATACAACATTCTTTCCAGTTCACTGTGACAATCTGGCCCCTCAAACGCAAACTCCAAACCTCTCTACACAGTACAAGGCTGTTTTAATGTGCTTTTCTCTGAATACCCCTTCCAGGGCCTCTTCCTCTACAGGCCTCCTAAAGACTTGGGACCCAGAGGCTAAACACATACATACAGCTCCTCGAGGTAGATCAAAAGCACTCCTGGGGAGCTGATCCACAAACCGAACACTAAAAAAAAACTTCAGATGCTCAAATTACATTTACTCATATGACCACTCATAAGATTTGATCTTAATGATCACGGCACACAACTTGTGATCCCATGGCTACAAACAAGACAAACAAGGTTCTTGCAGTTCAAAGCAAACATTAGGCCTGTCAGCAAATTAATCTAGTAGAAACAAGGCGGTGGTCAGTGATCTTACCAGCTAAATGGTCAGTTACCAGATAATCCGTCCTGTAAAGCTGCCCGTTCGTGTCAGCCTGCCAGCTTTTGCCTAAGACAAAACAGAATCAAGGGGAAATGGGGGGGGGGAAATCAGACTGTCACTGGTGATGCAAAACCACTTTAGTTTGCCATAACTTAGTTACACGTGGCATAATTTGTTTGCATTTCATTTGACCTTGCATAATTCTTATTTAAATGCATGCAAATGTGACTCATTAAAGCTGGAAATGGGAACTAAAAGACTGATCAGTCCTGTTCAGTCACCTACTTGTGATCTTCGTTCACAAATTTAAATTATTAAATCATAACCATGCTTAAAGATACATTGGATATACTCACAAACGTGTGCATAAATACTTAAAATACGCAAAATTGAACAAAAAAACAAATGCATGTCTTTAAGTGTTGAAATGGCCCTCTCGCGTCTTGCTAACGTGGCCATTCCTGCGTATGTCAGATTTAAATATGGCGGATTTACATCCGAATTTCTCTCAGAATGACACAAAAAGGGAGACTGGGATAATAGCTCAACGTATTTTTAATAAACACAATGTTTTGTGTGTCTAAAAAACGACTTTTGTATGTAAAATCTTCACAGCACTGCTACATGCGCGCTACGTCAACTCATGACACGCCATGCTAACGGCTAACGGAGTAGGAAAGACGGATTCCTCGTTTAACACTTGATTTCTCAACAATTCACACCTAGAAACATTTAAATCCCGGGAGAGGTTGATGGGTATATATTTAATATAATTAGTGGTGTCTGTCGTTGTAAGGTACGTCAGTTTTTGTGGTTTGCGGAGATGAAAAACTTGTCCTGGCTAGACACCAACTCCAGTAAACTTTGAGCTGCGCGTGCGCGATAGTGACACGTACACCAGCTAGCGCAAGCGCTAACACACTGGATTAGGAAAACTTTACTCTTATTGATCCATTATAACCCTAATACTCCGAGATTGACAACGCCTAACAAGTATGCACTAAAAACACGACCTTTGCTGATGGCCGAGTGTGAATGTTTATTCAAGATCAGCATTAGTGACTGTCCACACAAAGTCCACGTAGGCATTAGATCAAAGGGTGAAACAGTGGGGAGAAATTGACATGGAGTCGAGCCAGAGCACATTCGCACGGCAGAACGTTCCTCTAACGATGTACGTGTATCAGAAGTCAAAAAGGAGTAAAGCAGACGTTCGGATGTATAACATACTGACTGATTTGGAGAATGAAGAGTGACTTACTTGTGTTTGTGTTCCCGTCTGCCCTGTGTGGTGCAGAAGCTTGTAGTGAAACTCCACTGGCGAAAGGGAGGAGCAGCAGCCTGTGAGTTATATAGCTCAAGTCTCCTCCAATCACATTCCCTTACGTCACTGCCCGTACACATCATGCATTTCTCTCTGGAGAGTGTTTCTTAAGATCATATTTTTCTTACTGGTTGAGATGTCATTGCTATTTCTCTGTATTTTTTTTATCTTTCTCTTTCCTTTTCATTTTGTGTTAATGTATTCAGTGCTGTTTCTTTTTTCTTTTTTTGCAAAAAAATTAATTATTTCTGGAGAGAAAAAACGGTGTTCAATGTAGTGGCGGGGATTTGTGGATTCATTTCAGTACGAGTCTTTTCATCAGGAAGATTCGTTCACTCGTTATTTATGCAGGTTACATCAGCAATAGGCTAGTCAGTGGCTGAATCCGAAATCGGTATTCACTTTCACTATTACCTACGTTAGTCCTCCAATACAGTTAACTCGAAAGAATTAATGAAAAAGAGTGATAGAATTTGGACAGCCGTTAAGCTTACATCGGTTGTTATTGCAGGGCATATGTGGGATTGAGTGTAGTCAACGTACACTAAGGTTTCGGATACCAAATGTCCTCAAATAATGCTTAAGGGTATATGGTATTTGTGTATTATGGATCAGTGATTGAATCATCCGTTAATAAACACCGACCGAAGGCAAAACAAAATGTATTTTTTTACGTAGCATATTTACAGACATACCAAAATGCTTGATCTAAGTGTAGCAGGCCGCAGGGTGAAAGTGTACCCTCGTTGTTTATTGGCAGTGTCATGAAAAAACGTTGAACTCAGAGCCGTTTAGTAGTGAGGTGTCATGGTATAAAATGGGAGGGCTTTGGTTACCTTGGATGTGTTGTCATTCGTACCGCCCCATTTTGCGAGAGTTCGCCATTTTTGAATGGAATAGTTTGGTGTGCTGTCTCCGCGTCATTCGGCTGTGCAGGCTCCCCCGAGTTTCAGGTTGGTATTTAAGGAGGCTTTTTGTCAATGAAATGTTTACTCATTGAGTTTTTGTGTAGTTTGTTGACGAACAACTAGTTCAACAAATGACCTCCTCTGGAATGCTTTTTGGACCCTTTGACAGAGCCATGAAGGCCTATGTTGCCATTTCATCTGCATTCCAGGTCCTATCCCATACTGTCGTCTTTCCTCTGGTTGCAAATCCAGAGACTGTCACAGCCAGTGAAGGCATAGAACACAGGAAGGGCCTTGGATTTGTCAGGGCCCAGAGACTTGGCAATCTCATGGGTATCTGAAGTTCTTGCTACTAGTCCTAAATGCCACCCACAACTCCTCAATGTCCAGCTCTGACACATGTGCTATGGCTAGAACCACAACAGTTGGTCCACAGTGCCCAGGGTGATCTTTTTAAATCCTTTTCTTACAGCATCCACTGCATGTAGTAGCATCCTTGTATGTGCCTCTTCATGTCTGCAAGGTGTAATCTGATCTGATTCTTGTGGGTGAGATAATTGGGTTCGCATGTGTAAACAACTTGTTTGGTAGTCAATATTTCCACAAGGTTCCTGGCCAGAAAGTAAAAGAGCTCTTTTTTGTTTTGTTTTTATCCACTTCCTTTTGGTGTGTTAACTTGTCTTTTTCCATCCACTCTTGTTTTTGTCCCCTTTCTCCGCTTCTTGGACTTTAAGCTGGTAACTTCATAGCAGTCCCATTCAACATCCACTCTGTTAACCATTTCAAGTTTCTCTTTAATAGGTATGAAGATCTTGCTGGAAAAGTCATTGAAGGTTTTAGTTATGCCTGGTTTCAGCATGTTGATGACTGCTGATGTAACGGAGGCCAGCTAGTAGTTGCTGTGCGAGTAAACCTCACTCCTCTGATCTCAATAGGCGCTCTAGCGACAGACGCTAGAGGCTGCAGTCTTTAGCCTCCTTGTTAGAGCGCCTGACTCTCATGCCGGAGATCCGGGTTCGAGACCCGCACGGAGCGGTGTGTGAAGGACCCGGTGAGAGGGGTTACATTGGTGCCGTGACCCGGATGGGAGTGAGGTTTAGGGGGGTGAGTGTAACGGAGGCCAGCTAGTAGTTGCTGTGCGAGTAAACCTCACTCCTCTGATCTCAATAGGCGCTCTAGCGACAGACGCTAGAGGCTGCGAGAGATCCGGGTTCGAGACCCGCACGGAGCGGGGTGTGAAGGACCCGGTGAGAGGGGTTACAAGGACCCGGTGAGAGGGGTTACACTGACCCATATAATATTTAGACCTCACTGTCTGGGGCACTGCTTATACTGTTTTCTAGGCAGATCAGCCTTGTTTCCCAAACGTGTACCACCATGAAGTGAGAGTGATGGAGGGTAGGCCTGATTTCCATTTTTGAAGAAGTTTGCTTGGTTCCCATTACGGGTCTAACAGGCAATGTGGAGTCTGGAAAACAATGCACAGTCATTTTTCAGCAAGTTTTGTCTTGGACTGTCCTCTTATCGGAGCGGTTTTAAAAAGAGGGAGCTTGTTCCTCTTCAAATGGGCAGTGATGCGTTTTGTGCCCTGCATCCTCTCTGCAACAAAGAGTTTGTTTGTGCTGCTCTTGTCTTCGCCCATCCTCTACTTTAAAGTCACGTTTGATTCAAGAGATTTTCCACAGGTGGCACTCTGTTGTCTGTGAATGGAATCTGTTAGTGTGTGGTGTGCTTTACTGGTCACAATCACGGCACTCCACACTATAGAGGAACAAAACGGATAAATCTATGATTTTTTTACCGTTATGTTTGTGGTCTCTCACATTTTAACTATTATTAACTATTAGCTATTCACCATTAACTATTCACCTGAGCATTTTATGATGTTGTTTATGGTATCATTGTAATCCTTGACCATCAAAACATAGGGGTAGACATCACATTTTCCATGTTATCATGTTTGGTTCAGGAGATATAATACAAAATACATAATTCAGTAATGGCGGAAAGCAAAATGGCAACCATGGCCGCCACGAGGTGTTTTTGCGATGGCTCCATTTATGAAAATGTCCAGGGCCGCAAACTGTACGTGCCAAGTTTCATGCTTTTATGAAAAAGTGAACATAATTTCCACATATCACCTGTTATTTCTGGTATGTATGAGTCAGTCGCCTTTTTTGGTGGTTTTACAATCATTTTTAATTCTGTTTTGTTTGATTGGTTGATTGCATGACCAAGGGTTTCCTCGCCGTGTTATGGGGTGGAACGCACGTCTAGTGATGTAATGCACTGCTGCCTTGCCTGGGTCTCATTTCAGTCAAATTTGTTTTGTTTGAACTTTGTGTGTATTTTTCTTTGGGCCAAGTTAATTGGTCGCAGAGGAGTGAGAAAACAAGTGTTAAGCATGGCCGTTCTTTGGCTAGTCTGTTCCTCCAGCGTGCGGTGATTTGTGGCTTTGGTTTGTTTTGTTCTTTGTTTGTCTTTGATTTGTAATCATTATTATTGAATTAGATCTCTTTTCTCAGTTTGTGTGTTTTTATATGTATTTAATGTAATTTAAAATTTTTTTTATTTTTTTTAGTTTAAATTCCAGTTTTTCATTTAAGTTACAACATGTGACTGAGGTATTGTTTTATTTTTTGTTTTGTAAATTGATTTCTTAACCTGTCCCCATCTGTGGAGGGCTGATATTTTGTGGTGTATTCCAGGTGGCGTAGTCGACTATTGGATTCTAGTTTACTTTGTAACTCCTCCTACCTGACCGGGATTCAGGATTCGTATACGTTTTGGAAAGTTTTTTTTCGAGTATGGCCTTTGTATGACGTCATAAAGGGTGGAATTCCTTGTATGGGCACTTCTCCCGGAAGAGCACGTGCACAGATCAACCAGTGGGAGAAGCTGCTCAATGCAGAGCAAACGGGTGGAACCAAGGGGGTAATCCAGCACCCGGAAAGCGTACCTTCTATGGGGGCATCCATTGGCTAACAAGTCATCATCTGCTGTTAGCATTCCATTGACTCCCATTCATTTTGGCGTCACTTTGACAGCGAATAACTTTACCTCTGAGGCGTTTTAAAGACTCCATTTGTCCATTGTTTATTTCTAAAGAAACTCGACAATGTATAAGAGGCTCCATTGCCTTGTATCTTACACTATGGCCCCGTAGAAGCCGTTTTTGTAAAAATAGGCTAACGATTGTGTCATAACCACACGACACTCTGTCGTACAGTAGAGAAATTGCCGTATAGACAGAAGGAGAAGCTTGCGGGCAATCGGGGGGACGTGGAGACATAAAGTCAAGGGAGAAGCCCATAGAGAGTCAAAGTTGCTCCTGCTCCTAGCTCATGGACAGCTCCTACTCACGCTCTCCGTCTCTGCAAGATTCGGAAAAGAATGATTCAGATTTCTCTTGGCACAGCTACTTGAAGACTTACAACTGTCAGGTTGCTCACGTCACATCTCCGTCGTCAAGCTCAGTTTGAGGCTGCGCAGTATGCTCAGCCATCAGGAAGTGAGTGCTTCTAAGTGACTTCACTTGTCTCCGTTGAAGTCTATGGGGTCGCTGTGTCCATTTCTTTTACTGTCTATGGGTGGAACTTGTGTCTAGCTAGCTAGCTAATGTAATTTGGGCCTAATGTGGGTGGAATATCCAACCACACCCTAACCACAAATCTATCCCTCCACCCTCTTAGATTTCCAGAGAGGAGGAGCTGGACTAATCCCACCCCATTGGAGCTAGGAGCGAGACCAAGAGCGACACCCATTAACGTGCTTCGTTCGGGTTATCCCATACACAAAAGAAATATATTTGAAATATATTTTCAGAATATATTTCAATGTATTTTTTTCTGTATGGGTCCCCAAAAGTGTCAAAAATATATGTGGCATATATTCCAAATACATTGAAATATATTCTGAAATATAACAAAAATATATGATGTTAAGTGTGAAATATATTGGGCCAATTTCAAATATTTGCATATATTCCAAAATATATTCTGAAAATATATTTCAAATATATTTCTTTTGTGTATGGGATGGAGGGTTTTGGCAGTGCTGTAATTTAGTTTTTAGACCACGAAATCAACAATGTCACCAAAGAAGTGTGTTTTCATTTGTGACGGAAAGGTAACCTTGTTCAGCTTCCCAAAGAACCCAGCGTTAGGGGAACTGTGGATGCAGTTAGTTTTTCTGGGGCAGCAACGGAGTTGAGCAAGTGTGTTTGTTTGTTCCTGGCATTTCAGTTACAAATGTTTTATAAACAAGGCCCAGTTCGACGCTGGATTTGCAGATCATTTGAAACTGAAAGATGGAGCGGTCCCAATCATGAGTTGGAATTGCAGGCGGTAACATCAAATGTCTGTGTTTTGTTGGCAAGCGTTGGTAAGTGCATATAATGTTAACAACACAAACATATAGTGAATCAAAAGTTATCCAGGGATAATACGATGATGTATTGTGCACATCTCTTTAGCTCCGCCCATGACACGCCTCCAGGAGCACGGTGTATGTGAAGTTTTAGCTCAATATACCCCACAGATATTTATTTTATTTTATTTTTTTATTTTTTATAGCATGGAGAGTTGCTAGACCACATGGCTGCAAAATAAATTTTGCTGCCGCTAGGGTGTGTCTAGATTTCTAGGCTAAAATATTTCTACACAGTGATAATAATGGTGGATTTCAAGTACCGATTGTCTGTGGTGCAGCACCGGTGAGCTGGAGCATTCAGATTGGGCTGGTGTTGTGGGCATATCCACATAAATTCCCTCAACAATATAATTTTTAGATGCTTTTTCAACAAAAACTAATAACACAAGACAGATTCCTGACAAACTGATTCTCATACAGTAAGAAACTTGAAAGTATGCATACAGTCTTTATGTTTGGTTTCAAACTCTTACATTTATGCACTCTTTCACTTAAAAGGTTCCTTAAAAAAAACTGAATCGTTTTCGAAATCATCACTACAAGCATGTTAAGTGTTCTATAGCCTATCAACACCTATGATGTGTACACACACAGACACAGACACAGACAGAGGCCTATATATAGATGGACTATATGCATACAAATAGCCTCTGTTTAAAGCATAAACAGTGGTAATGTATGGTGATGGATAATGACTGATTACATAAAATCACATTTTATATATATATATATATATATATATATATATAACACCAGATATTTGTCACTTGATAGAAGCTAGCCAAATCAGACATACCCTTGTCCTTTAAAACCAACGAAACTGTATATGAGTTAAATAAAATAAAAAACTTTTAAGGCTATTAGTAAATCACACCTGAGTTGTTGTTTATAATTTACAGAATTAACCTTTTTTTTTTTAAAATGCCTATGCAAATAATTTGACTGGATGCAAGTGCAACAAAAATCTATAAGGTTTTTATTCCTTAACTTAGCGGTATTGTCTTTCAGAGGGATCTGATCTTTTGTTATATATATTGTTTTGTATTCATATAAGTGTGGTCATGTTTTCGGCCATATGATTTAAGATCATTTTGTTGCAGATTTACAACGTGAAGAAGTTGCAGTAGTGCAACATTGTCCACACCGTTGTCCAGCAGATGGGGACAGATCCTTCTCATTGAGCCAATGATAGAGAAAATGACTGCTGTAGTTTCTTTCAGTTCTTTAAAACATTCATTTTTTGGGCCACAAATAGGATGAGAACCTCTTTCTCAGTGTTTCAAAAGCCGAACATCTACCATACAGTGCAAGATAATAGTGCACTACGGACTGACTGACCTAAGATGTAACAATAACATCACTCACTTTGCAATAATGTGTATATATAATATTCACTATAGTAATAGTTATATATCTGTATATATTTATTCACTTACTACTTGTGAATCATTCCCACTGTTGCTACCTACAATTCTGTTTTTACTGTGTACCTTGTGGTCCTATTGTTTGTTGTCTTTATTTACTGTTCTCTTTTGCTCCTCGTGACTGTCTATACTGTGTTTATTTTTTACCCATTGTCATGCAATGTTGACTTTAAAGATATAACATGAAAATGGTGTCATACGCATGGCAAAAAGTATAGGCCTATATCATTTGTTATGGGGCATTGTTAAGAACACACACACTCCTTGCTACCACCTTTGTTTGCTTACTAGGGTTTGCACAAACATATAGTGGGCTGAGGATATCACCTTGTGGATTTTGATTAGTGTAGGTGGACAACATTCCAGAATTAAAAGCAGGGAATACAAAACTGAGGTGAGTGGAATTTTTTGTTTACTTGCCATGTGATGTGCGTCGTATAAAATGGCTTGATTCGTCCTGACAAAAAAGTTGTGGAATACAATTGTGAATCCAGGCTTCTTCTTTTTAAAAAAAAAAAATAATAAGTATATACACAATTTTTTGTATATACACAAAGCAAAAAATAAAGCTCCAAATATCTACTCGGTTACTATCGTAACCTCAGTTCCCTGAGATAGGGAACGAGTATTGCGTAGCTATATGCCGTGGGGAAACTCCTTTTCCTCGATTTACTTAAGCTTTTATGTAAAACGCATTTGCAGCTGCACAGTTAGCACATCGAGCGTCTGGCTCGCTCATAGGCTGTGCTGCAGCAACTGCACAAACCAATGGCGCGGGCGCCTCTGACATGTAACCAGTGAGCATCATCACACGTCAGAGCTCCCCAAGGGGGCGTGGCCTTAGCCTATAACAGTCCCCCGAATTCGCCATTATAGCAGGTTTCACGACTGAAGCGACAACTCACCAGGCTACTATAGTGCGGCCGGCTACGCAATACTCGTTCCCTATCTCAGGGAACTGAGGTTACGATAGTAACCGAGTAGTTCCCTTTCGAACTGTCACTTCAGATTGCGTAGCTATACGCAGTGGGGATGCCATGCAAAACGCCGCACCAAAAGTAACTGGTTGCCACTGAACTCAGGACCCCTGAGCCCCTAGACAAGCCCGAAACCATTATATATATATCAGACCAGATACCGTCGGTATGTAAAATATATATGTGTCAGTAACAATACCAACATAATATACTAATGAACCCAGACACCGTCAGGGCTATCAGCATAATAAAAAATATAACCAGCAAGCAGGTTTTATATATGTGTGTGAATGATTATGCACAATATAATGTAGAAAAGACTTTATCATACCGAAAGTACCTTCGCTTGTAGAGAAGGCACCTCCATATTATAAAATTTAATAAATGTGGAAGGCGAGGACCAGCCGGCCGCATCATAAATATCTTGATTGGGAAAACCAGATGACCAAGCCCACAACGAAGCCATGCCTCTGGTCGAATGGGCCTTAACACACATATGGGGCAAACCTGACGCATAAGCCATGGATATGACATCCACAATCCATCTAGACAGCCTTTGCTTAGTGACTGGATCACCTTTGGATCGGCCACCAAAGCAGACAAAAAGCTGTTCTGACTGTCTAAAAGACGCCGAACGCTCCAGATAGATTCTCAGCGCTCTGACAGGGCAGAGAAAATGAACCTCCCCATCCTCAGCCAAAGGGAGAAGAGCTAATAATGTAATGACCTGTGCTCTGAACGGCGTTGAGAGCACTTTGGGTACATGACCATGCCTGGGTTTGAGGATGACCTTAGTGTCACCTGGACCAAACTCTAAACATGAAGGGCTCACTGAGAGAGCCTGCAAATCCCCTACTCACTTGATAGATGCCAGTGCCAGCAGGAGAGCAGTCTTTAGCGAGAGATTTCAGATCAACCGACTGGAGCGGTTCAAATGGCGGGCCCTTTAAAGCCCCCAGGACCATGGAGAATAGAATAGAATAGAATAGAATGAGGCATTTATATAGCGCTTTCATATGTACTACTGTACACCCAAAGCGCTTTACAATCATATCAGGGGTCTTTCCTCAACCACCACCAGTGTGCAGCATCCACTTGGATGATGTGACGGCAGCCACAGAACAACGGCGCCAGTGCGCTCACCACACACCAGCTATAGGTGGAGAGAGGAGAGAGAGTGATGGAGCCAATTCAATGTAAGGGGATTATTAGGAGGCCATGATTGGTAAGGGCCAATGTGTGGAATGTGGCCAGGACACCGGGGTTACACCCCTACTCTTTACGAGAAATGTCATGGGATTTTTAATGACCACAGAGAGTCAGGACCTCGGTTTTACGTCTCATCCGAAGGACGGTGCTCTTTGACAGTATAGTGTCCCCGTCACTACACTGTGGCGTTAGGACCCACACAGACCACAGGGTGAGCACCCCCTGCTGGCCTCACTAACACCTCTTCCAGCAGCAACCTGGTTTTTCTCAGGAGGTCTCCCATCCAGGTACTAACCAGGCTCAGCCCTGCTTAGCTTCAGTGGGCAACCAGTCTTGGGCTACAGGGTGATATGGCTGCTGGCATAAGGTCCCAGAGGGGCACAGAAGGGGGTTAATCCTCCTAGCACCCTTCAAAAACCGCGGTACCACAGATACCTCACATGACCCTTGGTCCACACAGCTTTTCGAGCACCAGCTGGAAAAAACTGACCATTTCAAAGCATATAGGCGCCGAGTAGACGGGACCCTGGCTTCAGAGATAGTGTTTAAGACCTTCCCGGGAAGGTCCCTGGGTACCCGTTTAGGGGCCATACATGGAGGGCCCATAAGTCGGGTCGAGGGTGCCCAGTGCCGGCCCGAGCCTTTTGGGGGCCCTAAGCAGAATTTGATTTGGGGGCCCCCTCCCACCACGCGGAGTCACCTGTGCTTGACAATTATTGACACAATGTCACTCTATAATGTTACATTATAAATTAATACAATGAGGTTATGTATTAATACAAAATAAATAGCCTACTTAATAAAAAATAGATACTTAAATAAAAATGTTTTAACTTTTTCTTTACTCTTTTACTAACTCTATGAAACTTCTGAAAACAAACTGTCAAAAAACATAGGCTATTAAAAAAAATTATTTGCAAAATATCCTCCAACGTTTTGCAACCCTTTGCAGTTTGAATGATGTCTTATATGAACATGACGGAGTATGTGTTTATGTTTCCACTGTTCGATCGCGCCTGCGCCTCACACACACACACACACACACACACACACACACACACACACACACACACACACACACACACAACATATTCCAGCACTGCAATCTTGACATCGCAGACTGTTCGTTATAGCCGTAATAAAATATTATAATAAAATAGTCAAACTAACATATAAAAATTACACTGCTCTTTTTAAATAGTCAGTAGTAGCCTACAATTCGTACCATTCAGCGCTGCGTAGCCTAAGCACCGCTCCACTGTGATGTTTCCAAGCCCATTTTTGCGCATGTGAAGAGAATGATTTTTTCCCTCGATATTGGATTTCAAGCACATTTTTGAGCTTGTGAAGAGGATGATTTTTTCCCTCGATATTGGAACGTGGGTGAAGTACAAAGAAGCCTATAATAAAGAATAGTTTACCATCCAAATCCATCGCGAATGTTTAAACATTTTGATTCTAATGAGAGAGATCCGCTTTCACTTTCGCTTTAAATTATTTCGTTTTGGCTTGTTTATAGTTATTTTTTTATTCTTGTTCTGTTCTGAATATCACTAAATTTAAAGGATAAATCATTGATCAAATCAAATTTGTGTGAAATGGCTTAACATTACCGTGACTTTGCGCACGAATTTTCTATGCACGCGAGGTTATGCGCATATGACTCAAACATTGGCAGACACAGCAGCAGTTGTAGGCAGGTATATTGATCATGAAATCTGAATTTTCTTGTCTTGAATTATTAATCCATTCATTAATTTATGTCACTTGTTTAATTTAATTAATATGTAAAAAAAAAAAAAAAAAAACTCGCTTGGGGGCCCCCTGGTGGCGAGGGGGCCCCAAGCAGCCGCTTAGTTCGCTTATGCCTCGGGCCGGCCCTGAGGGTGCCATATCGTCTCTTTTGCCTGAGAGAGGACGTCTTTCCTCATCGGAACAGGCCAAGGGACTGTGTCTGATAGCTGAATCAGCTCCAGAAACCACGGTCTGGATCTCCAGAGAGGGGCCACCAGCAGGACTGGGCACCCGCTCTCCCTGACCCGTTTGATGACTTGTGGAATCATCGAGACAGGGGGAAAAGTGTAAAGGGGACGATTGGGCCAGTGATGGGTCAACGCATCCCTGCTTTTCGAAAAGAACATTCTGCAATGGGTGTTGGATCTCGAGGCAAAAAGGTCTATTTCGGCCTCTCCGAACACACTCCATATCAGAAGGACCGTCTGTGAGTTCAGGGACCACTCGCCTAGGGGAGTGTTGCCCCTTGAGAGCATATCCTCGCCCAGATTCTGAACGCCCGGGATATGCATTGCCCTCAGAGAGCGCAGATTGGTCTGTGCCCACATGAGGAGGTCTCTCGCCATGGCATACAGGTTGCCTGACCTGATGCAGCCTTGGCGATTTATGTAAGCAACCACTGAGATGTTGTCCATGCGGACCAGGACATGGTGACTTTTTAAGTTTGGCAGTAATGCTTTCAGAGCCAAACCAACCGCTTTCATTTCCAGACAGTTGATATGTAAGCTCTGCTCCGTGCTCGACCAGAGGCCGGAGACAGGCTTGCCCTTGTGCAGCGCACCGCAACCCAGGTTGGATGCGTCTGTAAACACCACTTTCCTTCTGGAAACTACCCCCATGGACACACCCTTGAGGTACCAGTCCTGAGCCCGCCAGGGAACCAGGGCTCTCAAACAACCGTGATTCACCATGATACGCAGACCGCCGGACTGCCATGCATGGGTTGGCACCCGGCGTTTCAGCCAGAGCTGCAGCGGACGCATGCGCAGTAAGCCCATACAGAGTACTGACGATGCCGCTGCCATGAGACCGAGAAGTTTCTGAAATTTTCTCAGGGGCGCCCGCTCTGAACGAGGCTGCTAGTGTCTGCACTGAGAGCGCGCGCAAACTGTGTATTGATAAGCTTGACCCTCGAAGGTGAATCTCAAGAATGGCCTGTGATGAGGGTTTATCTGAATATGAAAGTATGCATCTTTCAGATCCATCGTGACAAACCAGTCCCCCGGGCGAATTTGCGTGCGACCGCGTGTTTGATAGTCAACATTTTGAATGGCCGTCTCATGAGAGCTTTGTTCAAATGTCTCAAATCTAGTATGGGTCTGAGACCGCCGTCAATTTTCGGAATTAGAAAATAACGGCTGTAAATCCCGAGTATGTTTGCGCGAGGGGGATTAATTCTATTGCCCCTTTTGCTAAGAAATTCTGTACTTCGGCGCGAAGCATGTGACTCACGTTGTTTCTCACTGAAGACTCGACAACCGTCTGAAACTTTGGGGGTCTGCGAGCGAATTGGAGCAAGTAGCCTCGCTTTATAATGTTTATGACCCAACTCGACACCCCGGGGATGGCTTGCCAGGCCTGCACCCGTGTGGCCAGGGATTGAACCACTGATTTTGATGAGTCGCCTAACATGTGGGGACCTACTACCCTTGTATTGTGATTTGTGCACATATTGAGTGTTTGACTGACTGTACAAGCTTTCGCCTGGGGGGAAGTCAGTGTTACAACAGGGAAGGGGCCAACTAGTGTAGGGGGACCGTGAACCCATGGGTTGTGATTGTGAAACATACTCTTTTTGTGCTTTATTTGGGTCGCCGTGAAAACGGCGTTTGTTTGCAGAGGCGCGCTCACTGCTGCGGGCCTGTTTACAGTAGTAAAATCCCCAGCTGCCTGAACTAAATAGGGAGCTGCGGGAAGTAGCGTAGGCTTTTTCGAGGGTGGTCCGGCTAGCGCGAGACACAAGCCCTCTCTCTTTGTCCTTGCTAGGACGACTTCGGCAGTATGTGACTCGTCCCTGGGATGTGGGCCCTGGCGCCGGGGCATCGGGTAACGTTTAGCCGACCACGGCTGGCGGAAGGTATCAGCCGCAGGGCGGGGCTGAGATACCTGCTTTGCTGGCTTGGCTGGGTGAGGCGAAGGGCGAAGAAACTGGCTTGGTCTTGCTGGACGCTGAGCTTGAGACTTCAGGGAAAAATGGCGCAGGTTTGTGACAAGGGGCCTGCTGGCGCCCCGAGAGAAACCAGCCATCCAGCCGACTACGAGGCGGCTCCTCGGGCGACGCCCGCTCGAGGTCCACAACGGCCTTGGTCAGGATCCGAAGCATTTCCGCGTCGGAGTTAGTCCTGGTCGCTGAAACGCTGCCTGACGACTGAGAAGCTCTGATGAGAGAGCTAGGCCATTCCTCCTCAGATGCAGCGATCGACAGGCTGTTGTCGTGCCCGATCAACCCGCCGAAGGAGACAAGGCCCGCCGGCGGCCTTGAAGCGGCGTCGCCGTCTCGCAAGAGAGCTAGCCGCGTTCGCAGCACGGAGATCGGCATGCTTTCGCAGGCAGAGAGTGCATTTTCCGTGTGGAGGACTCCCAGGCAAGAAATGCAGCTCGCGTGTCCATCGGCCTCGTGCAGCTTGAGTCCGCACGTGGCGCAGGATGAACTAGGCATAGTAAAAGGATATATTGTCGTCGTCGTCGTCGCCGGATAGCCACAGGTGAGACGGCGTCAGGGGAAAACGGCTGAAGGGCGTAGTCCACTGAGAGAATGCTTGCTCAAACTGAAGGGCTTGTTCAACGGCGAAGCTTGCAGTAGTCAGAGACATGCAGTTCTCGCTGAAGGAGTGATATCTGCTATAATGGCGAATTCGGGGGACTGTTATAGGCTAAGGCCACACCCCCTTGGGGAGCTCTGACGTGTGATGATGCTCATTGGTTACATGTCAGAGGCGCCCGCGCCATTGGTTTGTGCAGTTGCTGCAGCACAGCCTATGAGCGAGCCACACGCTCGATGTGCTAGCTGTGCAGCTGCAAATGCGTTTTACCAGAGAATGTCTAATAGGAAGAGAATTGGCGCTCTCTGCTTACTTCCGGTTTCTGGACTGGCTGCAGTAACACGTCTCTGTCCATGCGGGGGCGCTCGTAGGCGAGTGCAGAATGAATGGAGGTCTATGGCGAAAAACCCTCAAAATCCACTTTTCTCAGGATATAATTTTTTGTCTAGTAATTTGAATGTTGTATTCGAAAGGAGATGCAAAGAAATTACACATTGCTGGGTGTTATATTTTTTAGAGTCTCTTATTTGGTTTAAAAAGTCTTTTAAAATGTCAATGATGTCAGAATGCTGACGTCATTAGCAGAATGCTAGCGTGTTATGGGCAACAACAACTCAACCTGTAAGAAATCGAAAGGACATAAGTACTCGTTCATTCAACTTTCGACCTATAACCCATGTTGAACTTGCAAAACCTACAATAAAATCTGAGATTTCTCAACGGCAATCGGGTGAGAGAGACACATTTAGCCGTCTAGCCCCATAGACACCCATTCAGTCTGCACTCGCCCGCGATCACCTCCAGTGGAATTCTAATGGAACTGCAACCAAGATCGATACAATGGGGCTAATAGGAAGTGCCAAGGCTCTCCGTAGACGGGCTCTGGTTTTACATAAAAGTTTCAGTAAATTGAGGAAAAGGAATTTCCCCACTGCGTATAGCTACGCAATACGAAGTGACCGTTCGAAAGGGAACTACACAGAATGCAGGTAAATAAGCTTTATTCCTAATATCAATTTCAGCAAATAAGTTAAAATATTAATAGAATATTATGTTACCGTATTGCAAGTGTAAATACTGAAACTATCTGAACACTGCTCTTCGTATTGTCTGAACTTCTTTGTCATATGTGTTTCAGACATTTTTTAACATTAAAAGACAATACTGTTAATGGGATGTATGTGTTGTTCATTAAAAAATGAAACAAGCACATATTTCTGTGGGCTTATAAAATCTGGCCTTTCATTCCACATGTTCATATTTTCAAGATGCATCTCTCTTATCTTCCATCTGTTGTCTTTAAACTGTTGAAAAAGAGTTTTGACTGGGATTGCTATGGGCTTTGGGCACACTGACCGCATTGTTTTCTCAGGATCATTTCATAATAAAGGAAAGTCTGACTAGTGCTCACCTTAAGGTTCTTGCAACTCAGTTAAGAAGTGAATGAAGAAGAAATGCTTTGGAATACAGACCTAAAGAAGACTGCTCTTTTTAAAGCAGATTATTGCTGAAGTGAAAGCACTTTAAAAAAATGAAAGAGTAAAAAAAGTTTTAGAAGTTTAAGCCTAAGTTTACTAAGCAAATGTAATGAACTAAACATTTGTTTTATTTTATTAAAATTTATATATATATATATATATATATATATATATATATATATATATATATATATATATATATTACAAAATAATTTGGACTTTAAAACAGCTAGAAGATCAAAAACATATGTCTAATGGTCTAAACAAGTTGTGTTCCAAATTTGTAGTTGATATGATAAGAATTTAGCCAATTTCAAAATAGCTTTAACAGGATGAATTTTGAGTGTTTAAGCTTTCGAATGGTACCTAATTTATGATGATTACTAAAATATGGGATAGGAAGAAAAGGTGATAAAAAGTGTGCCAGGTGTCCCACTACCTTGACACTGAGCCTTAACAGGCTATCTTAATAAAAAACATTAAAAATGTGCAATTTTCTTGATTCAGGTGATGGCTTAACACAAGCTCATCTTGCCTTTCCCGTTTTCAGTCATTGGTAGATTTATGGAATGTGGGAAATTTCCAAATTCCATCACAAAGGTGACTTGGTTGAAAGGTATTACCTGCTTGACACAATTTAGTAGGAATGTCTTAGATGATTTAGCTGAGCTGGCAGCGAGTGGAGACATGTGTGATCGTACTTGCCAGAAAGGTGGGAAATCCTGAAATCAGCTCTTTTTACAGCATGATCCAGCTGTTCCCACAAAAAGGAAGTTGCTGGTGGGTTTGTGTGTGTGTGAGCTGGGTTGTGGGTGTTCAGAAAATAACATGCACAAAATGCTTCAATATGTGAGAACTTGTACTGGTTGTATTTAAGCACATTTTACTGATCACGCTCTCAATGCAGGCTACAGACACCTCGGGTGTTACTAAATTAATTATCTTTATTTATCAAATGAGATCAAGATCATTTAAAGCCTATCTAGGCCATAATGCTGAACCAATTTTTTAAAATTGTAAAAGTAAATCACACACAAAGGCAAGTTTGTCTGAGCTCTTATGTGCAATCAGATGAAACACACACACTCTGTCTGGACCTTTATGTATAGGCATAATGTAGCAATAACATGCAGACCACAGCATGTGGCAGTTACCAATTAGAATGTACTTAATTAGTGGTGCTTGCCAAAGGCGAAGCAACACTATTGTTATTGCTCATACTTATTATTATTATTCCGCCGAAAGTTTGGCGCGTAACTCGTCCCGCACCGTTTGTCACAGACCCATGAATGAGGTGTCAAATCGACCGGCTTATTGAGGAGAGGTGTGCTATGACTTATATAAACGATCAGGGGTACGGTGTTCGCCCCAGGGGCGAAAAAGTGGCCAAAAAATCCCACTGACTTAACATTGCGACGAACTTTGACCACTCGTAGCTCTGAGCGAGGATTTCACAGAAACATGTGATTTGCCACATTTGAAGAGGCTGACAGGCTCTGTAAGAACATACCTCACAATGAGGTAAAAGTTGCACCCCTGGGGGGCAGAAGCGTCCCAAAGTTTCCCATTGACTTACAAAACATTGCATAGGGATTTTGTATTGAATGTAGCTCTGGATCACAGTGTCATAGAGACAAGGGGGCGGGCTCATTTTACTCAGACGACCAATCAGTCTCTCAGGATCATTGTGAAGCTATCAAGCCACGCCCTAGCAACCATTTAGGGCACCTTAGCAACAAGTTCCATAGACTTCCATTGAAAGAGATCAAAGGGATATCTCTGGACTGAATTGTCATTGAAACATGGGGGTGGTCTCATTTGACTCGGGGCAGCAAACAGCCAATCATGAATCACCTCAACACTTCCAAGCCCCTCCCTAGCAACCATTGTCGAGCACCTTAGCAATCCAAAGAGGGATATCTTTCATTCTGAATGTCACAGAGGCATGGGAGTTGGTTTATATCAATCATTGTGACAAGAAGCATTGCAGTTTCACCATCGGCAGCTGTCAAGCAACTCCATAGCAACCAAACAGAGTACCCTAGCAACCAAAATCCAAAGAGGGATATCTTCCATTCTGAATGTCACAGAGGCATGGGAGTTGGTTTATATCATTCATACTGACAAGCAGCCTTTGGAGTTTCATGATTGGCAGCTGCCAAGCCACTCCCTTGCAACCAAACAGAGTACCCTAGCAACCAAAATCCACAGAGGGATATTTTCCATTCTGAATGTCACAGAGGCATGGGAGTTGGTTTATAACATTCATAGTGACAAGAAGCCTTTGCAGTTTCATCATTGGCAGCTGCCAAGCAACTCCATAGCAACCAAAAAGAGAACCCTAGCAACCGTTTAGCAAAACATTTAGTCATTTACATTTACATTTAGTCATTTAGCAGACGCTTTTATCCAAAGCGACTTACAAATTAGGACTAAATAAGCGAGTCATCTAAAAGAGGCAAAAACAACAACAACGCAAGGAGTGCTCAAAATACGAAGTTCAGACATTATTCAGAGTAGCATAAGCCTGATAAGTGATGTTTCAAAGGGAAAGGAATTTTTTTTTTTTTTTTTTTTTTTTTTTTTATGAGGTTAAGTGCTCACGGAAGAGATGGGTTTTCAGCTGTCTTTTGAATGTTGTCAGGGATTCTGCTTTCCGGATGAGGGAGGGGAGTGCGTTCCACCAGCATGGAACTGTGAATGAGAATGTTCTGGAGAGTGATTTTGTGGCTCTCTGTGATGGAACCACGAGGCGTCGCTCGTTTTCCGATCGTAGGCGTCTGGTAGGGATGTAGGCTTGTAGGAGTGAGTGAAAGTAGGAGGGAGCTGAGCCTGTGACAGATCTGTAAGCAAGCGTCAAAACGTATATCTCTGCATCAAAACATCGTATAGAGATGGGGCTGGGCTCTTTTGACTAAATCATTAAATCGCTTCTCCCCTCTTCGCGAAACAGAACGCGATGCTGTGATCATCGGCGATTCCATCTTTCGGCAAGTACACGCTACGTTAGGTAAAAGTAAGGTGCACAGTCACTGCTTTCCTGGTGCTCGTGTTTCTGAAATCGCTGCTCGCGTTCCCGAGATTCTGAACGGTGACGAGCGCGTCGGAACTGTGGTCCTGCACGCGGGATTGAACGACATCAGGCTGCGCCAGACGGAGGTTCTGAAGAAAGACTTCAGGAATCTGATCGATACGGTACGCAGCACATCGCCTGAAACAACGATCATTGTGTCAGGACCGCTTCCCACGTACCGACTAGTACATGAAAAGTTTAGTAGATTATTCGCGCTAAATGAATGGTTAATGTCATGGTGCAATGAGCAGAAACTGCTCTTTGTAAATAATTGGAATCTGTTTTGGAAGCGTCCTAGGCTTTTCCGTGCTGATGGCTTACACCCAAGCAGATTCGGAGCGGATCTTCTGTCGGATAACATCTCCAAAATGTTAAATACCTTTTGACTAGTAACCAAAAGTCCAAATCATAGTCTCTGCTGCACCAATTTAACTGATATAAATCCTAGTGTAGAACATTGCATAGAAACTGTGTCTATTCCTCGTTTAGTGAGATCAAATAATAAATCTACTGCAGGATCTAGGAAAAATCTAATTGTTATTTAAACAGAAAATGTTCCTATTAGTAAACAAAAACAATTTCTAAAGCTAGGTCTTCTAAACATTAGATCACTCACACCTAAGGCAGTTATTGTAAATGAAATAGCTTCGATGTACTTTGCCTTACTGAAACCTGGCTTAAACCAAATGATTATTTCGGTCTAAATGAGTCTACTCCATCAGGATACTCCTATAAACATGAGCCCCGTCTGATTGGTCGTGGCGGCGGTGTTGCAACAATCTATAGAGATATTCTCAATGTTACTCAGAAAACGGGTTATAAGTTTATTTCGTTTGAAGTACTTGTACTAAATGTTACACTCTCAGATGTAAGAAAAACATCCCTATTATCTCTAGCCTTGGCTACCGTATATAGATTTATTGAACTCCTTTGGGGTCAAGCAAAACGTTACCGGACCAACTCATCGTTTTAATCATACACTCGATTTAATTATATCACATGGAACCGATCCAACCGATATAGATGTCATTCCACAAAGTGATGATGTCACTGACCATTACATGGTAACTTGCATATTACGTACTCCTGTAATATATGCTGTGCCGCGTTATCGATCAGGCAGAACAATCCTTCCATCCACCATAGATCATTTTTCAAATAGCTTATTGGATCTGTCTCAGCTGCTCAGTGAACCCAAACAAACAGATGAACTAGAGGAATTAACTAGCACTATGAGCACCATTCTCTCTGGAAAATTAGATATTGTTGCACCCATTAGATTAAAAAAGGTCAGAGAGAAAAGTAAAGCACCAAGGTACAACAATGCATGTACGCATGTTCTAAGGAGAGAAACCCGTAATTTAGAGCGTAAATGGAAACGTTATAAAAAGGCCCTAAAAGCGGCCAGGGCTGAGCATCTCCGCAAACTAATAGAAAACAACCAAAACAATCCTAGGTTTTTATTTACCACTGTGGCTAGACTAACAAATAAACAGATGTCACCTGAACAAAATATTCCGTTACAGTTTAGTAGTAATGATTTCATGAAGTTCTTCACTGAGAAAATAGAAAGCATCAGAACCACAATTGTAAACGTTCAATCCTCAGTCGCGCCTTATAATTGAGCCTCAATTATCACCCCGCAAGAACAATTACAGTGCTTTACAACTATAGAACAAAAAGAGTTAAATAAACGTATCACCTCATCTAAAACAACAACATGTTTATTAGATCCTATACCAACTAAACTACTGAAAGAAGTGTTACCTGTAGTGGAAGAGCCTCTCCTCAATATTATTAACTCATCTTTAACTTTAGGTCATGTTCCAAGAACATTTAAATTGGCAGTTATAAAACCTCTCATTAAGAAACCACAATTAGACCCACATAATCTAGCAAATTATAGACCCATTTCAAATCTTCCTTTTATGTCTAAAATTCTAGAAAAAAGTTGTATCCGCCCAACTGGGCTCTTTCTTGCAAGAAAATGACATCAATGAAAAGTTTCAGTCTGGATTCAGACCGCATCATAGCACTGAAACTGCGCTCGTTAAAATCACAAATGACTTACTATTAGCTTCTGACCAAGGCTGTATCTCAATACTAGTTTTACTTGATCTTAGTGCTGCGTACTATAAATCACACAATACTCTTAGATCGACTACAAAATTATACTGGTGTTCAAGGACAAGCATTAAGCTGGTTCAGATGATACTTATCTGACCGCTACCATTTTGTCTATTTAAATGGAGAAAAATCGATCATAACTCCAGTAAACTATGGAGTGCCGCAGGGATCTGTGTTAGGCCCTCTGTTATTCTCAATATATATGCTGCCACTTGGAAATATTATAAGGAAACATGGAATTAGTTTCCATTGTTATGCTGATGACACTCAAATCTATATTTCATCACGGCCAGATGAAAACGCTAAATTATCCTAATTGACTGAGTGTGTTAAAGATATAAAAGATTGGATGACACGCAATTTTCTTTTATTAAATCCAGACAAGACAGAGGTACTAATCATCGGTTCAAAAAACCGCCCACAAAACCTCTCACACTACAACTTTAACATAGTTGGATGTCCTGTTACTTTATCCTCTACAGTAAAAGCCCTGGGTGTTATATTAGACGGCAACCTGTCTTTTGAAAATCATATTTCATATGTTACAAAAACAGCATTCTTCCACCTTAGAAACAATGCTAAGCTACGTAACATGCTATAAGTTTCTGATGCAGAAAAGTTCATGCATTCATGACCTCGAGACTAGATTACTATAATGCTTTATTAGATGGTTGTCCTGCATCCTCAATAAACAAGCTACAGTTAGTCCAAAATGCAGCTGCTAGAGTTCTTACTAGATCAATAAAATATGATCATATAACACCAATTTTATCATCACTACATTGGTTACCTATAAAGTTCCGTATTAACTACAAGGTATTGCTACTGACTTATAAAGCCCTAAACGGCTTAGCTCCAGTCTATTTAACGGATCTTCTATCGCCCTATAATCCATCGCGCTCTTTAAGATCACTAAATTCAAGGCTTTTGGTCATACCTAGGATATCCAGATCCACCAAAGGAGGGAGAGCATTTTCAAATTTAGCTCCAAAACTCTGGAATAGTCTTCCTGATACTGTTCGTTGCTCAGACTCGCTCTCCCAGTTTAAAACTAGATTAAAGACACATCTCTTCAGCCAGGCATTTATATAATACTTTTAATCTTACAGTTAAATCCGACCTCTAGTTTATAAACGCCAGAGGAGAACTGGCCCCCGACTGAGCCTGGGTTCTCCCAAGGTTTTTTTTTTTCTCCATTAGGTCACCTGATGGAGTTTTTCGGTTCCTTGCCACTGTTGCCTTTGGCTTGCTCAGTTGGGGATATTTGGGGATATTTAATTTAATTAATCAATCAACAATACTATTGATCAGCATTACCAAACGTGGACGTTTTCCACTAGAAACAAACATTGATGTATTATTTTAATTTAATACTGTGAAGCTGCTTTGATAAAATCTGTATTGTGAAAAGAGCTATATAAATAATCTTGACTTGACTAACATGATGCTAGCAAAATGCTAATCATGCTAACATGATCCTAGCAAAATGTTAATCATTGATGCTAGCATGATGCTAATAATGCTAGCATGATTCTAACAACATGATAATAATGCTAGCAAGATACTAGCTACATGCTAATCATGCTAGCTTCTTGCACAAACATGCTAGCAAACATGCTATTCATGTTAGCATCTTGTTAAAAATATGCTAGCATAATGCTAGCAACATGCTAATCATATTAGCATCATGCCAGCAACATGCTAATCATGCTAGCAACATGCTAGCATTATGTTAGTCACATGCTTATCATGCTAGCATTATGCTAATTTTGTTATCATCTTGTTAAAAACTAGCTAACCGCACCCTAGCAACCAAGTGGCGAGTTATGCCACTGCAAGCACCACTCATATTTTCTTCAGGAAATGTACATTCTAGTTACAAATTACTATTTACTTACAATAAAATGTAATCAGTAATTGTACAGTAACACCATATATAATAATCTAACTAATCTCATTGAGTTATTTTAATGCCTCATTGAGTTATATATATGCAAATAATAGGCTAACAAAAGTAAACCATATCAATGATATATTATTTATTTAAAGGGGTGGTTGATTATGATTTCACTTTTTTTAACTTTTTAAGGTGTTTGAGCATAAACAACATCTGCAAAGTTACGACGCTCAAAGTTCAAAGCAAAGGGAGATATTTTCTTTTAAAGAAATTGCTTTTTAATGACTAAACAAACAGCTGGTAGGGACTACAAGACAATCACCAACCCTAAAATGTGCATAAACCCCACCCCCGGGAACGCGTTTTATAGATTATCGTGACAGAATACGCTAATCAATGACTATAAGATAACTACACAAGCTACATAAATTCATCAACTAACCATTCAGAAATGTTGTCTACATGTTGTCACTTCTTGAGTCTCTCCATCTTTGTCTGACTCCGGTTTGAACATAAAAGGCTAAAAGTTTTTGAAATGTTCTGGACACAAGCTGTTGTAGCTCTGCCCCCAGTGCTGGGAGCTGCAGGTCATTTGCATTTAAAGCAACAGACACAAAAACGGTGCGTTTTTGCTCACCTTCAAAAAATGACAATTTTTTTACATAAAAATATCTGTGGGGCATTTTGAGCTAAAACTTCACACTCTGGGATCATCAGAGACTTATTCTACATCTTGTGAAAAGGGAATTATACCACCCTTTTAAATGTCATTTGTACACCAGAAAAACTAATTTGCCCTATACTGCTCTTACTGTTATACAGTAATCGAAATGATTCAACCCCCACTGCAAATCAGGTTTATTGGCAAAATGTATAGACTTTCAGCTCTTTACAATGAACAAATAATTGTATAACAAGTAATTAAAATAGCTCAACACAACAAATGTTTCAAGTGGTTTCCCCAAATTCAACTGAAATTGCAACATTTAATGACTTTCGCAGTCTCAAAATTATTCAACCCCCTGAATCCCTCACAACAGCACAAATCTGCAAAACATGTTGTCTCAAGCACACCTGATGCAACTAATCAAGGGCTTCATTAGTTGTAACAGGTCTGAACACATGAAATCTTAACTGGCTAGATTTGTTGAGTGTCACGTTTAACTGCATGTTAGAAATATGGCTAAGCAAAAAGCATAAGAAAGGTTTTTGCGCAAAATCATAAATAAGCCACAGAAGTTTTGGGATTCTGTTCTTTGGAGCGATGAAACAAAACTGAAACTTTTCGGCCCTATGGATCAACGGTGTGTCTGGAGGAAGAAGAACGAAGCATATGCTGAAAAGAACACTCTGTCTACAGTTAAGCATGGTGGTGCTCGGTGATGCTCTGGGGCTGCTTTGCATCCTCTGGCACTGGAAACCTGTAGCGTGTGGAAGACAAGATGGATTCATAGAAGTTTCAGGAAGAAGAAAACATCATGCCATCAGTGAGGAAGCTGAAGCTTGGGCGTCACTGAACCTTCCAACAGGACATTGATCCCAAGCATATACCTCAAATTCCACCAAGGCCTGGTTGCAGAAGAAGTCCTAGAAGATATTACAGTGGCCATCACAGTCACCTGACTTGAACCCCATAGACAATCTCTGGTGGGATTCGAAGAAGGCGATTGCAGCATGCAAACCCAACAATATTACTAAACTGAACTGCATTGCTTCTGAGGAATGGGCTAAGATTCCTAAGAAACGCTTCCAGAAGCTGATTTCTGGTTATACATCTCGTTTGCAGCAGGTCATAACAGCAAAAGGGTGTTCTGCAAAGTACTAAAGTTGCTTGAAGTATCAAGGACTAAGTACTTGAGATTGCAGAAGTCCTTAAAATTTGCATTTTCAGTTGAATTTTTGGAAACCACTTGAAACATTTGTTGTGTTGAGCTATTTCAATTACTTTTGTTTGAATTGTTCATTGAAAACTGAAAGACTAATTTTTGCCAATAAACCTGATTTGCAATGGGGGTTGAATAATTTCGATTACAACTGTAAATGGTTAGAGCATTATGCTAGTATGCATTTCTGAAATCAGCTATTCACTTATTGTGTGTACACAATAGTGCATAAAATCGGCTTACAAACGTTACACCACAGAAATCTGTCAAGTTCTTAATAAAATACAGATAAAATTAAAAGTACTTTACACATCAAAATATGTGTAATTGTTTAAAGCATGACAAAAGATTATAAAAATATAATTAAAATGTACTATAAAAAAATTAAATTTGACATTATTACAAATTAAGTGATCTTTTTAAAAGTCTACTTAAGTGTGCAAAGAAACACTTTCTACTTTTGGTACACTTAATTGCCACTTAAGTGAAACGTTTATTTCATTAATATTTCATCAAGTGACACTTTTATTTCAATAAAATTATTTAATCGGCAAGTACATTTTCTTTTTAATTAATTAATTATAAAGACTACAAGTGCACATTCAATACAATTAAGCACACTTCTTTTTCACGAGGTATTACCATTATAGCATTGGACTAAACAGATTTATTCCTGTTGATTTCGCCCAGTGAACAATTTCAGGAATATTCTGTGTCAAGTCAATCAAAAGATCTTTAATTTCCATCTTATATATTTTTAGAGTTATCTGCCAAAATTCTCACTGGCAACTAATAAGTAGTGCTCTTCTGCTCCTTGCAGGTGTCCGAAAGCCATGCCAGGGCCAGATGGATACAAAGAACTGTGTTCTTTCCAAAACTTGCTAAAACTTACTGTCCCCCTGAACCTCCGCTTAAGGGTGAGAAGTGGGGCTGAGCGACAGACTTTATTTTGAGGAGTGATGCCCAGGAGAAGGACCACCATCGCTGGGTCAGCCAGCACGCCACACCAGTAGCACAAACCCACCAAGCAATTGCCACTGAAGGTCTCGTCACTGCCACACAGATAAAACCAATCCCAAAACCTTGTCTACTGAAAGCACATTTCAATGCTGACCATTCTCAGTCTGTCAATAATAGAAATGTGGATTATGTCATACCTGCGTCAGACCCAACTTGTTCAGGTTGGGATGTTTAAATCATATATTCCCATATTGTTACCTTTTAGTGAATGTCTAATTTCAATTTATGAATATAAACTCCCATGAGTAGATTGAGCAAAACCAGCCTGCATCCAATACTTTCATAATAGCAGATGTGAGTAAATCTGTGAACCACTGGCAAACATTCACCAATCTGATTCCACAGATGGAAAGAATAATGACACCCATTTGGGAAACTGGCACATTCATCCAAAAACGACCTCACAAATCAAAACGACTCCCTCCGAGCATACCTGCACCTGCCAGACCTCTTCCAAAAGAGCCAGAGCAACTGATCTCAATGCCGTGTGAGTGTTCATTTATCTTTGCCATAATGATTTGAATTTATTTCTCATTACTTTTGTGACTGACAAGCATATCCAGAGCCAAAAATCCAACACCTTTCAGATACTCAGCCTTTTTTATCCCCTTTTCATAATCTTATGAGAATTGATCATAAACAAACATTTTTATTAACACCATTGATCACCTTTGTGAAAAAGAAACACACTTTAAAAAATACTTATTACAGAAATAAGGACATTCTTAAATAATAATTATTTACAAAGTAAGAATATATTCAGTAAAAACTGAATATACTTAAAGGAGCTGTATGTAAGAAATCTATTTCAATTAATCATAAAATGGCCCTGATGTGTCACTAGACATTAAGAAATCATGTTAATTTCAAATACTTATATCACTGACAACAGTAGTATGGCTAGGATATTGTCATTTAAAAAGTGGACTTGCAGCCCTCAACTGATGTTGATGTTGTCATTTTGTGTTTTGGCCTGACGCGCCTCCCTCCACCCATCTACCAATCACGAAGTCAGTAAGTGTTTCGGGATCTGGGTTGCCAGCTTTGCTCTAACCTACCCTAACTCTAGTCGGATACAAATGTCTAACGTTACTAAATCAAAAAGACCTCGTTATAATTCAGAAATTCGTCGTGACAAAGTCCGAAATAAAACCAGAATTTGTATTGGAGATGCTTTTGAAAGATGGAGACGGCTGAAAACGAAGAAGAATTTGAACACAGACGCCAACGTTGCTAATTTTCTCCTGGACAGGTAAGATTCATCTATGCTTGGCTAACTTGTACTTGATATCAATGGACATTTCATATATTCATGACAGTCGAACAAAGTTATGCATGTTCGTGCAAAGTAACGTAACATTAGCTCACATGGACGTATGCTAACATTAGCAATGCATTATAGGAGCCGTTTCTCTGTCATTTTGCTGAGACGCTGAGGAAAACAACATTAGCACGCCCATTATGGCAATTTGAAACGTAATTGAGACAGAAGCCTAACTTTACCTCAGAAAAAAATATTCGTCATTCGTTCTTCACGTACAGTATATCGTGGACTGTTACACATGCTGCAAGTTGACCTGTATGACCATTGAAGCAGCCTACGTTTCTGCTGAATCCTGCAGCTTATCTGGCAACCTCGAGTCAGGGGGGAGGGGGAGGGGATACACCGCTCTACAGTATTTTTAAAGTGATTGCAGTACCAGTTTTGGCCACAATCCTACATACGGTTCCTTTAAGTACTGTCATGGATGGGTGGAGAATTCAATGAGAACAAACCAATACACAGGAAATAAAGCACAACCACATTAACTCACGACATATACAACACTGAACAAAGAGAACACGGGCTGAATCCGGAATCATTCACTATTCCCTACGTTAGTCGACTAATACTGTTCACTTGAAGGAGTGAATGAAAAGGAGTGAGCGAATTTGGACAGCGGTTGAGCTTACATCGATTGTACACTCATTATTGCAGTGCAACGTGGGATTGAATAAGTGTACTCAATAACATCCACTATGGTTTCAGACACCACTACAAATGGCTGTCCCCTCAAGAAACATTAAAAATTGTTCATAATATTAAAATAATTTTAAGCTCAATCAGTAGAACATGGACCTAGCAATGTCAAGGTCATGGGTTCAATTCCTGGAAAATCCATGAATTGAGAAAAGTGTATAACTTAAATGCAAATGCAGTTCACATTGGATTAAAAAATATCTGCCAAATGCATAAATGTAAGAGTTTGAAAGAAAAAAAAATACTATTGAAATGTCTATTATTATTATTGCTACACTTAAATCACTCTTGGAAACCAAACATAAAGACTATATGCATACTTTCAAGTTTCTTACTGTATGAGAATCAGTTTGTCAGCAATCTGTCTTGTGATATTCGTTTTTGTTGAAAAAGGATCTAAAAATTATATTGTTGAGGGCATTTATGTGGATATGCCCACAACACCAGCCCAATCTGAATGCTCCAGCTCACTGGTGCTGCACCACCGATAATCAGGTTGAAATCCACCATTATTATCACTGTGTAGAAATATTTCATATTTGATTCTAAACTTGCAGTGACTCTCCTGTTCTCTCCAGGTTTTGGAGTGTCCAAGTGACAGACCTCTTCCACACCTCAGTCTGTCAAAATCATTTTCTGCTCTCAGGATCCAGGATCAAAGCAAAGTAACCTTTGAGCACAACAATGAAGTTGGATCGGTCAGCAACATTATCAGGGAAAGTTTGGTTTCAGAGCTACACAAAATATTCTCACGAACAATTAAAGAGAAAGATTTTATCACCAAAAAGCCAAAAGTAGAAAGTCTACTCAAAAACTTATTAATCTCAGATGTTTCCAATGGAGAGCGTTCAGCAGATGTTCCTAAAAACCAAGAATACCAAAAAACAGATGAGGAGAATCTCTCTGAGCACTTGCTTGAAATTTTTCAGAGGACACCAACAATGCTGCCTCTTCCTGGTTTGGTACAAACTGATAGAAAGCCCCTCTAAGAGAGACTCCAATTGCATGTGTGTTGATAAGAAAAAGTCACTAGAGAATTTATGGCAGGATCGAAACATTGTAAGGGTCAGTGGAATTCTGAGCCGGCTCAGTAAGGAAAAGCTAAAGCTTCAAGAGGTACTCTAAAGTTTATGGTTATGATAATGCCTGTTTTTCATTTACATGACCTCCTTTTTATAAACTCTACTCTGTTTTCTGATGTTCTCCCAACATTCTTTGCTCTTGCCCATCTTCACACCCCTTCACCAGCATCTGTATGAGGTTGTCACATCCAAGCAGACATATCATCAGAGCTTGACAGTGGCTGTAGAACATTTTCAGGAATCTTCAGTGCTGAAAGACGCTCTGGCACCAAGAGATAGAAAGTCATTGTTTTCTAGCATTGCAAAGATCAAAGAGATCAGTCAAAGGTAAGAACCAGGACTAGTGTGTATAGTCTGTTGAACAAGATTGTACATTGAATAAAATTCAGTGTAGAAAACATTCAGATCTGAGTCTTTCCTGTGTTCACGGTCATGTTCAGGAATTAATAATGTTAGACCTGCATAATGAAATTATTTAGGTCAAACCAAGTGTGGGTCCTGTGGGTTTTTTTTTTTTTTTTTTTTTTTTTTTAAAGAAATTAATACTATTATTCAGCAAGGGTGCGTTAAAAGTGGGCAAAAGGAACAGTAAAGACTTTTACATTGTTTAAAATGTTTTGTATTTGTTTTCTATTTATTAAATAATCCTGAAAAAATGTATCACAGTTTCCAAAAAAATATTAAAAGAATATCAAGCAGAACAACTGTTTGCAACATTAATAACAAGACATGTTTCTTGAGACCCAGATCAGCATATTAGAATGATTTCTGAAGGATCATGTGACACTGAAGATTGCAGTCATGGTTGCTGAATATTATTCAGCATTGTCAACAAGAATAAATTACATTTTTCAAAATATAAGAAAATAAAAAATATATATTTTAAATTGTAATATTATTTCACAATTTTACTGTTTTACTGCATTAAATAAATGAAGCCTTATAGTGGGCATAATATACTTTTTTCAAAAACATAAAAAAAAAAAAATACAGACCCCAAGCGTTCAAATGGTAGTAAATATATCTAAAATGTATGAAATCATTTAACCTTTTTCATTCTAAGAATGTATTTATTCAAATTCTTATCTTTGTTATGTGTGGAGAGAAAGATGACCCAAGAGCGAGATGCAGCAAATCAGTCTTTTAATTAACAGAGTCAGAATGTCCAGAGGTAAGAACAGAAACTTTCAGCATATTATAATAAACAACGAAAATCTTCCGGAAAACTGTAGCCGGGAACTTCAACTCAATTCCTCCGTCAAAGCAGCGGAGCGTCTCTGGTAGTAGTGGTTACCGTGAGAAAGTCAGCCGACTCCGGGACCTCCAGGATCAGAACAGAAGGCAACGAGCGCAGTCACAGGTACTCTGTAACAAGTATAGCTTAGTAGCAATTCACAGTGGTAGAACAATCCTCTTACGTGCACAGAACAGACAAAACAGGACAGGACAGGACTTCGACACGGCAGGATGTTTGGCAGAGAATTCGTACGCATAACTTCTGAAATAATCTGGCAAAGAGACAGGGGAAAACAAGGCTAGAAAAAGAGAAGATAATTAGGGAAAGTGATGACTGGTGTGTAACTGATGATGAGAATAATAAGTAATGAAAGAGAACACCTGGGAAGAAGGCGATGTGTGTGCGTAATGACCAATGAAGTAATCAGGGGTGTGAGAGCGTAAATGTGTGTGTTTGAGTGTGTGGGTGACCAGAGGGGGGAGACAAAGTAAAGGAAGAACCAGGATCATGACAGTACCCCTCCCTCAACGAGCGCCCCCTGGCGCTCCCGAGGAAGGGGACTGACGAGACCGAAGAAAATCATCGACCAGCGAAGGGTCCAGGACGTCCCGGGCAGACACCCAACTCCTCTCCTCCGGGCCGTACCCCTCCCAGTCCACTAAGAACTGATGACCACGACCTCGGCGACGCATGTCCAAGAGTCGACGGACCTTGTACACAGGAGACCCCTCGACACGAATAGGAGGAATAGAGGGGCGTGAGGGCGCACGAATCGACGGTTTAATGCAAGAGACATGGAAAACGGGGTGTACGCGACGAAGATTAGGAGGAAGCGACAGCTTGACTACGACAGGACTAATGATCTTACAAATGCGAAATGGTCCGATGAAACGAGGGACCAACTTACGAGATTCAGAGTGGAGTGGCAAATTAGACGAAGAAAGCCAAACCTTCTGGCCGCGAACGTAGCGGGGACTCTTTACGCGACGCTTGTTGGCTGTGGTGCTCATGCGTCTCCTCGAGCGACAAAGAGCTGATCTCACCGTTCTCCAAGTGCGCTTGCAGCGATCGATAAACGCCTGAACGGACGGGACATTAGATTCCGAATCCTGCGAGGGAAATAACGGGGGTTGATAACCCAGGCAACAGGAAAAAGGAGAGAGACCCGTGGCTGACGAGGGGAGCGAGTTATGTGCGTATTCAGCCCAGGCGAGCTGCTCTGACCATGACGAAGGATTACGAAGAGCCAGACTGCGGAGAATGCGGACGACAATCTGATTGGCCCGTTCGGCCTGACCGTTAGTCTGTGGGTGAAACCCGGACGAAAGGCTAGCGGAGGCTCCAATGAGACGACAAAACTCCCTCCAGAATTGTGAGGCAAACTGTGGTCCCCTATCAGAGACGATATCAGTGGGCAGACCGTGCAATCTAAAAACGTGATCAACCATGACCTGAGCCGTCTCCTTTGCGGAGGGAAGCTTGGAGAGCGGAATAAAGTGAGCGGACTTAGAAAAACGATCAATGACTGTTAGGATGACCGTGTTACCCGCGGAAAGAGGGAGGCCGGTGATAAAATCGAGTCCTATATGGGACCACGGGCGCGAAGGGACCGGTAACGGACGAAGAAGACCGGCTGGAGGAGAGTTACCGGACTTAGTCTGGGCACAAACCACACAGGAAGCGATAAAACGCCGTGCGTCACGGACCAAAGTAGGCCACCAAAAGCGTTGGCGGATCATGGCAAGAGTGCCCCGCACGCCGGGATGGGCAGACAATTTAGAGGAATGTCCCCATTGGAGAACAGCCAAGCGCGCAGGGACGGGAACAAACAGACGATGCTTAGGACAGGCGCGCGGGACAGCGACACGGGTTAGTGAACGTTTGACCAACCTCTCTATTCCCCAAACTGCCGCGCCCACCACACAGGCAGAGGGAATGATCTCCTCTTGGGTAGTGGCGGGAGTTGATGAATCAAAGAGGCGAGAAAGAGCGTCAGGCTTAACATTCTTAGACCCGGGGCGAAACGAGATGGTGAAATTGAAACGTGTAAAAAATAGAGCCCAGCGAGCCTGACGAGCGTTTAATCTCTTAGCAGAACGAATGTATTCTAAATTTCTATGATCCGTCCAAACAATGAACGGAACCGGAGCTCCCTCCAACCATTGACGCCACTCACCGAGAGCCAAACGAATGGCGAGTAGTTCGCGGTTACCGACGTCATAATTGCGCTCCGCGGGAGTGAGGCGGTGAGAAAAGAAGGCACAGGGGTGTACCTTCTCATCAGAAGGTGAGCGCTGAGACAGGACAGCCCCGACCCCCACCTCCGAGGCGTCGACCTCGACGATAAATTGTCTCGAAATGTCCGGAGTGAGTAAAATGGGAGCCGTAGTGAAAAGAGTCTTAAGACGATCGAATGAGCGTTGAGCGGAATCGGACCAGTCGAATCTAGAGTTAATAGAAGTCAAGGCGGTGAGAGGAGCGGCCACCTGGCTGAAGTTGCGTATAAAGCGACGGTAAAAATTTGCGAAACCAAGAAATCGTTGGAGCGCGACACGAGACTCGGGGGCGGGCCAATCGGTGACCGCCCGTACCTTGTTGGGATCCATACTGACTCCCTCAGCAGAAATGACCGAACCGAGAAATGAAACTGAAGAGACGTGAAACGAGCACTTCTCTGCTTTAACAAAGAGTCGATTCTCCAGTAAGCGCTGGAGGACTCGTCGAACGTGTTGCACGTGCACTTGGAGAGAGGGAGAAAAGATCAGTATGTCGTCGAGATAGACGAAGACGAAAATATTAAGCATATCCCGAAGGACATCGTTTACGAGGGCTTGAAACACGGCAGGAGCGTTGACCAGGCCGAACGGAAGAACCCGATATTCAAAGTGACCGAGTGGCGTATTAAACGCGGTCTTCCACTCGTCACCCTCCTTGATGCGCACGAGATGGTAGGCGTTACGGAGATCGAGCTTGGTAAAAATCTTTGCTCCCTGCAATAACTCAAAGGCAGATGACATCAATGGTAAGGGATAGCGATTCTTTACAGTGATGTCATTCAGCCCTCGATAGTCTATGCAGGGACGCAAAGAACCGTCCTTCTTTTTAACAAAGAAAAAACCAGCACCGGCTGGAGACGAGGACGGGACGATGGTACCCGCATTTAACGATTCTGAAAGATAATTCTCGAGTGCTTCGCGTTCTGGGGCTGACAAGGAATAGAGTCTGCCGCGCGGAGGAGTGGTACCCGGGAGGAGATTAATGCTACAATCGTACGGCCGATGAGGAGGAAGAGAGGTTGCCCGGGACCGACTGAAAACCTCCCGCAGATCGAGATATTCCTCCGGGACTCCAGACAAATCACCTGGCTCGACCTGTGAAGAAGAGACAGAAGAGACAGGAGGAATAGCAGAGGTTAAACAATCAACATGACAAGACAATTTCCATGATAAAATCGAATTATTAGACCAATTGATAAGGGGATTATGTTTGACCAGCCAGGGGTGTCCTAAAACCACCGGACTAAAAGGGGAAGAGAAAATTAAAAAAGAAATAGTCTCTTTATGGTTCCCCGAGACAGTGAGAGAGAGGGGGATGGTCTTCCTTTGAATCCTAGGAAGCGAACTTCCATCTAAGGCAAACAGGGGGGTGGAGTCTCTTAAGTCTATGAGGGGAATACCTTGTTCTAGCGCCCACGTCTCGTCGAGGAAATTTCCTTCAGCACCAGAGTCTATAAGGGCAGAACAAAAGACTGAAGTGTCAGGCCAGTGGATAGAGATAGGAAGAGAAGTACATGATCCAGATGGAGAGTCCTTGGAGTATGCGCTCGCCAGTAGCCCTCCGTTTACTGGCGAGCCCTGGCTTTTACCGGACAAGCGCTGACGAAATGGTTAGGCGCGGCACAGTACATGCACAGACGATTGGTAATTCTGCGCTCTCGTTCCTTTGCAGAGATGCGTAATCCACCAAGCTGCATCGCCTCCGGCTCAGAACCAGCAGAGGGCGAAGTAGAAACGACAGGCGGAGCAGACAGCAGAGACGAATCCTGGCGGCGCGCGCGGTGACGTAACTCAAAGCGCTTCTCTATACGGATCGCCAGGTCGATGAGCGAGTCGAGGCGAGCAGGTATCTCCCGAGCGTAGATCTCGTCCTTGAGTTCCGGAGAGAGTCCCTCCAGGAAGCGGGCCACCAAGGCTGGCTCATTCCAGCCACTGGTGGTAGCTAAAGTGCGGAATTCGACTGAGAAGTCCGCCGCAGAGCGCCTTCCCTGGCGAAGAGTAGACAGTAATCGTGAAGCCTCCTCTCCATAAGCCGAGCGATCAAAAACTCGGATCATCTCTGCCTTAAACTGGGAAAAATTAAACACACAGTCCGCGTCGATCTCCCAGTTAGCAGCTCCCCATTCACGGGCTCTTCCGGCCAGGAGAGAAATGACAAAGGCGACTCGAGCACGATCCGTAGCGTAGGTCGAGGGCTGGAGAGAGAAGACAACTTCACATTGCGTCAGGAAGGCGCGACATTGAGTGGGCTCACCGGAGTAACATGGAGGATTATTTATCCGCGGCTCAGGCAACTCACGATGATCCTGGGCGGCAAGTGCTTCAGGACGCAGATGAAGAACTCGAGAGGAGAGGTCCGACACCTGAGAAGACAGGGACTCGACAGCCTGTCTAGCAGCAGAGAGCTCCTCCTGATGTCGGCCCAGCATCGCGCCTTGGAGTTCGACCGCTGCCTGAAAGGGGTTGCTGCTCGCTGGGTCCATTCTTGGCCAGATTATTCTGTTATGTGTGGAGAGAAAGATGACCCAAGAGCGAGATGCAGCAAATCAGTCTTTTAATTAACAGAGTCAGAATGTCCAGAGGTAAGAACAGAAACTTTCAGCATATTATAATAAACAACGAAAATCTTCCGGAAAACTGTAGCCGGGAACTTCAACTCAATTCCTCCGTCAAAGCAGCGGAGCGTCTCTGGTAGTAGTGGTTACCGTGAGAAAGTCAGCCGACTCCGGGACCTCCAGGATCAGAACAGAAGGCAACGAGCGCAGTCACAGGTACTCTGTAACAAGTATAGCTTAGTAGCAATTCACAGTGGTAGAACAATCCTCTTACGTGCACAGAACAGACAAAACAGGACAGGACAGGACTTCGACACGGCAGGATGTTTGGCAGAGAATTCGTACGCATAACTTCTGAAATAATCTGGCAAAGAGACAGGGGAAAACAAGGCTAGAAAAAGAGAAGATAATTAGGGAAAGTGATGACTGGTGTGTAACTGATGATGAGAATAATAAGTAATGAAAGAGAACACCTGGGAAGAAGGCGATGTGTGTGCGTAATGACCAATGAAGTAATCAGGGGTGTGAGAGCGTAAATGTGTGTGTTTGAGTGTGTGGGTGACCAGAGGGGGGAGACAAAGTAAAGGAAGAACCAGGATCATGACAATCTTAGCTTCATGGATTTAATGCTGTTGGAGCTGGCTTCAAGTGTTTTCTGCGATGTAATCTGTGATGTTGTTCACCAATATGCTCTTGGACCCTTTGGGGTGTATATGAATTACATCCGTAATATACCCTATCAGGAGCAGACATTGCACAACCTTGGGTAAAAGAGTAGTGCTTGATGTTTATTTATCATGGATATTAGCATAAAACCTGGCACTGTATTCCATAGAGGTATTCTTTAGAGACAAGGATAATATTAATATAATATAATAAAGTGTCTGCTGTTTATTAACATAATTTTCAGAAAAGAGAGTCCTCAAATTGTGGTGATCTTGCATAAACTACAGGAAGATCCTCGATGCAACCGACTTCCCCTCAAATCTTTCCTTTAACTACCATTTCAGAGAATCCCACGGCTTAAAATCCTAATGCAGGTGAGTGATAAAGAGCATTGGCATAATTAGCATGAGCATTTTCAATTGTTTTTAAATATTACATTATCATTCAATCTGTCAAACATTTTGATGCAGAGTATCCAGAAGAAGGCCGTTCCGGGATCAGATTGTGAGGCCACAGCACTCAGAGCTCTGACGGAGATCTCCAGAGTATAAATGCCAAGCAGCTCAGCATACTCTCAATGAGTGCTATTATATAAACACAAGTTTGCTATATTGTATGATTTTTGCTGTCTTCACCTACAGCTACTAGAGGCTTGCAACTGGCAGGTAAGCAGAATGAAACAGATGGAAGAAATAGTGCAGATTGCTAACAAGATTGAGTTTGGGTGCAAGGTAGTTTTATATCGCTGGTAAACTGTTTACATATAGGTGATTACAGGTCACCTTCACATTTTGTAATGCGTAATTTACTATTCCTTAATGTCTTCTCTGTTTGTTGGTTCTCTCTCTCAGGCTCTGCCTATTGTGTCTTCCTCCCGCTGGCTTGTGAAACAGGGAGATCTGGTTCAAATCTCTTCGAAGGAAAACATGTTTGGCCAGAGAAAACTGTGTCATGTACTTATGTTCCTCTTTAATAATCCTCTTTAATTTTACCAATTCTTAATGTGCATGTGAACGCCATCAGCATTTATCACAGGTTCGCGTTTAAAGTCTGTGTAGAGAGAATGGTGTCGTCTTAGCAGCCCCTAATTTAATAACAAATTATCGTTGCGACGGAAGCGAATCAATCAAAACTAACTTTAGCTGGAAAATAACTTTATTAGAGAACTGCTATAAAGCCAAAACAATCTCTGTTACCTTAAATTATACGTTTATCTCTGTAAAGCTGCTTTGAAACAATCTACATTGTTAAAAGCGCTATATAAATGAAGATGACTTGACTTGACTTGACTTAATGATCTGCTGCTGATGACTACCAGGAAAGGGTATGGGAGCCAAATCAACTAGCTAGTCAAACCAAGGTTACTTAGTGAGAAATTTTTCCCTAGTTTCTAGGGGATGCACTGATATTAAAATATGTCTTAATTTCCCATTAGCACTCCAATCTGCACCAGGATAAGAGCAAACACCTCACAGTCAGTCTTGGGCTGAATCCGAAATCGCCCCAACCCCCAATTTGTAGTGGTGTCCAAAACCATAGTGGATGTTATTGAGTACACTCATTCAATCCCACATTGCAATGCAATAACGAGTGTACAGCCGATGTATGTTCAACAGCTATCCGAATTCTCTCACTCTTTTTTATTCACTCCTTCAAGTGAACTGTATTAGTGGACTAACTTATGGAATGGTGGTTGAGGGTTTAGGGGGTGATTTCGGCTTCAGCCAGAGTCTGGTCTCAACTACAGATAACAGACTACTTACCTGATCTACATACCTATTGGATCTCCCTATGAGTCTCCAGCTATCTCCCTGTGATACTCCAGCAATCTGGAGTGTGCTCTTTCCATTAGTTCATATTCATCTGGTCATCATTACTCTGACTCTGCCATTACTCACCTGATTTCGGTTTACAGTAATTCATCACTTTCAATAAATACTCTGTTTACGTTTAACCTAATCTCTGTCTCAGAGTCTGATGTTCTCAGACAGAAGACCAGACCCAAACATCATGAACCCAACAGCATATTCATCCATCCACTCTGTTGCTCCTATCCATTTCACAGGATGGCCTCCCTTTAGAAGACTCCGCGAGCTCCTTGAGTTCTTCAAGCTATTCCCACATGGTGTCCTGGAGTGACAACACTTTGAAGACTTCTGGAGTGGGTTGGATCTCTTCAAGCACCTACAATGGGAACTACCACCTGTACCTTGGAAATATATGTACACTCACCTAAAGAATTATTAGGAACACCTGTTCAATTTCTTATTAATGCAATTATCTAATCAACCAATCACATGGCAGTTGCTTCAATGCATTTAGGGGTGTGGTCCTGGTCAAGACAATCTCCTGAACTCCAAACTGAATGTCAGAATGGGAAAGAAAGGTGATTTAAGCCATTTTGAGCGTGGCATGGTTGTTGGTGCCAGACGGGCCGGTCTGAGTATTTCACAATCTGCTCAGTTACTGGGATTTTCACGCACAACCATTTCTAGGGTTTACAAAGAATGGTGTGAAAAGGGAAAAACATCCAGTATGCGGCAGTCCTGTGGGCGAAAATGCCTTGTTGATGCTAGAGGTCAGAGGAGAATGGGCCGACTGATTCAAGCTGATAGAAGAGCAACTTTGACTGAAATAACCACTCGTTACAACCGAGGTATGCAGCAAAGCATTTGTGAAGCCACAACACGCACAACCTTGAGGCGGATGGGCTACAACAGCAGAAGACCCCACCGGGTACCACTCATCTCCACTACAAATAGGAAAAAGAGGCTACAATTTGCACGAGCTCACCAAAATTGGACAGTTGAAGACTGGAAAAATGTTGCCTGGTCTGATGAGTCTCGATTTCTGTTGAGACATTCAGATGGTAGAGTCAGAATTTGGCGTAAACAGAATGAGAACATGGATCCATCATGCCTTGTTACCACTGTGCAGGCTGGTGGTGGTGGTGTAATGGTGTGGGGGATGTTTTCTTGGCACACTTTAGACCCCTTAGTGCCAATTGGGCATCATTTAAATGCCACGGCCTACCTGAGCATTGTTTCTGACCATGTCCATCCCTTTTTGACCACCATGTACCCATCCTTTGATGGCTACTTCCAGCAGGATAATGCACCATGTCACAAAACTCTTGGTTTGAGACCATTGGTTACTATTGGTTTCTTGAACATGACAATGAGTTCACTGTACTAAAATGGCCCCCACAGTCACCAGATCTCAGCCCAATAGAGCATCTTTGGGATGTGGTGGAACGGGAGCTTCGTGCCCTGGATGTGCATCCCACAAATCTCCATCAACTGCAAGATGCTATCCTATCAATATGGGCCAACATTTCTAAAGAATGCTTTCAGCACCTTGTTGAATCAATGCCACGTAGAATTAAGGCAGTTCTGAGGGCAAAAGGGGGTCAAACACAGTATTAGTATGGTGTTCCTAATAATCCTTTAGGTGAGTGTAGAATATGCACTGTGGCTGAGTAGCTCCTCCCTCAAAGCAGGTGAAGTGGATAAAGACATCTTCTTCCCTTGGTCACAGCCTCCCCAGCCCACATCAGTCCTCCTGGTGCCATCGGTCTTCATCTCAGAGACACCACCTGCTTCGAAATTCCACTTAGTCCCTCTCTACCCCTACTTACACCAGCCACTGAGCCACAGCCCACCATGAGTCAAGAGGCAGAGCCAACGATTGCCACAGACCCGAGCTCAGACAGCCTCTTAGCCCACCCACTATAGTCACAGAGCCCACCGCAGACCCAGAGCCTGAGCCAGAGCCAGCGACCAACAAGGACCTGCCACGAATGGAGAAGGTCACCCGGAGCCAGAGCCTGCAGCCCTACTCATCCAAGAGCCCAAGCCAGTCGTCATGTCTGACCAGGTGCGAGAGCCGGCACCCATAGCCATCCCAGTGGGGATTCTTGTGGAATTTGATGGTGTGGAGTTGGATTCCATTGATGCCCCATTCCCTGATGTACAGTTGCTGCCTATGAGCATGGTCAATATAATGGACTCACTAGTTCCCTCCTATTTCCAAACCAAGTCTCCTGCGACTCCATGGGTCCTGCCCAGCTTTAAGTCTCCTGCATTTCCGCTGGTCCCGCAAAGCTCCAAGTCTCCTGCATCTCTGCTGGTCCCACCAGCTCCAAGTCTTTTGCGTCTCCAATGATACAACCCAGCCTCCCTCTCCCACCTCTTCTACAAAACACAGCCAGTCCTTCGGCCCCGCCTCCGCTGGATCCCACCTCAGATGGCTCCAACCAGCAACTCTGATCCTCCTCGGGTCTTCCAGTCTTTAGCTCAGCCTTGGCACAATGGTCCCGTGGGTTAAACTCGGGCTGCCGAGCCCGTAACTCCACATTAGACTGTCAACTAGTCGGCTCCATCCTGGCTCCTCAACCCCTCAGCTCCACCTGTAACCGCCATCCTCTCTTCAGTTTGCAACTCAACATGAGACTGCATCATATTCTGCAACATCTCGACAGACCTGGGACTTATGCAAGGATTTTATTTGTAGACTTCAGTTCGGATTTCTATACCATCAGGCCAGATCTCCTATTATACAAACTGAGCCAGCTTTTTGTGCCCACCCCAATCTGTCAGTGGATCACAAGCTTTCTAACAGATAGGCAGCAGCTAGTGAGGCTGGGAAAATTCACATTCAGGACTCTCACTTTCAGCATTGGTGCTCCTCAGGGTTGTGTCCTCTCCCACTGGTCTTCTCACAAATTACACATATGACTGCACTTCAAAAGACCCCTTTGTTAAGCTCCTGGAGTTTGCAGACAACACCACAAAAACTCCCCCCACTCACCATCATGGACAGAACTGTGGAAGCAGTGGAGTCATTCAGGTTCCTGGGCATCACCATCTCTCAGGACTTGAAGTGGGACAATCACATTGACTTTGTGAAAAAAGCCGAGCAGAGGTTACTTCCTTCACCAGCTGAGGAAGTTCAACCTGCTACAAGAGCTGCTGATATAGTTCTACTCAGCCGTCATTGAGTCTGTCCTGTTTTCATCTATAACTGTCTGGTTTGGTTTAGCCACCAAATCAGACATCAGGAGACGACAACGGACGGTCCGGACTGCTGAAAGAATTATTGGTGCCCTGTCTGTGTCTTTATACTTTTTTTATATTTTTTATTCTTAAATGTTATTATGTGTCTTGTTATACTTATATTTGTGGACTGGAAGCTTCAATACCAAGGTAAATTACTTGTGTATGTGCAAGCATATTTGGCAATAAAGCTCTTTCTGATTCTGATTATGGCTTCACCGGGCTCCCTTGTCCTTGATTATGGCTTCACCGGGCTCCCTTGTCCTTCCAGCTGCGCCTTGGTCAGTCGTCGCTCTGCCTGCACCCAGAACTTCCGGGTCTTCACCTGCGCTTCGTCCTACCACCCCTTCGGCTCCGTCAGGCTCTGCCTTCCCCCTGGCTCCGCCTTAATCCTCAGTCACACCAGCTTCGCCTCAGTCCTCCGGCACCCTGGCTCCACCTCGTCTGCTTGTCACCATGGCTCCACCTTGACCTCCAGGATTTACAGTGTCATCCAGTCTCATCAGCCCTTCGGCTTCACCTGGGTCACCTATCATGGCTCCACCTCTGTCGGTCAGATCTCTTACTCCATCCTTGTTCTGCCGTGGGTCTTTGTCCTGGCTCTAGTCTGACTCGCTCTGTGATGTTTGCCTTCACCAACTCCTCCACTGCTCTCTCACTCACTGTTCCCCCTCAATGCCTCAGACCCTCCCTCCCAGGCCCTCGAGAACTACACCAAACTATGTCGTTCAAGGACCATTACATTTTTGTGTGCATCAGGATGGATGGGGGTTAGTAATGTCACATATGCTCTCCATCTGCCCAGTCATCTAAACAGATACAACTGTCCCTAATCTGCACTCACTCGGTCATCCCGCACCTGTTTCTTATCGGCATTCAATCTGCACCAGGATAAGAGCACACACCTCACAGTCAATCTTGGTCTGGTCTCAACTACGGATAACAGACTACTTACCCGCTCTACTTCACTATTGGATCTTCCTGTGATACTCCAGCAATCTCCTGTAAACTACTCTTTGGAATATTATATGTACCCGTCAACTCACCATAATCCTGTGAAGAGATGTGTGCTACCTGTAATCACACTCCAGTCATTATTGTTCCACTGTAACCCTGGTAAAGGTTTGGTAAATATTAGTCTTTTCAAAAAGTTACTTTAACGAGCATAAGATGATGGAAAAGGTAATCTAAATGTTAAAATAGGAGATGTGTGCACACAATAAATATTGAAAGAAATGAATAAAGAAACCTCTAAAATTGCCCAAAAACTGATATGTTACATATTGTGTGTAGGTTCTATTATTAAAACCTATTTTATAGATATCCTTTATGGATAAACAGATTGACTATACCATTCAAAAGTTTGGGGCCTGTAAGATTTTTTTGGTAACACTTTACATTAAGGTTTCATTAGTTAACTTCTTAAGTTAATATGAACTAAGAATGAACAATACTTCTACAGCATTTATTCGTTAATTTAAAAATGTACTCATAGATTATTAAAATCAAATATTGTTGGCCTATTTGTTTACATTACTTAATGCACTGTTAACTAACATGAACAAACAATGAATGACTATTTTATGAACTATTAAGAAAGATAAATAAAAAATGTAAACAATTGAGACTTTATTGTAAAGTGTGACTGTTTTTTTTATGTTTTTGATACATTAAACATCTTATGCTCACCAAGGCTGAATTTATTTGATCAAAACTACATTGTTTATTATAATTAAAACCAACTTATTTTAATATATTTGTATTTTATTGCTTTTATGGCAAAGCTAAATTTTCAGCAGACATTACTCAAATCTTCAGTGTCACGTGATTCGTGGTATTTATTTAATGTAAAATGTCTCAATTTATCTCTCTCTCTCTATATATATATAAAACAACTAACACTCTTTGCCTGTGCAGGTTGGACCAGTTTGTAGTTCAGGACTATGTGCACCGCTCTCTGACAGAGGTGACCGAGGGTAAAGACCTGGAGGAGGAGCTGGAGGGATGTGAGCTGAACTGGATATTTCAGCTGGCCCTTCTGCATAATCACCAGAGCACCACCTCTCAACTTCTACTGCATCCAAATTCAGAGTCAGTACCCATAATATGGTCCATATACCACCACAATAGCTAAACTGAACTGTGTCAACTTGACAGTGTCAAACTCTCTATATCAAGATGGCATAACAAGATCAAAACATTTAACAGTATAAAATATGATGTTCCTCTTAATATAATAACAAAGATATGTCTTTGTTTGTTTTCTTAGAGCTGAGAAGGACTTATGGGTGGATCTTCTGGGTGGGCGGAGAGATGGACAGGACACAGTGTACGAGGAGTGGGGTAAGAATGAATCACTGAATGCAATATCAGTCCAAGTGTTTTTGTTTGAGTCAGTTCAACAGAAAACAAAACAATTATTACTACTAATACTACTAAATGACATATTGACACTATCTTTAGTTTTTTTTTTCTTTTTTTTCAATTATTTGAATCATCGCTCAGGGGAAATATTTCTGTTTTATAATTTAAACCATAGAAGTCTACAACCTATTCCCATGATGTATTATAATAAGGTATTATAATACTTATCTTCTCTGTATTTCTATGAGTTTTTACATTTGATTTGTTTCACTCATTATATGTGTTATTTCAAATTATGGTGTTATTTCAGAGATTCAATTGACCTTGGCGGCTCTGTAAATAATACAATATACAGAAGCCTATATTATAATAGTAAAAAAAAAAAAAAAAAAAAAAAACTTTTCATTTTTGAGTGAACTATTCATATTCCTAAAACGTGTGCAGCTAAACATTGGCCACGAGGGGGCAAAAGTGTCAATGGCTTCAAGATTGTGTTTCCTTAAAATGGAAAACATCTGTTCTTAATCAGAGCAAACCACTAACTTCAGTGCATAATGTTCTTTAGAATTATAAAACATTTATGAATAAATAAATTATGTTCAAACTGTAATCAAAAAGGCACTGTAGACTGTAAGCCTACTCAGGTGCGATGTATTGAGGTGTTCAATGGACAACAACGAGGGGAGCTTAGTCTACAGCTAGGAGATATGATAAACATCATACTGAAGAGTACTGATGGTGCTGTTGCAACACAACCCTGCTATTCCAAATGAAATTAGTCTAAAATGAACTAAACTTGCATGCTCATTCTCTACTCTGCTGTTTTTTAGGGTTCCTGGAGGGCCGTAGGGTACAGGATGGACAGCGGGGCTGGTTTTCTGCTACATGTGTGGTAGAAATCACCAATGAACATGTACAGGGACGTCACCTTCGTCAGCGGTATCCAGTATGTCCTACAGACAGCCACACGCCTGCTGAAACAACGCAATGGAGGCCTTGAACAACGAACCACAACATCCTTTAAATGAGAGACTGCTTTGCTATACAGTCTATATTTAGAGACTTTGACTGCATTTTTTATTTTTTTTTTTCACTCACTGACTTGAATGAATATATATATAATTCAGTTTTGGTTTTGTCTTTTGGTCTTACTTTATATTTGTATGTTGTATGTAGGCCTATATGTTTCACCATTTTTATGTCTGGTTTTACAGAGCATCTCCAAATGTCCTTATGCGACTGAAGCTACTTTCTATTATGACAAATAACCTGGTCACTACTGTCAGCAAATGTGGGGTTGCTGTTTTTGTTTCTTTACATGTAATGTACTGTGTAGGTCATGCTTAATCTGTTCTGCTCCCTTATATTCTGTGGAAATAGATTTTGTTATTATAATGTATATCCCTCTAGTCTTAGTGACTCCTTAATGATTTGCTTAGGCTATATGTCAGCTGTTTTAAATGTCACTTTACATACAATGTTTGCTTATTTTTGCATGTGATCATACAGTATATATTGCATTTTTGTGGCATTCCTGCAATTCTTGGAAAGAGGAGAGCAGACACAACTAGTTTTGTTGTTGCTGCAACTTAATTAGACAGTGTTTTAGACAACAACTGAACACAAATCAATAGTTTAAATTTCGTCTCTTATTTATTTGCCTATTGAAAACTATTCAATGTACCGGTAAATGTTTCCATAACTATATCATCAACAAACGACATGGCATTTTGAAACCAATAAAATCAATCCGCAGGTACACCTCTCAGCCAATAGCTGTCGACGATTTCAGTACGAAACTGAACCAATAGAAGGCAAGATATCTCCGAAGTCGTCCAATCAGAATGCAGCTTTGGCCACAGTTCGCCTACAACGACGGTCGGACGTGTAACTCGTTTAGAGTTGAAGAAATACCAGGCGAAAAATAAAAGGTATGATGTCGATTTATTCCGAAATAGAGATTTAAAGCAAACGCGAACCAGTAATATTGGCAATAGTTTATTTAAACGTGTCTCAGTGAAGCGTACGGTAGAGTTTTATGATCTCTTCGCATGTTTGTGCGGTTTGACTAAACTTTCTCAGTCTTTGTTTCATCTCTGTAATAACAAACAGTAAAATGTGCGCTTTTATTTTTCGTTGCAGTTGAGGATATTGTTGTCGGTGTTTGTGAAATACTCTCACTCGAGAAGTAAAATGAGTTTGTCGTGAGAGGTTAAGATTGCAGAGATTTTTTTATCGTAGGTGAATTGGGTGCATGCAGCTTTAACTCATTACATTAAATAAAGTATTTTAATTTAATAGTTTTTAAACATTGTTGCATTATCAAGTGCATGATAATTGCTTCATTGCTCAAACAAAACGATAAATGGTCGCCCATTATTGTTTAATACAGCGGTAGGAATTGCTCCAAATCTTGGATGAAGTATTCATTCTCAAATATGTTCACTTCATTCCTATGAGGGTAAATGGGTCACAGCTTGTAAGTGAGCCTGTGCTTTGAAGGCATTCCAGTCAAATTGTTTAAACCAACCTGCATTAAAGAGCCAGAATCAAGAATGGTTTTGGATTTAATGCCGAGTGAATGTGATTCTCATCAAAACAGTTGGAGCTTGTTTATCTAGGATGTTGTAGTTGGTCGTGTTACAATATTGCTTTAGTGTTTCCATTGTTAATCAGACCTCATGCAAGTCACTGTGCTAAATGTGGCAGTACATTAGTAGCCTATTTTGTAAGGGCTCATGTGAGCTTGTCTTGTGTTCATTTCACTGCTGTTGTGCTGGCCAATTGTGAAAGGAACTGAATGAAGTGCAATGTGAAAGAAAGGGAGCTGGGTCATAATAATTTTTTCTGAAAGAATGAATCGTGTCATTCAGGATATTTTGAATGTGTAGAGCTGTCAATGAATGTTAGGCTGACAATAAATGCATCAGCTCAGATTGGATCATGCCTATCATATAAAGTTGGCATGAAATGGATATTCTTCTGTTTTCTAAATGCATCTTTTTTATCTTATTTTGAACGATTCATCCATGTATGTTTTTTTAGCTCATTTTTAATCAATATATCGTTACATCGGTTAGACTTCTCCAAACATTTAGTCTGATCAAAGCTTGCATTGCAGATCTGCTTCCATCCAATCAACAACTGATGGAAAGTCCCTGCTATAATTTTTTTTTTTTCTTCAATAATCCATTTCACGCGGATATACGCCACAATACAGAAGAAAAGATCTGACTCTACATTGAGATTTTACATAATAACGGAATAGTTTGCTTGTTTAACACTTAGACTAGATAATGGTTTACTAGTTAGAGTATCCTAGTAGTCAAAACAAAGATGAACTTGCCAGGTGGAAAGTGTACAAGTGTAAAGTATTTTTAATTTAAATAAGATTTTAAATTGTAGTTGAATGACTTAGACTGTGCAATATGTGTTTTTAAAGGATAATGTTCACCTTCAGATGGTTAAATGGTTAGTTCACCCAAAAATGAAATTTCTGGAATTTTCTTTCATGTCGTTCCAAACCCGTAAGACGTTTGTTCATCTTCGGAACACAAATTAACATATTTTTGGATGAAATCTGAGAGCTTTCTGTTCTCTCCATAGACACCTACTCAACTACCACTTTGACACTTCAAAAGTTTGTAAAGAGATTGTAAAACTAATAATATGAATTGATTTAATTTGATTAATTTAGGTTTTTATTCACATATAAACATTCATCAACTCTCACATCAGTTATGATAAACGGAACACAAGCATGTTCGCTTCGTGTAATAGCCAATGAGGTTCATTCTTGTGTGTTATGCAACACGTTTGAGCTTCAGCAAGAGGTTTGTTCTCTCGCGTCAAGCTGGTTCGGTTGAGCTCCTGTTTATATTCGCTGATCAGTGTTTATGTGATTGTGAATAAAAGCCTCTTAAGAAAATTTGGACTAAACCACTCAATTCATATGGATTAGTTTTACGATCTCTTTATGAACTTTTTGAGGCGTCAAAGTGTCAGTTGCGTAGCTGTCAATGGAGGGACAAAAAACTCTCAGATTTCATCCAAAAAAACATTTTTTTTTTTTTTTTTTTTCAAAGATGAACGAAAGTCTTTACAGGTTTGGAACGACATGAGGGTGAGTAATTGATAGGAGAATTTTCTTTTTTGGGTGAACTATCCCTTTAATGATGAATGATTTAGTTCATTATGTTCAGTGGTGGGAATAATTACTATCTTTGTAGATCCAGTTTCATCTGTTTTCATAATAGTATCTTCTTTGAATCCTGGAGTAGTCCCTTTTATAATCTGCCATGATATCAATTCCTGTATAACTGGCATGAGATTTAATTTCATTGCGTCATTTCTTTGATTATTGTGTTGTCTCCAGGCTGGGGTGTATATAAATGTGAGAGAGAGAGGGTAGGCTGCATCGGGAGCAGCTATGGGTGAGATTGAGGGCACCTACCGCTCCTTGCAGACCCCTGCAGGGACACGGCTCGGAGCTCAGAACAACACCGGCATCAGCACCCTGGAGCCCGGGCAGAGCCTCAGTTCGGCTATGGGAGCGGGAGGGAAAGGCCACAACAAGGGCCTTCAGATCCGCGTCCAGGGCCTGGACGATGCTCAGGAGTTCTATGAGCTTGAGGTGAGACACTTCACATCAATTTCTTTATTTTTCAATGTCTGTTCATCACCTTATCGGCCTGGGTGAGACTTCCTGAAGTTTTTGATTTGTAAAAAAAAAATTCAACAATATAATGTCTTTTAATGTGCTTTTTAATTTGACTGTTCAAAAGCCATTACTCCAGATGTCAGTGTCACGTGATCCTTCAGAAATCATTCAAATATGCTGATTTGTGCTCAAACATTTCTTATCTTATTATCTTATTAATGTTAAAAACAGTACTGCTTAATTTTTTGTGATAATGATACATATTTTCAGGATTTGTTTTTGAATTTCAGTAGAATTTATTTTAAACAAATCTTTTGTAATATTGTAAATGTCATTACTGTCATTTTTAGTCAATTTAATGCATCTTGGCTGAATAGAAGTATTAGTCTCATTAAAAAAAAGGGCTTACTATTACTAACCTCACTTTTGAGTAACATGACATTTTTTAATGTGCTGAAATGTTTTAGTTATAATACGTGTAAGTAAATAGTGCTTTATGTTGCTTATAAATTGTTTGTAGACAAAAATAAGTATAATTAAATATAATTACTTCTATAGCTTAGGCTACTCTTTGGATCTTCTTGACTACAATGGCTGTTGTTGGAACTCCTGAAGTGATGCATATCACGTATTGATAACTTACACCCTGATCATACTTTTTTATAGTTGTCTGGTTAATTGTTTGCCTGGTTGTTTTGTTGTTGTTTGATTCCATTGCACAAATATTGTACGTTTGCTATTGTGTTTGCAAAGCTACCCAAAGTTTATTTAAAAATAAGCGCACTGTAGCAACTGTGTTTGGTTTTGTCCATTTGCGGCTGTGCTGGAGAATGTAAACGACCGTCTCTCCGGAGACCGCTGGCAGTCTTGCTTTTGCGTGCCGGTTGTGGTGGGTGACAGCTGCCACATGGCTTTAGCTCTTAAATCCTGCGTCTTTAAGTCTGTTTTACACCCAAGGCCTGAAGTCACTTTCTAAGTGCTAGCCTGGGTGTAGTTACACATCTGACAAATGCATTTTCTCCTTTGATGTTGTTTATTAATCACAATGGGTGAAATGATCTGAAAAAGCAAAAGTCTTTGGTGAAGTCCTACAATATGACACCAGCATTTGACTAAAATTACATGAGCGGGGCATGATTTAAGGTCTTGTTTGTGGGTTTGTGCACTGTTGAGATTAGCAGTGTGGTTTTTAAAACATGTTTACTATTGCCAGCTGCTCAGTCAAGGACTTGGAAACATTTCACTGGCTTTACTGTGGCAACACCTGAATTTATCTTAACCTCTCCTTTATATTTTGCTGGGCTGACAATGACACGGAGGATTATCTAAATGATGTTAAATGTGGTGTTATAAGACAGCCTAACTGTTTTAGTGGACTGAGGATGAAACTTCCCATAATTAGATCAGATAACAGTATGCTTTGAATTCCCCTGTTACAAAGATCAAACACGGGAGAGTGGAAAATGGTCATTATCCAGCTTTATTAGGCTACAGGACTCTGGAATGCGGTGGTGCCACCAAACATGCTGTACTGAAGCAGAGAGACCCTGCTGGAGGTAAATGACTGTTCATATTATGTCTAGATAATGGAAGAACAATGAGGTCAGCTCTGGTTCAAAGATTTATTACTCTTTCTAGTGTTCCCCAGGAGTGCATTGGGACTTGTTTTCCATTACTCTTTATTTAGCACTGCCAAGTGCGTATGAATTGCTGTATTGATTGATCTGCTGTCAGATGATGTGGATGTTTTATTAGGCAGATTGTGTTTAATGATTCATAAGGCAACATGGCTTCGTGATCTGTTCCATGATGCACAAACCGGCGATAACGCAGTCTGGTGTTGCTCATGAAAAGGTTTTGTTTATTCTCAGCAGGAGTGTGTGTGCACGTGCGCTTGTGTGCTCACTGCATTGTGGGTCTGATGTCATGTTGCCACATCTGTTTCCAAGATGGGACTGTGTTTTCGTAAGCACAGCCAGGTACTCAAGTGTGAGTGCTGTGGGAAAATATCCCAAATTGACCCTCAGGATTAAACTACCAGACCAAAGAAATAAAGACATATGTGCTGAACTTCTGTTCATGTTAGTCTAAACAAACAAAGTATGCACTGTCTGGTGATGGGTGCAATGAGACGGTTTTTGATTCACTTTTTTCCAAATGTACAAGTTTGAAACCCCAGGTTTGTTCTAGGGCTAAACGATATACACCGCTTCAGCATCGACATCGCAATGTGCACATCCGCAATAGTCACATCGCAAGATGTGCGATGTCAAGTAGGAATCGCAGTTGATCCATGAGCCGATCGGACCAGGCCCCAATGTCTGAACGCATGTGATTAGCAGATTCGTTGCAAAGCTTAGGCTAACCATCATAGAGTGAAAGTTTATCATTTGAGGGTGTTTAAGTCCTGTCAGTTTCATTCAAACGCGAAAATTAATTCAATTCAGTTCAATTTTCACACAGAGCCGCGCAGACGTCACGCGAACAACAAATTCAGTTCTCTTTATGCCCATCTTGGCGAGTATCTTCGTAAACACAGTCACTTATGTGAACGTAAACAATTGAGAATGTATCATCATATTGGATCCGTTCATCAGGTATTAAAGTGACAGCAGCCCAATAAACCTTCTGCCAACCGTATCATTAATGTTAGTCGAACAACAGAAGACAAAGAGGAAATCCCCCTTAACAAAGATTCATTTAATTTATACAGTGCAGACTATGCAGTGTTATTTTACATTTGACCTGAATACTGTAAGACTTACCTGAAAAGCATAAAAAAGCATTTTCTATGCTGATGCACTCCCCTACAAAATCACCCCAGTCATTATAGAATGATTAATTCTTTCCAAAAAGAGCTATTAAAGCAACTTGCTCTGACGTATCTTAAAATATGTCAGTGCCATAGTTTTGTCTCAAGATGCACACCAGTAACGTTTTTTTTTCTAAGCCATGTTTAAAAACGCTACTTAAATGTCCTAATTTAATTAAGGCCTAATCCTGTCTTAATCTAATCCCTGTCTGTGAAACCAGGCCATATTGATAAACGGCTATGCATGAAGGTACTAATTGTTCAAAACTTTAAAGACCAATAAAGGGTATTAAAGCTGAAACGATAAATTAGAAAACTAGTCAGTCTCACTGACAGACTGTTTGTTTGGTAGATTAGAATTCGTCCGTTCTGATCCATCCTTAATTTAAACGTACTTAATTATTTTTTTTTTTTTTATAAATTGGCATGAAACTTACAGCTGTTTGATTTTAGAAACTGGCAGGTCTATATAGTCTGAAATGATTTGTCATGAGGGCGTGTGCATATTGGGCACTAGTCTGTTTTTTTTACTCTAACCTCATTCCCAGTTCACCCGGAAACCCACTGACCTGCTCTCCTCGTCTGTGAGCCGCTCCTCTGCATCGCCAACTTGTAATTTGTGTTGCCATCTAAATGCTGAAGGCTTGCAGCAATCTCAGCCTCAGCATGTATTTATGGATATGGGTTTGTTCTCTCCTCCACAGCGTCTGCCCGAGTAATAATTTTCTCCAACTTAGAAATCAGGCAAAATGTATTTATGGACTTTTACTCCTTAGTTGGATGTAATCTTTAGCTTTCTTTTTGGGCTTTGTAACCAATTTGTGAATATTTGGACCTGTTTGCCAGGTGTAAATGAAACTCATTCGAGACCAAGGAAAATGGTCTAAATTGCGCTATATTGTCTCACCAGTGCTGACACTTTGCACGCTACAGTAGAAGTGTCCGTTATGGTGATGTCAACAGTTGCCACAACACCTCTATTTTTGACACATTAATGAACTACACCAGAGTCACTTTATTTGTCTGAACTACAGTGTTTTTACTGGAAAAGTACAGCTATTAATTCTATTAGTTACATGTTTAATTTAAACATATCTGTTACTATAACAATCAAATACAGATTGTGTAATGTTTCTTGTTTTTGGTGTTTAAATCCTATTACAGTTCAAAAGTTTGGTGTTGGTAAGATTTTTTTAAATTTATTTTGCACACCACCAAGACTGCATTTATTTGATCCAGATCCAGTAAAATAATACAGTATAAACAGTAATATTATGAAATATTAATACAATTTACAATAACTGTTTTCTATTGTAATATATTTTAGTGTATTCCTGTTATGGCAAAGCTGAATTTTCAGTAGTCATTACTCAGTGTCACATGATCCTTCAGACCCAGTCGTCTTATTAATGTTGAAATCAGTTGTTCTGCTTAATAATTTTGTGGAACTGTGATACTTTTTAATGGATTATTTAATAAATAGAAAGTTTTAAAACTGTTTATTTGAAATAGAACTCTCTTGTAACATTTATGATGTCTTTTAAATCACTTTTTAACAATTGAACGCATCCTTGCTAAATAAAAGAATTACTTTTTACAAGTCTTGCTGACCCCAAACTTTTGAATGGTAATGTATGTGGTTATAGTGTTAAAATGATCATAATCAATTATTATTAATTGTAGGATTAATAATATTAAAAGTAGGATAGATAAGCTGTGTCTGAAATTACATTAGTTAGAGTATTCGAAGTAGAGCTGTTCTTTAGATATGGGCTGTAAATACATTCCGGGACATACTTCATCTGCCGTTATCCTTTGACCCGCCTGTTCTTTGATCTATGACATACTTATAACAGCCACAAAAATAATTTACTTGCCTGTTGTTAAAGTACAATAACCACAAAGGAACAACTATCTTGGTACCTGTAGCGCTTGCACTTGCTCTCTTTTAGTTTTTTACATTTCGAATTTCGTGGTTCTACAGCTCCCATTGCAGAATGGGAAAGTAAAGTGTCCACTGGAATCTCTGGTTATTGTTTGCCTGCTGTATCATGAATGCTGTATATTCTGAAATCATACCAAGTTGACATATGTTTTTTTGCATATTACATACTAGGGAGATGCGCATATTTGGACGCAGTTGATAGTTGTCTAGTCTATTTTCGAGCTTACAGCTGATTGGTCTGTGTCGGTGGCAGTGCTTATCCTGAGATGATTTGTTGCCTTGATATGTCCAGTATAAACAGGCTTGAGACACTCTGACTGTCAGACGTCTGGCTCCCTGTGGGTTTTTGTTCATTAGGCCTATAGGAAGTGATGAGGAAGCCGCTACAACAGTCCAAACTTCCTGTTCCATCCACACCCATGGGACGACACAGGCCTCTGCTCGCTCTCCCAAATAATCACCCAAGCTGTCAGTCAAAGTTACGGACAGGCTTGTTGCCTTAATTTATGTGTGTGTGTGTGTCTGCATATTAGTTCTACACAGTGTTATTTTAGTATCAAATTCAATGAGATGCACGTTTTTTTTTTGTTTTTTGTTTTTTTACTTTCAGTTAAAGGATTTTTGTAATGTTGTGTTTTTTTTTGTCATTTTTAGTTAAAAAACAGTCTATATAGTTTAATAATTGTTATTTTAGTTTGAGTTATTTTAGTACACCAAGTTATATATGTATATATGTGTGTGTATATATACACATATATACATATATAACTATATATGTATATACATATGTAACTATATGTGTATATATACACACACACACACACACACACACACACACACACACACACACACACACACACACACACACAACATTGACCTAAATTTGTAGTCATAACAAGGACTCCGGCAGCTGTGATGGTGTGGGCTTGTCTTAGAACATCGGTTTTTATCATTTAGTTCTCCATATGTTTTCTCAGCTCTTGAAACAAAGAGAGAACATGCACACATACACATTTGCATGGAATTTGACCAGTGCACGCAGCACGCCATTCAAGCCCTACTGTGACCTTCTGAGGAATCTATTGGAGAGCTGGGGCTCTGCGGGGGGAACGGCAGAAATAGACAGCATTAAACGGAGACTGCAGAGAACTCTCGCACAACCCAGGCCCAGAGCATGCTGCATTTTAGGAGATCCCCTGCTTTCAGTCCTGAAGAGAGGCAGAAGATGGTGTGTGTGTGTGGTAGCATGTCACACTAGTTCTCTTACTGAGCTGACTCTGTGCCAGGACCAGGAACCTTGCCAAATACTCTCCAATGAGGGTCTGTTCACAGCTGCTTGCGGAGAGAGAGGGTAGAGAGCCCCCTTTATCTGCTCAATGACACTATGCAACAGATATAAATACACCTTTAGCCATGTAATAATGTCCTCTTTGTCTGGACAAATACTTTTTATGCAACTCTACAAATTTATCGCCGGTCTGCGAGTTTTGGTGATGATGGATCAAAATGTTACATTTATACTTGCTACACTAACTTTTGGGTCAATGACATTATTATTATTTTTTTTTTTTGTCCAGATCTGTTAGTAAAACCTACATTACAAACGCAATTCATGCATACACTATTTTGAATAAACCTCTTGGATGAATTAACATGTTTTTAGTTTCTGAATTAAAAATAATTTTGATATTTTTTGGGCAGCATTAAGTCAACTGTATCACTGTTCTGATATCATGTGATAAAATGTATCACTGTTCTGATATCATGTGATCATTCTGATAAATGTTGGTTTCACTTTATTTTGATAGTCACATTCTGTTGACTATAATTAATGTTGCACCTACATCTCTACTAACTGTCATTAGAGTGCTAGTAGAGTATTAGAAGACTGGTAGGGTTAGAATAAGTTGGTATAAATACGTACACACAAGTACTGGAATTAGAGCCCGAAGCCATTTGTTTTGAGAATAATGGCTGGCTGATGAAGTTATTGGCTGGCTAGCCGGCTCAGCCAAAACCTAAATGGCTGCTGCAGCCGCCAAACTTTTCATAGCTGCAAATGGCTGAAGCCATGTTTTTTGGAATAAAATTTTATATATATCAGGCTAGGAATAATATATTTACAAATCCCTCTGTAAATGTCTTCATAATATAACTAGGTACTACTGAAGTGGAGATTTCGGACTTGGAGTATGAGAGAAAGGTCATTTTGAGAAAACGGGCTTTAAAGATTTATCATCAGCCAATGAAATCGCGCATTCAGTCTTTTTTACTTTCAAGATTGGTTGCTGATAAAAAGGAAATGACCATATTTGGATCTGACAGCATTGTACAGGAGAGAGAGAGAGAGCTGCCTACGATGCATGTGATGAGAGGGTGACGGAAGAGATCGCGGAGAAGTATGTTGATTAAGAACGCAAACTTTTGTTGAATGTATGAGAAATCTACAGACGCAAACAGACGAAGTGTAGTAAAATAAAGACCTACTGTGTATTTCGGACTTTTTTTCACCACAAGTCTGAAAGAAGACATGTATTTGAAGACAAATATCCAAAAATCTCAAAATTGACCAGTAAAAAAAAACGATGTTTTTGCCTGCCGTGTCTCGCCTTAATATAAACACACACTGTTATCAGTATTATTATGGACAAAGTTTTGCACATTTCACTTCAATGTACACTGAAGCATGCGTAGTGAATTAGAAACGGTGGTTTGTTACTTCAGTAATATCACGTTCAGTGCTATAAATCTCTCCGTTCCAGAATATTTGGTTCATAACGTCAATCTTTGTTTCAGGTGTTTGTGCAACCGTGCCCTGAAGATTTAACAAAAGTCTGGGTAACGTTAGGCCTAAGTAAAAAAAAAAAAAAAGTAAGTAGGAATTAGGAAAGTGTGTGAGAAGTGAGATCAAAATTACCTTGCTTGCTTCTTTCCGCCATTTCACCTCAGTGCGAGAAAAAAATGCATCGCTTCTTCTGTATGGAAAACGAGCAATTTTAATTGGTCGTCAGTTCACTGTGAGTCTGTGTATCGTAGCAACGAGCACAAGACTGCTGTTATGAATACAGTGGGAAAATAGATCTCGTGTATTGTTTATATATTTCGTGTGTGTATGTCTCTTTGTGATATAATTATTATTTGATGCAAATAATTCTAGCCGGCTCAGCCAAACTTTATCAGATGGCGGCTCAATTTGGCTTACGAAATTATTGGCTGGCGGCGGCTGAAATTCTAAATGGCGCAAATGGCGGCGCCTGGCGGCGGCTTCGGGGTCTAACTGGAATAAAGTTTATATTTTGGATATATACACTGATGAAGCGATCACAATAGAGTAAATCACGAGAAAGTAAATTGACGCTTCAAATACCAATTATAATTGTTACACCATTAAGTGGCGACAAGTGGCAATTAAAACTATTTGTTATTGGATCATTCAAGAGATCCTTTAAAAAAGCTGATTCATCCAGTAAAGAAGCAAGTGAAGTCTTTATGTATTTGTCTTTTCAGAATCATGGGAAAATCATGATCTCTATTTTAAACAAAAATTGTGATTCTCAATTTATTCAGTATGCAGCTCTACTTGATAGTTGAGTGGTTGTTTTTAGAATCATTAATTTTACAGTTTATGGGGGATTGGTGGTTACACTTTATTTTAAGGTGTCATTGTTACAGTGTAATTATTTAAAGGAACCATATGTAAGATTGTGGCCAAAACTGGTACTGCAATCACTTTCAAATTACTGTAAAGCGGTGTATCCCCTCCCCCTCCCCCTGACTCGAGGTTGCCAGATAATCTGCAGGATCCAGCAGGAACGTAGGCTGCTACGTAGCTGTGGTAACTAGAGCAGAGCTGGCAACCCGGATGCCGAAACACTACTGACTTTGTGATTGGTAGATCGGTGGAGGGTGGCGCTTCAGGCCAAAACACAACATGTCAACATCAGTTGAGGGCTGCAACTTCACTTTTAAATGACAATATCCTGGCTGGACTACTGTTGTCAGTGATATAAGTATTTAAAATGAACATGATTTTTTAACGTCTAGTGACATATCAGGGCCATGTTATGATTAATTGAAATACATTTCTTACATACGGTTTCTTTAAGTACTGAGTAGTAATAATTAACTACATGTACTTACTATAGGGTTTGGGTAGGATGAGGTGTTGGTTTAGGGTTAATTGCATGTAATTATGCATAATTTACTCTTATTACTACGGTAAGTACATATATAACAAGGACACTGTAAAACTGCCAAAATGGTATAAAGTTTTTTGAAACAAACATTTTAAACTCGATTTTAAAGGATTTTCCTTTTCTTTATTGTGCACTCTTTTACCCTTTTATCATTTTCTTTGTGAATATTTGCAAGAACTTGTGATAAACATTACTGCATGATTTATGTAGGTTATAAAACTGATCTGTCCTGACTCTACACACTTGTAATTCAATCTTGGGCTTGCTCTCCATTGATGTTCAAGTAAAAATAGACACTAATTGCCGCATTGGATGTTTGAACTGGCTCAGGCCTTGAAAAAACAGCCTGTCTTTTAAAAGCTGAGAATGTCCAGTGGCCAGAAATGGTTTTTGATCCTACACAGACCTGGAAACAGTCACATTAAAATACATTTCCTGTTCTTCAATGGCTTTAATGGCATAACAGAACGTAAAACATGCCTTTCAAAAACGTTGGCTCCTTGTGCCAACTTTAATCCTTATTGGCAAAAATTCCTTCCTTATAATGTCTGTGTTTTTCTTTTTAATAAAACAATGTGTGTTGTGTAAGACTGTGCAGAGGCCCAAAGTAGACATTCCCTCTGTGTTTATGTAGACGTTGTACTCAGATTCTTTCCTTTGTTAATGTTGGAGCCGTTTTTGAATGTGCTTTCAGACTCAAAACAACTGTAACTGACAGTGAGGGAGCAGCAGTGACAGCAGGTAAATGGGCGGCTCTACAAAGAGAGGGTTAAATGGGATTGGTCAGTAGGCTCGGGGCTCCGCCCACACCTCAGCAAACACCTCAGGAAGCTCAGGAACACTGGACCTTTTTATTCAACCTGTAACAACAGAGGAAAGAAGCACTGGCATTCACTCCCTGCTTTGTGTTTGAGACCTGCAGAGCGATGAAAATTTGTGTGTGTGTTTTAATGAATACATATGAATGTGTTTTTTGATTGTGTGAGGCACAGATGAGTCTTTGTGGAGGGGTCAGTGCAGTGAGGGGGCTGCTTCGATCATTGGGAATGCGGAACAGTGGAGACAGGGGCTGGCTGATGGGATTTCGGAGGAGGGAGTGGAGCAGGACTTGTCCAGCATGAGCAAACAAGCTCATAAATAGTTCAGTTGACAGACTAAATGAGTGAGTGGGAGGAATGGGGTGGTTGGGAGTTGGCATGTTGTGTGTATTGGGCAGATTGTGTTGGTTTGGCATAACTAGTATTACAAGTCGTACAACCTTAGTCCAGCCTTTGGACAAGTCTTTACAACTTACATATAGGACTAGAAGCAATAAAACCCAGTAAGTGATTTCACTATATTAACACTTAAAGACTTATTAGATGATTTTTTATTCTTTAGGGACTCTGGTTGTGAGTTTCTTTGTGTAAGACAATTTTAAAATCAGAATCCTCAAAAATAATGTAAAATGTCACTTTATTTTGTAGTTGCTTGGAATTAACTATGATTCAGTTTTGTTGCTGTAATGTCATTTTTTTTTTTACACCAAGAGTTCAGTTGAAAAATAGTTGCCTAAAGTATTGTTTAATAACACTGTGGTCAGTTGGCCTTTTTAGCTATATTTAGTAGTAATCAACAGATATAGATTTTTCAGTGTGAGTAATTAGAGGGCAAGATGGGTGTTAATTTGAGATGCGTGTTATATCAGGGATGCCAAAAGTTCCAATACTAAAAATGTTAAATTAAAATGGAGGAATACTAGTGATCTACTATATTTCAGTGCCATATGGTTATTGGCTAAATTTTTTGGTCACATGACTTAACTATGCCTTAAGTCCGAATTTCTGCATATTATACCATGGTCTGGGTGAATACTCAATTCTGATTGGCTGCAAGGTGTCCATTAAAAAGTGATAGAGGACACCTAGTAAATAAACCGTCAGGCGTAACCAGGGAAACCAAGTTATTGTTTGTAAAAACTTTAGATTTCGATTGTAAAACTAATTAAAATATAAACTAATGTTTTAAAAATGTGTTATTTGGCAAGTGACCATGGTATAAGCGGGTTAATGCCCTTCGAGGTATCCATTGTCAGGTATTAATGGACTTCGGCGGAGGCTGCGCCTCGGACAGTTCACGCCTCACCGTCGTCCGTTAATACCGGACAATGGACACCTCGTCGGGCATTAACCCTTACTTAATAGTTAGAAATGTAGTTGTTAAGTTTAGGTGTTGGGTAGGATTGAGGGATGTAGAATATGGTCATGCAGAAAAAGGTATGAATATGTGCTTTATAAGTAGGGATGCACATAACTTTTTTGGGTCTGGTTCTCAAGGGAGCACCTGGAGATGCTGCTTGGTACTCTCACTTTACGTGGCGCACGTATCCTATGATGGTTAAACTTGGCAGTTAATCCACAAATCACATGCATGCCATTCTGTTGGGCCTGGTCCGTACGGATCACGGTTGCACCCCTAATAATTAATGAAAACACTTATCATCATGATTGCTATCTTACCAGAGATGGAGGGAAAAATAAACGTGAAAGTAAAAAGTAAAAGTTTACTAAAAAGTAAACGTGTCCCTGTTCCCCAAAATGTTGGTACTCAAAAGCACCTCCCTTCACGTTTTCTACTGCGCATTGTTTATTTTTACCACGCATGCGCACCTGCTTACCAGTTATGTGCACACCTGTTTATAAGTATAATAAACAGCCAATATCCTAGTAATATGCATGCTAATCAGCAACTAGTTATTAGTGAGAATTGGACCCTAAACTAAAGTGTTACCGTTTTTTTAATATTGGCTATTTCATTTTGCATGCTTATTTCCTCTGTTTAAATTTAGATTACGTTTGCCGTCATCTAATAATCTAATATAAATACTCAGTATTCGTTGAAGTTGTGTTTAAACGGAAGTAGCAACAGATATTTTCTTAATTATCAAAAAAGGCATCTCAAAGAAATACCTGTAGAAAGTTTTTACACAGTGAAAAATAAATAATAAATAATAATAAAATAATTCAAATTAAATCAGTTTAGTTGGGGCAACAAAACATTTTTTTTTTATGTTTGTCTTCCTCCTTCCTTAACTCCTAAATGTTCAACATAACAACATTAAACTCTAACATTTCAATCCTTTTACTGAAAACATAAAAATAGCACTTAATCCATAAATTTACTCTCCTAATGCTGTCACTTGCAAAGCATGCTGGGAACCAGAGATCCCCTGCCCAGTTAGTTGTTAATATCATGTGGTTTTAACACAAATTAAGTAAACTTCAGTTTTAAATATATTAGGTGGATTGAACGCAATGAAATTAAGTTGTCAAAATTGTTACTTTAGCTCATTTGAATTAATTAAACTGAACAAAAGCAAAAAATTACTTTTTTTTGTGCAGTACAACAGTATTTTCGAACACATGCATGTTTACTTGTGCACTCATTCTGTTACAGTATTGCATTATAACATTTACACTGGTATTTCTTCTGACTACTTTTTTTGGTATTTATGGAAACCCTATTTGAAAGCAGATACATTTTAATTATAATGATTGAGATGTACACACACATGCTGAAATTAGATAAACATTTACTTAAAGGCTTCTGCTAATCAGCTGGGGTCTATGCCGATAATCTCAAAATAGATCGTTTTTTTTTGTTGTTTTTTTTGATTATCAGAAATGTATTGTTGCTTTATCTGGTTGTTTAATCTTATAGCAACAATGGCAAAACAGCTTTCTAATAGTAAGTCACAAGATGCACGATCTACCACATCAGTACAGTCAGCTCTAGGAAGCCTCGCACACGCTCACTCATTTGGCCTGCTTAACGTCCTCATACGATGCAATTAGTGGAACAAATTAGTGACTGCTTTGAGAGAGCTCGCCATGAGGAAAATCCTAGAGGCCAGCATCTCTTGATTGCTTCAAGCCCCCGCCACCCCCAACTCAGATGACAACTTTTCGCATCTCTCACTCTGATGTAATTTAAGGGTGTTGAAGCGTGACAGATTTGGCTTTTCATTGGTTTGGCCCTGTTGGTGGCCGTCACTGACTTTGACCTTAAGTCGGGATTTGCTCAAGCACAGATCAAGTTCACTACAGAGCCTTTCCAAAGAGACTTAATATGTTAATATATTGGTTTTATTTAAACAATGGCAGTACTAAACTGGTACTATACAGTAGAGATGGTTCAGAATAAATTCCATGTGCATTTTTGTGTGGTCACCTGTGCATGTGCGAGTGATCTGAGCACATAAAAGCAAAGGTCCACGAACTAGTGCTTATGTTATTGCGTAATTTAGAATTGCTTTATAGCAAAACGACAGAAATATATTTTTTCATACAAAACACAGGCCAGTTAAGCGGTAAAAAAAGCAAGGTCTAGAGACATTTTTAGAATGCTTTGTCATGCACGAGACGCTGCAAAAGACGCGAGCACAACAGTCAAACATGTCCGTCTAGCACTTATCTACATTGAAAATCAATATAAAAGTAACACAGTTTAATGGAAAAAAATGTATTCCATGTGAACCCGGACCTTGCAAGAACATTTTACTGAAAATCAAGGTGGGGCTTAGCGATGGGCCAATAGTGCTGCCCTAGCAAAAACTGTGGTTTAAAAAAAGAGAGAGAGAATGCTTAGCGTAAAAACTCTTGGGAACTCATCTAAACATGAGATATTTGATTAGATTTGTTGAACGAGTACTATTCCTGTTGAACTGCACTCAACTGAAGGCTAGCTTTAGCAAGCTATTTAACCATCTGGGTGACGCAGCACACTGGAGCAGTTGGTCAGTAATGCCAGGTACATTAAAACCCTACTCTGATCCTTATTAACTCCCATTTTAAGTGCTGACAAACTCTTTATGTCCAGCTGTCCGCCCGAAATGCTAGCCACTGGTGGTGGTCACAGGTCTCTTGCAGGAGCCAGTTGGTTTGATGCATACAATAAGGAATCAAATGTATCATTTGTGTATTATTTGAATGAAATCTCCCTGCTCTGTTTATTTTAAGGGTCAGATTCCTGAAACATTTAGTTGATGCCTGTAACAGTGAGTGTATTGAGTGAGGGAGTGTTTTAATCTTTGCACTTAAATAAGCCCATGGTCAAGAACTTGAGAGTAGGGTTAGCTACAATTTTGTTCTTGGCATGTATGCTCTTACCACAGTGACGAAAGTCAGGAAAATGTAGCCGTCTGCGGCACATTTCCTGAGAACTTTACCCTTTTACTTCATTCAGATAAATATTGAACTAAATAGGTAATCTAATACAGTCATGTGTTGGCTGTTACATTCATAATATAATTTGGCTGGGCCTGCTTCATTTTTCTTTTTGCTGTGTGATTTGAGTTGATTCATATGATCAACATTCCATACATTTTAAGTGGATTTTAAGATGGATATCAGTAAAAGTAATTATTGTATTTTAGTTATTTTAGTTTAGTCATTATAAAAATAAATGTCACCTTATCTATTTTGTAAATGCATGTTATAGATCTTATTGTGAAAGATTAATCAAGGTTTCATTTTACAAAATAATGGGTTTGATTTTGTATTTAACATCGGCAAAATGAGACAGACACACAACATTATAACCTTAACATCCATTTCTTTGACATCGAACAATACATTATACAACGTGTATTATACAACAATAGCCTCGTCATATAACATTTCACAGGTCTTCAACAGTTAAACAATAATGGATCATTACTCGCTTCACTTAGATCTTCACTCAACCCGTTTAAAATAGTTTATAATAGATTAAGACAAAATTCATGTAGTTTTTGCTGTCATTTCCCCCTCCCATATATTCTCCTTGGCCGTGAGGTCATGGTTTGCTGGTTTGCATTAAGGAAACCAAGTGTGCCCTGACAACGGCCAAGGAAACAATTATTTTACTCTGTATATTTCATGCTTGAGTACTTTGGCTTCCGACAACGCTAACTAGTGGTTGAAGTAGTCGATTACCTGACTACCCGACTAGTCCATGCAAGCCCTAGTCTACGTTTTTTTTTTTTTTTTTTAAATGTATGACCCTTTACATTTGGATGTACGTCATGATATGAAAAAAAAAAAAAAAACTATCGCTATTGCGAATCAGATGTTGCTTTACACCAGGGGTTCCCAAACTTTTCCATGCCAAGGCCCCCCAAATACCACTAGGTTCTGGCCAAGGCCCCCCTTTTGCAGGATGTGTTATTGAACCCATCGACAATACTACGGCACGTGTAGAAATAAATAAATAAAACATCTAGGTGAACATCAGATTATGTGGTGGTGTTTGATACCAGAAAGATTATGCACCGATTACAATTTTCAAGGCAGATTCCGATTTTTCATTGAGTTTAACCTGCCGATACAGATTTTAGCCGATTCTGATTTAATTTTTTCTTACCACTTTACAGCACACACAAATATTATATATATATTAGGGCTGGGAATCGATTAGAAAAAAATAACTAATTACTTGCACAATTTGCTGTAATTAATTGCAATTAATTGCATTTCCTCCAAGCTTGTAATCATCAATAATTAAAACTTAGAATCACCAGAAAAAAGGAACAGAAAATAGCCCTATATTAAAATAATATTAAACATCAATATATCAATGTATTATTCTTTTTCAATAATCAATCAACATAATCAATTTAAGATTTTTTTTTTTCAATTTTTTTTTTTTTTTTACTAATTATAAAAATAAACTATAGTCCTAAAAAAGCTATTATTACACAGAGCATGTGATCAGAGCAGGTCATTTTAAAGGAATAGTTCACCCAAAAATTAAAAATTCTGTCCTCATTTACTCTTCCTCAAGTTGTTCCAAACCTTTATGACTTTCTTTCTTCTGCTGAACACAAAAGAAGATATTTTGAAGAAAGTCGGTAACCAAACGACTGATGGACCCCATTGACTTCCATATAGGAATAATAAAATACTATGGTCAATGGGGACCAGCAACTGTTTAGTTACAAACCTTCTTTAAAATATCTTCTTTTGTGTTTAGCAGAAAAAAGGAAATCATACAGGTTTGGAACAACTTGAGGGAGAGTAAATGACAGAATTTTCATTTTTGGGTGAGCTATCCCTTTAACATTGTTGCCCAGCATGCATAACAGCGCAGCAAACAGAAGTCTAGATAGAAATTTCACCTTATTTGAGCGGACTTGCTTTTCCAGTGCGTGATCGGTACATGATTGGAGCGTTTGGGCCGTGAACGACAGAGCAGAACGCGCAGCGCGCCGACACACACACACACACACACACACACGGAACGGAGAGTGCGGCGGCGCACACGGAGCGGAAAAGACCCGCTCATTAAAGCTGCTCGAGAATGAAACCCGATCCACATATTTTCGGCTTTTTAATAGCAGCCGCAACAGGAAATCATTAAAACGAGGCAAAAAAAAAGTGCTGCGTTAAATGCGTTATTTTTTTAACGCGTTAAACATTTCAAATTAATCGCAAAGATTAACGCGTTAATTCCACCAGCCCTAATATAGCCTATATATATAATAAAACACCACTTTTACCCAAACTGATTAGCCTAATAAAAACAAGTTTATTTTCTATAAATATTTTTGTCTTCATTTTCTTTAGTAGGCTATGTCAGAAAAGAAAATGAAGACAAAAATCCTACTCCAGTTCTTGTTCAAAACACACTATAGGCTACATGCAATATGTGCATTTTAGGTACTTTTTGTGTGAAATCATATTTATTTTGTCCATCAAAAGTGTGCCTTCACTTTAATTGAGCGTGAGCAGCACAGCAAAAATAGACTCGGCGCCGAAACCCTCCGCTTCACTACTGCTCATGCGACGCTCCTGCTTGACGCTCACGCGCTGCTCCTGCTCGCAGTGTGAATGAATCGCGCTGCTCGCGCGCCGCTCGCGGTCTGAAACGGCCGTAATTCACAAGGTTTCCTACATGTGCGTTCTGTGTGCATGTGTGATGCTGATGTTGCGCGATCATGTTATTCATGCGGCGCCTGCGTGCATTTGAATCAGCATATGTCAGACTGAAAATCACGTGAAAATCGGCCAATTCTTGTCACTAGCCGATCAATCAGTTCATCTCTAAAATATTAACATTAAAAGTATAATGTTAAGATAGGCTATGCAACAAATTATTATAATGTTATTTCATAACAATACTCATATTAGCAAATATTTAATATTTTATATAAATATATATTTTTTTTTACTTTTTTCCGCTTTTTTTCCCCAACTTGCTGCGGGCCCCCTGGCGGCCCCCCAGGGGGCCGCGGCCCCCACTTTGAAAACCCCTGCTTTACACCACTCTGACTGATTGAACAATTCGTAAAAATAACTATTGAGAACATTTATTTGCTTGTCATTCAGACAGAAACGCTTGTTTGTCCTGTTTGTATCCTGTATGTTTGTGTATTATCTGTCATTTATTTTGTCACATTCTATTCATTCAAATATGATTTCTTTTGCTGTGAGCCTGTGGTGCTGAAGATTCAGCAGCCGTGCAACAATAAACACCTGTAATTCATTCATGTAACTGCCGTGCATTTACTTAAAGTTAATGATTTACGGCGTTTCTTATTATTTGGTGTCAAGGTATGGCTGGGATTGTTGCAACATAGCAAACGCTGCTACCTGCTTGGAGTGTGAGAAGGAGATGCCTCCTGCTGAGATCTCAACATGTCCCAACACAGCACTCAAACGCATGATCACCGATTCTGTACTGACAGACTAAATGGGAAAAGCGTACATATTACTGTTAGTTTGGATTCAGCAGTTGCCAATGTAGTCTGACAAATTGGCTTGGTGAATACGAGAAAGATTCCCCAGACTGTGAACATCTGCTGCTCAGTAATCCCAGCCACTGTTGACCCATAAACCCGCCCGACTGACGCTACAACTGTAACAAGGAAACTCCTGCTCGCTGGATAGCGTCTATGTGCTTAGAGGGTTCAGCAGGCACTGTACTGTGACGCGTGGAAAATATGCTACGGGTGGTATTTCCTTGTTGGAGTCAACACCCCCTAGTTGATCCATAGCTTAGATTTGTTATGCTGTACTTCTAATGGGCTTTTAGTTTAGGGTGCTTGAGGAAGCTGCAGAAAAGAGACTTAATCCAATTATTGCTGAAGTATGTGAACTGACAGTCTGTAGAATTCTCTTCCAAGCATAAGACACACCTCACACATGGGACCGTCGAAAATGCGTTCAGAAGACCAGTACTGTTTCTTGTTTTTTTTTTTTATAGCAGTGTGAGTGATTGTACACCAAAGTCCCTCAATTGGCAACCATTTTTTCTTTGTAGATTATCCAGCTTTTGCAGTGCAGAAGCTACTTTTTTTGAACGTGCAAGTCTTCTGATTCATAAGCCGCTATAGGTAAATAACTCTTAAGGATAACACAGTGCAGTAAACAATACATCTATTTGTGATATAAACCACTGTGTTCAGAATTATGATTATCAATTAAAATAATCAGATAACAAATGCCAGTTTGCAATCAAGCCAGCATAACAGACAATGTTTTTGGACTGGTAAAGTAACTGAAGCAAAGGACTCTAGTCAAATGAAGCAAGTAACTCTTACACTATTATTCAAAAGAGCAGAAACATTTCTTATTATTTTCACGAATTTTGTGGAAAGTGTCATCCTTTTTTCAGGATTGTTTGAATAGAAAGTACAAAGAACAGCATTTATTTCTTATCAGAAATCTTTATATCATTGTAAATGTCTTTACTGTCTTTACCTTGCTTATTGCATCTACTTTAATGGGAAAAGGCACAACTGATTGCCTTTCAATAATATATTTTAGGGCTGGGAAAATTAAAAATTTTCCAATGAATGACCCTGATATCAATTCCGCACCAAGGTAGAAGAAATCATATTTTTACCAAAGTTGTTTTTAGGGAATAAAGAAATACAGCACAACCAGTGTAGCCTGATTCCTGAAGTTAATGAACCCTTATAAGCCAGTTCTTTCAAAGAATAGTTCAAAAGAAGAATAACCATTTCTACACTGTATAATTAATAGCATTGATAGATAGACAGTAGGTTTCTTTATTTCATATGCATGTAAGATTATAAATGCCATTTATAATTGAAATATACCTAAATGAACTTGATCCTTAATCTGTATTAAACTGAGAGCTTATGAATCAGAATCAGATCTGGAAATCTATATTAAAACCCAGCCCTGATGTATTTCATTAAATTCTAACCACAATTTTATCATATTTTTTTTTTTCCGTCAGATCAAATAAACGCTATATTAAACTATTTTCCAGGCCGGTCGAACTAATTTGTGCATTTTAACACACAAGCAATGTTTCCATAAAATTGCCATCATGTTGATTCTTCCAATCCATTCACAGCTTCCGTATCAAGTATTATGATTTCTTCATTTCTCTTTTAGTGGTCCATCTCCTCTTTACACTGCTGTGCATGTTGATGCCGGTTTTGGCAGAGTTTAGAGGAAGCCATTTGGAAGGTGCTTACCTGCCCTGCTTGGCACAGAGAGTACATTCTTTATTTAAGAAACTGTATTAAAGAATCAGTCAAGTTTAGAAGGTACCACAGAACTCAAGGGTAACAATCTGGCCAGCCCAATTCGGGCTGTTTTTATGGTCTTTAAAAATACATTTCACATTACAAACAGCTGTCTGCTGTATAATTTTCCCAAAAAAGTCACAGACTTGAATGGCAAAACCCAAGCACAGTGTGTTCTGGGTACATAGTAATTAGTCCTTCATTTTGTAATGACAAACCCTTGAGTCTGTTTACAGGGAAACCCCTGCCTTTTCCCTTTAAGCAGGTTTAACCGCCTTTGTGCTCTGAAATGTCCTCAGATGTTCTCCTAGCCTTTCACAGCTATATGTTTACATCAGACAGTCCAGCTGATCTCAGAGACTGAATGTGTTTTGGCCTTGCGTCTGGTTTAGGCCTGGCTGCATGCTGTGGAGAATTTCTCAGATAACCCACAGATATTTCCCACTGACACCCATTAGCCTCAAATATCCAGCGAATTCATAGCAGACACAGCTGCTTTTCCACAGAAACATTTTACCCCTCATAACCCCATAAAAAGAAAAACATTATTTGAAATGAACTATAACATCATACTTGGAAGAAGTTATACTTTATGTGATTATTTGATCTCGTTGCAGTTATATGCAATATATTTTCTAAAATAATTTAGTATTTAAAATAGTATTCTTGTCATCTGACTTCTGTGCAAAATGTATTATCATATATTTAACGGAAATCATACATTTGTTGTATGATTCTGATGTATGTGTTTTAAGTGGTGAACAAAATCTGTCTCTCTGTGTGTGTATGTATGTGTTTGTCATATATTTAATGTATATTAATTGAATGTCTTGTTTTCCCTTCTTTTTCTTGTAGTCAAAAGCAGAAGGGCAAGCTCTTTTCTCTGAGGTGTTCAGACGGATCAATCTCATTGAGAGCGATTACTTTGGTCTGGAGTTCCAAAACCTGCATATGAACTGGGTAAGTGGCCACTTGACAAACAGTCCCCCTGCTCACACAAAGACGGGATTGTGAACGGCCCGCTCCTCTGAAAACCCGGCTAAGCTCTTAAAAGACGAGGAGGTGTATTATGTTATTTGTGCTGCCTTTCTCTGGGCCCCAGAGGTTTGCTGTTCCCTTTAAACCAGCCTGATACAGACACTCAAACTTAAAGAACACATGCTTTATATTTTATAACATATCTATAAATGGGCGTCATTAAAGGAATACAGTTATACAGAATTACTTCACACTGGAAGACTTTAGTTGATCAAACAGTTCTGTGTGCTGTGCCAGACAAAATTTGATGTATTTAAAGGATTACGTGATCCAGAAACAAAAAGTTAAAGCTGAAGTGTGTAATTTTTCAATTTTGAAATACTTACCCTTGCTTAATAAGGAGATAAAATGATAAGTAATCGTTGCTAGGTTGATTCAGCTTAGCCAGTGGTGTGAGTTAGGGATGGGACTTTTTTTTCTTTTCTTTTTTTTGACCAGTGACGGATGAGAGGAGTGTTCAGAATACCAGTTTGAAAACGGTGGTTATTTTTTTACATTTTGCTTGTGTTTGATTTTGCAAGCCTAGAAATTAATTACATAGTCAATATATTTTAAATTTTCTGGCAAATTGTTTGTGGTTGTGTGCTTTTCAAAGGAAATGTAAGTCATTTTATAAGCCAGTGAAGCAAGTAAATTTTTTTCATAATGAATAAGCTTAAAGGTATAGTCCACCCAAAAAAATTATATTGTCATCACTTTTTTCTATGGAACACAAAAGAATATATTTTTAAGAATGTTGGTAGCTAAGTTTTGGTTCCAATTGTATTCCATTGTATGAACAAAAAATATATAATGGAAGTCTAAAGGAACTGAAACGGTTACCAACGTTCTTCAAAATATATTTTGTGTTCAGCAGAATAAAGAGATGTTTGAAATGACATGAGTAAATGATATAATTTTGGGTTGACTAATCCTTTGTGTTATGTAAGTGTAAGTGTATGTGTCTTTTTTTGGTTTGTTTTTTGCTGGTTTCTTTTGGATTGGTTCATTGCTTAGAACTGTTTATTAAAAAATATTTATAAAATCACTATGGAGAAAATAAATGAAAAAGTTAGCAGTTTAGTTATCGCCATAATTCATCTTTTTCGGTTTGTTTTTTTATTATTGACGCAATAAAAAAAAACACATTGTCAGCAAACTTTTCATAAGTAATTCTGATATAAACACTGTAGACGGTCTGTTGGCCATCTGTTTTTGAGTTTGCCATGCTAGCTTATTTGGAGAGGTTAGAATCAGGTGTGGAATGTGTGTATAGGGTTGTTGTGATGATTCCGCTAAAGTTGAGAGGTCAGCGGAGTGGAAGGAGCTGGAGGTGGAGTGAGAAAAGGTACATTCTTGCCACAATCAACTCCAGATGTGCTGTGAGGAGCAGAGTGTCTACAAACTCTACAGACACATACAATTAAAACTGATCATCCACATCTATGCAAGATCCCAAAACTGGCAAGCACAGAGTTTTGAATTAAAAGAGTGCATATCACGGGGCATTTGAATAGGAGCAGATAATAACTTTCCATAAATCTCTGAAATATGTTTTTGGTGTGGTCACCATCTCAAGATCTCATCTGTGGCCTCTGTGACCATGATGTTCTTCAGTTTTAGTGCTTGCTTCAAAGACCAAAAACAGATGTAGTTTGAAAGAGTGAGAGATTATTTGTATTATTTATTGCTTAGAGTTTATAAGCTGAAATGCCAGTCTTATTACTTTGGACTGTTTTATTTCTACAGGTTTGGCTGGATCCCACCAAGCTCATAATGAAACAAGTGAGACGTAAGTACACCTTCTGCTTTGTGTTGTGTTAAGAGATCACAGGATCTTGGGGTCTTTGAACCTGTGAGTTTGTGCTTACCATCCACAGGGCCGATGAACACACTCTTTCGACTGTCTGTGAAGTTCTTTCCTCCAGATCCCGGTCAGCTTCAGGAGGAGTTTTCTAGGTGGGATGTTTAGAAATCACCATCCATTCATACGTTATATATTGACAAGCTGAACAGTTCTTGTAATTAAATGCCTCTTTTTTTTTTTTTTTTTTTTTTTTTTTTCAGGTACTTGTTTTCTCTGCAAATCAAGAGGGATCTAATAGATGGTCGACTGAACTGTTCAGAAAACACTGCCGCCTTGCTTGCCTCTCATTTGGTGCAATGTATGTACGATCAGTTAGTTTCCTTACCCAAGTCCTTCATAATGTTTTAAATCTGTTGTGTTTCACTAATTATGTTGCGTCTCTGCTTTGTAATGTCAGTCATTGACATGATTATTTTTTTCAAAAATGCATTACAAATGGAATGCATAAATTCATTGACTTGAATGTGTATTTATGAATAGGGGTGAATAAAGTAGAAAATGACAACGTTCAGAAACATACAGGGGGGAAACATAAAACAGACATGCTGTCATAGAGATGAGGATCAGCAGAGCCTCATGACTGTATTTCAAGGTCAATAAGTCTTTTGAAATGTCAAACAATTAGAATTTATACATTGCTAGGTTATTTTCAGGTGGTAAAATGTCTTATGGTACAACCCCCCCAAAAATGTAATATTTACACTATCGTTCCAAAGTTTGGGGTTGGTAAGATGTTTTTGAAAAGTCTCTTGTGCTCCCCAAGGCTGCATTTATTTGATTAAAAATACAGTAATACTTGGAAATATTATCAGTTTAATTTTCAGCAGCAATTATTTCAGTCTTCAGTGCATTGGTGCTTAGATAACATTTCTTATTATTATCCATGTTTAAAACAGTTGTGCTGCTTAATATTTTTGTGGATATATTTTTTCAGAATTCTTTGAATAGAAGGTTCAAAAGAATGGCATTTTTTTTAAAATAGAATATTTTGTAACATAAATGTCTTTAATGTCCATTTTAATTAAGTTGATGCATCCTTATTAATTTTAATTTCCTTTAAAAAACATAGTAATTCTTGAACGGTAGTGTATGTACTTACTTTACATTGAGAACGTAATTAAAAACTGTTTTTAATTTATTACTTTTTACACCATTACATTTTTAGAGTCATTCAATTTAAACAGTTGTAAAAGTTTTTCAAAACCATATGAAACCAACATGAATGCAAACAGTACGTTGCCACAACTAGAAGTTTAAAACTAGATCCTTTTTTTTCTCTTGGACGCTCTTATTTGTCTTTTAACATTTACTTTTCTGTCCCCCCCAGCTGAGATCGGTGACTATGATGACATAGCAGACAGGGAGTTTCTGAAGATGAATAAAGTGCTGCCATATCAGGAACGTGTGCTAGAAAAGATCATGGAGCTCCACCGCAGACACACGTAAGACATTATTGTTTTGGCCTGAAGGTGTAGTTTTGCGCATTGTTCCTCTTAAATTTATCTTAGACTGTCAAGCTTTGCGTTTGTAACTTCACTGAGCTGACCACTGGGAATCAGTTGAGAAAATTTATGGCACCAAAGTAATTTTATCTTTGACATGTCCAGTTTAGTTGGAAGCATTTGTGTGGAATGAGAAGCCATTTCTTTCAAGTGGAACATCTAACTGAACTTTCAATACAAACTCCCCTGGATATCTTGAATGACAGTATGTTTCCATTTAGTGCTGAGTTTATTTGGTTTATCTGATAGTGTGTAAGTGATTGTTGTGTGTGGCAGTTTAAGAGATTTAGAGGCAGTTAAAGGTGGACTGCAGATTCTCTCTCTGCTTGAACTTTAGAAAGACACTATTTTAAGAGCTTACAGACACTATTAGATAATATAATAAAGGACACGTATCTGCTTAAAACTATGTGGCATGTGTGCTATTACTTTTGTAAGCAATCACACTTATTGAATTAAATTTTTTTTTTGGCCAAAAAATGGGCTGACAATTTTTGTAACTATACATAAAACAAAAGATTTGAGGTAATATGAAAACAAAATATTAAGTTTTTTTTTTTTTTTTTTTTTTTTGTAAGATCTCAGGCATATGAGCCCTGTGTTTTTGGCTCTTTGTAATGATGCATTTCCGGTGGGTTTAATCTGAGGCTTTGGGTGTGAGAGAAGTATTGCAGGTCGGCCGTGTCAGTGGCTATGTGAGGCTGTGGTTGTAATCCAGTGGCTCAAGGCTTTTTATTAGCCATACGGCCACAAGGGAAGGGGAGGGGCTTAAGCAGATTGAACAGCTTAAAGGATGAGCAAAATTGCAAAATGATCTGGCTCTGCTCTAACATTTGCCCAGGATTAGCCTGAACGCTATACAACATTAATGGAATATATCTGGCCATCCCCCAAACTTTGCTTAGAAATGGGAGGATATAAGTTTTGTGAGATTTAGATAAAAGGTGTGTTTATATACAGGTGAATATATAAGGTAGTGAGGTATACACTGCCGTTTGGGCTCAGTAAGGTTTCAGGCTATATGTATATAGGATATATATCGCTGGATATCGCTCCTGTCAGCGACTTTTATAGTATGAAATAGTTGTCAATCAAAAGGAGATGCAGCCTTTTGACAGACCCTCCAATCGTCACGCAGAAGCCCGGAGTCCCGGCCAGCCCACTCCTCATTCACCCCCAGAGACGTTGAGCGTCTGTGGGCGGGACATAATCGCAGCATTTATCCAATGACCGTCAGTTTCGAAGCACTGAAAAAAACTGTTCAAAGCCAGCCCCATTGAAGTCAATGGACGCTGGGCTTCAACAGGGAAATGCACTGTGATGCTACGTGAATGTATGAGAAGGAAATCGAGTCAGCCGACCTGCTATATGTAGCTGATTCTGAACAAACTCGTCTTTGAGATGAGCGTTTTCTAACGCATTTTAGTCAATAAAATGTTAACACAATAGTACATATTTGGCCATTCATTTTTTGACATTATAGGGGAAGCCGAGCTTCCCTTGCAGTCTTAAAGAAATCCCCAATGATATTCTGACTGACTTACTGACCCCAAACGGCAGTGGGAAATATTCATTTATTTTATGTATGTATGCATGTAAAATATATATTTTTTAGTTATTTTTTATAAATTAATATTTCTTTTATTCAGCAAGAATGCATCAAAAGTGACACTAAACATTGTTGTATTAGAAATTCTATTTCATAATATTTCTGTTCTTTTGAATTTTCTATCCATCAAAAAAAAAAAACCATAAAATATTAAGCGGCACAACTGTTTTCAACATTGATAATAATAAGAAATGTTTTATAAAGCACCAAATCAGCTTATTATAATGATTTCTGAAGGATCGTGTGACACTAATTCGTGGAGTAATGACTGCTGAAAATTCGGCTTTGCCATCATACATGAATAAACTACATTTTAAAAATGTATTAAAATAGAACACCTTTATTTGAAATTGTATTATTTCACAATTTTGCTGTATTTTCAGTCAAATAAATGCAGCCTTAATGAGCATGATACTTTTTGTCCAAAATATAAGGTAATATAATACAATACAATACAATACAATACAATATTGCAGCGACCCTACAGAGGATAAGCAGTTTGGATGGTTAACAATATATTAAGAATTCAGAAACCCTCGTTATTAGCAATACAGGTGGCCGTTTAGTAAACTGCAGCCAGCAACTTATTGCTTGTGCTCATACACATAATGCTCAAGAGACTGAACGTGATTTAATGCCCCAATATACTCACAGTGGAGTTATTTTTCCTTCTTTGCTTAGAAGTGAAAAGAATTTGGAAATACTGTTGCAGCAATAAACTGTTCACGAGCATCCAGATGCCGTCCAGGCAGCTGAGAGCGACATTTAGATTAATATTTAATTATGTGCTGTGCGCTTTTATCAATAACAAAATAAACACACAGTACAGTACAGTGCAGAATGACTCTTTTAGCATTATCCTGAACATTGTATTAGCATTCATTTCATGTGTCATTGAACGTAAAAGGGGATCTCGGGAGCGCGCGTAACCGTTACATCCTTTGGATTATCCTGGCGAAACCAGACCGAATCCTTCAGATAAAAATCAGTCTACAGGCTTTCATAGACCACCTAGGAAGTCAGGGAAGGTCTCATTTTTAAGTGTCGTTACAAGCTGTTCACACATGGCAATACAAAAATATAAACGTTAATGTAAAGTGGGTATAGATGATATTTTGTCTTATTAATTTTCAATGTTATAAAACCTATAAAATGTTATTCTAGTCAACAAATTATGCTTTACCCAAATTCTTTTTGCTGTGGTAATATGTTTCACTTGTCTTTGCGCCCTCGCCTGTAGGGGGCAGACCCCAGCAGAATCGGATTTCCAGGTCCTGGAGATTGCACGTAAACTGGAGATGTATGGGGTACGCTTTCATCCCGCTGCTGACCGAGAAGGCACCAAGATCAACCTGGCTGTAGCACACATGGGCCTGCAGGTCTTTCAGGTACATGTACAACTTTAACTTCTTAGTGAATATAATTGCTTCCTTAGAGCTCTAAAAATTATTATTATTATTATTAGTCCAAAATTATTTTAGTCTACTCCAAATATTGGTGCATTTTTAGTGCGTTATTTAGTACAATAATATAGAATTCCTCTGAAATGTAGTCACAGGTGTGTGTATATACGCATGTATTTGTTTCATATCTATTTTATTATAAATATTTATCTTTTTATTTTTCAGGGCCACACCAAAATTAACACCTTCAACTGGTCCAAGATTCGGAAGCTGAGCTTCAAGAGGAAACGATTTCTAATTAAACTGCACCCAGAAGTCCATGTAGGTATCATGTTTATAATATTATATATTGTTATAATATTATTATATGTACATTTACAAACATGTAGTAGACACTACCTCAAAGAAAAAGGGACGGAATAAGTCTAACATGACAAGGAAACAATTTCATATGAGAAAAGACTATTTTTTATACTTAATTGCTATAATGTGTCTTGTTATATTTATATGTGTGTACTAGAAGCTTAAATACCAAGGTAAATTCCTTGTGTGTGCAAGCACACTTGGCAATAAAGCTCTTTCTGATTCTGACTCACTAAAAGACACAATTTTGGACAAATACAAAGCAGTGAAATCAGTCTAAAAACTCCTGGGACATACAGAATCAACAGAGACACATAATAAGACATAGAAGTAATGTTTTCGAGCTCTGGAGTTTAGTTGGATGAGGCCATCTTATACATCTTATGTAAACATTTTAAATGTATTCCAAGTGACGTTTGTTATTCTGTCTGGATCACTTTCATGGGTTGCTAAGAATTAAGACCACATGTTTCCTCATGTTGCCTTTCATCTGAGATGGAAGTTCTTAAGATCAATCTTTTCTCAGTGACTGATCAACATTTCGTTCCACAGGGTCCTCATCAGGATACGCTGGAATTTCTCATGGGCAGTCGAGATCAGTGCAAGATCTTCTGGAAGAACTGTGTGGAACATCACTCGTTTTTCCGTCTCTTAGACCAGCCTCTGCCCAAATCCAAAGCCGTCTTCTTCAGCAGAGGATCCTCCTTCAGATACAGGTACACGTGCTATGATCGAGAATCACTTCGATTGTGATTATGCCAGTGTTTCTGGTACTGCTACTTATGGCCCATTCACACCAAGGATGAACAATAAAAAAAAACATCCTAGTCCATCCTGTTTTCAGAGCTCGAGCATTTAAAGTGGCAGGACGACAAAACTGCATCATGCTTAGAATGAACAGAACAATATTGTGCACTGGTGTGGATGCTAATAGTGTCATCATTATAGTCATCGTCCTTGCGGTGAACAGGCCGTGGGAGTTTCTAACAAAACAAAAACATACAGCCCAATCATTGTAGTCCAATTCATATGAGCTGATTTGAATGAATTGTTCAAAAAGACTTACTGAGATACTAGTTCAATCTGTTAGAAGAAACCTTCACTGAGTGAACTCACTAACATCTGCCTCACTTACTGAACAGGTACTGCAAGTTACTTGCATAAGTCACCAAAAAGGTTTTCATCATTTCATGGAAGGCTATCCATATCATTTAAACAATTTTTAAATAATTTGTTTATTGATAAAGTTGTTTCTTTGCATTGTTTTGTTGACTGTTCAAAAAAATGTATCTAAAGTGACAGTAAAGAAATTTAATGTTTTAATTCTGTTGTTTTGAACTTTTCTTTTCATTAAAGAGTCCTTAAAAAATATATGATCACGGTTTCCACAAAAAAATGTATCTGTACTGTTTTCCACATGGATAATAAGAAGAAATGTTTCTGAAAATTCAGCTTTGCCTTGACTTGGTTTGTTAAAATGCATTGTGTATATGTAACAGTGGGAGGACGCAGAAACAGCTTGTTGAGTATGTGAGGGACAGTGGGTTGAGAAGAACTCCTTACCAGAGGTAAATCTTTTTTTTTTTTTTGTTTTTTTTTTTTTTGTCTCACATGAAACCTGTTTTATACTGTGTATTGGACCGTTTTTCGTAAGCCATTTTGCTGTGGTGCTTCTCTCTCTGTTATCTGCTTTGCACTGATTATGCTGTTTCTACAGGAGGAACAGTAAGATTCGCATGTCGACACGTTCCTTGGCTTCCGATGTGCTCAAACAGGTCAGTAGAGCCTAAGATCAGGGACACATCCAACCAAATTCATGACAACCAATACCACTATGAAGAACAAAAACAACTCACTTTGTTTTCATCCACTCTCTTTACCTTACCCATCCATTTCAGAATCTGTCTTTTAACGACAGTCTAAGGGCTCCAGTGTGTCCTTCCTCTGTCACCGCCTCCTTCCACTCCCTGCATGCCCCCAGCTTACCCATGCGGACAGAGACCCCGAACCAGCCTCTGAATCTCCAACAGATGCAGCAGCCTCCAAGAGCCCCCAGCCCAACTCAGCAGGACTCCATCCAGAACTCCCAATCCACCTACGCCTTCCCAGGTGCCATTCATATCCAGGCAGCAGGAGACTGCAGCCCCTCGTTTGTGTGTGTAGAGAGTAGTTCCTCTAGTGCACGGCCCTCCCAAAATGGCAATGAGGATAGCGAGGGAGTAGGGGTGGGTGGCGCAAGCGTTGGGGCGAAAAAGGGTTTCTTCACACCTGAAGCGTTTGAGGCGGAGTTAATGCGCGTCCAACAGATGTCGTACCAGATCCCGAGTGCCTGCAATCAGCTACATGTTAGCGAAGAGTATATAGATGATGATCCAGCTGAAATCTCGTTTTACGCTGGTGGTGCGGAAGCCTACTGTTATGGGTTTGACGAAGAAGGTGCTGAGAGATTCGAATACGGCGATAGAATCACTGTGCCGCCCGCTACATACGGTCTCGGTCTCGAGGACCTTAACGGCAACGCTAATGCATTCTCAGAGAGTGCCTTCGGCCGATCCGAGACCAGTTCCCTGGTTAACAACCGCTCCGAGTGTAGCTCGCTGGATAACCTTCCTATAGGTTCTGCTGGCGACTCGCTCTCGCTCGGCTTTGGAGGCCCCGACTCTTCATCCTCCTTGCGTCTGCCTGGTTCCGAGAACCTTTCTGAGGCAAGTTCGATGGTTAACTTCCCTGCGTATTCGGTGCGTTCGGAAGACAGTTCGGCCATGCAGTTTAATGATCTGGTGGAGCAGCTGGAGCAGCTCAGCTATCCGCCCACAGCCACAGAGGGCTCGGCTGACGGCAGCTCCGATTCCGACTCCGACTGGGGGTCGGATGGAGGTCTGCCTCCAGATCATAACCTCTTCTTCAGCAACCCACTAGTGAGTGAGGCAGATTTAGACAGCTTCTTGCTGGAATGCCAAAATCTCAGGGCTCTAAGCATTGGGGAGACCCCGCCAGGCCCCACCCATCTTAAAATGTAGCATGACCCCCATTAAACGGCAACAGTATTGGTGGTTTTTAATACAGAACATGACCAAGCACTTAATTCTCCACATCATCCTGATATAATCAGTTCTTATAGTTTTGGCACTTCCTGTTATCGCTTCAACCTACCCCTTTTTTTCCTCACGTGGCTTTCCAGTGTACTACTTCTCTCTCTCTCTCTCTCTCTCTCTCTCTCTCTCTTTCTCTATCTCTCTTTGGTGTTAATTCATTCTTTTTTTTATTGTTTTTGAATCATGTGCTGTAAGTTCTTGTAGGGTCATATGATTCATTTATATTTTTCAGATTATATAGTTCAATTATTATAACTGTTTAGTTTGACATTTTAATCTTGGTAGTCTGGATGGCTACAAGTTGCGCTGTGACCTTTTGAAGGGGAAAATCAAATGGATATATCACCTAGAATTGTGATATCCGTACCACTTTATGCACACAAAACTATAAACTTTCAAATTTATGAGCATTTGAAGCTTAGAAAAGAACATTTAATCATGTTCCGTGATTTTTTTTTTTTCTTTTCTTTTTTCCATATTAGGGCTGCAAGACATGGAGAAATGCAATAATAGCTGTATGCATTACATATAAGATAATGGCACACATCAGTTTTATCTAGTAGATTTAAAGCCAGAAAGTTTTCTTTCTGAGTAAAGAACTTCCCAACTACTCAAAGTGAACATTAAATCTTTTACTAAAATATCATGCTGTAAACATAAAAAATATATATATTATCTAGCATTTATAGGTAATCAACTGGAAATCTAAACAAAGGTTAAGTTTAATTGACAATTTGAACTTGTCAAGTTTTGACTTGATTATAAGCTCATCATATGTTTATTTGCAATATTTTGGGGGTTCTTGCCATTCTTGTCCCTTTAAATGTTTTGACCTAAAAGGGATCCGAAAACAAGTTCAAATATTCATTCAACCACTGAACTGATTTGTCTGAAGAGGAAAACTCACTTGAATATGAATAAGGAAAAATACACATCACTAAGATGAGATTTACATGCTTGTAAAGGTACTTTCATATCAGGATAACTGCATGAGCCTATTCCAGTAGTGAGCCACTCTACTCAGGGCTGTGATTTAATTAGCAGTGGAGCTGACAGCCTTTGCTTTTAAAAGCAAATTTGAGCCGAAGTTAATTTTGTGTTCGTTACTTTAGAATTGTTTGCTCCACTCTGCCCCCTGCTGTTTAACTTTTAGACGTGTGCATCTCTTATTTTATTGGACTATATGGCTGCATTTACACACGATCACTGGCACAGATTGGACCTTGTTGCTTGTGTGTAAACGCCAAAAGCACTCTTTTGGCATCCGATTTGAGCCATTTTTAAATCTCATTTTCAAATTTAGCATTTTGACTTTATATTTTGAGTCTTAAGTTCAGATCTGTGCATGTTTCTTTTCAGTGTAAGCCTTTGATGCCTCATTTTTCCGATTTTAGTTGTAGACTATTGTAGCCATTAACCCATGTTCTGCATGTAAAGAAATGTAGAAGCTTGCACTACAGTTCAAAAGTTTGGGTCAGTAAGATTTAAAAAAAAAAAAAATTTGAAAGAAGTCTCCTATACCGTTTCCTAACCAGACGCGATGCGATTCCAGCAACAAGCAATTTATCTGGCCACATCAGACGCAAAGCGACTAAAGGTGATGATACACAGGGCAACTTTTTGGGCAATGTTGCTGGGCAATGTTGTCGTCAACGGGAAACCAGATGAGACACAGGGCCCACGACCGATCTGAAGTATCCAGATAGAAATTTATTGCTCATTTTCAATGGGAAAGTGCCCAAGCAACAATCGCTCAGCAAGATTGCCCAGCAACATTGCTCAAAAAGTAACCCTGTGTATCATCACCTTAAGAGACACGATAAAAACAATCAAAAATCACAGCCTATCAGAAGAGCGTGTGGGCCGGCACTTTCGACTCTTACACCATTTTAACAATTAAAAATACATACTGAGTGACTGAAACAATCTTTTTCTTAGAATAAACTTGCTTGTTAATATTGAGTTCACAGTTAAAAGTTCTTGTTTCCTTTCATTTATTTTCAAGATCTGAGGTGAATGATCCATTGTCGATTCAGTACGGCTATAAAGGTCATTCAGACTCATATTAGATGCTTTTAACATTAAATCAACCAAATAAACAGTACCTGAGATTATCACTGTCAGACTTTTGTATGTTGTCATTCCAGCCGCGACATCGCAGAAACGTAGAAACCGTTTCTAAAATAGAATTGCCACATATCACAGCTGGTTAGGACAAAAACTCTGATTAACATGAAAAAGATACCTTTTATCGCATGTCACGTCACATCTGGTTAGGATACGGTGTTATGCTTACCATGACTTGCATTTATTTGAAAGATACAGTAAAAACTGTCAAATTTATTATAATTTAAAAAATGTAATATATATATATCTGTATATCCGGCAGCCATTACTGATTTGGGGCTCTAGAAACATTTCTTAAAGGTCCCGTTGCATGCGATTCCATGTTTCAAACTTTAGTTAGTGTGTAATGTTGCTGTTAGAGCATAAATAATATCTGTAAAATTATAAAGCTCAAAGTTCAATGCCAAGCGAGATATTTTATTTAACAGAAGTTGACTACAAAAAACGGCTCGATTGGACTACACCCCTCTACATCCTGCATTAGTGATGTCACCAGAACCGTTTCTTGACTAACCTCCGCCCACAGGAATGCTCCCTCAACTCTACTGGCAACTTGCGCACTTCTTATAACTTAGCCTACTGTGTTTACTCAGCTCTTACGGTGATTTTCTGAAGTAAAACTGACGCTTCATCTTTTGTGTGATGTACAATAAACTTTATTAAACTCATCAGTACATGTTTGATCATCATTCAGACAGCAGACTTGTAGGCTATTAATAAATAATGGATACATAGCCTACAAGCAGATGACAAATACGTTATAATAACCGTAATTAAACTACTAAACCATACCTGTTTCATCTCTATACAGCACTCTGACTCTGTAGGCATTATTGTCCGACTCGAAATGAACGCCGTTACTGAGAGTTTCTGATATTATCATCATTCCGTGAGATGAATTTTTCCTGACAGACTGAGCACGAGCTCATGAAGCTCCGCCCCCTGTGTCGTCCAGCAGCACCTCATTTGCATTTAAAGGGGACACACTGAAACGGCTCGTTTTTCTGAGCCCCAAAAAATGTCAATTTAAACATGCTGTAAAAAATTATCTGTTGGGTATTTTGAGCTCAAACTTCACATACACACTCTGGGGACATCAGAGACTTATTTTACATCTTGTGAAAAGGGGCATAGAACGGGACCTTTAATGTTATCAATGTTGAAAAAAAAGTTGTGCTGCAATTTTTTTGTAGAAAGCGTAATGCTTTTTTCAGGATTTTTTGATGAATTTAAAGTGATTAGTTATTTTAAATAATCTTTTGTAACATACGTAAATGTCTTTCCAGACACTCAATTTGATGGTTCTTTGCTGAATAAAATTAATTTTTTCTTAATTTTTTTTTTTTTTACTGACCCCAAAATTTTGGCCAGTTGTGTAGATTTTTGCTTTTATCGACGAATGTAAGTGGTTGAGTATTGTAATGTGCTGTCAATACCACTGATAAGAAAGTGAATGTAATATAGAACTTCTAACCTCATGCACAGTATTGTATGCGCGTAGGAGCATGTGGAACTATAAAAACCAGAGTCATAGTTAATCGTCCCTATTATAATTATGGTCTGATAATGTAAAACGTCTCTATCATTAACAGTACGACCGGTTCTGGCACATTTTTGTGAATGTAGTGAACATTTCTTACTTAAAGTTTTAAGAACGATTAGTTTGTGCCTTTTATTTGCTTTATACAAAATTGGTGAACTTCTCTTTTTTTATATAAAATAGCCTCAGAAACATGATTCAGGTATTATAATTCAGTGAAGTGTCTTTTTTTTTTTTTACTGTATTTTTTGTGTCTCTACTCTGTCCTCTCTCATTGATTTATACTGCAGGTTTGCTTTCGATGCACTTGAATCTTTTGCCTGTTCTTATTACCTTTGGGTGTCTCTTTTGAAGGTTTTAACTTGATCTTTATTTGCTTATTAATGCCTCACCTAATACATTCAAATTAAAGGCACTCCTAATAATACAAAGTATTACACAGTGCCTTAATAGGTAACATCAGCTCTGTGCAGTTGTGTTTTTGTATGACATCCAAACCACACAAATGCCTTAGGTTTCTGTTCTGGGGTTTGGAGTGAATAAGACTGTCTGATTGCCATGAGTACATTGAGTTCTATGAGCCCATGATGAAATGCAGACTGTGTCTTTGTATTGATGTCATTTCCACTTATTTTCTTGAAATCCCATTTAATATCCTGGCATATCACTCTGCTTCACTTCTGTCCTTTGCATTTCTTTAGCAGTCCCATTTAATGAATACCACCCAAAAGTGAACTAAACTCTTTTTGAACAATTTTGTTGTAAAGAACAACCATTTTAGTATTAACCATAAGAATTCATTCTCATTGTCATTTTGAGAGCACATTTGGCCCGTTTATTTTTTCTTTGCATCCTATTTTTTAAAACTGCAGGAGCCTCTCTCTACTCCCACAAGCGAGGGCAGGCCTGGGCTGCTCTTAAACTCTGGGCAAGGCACCATTTGGCCATCCACCTAACAGTGCTTCCTTCACATCAGATCTCCCATCATGGACACAATGACTTTGACTTTCTCTTTGTATTGACCATTATTATTATTATTATTATTAACTGTTGCCAAACCTACTTTATAAAGTGACCTATGAAGTAAAAAGTAACATCTTTTCTTATTAACAAAGTAAATAATTCAGGATTTTTTTCTGTTTTTACTTTAACATCACAAGGCCAGCACTAATGGATTCCCATAATGTTTCTGGTCCAATCTTAGCATGTGTGATCTTCTCTCTTGCTTTGTGAGGGCTGTTATAGTTTAGATTTAACTGTCCATTTAACACACAAAGCCACTGTATAAGAGGAGACCTCTTTTATCTTTATGAAAACACTTTTTATTTAATTTAACTCAGGTCTTGTTCCTTTCAAATGCGTCAGTATCTCCGATTGTGGATGTGTTTTAGTTACATGACCGATCTGCCACTCTTGAGTTTGGATTAATATGTAATCATAGTGTGCTCGGTCAGTGTTTTAACTTCACTCTGTCTATGAAGAGCGTTTTCCATATCATGGATCATGATTATTATAATGTATCGTTATGATTTATACCTTTTATACCATTTTTATACCATAGCACTTCATTTTAAAACAGACGATACACCCTTTTTATGGTAGATTCAGTCCTTAGTAAGTAATGAAGCCCACCATTTTTTTCTCCCCTGAGATAGATTTATGATTTGTTTACATGCACGCTTAAAATCTTGGCGCTTAAAAAAAAAAAAAAAAGTGTTTCTTATAAGAGATGCAAAATAAACATGTTATTGGTAGGGAACATCTCTTACAATGTACTATTGTAAAACTGTAATTGCTATTGAAGGAGCCTCAAATTAAAATAGTATTATTGTGCATTTTGTTTTCGGTATTTATTATAACATTTTTTTTTTTTTTATGTTTGGGTGCCGAGTCAGACCTGATGTTAAGTGACCTCTGCACAGATTTGGTCCAATTAATTTTGTTTTTTGAGGAGTTAAAGAAGCTTGATTATTTAATTAAATCATATAGTTTATCTGGCTTTTCATATGAAAGTTTAAAGCATTTCAAATAGAAATACTATTATATTATATTATATTACAAAATTAAGTCACAATTAATCACAATACTGCATCAGAAATGTGTGTGTGTATATATATATATATATATATATATATATATATATATATATATATATATATATATATATATATATATATATATATATATATATATATATATATATATATAATGAGGTATTCTAAGTGCTTTGTGGGATTTAATAAGAGAGAACGTAACCAGATTCACCTTACCTTTCTTTACTTGCCTTGTGCTTTGCTTTTTGCTTCCTCAGTATACATACTTTTGTAAATTTAAATCTGAAATTAAGAGCTATTAATGCAAATACAACGTCCTTAATGTACTAATGTGAAAATAGTTTACTTATGTGTGTGTGCATTTCATATATTTCCCCTTTGAAATAAAAAAAATACTTTTGGGTAACTGGGATTTCAGACTTTTTTGTGAATCGAATGACTTAACAAGCATCAGCTACATTAGCCCCTCTTATAACCTGTGTCTATACCTAATATTTTTTTTAACCATGGTGTTCATTACAATTTAATACAGTTTTCTTAAACTGCTGGAATGCTTTTTTTTATGAGGATGTGACCTTAATCGTTTTTTCAGGATTTGTGGTTTGCAGTGTTATTTTGATTAGTTCTATATTTAAGGAGCTATTCTCAATGGCATGGATCAGTGCCACTGTCAACAACATGAGCCACCTATTTATCTTCATTTCTTTGAGAGTTTGTGGTGGAACTCACAGCTAAAGTCTTAGAGAAAATCAAGCCGATGGGCAGGAAAGTAGGAACACAATGTTAAAACTAGCACCATAATGGCAGAGGCCGGGAGACTGTCTGGCATCATTCTGATCCTTCTATCTGTATGTTAGATGTTGCAAGATCATGGGTATGGCATTGAAAGCTAAGTTCTGTGTTGGATAATGCCCTGGTATATACTAATTCAAGTAATTTAATCTTGCACAAATCTTAAGTGAACGTGTTTGCTAATATTGTACCAGCCACCCGGAAATAAATGAGCAAAATCCGTAAACAGTGCTAACGCTGAGACCATATCAGATGTCCATTTGCCTTCCTGTGTGTATTCCTTGTTGACCCGGCCTGTGATTTAATTTACATTCATGTTGCATTTCAGTAAATATATACTTAAATTTAGTCTCCATCTAAATTTAAATAACCTTTTATTTTTATATTTAAAATATTAAGGTTAAAAAAACCTCACTGACCCCAAACGGCAGTGTGTATACCTCACTACCTTATATATACCTGTATATAAACACACCTTTTATCTAAATCTCACAAAACTTGTATCATTATAACTTATATATTATAATACATTTTTATTAGTTTTATTTAATAGCAACACTGGTCTACATTATATATGTTTAACAGATAAGTTAAGATAATAATTAATTTCACTCATTGTAAAGGTCTGTCTTTTTATCCTTTTTAGTTATACATAAGTTACTAAATAGGAAGTCAGTTCTATTCTTTTGTGTCTATATATTTACATGTATGTTCTAATCTATGTTCATTTCTGAACAACAGATGATACTGTACACAAAAGTGTATATAAAATACCCTGTTTATGATTACTTTGTGCAGTAGCTCAAGATTAATGTTGTTTGTTGCTAATAATTACAAGTTGCTAGTTTACAAATAGTTCTGATACATCTGTTTCTCATCTATAGTTTATAACTATAATGAACTACCATTAGGATTTGATACAAAATGGGAAAATATGCACAATCTAGCATGAGTCTTTCTGTTGTTTTAGAGTTTCAGATACACTTCTTATGCTACATTCCACAGCCTCGATCTAGTGTAGAGCGCTGTTTGCTTAGGCTAGCTGCCAAACCCCGGCTCCAGACCTCCTCTCTCCCTCCCCTCTTCTCCTATGTCATCCCCGCTGGGACACTCCAGTTAAACTGTAAACCACTGCCGGCTCACCAGCCCAGCAGTATTGCTGATAATCCTTTGCAGGAATTATTTCCGGGTCGTAAAGCCACCTTTTTCTATCTGGAGTTCCTTGTTTATGCCCAGCCTCTACATTCTTGTTTTCCCCCGTGACCTGCTCCTCTTTGAGGAAGAAACCATTTCCCCCTTCTCATATTTGTCCCTCTTTATATAGGCGTAGTGCTATCTTGCTTTTGTTTTCAGGTTTCTTATCTTCATTTTGTTTTAAATAAAATAGTCTGTGGTAAAGGAAATAGATGTGATTTTTGTCTAACTGCGTGTTTATTGCACTACAAAAAGTGGCTAAAAAAGTCTGGGACCAGCCTTGTGTCCTGGTGTGTCATATCTTTTGCTGTTCTGCTTTGTCCAAATAGCTGAAGTAAATGCCTTTTTTGTTGACCAAATGTTTTCTGAAATTTGCCATGTTATGTTATTAGCACTTTGAATGGTCTGTTTGATCTGTCAGATTCAGGACAGGCTTACTGAATTGACAAGAAGCATGAAGAATTTCTTGAGTAGTTTTTAGTGCATTTGCAATTGCTAGCGCAATTGATAGCTTGTTCTTAGTGGTTGCTAGCATGTTCAGAGTGGTTGATGGGTGTTTACTGAACTCCTAATTTGTCTTTAATATTATTACCATAATTTTCATTATGCTGGTGATCTTAACAGTATTATCGCCCTCTCTTTTTCCATCCCATAGACTCGCTGACAGCCATTGACAGCCCACAGCTGTCTCCCTTCAATGCCAAGGGTGCTCTGTGTCTGTCGCCCTCCTTCCAGATGTCCACCCTCAGTCTTCCCGGCCAGTCACCCTCACCCCTGCACAGCCCCATCTTGAATGAGGTGGGCACCTCCAGACTAGAGGAAGACGAAGAGGGCAGGAGGAAGGTACACTGATCGCATGGCGACCTGCCCAGGCCTCAATAAGAGCTGAAAAAATGTTATATTTAAGCCCAGCTCATGGCATGCTTGGGTTTGATTTACACGGATGAGGAAATTGGAAAGGACCATTAAGCTTGCATTGATAGATTGTAGATTTGAGGGGTGATTAAGGAGTTTTTTAGCTTAACCTTGGTGTGCCTTCAGCGTTTATAGATCTATCAGACATTGAAACTTTAAATATTTAAAGTTTCAAGTAATTTTTCTCTTCAAATACTAACTTTAAATATTGCCAAGTTAAGTTGAAATGAGTTCTAGGTTCTGCCTTCCTCTTCTAGGTTCTGTGTTAACGTTTTGGTTCTAACTTCTAATTCTATTTTATGTGTTAAAGGTTAACTTGTATGTTTGTTTCTATGTAAACGTCTTGGTTCTAAGTTCTACATTAACTTCTAGGTTCTAAGTTATACAAATTCTTCATTCATTTCAAAGAAACGTTTTAGGTTCTAAATTAATTTACTAAGTTCTAAGCGATGTTCATTTCTAAATTCAATTCTAGGTTCTCTGTTCGAGGTTGTACAATGTGTTCTTGGCTAGCTACATTAACTTCTAGGTTGTAAGTTAATCTAAGTCTAAGAACCAAGTTTTCTTGATTCTATGTTCTACATGAACTTTTACATTTTATATTTAAAAGTCGTGCTCTAGTTCTACATTTTACAATTATTTCATAGAACTTTAATTAGTTAAATTGACTTAATTTGCCAAATAAAAAAGTGTTTTGAGGGTTTAATCAAAGTATGCTTTCTTTTTCAGAGATATCCCACGGACAAAGCCTACTTCATTGCTAAAGAGATTCTGACAACAGAACGGACTTACCTGAAGGATCTGGAGGTCATCACAGTGGTGAGCAGAGCTACGCTCGTGACTCATGAGTGTAACAAGTTTAGTGTGTGGGGCTTGTCTGGAGAAGAGTGCTGTAGAGTCTGTACAATGTATACTGTATGTTGTGTCAATTAGGGGGGATGTGTGTCTCTTTCTTTTGATGTGTTCTTGGTGATTTCTGGCTTTGAACGGTCTAATCATTGGTGTGTGTGTGTGTGTGTGTGTGTGTGTGTGTGTGTGTGTGTGTGTGTGTGTGTGTGTGTGTGTAGTGGTTCCGCAGTGCAGTGATTAAAGAGAACGCAATGCCTGAGGGTCTCATGACCCTCCTGTTCTCCAACATCGACCCCATATATGAGTTCCACAGAGGCTTTCTCAAAGAGATTGACCAAAGGCTAGCTCTCTGGTACTTGTCCTTCTCATTTATCACAATGTAACTTGTTGACATATGACAATAACATACAAGTTTTCATTTGCTTAATGATTGGAAAAATGTTTTGCCTTAAATGTTGATGATTTTCACGTTCGCAGGGAGGGGCGCTCTAACGCTCATGTAAAAGGAGATTACCAACGAATTGGAGATGTAATGCTGCGCAACATGTGTGCTCTGAAGGTGAGGGTATAGTTTGGTTCTACAAACAAGAACAACTTTGAGTTTAACTTCAATTTTTGGTATAAACTCCCAAAGATGGTCTATAATTTAAGATCATATTTAGATTATTCATAACTTAATGTCATGGGGTTGTTGCCTTCATATCCTTAGGAGTTCACAGGCTACCTGCAGAAGCACGATGAGGTGTTAACCGAGCTTGAGAAAGCCACAAAGCGTGTGAAGAAGTTAGAGACGGTGTATAAAGAGTTTGAGCTACAGAAGGTGTGCTACCTACCCCTCAACACCTTCCTGCTGAAACCCATCCAGAGACTCATGCACTACAAACTCATCCTGGAGCGTCTGTCTAAGCATTACGCCCCCCAGCACAGAGACTACGATGACTGCAGAGGTGGACCTGCACCCAGATAAATCTCAAATGTTTTTTGTTGTTGTTTTTTATCTGACAATGACAATAAACTCATACTGGTTCAATTTCTGCAGAGGCCTTGAAAGAAGTTGCAGAGATTGCTGCTCAGCTGCAGAGCAGTCTGATTCGACTGGAGAACTTTCAGAAGCTGACAGAACTTCAGAGGGATCTGATTGGCATTGAGAACCTCACGGCTCCAGGAAGAGTGAGTTGTTACCTTGTACATGAAGTTTTGTTTTGGTTAGTCAAAGCGGGTGGATGTTTATTAAGTAGTTTGAAATGTAGCTTCAGTGCTAGACTTACACTTTTTAAATGGCAGAAATCTATAAGATAAAAGAAAAATCGATAAGCTCAAAGATATTGTTTCAGCTCAGAATATAGAGAAAAGTATTTAAGAGGGTTAAATTACCTAAATGATTGCATGTATGTTGTCCATCACTGGCTAAGCTAATTGACCTCAATACAAACAATACACTGCTTTGTCTCATTGCTCGTCCCTAAGATTTGTGGCACACCACTTGCAGGATGATAGTAATGTAGTGGTTAGGGCAGTGAACCAATACTGCAAACATCATAGATTCAGTCTCACATATCTTACAAAATGAAGAGTTCCTGGGAATCTGGAGTTGCCGTTTGCTGCATTATAATTAATTACAGTAATTGTCTGTGTACTGCTTTAATAAAATCTCAAAGGACAGTTGATAATCTGCAGCCCTGTGAATGGCAAATGATTTTTCTTCTCCAGGAATTCGTCAGGGAAGGTTGTCTTTACAAGCTCACCAAGAAGGGTCTGCAGCAGAGGATGTTTTTTCTTGTAAGATTGAACTTTTAGTCTGTTTTGGTGGTTTTTAATTTAACTTCTGTCTGTGCTGACCAAAACATTTGCATCTTAAGTTTTCAGATATGCTGCTGTACACAAGCAAAGGGGTGACTGCAACCAATCAGTTCAAAGTTCATGGACAGCTTCCTCTGCATGGGATGATTGTGAGTATTCCCAGGAATTATATTTGGAATGGAATTCTCACAAACTGCATACTGGATAAAATAGGCTATGTACTGCTATAACATGTTGAAAAGTATGCATTATGCAGTGATGCTCATTTCAAACAGGATCTCATGTTATGTTCAATTCAACAAGTGATGTTCAGTTAGGGCTGGGAGTCTATCCCAAAAAGATTTGATTCAAAGGCCTTGAGAATCGGAAGGCAACTCCAAAAGTTGAATCAACCATTGAATGTGCACTTCCAGCAGAAGTAGAAGGTCATCCGGGTGTTTTTTGCATACTTTTTTTCCAAATACAGCACATTTGGTCATACTACTCTTTTGCTGTAGTGTTTGTCACATGTAGTCGGGAAGTTAAAGGGGGGGTGAAATGCTCATTTTCACTCAATCTCCTGTTAATCTTGAATACCTATAGAGTAGTATTGCATCCTTCATATCTCCAAAAAGTCTTTTAGTTTTATTATATTTATAAGAGAAAATAGGCTGTACCAAGTCTTTCCGGAAAAAAACGAGCGTCTGGAGGCGGGCCGTGTGGGCGAAGCCAGAGCCATAGAGAGAATCCGTCGATCTGGGCTTTGTTTATAAAACATTCATCGTCGAAATGCAGGGAACAAACAGTCTACACAACTCGTTTCTGCATCCACTGTTCCTAACGCTGGGTTCTTTTGTAAGCTTTCCCTCGCCAAAAACACTTTGGAGACACTATGCAGCGCTGCCGATGATTTCCTGTTGAAGCGCGTTGAGATGCGCGGTCACGCTTTTCCGGGAGAAATGCTCATATAAGGAGTTCCACTCTGGTCTACGTCATTAGATCCACGGTAAAAAAAAAAACAGCCAATACTTGTACCAACCCGGAAGTAAGATTTTCGGCACAGAAATTCTCCGTTATTCGTCCAAAATATTTGTAAAAAACTTTGGCCATGTTAAGCATGAGAATCCATCTCTTTAACACTGTAAACAACTCTGAATACATGAAACACCATTGTACCCCCCCTTTAAGATATTGAGAGGCAATGAGTGTCTATTCATTTGATTCATCCCAGTTACTCAAATCTTTTGATTCAGTTCAGCAAAAAGACTTTGTTCAGTGATTCATTTGGTGACTCTTTCTGTACATTTCATTATTACACCAGTAGATGGAGACTTGTAAGTGTTATTTTTTTATATTATTAGTGATTTTTTGAATCATTCAGTCAACAGATTTATTTTTTATTCAAGTCAAGTTCATGACATAACTGCACTAATTTTAATATACTTGTTTTAAAGAGATGGTTAATCATAATTACTTGACTGATCAACGTGACACTTTTTTTAAGGGCTATTTTTACCCACATAGCCTGCAAAAAGTACACACACTTCAACTGAGTTTTAACCAGTTGAATCTTTATCACATCAATAAGTCTCATCTCTCTCTTGCCTGAAAAGCCCTTTTGATAAATGACTCTGTCAAACAGTCTGCACAAGTGCTATGCTGAGAGGATTTGCCCATCTTTAAACATGAGAAGAGTGCTTTCTCAGTAACATGGTGTTTTTAAGCGAAGTTAGAATTAATGTGGCTAGCTGGGTTTCTCTCAGATGAAAGTACACAGGCAGGCGGTGATAAATGACGTTTACACTGGCTTTTTTTCTCTAAACATCTGCTCTGTCTCACATCTTAGCTTTGTTTTCGTAGAGCAGTGATCTTTCAGGCCTTATTTGCAGTATCAACCGTTAACTAGAATTTGAATGTGAACCACAATTCATACAAGACTCGCGCTCAAAGTTTCTCTTACAAGGACTGTTTACAAGTGTTAATGACTGGAATTTGGAGGAGAGAAGTATTCTATGTTATTTTCCACCTTATGTCATGCTGTCTATTAACATAATTGACTATATTACCGTTCAAAAATTTGGAGTCAAGGTTTTGATTTTAAAGAAATATATTTTTATTCAGAAAGGATACATTAAAATGATCAAAAGTGACAGTAAAAGACATTTATAATGTTACAAAATATTTATATTTCAAATACATTCTGTTCTTTTGAACTTTTCACCAGTTGATGGGTTTTTTTTGTATTACTATAGTGAGTTTTTGAATCATTCACTTTGATCCACAAAAGTCAAGTTGTTCATGATTTAACTATTTCAAACAAATGCTGTTCTTTTGAACTTTACATTCATAAAAGAATCATGGAAAAAATGTATCAGTGTTTCCACATAAATATTAAGCAGCACAACTACTTTCTACATTGATAATAATATTAAGTCATGTTTCTTGAGCACAAAATCAGCATATTAGAATATCTGAAGGATCATGTGACACTGAAGAATAATGGCTGCTGAAATTCAGCTTTGTCAGCATAGGACTAAATCTTTAAGTTTCAAAATTGATTTTAAATTGTAATAATATTTCACAATTTTACTGTTTGTACTGTATTTTTAATCAAATAAATGCAGCATTAGTGAGAATAATAGACTTAAAAATTAAGTTTTAACTAACTAACCCTAAACTTTTTAACGGTAGTATATATTACCTAATGAGAAACACATTTACAATACATACTGTTACAATGGACTTGTCTGTGCTTCGCTCCTACCCGCAGCTCATTGTGCTGGATGCTCCGGTGAGTATGAGGACAATCCCCCACTCCCAAACAACACCTCGAAAGTCTGCCCACAACATTTGCACTTCCCTCTCGGCTCCTTCTGCTATCCCTTCCCGGCATCAATAGAAATAAGGATTACCAGTAGTCAGGATGTTACCAAGTAGATTATTGATATTATTGGGAAGGGATTAGTCACATGATGCCATGAAATGCTAGTCGTACAGACCCCTTTGGTTTGACTGGGAGGCCTCTCTCTTGACTGTGTGTTTAAATGTTTCGCAGGTGGAGGAGAGTGAGAATGAGTGGTCTGTCCCTCACTGTTTCACCATATATTCTGCTCAACGGACCATTGTGGTGGCAGCCAGGTGAGACATAGTGTGTGTGAAGGACAGTTCAGTACAGCTTTCACAATGTGTTTAACTAGGCCTTGGGAATCATGATGAATTTAACGATTTGGGGTTTAATTCCTTAATTATTCTATAAACTGTTCCATTAACAATTTTTGGAAATGCACTACTCATAGCAGCCTGTTGGGTTAATGAGATCTCTTCATATTTCAACTGTACAGTAATAACAAATGCATTTGCATTACTTTTTCTGCAGTTGTGTTTATTTCATAAATATTGATGTATATTATCTTTTTACATATTTATTCATCTATGTATTTATAAAAATATAAAAACATTATTTATAAAAATTATTATATCCTACTTTTTTTTTTTTTTTTTTGTGAGGTTGATCGCTTATTAACATGAACAGCTGAAAGGATATGAGTATAATGTATGCTGTTCCATCCTCATCACCACAAGAATGCAAATGTCATCAAAACTAAACCTCCTAAATCATTCAGTTCCAGTTTCTTTAATCTATCGTAAATCTACAATATTAACTCTACACTTAACCCTAGTATCTTAATATCTTATCTTTTTATGAAACATTTTATTACATAACATTATTATTATTATTATTATTATTATATAAAAATCTGTTATTTTGAACTTTCGAGTAAAAAAAGTATCATGGTTTTCTTAAAAATATTAAGCAGCACAACTGTTTTCAACTTTGATGAGATTAAAATAAAATAAAAAATCAGCATATTTGATTTCTGAAGGATCATGTGACACTGAAGATTGGAGTAATGGCTTCTGAAAATTCAGCTGTGCCATCACAGAAATAAATAGCATTTTAAAATAATTGCATTATTAAAATGAGAGTTATTTTGTATATTGTAATAATTGTAATTTTACAAAATTACTGTTTTTACTCTATTAAATAAATGCAGCCTTGGTGAGCATAAGCTATTTATTTCAAAAACATAAAAAAAAAAAAATCTTAGATGCCAATCTTTTGAACTGTATATTATATTATATTATATTATATTACAGGTATATTATATTAAATTCAAACAAACATATACTTTAATATTTGTCTCTTGTTCATATTTCAGTAAGAGTCTCTCTCTCTCCTCCACAGCTCCAAAGTAGAGATGAACAAATGGATCGAAGATCTAAACATGGCTATTGAAATGTCAAAGAAATGTCAGGAGAAATCCGATCTTCCGTTGGACCCAAGCCTGTGTGATCGCTCCAACAGTAAGTACCTCAAACCTTCTCGCGACATACTCCTCCACTGTCCACACGTGTGCAGGTCGCGGTGTGTTTTTATCCCTTAGCCTCCTTATCCAGGGTACCCGCGGGGTCTTAAAAGCATTGAAAAAGTCTTAAATTTGATCATCTCAAATTAAGGCCTTAAAAGCCTTGAATTTGGTATACAAGTCTTGAATTTCGTTACAAAGGTCTTAATTTTTTTTTTTTTTTTGCCTTTTCTATGATTAAATTCATACCGTAACAAAATTAGCTGTTGTTACTAATGTAGACTTATTAAAAATTAGTCGCGTAACGTTGAGTGCACCTCGCACTTCACGTCATAGAAGAACGCGCGAAAGCGCGCGCACCCGTTACGATGGTTACTAATCAGAGCTTTTCTGTTAAAAGAGCATGTTTTCTACCCGGTCTTTTCAGTAGTATCTGGCCACAACCATCCACGCGCGCTCTCTCTACATTGTTGAAGAAGCGCGGATGATCTGAAAACACAGACAAGCTGGAGTTCAGCGATCTTCATTTGAGAATATCTGTCACGAGCCGCTTGTGCTGTTTGTGCGACTAAATCTGCGATCAAAATGCAGGCTGATATACAGCAGTGTTTTTAATGTTGATCATTATGCGAGCAAGAATGCAATGTTTCCCAACTATCCACACGATTTCAAATGTGACATTGATTTTATACAACAGTAAAAAAAAAAAAAGGGTAACATTAAGTGATGTACTAAATTTTAAACAGGCTTATTGCTCTATTTTGCAACAAAATCTGTGGCTTTGACAAAGACAATGAGTTACCGCCACCTACTGGCGATTTTAATATCATATTTGTATTAATATTAAACGTTTTTTAACATTGAATATTTATTGAACATTGTTTTATTCAAAGCATTATTTATTTTTAAAAGTATTATAAAGGTGAAAAATGTAATGGAAAAATCAAATATTATTTGATTGGCAAATAATATGGCAAATATTGTCCCTTAATGGAAAGATGTGACTGCAGTCGTGGAAGAGTACAGCACGCTAAAAAATTGAAGAACTAAGGAAAAGGGATAGGCCTATGTAGAATTGCACAAGTGCTACTGCTAAAGAGTGCAATGTTAATACAAGTGCAATGTTAGCTTAATTTTAATTTCTCATAAGCTTAATCGAATTGGCCTAGAGAGAATAATTATGACATTTTCTGTCTAAAGACTACATATAAAATAGTTACCAAAATTAAAGTAACTGCAGTTTGACTAAAAGTAATGACTAAAAGTTGACAAAAAATGCAAACACATTTCGTCAACTAAAACTATGAAAGGCAGAATGACTCAAATGTGACTGACCAATAAGCATTTTCGTCTGAAGATGAAGAGTAAGACTAAATCAAAAATGGCTGCCAAAATTAACATTGGCCTACACACGTGCACGCTACAACGCTGCCACGTATGTATTAAATATGACTGATAATTCAAATAAAATGTTTTATTTAATTCAAATAGTCTACTTGTACATAATTATTTTTAGGGTTTAAAATGTATACAGATTTGACATTTTCCCCTCATACTTCTGTCGGAATTGGTACGAAGTTGGCATTGAATTTCATTTGAAATGGTATTAAAAAGGTCTTAAAAAGCCTTGAATTTAAGTTGGAGGATCCTGGGGGTACCCTGTTATCACTGTTCCTGAAGTAGATGTAAACCCCACCCCTTCCAACTGCCCCTCCCCTCTCTGCTCCTTTCCTCCTCTCCCTCCGCACAATCATAAGGATCATCCGATGAGATGTCTCTGGAACAGGAGTCAGAGGATGACATGAACTCCTCCCGCTGCTCTCTGGACAAGCAGAGCCACCACAGGGCCAACACCACCATGCATGTGTGCTGGCACCGCAACACCAGCGTCTCTATGTCTGACCACAGCCTAGCTGTAGAGGTAGCATTTACACACACTCACACACTCATGTAAATCTTCATGAAGCCTGATTGTGAAGGTCTTGACTACAGCTGCAGTGTAGAAATGAAGGAATGTGGGTCCAGCATGTGTTTGGGTCAATTTTACAAAGAAATGTGTGGGTCATATTTCACACCAGAATCAAAAGAACCAAATATTTTCGATCGAAAAAGAAGCGTAGCTTAGGACTGTTTAGAATGAATGCATTCGTCCGTCAGTCAGTCAAACTATTTCTTTTTATCGTAAATAATTCATACATACATACATACATACATTTTTGGGTATTATTTTCATGTATGCTAGGAACATTTCCACCCTGAATAGTCAGTACTCTGTGTTTGTAGATGATGAAGCTGTTTTTGCATGTTTTGATGATTAGGTTCAACAAATATATATATATATATATATATATATATATATATATATATATACACACACACACACGCACACACAATAGTACTTCATGGTTAAATGGATTTATTTATTTGTTTGGTTTTATTTTAGTTTCTCATAAATGTTTACCTTTTTTATCATAAACAAATTCAGTGCACATGCACATTCATGCACATTTCCATCCTAAATTGTCAATTAATTTAGTTATTTTTTTTGCTAATTCAGTACAACAAATACTATTATTATATTTAAAGTTTAAGTAATCATGAATAGCTTAAATAATAGTTTAAATGTTTAAGAATGAATTTAAATAATGAGATTCTTTAAATTTTGAATTGAGATGTTTCATGAGATTCGCCTGTTTAGAGCTTTACAGACATGCCCCCCCTCTCCCCCACACACACACATACAAATATGTGGTTTACAGGGACTCTCTAAAGATGTAATACATTTTATACTGTACAAACTGTATATTCTATCCCCTTACACTAAACCTACCCCTAAACCAACCTATCACAGAAAAAAATTGGCATTTAAAAAAACAAAATGAAAAATCACTATTATGTTTTTTTGTTTGTCGTTTTTTTAAGCCATTTTAAGTGTCCTCATAAACCATGTTTGCGTTTAATAACCATGTCATTATACACATTAATATCCTCATAAACTATATATACAAGAACACACACACTTCTCTGAATCTGGCTGTTGAGGTCTGGACTGCAACCAAGCTTGTGGATGAGGGGTAAAGACTCGTGGATCTTTTTCTGTGTCGGTCTCCTTTCTTCACCCTCATTTTCCAGTTTTTCCGCATCCAGTAGCTTCTCCACCTCCCCCTTCCATGTTTTTTGTTTTTCTTTTATGTCTGTAACATTTGTTTCCTCTTTATTTGTCCATCTCTCTTCTGTGTTAACAGTAACTGCCTTTTGGAATGAAAGTGACTGAATTAATGAACATTTTATGACAGAACTTCACTCCCACTCAAGGATTGAAAGCTAACATTCTAACACACTTCTGTTCTTCCTCTCTTTTGCTCCTTGTTGCCCTTTTTGTCTTCATCACTTTCTCTGCACCACATTATCTGTCCTTCTTCCCGTGCCTGTGCTGTTTGCCTGCCTGCCTGCTCTCAGTATTCAGTTCTCCAGCTGTGTCTCCAGAGCTCCCCCCTCGGTACCTGCTCGGTCAGGGCCAGAGACCCAACACCATCACACATGTGTGCTGGTACAGAAACCAGAACCTTTCTCTCAATGACTACCTGCGCATGAACCAGGTACCAGTGCGGTCAAAACCGAAGACTTGTGAAGACTTCACAAATTAAAATACAGTTTTCCTCAAGAGTGATCCTCAATTATCAAAATCCATCTTATACAATTTTTCATTTTTTTATACAATGCATCATGTTTTATTCATTTATTCAAAAATACATAAAAAAAGCCTCTTCTCTTTTTTGTTTTAAAGATACATCATTGAGGATACACCTGTCCTTATAATAAAGAAAAGTCTTCATTAAGTCAAATTTATTGAAAAGAATAAATTGTATTATCTGTTATTATTATTTCTTAAGGGGAGAAAACTAATATTTTAACACAACTGTTTAAAAAATTAAATAATGTGCAAATATTGTCGTGAAAAATATAAATGTGATGCTTCAACTGTCACTCATGATACTATATATATATATATATATATATATATATATATATATATAGATAGTATCATGAGTGACAGTTGAAGCATACACTTATTAATCATTATTAAAAAAAATAATATATATAATTATGATGTTTACGCTTCATGAACTCTCTCTGTCACTCATACAATGGATCTTTTTATTTAAAGGAATTATATAATTAAAGAATTAAAATAAATAAGAACGTAGTAATTAAGTAATCAATTTGACTATTTGCAAATAATATTTATATTAAAATATGCATACATTCAATCTTATTCGAATGTCTCATATGTAAAAAACACAAAACATTTATCTCTTCACATTCAATTAAGAATTACATGAATGAAGTAAATAGCACGTTCAATTCAAAACAGTGAAATTTCATAGTAGTTTGCATCACTGTATATTACTGTCGATCGCTGAACATTTCTAGTGTAAACATTGTCAAATATTAAATGTTTAGCCACTTGTATCTTACCACACACTCTTTCATCTTTCGTCTTCTTTGAACAGTAAGGCCTGCTTCCTTTGATTTAATTGGCCATCTCGATCATTTTGACATTGAGCGCTGTTAGAGTAGCCTAAAAAAGCAACTTTTGAAACTTCTTGCCATCCTTAGAACAAACAGAGCGGTGCGTAATGGAGTGCAGCAGAGCAGCGGTTGACTTATTTCCCTCAAGGTCTACGGTGGTTACGGGCTTGGTATAGAGCACAAGCTCCACTGTAAAATTGAGACTTTCTATTATGCATTCTTTCTTCTTTTTTTAACTACTGATTTGGAAAATTGGCACTCTCTCCCTTAGCTTACACATTTCATGAAACACTAATGCAGCACTAAAGGTCCGCGCTGTTGTAGCAGTTGATGTTTTAACTTGCTGTTGCGCTCCATTGCAGAACCAGCTGTCCGGTTACCTCCTAAGGAAGTTCAAGAACAGCAACGGCTGGCAGAAACTCTGGGTCGTCTTTACCAACTTCTGCCTGTTCTTTTACAAGACACATCAGGTATTGAAATATGCACCATCCCTTTGATTTCATGTATTTGATGTTCATTCTGAAAGCTTAAAGGTCCCATGACATGCTATTTTTTGTAGGCTTTAATATAGGCCTTAGTGGCCCCTAGTACTGTATCTGAAATCTCTTTTCAAAAATTCAGCCTCGGTGCAGAATTATAGCCACTACAAGCCAGTCCCAGAATGAGCTTCCTTCCAACAGGCCGTTTCGGTGTCTGTAGCTTTAAATACTAATGAGGAGGAGAAAGGCGGAGCAAGGTGGAGGGTGGGTGTGGCCTTGACCATCTTGCGCAACGGTACCGGTCCGTGCATGTTAACGTTGGATATAGCAATGGCACGAGGACACGCAGTCGTTCAAGCATTTCAGTTTGACCCAGAATCTGATCCGGATGGAGAAGCAACAACTCAGCAGTTCCAGCAGGACATTTACGAATGGTTAGTTTAAAATATTATGTAGGGATACGGTACTTTATTCGGATGGTTTACAGTTATTATCATGTAGCTAACGCTAACCTACTGTTGCCTTTTCACGGGAGATCTGTAACATCTGTAATTTATCTTATTACAATTACATCATCAAGCTCTGCGATCTTGAAATGCGGATATCGCGCGCGCCGTATAACCAACAGGAAAACGGTTATCCAAATAACAAAGAAGTGTACAACACTCGCGTTACAGTGTGTGTATTCACACACATAAACTGCATGGCTGCATAGCTAATGTGACAGCCACATTCTACATGTAACAGTCTAGGCAAACATAAACAGTAAAGCAACACACTTATATCATTAGTTGACTTACTGTTCCGAGGTGTGTAACTTAGCTGAGCCAAAGAGAGTGATCCAGACTTTAGTTTCAGACGTTCAGCAAGCCCAGCTCTGTATTAACCCTTCGGTGTTCATTTGTACATCCAATTATTGAGCAATTGTTATGCTTCGCTCGCTCAAAAGCCATGATATCTCTCGTGGACAAACTAAAATCGCACGCGCGCGTTCCTACTTCCTTCCTAGCTCATTTTCTCATGGGCGGAAATATTCTCTGGGCGGGCAAAGCAGAGACAGGGGAGGTAACATTCCTCCTTATAACGTCACAAGGAGGAGATTCAAGATCAGCGCGATTGAGCTTCCATTTTCTCAAAGGCAGAGAAAGATAGCAAAAGCTCGATTTACACCGATTGAAATTTCTAGAAACTTGGGGACCATATACAGGCTAGGGGAACTCATATTAATGTTAAAAAACCTCAGAAAGTGAAAATTTTATGTCATGGGACCTTTAAACTTCCTGTAGGAGGTCTGAATAATTAATAATTAATTCTTGTTTTTGTCCCAGGATGACTTCCCTCTAGCCAGTCTTCCGTTGCTAGGTTACACAGTCAGCACCCCAGGGGAATCGGATAGCATCCATAAGGAGTACGTCTTCAAGCTGCAGTTCAAATCCCATGTTTACTTCTTCAGGGCAGAGAGCGAGTATACATTTGAAAGGTAATGTTATTTAAATACATTTTTTAACATAATTTATAAGAAATTTAAAATATATACGGTGAGGAAAATAAGTATTGGAACACCCTGCTATTTTGCAAGTTCTCCCACTTGGAAATCATGGAGGGGTCTGAAATTGTCATCGTAGGTGCATGTCCACTGTGAGAGACATAATCTAAAAAAAAAAAAATCCAAAAATCACAATGTATGATTTTTTAACTATTTATTTGTATGATACAGCTGCAAATAAGTATTTGAACACCTGTCTATCAGCTAGAATTCTGACCCTCAAAGACCTGTTAGTCTGCCTTTAAAATGTCCACCTCCACTCCATTTATTATCCTAAATTAGATGCACCTGTTTGAGGTCGTTAGCTGCATAAAGACACCTGTCCACCCCATACAATCAGTAAGAATCCAACTACTAACATGGCCAAGACCAAAGAGCTGTCCAAAGACACTAGAGACAAAATTGTACACCTCCACAAGGCTGGAAAGGGCTACGGGGAAATTGCCAAGCAGCTTGGTGAAAAAAGGTCCACTGTTGGAGCAATCATTAGAAAATGGAAGAAGCTAAACATGACTGTCAATGTCCCTCGGACTGGGGCTCCATGCAAGATCTCACCTCGTGGGGTCTCAATGATCCTAAGAAAGGTGAGAAATCAGCCCAGAACTACACGGGAGGAGCTGGTCAATGACCTGAAAAGAGCTGGGACCACCGTTTCCAAGGTTACTGTTGGTAATACACTAAGACATCATGGTTTGAAATCATGCATGGTACGGAAGCTTCCCCTGCTTAAATCAGCACATGTCAAGGCCCGTCTTAAGTTTGCCAATGACCATTTGGATGATCCAGAGGAGTCATGGGAGAAAGTCATGTGGTCGGATGAGACCAAAATAGAACTTTTTGGTCATAATTCCACTAAACGTGTTTGGAGGAAGAAGAATGATGATGAGTACCATCCCAAGAACACCATCCCTACTGTGAAGCATGGGGGTGGTAGCATCATGCTTTGGGGGTGTTTTTCTGCACATGGGACAGGGCGACTGCACTGTATTAAGGAGAGGATGACCGGGGCCATGTATTGCGAGATTTTGGGGAACAACCTCCTTCCCTCAGTTAGAGCATTGAAGATGGGTCGAGGCTGGGTCTTAATGACCCGAAGCACACAGCCAGGATAACCAAGGAGTGGCTCTGTAAGAAGCATATCAAGGTTCTGGCGTGGCCTAGCCAGTCTCCAGACCTAAACCCAATAGAGAATCTTTGGAGGGAGCTCAAACTCCGTGTTTCTCAGCGACAGCCCAGAAACCTGACTGATCTAGAGAAGATCTGTGTGGAGGAGTGGGCCAAAATCCCTCCTTCAGTGTGTGCAAACCTGGTGAAAAACTACAGGAAACGTTTGACCTCTGTAATTGCAAACAAAGGCTACTGTACCAAATATTAACATGGATTTTCTCAGGTGATCAAATACTTATTTGCAGCTGTATCATACAAATAAATAGTTAAAAAAATCATACATTGTGATTTCTGGATGTTTTTTTTTTTTTTTAGATTATGTCTCTAACAGTGGACATGCACCTACGATGACAATTTCAGACCCCTCCATGATTTCTAAGTGGGAGAACTTGCAAAATAGCAGGGTGTTCAAATACTTATTTTCCTCACTATATATATATATATTATATATATATATATTTTTTTTTTTTTTTTTTTTTTTTTTATTAATTTTAGGGCCGTCAATTGATTTCTCTGTATAATTTGATCATTCGTTGAATTAATGTACACTGTTGTTCAAAAGTTTGGGGTCGGTCAGATTTTTTTTGTGTTTTTGAAAGAAGTCTCTTATGCTCATCAAAGCTGCATTTTATTTGATCAGTAAAAACAGTAATACTGTAAATTAGTATTACAATTCAAGATAAATGATTTCTGCAACAACAACATCAAAATCAGCATCATTACTCCAGTTTTCAGTCACATGATCTTCACAAATCTATTTATAGCTGATTTGGTGCTCAAGAAACATTTCTTACTATAATCAAATTTGAAACCATTTGTGCTGCTTAATATTTTCTGCTTAATATCTGTCAACCACAAGCATGAAAACTCATAGCGGCTAGGTCGTCTCTTTTTTCGACATAAAGAGAGGTTTTAGTTTCGTCTTGATATAGTCGTATCGATATATATTTCGCCTCGTCAATGATATAGCATGTTGATATAGTCAGAGATTTCATTTAATGACGTTGGTGTTGTCTCGTTATCGTATCGGAAAAAAGGTCATCATCAAACATAGATTTGGTTAACGAAATGAACACTATTTTGAAGGAATGTTTGATGTGCTGAAACATGCTGTGATGTGTTGCAGATGGATGGAGGTGATCAAAAGTGCAGCGAGCTCCACGGGACGCATGAGTCTTCTCGTACCCAAAGGCCCTGCAGAGATGAACGGGGGGAGCTGAGTGTGTCAGACTGATGTCCTGGAGCTGAGGGCTGGGCCCACTGTCTGCCAGGACCAAACGCACCATCATTTGATCTTTTCTGATTCGTGGCTCTGAGAGGTGCATCATCATCATCATCATCATCATAATAACTTGTTTCTTGACTCTGGACTGTTCGCTCTCTGCATCCCGGGAGTTCGAGCAGCTTATTGAAACCTTGGAGGAAAGTTTCCGCGCTCTTCCAACGTTTCTTTCTTTTTATCTGGTGTTCTCTTTAATGAAACATAAAGTGGGCATCTTGCTCTTCTAGAACCACGTTAGACTGAATTAAGTTATGGTTGATATTGATTTTGCTAAGGTTTCAATTATTATTGCCGTATTCAGGTTTTTAAGGTCTTTGCTATGAATCTGTCATTTAGGACGATATTTAATATTCTTGTCAGAACGGACTTTTGTTATGCCAGTTATTCAGTAGAAATCTTGTCCCACAGGAACAGAAGTATGATTTGAATTGTTTGTCCTGGGACAACATGACTGAATACTACTGAAGGGAGTGTTGACAAACAGAGGGTTTGTATTACGTCTAGCTGGTGCAGTAAGTGAGATGAAGGATAAAATGTGTCTCACTGATGTAATGTTGGTCAGAGAGCATGTTTACAGGTATGATCCCTTTGAATGGCTGAGGTTGTGATGTTGGTACAAGAAGGAACCAGAGAGAGGACTATATTATTTTGACGATGAGGCAGCTGTATCATTGCATCGCGTATTAGCTTGTCCTCTTTCAGAATAGGTCAAAGCATGTCTTGAAGGTCATTATTGTGCGACTGTTACTATTTAGGGGATTTTGATCGGTTGTTCTGATCGGTTGATTTAGTTTCATTCTGAAAACTAATCGGCTATTTATTTTAAAGTGAAGACTGACCAAAAAACATTTGCTAACCAAACTAAATGTAATGTTTTAAATGATGTATTCACAAATGTCACTAGTTTTGATTTTTGGATACTTGATGGATAACAGTTTTAAACTGACCCCCATAAGGGGAAATTGGGTCATCCACAGTGTAATATTGCACTTTTCTTTCGCTTTCTGCCATTTACACACAGGGAAGAGGAAATGGTTCTGGGGAAGTCAAAGCTGAAGTTAAAAACAAAAACAAAATCGCAAGTCAAGATGTTTTCGGTCAGACTCTAAATGCTAAAATTTAAGTTAGTATCAGCAGCCTAAAACTGCCTGTTCCCTTTTTATTATACTGTATATGTGTTTTTGTTTTGTTTTTTCTTTCTTTTAGGTATATTAATAATTCATTTACAAGTTCTTTCCCTATGATCCATCAATCAACAAGCAAACTTTTTTTTTTTTTTACTACCAATATTTTTTGCAAGGCATAACTTACTAATACATATATATGTATATGTATGTGCTATCATCAAGACCAGTTGAGTTTTGTTATTTTAATAGCATGATGAAGAAGAGTTCCACAGTGTTACATTTACTTATCGGCTTCACTTTACGAAGACAGATCTGTATGATATCTGATTTGGGAGACTTTTTTTCTTGCTCTTTTTGGATTATTGATTGTATTTATAAGGCTTTTGGCTTTGTCCGTTCAACATGCTGTACAGGGTCCAACCAAAGACCTGAATTTTTTTTTTTTTTTTTTTTGTGTAAGCCTGAAAAGGTTGGCCAAAGTTAGTCGGCCACACAATAAGCAGTGTTGCTTTGTGTACTCAACAATATACTGTAAGCAGCTATCATCTCGACTTGAGCTCAGCTAGTCTGATGTGTTTCAAATTCTTAATTCAGTAATGCACTGTGGGCTCATGGTCTTCACCCATTTGTACATTTTATGCAAGGACTGGAATCATTTTCTTCCTCGTTTTCTGTATCTGGCAATTAGAGGGATGAATGAAAGTTTCTTTGTTTTTTGATCCCGGATTGCAAAGGACGAGAAAAGGGAGTTTACTCAAAGTCCTCAGTTTCCGGTCTCATTCAGAGAGGCACTAAACAGAGTTTTTACGAATTCGCTTCTCTCCGACTTTAATATTTAACTCTCTTGACTTTACTATTTATTTTGTGTAGCATGTTGCCGAGGCGTTGCTCCTGTACACACCGCATGTAGTACGTTCCATGTTATGACATTGAGGGATATCAAATAAAACTGAACTGTGTAAACATTTTCTTCTCTTCATTTTGTCCCATTTAAACATTTGTTCACCTAAAAATAACCTAAAAATTCTGTCATTAAGTACCCTGTATGAGATTACTTTTGTTGATCTCTGAAACAAATGAAGATAGTTTTAATGAAACCTGAGAGATTTCTGTCCCTCCATTGAAAGAACATTACAGCAAAACTTCCACACTTCAAAAAGTGAATAAACATTGTAAAATAATACATATCGAACGGTTTATTCCAAGTCTTCTGATGAGACATGATCACTTATCAGTGTTACATAAATTTATTTAGTAAAACTATTTTATATATTTTTTATCATGAATTCAGCTATATTTCAATTAAAATAAAATATTAGATGACAAACTTAAACTAAAATTAGAAATGTTGCTTTGGCAAATAAACAAATACTAAACTTACTAAAGCTAAAACTTAATTAAAATATGAATTATTTAAAGATAATTAAAATAAACTAATAAAAATGACAAAAACAACTAAATTAAGACTATTAAAAACTGAAAATATTAAAATAATAGCTAGTTCAAAATATTAATAAATACAATGATTTATATTATACAAATAATACTAAAATAACACTGCTTTATATGATGAATATATTTAATTTGGTATCAAGTGGTTTAATCCAAGTCAGTTCAAGTTCATTTTATATTATGAACAGATTTAATTTAGGCTTTTATTTTCATATTTAAAAATTGATCGACTCACAAACATAGAGCACATCGAATATGATAAACAAACAAAGTGTATGCTCTTTGATCAATGTTTGTGAATAAAATGCTAAATTAAATCTGTTCATCATAAAATGTTCACCATAAAACCGTTTGATTCATATAGATTAATCTTACAATATATTTATGATTATTTTGGAGCGTCAAAGTTTTGGTGGAATGGACTTTCAGTTGAAGGACAGTAATCTTTCAAGTTTCATTGAAAAAAAAAATTAATGAATTTAAAGAATAAATTTTTTTGGGTGAACTATGCCTTTAAACCCTTTCCTGCATTTCCTACAGTGATTTATGCAAAAGAAAGAAATTGAGCACAGTTTTCTTCTTACACTAGTATATTTATAGTTAAATGTACTTAGTCATTTAATGGAACGCACATAAACTTGACTTGTCATTTCATATTTTACATTTCATTTAGACATTTCAAAATTCTATAAAGGAAACTGTAAAAACATCTCCTCATACAAGCAGTAATGGAAAGCCTGGTGGTCTTCAGCAGAAGGAGCAGGTGAGCCATCATGATAGTCTTTCCGTGGAGCTGGCCAGCAGTCCGATGGACCTCATCGTTTCGAAGGCATGCCGTTTCCGTTGAGTGTGAACCTGCAGGGTTGAGGCACAGGAAGTCTCAAAGTTCACTCCTGCGAATGATTCAGTGTTGCATGCAAGTGCCACAGTGCAGTACAAAATCTTATAGCAAAGAGTCTGCATGACCTGAAAAACTGGCATAAGCGGAAAATTACATCAAATACAATTAGATGCTGTGTGGATGAGACTGTCTGTTAAATGTAAGGCCTGTTTACCTGCACACCCTCTCCATGACGTGATTGAGTAAACGGTCAGAGATTCCAGGGCTGGACTCCTCAGCGAGGCTGAAGGCGTTTTCCAGCTCTTCCAGGGCGCATACGCCGTTCCCGCTAACACGCCGCTTCTCCTTCAGCTGCATTCAGAACATAACAGTCTGCTAATCCACGTGTCGAGACGCGACGTTAAAGCACAGGTGCGCCCATGATGGAGGCTCGCTGACATAAACATACATTTTTGAATGCTTTACCTCTCTGAAGATGGGTGAGATGAATGTTGTCAGAGACGGTGACTTCGGCTGCCTCTTCATAGCGTCTGATGTCTGTTAGAAAAAACGAGTTCTGTGATACCTGATGGATCACTTTGAATAAATGACATGGGTAAGCTGAACTTAGTACAATTTGCATAATGCATATATACATGTGTATATATATATATATATATATATATATATATATATATATATATATATATGCATAGCTGTCTCCTAAAAAAGTATCCTACTCTAATAGACTATAGAGTACTACAGTTGGGTTCCGGGAGTACAAACTCCATTCATTTTCTCCATAAGGCAAACCTACTGTGAGATACAAAGTTGTTAATCCATGGTATTTTCTTCTGCTGAAGCCGGCATTATTTCATTTTTTTTTAATAATCATGTTTAACAGTGGAATTCTGTGGAAAAACTACATTACCCATGATGCTGTACTGAAATTTACAACAATCAGAGAGTCGAAAAAAGCAACACGCTCCAAAAAGCTCTTTAGCTCCACCCACTCCCATGAAGCACTGCGAATGACATAATAAAGTTGATTTCCCTACGCTCTCAAAATACTGAACTGTAGGCTATATATATATGCATATTTTTCAATAAACTTAAAATTGTTGCTATACATATAATCCATATATATATTCGATTATGCTGTTCACAGTGCTTCATGGGATTGTAGTTCTTTCTCTCATTTAAACCATCAAGTACACAGTCTTGTACCTTTGTCTTTTTGTCCCATTTTCGAAAAAATGTTTGCTTCAAATTAAAGTTTGTAGTGTTGTGATTCACCTCTTAGCTGATTGGCTAAGTTCATGGCTTATAACGAAGACCGTATCAAAATCCCTATGGGAAAAATGAATGAAAAATATACTTCCGGAATATTTTGAAAAAAAAAGGGGGCACTGTTGCACTCCATAGTATTCAGCTAGTCATGTGATCACAAAATGGCAGCCCCCATGAGACGACAGTACGGTTCTACATGATTTTAAACTAAAAATGTTTAAAATCATGTATACTACGCTTCATTTCTTTGCCTAAAAATCAAACAAACTACATATAAAGGAGGCTTTGAGCTGCTTCTGAATTCTATGCAAATATGTAATGTAGCATAAAAGTCATATTTAACACAAGATCTGTCCCAATTCACCCCTAGTATCAGAAGCAGCTCTGATGTAAGTTTAGTTCTGTTCGATTCATCATTACCTGCAATTGTGATTTCTGTGTAAATGTATGCTGCCTCTGAGACACTAAAAATTCTGTTTTAACACCTCATTTATGTCGTCTATAGATGCAGCTTTTGTGTTGGCGTCGCGGTGTAAAGACTTTAAAAGACATATTTACCTTATTGTCTAAATGATTGAAGCCTCTCTGTAACTTGTTCATGGAACTGGGCCGCACGGTGGGGAAAGTCCACATGGGACACTGGTCCCTGTCATCCCCCTCCCCGTCCCTGAGTGAAAAACAAACACAAAGTAAACATACTGTACACGGATATCACAGGTATCGCTCATCCTGGAATGTGGACCGGACACGTACATGTCAGAGTCGTCAGAGCTCGATTCGTCCCCGTGTCCCTCTGACTTCCAGCGGCGGTATCGGTCAATGAGCTCTGCCAGGTATGAGGTTTTCTTGGTGTAGCGGGTGATGAACTTGTGTTTCAGCAGCTCTTTGGCTGTTGGTCTCTGTCATATGCAAACATCATATTACAAAAAAATAAAAGCAGTTTCCCTTAGGTTTTAAAGTTTAATTAAAGCCTGTTTACACTAAAAGATAATGGCATCACTGCCAGCATTAAAATAATTAGCGATAATACAATTCCAGCCAATACAATAAGTCGATAATTATTTTTGTGTTATGGCATTAACCAATAAATGGCAGGTATTAAAATTCTATAACATTTAGCCTCCAATTTGGTCAATCATTTTAAATGTTACAAGTGAAAAATGTAATATTTATTTTGAGATTGCAAAAAACATTTAATAGTGCTATTAAATTATTAGTATTTTTAAAGGCTAACTGTAATTAGATAATCTAATTTTACAAATATTTAATATCAGATACTGTTAATTAAATCTATAAAAATCTATAAAAAATAAAATCAATATTTAAAAAAAAAATACTGGCTGATAAGTGATATAGAACCAATATATTACGCATCTCTTAATAAAATTGTTTTTATTATAAAATAAAGGTATTAAAAAGAGAGCTACTAACAAATCGTGGCTCTTTATTGAGACAAGATTCAACAAAGTCCTTAAAGGCTCTGCTGTAGGACCCGTCCAGTGTGGGCGGGTTACTTTTAGGGATGAGGAACAAGACTCTCATGGGGTGAAGTTCTGAGTTTGGTGGCTCTCCTTTAGCCAGCTCGATGGCTGTGATACCCAATGACCAGATGTCAGCCTAAAACATAGGGAAGACAAAAAAAAATGGGGGTTAGTACTTGTGCCATCTGTCTGTCTCTGAATATTTCATTGAGCTTATTTTCATCGTGCAGTCTTCACTAGTTAACAGATGTTCACGTGGAGGACTTGAACATGATACCTGTTAGCTAAATGGCAAACGAGACAAGGAAGTGCTTGTACCTTGAAGTCATACGCAGACTGTTTGATGACCTCTGGTGCCATCCAAAATGGAGTTCCTACAAATGTGTTTCTCTTAATTTGTGTGTCCGTTAGCTGGCCGGCCACTCCAAAGTCTGCCAGTTTGACTTCTCCATGTTCAGACAGTAACACATTGGCCGCTGTAGCCAAAAAGTAGAAGGGTTATCCATATAGGGACACTTCACAGGACTAAAATCAATCACACAGAGGCCAGTTTTAAATACTGACCTTTGATATCTCTGTGAATCTTCCTCTCTGAGTGGAGGTAGTCAAGTCCTTTCAGTATTTCTCTGATGATGGTGGCGATATATGCCTCTTCCAGAGGTCCCGGCCTCAACTGTTCAAACACACATTAGAGGATGTTAAATATAGTGACTTTCCAGTGCCTTTGAGGGGGTTTTCTTGTCCAGAAGTCATTTTCTGAAGTTACGCCTCACTGTAAAGAACTCACCAAGTCCAGCGCCGATCCACCTCCCAAATATTCCATGATGATCCATAGTTTAGAGCCCTGAGAAACACAATAAAGCAGTCAATTAAATTAGCATTAATTTGTCTGATAAAAATCAACAGATATTTGATCATCTCTAAAAGGAATAGTTCATCAATGCATGACCACATTTATGATGCACTTTCGCCCTTTTTGGAGTTGGAGACTTATTTTAGTATTATTTATATACTATTACATTATTTATTCATATTTTAATTTAGCTTTTATTTTAGATTTTTTCATTTTGATGTGTGTTTTTCATATACATATATTTAGCTTAGCTTTCATTCATTTTTATTTAAATTTTAGTACTTTAATGTAAACTTATTTCAGTTAGTATTTCTAATTAGTTAGAAATTTTTATATTATATTAGTTCAATATAAATCTAATATTTATATTTTAATTTATTTCAGCTTTATTTCGATTACAGAAAACTATTTTTATTCGTTTTTCGTTTACGATAACAACACTGGTTTGAGACACACTGGTCACTGTCTACTTTTACTGTATGGAAAAGAACAGCTTGGACATTCTGCAAAATACCTTGTTTTGTGTTCCATGGAGGAATGCTGGTGACACTTTGAGACTGAGTAGTGGCCAAAAGTCATGTCCGAGGGGATATTTGTTTTTAATGAAGTTTGATTAAACCATCAAAATATGAGGAAGATATTTTACATTTTTTAAATGTTTTAAAACTAAACTTGGTTAAGGCATTTAACCGCTAACCATAGTTCCCTAAAGGGACATGATGGTGGAAAAAAACATGAGATGGGAGGAACAAATATATTTCAAAACTTTTGCATTCCCCTGAAAAACTTTTGCTCACAAAACTTTTGCGGCCTCTAAAAAAATGTGCGATCCCCTGAGAAACTTTGCGTTTGCTCGATAATTTCTACATTTGCATTAATTTAGTTCATTTCTATTTGCTCACAAACCTTTTGCATTCTCTGGAAAACATTTGCGTTCCCCTGAGTTTGCATTTGCTCTTGAAGAACACAAACGTTTTGCAAGCGAACGCAAAGTTTCTCGGGGGAACGCAAAGCATTTGCGAGAGAACGCAAAAGCACTGATATATCATTTTTCCTCGCATCTCATATTTTTTTTCCATCGCCATATCCCTTTTGGAGCTCCGTAATAATCAAACAAAATTATTTGGCAAAAAAAAATAATTTTTTTTTTACTGCTACAGGATTTATTTTACTATGTGAAAAACAAAATCCGCACAGGAAAAAAAGCATACATAATTCTGAATGTTCCGATCCAATCTGACTTCTGATCTGTAATGCTGCCTGAATCATCATAATCATACACTGTTTGTTCGTTGGCCAAAGGAGAACTGGCCCTGACTGGGCCAGGCTTCTCCCAAGGTTCCCACGTTTTGGTTACTTACCACTGTCGCCTTGGCTTTTGGCTTGCTTAGTTGGGGACACCTAATATTCAACAATATTATTGATCTGCCTGCATTGACACCATTATATGAGAACTGAACTGAGCTGGACGATGACATCACTGTTTTCTCCAGAGTGGCTGTATAGATAAATGAACTTAATTTTACAACAGAAATGAACCATCCCTGAAATGACTTAAGCTGGACTATGACACTATTTTCTGTGCAGCAGAAACAAACTTTGTTGCATTATTATCCTGTTATCTCTGTGAAGCTGCTTTGAAATAATCCGTATTGTAAAAAACGCTATATAAATAAAGGTGACTTGACTTGATGTGTTCATAATTTCTTTGTATGAGAGTCTGGCCAAAAATTATGTCCGCACAATTTGGAATGTTTCATTGTATTATCACAAATAAAATGATTGACAACTGACTCCAAGCACAACTACACAATATGTTTACAAATTCTTAATAATATTTGAAGGAGATTATCCTAGGCCAGACATCACATTTGGCCACCACTGTACCTACAGTAAGGAACTAATGTTAATTTATATGGCTTACATTTTTTTTATTTAAATTTTTTATTAACATTTATAGCATCTTAATGTATTGTTTATTGTTAGTTTGTGATACCTAATGCATGAACTAAAATAATGCCATTGTAAAGTGTTACGAGGAAGCCATATGTTTTTGAAGGATGGCATTTGGAGAAGTATTCCTTTAAAAATGGAGAAATACATTGATAATTTAAAAGCTGTGTCCGAAAGAAGGAAATTTCCACAAACCGTCAGATAGGAGCCGTAGTATTTGGTGACATAAGGGCTGTCACACTGGCTGAGAACTGTGATCTCCTGCTGGATGTCTTCAATCTCATCCTCTGCCTCTTCCAAGTCAATAATCTTAATGGCCACCACCTCTTTTGTGCGGTTGTTGATTCCCTTGTAGACCTCTCCAAATGAGCCTTTACCAATTCGCTCCAATTTGGTGAAGTATTCCTCAGGATTCAAACGCGGATTCTGAAGGGAGAAAACAAATGATTTAAACAAGAACGATTTCAAAATTCTTACCAGCTATCTATGGCAAGATCCAGCATGGTGTATTTTGTTTACACAGGTGACGGACTCTAGAAGTTGTCCTTTAATCAAGCAACAGATTAACAAATGCAGGAAGATCTACCCAGTCATCGCTCCACTGCTGAAGGTCCGGAGATGATGGGAATCTATCGAGGGAACTGCTAGAAATCACATGTAGTTTTTTAAGCACTTTTTTCATTTTCTAGGAAAACTCCGAGCCTCTGCTTCCTCGTTCAGTATGGGATAAAGATGACTTGTACTGACAATCCATCTGGAAGTGACACCGTTTTATCAAAACAAAACAATCACTTAACAAGACTCAAAGTTCAGGAGATAAAAACTCCTCTTGGTATCAGCTCAACATCTGATTTCCGCATTCATCACACTCATATTGACCCTTTATAAAACACAAACTTTTACTATTCCTTGTCAGTACCACCCATTGGAGGCCCCATAATATGAGATAAGCAGGATATGCTTTCTAAAAATTCTCAGAAACAGAAAGTTAATTATTCTGCCAAGTACACCTGCGTTATCTGTGGGTGTGCCACTCAAGATACTCATCAAAACACATGATGCACTGCAATTATCATATTGACCTACAAAACATGCGCACTGGCTACAAAACATAAACACGTTAACTAGGCCTACATCATGAATAGATGGCATCCATTATCATCTGAATCTGTACAAAATACCCACATTGTCTAATATGTAATATAACATTTTTACACTTTTTCCTCTATTCATCTATATAATGGTGGTGTCAGATTCTCAATACAATATAATATCATATAAGATCATCAGAGTGAATTTCATGTTTATTTTCCATGGACTTTGCCATTTTAGCAGCCCTGTTACACATGAGACACCTAAATACAGCTTTAATTTAGCAATTTTCTTGCAATTAATGTTAAATCAATGTCAAAATTAAATGGGCATTAAAACAAATTTTTGAATGGGTAATAGGGTTGCAAATTATGATGTTTCTCAGATGGTCCCAGCTAGTTTAGGATAAAATGTTGGTTTGTAGTTAGTGATAAACCTATATTTGACATAAAAAAGCTTTTTAAGTGCAGTTCACACTACAATTTGTGTAAAAATGTAGAAAATGATGATCTCATTTCTTGGGTGTTACAATGTTTCAGAATATCATGTGGTAACAGGGTTGTGTGCAAAATGTGGACAGCTAAATATTAGCTATTATTAGTAACTACTATTATTAGTTAAACATTAGCTTTTAGTGATTAGTTAATCATTTAAAAATATTATTATATATTAAATACGGCAAGTCTTGGTTTATTTATATATTTTTTTGAAAGATCAAGCCTGCATTTATTTGATAAAAAAAAAAAACAGTAATATTGTGAAATATTATTACAATTTATAATATTGGTTTTCTATTTTAATATACTTTAAGATATAATTTATTTCTGTGGTGCAAAGCTGAATTTTTCAGTGTCACGTGATCCTTCAGAAATCATTATAATATGCTGATTTATTATCAGTTGGCATATTAGAATATATATAGAATATTAGAAAATTTCTTTGAAACCTGTGAAATTTCAGGATTCATTGATGAATAAAAAGTTCAAAAGAACAGCATTTACTTAAAATAGAAATATTTTCTAACAATATAAATCTTTACTATCACTTTTTATCAATTTAACACATCCTTGCTAAGTAAAAATATTAATTTCTTTCAAAAAAAAAATACATTATCCCAAACCTTTGAACTTCTATTTTAAATAAATGCTGTTCTTTTTTTCTTTTAATTCATCAAAGAATCCTGGAAAAAAGTATCATATGTTATAAAAAAAATGTAGGCTAAGCAGCACGACTCTTTCAAACATTGATAATAAATCAGCATATTAGAATATGTTGTATTGGCCTAAATTTAAACGTGTATAGCCTACTAAAAAACTATTAGAAATAGAGACTGGATTTTCTTTCTTTTTTTTCAAGAGGAACATCCTAAGCATCACAAACACTTAAGTGCACTTTAGGCATACTTTACATTACAGTAATGTATTCACATAAATGCTGAGCAAAACTAACCAATTTAATTACAAAGCTTCCCACTATGTTATAGTATATTATACACAAAGACAAGTAATGTAAAGTTAATCATCATCCTAAAAGAACAGTAAGTCTTAGTATGAAAGAAACGCAAGGAGGTATTCAGGTGTCATCTTCATCTCTCTGGATTACCTGGTTCCGCATGTTATGAAGGTGTGCCATGTCCAACTAGATATACCTCCAGTTCGGGGTTCACAGATTTTTCCTCTTTCTCTCCTTCTTGAACAGTCACCCACCAATGGAACAGCTTGTTCCCAATACACGCCTCTCTAAATCATCCCCGTGTACCAGACTGGCCCGCTGTAGGGTTTATAAGGTTTATAATCTGTATTCTCGTCCATCCATAAGCGCAGACAATCGGTCTTTCGCGTGAATGTTTACGGTTTATGGTCTGCAGAGGAGACTCCCTGTGCAACCCCACTACTTTGACTAAGAGAGAGGAATTGTGTTCCGCGCATGCGTGACAATCTCCTTTAAAGCCCAAAGACTGCTGGGAATCGTAGTTTTTCGCTCCCTCTGAGCTACATGGCTGTGTACACACATAGATGCTATGAAATAAATAAAATGTTTTCCCCCGGTTTCACAGACAAGGCTTACGCCTATCCCATATAATAGGCTACATCTGTTTTATGAAGGTAACTTGACAAAAGTTCAAATCTTAACTTATGTCAGTGCCATTGTTTTTTCTCAAGATGCACACCAATGTTTGTTTGTTTTCTTAGGCATGTTTATAAAAGCTACTTAAATAACCTAATTGAAGGCCTAATCCTGGCTTAATCTAAGCCCTGTCTGTGAAACCTTAGAAATTCACAATTTAGGAATGTGCCTATCATTAGTTAATCTTCTATATTTTTAGCTTAAACATTTCTAATTTATTCTACAACAGTTGCACATTAAGTCGCTTCTTTCCTCACTTTTTATTTATTTATTTTAATTCAAGGTCTTTTTTATTAATATGACAAACATAGCATGCTGGTATAGCCTATTAGCTTGAAGACCTTTTTGAGCAAACCATTGCTATTGCTCTAATTTTACACTTCCCCTAAACCGCACCCTCACATCTTTTTAATGAAATATTACTTAATTCCTTTAATTAAGCCTTCTGTATTGGGAAAATAACTAGGAGGTTTAAGATTTTCCTTGATTGTGTGGGCATTTCAGTTATTTTGAGCATCAAAATATTGTAGGCGATTATAAAATATGTATAAAATATACATTATTGTATAGGCTACACAAAAGTTTCTTGAGCATTTTGTGCAAATGTTACTGTCGGTTTTTGTCGCAGTAAGATTTGTGTTTTGTTTTGTTTTTCAATTGAAAATCTCTGCTATGACCTGCCAAGTTGGGAAAGGACATGAGGTCGAGGAGTGGGTTTTTTTTTCTCTTCTTTTTTTTTCAGTTCATTTTGTGTTCAGTCAGAACATGGCCTGCCTTGCTTTGGTCGTCAGTTTGAATTGGCCTGTTTATACCAAGATTATGTTCACGCAGTCTGTATGAATTTTCTTAGTGGTCAGGTTAAATATTCTGCCATTTTTGAGCATTCCAATTTGGCCTGTTTATTTCCAGTTATTTGACATCTTAAATATTTTTCTTTTGCCTATACATTTTGTATCATGGCTTCATATCATTTTTCATGCTTCTTTTTTAATCGTGTTGACCAATTAAATAGTTATAATTGACCAAATCTATAGCTAATGTGTTTTGCCTTTGTAGCCAATAGACATCACATCTATAGACCTATTTAAAAAATAAATAAATAAAAAATCATTATTCTTATTGGGATTCCAATTTTGAATTTTTTTTTTTTTTTTTTTTTGTCTGGCATAAGTTGTAAAGGAGGTCATCAAACGAGGCATTTCACATTGATGAAATAGTTTTTTTTTCCTGTTCATTTAGTCCGTTCAGTTGTCGTTTAAGTTATGTATGTTCTTGTTTCAAATATTCTGTTAGCTGTCAAATTGACACCTGCATTATTGTAAAAAAAAAAAAAAAAAAAAAAAAGAAGAAGAAAAAAAAAGAAATTGTGTAGCTTCCTCTTTGTCCCTGTAGGGGGAAGTATTGTACAAAAATATTGCCCCAAGCCAAAATAAATATATTTATTTAGGGATCAGAGTAATTGTTGATTTGCAAACGTATGCGATTCTGTTTATATCTATGAAGATCAGTTATCATGTCTGTATTTTGATTATTAAAGAATAAACACGATCATGGGAGGTCATGTGACAGGCATGCAGGAGCATGTACAGTATGAGTTCCACAGAAAACATAAGCATTATTCCTCAGAGGTGTGGTGTGTTAAAACTTAGGCTACTGAAGATTACTAGTCTTCACAGTGTCTCATTTTTCACTGGAAATGAATTAAGTGTTACATAAATGTGAGCAACGTACGGCCTCCGTCTGTCTGTATGCGATTGTTTTAATCTGATAAACTGTCAAAAGCTATTTAGAATTAGTTGTGAAGATAGGTTATTTTAGTTTTAAATTGGGATACAGAGGAAACCACAAATGTGGTCAGGAAAAAAAGGAACTGTATGTCAGTGAGATAAACTTCAACTTTCTACTCATTATGTTCCTGTGTTGAACAGAACTTTTTGTTCTTTTTTTTGTCCCTGTTTTTGAGGAAGTTCACTGGTGCCTCAGTAAGCTTTTTATTATACTCCATTATTAAATCAGTTATTCAACATTTGAAGGAAACTTGATGTGTTTTGCATATTCCTGTTTACTTGTCAAACAAGTCAAAGCAGATCTTATTCAATGTGTGTGCATGTTTCTTTGGGAAAGCCGATGATTCAGCTGAATGGGTGGCTCCAATGATTCGGAACTGACACGTTTAGGGCAAAAACAGTCAAGACTTGTAAAACAACTCTATCAAACGACGGTGGGTGGGACTACAGTCACTTGAACCCTTTTTTGTTCAACAACTAGCACATTAAAATAACTTTTACAAACATTATGTGCTCAAAACTGATCTTGTTAGATTAAAAGGGAGTACAGTGAGACAAAAATGTTGGTTTTATTAACCATGTTTTTTTTTGGAAAATTGATTACCATTTGTATAACCACAGTTTTACTACAAATACCATGGTTTAACTATGGTTAGTGTAGCAAAATGGTTCATTTGTGGCTACCATGGTTTACAATGCTTTATTTGAAGTAAAACTATAATGGCTGACAAAAAAAAAAAAGCATGTGACTGTTAAATAAGCATGAGTATTGATTGTAGTCTATTATTGTGTATTAAATTATAGTTTGGTTAGCCATATTTTTATAATTTTCATACTTAAAATGACTTGGGATATGGGATAACAACATAAAGGGTTAGTAGGCCATGGAAGAAATTGTTAAGGATGCTGATGGGATTCTGTGGGTCAACAGATACAAATAGGTTCCAGACAGACACAAAACAATTTAACCAAATTTAAGCTATTTTGCTGGTCTTAGCTCACATTTGGCCAAGTTGGTATTCAGATGGTCTAACGTTAGCTGGGTGGGCAGTTGAAAAAAGTTCAAAACCCCTTGAAAATCAGCCAACAGACCACCAGCCCGACCAGGCAAGATAATACCAACCAGCAGCAGGTTTAAGATGTTTATTTTATGTATTGATAGGGCTTGCATAGACTAGTCGAGTAGTGGATAGATCGACTACTTCAACCAGTAGTCGACGCTGTCGGAAACAATCGACTACTCGAGCGTCCATTAAACATAAATTAATTAAAAATGGCGAACGTCACCAACAGACACCACGCGTCAGATGTGTGGAAGAATTGCATCAAGGATGACAAAAATATTGTAATTTGGCCAACTCTGCAAGAGGCCGTTCACATATTGCTTCTAAAAACGTGTGGAAAGCGCGCGCGGCCGTGCCGCTGTCTCCTACAAGCGCTCGCGCTCCCGTGGCGTCTGTCGTTGCTATGCAACCAAACTGCGCACTACATGATGACGACGAAGAAGTATCATTCAGCAAAGGATTCATGTATTTCTAGCCCTTGCATTAGCTTTACTACTAGATATATTTTTGGAGATGAGAAGGAAAAACCCGCCTGGACAAACTAGCGCACCACGTCCGTTGCTTTCATTATGAGCGCGCTCGCCGCGCGCCTACATTTGAAATAACGACCTTGAGCGCGGAAAAGACGCGATATGTGAACGGCCCCTAGAAACTAGACGTCTAAAATGAAAGGCAAGAACGGCTATTTATTTGGCTTTAGACTGTTACATGAAAATTTAAAAATGAAATGTCATAATTATAACGTTTTGAGAGTTTACTTATGTAATTGTTGCATTAGGCTATGAATTAATAAATCTTTATTGATAAGATCTAGCTATTTCATGTCTTTTCATATACAGTAGCATAAAAGACGAGTAAGTTAGTCGAGTAACTCGAGTATTGTTTTGATAAGAAATCGACTAGTAGAAATCAGTAGTCGTGCAACCCCTTGAGACTAAAACAGATAGTCTAACATTTGTCACAATGCAGGACCATTTATAATATATTAGTAAAGACAAAAGGTGATTAAACATGAAGAAAAAATATGAAGACATTGTGACACCTAAGGTGTGTTCGACATCGGCTGCGGCTGGATGCACCCGATCGGCGAGAGTAGCCGCGTGCAGGCGGGGAGGAGCTGCAAACGGAGACGTGAAGTCGGACACTTTCTGGGTCCCGTAGTGACCGCTCACGTGGTGTTTGCATACTTTACCACAGCTGAAGTGAAATAAATGCAATATTTGCCAAATAATGTTTCAGAGACATTTTCATTCAATACTTTATGTACTGCTTCTTACAGCGTCTGTTTGAACAAGAATAAAGTTCAACATAAGCTACTATCAATGAAGTGGAGTCTACGTTTTTTAATCAGTTTTACTTTGATAAACATGACACAATATAACATCACAAATACATGAAAAGAGTGTTTACTGTTTTAAAAAACTGATTTGTGCGCTTTAGAGGAACTAAAGGTGTTTGAATAAACACGCAACACATGTGATCGTTGTCATGCAATGGATTTGGCCAATCGTGGAACAGCTGTGTCGTCATCAGCCCTCGTGAAGCCCAGTGCAGCCGCTCTTGAGAAGCTGCGCTGGCTGAGTTCTCCGGCTACTCTCGAATCGCTCTCGCGGTACTTTGATGGCATACGTCACAGTCACGTGGCGTCGGCGCTGGATCAAGTCGGACAAAATTTCTAACCGGCATGCACTGCTTTAAGTCAGCCGCCGATCGGTCTGCGCAGAGCTGCATGAAGTCGAACAAGCCTCTATAGTCTACATTAGGCATTTTATCCAAAAAAAATAGCTAATAAGTCCATGAACACACTTACCCAGACAGATAGATGGATAGATGGATAGATAGATAGATAGATAGATAGATAGATAGATAGATAGATAGATAGATAGATAGATAGATAGATAGATAGATAGATAGATAGATAGATGTGTTTACACGACAGTTTCACACGTTTTGGCTCTTTTGGCCTTCCATATTCCAGCGACGTAACTGTGATTCCTGGTACGTCACAAGAAAGTGATGATGACGTCACGTCTCAATGACCAAACTGGTATGTTGCGAGGACGTAACATCAAAGGACCATATTAGTCGTAGCAACGACCAAAATACACTGCATAGGCCTATATTTAATAAGCATTTATTCAGTGTGTTACCTGTAGCCTATTGTGTGTGTGCACCGCATGGATCACATGTGTGCCTCAAGAATCAATCAAAAGAAAACATTTAGGCTATATAATTTATTAATCAGCAGTAGTTAATGACATTTCCCAGATAATAAATAATTAACATATAATTTTTGCCATACATATATTTTAAAAGTTAACAAAGTTATTGAGAAGTGACAATTTGGCATTGATTTTAATTAATTTGATCTTGGAAAAAAATGAAAACAAATTTCTATGGAATCAAAAAGTCTTATTCGTTTTCAAAAAGTAGGAGTGTTTCATCATCATCATCATCATCATCATATATGGTTTATTATTTAAAGTTTGTGTAGGCCTATCACATTTATCTGTTATATTTGTTTCTTGATTTATCAAATTTTAGCTCTGTAAAAGAGGGGCGGACCATCAAAACCATAACAGTGCTGGACTGGTTATCTTATCTCCGCCTTAACGGACTCCGGAGAGCTTTTCCATAGAAGGAGATCAGACTTGATGTGCGCAGTCCATCCATACAGACCGAAGACAGGCGACACTCCGCCGCTGACAGATTCCCCTCGCTCGCGGGCTGCTGTGGAGAGAACAATACCCGAGCTTTTATTAAAAATGCCGATATTTAAGACTCTTTGGATTTATTGACTTACGAGAAATAGTAAGGGTAATCGATATCTGGTTTTCTGCTCTTTTTGGCCGCTTTTTCAGGTTCATGTCCATTCCAAGAGAAGGTGCGACCGAGTCTTTAAATTAGCTAAAAAAAACACGCGAGTTTTCATCTTTATCCAGATCGTGTACGGCGTCATCCGACTTTGGAAAGAGAGGAGGGTGGAGAAGAAATACTTCCATACACGGTGAGAAAGGTGGAGGTTTGTTGTCAGCTGATTGCAATTCTCCACTCATGAAGGGCATGGAGATGTTGCGCCGCTCCTCAGTGTTCGCGGCTGAAGTCATGGAGGTGTTCGATCGTTCTCCCACGGATAAGGAGTTAGTGTCTCAGTCTAAAGTGTTGTGCAGGGATTACATTCACTCCAGACTCCACCGGGCTGGAATCGGATGGTCGAAACCAGAGCACGGATCCGGAACACTGGCTGAGGTGTCTTCAGTCCTTCTGTGGTTGGGTAAGACATCTGACGTTTCACTGATGTAGACTATTAATGTTTATGGAGATTGCCATGGGGTTACATGTACTGTAGTGTAGTGCATGTATAGTAGCCTATTTGGATGCTATACACCCCTTACGAAAATTAACCATGGTTTTACTACAAATAAAACCAAAACACATTGGTTGTTGTAGTTAAACCACGGTAACCACAAATTAACCATGGTTTTGCTACATAAGCATAGTTAAATCATGGTGTTTGTAGTAAAACTGGTTATACCTATGGTAATCAATCCGCCAAAAAACAAAACATGGTTACTACACTTTTACTACAATAAAACCATGGTTCATTTTCGTAAGGGATATACCACATACTATACTGAAGTGTGAATATTTTTTATATTATGGTGCTAAATGGTCATATATATATATATATATATATATATATATATATATATATATATATATATATATATATATATATAATATGCATAAGTAGCCTAGGCTATTCGTATCTGTTTGAGTTGTGGTTTGATGTACAGATGTTATATTTTAAGACTGAGTTAAAAGTGCAGAGAACTTCCTGTTAATTTTCATTCTTTCTTAATCTGTGCTTGTCTGATTCATAAGAAAATAAATGGAAAATGGACCATCCATAATTGTTCTATGAACTTTCAGAAATGAAAATAAACACGTGTTGCTCAGCTTCCTCAAAGCCAAACGAAACCATACAATTGATTGTGTAATCACTTTTTACAACACTCTTACAAGGTTCGTCTGTGTCTCACCCATTGAAAAGTACTTTGCCTTTTGTACCATGTTAAATGTGTTTCATCCTTTTATGTCATTGGACATTCTGAGTTCTTTCACAAGATTGAATGTTATATGCCTATCAATAACATTTAATCTCACATCATTTTGTTGATCAGACACATTAAGTAGCCTACCTTAAACATATCACATGACTTTCATCTGAGTTACTCTTAACTGTCATTTTTTCTGCAAGAACCCGTTTTCTCCTAAAAGGGAAAAGCACAAGAATTTTAATTTGAGACAACTGTCTGACTGAGGGAGCTGCTTTTTATGGACAAGGCATGCAAACATGCAGATCATTCTCACAAGGCAGATTGAGGGTTCCCCACCCACACTTAACCAGGTTAACCCTGTACTGTCTTGAAAAAGGTCCTTCACGCCTACATTAAGATGGATGATTCATGTGGGTGAGACACTCTTCCAAATAAAAGTTGCAAAAGGGGGGTTTCACAGTGATTCCGTAGTAGAAATATGTAAAGTATTTTGTTTTTCTTAACGTGAAGAACATTTAAAAAAAAATCTAAAGAACATTTTCCCACTATAAAGACATTATTTTGTGCAATTGAAAGGTTCCATTGATTTTCTTTAAGGAACCATCAATGCCAATAAAGAGTGCAGCTGAGCATAGCTAAAGACTTATTTAACAGACAATTTCATCATCAGGACATTGCAGTATAACGACAACGTTACATCCTTCCGTTAGCCTGCTTATATGACAGAATGACGATAGTATGAATAGTAGCAGGTTTTAAGGTTAGGTTGCAGTTCTTTTACACTGTCATTGTCAAGCTTCTCCGAATTAGTGATTTTATTCTGTAAGACTCGAGACCTTTTGTTCCCGATAGTTTGAGCCAAGGAAAGAAAACACATTTGTCTCTCTGTCTTCTAGGAGACGAGCTGGAGTACCTGCGACCCAACGTATACCGCAACGTAGCACGGCAGCTCAACATCACAATCGCCTCTGAGAGTATAGTGTCTGATGCCTTTTTGGCCGTCGCTGCAGAAATCTTCTCTACAGGTTGGTCAGTGTCCTCCTTGCTTGATACATTTAGTTTGGAAAACAGTTTATTGTCTGTAGATAAACTAATCGGTGCATCTGGTTCCGGAGATGTCCATTCATTCTATCAGTTAAACAGAAAATACTCACACTAAAAACAGTTTAAATGAATCTGAAAACCAATGAAACCTGGTTTATATGATATGCCTATGTTTTGTTTTTTATATCTATATCAATTTTATATAAGTTTATATTTTTTTCAGACGCTTAAATCGATAGTTCACCCAAAAATCAAACAAACGACAACAACAACAACAAAAAATTTCTTCTTTTATGTTCCACAGAAGAAAATCGTAAAGGTTTACAACGTGAGGGTGAGTAAATGATGACATGTTTTTTTTTTTTTTTTAAATTGGGTGAACTATCCCTTTAAGTGACTTTACACGTGAGGGTAAAACTGGATCCATTCTGACATTTATATATACACAGAGAAGCGGTGCTGGACTCGACCCTGAGAGCACCATAAAATATGAATTTTTCTTTAAAGTAAATAGTGTCTGGGCACCATGGAAGTTATCATTCCTTTTGCTGCGTACTGTACTTTGCTCATATTTAGTGCAAACCTTTGAGATTCAGTTTTTTTTCCAAATGACTCAACCATTTAGTTCAAATGGTCAACCCTTATTTGATCTCCCAGATTTAGAGTGTAGTAAATCATGGTCTTTTTTTTTTTTTTTTTTTTTTTTCCAACAATGGCAGCTTTTAAGATGTGCTGTAACTTGTTCGCCTCATTTCTTCAGAGAAACATTCTTTGCATTCTAATTATCAATGCATAATTGCTTGTGTTAGTCCAAGTACCTCACTACACCTGGTGACACCCTTGCACCTCTTGTTTTTACACATACCTGTCCTTAAGCAGTGCAGCTGAGTTTGTGTGGTCATCGGTGTTCACTTTATTTATTTTTAACCCTGCGAGTGACCTTTGATCCTATTGTAGAGTTCTATATGACTGTGCACTTTAAACAATTATTGTGCTTTTTTACATTTTAAGAGATAAATGTAATATTTTCACACGATGCTTGATATTTTAATTTAATTTCTTTTCAGTATTTTATATATTTACCTTTGCTTTTGTTTTATTCTTGAGGTATTTCAATCATTTCTGCTTTTTCAATCATTCAGCTTTACTGTGACACTTTCTAAGGCTGTTTAAAATAAACAATTGTGCAATTTCCAACATATTTTAATTAAACAATATTATGCGTAATACAATGTTATACATAGCATTTTAAAAAGAAAAGATGTATATTTTTCTTTTGTGGTTTTCATAATTAATGCTGGATAAGTTTTTTTTTTTTTTGCCCTGATGCATTGGTGTATTAAAATCTACTTAAATAAATAAAAATTCGGTAACACTTTATTTTATAGTGTCCTTGTTACATGTACTTACCATAGTAATAACAGTAAATTATGCATAATTACATGCAACTAACCCTCAACTAAACCCTAATCCTACCCTAACCCTATAGTAAGTAGGCTACATGTAGTTGCTTAATATTACTCAGTACTTAAATATATAATTACACTGTAACAATGACACCTTAAAGGGGTCATATAATGCCATTTTTGTACAAGCTAATATGATTCTTTAGGGTCTAAATTAAAAGTTTGTAATATACTTTAATTAAAAATTCTCATTAGTATTGTAAGAAAACACTAATTTTACCTGGTCAAAAACAGCTCTGTTTTCAGCACGCCGTTTCAGTGCATGTGTCTTTAAATGATAATGAGCTTTGCTCACCCCGCCCCTCTGTTCTGTGCGTACACCGTATTAGACATTCTCTGACCGTATCTAACACAATAACCACGTGTTATTTGTTATAAACGTGGGATTATGAATTATATTGAGAACGTCGTACATAGAAAACATGCCGTAATGTACCCTGAGTGTAAACCTTAGACGCATTCATCATGAAGCCTGCAGCAAGGTTTGCAAATTTCGCAAAGATTAATATAAATACTAATATAAAGGTTAATAAAACATTACACTCACATCTTCTGGAGGTTCAGCAGGAACACGTTGGTACCGATCCGTTTTTTTCTCGTTTGTAAAGCTGTCTGGTGTGAAATGATTCGCGCAAACATGAAAGCACAGACGATTGTGGGGAATCCCCGTGAGGGAATCCCCGCGTCAATCCTTTGGGCATATCGCTTCAAAAACAAAACTCAGCCACTGCTTATTCAACGGCTCGGATTTAGGAACATCCAAATGACTGCTGTGTTCCTTATTACATCTAAGAACAGAACACCACAATCGCTTAGACGCCATTCTACTCCAGCATAACAACAATGGCGGACTACTATGACGACAGCTGTCACAGCTCGCTCAGGGCGGGTCTTGTGTTGAAACACGGCTGTCAATCACAATAGCGGGAGGGGCGTACGATCTTATGACGTCACAATATCGAACGGCTTGATTTCAGAGATGGTCAAACATATAAGGAGATTAAAACAAAACCACTGGATGGATTTTTATCATGATAGGATGGTTGTGTACAGGCAATGCCAACAGACATTTCAGTGCAATCAACTTGTAAAAGTGCATGTACCATTATATGACCCCTTTAAAATAAAGTGTAGCCAAAAATTCTAAATAAAACAGGAGACCAATAACTGATTCTGTCAAGGGGAAGCATTTTAGCAGATCTTTTATCCTCAACTTAATCGAAATCAATAAAGCCATTAACAAGATTAGGTTCCTTGAAGTAGGCCTACATTTCCTCCAGAATGGAAAGTGTAACTATAAGGTGTGTGAGCAGATTTGTGTCACATGTTGAGTTTGTTTTTTGATCTGTTTCCCTGTATTGTTGTGTTATATTTGAGTTTCTTTGTTAATCTTCTAGTCTGTAAATTAGTTCAGGTCTCCATTCTCTCCCTCTTTGTTTCTGTGGTTGCAGATTGATTTGAGTCCTCAAAGTTTCTGTTAGTCACTTGTCTTTCATTGTTTTATGTTATTGTATTTGTGGTTAAGTTTTTCTGTGGTTTATTGCTTGGAATTTGTGGATTAAAGACTATTTCGGTGTTTATATCGTCTTTTGCTTTCATCTCAGCCACCAACCGTGATGATTTGTCGAGTGGGTTGATATTGTTGATTCATTTGTTCATTCAAAGATATTTTCAGTTGTTTTATTAAATGGGGTCATAGGTCAGCGTGGTGATTGTTAGAATCTGCAACGCCTGCATAATTCCTTAGATACATAGTCACAACATAGAGGCAAGTTTCTAATTAAATGCGGGAAAATCCAGTTTAGTCTTTTTTTTTGGCAGTGATACTCCTTCTACACTTTATATATAAAGTGCGTATTATAAAGTGCGTATCATATGCACGTGAAAACATGCATATATTCACGCAAAAAAACATTTTTTGCCACGAGAAATCAAATTTGTGTTATAGATACGCACTTTCATGAGATCGTGTTGAAATTATCAGTATCAATATTTCGAGTGTCATTGTGCATATAGGAATAATTGACTCCGGGTCATTAGTTATTTTTTAATTATTTATTTTTAAATAATTACCTACTATGGTTACCACACTTCAAAACACTGTTCAGATCATGTATTTCAAGATATTTGTCAGGTTTAAGTCCTTAAAACGCTAATTTCTTACGCATCTAATCTCTAGCCTCCGTTGCTAATTAATTCCGTAATTTTAGAGCTAGAAATGGAGGCTTTAGCCATTGATAGCAGACTAATGCAGTTTCATGTAGCTTTTAAGTTGTTCAACTATTTTACTGACAAAATCGTCAGAGCAACGCTGACAACACACGACTATGTATGTGTGTGCATTTGAGTGGGAGAGAAGGCGGAATATATGCTTTCCGTACATAATAAAAACTTAATTTTGTGGTAAAAAAAACATGGACGTAATTTCTCGTTTTTATCCTATTGTTTACTATATTAATTTGCTTGGTCAGGGTCGTTGTGGGTTTTGGTTCTTTTGTTGTTGTAGGAGGAACTTTGAAATAACTGAAATCATGTGGCGAAGTGATATGGAATTGTAATGCGGTCAAGACCCCTGAAAATAATTGCACGCCTTAGAACGCTCGTCAACCAATCAGATTCAAGCATTCAACAGCCCTTAAAGGCACAATATGTAACTTTTTTGCTTTAAAAATAGCAAAAATAATTAGTTATATATATTTTTTTTTGTTGTGTACTTACATTATCCCGACTGTTTCAAACAACTTTCAAACCAGGAGAAATTTGTAATTTAATTCGAGAAATGTCCCGTTTCTTTATTTCCGTTTTGTCGCCGCCAATGGCGTCATATCCGCGTTGTCCCTGGTTTCCACCTATGGTTTCCGCTCGTGCTGCCATGGCAACCAGAGCTATGAACCAGAGCCGTCTGATAGTAACCAAAGCGATTGACGCGGACAACTTTGTAGTTCGCTATGTCTATTTGCACGCTGTTGTTGTTTTGTTCAAACATTATGGACCATGGCAAGCAGACTTTGGATAAAAAAAGGTGAACTAAAACGAGAATCAATATCAGCGCGGTGTTTTCGGTATGCCGAGAGCTCCCATAGACAGTATATAAACGAGAGCTCCACGTCCGAGACTTCGACCGCTCCTACATGCAACTACTTTATTAAACAGGTGAGCACATTTACATAACTCGGGACTTGCGTCGCGTTTGGAGCTGATAGCTGTCTCTTAGCAATCCCGAACTGCTTCATATCACAGTCATGATAAAAGCATCGATGTATTCAGTCATCCATAAACATTATTAGATCGGTCGGCTTGACGTTGACGACAAGATCCATAATTCTTAGCAAATGTTGCGTCATCAATCTACGCCTTTGTTATTGTAAATAGGTTAGCGACCCCTAGTGGCGAAAAATGCCATACTGTACGTTTAAGTATAAATTTAACTAATACATTGTCTTCATTTGATTAACACATGTCTTCATTTGAAACAGCATGTTGTAAACTAAAATATTCCGTCGGAATTGTGAACTCAACATGTAAACGTTCTTACAAGAGTCAGGGGGAGGAAATTGTGGTGTTTTCTGTTTATCTTGAACTTCAAACCAGCTTTTATCTATTTTATTCCTCAGTATGGTTTCCTTTTGCCTTTGTGTTTCCTGCCTTTGCTAGACTCCGATTAGGTTCCTGCCTGGGTTGATATGTTTATGTCTGGCCATTTGATGTTCCCAGGCGGGGTTTTGCGGCTTTATTACGTTTTGTTTAATTCCAGGCTGAAATGTTTGAAGGTTAGAGTAGTGTCCGTTTATCATTTTAGTTATCAGGATGCCTACTTGTTTGATGAAATGTAATATTACAGATAGCCTTTTATTTAAATTCAGACCTGTGACCATAACCTATTTACTGTATGATGGGGAAAAGCATCTTATTACATTTAAGGCATGTTGATATCATTTATAGGTTACAGTCACAAATGAAACAAATGAATTTGCTCTGCTGAAAAAAAAAGTCCTTGTGTCTTTCTGGCTGACACACCAGCTGACAGCTTGCCTGGCTGCCAATACAGTTATACAACAATACTCCACCCCTTTTTACAGTATAATAATGTTCTGTTAGAAATGGGGGTAAGGAATTATGTGTTTTAATGACTCACATGGTTATGATTTTCAGTCCTACTATATATTAATTGTCATTATTAATCATTAAAATTACATTTCTTTAAATGAATCATTTGATACAAAGCACTTATTTAGTTCTTACAACATGTTCTTACATTGTACTTGTATTTCATATTTAATTTCTCTAATTACACTATAATTACACTGTTGACCCTTCCCTTACATCTTACCCATACCACCAAACTTGTCCCTGGCCTGACCTTACCCATATCCGACCTCAATAGCAGCAAAAGTGTTTTGTACATAACAGTTAAAGGTTTTTTTATGTAAGTACAAAGTAATTAGAGACCTAATATGAAGTGTGACCTGACTTTCATACACACTTCCACCAGCACACACAAATATAAGCTGTCACTGGTATGAATGAAAGTATGTTGAAAAGGACAGACTTTGTTTGATTATATTTATGTCAATCTCTGTTTCTCTATGTACAGGTGTAACATGGGGGAAGATTGTGTCTCTGTATGCAGTGGCCGGAGCTCTTGCTGTGGACTGTGTTCGGCACGGGCATCCAGCAATGGTGCACACCATTGTCGACTGCATGGGCGAGTTTGTTCGCAAGAGCCTTGTGTCGTGGTTAAAGAGGAGAGGAGGCTGGGTAAGAAATAAATCTATTAATTTAGTACAATTAATTTGAATATTTATGCATTTAATCATCCCGTCACCCGACCCAAACATACATAATACTTGATTCTGATTGGTCATTCGCTGTGGCATTCAGCAGGCAATTTCCTAATATTCGGTATTCGCTGTCGTCCATTATATGTGGCTCATGTTTATCAGACTCATTTGGGTAACTGAAACTCTGTTTTCTCATATCATGCCGTGGACTCGCTCTCTTATTTCACATAAGCGCAACTGGTGTTACCTTGCATCTCAGTTATCAAATGTAGTGAAAATGACCGCAAAGAACCAATTTCTAGCCTGACTGTTTTGTGTGTTGTAATAAACTTTTTTTATGTTGTTGTGGACTATTTTTTAAAGCAGAAGTTATTTTTTATATCATATTACTAGTACTAGTCAAAAGGGTGATTTGGATGAATTTACACATCAAATTCTACTTTTAAAACAACATAGGATTCCATTGAAAGAGTTTAACCCTTTTTTGTTTTTATAAAATTATTATTATTATTTTCTGTGGTAGGCTACTTGACAGAAAGTTTGCAGGAGCTAAAGTTGCATTTAAAGGGATAGTTCACCCAAAAATATAAATTCCGTCATCATTTACTCACCTCATGTTATTCCAAACTTTTATGACTTTCTTTCTTCTGTGGAACATAAACTAAGATATTTTGAGAAATGTGTCAAACGATGTGTGTTTTTTTTCTCCGTACAATGGAAGTCAATGGTCGCCAAAACTGTTTGGTTACCAACATTCTTCAAAATATCTTCTTTTGTGTTCAGCAGAAGACTTTGGGCCCTATCTTACACCCGGCTCAATGCAGCGCCAAGCGCGACGCAAGTGTTTTTTGCTAGTTTCAGTTCGACGCAGTTATCATTTTCACGTCTTGCGCCGTGTTGTTTAAATAGCAAATGCTTTTGCGCCCATTTGTGCACCGATGGGCGTGCTGGTCTGAAAACTAGGTGTGTTCTGGTGCATTGTTGGCGCTGCTATTTTGAGGCAACAGAAATAGACTGCGCCAATTACCAACTAAAACCTGGTCTAAAGTCAATGGCACAATATTTCTTTTGTTATTTAATGAGCGCGTTAGTATTGTGCGCCTAGGCGGGTCCACAACGCGCGTACACTCTGCTTATTAAACACACAGGGACACACAGCAGCACACAAACATGCCAATTATTTAAAATAAAAGGATTACAATGTAATAGATTATTATTGTGTACATAAAGATATGGTGGAATCTGGCTTGTCCCGTAGATGATCTGCTTGCGCACTTTTACTTTGCGCACGAGCAGGTCCGTTTGCGCTCTGGAGACGCGTTCGGTCTTTCCACTATCAAATTCCGTCATGTAAATAGCGAATCTGCCATGGCGCGAGCGCAACTGGCATTTAAAGGGAATGGGAGATGAGACTCTGATTGGTTTAACGACCGTGAATCCCAAAACACACCCATTACTCGTTATGAGAATAGGGACAACCCTTTTAGACAATTTTTCCCGTCATTAAACTAGCAAAAGTGGATTCGGACACGCCCTAAGTGAACTTGCGCCCTGCGCTTTAGACCATGTACTTAGATCGTTAAAATAGGGCCCAAAAAGTCATACGTGTTTGGAACAACATTAGGTGAGTAAATGATGAAAGAGTTATCATTTTTGGCCACTCTTTTCAGAGTTAATGAAAGTAACATTGTGCTGTCTGTTTATATAACCAAGCTAAGGCCCAGAGAGAGTGCAGACTGCTGCATTTCCATCTTTGTTCAGTGTGTAGACAGAATGTGCAGGGTTCATGCAGCTTTTGGGGGGAAATCTGATCAATCTCTCTGAAGACCAGCACAGTTCAGCGAACCTGTTGAATGAGGAGCTGTGCTGGTATGTGCGTCTGCTTTGGCAGGGCATGTCTGTGGTGTCTGTTCTCATTAGACTGTCTCTGTTCAGGCAGATTCGACATGGCACTGTGCCAGAGTCATAACTGCCTGCACTTACAGTAGGTCCATATGCAGCTCTCACACCTGCTTTTGACTTTTAGATAAACATTAGATATTAGATATAGATATTAACCTCCTAAAACCCAGCAAAAAAATAATATATATATACACCGATCCGTCGTGGCATGGACTCTACTAGACCCCTGAAGAAGGTGTTCTGTGGTATCTAGCATCAAGGCCTTAGTAGTGGGCTAGATCCTTCAAGTCCTGTAGGTTTGTTGGTGGAGCCACTGTGAATTGAACTTTTTGGTCACAGATGCTCATTTGGATTGAGATTGGGGAATTTGGAGGCAATGGCAACACCTTGAACTCTTCATTGTTCCTCAAACCATTCCTGAACAATGTGTGCAGTGTGGTAGGCCGCATTCTCCTGCTAAAAGAGACCACATCCACCTGGCAACACTATTGTCATGAAGGGGTGTATCTGGTCTGCAACAATGTTTAGGTATGTGCCATGTGTCAAATTTACGTCCATATGAATGGCCGGACTCAGGGTTTTCCAGAAGAACATTGCCCAGAGCATCACACTTCCTCCACCGTTTTGTCATCATCCCACAGTGCACCATCACTTCCCCAGGCAAGCGGAGCACACGTACACGGCCGTCCACGTGATGTAAAAGAAAACAGGACTCATCGAACCAGGCGACCTTCTTCCCCTGCTCCAAGGTCCAGTTCCGACACTCATGTGGCCATTGCAGGCCCATAACCATCATTCAAATTTTGTGTGAATTGTGCCACAGTAGGCCTTCTGTTGGCTCGGACCATACGGGATAGCCTTTGTTGCCCTCGTGCATCAATGAGCTTTTGGCGCTCAACACCCTGTCGCCGGTTTGTGGTTTGTGCCTCCTTGGATCACTGTTGGTAAATTCTCACCTCTGCTGACCGGAAGCAACCAACAAGCCTTGACGTTCCCTCAGTCAAAATCACTCTTGTCCCTCGGTCAAAATCACTCAGATCTTTATTCCTGCCCATTCCTCGTGCATCCAACACGTTGATTACGAGAACTGATCGTTTGCTTACCATCTAATCTACCCAGACCTTAATACGTGGCCTTGTCAGGAGATGATCAATGTTATTCGCTCATAATGTTTTGGCTCATCAGTGTACACAGATTATTAATGTGAGTAATAACATGTCGAAAAATATGTTAATGTTGTGTTAAGAGATATTTTTAGGGATATATTTAATAAGAACATAGAGCACCTTGGTTCACCTATCGGTCGATGTAAGGTGCTATATAAATAAAGTACATTAAATTACATTACATAGTTCTAGGATAAGTTTAATGTTTGTTTGTTCTGTTTTATGACTTATTTAGAAAGTGAGAACAAAAAAGAAAACAATCAGGACTTAGGATCAACTTAAAATTATTTTATGCTCAGTGGTGGATGTACTAACTACATGAAAAAAATGCTGGTTCAATTTGGGTGAGTGTAATGGTTGCCTCAGGTGAAATCATTCTCAACATTTTTCAATGTGTTCTTCTTGGGAGTGACCTGATTTTTTTTTTAACTGCTGTTTTTGTAAGACATGGGCACACCTACAGACTGAACTGAATCTGAAAACAAGGACTTTATCATCAGGAGCACTAAGTCAAAGTATGTGTAAAGCAGAAGCCGGTTAGACTGTATTTTACATTGTTGTTGATGTGAGTATGTGGGCACTAGTGTCTACGTGCCATGTTGAGGATTTTGCTCTGCGGGATTGCCCTGGGAGCTGAATGAAGGGCCACACACACACACACACACACGCACACACAGAGAGATACACAAAAACGCCACTGAGTAAGATCTTTTATAATTAAAATTCCTAATTAACGGATGTCCCCATCTCTTAGTGCCTTCATTATCTAAAAAAAAAATCTGTATTTTTTTTTTTTTGGAAGAAATTAATTAATGCAAGAATGCATTACATTGATCAAAGTTAGCTTAAAGTCATTTCAAAATGTTAAAATATAATATAATATAATACTAAAAATTATATTTCAAACTTTCAATTCATCAAAGAATCCTGAAAAAAGTCAGTTTTCACAAAAACATTAAAGTTACACAACAATTGGCGGCAGGGAGGGGGGGGGGGTCGTTCTGCATTGTAAATGTGTTTAAATCTAACCACTTCATAAATGTGTGCAGACTGCATTGTGACTGATTGATTTTTATTTGAATAAATAAATAACATTGCCACGTTATATGCCCCCCCCCCCATTAATTTGAATGGGAATCCCTAGGTGTTAGTGTGTATGTGTGTACATGTGTGTATGCGCATGGGAGTGTGTTGTGCATTGGTGATGTTCTATAGGCTCATGCCTTCATTTGCGTGTGTTTGTTCTGGATTGTGCCAGATTTTGTATTATTAATTTTTTTTTTTTTTTACATATAATAAAAGAAATCCCCATTTTCCCCCATTTCACTATTTTTTTTTTCTTTTTTTTTTACAACCACATAAACTCTTCAAATCCAGTATAAAAAATGTTGTGTGTATTCCAAGTTCAAGGATAAATTTCGGGTCAAAATGACCCGAAGAGAGCATAAGGGAACTGACCATCCAGCTCAAAACAAACTGAACTTTAATACTCTGAACATCAAGCTAATTTGGAAATTTATAACATTTGGCCAACCCTGTAAAGCTGCATGCTGAAATATAACGTATTTAGACTACTGAATGTTGGCTTTGGCTTAAAAGGAACATACTTGAGTGCATACTGAAGTTCCTTTTCCTTTTGTTATTACCAGAAGAACTCAGAGAGAATTACATAACATACTCCATTTTTAAGTATGGAGTATGTTAAATATATATATATATATATATATATATATATATATATATATATATATATATATATATATATATATATATATATATATATATAATGTATATAATGTATATATTTCATATATTTAATTTATATATCTAAATATTTTCTTTGCTCTCTTACAGGCGGACATCACTAAGTGTGTAGTCAATACAGACCCCAGTTTTCGTTCTCATTGGCTGGTGGCAGCTGCCTGTGCCTGTGGTCACTATCTCAAGGCCGTGGTCTTCTACCTGCTGAGAGAAAAATGAAGAGCAGGATAAACAAGTGACGGACAGCTGAACGCTTCAGCGGGGGTTTCTAGTCACTGCTTAAGCCTTTCACTGCTCTTATTAATGTGTTTACACTTGCACAACGTTTGCACTTTGGTAACCCTTTACAATAAGGTCTCGTTTGTTAACGTTAGTTAAATAACTAGTTCAGATGAACTAACTATGAACAATATATTTGTATAGCATTTAAGCTTTGTTAGAAATCCAATTGTTCATTGTTTGTTCATGTTAATTCGAGCGCATAAACTAATGTTAACACACATGTATTAGTAAATCTAGGCATTAACATTAAGATTAATAAATGCTGTAGAAGTTGACCTTATTGTAAAGTGTCCCCCAATTTTGTTTAAAAGGATATTGAGCTCTAAGATGAACCGCTATCTTTAAGGTTTTATGTGTTTAACCTGGCCTTTTGCACTCTAGGCATTCCTTGCTGTTACCATTTTTTTGTATTGAACCTAATGTTGATATGCAGAATATCTAGGCCAGCGGGAGAGGAAATTATTGTGACCTTTGAATTTGTGTGTGAAATAGAGTGTTCATGTACTTGGATTAATGCTGCCTATAGTCCAACGTTGTCTTATTGTCAAAGTTTCTCTGATTGTTAATACATTTTTCACTGTCTTGAGTGGTTTTGATGCTCTAAATGCAGATTATTAACAATCAAGCTTCAAAAATCCAACTGCCATCCACAATGCAGGGTAAAAAAAAATGACCAGGAGTTCCAAAGTACTGAATGTAAATGGCTGTAGGAGAGATTTGGGTTGACTAAAAAGATATAACATTTCAGTTCATGCCATATTTCAAGTCTGGACCTGTCAGCTATGTCATAGTGTTGTCTCTCTTTTGTTGTAATTTATTTTTGTGGAATATTTTCACCTTACATGTGGTGTTGTTGGCGCCGCCTTGAACAATTTGTGAAATATCATGGAGCCATCACTATATTAATAACTTAACTTGGTGTCTTAAAATTGTTTTGTTTTGTTCTTGTGTATAGTTCAGTTTATAACAAATAATTTTGTGGAAAACTACACATTGTTTTGTGTATGCTACACTGAATGTATGCTAAATAAAAATATACTTTTTTGTTTTTTTCCAAAAATCTATTTGCTGTGCTTTTCTTGCGGTAGGAACAGAACAACATAATAATAAAGCCTTTATGCTGATAATTCTACACAACATTAGTGTAATTGGTGGAAGCCGAGTGGGAGGAAGCAGTTTAGATCAGATAGAATAGTTTAGAGATATTGTTACTATGGTGATCACTCTCAACATGTGGTTTCCCTTACCCAGACTTTGAGAACACAGACATGAATTGAAATAATGGGTCTTACTGATTTACTGCATAAACACAAAGCATATTAATGCAAGTGATTGCATTTTACACCTACTATCACAGATATTGGGAGAAATTGAAGACTATGATGGTCTGTGTTCATTAAGATCAATGTTAAAGCAAATAATTCCTAATATGATCCAGATTATTTAGTCTGTAATCACTGAGGCACTGTCAACCTGAAAACTTTTTTTTTACTTCAACTTTCTGCCTAATAATTTCCAATGTCTACGCCTCACTGACACCTAGTGGCTGTAAATGAAACTACAGGCGCTCAATGATTAAAGTTATCACACAGGACAAAGGTGTAAACGTTTTAGATATTGTTCTTGATTTTCAGAAACTATCCAGTGACAGACTTTGATCTACAAAACTGAATACGCGTGATGATGAGTCAGCCTCCTGTCACATACTTGTGCAGATTATATTTAAAATTGATTTAAATAAATCAATGACAAAAATGTGGGTTTGTCAAATCTGTTCAATTTCAAAATCACGTCTTGGACGATGAAAAACAAAAACTATCATAAGCAGTTTAGTTAAATACTAAAGAACGGCTCAGGGCTCAGATTTAAAAAATGCATGCATTTATTTAGATATTTATCTAGTTAAATAGTTTTTGCACAACAACATGACATGTCAGATTCTGACAGTCAGAAATAGCACATTTAGACAGAGAATACACTTTCACGGCTGTTTCCCGGCGTTTGATGATACATATCAATTTCAAAACAGTAATGACAATACTGATTATGTACATTTATGTAGCGTTACATTCCACAACTCTTTATCACTCTAGTTAGCTTGTTTATATCTGCTTCCCAGAGAAGACAACACGTCCCGCCTTAAAATAAATTCTATTGGTTTAAAACACCACCAAATACATAGAAGGTATTTGATTGGTTACCGCAGAAATTACGCTTTCTGACCAAAGCGGAAGTGACTTTGTATTGGTCAGTACAGTGTAAGGAACACTCAACAAACAAGATAGGCTGAATCACTGTCGGGATGGATGCAGGTAAGAAAATCGCTGGAAAACAATTTGTTTTATATTTCGCTCATCTGCCCAGATGTCATGAAATTGTTAAAAAGAAAAATTCTTCTTTCGACAACCACCTACGCGCCTGTTATTGGAGAGGCCGCCTCTTCAGTTTGGGATTTTGTCGTTAAATATGGTAACGTTACATAGATGTCCCAACTGCTGCCAACTGGACAGTAAAACAGAACAGTCTGCTGTCAGATTAGGGATGGACACTGTTTTGTCTTTCTAGATGTCACTGCACCAAATGCCACGGCCATCCGTTAAAGCTGCCTGTGTTTTAGAGTCTATTGAGCTGCATTGTTGAGCATTATATGAGCGTTCCGGCGCACGAACGATACTGTTGGGCTGTGGACGCTTTTGGGATGTTGTCCGTGTCGTCTGTTATCAAATTTCTGCCTACTCTAATAATCTGTTTGCCAGTAACATTTATCACAGGGACTTTTGTGCACTGTGCCATGTCTTTAACCCTTTGATGCATGACATCCGTTACAATTAAAGGAATAGTTCACCGAAAAGTGAACATTTTGTCATGACTTGCCCTCAAGTTGTTCCAAACCTGTATGAGTTTCTTTCTTCTGTTGAACACAAAATAAGAACTTTTAAAGAATGTTACCAACCTTATTTTGTGTTCAACAGAAGAAGAAAACTCATACAGGTATGGAATAACTTAAGGGTAAGTAATAACAAAATGTTTTTTTTTGTTTTTTTTTGGTGAACTATCCCTTTAACAGCCGTTTTACATAGAATGAAACTTAAGAGACAAAGTAACGTTACACATACAGTACACAGCGGTACAGTGAAATTGGTGGGGGGGAAATCAGGTGCCACTTTACAATAATGTTCAGTTTGTTAACATTAGTTAAAGGGATAGGCCTAGTTCACCCAAAAATTAACATTCTGTTATCATTTACTCTCCTTCAAGTTGTTCCAAACCTGTATGATTTCCTTTCTTCTGCTAAACACATTTTATAGTATATTTTAAAGAAGGTTGGTAATTAAACAGTTGCTGGTCTCCATTGACATCCATAGTATTTTTTTTTCCTACTATGGAAGTCAATGGGGTCCATCAGTCGTTTGGTTACCGACTTTCTTCAAAATATCTTCTTTTGTGTTCAGCAGAAGAAAGAAAGTCATACAGGTTTGGAACAACTTGAGGGAGAGTAGGCTAAATGATGACAGAATTTTCATTTTTGGGTGAACTATCCCTTTAATGGATTAGGTATCAATCAACAATACATTATAATTAAGTGTTAATCTAAGTTCATTGTTCATTCTTTTTTTATTATAAAAAATGGTTAATTTACAACTCTTGAAACTGTTAAAATGTATATGTAAAATAATAATTAACCGTAACAAATGATCTTTGATTAATAATTGCTTTATTTGTTGCATCTTTTATTACATTTAACAGATGTGAAACTCCCTCAAAATACATCATATTTGAAAACACAAAAAGATTGGCAGTGATTATATGTAAAATGTTAAGATATATTTTTTTCTTTTGTGATAATTATAAAAATGTTTGCATTGGATGGTTAGGCCAACTAAATAGACTAAAAAAGGTGCCAAATTATGTTTTTGTTTTTACAAAAAAAATTTTATATTTCTGTTGGGCTGTGTAAGTGGTTTAGCTTCCAGTTGATCATTGGCTTTTCCCCCAACAGCTACTCTCACATACGACTCATTGCGCTTTGGAGAGATCGAAGATTTCCCAGAGACCTCTGAGCCTGTCTGGATTTTGGGAAAGCAGTTCAGTGCTCTGACAGGTAATAAAGTGGTAGACATTGAAGGTTTTGTGCTGCTGTGTTTGGTTCTTGTTGGTAACACGATGTTCTTCGTGTCCCAGAGAAGGATGATATTCTGGCAGACGTCACCTCACGTTTGTGGTTCACGTACAGAAAGAACTTTCAGCCAATTGGTGAGAGAAGTCATCAATCCTATTCTTACCGTCCAAGGACTGCATTTAATTATTCGTACGGATAGATAAATCTGTTTAGTTTGGTTTGTTAATGGAAGTAATGTTTCAGGTGGCACTGGGCCCACTTCAGACACTGGTTGGGGCTGCATGCTTCGATGTGGACAGATGATTCTTGGGGAGGCCTTGGTCTGCAGGCACTTGGGTAGAGGTAAGGCTACCAGATTTGAAAACTGGGATTGGTGATTATGATGTCTGCTGAAATCTGAGATGTAATGTGTGTTGTGTGTTTTATTAGACTGGAGATGGATTCCAGGTCAGCGGCAGAGAGCAGAATATATCAGTATCCTCAATGCCTTCATTGACAAGAAGGACAGCTATTATTCCATCCATCAAATAGGTACTACTCCTTATCTATCTATATTATAGGAATAGTGTTAATGTAGGGCTGTCGCGATAATATTGTATATTGTAGTACCGCGATACTGAAAAGCCAACCACAGATTTGGTCTTGGGAGAGTCTTGTTTTACACTTCATGCATGTGTATTGAATGTTACACAAGTTAATAAGGATAACAAGAGTGAATAATGTATTTTTTCCTGTCAACTGGCTCTTTTTTTACTTAAGACACTGTGTACCATTGTGATTTGGACAGAGTCTCTGTAGATTTGCACTAAACAAGCCTAAATTGTCAGTGAGTGAGAGAGAGAGAGATCGACTGAGAATGTGCAATTACCTGTATCTGTCTTTCTTCAGGTCGTCATATATTTGTGAAAAAAAGGTTTGCCATGTCCGAAGAGGAAAGCGATATCTTTGTTGTTTTGAACTATTAGTTTAATTAACTCATTGATGTTTAAAGAGTTAGTTCACCCAAAAATGAAAATTCTGTCAGTAATTACTCACCCTCATGTTGTTCCAACCGTGTAAGACCTTCGTTCATCTTCGGAACACAAATTAAGATATTTTTTATTAAATCTGAGAGCTGGATCACTCCTCCATAGGCTGCTAGGTGACCGAAACTTGCTGGCCCAGAAAAGTTATTAAAGACATTGTTAATATAGTCCAAGTGACTCCAGTGGCTTAATCTTAAGTATATCAAGCAACGAGAATACTTTTTGTGCGCAAAAACAAACAAAAATAACGACTTTATTCCACTATTCATTTCCTTCTCTCTGGGCCTCGAGTTAGTTCACATAGTGTTTTTGCGCTGCGCGTCTGTGTTACACGTCACCACGTAGGCTCACAATTGGCCGAAGCTGGTCATGTGTGTGATGCGTGATGACGTGCAACACAGACGCGCAGCGCAAAAACACTACGAGGTCCAGAGAGAAGGAAATGAATAGTGGAATAAAGTCGTTATTTTTGTTTGTTTTTGCGCACAAAAAGTATTCTCGTTGCTTGATATACTTAAGATTGAGCCACTGGAGTCACTTGGACTATATTAACGATCTCTTTAATAACTTTTCTGGGCCAGCAAGTTTCGGTCACCTAGCAGCCTATGGAGAAGTGATCCAGCTCTCAGATTTAATCAAAAATATCTTAATTTGTGTTCCGAAGATGAACGAAGGTCTTACGCGGTTGGAACAACATGAGGGTGAGTAATTACTGACAGAATTTTCATTTTTGGGTGAACTAACCCTTTAATGTCTCACTCTTCCCGCCACCTAGTGGCATAACAATGTAACTGCACTGATTGACAGCCTGTCTAGACGGTGTCACGCAGAGACGAGCACAGTGCTGATACTGGTGAAATATCAGCAGAGAAAGCCTCTCGTCCAGTCAGATTCGAAGATCGGACCTAACTGTTATACCCCAACAAGCTTAGCTTATTGTCAGCTGTATGTTCTGTTATATGGACCCTTATTTTGACTTTCTGTTCTGTTTCCTTTAGTTCTTGTTTCCCTGATCTGTTTAGTTTCAGTTTCATTGGTTACTGATTATGTCCTCATTTGTTCCTATAGTTATGTATTAGTTTCACATGTCTAGTTTACTTTTACTTTGTTCTACCCCTGTTTATATAGCCCTGTGTTTCAGTTGTTCTTTGTCAGTTCTTTTTTATGCTTTTTGTGGTTTGCATGATTCTCCTGCGTGTTCATTCAGAGTGTTTGGATTATTAATAAAGCATGTTCTGTCCTGTTCTGAACACATTGTAACACTTATCGCAATATTGAGCCACTCAAAATTACCATAAGGAAAATTTACCACAACAGCTCTCTTGACAGGTAAATTACTGTGGATGACATGGCTTGTTCTTTTTCCAGCTCAGATGGGTGTAGGTGAGGGAAAGTCTATAGGCCAATGGTATGGTCCAAATACAGTGGCACAGGTACTCAAGTAAGTTGGCCAAATCAAATTAAATATATCTATTTTTTTTATATAATTATTATTCAAATATATATATATATATATATATATATATATATATATATATATATATATATATATATATATATATATATATATATATATATATATATATATATATAAAAAAGTAATTTTTAGTCATATGAAATATAACTGTAAAAGACTATTGAAGCTAAGTAATCTTTAAATAAACTATTGTGCTTTGCTGTATTGGAATAAACCCATCTAAACTTTTATGCCCATCTAGGAAACTGGCAGTATTTGACTCCTGGAGCCGACTGGCAGTTCATGTAGCTATGGACAATACTGTGGTCATAGAGGAAATCAGTGAGTTTTCTTTCATAGTGCCCACATGTAATCTGCAGCCTTCTTTTGCACTAATTTAGAGGGGATTCTGTGGAATGGATTTGAGCTGACTATACTTTACTCTTATTAGTAGCTGAAAGCATGATATAATTAGCCAGTATATTTAAAGGGATAGTTCACCCAAAAATGAAAATTCTGTCATTACTTACTCACCTCATGTCGTCACAAACCTGCATGACTTGTGCTGACTAACATGAAAGAATATAAAGATAGAGATGACAGAATTTATATTTATGAGTCAATATATACATGTATATTATATAATATCACAATCTGACATACCTCTTCTGACTGATTTGTGGATTCTTTTTGTGTGTGTTTGTTTTTGATTGCAAATTAGGGTTAGTACGCAACAGACCAATTAGAACACATTTTCATCACAGTTGGTTTATAAATAAATATTGTTCTAGGTGAATTAATTGATTTATCTGTTATACAATGCCTTTTTTGTTTCAACACAAATGATTTCCACAACCAAAGTTGATGTTATTATTTTTTAAATCACTTGCCTCTGCAACTTTGCAACCCAAAAATAAATATAATTATATACAATAAAAAAATATATATAATATAATAACTGAATGTTAATTTTAGCCAGTGGATATGTATTTGTTCCCTTTCTTTAGTATTTTGTTGAACCAGCTTCAGAGATATTACAACTATCAGCCTTGGGTCTCTCTTAATTTTGCACAATGTGAGCCATATTAGCTCATTCCTCTTTGAAAAATCACTCAGACTGTACCAGGTCATTCAGCAGTTCATTTTTTCAGAGATGTTGGATAAGATTGAAGTCAAGACTGACTCAAGGGCATTAATTTCTTCATTTTAAGTCACTTCAGTGTTACTCAGTGTGCTTTGGGTTGTTGCCCTACTGAAACGTCCTTAGTTTATACTTTCTGGGAAAAAGGAGTAGGTGTTTAGCAGCATTCATCAATCTTAAGAAGACTGCCAGTGCCTGCTGCTGAAAAGCACCTCAGTAATATAACAATAACACTGCCATCAGCGTATTTCACTGTGGGCATGGTGTTACCTGGCTAATGTACAGTGTTAGATTGTACACCACACAAACAACTGTGTTTGAGCCAAAAGTTTTACTTTAGTGTAATCAAACCACCGGGCTTTATTCCATGTCTTTTGTTTTTACAGATGACAGCTTTTTCTTTTTCAATTTCCCCAAAAGCTCTTTTTTGTGCGGTAGCTTGAAGATGGTTGTCCCATAGAAATCTTTTGTAACTTGGACAGAGACCGTAGCTCAATTACTGCAAATGTAAACATACCTAATGACTTTTGAAACTTGGTCAAAGTGTCTTAGATATGTTAAGTTTGGAGAATTGTGAAATTGCACAAACCGTGTTTTTAATCAAGGTTGTACTACTGTACCTTTTTTTTTACAGGACTGTGTCATTATGTGTGTATCAGATGTTTTTAGTGTAAGGAAGATATAGACTTGAGAAGGAAATTCTGACTTCACAATTGTCCTAATTAGCCAATAAATGACTACGGTATTTGATAATGGTTGTTTGTACTGGCTGTCCGTAGAGAGGCAGTGTATGCCGTGGCTGGACTTCGACAGGGGTGCATGTGCGGTTTCAGACGAGCCTCTGGAGATGAATGGTGATCGGGAGGGGGCTTGTGCTCTGGCAGAAGAGGAGACGGCTTTGTGGAAACCCCTTGTTCTGCTGATTCCTCTGAGACTGGGCCTCAGTGATATCAATGAAGCTTATATTGAACCACTCAAGGTAAATCTATAACATCATCTGATGTATGAATAGATGTTAACACTGTTAAGTGTGAGTAAAATGTCATCTACTATAGCTTTGGTGTTGGGCTTTATTTTCATATCTTATCCACAGCAATGCTTCATGATGCCTCAGTCTTTAGGAGTAATAGGTGGAAAGCCAAACAGCGCTCACTACTTCATTGGCTTTGTAGGTGAGCAGGTTTTCTTAAAGCTAAACCTATAAAAAGTCTGTTCTCAACTGGTGGCTCGTGACCCAAAATGGTTTACCAGTCCTTCTGATGAGAATCTAAGATGACCGGGAAAAACAAACAATACAAAATGCGAAAAATAGGTGCAGCTTCTCATTTATGGTAGTTTGGATGGCAAAATAAGTTTTGCGAAACTTATTCGCATTACACCTTTGCGCGTGCGAATCAAAATCGACGGTAATTTGCAGCAAATTCGTCTGGTTTACAATTTTGAAAAATGTACATATTATTTACTCCGTATGCTGAAATAATGTACAACCCAGACTACATTAAGTTAAATATGGTTTGTCAATCAGTGTGCTTAATGCTATAAATATTTTTTTTAATACTCTATTATTTTGAGACAAAGACAATTTTGTTTATTTGTGTATTACAACCCATTTTGTGTTGGGACGCCACTTCATGTCCAATGTAAAATATGAGTTGAGAAGCACTACTGTTTTACTGGGAGGTTAAGCTATCTGTGTAGTAAAGATTAATTCAATGTTAAATGCTGAATGGCAGCATATCATTTCAAACGGCTTCATTATATTTTCTTATTGATGACGCCTGGCAGGTGAGGAGCTCATTTATCTAGACCCCCATACAACTCAGCCAGCTGTGGACCCAAGTGAAGGGGGTCATTTCCCAGACGACTCCTACCACTGCCAGCACCCTCCCTGCCGAATGCACATCTGTGAGCTTGACCCCTCCATTGCTGCTGTAAGTATAGCTTGATGCAGAAAAAAACAAATTCTTCATTTCAGTATCCTTTATGTCCACCTAGTAGTGCTCAACTGAGGAACCCATTTGACCCCATCAGTGTCCACAAAAAAGATCACCAAATCAGGATATTATGATTTCTGAAGGATCATGTGACACTGAAGACTGTAGTCACATTATACAGCTGCATATGTATAGAAGTATTGTTATTTGCTAAAGAGAAATATGTATTTATTCTTGGATTATCATTCCATTTTCCTCTCAGTTGCCTGATATCAAGAGTATAACAAGTGCTCATTTAGCTTGGAAAACTTTGGGATTAAATTGGTAAATACAGTTGTTGTTAGGTGTCAAAAACAGTAAAAAGTAATTTCCTTTGAATAACAGTCATCTATGCCAAATTTTGTCCATCAGGGCTTTTTCTGTCAAACAGAGGATGATTTTGATGACTGGTGTGCACAGATTAGTAAGGTACTTAAGCCAAAAATGGCTTCTTTTTTTCGTAGTCTCCGTTCATGTTTGTTCCTCTGGCTCACTGGCCACTTTTGTTTTTCCCTTGCACAGGTTTCTAACTGTAGAGGTCTTCCTATGTTTGAATTAGTAGACAGTCAGCCATCTCATCTAATTGGCGCCGAAGTAATTAATCTTACTCCAGGTAATCTCTAATACTGCTTGTTCATAGATTCAGAATTCGAAGATTTGCATTTATAATGTATTTATTTATTTTTCCTTAACAGAATTTTCGGATTCGGACCGGCTCGAGCGCTTCTTTGATTCTGAGGATGAAGAATTTGAAATCCTGTCTTTGTGAGGACCAGTTGCATTTGCCAGACTTTCAGAGTTCTGTGGTAAAGCCTCCTCAGAGGAAAGAAAGAGAAGAATACCATTGACGTCCAAGGCCACTGTGGAATAGTCACCTGCGTCAAAACACACAGCTTTCTTCTTTAACAGCTATATTGACTGCTCTGTCACCCTGAGTGAGCCGAGGTCAGGTTTCATGGTCACAGGCACTCAGGACCATCAGTATGTATGTACTTTGTCGCATTTACGTGTATCCATATTGAGTCTTAACGCTATAGATTAATTTTTAAGTGATATGGTGCCTTTTTACCCCCTTAACTTAAACACAGGTTTGCGCATAACACATTTTATGGTTTCGGTTAGGAGACTTGCTAATCAAATTTGATTCAGCATTTACTCTCAACCTTGAAATTTTGGACCTGTATCAAATTGTAAATGACAGCTAAGGAAGGTTGGTTCATTTGCAGACTGGGTGGGATTGCTCGTGTAATTATACAAGAATGAGTTTGTCTTCATGTTTAAAATCTCTGTATACACAAGTTTATTTTATGAATATTTATTTAATCATTAAAAAATAAAAATGTCTTAGGTTTTTCCACTATTCAACAGTGACATAAAAACCAAAGAAAAGTTTAAGGTTTGGGAGCAGGTGGAGATCTGTTCACTTCCACAGCTCTCCAACTGGCTGATTCTCGGCTAAACGGATGATGTCTTCACTCAAAAGCTTAATATCTTTGTGCACCTCTTCTATGGTCCTTGCAGCATCAATCACCTAGACGAAGAAAGACGCAAGATAAATATTACACTAATTTAAAGATAGTTACCTACTGTAAATGTACAATAATTAGGATTACACTAAATAAATCACCTTCCAGTTGATTGAGGAATCTTGCATGAGCTCTTCGAACCTTTGTGAAACTGTGCGTTGGAAAGCGCTCGTCTCATACCGTTCAGTTCCATATTCTCCACGGTTTGCCGCCGTACTGGGGTTGAGTTGCAGAAACATCACCAGGTCTGGTTTTGGAAGGCCCACATCTGGATTCATGCACCACTCCAGAGAGAAGCCCTGAACATGTAAAACATCTATCTGCTTAGGTTCAGATCCCGTTAACTGTTCCAAACAAAAACTGTAAAATAACTTAGTGAGCATTTTAAGAATATACGCTACATTTAAAAAGAAAAAAATATTTGGGGTTTGGTAACACTTAACAATAAGGTTTCATTAATTAACAATTGTTAATGTATGATCTAACAATGAACAAAAGCTTTGTTACAGTATTTATTCATCTTTGTTAATTTTAGTTATAAAAATAGTCGTTTTTAACTGTGAACAAACAACTTCTGATTTTAATGTATTTTGAAATTTAAATTTAGAGTAATAAATGCTGTAGTTATTGTTCATTCTTAATTCATGTAAACTAAAGTTATTAACTAATGAAACCTTATAGTAAAGTGTTACCAGTGTTTTTGAGATGTCTCTTCTGCTCACCAAGGCTGCATTTATTTGATCAAATACAGTAAATCATTGTGAAATAATCTTTTAAAATAACTTTTCTGTTTTAATATTAGAAAATGTAATTTATTCCTGTGAATTTTCTATAGCCATTAGTCCTGCACCATATCATCCTTCAGAAGTCATTCTAATATCCAACATTTCTTCTTCATATCAATGTTGAAATGTTATGTTACTGTTGGTGGAAAATTATAAATTTAGGATTCTTGTGATTTTTGTTACATTGAAGTATAACAATAACACTCACAGGCTTGGCACTAGTAAAAGCCACTCCTGAAAACGCATAGCGGTCCACCACTAGATTAATCCCTTGTTCCAACTTCTGTTTCATCAGAGGCCTGAAGTCAGAAAACAGATCGGTCGAATGATACATCAATGAAACATTCCTGTGCATGCACTTCACTTTATTAATAAAACTGGAGAGATAACCTACACCATTTCCCATCGGTTTGCAGAAAACAGCAGGTGAACAGTGTGATCCTCCAGATTACTCTTCTTCTCTAAGTATGAACTGATGAGCTGACCAATCTTAGTGGTTCTGTCTGTGTAGAAAACAATTCATCCTCAGTACATGAAATACAAACACTGCACATGAAAACAAAATCCCAGTGAGCTGCCACGTGTGAAGTTAGTTATAGGTGTAGCTATGTTTTCTGGTATTTTATATGTATACATGTATATGTCCTATTGATTTCACAAGCGTTGCACCAATGTTTATAAACAAGAGCTGCAAATATTGCGGGATGCTTCACTATCACGTTATTATTTCATAGTCTGTCTAGATAAAGCTCCACAAAAAGCCTGGTTTTCACCTGGAAATCGCATAATTTCTGCCGCTCGTCCGCTCTGCTGTAACGCCTGTACAAGTGTTTGGCATTGCGTAGTTTTCCCGGCTCTGTCAACTCCTTCTAGAACAATCAAAGCTCCTCTTCTGCAAGACATGGCTCTTGAAAACAACTGAAAATGTGGAACAGTAGAGAGGAAATGCTAGCACTGGTTAGCAAATCAATCCAAGGCCGTTGTCTCTTTACGCGGTTCTTTTCTAAAAAACAAAAAAAAACAACAAAAAAAACACCCTAAACATCGTCCTATCGTCCTCCCACTTCTACGGTGTCCGCGAAGGTACACGATTCTTCACGAATCCGAACTCCATTGTCAGTGAAGAGTGTTTATATTTTTTTTATCCATCTTTATCTAAGTTTTCATTATATCATCCACAGACATTATGGTTTGGCAGATGTAATATATTATTTATTTACTTACTTACTTAAAGTGTAATTAAGTATTCATTGTAAGCATCTCTGCCTTTATTGGGTTTTTTTTAATGTCTGAATGCACATCAAATATGTAACTTATTTTGATGTAAATGTTATATATTAACAAAACGTTATTAATTAGTGCAAACTTCTATAAACCTATACAAAATAATTTACATTTTAGCGCTTTTGTTCCCTTTTTTATTAAAATTAAAAAAATACAAACCACATTTTCTAATGCTGAAACACAGCAGTAACTAATAAAGAAACAAATAAAAAATTTAAATTAAAGGGTATCACATTTAACAGAGGTCGTTCTTTGGGCTTTTTGATATTTGTTTTGTTACACTGGGACAAATTTCCATGAAGCAAATTTCACGTGAATTTGTATTCCCACGTCATTCGCCCGTGCGTGTCACGTCATATCCGTACACGGTGGAAAATTTCTTAAATAGATCGATGGGTGCAGCCAAAGACCATTTTTGATATTGGGCCTATATATTTATTTGTATTATTAGGGGTTCAAGCATGAAATGCTGAAACCCTATTGTAATTGTAAGGATTCGTAAAACGCATCGCGCAGGACAAACCGTAAGGCCTAGAGACTTGAAACCTGGCCAGATGGTAGGCCTCAATTTGGGGACAACCTATCAGAGTATGACCCTGATTGGCCCATAGGTGGCGCTACAGCAACCAAAAGTTCAAAATCGCTCATAACTCTTAGACTGTTTGTCCCAGGATCAAGTGTCTTATATCGTTGGAATCCTTGGCTCAAGGTGGACAAAATGGCTATCTCCGATTTGGATGTAGGCAGGGAAAATTTTCTGCTATGTTGAATTTTGTCCAAAACCTACTTTTGCGAACTAGTCCCTGGTTTTTCGCCCGATCGGAACCAAACCAGTCTATGACAATTCTCTGGACTCTCTAGATCAATAATTATCAAAAAAAAGTTGAACTTTGGCATTTGCGTGGCTGTAACAGGGTCATTTAGAAAAGGGGCGTGGCAAAATACGCTCAAAAGCCTATAAATCCCAAAGGAAAACTCAGAACTTCACCAAAATTGATGAGCATATGTGTGAGAACATGGTGAGGAAGCATGCAGAGTTTCATGGAGATCGGACCATAGGTGGCGCTATAACTGGCAAAAAGCCTTCATTCTTATTAGGGGTTCAAGCATGAAATGCTGAAACCCTATTGTAATTGTAAGGATTCGTAAAACGCATCGCGCAGGACAAACCGTAAGGCCTAGAGACTTGAAACCTGGCCAGATGGTAGGCCTCAATTTGGGGACAACCTATCAGAGTATGACCCTGATTGGCCCATAGGTGGCGCTACAGCAACCAAAAGTTCAAAATCGCTCATAACTCTTAGACCGTTTGTCCCAGGATCAAGTGTCTTATATCGTTGGAATCCTTGACTCAAGGCGGACAAAATGGCTATCTCCGATTTGGATGTAGGCAGGGGAAATTTTCTGCTATGTTGAATTTTGTCCAAAACCTACTTTTGCGAACTAGTCCCTGGTTTTTCGCCCGATCGGAACCAAACCAGTCTAGGACAATTCTCTGGACTCTCTAGATCAATAATTATCAAAAAAAAAGTTGAACTTTGGCATTTGCGTGGCTGTAACAGGGTCATTTAGAAAAGGGGCGTGGCAAAATACGCTCAAAAGCCTATAAATCCCAAAGGAAAACTCAGAACTTCACCAAAATTGATGAGCATATGTGTCAGAACATGGTGAGGAAGCATGCAGAGTTTCATGGAGATCGGACCATAGGTGGCGCTATAACTGGCAAAAAGCCTTCATTCTTATTAGGGGTTCAAGCATGAAATGCTGAAACCCTATTGTAATTGTAAGGATTCGTAAAACGCATCGCGCAGGACAAACCGTAAGGCCTAGAGACTTGAAACCTGGCCAGATGGTAGGCCTCAATTTGGGGACAACCTATCAGAGTATGACCCTGATTGGCCCATAGGTGGCGCTACAGCAACCAAAAGTTCAAAATCGCTCATAACTCTTAGACCGTTTGTCCCAGGATCAAGTGTCTTATATCGTTGGAATCCTTGGCTCAAGTCGGACAAAATGGCCATCTCCGATTTGGATGTAGGCAGGGAAAATTTTCTGCTATGTTGAATTTTGTCCAAAACCTACTTTTGCGAACTAGTCCCTGGTTTTTCGCCCGATCGGAACCAAACCAGTCTATGACAATTCTCTGGACTCTCTAGATCAATAATTATCAAAAAAAGTTTAACTTTGGCATTTGCGTGGCTGTAACAGGGTCATTTAGAAAAGGGGCGTGGCAAAATACGCTCAAAAGCCTATAAATCCCAAAGGAAAACTCAGAACTTCACCAAAATTGATGAGCATATGTGTCAGAACATGGTGAGGAAGCATGCAGAGTTTCATGGAGATCGGACCATAGGTGGCGCTATAACTGGCAAAAAGCCTTCATTCTTAGGGGTTCAAGCATGAAATGCTGAAACCCTATTGTAATTGTAAGGATTCGTAAAACGCATCGCGCAGGACAAACCGTAAGGCCTAGAGACTTGAAACCTGGCCAGATGGTAGGCCTCAATTTGGGGACAACCTATCAGAGTATAACCCCGATTGGCCCATAGGTGGCGCTACAGCAACCAAAAGTTCAAAATCGCTCATAACTCTTAGACCGTTTGTCCCAGGATCAAGTGTCTTATATCGTTGGAATCCTTGTCTCAAGGTGGACAAAATGGCTATCTCCGATTTGCTCGCCCTTTAGGCGCCAATTTGAGTAAATTGCATTTTTCAAAAACCTATTTTTGCGAACTTCTCCTAGGTTTTTTGCCCGATCGGAACCAAACCACTGCAAGAATATTCTCTGGAGTCTGACAATCAGTAATCATCCAAAAAATTCAAAATTTCAATTAATGGTCGATAAGGGGACCAAAATATTTGATGGCACCAGGGCCACTTTTACTAAAACGGTTATAAATTGTGAACACAAAGAGATTTTTTTGCTAAACTTGGGATACATCTTCCTAAGCTCAATCTGAGATCACTTGAAAAAAATCGCAACAATTGTCCACTTGGTGGCACTATAAAATGGTTATAACTTGTGAACAGAAAGAGATATTTTCGCAAAACTTGGGACACATGTTCATGAGCTCATTCTGAGGTCACGTGAAAAAAATCATGACAATTGGCCACTTGGTGGCACTATAAAATGGTTATAACTTGTGAGCGGAAAGAGATATTTTCGCTAAACTTGGGACACATGTTCATAAGCTCAATCTGAGTTGACATGAAAAAAATCTTGACAATTGGCCACTTGGTGGCGCTATAACAGTGAAAAAAATCATAACAATTGCTATAAGCGCACCCAACTGTTAGTCTGCTGAAAATTGGCACGCAGTGTCTTTGTCCAGGGTGCCATGATAGTCTATGAGAACATTGGTGTATCTCAAAAAACTCAGTATACGTCATTGGCACAATGCCTTGAAGGAGCCTTAGAAGTTTCAAGCCAGTGTTTTTTCACAGGAGTGACCTCCTAAGACTCCTGAATCCTTGCCGAGTCCAACAATACCAAACATGACAGGTTTCGCCCATAGACTGTAAAAAATATGGACAAAGCGTCTGTGACGTCACCCATAGACTTTCTGCAGAACGGTTTTGAAGCCTTTTATGGGGGGTATGGGCGGCACCATCTTTGAAAATCTTGGGAAATCCTAACCCCGCCCACCTTCTGACGCAGCGCGCGTCACTCAGCTCGCTCTGCTACTCCGGTTATCTCTGTGTATATTTTAGGCAACGGAATATGTTATAAAACACCATACTAACTCTTTTTTTTTCATTTAAAGAAATCTTAATATTATAGCCACACAAATGTGGTTCAGGCAACGCGTATTGATTATATTCACTGCACATAGTTTGCATATTTATAAAAAAAAACAAAATATAAAACACAAACCTGCCTCTTTTCGTTTTAAATATAATATAAAAATATTAAACATTTTGAATATGGTCCAGGCAATATGTGCATTTGTACTAAACAACAGATTTTGCAGTAAACAACATATAGATCATCTTCGTTGTGTTAAAATTTAAAATGACAAAACTCAACCCAGTCTCTTTTTGTTAAATTTCAGTTGTATCAATATTAGCCATTATAAAAGTATAAGTAAAAGGTATAAGAAGCTATACAAATAAAGCAAACAATTCAGTCAAACACACAAAGTCAGCGCTCGATCTAGTCTAACAATACAACAGTAAAGTTAAATAGTTTATAAAGTTATGAAACTTCCCCTCAGCAAAAACGTTTGGCCAGGGAACAAATTATAGTTTCACAAAACCAAAAATCGCCCGTTGGATATAGACAAGACGAATTATATCTCATGTTTAACCACTACAGAGACCCCAGGGTCAGCGGCGAACGACTAGCCGAGGAAAAGCTGTTCCAGGCAGGGTACATGCGCCGAGCGCCCGGTCATCATCGCTGGATCTCACAACTGGATAAAATTTTCATAAATCTTTAAATAAACCACAGATTTGAGCTTTAAATAACTACATTCTCGCCTGAAAAACTCTTAAAACTACATTTCATGATACAGAAACCGTAGTATTATATTTCAACTGTGTTAAAAAATGGCGCTTCTTATGTTGTCATTCTCCTTGGCCCAGCCATTATTATTATTATTCTGCCGTAAAATGCATCGTGCAGCCCAAACCGTAAGTGCTGGAGACTTGAAACTTTGCCAGATGGTAGTACAAAATCGAGGAAAGGTTGACAAAGTATGACCCCGATTGGCCAATAGGTGGCGCTATAGCAAGCAAAAGTATGAAATCGCTAATAACTCCTAGACGGTTTGTCATAGAATCAAGTGTCTTATATCACTGTAATCCTTGGCTCAAGACGGTCAAAACGTATATCTCCGATTTCATTTCCGCCTAGGAAAATTTTCCGCCATTTTGAATTTTGTCAAAAACCTACTTTTGCAAACTAGTCCTAGGTTTTTCGTCCGATCGGAACCAAACCAGTGCAGAAATGTTCTCTGGAGTCTGAATATCAATAATTATCGAAAAAATGTTTAAATTTGATTCACGGTTGCTAAGGGGCGCCAAAATGTTAGTTGTGGGAGGAGCCTATTTGACTAAAACGGCTATAACTCGAGAAGTAAACTAGGTATCTTCACCAAACTCGGTACACATGTGTAATAGTTCAATTTGAGGTCACAGTAAAAAAAACGCAACGATTGAACACTAGGTGGCGCTATAACTTGAAAAAAAACATGAAAAGGGCTATAACCACCTGACCATTTGTCCGATTGACTTGAAAATTGGTATGCTGTGTCTTGGTCCAAGGTGCCATGTATGCCTATGAGGACATGGACGTATCTCAAAAAACATGGCCGCCATCGGCCAATGAAGTTTGAGCACCTATTAGACAAGGTTAACGGAGGCTGATCGGAACGAAACTGGATGGGCATGTTCGACTCATGGCCCAAGAGGTCTGTAAGAATTTTGAAAGAAATCGGCCACTAGTTGGCGCTAACGAGTTTTTCCGTCTCTGTGATCACGTGGTGTTGCATACATCCAAAAAATATGCATATCAGTTGATAGATCTCCTCATACTGAACAACTTTGCCTCAAGAACCATTGCTGTCAATCAAACCGTTCATTTAATATTCGCAAACATGTTAAAAACCTACTTTTGCGAACTAGTCCTAGGATTTTTGCCCGATCGGAACCAAACCAGTCTAGGACAATTCTCTGGACTCTCTAGATCAATAATTATCAAAAAAAAGTTTAACTTTTGCATTTGGATGGCTATAATAGGGTCATTTATAAAATGGGCGTGGCAAAATACACTAAAAAGCCTATAAATCCTAAATGAAAACTCAAAACTTCACAAAAATTGGTGAGCATATCGTCGCATCACGCCGCGTATCTCCCGCCCTGTGGAGGCATCTCGCGGTCTAAGCGTCTCTGGAAGCTCAGCATTGGATAGCCGAATAACTCTGTGAGGTAAAGTATCAGCAAACGTTTGTTTTGACAACTGTTCAAGTTTATTATATATTCGCAATATATTTACAACTGTTATTTACCAGTAAATGGTCTAGACGAAGTAATTGTCACTGTTTATTGTGGAGATGTAAACGCACGGGCCTGTTAACTTAAGCAATACTTTTAAGGTAGTCTAATATTTTTCTGACTAATAAATTACTGACACAGTAAAGGGTAGATTTAAATAAAGAATAACGAATTTTAAATAAAGAAAAACAAAATTTAAATAAAGAAGAAACTAAATAAAAAAAAAGAACAAATGAAATTTAAATAAAGAAAAATGACATTTAATTAAAGAAAGAAAAAACGAAAATTAAAGAAAAAAACGAAATTTAAATAAAGAAAAACGAAATTTAAATAAAGAAAAACGAAATTAAGTTAAATTAAAAACGAGATTAATTTAGACTGATAACGGGTAAAAAGGCTAATAGCCTACATGTTGGGTCCGTGTACTTTTTCGTCCATTCATTATTCTATTTCGGAATGAAAGATGAAATGTAAAAAAAAGGGTGCAGCTTGTTTTTTGTTTTTTTTTGTTTAAAAGAAAAAAAAAACAGAAATGGCTATTTTTTTTGTACATAGCATAGCCTACTTTGTTGTGATTTTTAGTATCATAATGATTAATAAATGCAAGCACAATTATCCGTGAACTTGATTTGAAGCCTTTCAACTTGTGTGTGTGCAAAATTCAGAATTAAATGAATGTGCAGCAATTTGTACAAATAGAGTCTGTAGGTCTACTATATTGTTGAAAGTATGAAAAGTGAACAGCACGAGTAACAGGATGCACAATTTGAGACGGATCAGACATGATTTTGACCACTTCATTAAGTTTGGTTTTGTAGAAAGCCTTTCTTTAAAGTGAATTTCGTTTTGTATAAATTGTATCTTAATTTTAATCAATTTTTCATCAGCCGATTGCCTGGAGTGGATTTAATAAATAAGAGGCAAATATATAGCAGACAATATAATCATGGAGGCGCCCGCGCGGTCACTTGCATTGCACGTTAACTGGAGCTCATCTCATCCTAACTTAACGAACTCAGTGTATGCCTCACACAGACATGAGAAAGACATCAAATACACATAGCTTGAAAAGTCTTTTAACGAAATAATTCAAAACGAAAAGAAAAAGGCTACTCTCTGATTATGTATGATTATATGATCATAGCCTATAGCCTATTTTGTGAATTGTTCATTCCCGGTTGGCACACATTTTGCCTTTACAAAAGTGCCGCACTAGGCAATTGCCTAGTTCGCCTATATGGACACGCCGGCCCTGGGGTCAGCAATGAGTGTATTGATTCATTGTCCCTTCATAGTTTGCAAGAGACATTTAATAAACTGAGCGTATTTAATAAACTGAGACGTAGGCTATTTAATAAACTGAGCGTAGCCTATTCATCTGTCAATATGAAACGCGACTTGGCCATTCTAATTATTGATCGGAAGAACGCGTATCGACCACCGTTACTGTAAAATATGCACGTATGTCCATTTAAACTCGATTTTGGTCAAATGTCGATTATATCATTACACTGGCAATAATATGGTTACATTTAAAGATGCTGTACCAAGTATGACAACGCTACGTTCAACTGATTTTGAAATTAGGTGTTTTTTTCACTTCCTGAAAAGTAACCGTTTTGGACATACGTGAGTTTCATCGGGCAGCGACGATATGTAACATAACATCATTAACAAGTGTTAATGAAAAATTCATTGTTCTTGTGTCCATTCATTTAAAACTTGTTGATTTCATTTGAGTGTGTGTAAAAGCATTTCTAACAGCTGAATTGGGGGTAGGAAAGAGCAGATGTAATAAACCAGATAGCCCGGGGAGATAACAAACACCTAGGCACGAGAAAGAATCTTAGTCGAAGAATACAGGATGTCATATAGTAGGGTCCCAGGCCCCCTCCTGAGGAAAGCAGGAGGTCATTTAGATTGTAAATGAAGGCCTTTTGGCTTCTCAGGGACAAAGAACAGCATGACCTGCCCAGGGGGGGGGGTAGAACCAGTCCATACTAGATGTCTTTAAGGAAATTTACAGAGACTGGGAAAGGAGGAGTCAAGAATGTCAGAAACCTGTATAAAATGTCTCAGTTTTATTATGTCAGTAGGCTTTCTGTTTCACATCTGGGTGGCTGCGGTTGCGAAAAGATTCCTCAAAGAATAAAGCCTTTTCTTCTATATTACAATTTTGCCTTTTGAGTGTTGTCTTACACCTGTGATGCTGTTTTTCCAAGTGAGATAAAAATTGCTTTTACAGCTGGTGTCAGAAGTGGGATCCTGTGCGGACGCTTCTTCTCCTGGTCCTGAGAACGGATTTGACGGGAAAGTGCACGACCTCGGCAGCAACAGGCGGCCGTCTCATACCTCGACGGTTTGAGATAGAAACTCAACAGATTACGAGAGAGAGAGGCAAAACCCCGCACTCAGGGCCAGTGAAAGAAAACTCCCACCAGGATTAAAAAATCCGCGACGATTGCGGGAAAAACAGAAAAGCATCTCTGGGTAAGAAACGGCAAAATTGTTTTATTGAAGTTGAGTGTAATTTGATAATTGTGAGTGAACGTGAACCATATTGGCTGAGTTTTGCTTTTTGGTACGGGCGAAAGTTGATTCAGGGGAATCACAATTTTTTTGGGGGTAAGGGAATTGATCTGAGGAATTCGAATCAGTTTCTACCTCACTTAGCTCGTTGGTGGACGGAAAGCCCACAGGTGATTCAGGGGAATCACAGATTCAGGGGAATCACAGATTCAGGGGAATCACAGATTCAGGGGAATCACAGTTATTGATTAATTAGTTTTACTCAAAAGTGCTAGTAACCGATTTAGGTGGACGGAAGAGCCACGTCAAATCAGAATTAATCGAGCGCTGGAAAGTGCTTATAGGAAGTTTTTGAGTGAAACGTAATTACAAACCACCCGACCGATCTTGGGGTAAGGGAAAGATCGGGTCTGTTGAAGACGTTTGACAGATACTGTAAGACACGTGTCGAAATTGTGAAATCCAGAAGGGAGATTCAGCCAAAATGGGATCATCAAACAGTAAAACAGATAATTTTTATACACCAATTTTCTGTCAAAGGAGAAATAATGATGGTGGTAAATGTAAATGTATTTCCCCGAGGCGGGAACCTTGAGTAAGATAAGACTCAATGTCGTAAAAGAATCAATAGAAAAGAACGAGGGAAAACAGAATGGTTGTTATGTGTGTGTTAAACGTGTGTAAAGGACGCACACACGAATGCATACGCTGATTTACTTTCTGCTACCTGCAATGAAAAAAAAAAAAAAAACAAAAAAAAAAACAAAAAAAAAACGGTTGGAAATCTTTATGTGTGGCTGATGAAACTTTGAGCAAAGTTATGACTGATGATTTGAGCAGTGTTGTGAATGATGAGCATATGAGATTGTACAAAGGTAGCCTACAGGGTTTTCTGAAATGCTAACTTATCCGTTACTAGTCAGAAAGGGTTGTTGAAGTTTGTTCATGAGTGTAAAACTGTGAACGGACAGTGAATTGTTGGATGGGAAAGAAGCAGATAAAAGAGAACAGAGTCGATGCAGAAGGAACTGATATGTAGGGAACGATAGAGTTCATGGAACTATTTATGAACGCCTGATTAAGTCAAATTAAGTTGAAATGGTACGAAAAGTGAGTTTTAGATGGAAATGGGGCGTTGAGTATGATTAACAGGGATTGGCATGATATAAGGATAAGGAATGTTTCATTAAGTAAAACGATTGTCTTTTGAACCTAAAGGGTCCAGCTATGCTGGGAGTACAGCAACAGCGCTTGCTTGTTCAAACCAGCTTCTGGATGTTAAATGTATACTTGTTTTGTAATCAGTGTTGTTGATGATAATATCAAATTAGAAAATGTCCAGAGATTGGATATTTTGTTGATATTAAGCCATTTAAGGAAATATATTGTTTTATAAAGGAAATTATGGGTTGGAGATAATTTCCCCAGACATGTGTGACTAAAGTTAATCAGAAACTTTGTGAAACCCATTTAGAATATTTAGATTTTCCGTGTCGCTTATGAAAATTAATGTTCTGCCAATAATAGTGATGTGAATGTGCTTTATTGTATTAATGTTATGAAAAGAGAACAGAGTATTGAAGAATAGATTGCCATATTTTTGTAACAAGAGTTGAAGGTGCAAGCGGCTAAGATAGCTGTCTGTGTAATTTAGAGACTGAGAAGATTTAGAGAATCTTGTGTTTTCTGTGAAACAGTAGAGATAAGTAGGACTGAATAATTATAATACAATTTTGTGATTTAAGTTGAATCTGCAAACTAACCATTTGATAGAAGAATAAGCTTTTAAAAACCAGTGTTGATGAAATTAATGACACGTTAAAGTTTTAATACTGTATGAAGAGTAACTGAACAGCCCTGATAAATAGTGAGATAAAAAAGAGCAAATGCTGTAAGCAGTTCTGCTCACGCTCTGAAGAGATTTGCAGATGATGTTTAGTAAAGGTTTGATTGTAATTAGAAAGATAAACAATAACTTAACTGGCTCCAAAGAAAGAAAGTGCCAAAATGACACAAATTTAAAGAAAAGTCTGTGTTAATATGGGTTAGAAAGTAGATCAATGTTAATATGATGAAGATTATAATTCGGCTATTGTAATTGAATTTGCAGCTGGGACAGTGGGGGAGAATGCAGAGAACTTATCAGTGGCTCTGTTTGCATTTCCTGAATACAACACAATGTTTCAGAAGTGCAAAATAGGGTGAAGCTGTTAGAAAGATAAAAGGCAGAATAACAGAGAGTGTTTTATTGCAGTCAGCTGGGTCATTCAGTGACTGTATGCGCACTGTATGACTGTAAAAGTAAATGAGGGAGAAATAAAGTTGATAGTTGGAACTTTTGAAAGTTGTAAGAAGATTGAAAGATTTAAGTGTAAGGAATTCCTTTTGAAAGGAAAGAACTATAAAAAGTACCGGTTGACATAAAATTACGGATAAGACTAAATGAGTTGCAAAATATTTTAAAAGTACCGGTCACTAAAAGGATGATTGTGTTTTTGAATGAAATGCTTTGATAAGGTTTTAGATGATATGGAGAGACAAATCTAATGAATGATTTATAATGATAATCAAAAAAAATGTATCACAAGCAGGGAGCAGCCTCAAAAGTGAATCATAGAAGCAGATTGATAAACTCCTAGAGAAAACATTGAAGTAAAATTGAAATGAAATTGTTATTAAGAACTAGAATAATTCGTATTATTTCTTTAAGATAAAATAAACAGAAGCAGTGTTACAGGATTAACAGTTGCTAAATGTAAAATGTGTAAAAGGCATTTGATTAAAAACAAAGGCTTGTTAATGTTGATTTTAAAAGATAAGAATGTGATTTGGCCAAAACAGGTTTGCTTATCTAAATCTGGCATGTGCTGTAACTGAAACTGCCACAGTTTCAGTGCAACAGAGACTCATTCGGAGTGGATATTTGTAATGTCTAAATTACAATACATGTAATTTATGGAAAAGATGCCTTAAGATGGGCTACAGTTAAAGAAAAGATGGCAGATAAAGTCTGAAGTTAAAGGTTTATGAGAATGCAGTGTACCAGTCCTGATGCCTCAAGAGTCTCTCTCTCATTCAATGTCAGCTGAAAACTGTTGTCTGAGGCTGTGTAAAGCACAGTGTTTCAGTTGAACAGATTCATAGATGCGGAAGAGCTAAAACAAATCATGCTACAGGCAGTTCAGATTTGACAAATTTAGAGGACAATTTGTAAATGTTTTAAAAGTAAAACTGAATGATTTTAAAGAAGTCTTTAAAATAATAATGCAGACCTTAAATGATAGAAGTGACATTTTTGACTAGTTTATTTTAGGACCGCTTCTTTGTCTGATTTTAGCCTCCACCATAAAACAGGGCTGATGGCTCCGGCTACAGAAGTAACAGTACACTGAATGTACGATTGTGATCTAAATTCACTGACCATAATCTGGGCAGGTTGCTACCTTTAAGATGATTAATGAATTTAAGTGATTAAATACTGTTGTTATTAACCTGTCTCCCTGTGAACACTATTAGGTCAGAATGGCTCTGATGACTCTTGAATGCGCCTTTTCCTAAGCTCCAGAAAACAACAGATTATGTTGAAGAAAACGGTCACAGATTCTGTGATGGGAAAAAGCGGTTACCAGTGTGTACGAGTGATTACTTCAACGACGGGTACGATCTTTTAGGCCAAAAGGACAACCTAAGACAGAAGGGTCACGCAAAAACACTGGGCATTTCCTGATGGAGGTGTTTTTTTTATGTGAGAAAGGTATTAGAGTTGAGCGGTGACTGTGAGGCCAGCAGCATCAGCAAACCATTGAGAGGCGAGATGAGCTGTAAGAAGTTACGGCCGTCTGACCCAGAAAATGTGAGTTCCTCTATATACCACTCACCAGAAACCGCGTTGATTGAATGGCTTGTTTTTCTGACAAGTGTCTGCAACTATGCCAGGGGACAACACCCTGAAGAAAAGACAATTATAGGTTAAGAGCTGATCTGAATGGGCATTCAGGAGCCAGCAGAGACCATTGAACTAGTGGTTATCTGTTGTGGAGACAGCTTGAAAAAAAAAAAAAAAAAAAAAAAAGTTGTAATGTTAGTTGCCTGATGAGCAAGGAAAACACAGAGATTTGTGTCGATGCTGAACTAATGTGTCAGTTCTGACTCCTGTAGATCATTTAGACATGACAAAGGACCACTATAAGACATGGTGGTGGCTAAAGATGACTCAAGAGAATTTTCTGGAAAACAAAGGTTAGGTAAATTGAGTATTTAAACTAAAGATAACCTTAGAAAAGATCATAGAACGATTGAATATGACTATGATTATTTTAGTTACAGTCCTAGGAGGCTGTTGAAAAGATTATTTGCTTATAATGAGAGAGAAAGAGACTGCTTGAGTGGAGGAAGAGGATGGTACTCTGTCTGTTCTTCTGTTATCAGTCAGCCAAAGAAAGCTGGAGCAAAATAAGATAATGAACCAAAACAATCCAGCTGACTTTTCTAAAATCAGATGGATAATGAACAGACATGCTTTGAAACTGGTTAAGAGGCCATAAAAACATTAGATAAAAGATACAGGAAAATGTAAGGTTAAAATGTCATTTAAAATTTGAATCCTTTTAGATAAAAGATATTAATAAGAAATATGAGCGGTTCATAGTCAGGGAAGAGTGTGAGTGTGAATTCATGTTTTGTACAGTATGTGTTAGTTTAGGACAACTGTTCTGTCTGAATAGTGTGTATAAATTTGTCATTAACCTCTGGAAAGAGTGTTTTAGCATTATAGATGGGTTAAGGCGAATGACAAATTTGAAATTTTGAAATTGAAATTTCACAAAGCTGAGGATTGTGAGTCAATCTGATGAGAAGGCAACACAGAACAGGATGAGCTTTAAGTTGATTGATCATCGAGCTCTGTCTATTAATTATTATTTTGGTCATTCATGATGTGCAGTAGATTTGAATTACTCTCTGGACAGGTTTAAGTATTGATAAATTAGAATTGTGAAGTCGTAGATAGCCGTCAGTCATGTTTTGAGAAAAAGTTATAAATTTGACAGCAACAAACACGTACAGTAGGCTAAGTAAATATCAGATTATCCAGAGAGCCCTTAACAGTTATGTATTGTAAAAAAGGGGAAGATTGTTATTCGACCGACGTTGACGAAGTGTAGTGACGTTGACAAAGTGTACACGACCTGACCTGACCAATTGATGACCTGGAGAATGTTCGTAGATGACAGTTGATTAAGAGACCAAACAATAGGCCTGAAAATCAAAAAACGCTGTGAGACTAGGGGCCGTTGCCTTAAAAAATAATTTGATAAGAAGATGAAATTGTGGCTTTAAGTAATATTTTTATTTCAGAGGCCGAGAAAGATGGGAAATTTGGCTGAAGGACAACGTTTGGGTTAGCAAACTTTATCCAAACAAATGTTACCAAATAAATATGAACAAATATTGCAGTTTTCTATAGCTCAAACAGTAGAGCGTTAGCGCTTGTAACGCCAAAGTCATGGGTTCAATTTCCGAGGGAAAGCAAGAACTGATAAGAATGTAAATGTGTACCTTGAAATGTAAGTCGCTTTGGATAAAAGCGTCTGATAAAAGTAAGAGAATTTTATTATATTAAATTTATGCACGAGATGGGTGTTGTGCATCAAGAGGAGGATGAATATGCTCATGGCGGGAACAAGAGAACGCACAGTAAAACAAGTGGTCAGATGAGTCTTTGAACTTTTTAGTATGGATAATTTGTATTCAGGCCACAAACAAAGACATTTCGGCCTCACAGGTGGGAAAAACAGTAAATCCAGGGGGGGAGGGCTAAACCCATTGTCTTCACAGCAGGCTGAGAGGTTATCTAGCTTTGACCTCATTGGTATATGAGGACAGTAAAAGTCCAGGAGGGGTTTATTAGAAGAACTTTATTTGTCTAAACCAGCTAGATCTGGTTTACTAAGGGGCTCACATTTGCTGAAAGCCATCGCACAGGTGGGAAGATAAATGTTGGGAGGACATTGGGTTTAATTGTGTGCATTGTTTGTATTTTAAGTGTGCTAATAACAAGAATTGTTTCAACAGGAAACGCCGGAGCAGATGTGGCAGCACAGCAGAAGAAAAAAAAAAAAAAAAAAAAATTTGTGACAATAACCTCAACATTTGTTTTTCTTTACAGAAGATGCAGACTTTTGCGCATGGCATGAGCAAAGTGAAGAAACACTGCCTAACCCTGTGTAATGCCTAACTTAAAAATTTTCATTTTGCAGGATGTCAGGATGGATTGAACCAAACAGAACTGATTCTGTATTGTTTTGTTAACATGAACAACATGGGTTGAATGTTTTTTTTTTTTCAGGGGAACAAGGACCCTGAGTGCTATTCAATGAGCAAGAAATTATCCGGTGATATGTTTCAGGTTGAAAATTTCACAGGTCACACCAAAGGAACGACAAGACACGCGCTCACTAACAAAATCACTTAAGGCCTCCATTCGCAGGTGACAGTAGACAGTAAATGACTCATTCCAGTAGGGGTGCGATCGTGATCTAAGGGAAAATCTTGTAAGGATTTGAAAATGACTGAAGGATGTTAGACCTGGGTCCAAGCATCTGACCTAAACTATACCAACCAACATCAACAACCTCCCACGCCAGCGCAAAGAATAAAGTAGGGGATCAATGATATGTGCTAGAAACAAATCTCCCCTGCCAACGTTGGAAAAAATCCTCTCTACGGCATGCAAAGTGTCATATTGGTGAAGATGGAACGTCCATGAGGCAACGAGATGATCAACATATCTGGAGAAAATGTTGACCAATTAATGGTTGAAGAAAAGTTTTGCGATTTTATTTGATTGAATCAAATTAGGGCTTAGTATTGATATACATGAAGGGTATAACTGTTCTTGAATTAAGACTTGAATTAATACTATTCTTAAAGATTTAATAGTATAATGGGTTTGATTAGAAAACAGAAATGAATTTTTATTATTTTATTGGTTATCAGAGAATGATAAACAGGGGGGAGATGTTAATGAAAAATTCATTGTTCTTGTGTCCATTCATTTAAAACTTGTTGATTTCATTTGAGTGTGTGTAAAAGCATTTCTAACAGCTGAATTGGGGGTAGGAAAGAGCAGATGTAATAAACCAGATAGCCCGGGGAGATAACAAACACCTAGGCACGAGAAAGAATCTTAGTCGAAGAATACAGGATGTCATATAGTAGGGTCCCAGGCCCCCTCCTGAGGAAAGCAGGAGGTCATTTAGATTGTAAATGAAGGCCTTTTGGCTTCTCAGGGACAAAGAACAGCATGACCTGCCCAGGGGGGGGGGTAGAACCAGTCCATACTAGATGTCTTTAAGGAAATTTACAGAGACTGGGAAAGGAGGAGTCAAGAATGTCAGAAACCTGTATAAAATGTCTCAGTTTTATTATGTCAGTAGGCTTTCTGTTTCACATCTGGGTGGCTGCGGTTGCGAAAAGATTCCTCAAAGAATAAAGCCTTTTCTTCTATATTACAATTTTGCCTTTTGAGTGTTGTCTTACACCTGTGATGCTGTTTTTCCAAGTGAGATAAAAATTGCTTTTACACAAGCATGCCAGATTTTATGGACATCGGTCCAAAGGTGGCGCTATAACTGTTAAAAAGCTTTAAAACCATATATTTCCTATGGTAAATTGCCTGTATTGAGTGTAAATGGTGTTTTCCATCTATTATGTCAGTGGTTAGATGCTTGCTAAATAAAACTTGATAACTTTTATGCTTAAAAACCCTTAAAGGCCTTAATAGCTTGAACCCCGATAAATGCTGCTTGCAGCTTTAATTATTATTATTATTTTATTTTTTGTACATTTTATATTTGTGTGTATAAGTTATTGTTATTTAAATAATTGTTGGCCAAGATTTAGACAATGATTTGCAACTGTAAAATGCAAAGAAGGCTGTGCATGATGCAGGCCTTGAGAAGGAGGATTGTGAACTTGAAGTCTGTAGAAAACTGTGGTTTGTTTCTTCACTCAGTCAAATCCTGTCTACATTTCAATAGTTTAATTTGAATAGTTAACAATAAATTCTGCATACTCTGATTAGCCTCGAGTTCAGCAAAATCCTGCAAAACCACATGAACAAGATCAAGACAGGTTTGGAGCTAAATGAGGGTGAGTAAATGAAAACACTTTCATTTTGGCTGAATTATTCCTTTAATCCTTTTTTGTGCATTATATATATATATATATATATATATATATATATATATATATATATATATATATATATATATATATATATATATATATATATATATATATTTACATTGCAAGAACCACTTTATACAATTTAAATGTTTTGTTTTTGCAAAACGTAAAATACACAGCAAATAGAAGAACGGCTAGCTTACAAAAAGTCGAAATGAAATATGAATAAGATGAAAAAGTAATGTTTTATAGCAGTTCTTCAATAAAAACGTAACATTACTAGTATTGTACTAGTTTTCCCCCTTGTTTTTATGTATCAGCTATAATATGCAAATGATATGTTTCGTTTTTTAAGGAGGGGCAGAACAAGTTTTTCTACTTTCAAAGGATGTTGTCACTAAAAACAACTGAAAACCACTGATATAGGGTTAAAAGCTGGACTTGTTATTGATGAGCAGTCAAGCTGTCAGACTCTGCTCTTGTGACAGTGTTTAAGAGCATCAGCCAAGGCCTCCAACACCATGTCCACATTGGTCTTGCTGCTGTTACATCCCATCAGTCCCACACGCAAAACCTGTAAAATAACATGAGAAACAAAACATTTACAGTGCTTTTACAATTGCTGACCCATGTGTCTCTTTAACACACTATATCAATGTACTTGGAATGACTTTTGTCTGTCAGTTATGATTAATTGAATCCAATAGCTTCTCACCACGCCGGCAGATGGTCCCAGACCCCCAGAGATTTCAATGTTATAGGTCTTCATTATGTACCCAGTGATTTCTCGCCAGTCATATCCCGGGGGAGCTACTATTGTGGTCACTGTTGGCAGTCTCGCTTTCTATAAGACACAAGAAGTTTTCAAAACAGGTAATACTATAGTTACACTCATATAATATGTATGTTATATGAGATTTTTTTTGTGATCTTTGAGGCTCCTTTTCTTCTACCAACCTTATCCTGCACAAACAGTTTTAGGCCCATTTCTTCTAAGCCTTTATGGAAGTACTCTGCAACCTCTTTGTGTCTTTTCCATGAGTTTTCAAGACCCTATAAAAAATATGCATCAAACAAATGCCTTTTTACAATATTTCTCCAAGAGCTTCAAGGGCTTGACTACCTGATCTTCTGAAGCTCTTAAAGTCACCATGAAATCAAAATGGACAATTCTTGTTTTTATAAGGAATATTGCAGTCTTTATTTGAAATATTTTTTCTGTGCAAACATCTCTTCTCTTCACTGATGATGTGTTTACTGGTTTGACGGCGGGACAACCTGTCACTCACATGAGATCTCACAGCAATAGCAAACCATCCAATCAATTCTCAGTGGACAAAATCAAGTTCCATCCTACATTTTTTCTTGTTCGAGAAGCCGTTTAACTTGCATCAATGGGGAAAAGTGGGAATAGTCACGATCGGGAAGAAAAGACTATCGCAACATCAGTTTCATACTGATTTAAGTTTCATGTAACTTTGGCCCTCTAGCAGTTGAAGCATAAAACTACATGTGACTTGCTGAGGAACATTGGGTCTTAAAATCACACAAGAATCTGTGTTCAATCTGTGTACAATCTATTCATGATTCATCAATAACTTTCATACTAAAATGCAAATTTACAAAAAAAAAAAGTTGGAACAGCTGACACCATACGTACCCCAAAATCTGGGTGGTATTATAAAAATAAAAATGTAAATTTTATACATAGATATTAAATCTATTTGGTCAGAGGTGCATGTTATATATATTATATATTATAATACTCCAAGTTCATTTACATTAAAAAGAGATTTACAGCAAATTCATGTGCAAAAATGGCAGCTTTTGACAGCTTGTTTGTTTTCCCCTGATAATAAAGTATGTTGTCAAAACTGTTATTGATTTCATTCATTAGATGCATCCCTTATATTTCTCAGATTTACTAATTCATGTTGATGTTTTTGGCCATTAGCTCTTCAGATGATCATAATGCCAGGAGAAAATTAAAATGTGAGTATAAGGCAGAGTATGATCTCACAGTCTCTGCGAGGATGGCCAGACTCTCCCGCAGACCGTAGAAAGAAGTTATAGGTCCGGTGTGGTGATAACTGTACAAACAACAGATTCAGCAACTTTATCATTTATGCGCAATATTCTTTCATTGTTTTTAATGATAGAGAATTTACTTCAAAGGTCTGAGCATATTGATTTTTGTTTTGGTAAACAAAAAACAAACAGTGCTTGGTAAAAGTGGTCCTTACGCGCGTACAGGCTTGTCATCACAACCCCAATAATTTGCCAACCAGCTCATGTCCAAGAAGTAAGAGATTGGCTTTGTCCTTCTGTTAAATATTTTCTGGCTGTTTTGCCAAAAGAAAAAAGAAAAAAGCGTTTTAGAGATTTGTTTTTCCCACATAATACTTGGAGCTGTTTTGACTCACCATGCTCTCTCACTGAAGGAGATAGGTGCAGTTCCTGGAGGGGCATTCAAGACCTTCTGAGAGCCAGTATACATAATATCTATATCTAGAAATACAAAATGTACATTTCAAATCATGGATCACAGGCAATGTTTGTGGTGGCAGAACGTGTAAAGTGGTGATACCTTGCTCATCCATGCAGATAGGGGTACCTCCCAATGCTGCTACTGAATCAACCAGAAATAAACAGTTGTACCTAAGTGACAGAATAGAATTTACTCAAAAAACTAAATAAACAATACATTTCTCACACACAGACACATCCATCCATCCATCCATCCATTTTTTAATTTTTTAAGCAACCAACCCTGATTTGGATTTAGAAAACTTTCTGCTATATGGATAAAGGTAAATGATTAACGTCTAGGTTACAACTGTAAACTCTGTTCCCTGAGAACAGGGAACGAGACACTGCATCAATGACGCAATTGGGGAACGCCCTCCACGTGAACCGGTGTCTGAAAAACTATCCAATCACGTCAATTGAATTTGACCAGCGACAGCCTATGACGTCACTACTAGTGCAACCCGGAAATATAAAAGGGGTGCCTAGAGAACATGTCATCCACTTTCGTCTGAAGGGACTGTTCAGCAGACATCCCCGAGGCATGGCTAACGACGCAGTGTCTTGTTCCCTGTTCTCAGGGAACAGAGGTTACAGTCGTAACCTAGACATTCCTTTTCGAAAGGGAACTCGCACTTTGTCGATGATGCTATTTGGGAACGAAGTACAATCTCACCATGCTGAGGGGAGTGCATGCCAATTATGGCTCGTGACAAAACGTCAGAACTGGCAGTTTCAACCTGAAATGCCAAGAAAACACTCCTCCTTCGGGTCACATTCAGGCTGTCAGTGACATTATTCCCTACGGTCACTGCCCAAGCCATATGCCTCAAAGAGGCCTCCAAACAAGGAAAAGCCTACCAAGGCCGCTCAAGGGCTTGAAACCAACAGCTTCCATGGAAGGGGTTCCTTTAAGGGAATATGGCCTGGGGGTCCGAAAGGAATCCCATCCAGTCACTTTCTGAGTGGGACATAAAGTCAGCCCCATATGCCACCAGGGGAGGCTGACCTGATCAAATCTACTGGCCTAGTCTTGCCAACAACCTGTCTGTTTTCCTAAACAGAGTCTCTCACAAAACTGATAGTGAAACCGGATCATAGAGACAGGCATCCTGGAGAATAGAACTCAGCATAGAGCTTAGAGCAGGGAACGGCAACTGGCGGCCCGCGGGCCAAAAGTGGCCCGCCAGCAATATTTTCTGGCCCGCCGGATCATTTTGGAAGTCCTAAATGCTGCACAAAACTCTTCCAATACTTGAGTAAAGCCGTAGTCGCGCTGCGATTTCACCGCCGCATACTGTGTGCAACGCACATATAGGGAATCATGCGGTGCGGGATTACATTTTAAAGTATAACTGTACGTTCAAACCGGACGCGAATAGCGATGCAAATTCGCACATGCCGCGTCTAGTTCACGCTTGACCACTTTGTGTCCATTCGCGCGTCAAAAGACGGTAGCGGTCAGAACTCTAATGTACTTTGGACGGAGTGGGCGGTCTGACTGACAATAGCCCATCCCGACATCTTTTGACAGCGTATCCACACTTAATTCTGACCACCTGTACACCTCTGAGGAGCTGTTTGGTACTGAAACCATTGTCAGTCAACAACATTCTTTTTTTGCAAGGATGTTTGAAATAGTTCGGCAGAAAATAGCCTACTTCATTTGTCAGTAGGGCAATATGATTTTCGTTAATGTTGCTTAGAAATTTGAGCGATAGGCTTTGTCCTATTTAATTTATGTTATTTATATTTCATAATTTTTTTCTGTGGCATTTTTTTCTCTGCTGACAGTAGGCCTACAATGTTAAAATAGCCTAATATTTATATTGACAGACCTCATTAAACCGTAGGTGTGTATGTGTGTGTCCCGAATAAATAATAATAAAAAAAAGGAATAAAGTTCAAAAGTCGGACTGTAAGCGAATGAGGCATAATCTGTTCTGTTACCACAATAGTACTTGATCTGTTTAAAATGATTTCCTTGATACACCTTGCCTAAGGTGTTAAATTCAAAATCAAAAATCAAAATGAAAATTTGTCTAATCCAGTAATTCATTTTTTCTATTTTTGATCTGAGCACAATCAGAAAATCAGAAAACACGTCGTTATTCGTTTTTTCATTTTAGTTCAGGAAATAAATAATGGAAAAACAAGTCATTTTTATTCTTTTTATTTTTGGTTTTAATTTGAAAAAACGATTGAACGAATGATCCACGGACGGTGACGGACCCATCATATTCTGCGATTATAGGCCTATATAAGAGTATTTAATTTGTATCCATAGGCCTACTCTGTCTAGCTGGCCCGCCATCTACTGGCTAAAAAAAATATTGGCCCGCGGCCAAAGTTACTTGCCGACCCCTGGCTTAGAGGATCAAAAGGAGCCTACAACATGATGATCTTATTTATTGCTAAAATCCACAACATGGTGGAGCCACCTTCAAGGAGGCCTGTGAAGGCCTGCTACTTCATAGCAATACTTGTTAGCAGAACTAGCCTCAGATATCATAGGTGTACTCACAAAAATACTGTAGGCCCGGGTTTTCCTACTTAACATTGCCAATGGACAGTTTACTCAGCTAGAGCGCTATCGACCCTTTAAACAAGGGGAGTACAATCTTACGCTACCTGACTCTCAAGGAGGCCTATAGAAAGGCCTACAACTTCAATTATCAAAAAGTGTCAGCCCATGGCATGCTTAGGCTCTAAGGGAGTGTACTTAAACCAGTCCCAAATGGGAGGGAGTACTTAAGTGAGCCCCAGTGGTGTAGGGCGAATAAACTAAAGCTGTGGGTAGCCAAAAAAACACTAAGCCCAAGGGAAATGGAGGCCTCAGCAATGAGGCCAACGACATTTTCACCTTATGACTTGAAAATTAATTCAAGGGGCCTAGATAACCAACCTAAAGACTAGCTAGGAATTTCTAGCTACAATATACTGCTTTGAAAGCGGAGACCTCAGCATTACTTTCCAGAGAGACAGGTCTGACAACGCCCAGAATATACCCTCATGGGAGGCTTAGGAATAGCATGCTACCTATGCTGCTATTTATTCTACCCTTAACATCCACTAGCATTATCACCTAATGCACAGACGGGCCTAGGCTACAAGACTCTTGTAGAAAGAGGAGGCCAGTACCAGGGAAAACTAGACCTTACAGAGATAAGCTGTAGATGATCTAACTCTACAGAGCTTACGCTGAGATACTGAGGGACTCGGGACGAAAAAGCTTCTAGCAGATAGTCTCCAACAAACTCCTATTACACATGCCTAAGCCAGATATTAATGCAGCCCTCGTGGGGATGGCACTTGAATATCCTATGTCTGAAGTTCAAAGCTATAGTCTCAAAACAACTCTGAGAAGTGAGAGGAGACCTGCTATACAAATACAAGGTGGCTATCCAGGTGGCCCGATGAGGGGCAACGCTTGGTTGGTCTACTGGAGCTTTATACAAAGCGGTGGCCTCAGGAGAAACCCCCAAATGGGAGGAAGCCATTTCACGCTAACAGAATCTGTTTGAAGCTCTCGTGCACGGTGGCCTCATTAGAGATTTCTCTATGAGATGAAGCCAACCTGTACATCACTGGGTGACCAAGATTGGCACCACCTACTACATAAACCTATCAAATCTAACACAAGAGGAGGCCTATGATAAGGTATGCAAGCCTACCTATAAAAAAGGGAACTACAGGGCCCTAATTCCTCATTTTAATATCCTTTCCTATCAAACATACCCCTTAATACTTTCTAAACAGGGACCCAAGGTGTTAGTTTAACAACCTTACATAAAGACCTACCAAGATCATCCTGCTGCTCATAGAGCGGCGGCTTAAATTTTATTCTTCGAATGAAGGCCTACCACCCAAAGCTAGAAAGGGCGCGCTCACTACCAAGCCCGACTCCAGACCTTCAGAAGCATTCTGTTTAATGGGAAAATATCATCATCGGTCCAGGCCTCAGGCCTGATGTAAGAAGCGCCTGGGGTAAAGAAAAATAGGGGAGAGAGGAAGAAGAGAGGAGAGGGTGGATGTTATTCACCCTCAGAGGAAGGGGACCCTTCACTGACGCTGTGAGCGCCTGTGCTGGATCACCTCCCTCAGATCCCGCTTCTTCCTTGAGTCGCGTCTCTTCAGCGAGCTACTCCTTGTAGGAGGAGGAGCGCGAGAGGCGACGCTGAACCTCTGGCCCTGTCTCCGATCCTCGAGCCGGAATGGGCCAGGCCCCCCTGGCTGTCTGGGCGTGGATTCGGAGTGCAGCGGAATACATGATTTGAATGCAGCCGAGCATGCCTTCGCCTCTCTGAACTTTTCCACCACCATCTCAGCGGAGGCGCCGAAAAGTTCAGATGGTGAAACCGGGGCATCGAGGAGAAAACCCTTTTTTTTCTCTCCCCGATGTCAGACAGGTTCAGCCGCAGATGCCTCTCCGTGGCCACCATCGCCACCACCTTCAAATCGAGGCAGCGGTTTGTCTGGTGGCCCAAAGAGCCAGATCTGTGGTGCAGCGCAGTTCGTCCACTGCGTCAGGGGAGAGACCCTGCCCCTGATCCAAATCCTTCAGCAGGTCGGCTTGGTATGCCTGTAACACAGACATCGTGTGTAAAGGAGCCCCAGCCTGACCTGCTGCCGCGTATGATTCAGGGCCGGAGCTTTTAATGCCGATGCCTCTCCAGCAGTGAGATAGTTCGCGAACGTCTCGTCAATTAGGGGCATCGACACATACCCATATTCACGCATCCCCTCGACATCAGTGTAGTTTGCTCACTGCTGACGATGGATGCGTGCAGAATATGGGTTCTTCCATGCCTTCTTGATCTCAGTATGCAGATCAGGAAGGAATGAAAGGCTCACAGGAGCTGGGGAGTTATGGCCAGAAAGGAACCGCTCATCCAGCCAGCCGCAAACGGCTCCTTCCTTCACGCACTCCCACGGCAGCTGATGCCTCGCTGAAGCGTGCTCCATAACACCCAACAGCTCATCATACATGGGGCAGGTAGGCTGTGAGGGTTCAAGTTGTACCTCTTCTTGACGCTCATCAGCCAGCTCCTGCTCTCTCGGGCTAGGTGCCAGCAGAGCACTTGCTGCTAGATCAGAAGATTTAAGATGTAATAACACATCCTCATCCAGCAGCTCACTCTCGCGAGCTTCTGACGTGCGTGAGAGGAAAAGACCACTCTCAAACTCATCAGCGAGCTCCATCTGGGAACGCCATGATCTGAGTCTCCATAGTGCCTCAGCACGAGCGGGACCCGAACCACTGGGCCCAGATGCCTGTCCCTCTTCCTTCGAGAAGAGGGCCAGACGAGAGCGGAGTTTTCTAAGAGGAAAACTCTAACATTCTGCACAATCAGATCTCTCAAGAGCTGATCGTGCGTGCTCTTCGCTCAAACAATAAACGCACAAGTTGTGGGTGTCATCTGGTGTCAGAAACCTGAGACACGGATCCACACACTTCTTGAAACGTTTATCACATGCCATAATTGTTCTTACCTTTTTCAGGTGATTGCAAATCAGACAAAACAGTCCCTGAATTCAAAAAGAGGATGACATTTTCTCTAGGTGCCCCTTTTATACTTCCGGGTCGCACTAGTAGTGACGTCATAGGCTGTCGCTGGTCAAATTCGATTGCCGTGATTGGATAGTTTTTCAGACACAGGTTCACGTGGATGGCGTTCCCCAATAGCGTCATTGACGCAGTGCAAGTTCCCTTTTGAACCGGCCTAACCTACTTGTTAGTCATGGCTGAATGTATTAGGGGGAGGAACGTTCTCATTCAAGACAGCATTTGATGTTACAAAAATCTGTGTAATGCAACATGAGTCACCAATAAATTTTCTAGGGATGCACTGATATGAAAATTTTGGTCTATAACGATAATTCTTTATATATGAAAGCCGATAACCAATATATTGGCCGATAAATCTAAATCCAAATTTTTATATAATTTTTGAGAGCCTGATTGCGAAAACAAAAGTCTCACCATTAAAAGCCATGCCCCGCGCATGTTACACTTAACTGAATTTAGTGATTCCAATCATACTTCAAGCAATTCAGAACCATCATGGCGAACAGTGCACAACGTGTCTCAGCTGAAGGAAATAATCCATTATTTATTGGCTTTAAAATATCAACCAAATTTTGGCCGATAATGATAACATTAAAAAGTAACATTTATCGGCCAATACCGATATGGTGGGCGTTATATCGTGCATCGCAAAATTTTTCTCTGTTTTCTCAGAAGAGGAAGACTGTTGCATCTGCTAAAGGTGAATTTTGAGATGACCTCAAAGTTAGTAAAATAGACTTGAAGCCGAAAACGTTTGATTTCAAGGAGTCTTAATCTGAAGCATGTTGAGAAATCCAAGCTCTATTCAGGAGGAGATGTCTCACTTGTGGCAAAGGTCACCTATGCCATCTATGGGGTGGACCACTCCTGTGGAGGATTCTCCATGTGTGAGGAAGAACACCACTGGCCTGTATTTGTCTAATGCCTTCAAAACAGTACAAACATGGTTAATCATATGTAGTTAATACATAAGTGGTTAATGAAACATAATTTTTACCTGCTCAATTTCCTCATTTGTAAAGTACCCACCAGCAGAGGTTACAACTGTGTTCACCTTGGCACCTGTTGAAGAGTGTTTGATATATGAATTGATGATGTTCTGAATCACCTTTATAACTCTCGGTTCCAGGCTTTCTACTAAAAGCAGAAACAGTACCTATCCTCTCAGCGATCTCCGCAGCCCTCTCCCCCCATATGCCATTGACAGCTATGAGGATACTCTCTCCGGGCTCCAGTGAGTTAAAGATGGCACACTCCATAGCAGCATGACCCGGTCCACTCACAGCCAGAGTCACTCGGTTTTGGGTCTGAAATGCATACTGAATGCCACTCTTGATCTGATTCATAATCTAAAAGAAAATTAAACAAACACTGAATGAATTTCATTGATAGATATTAATTATGACAGGATTATATTTACGAAAATCTCAAGCTACTATACAATTTGTGTTTTACAATGTCACTAACCACATCCCAGTCATTTTACTTGTGTTGCAGTTGTTTAAAGTCCCCCTGTAGTCAATCATTTTATCTTTGATCACCAAAGTGACATATTTAAACATTTTTTCCTGTGAATATTTTAAAATAGCTTGAATGTTACTCACCCTTGCTTCATTTAGTATAGGCGGAGCAATGAAATATGCTAATTAGCCCCGCCTCCACTCACGCCAGCTCAGGGATTCACTCGGTCAACTTACTGATGTAAACGCTGCACAATGGTATTGCTCTTTACAACGTCAGACGGACACATAACGGTAATTCATTTGATTAGCCTTTTGCTTGACTATGTTATCAAACAGCTAATAATGTGTTGCTAGTGTTACACAAACCAATGTTTCCGTTCACCATCTCAGAGTCAGACAGCTGCCTTCTGAAAATCAGCATCCTTAGAACAACTCAGAACATCAGTGGAGAAAGGCATATAGTTCATTATAACATTGTAATATACATCATACACCCACTATATTGCTAAATCTACCCAAGTTTTCATATCAACAGAAAAATATACCGGGATAACCTGGCATCTCCCCTACTAGTTCAGTGTTAATGATATGCTAAAGCCCGCCAGCACATTGAGGTAATTGGTTTCAAGGTAGTTTGTGACGTCAGAAACTCCAGCGATTTCAAACCGTGTTTTTGAGACTGTCTTTGGTTCACGCAGTTTAAAAGAGAAAATACTCAGCAATGGCGTTGACTTATGAATCTGCACATGGTTTGTCTTAAAGCACATTAAAAACACCACATAGACATAAAAACAACATTAAAAACTTGACTTTTTCCTCAAGGGGACTTTAAATATTATAGGTCACTCAAAAATGTACGTTCTGTCATCATTTACAGTACTCAGCCTCATGTCTTACCAAACCTGTATGACTTTCTCTCTTCAGTGGAACAAAAAAGAAGATATTTAAAGAATAAGTAACATTTGGTTACATATTCGTAAGTAACCAAACTGTTTTTGATCGTATGAGACATGCCTCAAAATATCTTCTTTTACTGTATGTTCCACAGAAGAAGAAAAGTCATACATGTTTCGAACAGCATGAGGGTAAGTATCATGATCGAATTTTATTTTTTTCGGTCAACTATCCCTTTAGGCCAATAATGATTCAAAATGGTAAAGCGTCATTTATTGTATAAAAGTGAAGGCCTAAAAAGTCAGTAGTCCGTATATGTACCACATGTACTGTATTACCTCAATGGTTTCTGCATGCAGGTGGCCCAGCATGGGCTGTGCTCCGGCTGCTGAGATCCGTGCGGGTACATTGGACGGTCCTGGTCCAAGCATAAGTCGTTTGGGAACGATGAAAGGCTGTAACAGACATTCCGGTGGAAGAACAGACAGAGAGGACATAATGCTGCCGGCACACTGACAGACTGAGGCAATGGTTAACTCATGTAAACTGTGGGCAAACCTTTCACCTGTTGCCCAATCATCTCACTTTGTGTCCTGACATGCGTACGGTACAGTGCTATAACAGTGCAGCTGAGCAGTGACAACAGCTGTTCAATTAACTGACATTTCTTTTGCCTTTAGATTCTATTTCAACTTGTTAACTGAGTAAAGACCACTAACACTGAAATCCTAAAACCTTAAATCGTGTTTTCGGTTATAATTTTTCACTTTAAAACACAAATGAATTAATACAGAAGAAAATGTGTAAATATAGGGCAAAAGCATTCATTTATTATTCCAGCATCTTTCAAATGTTGAGCATTTAGTGTATATAACACTTTGACAATGTCTGCTCATAAAAACAAGAGCAAACCACAAAAGTCAGTTTAATATCACAGATAAATAATTTTCAGAATTCTTTATTCATTTATTTTTACATGTAAATCAGTAAAGCAATCTTTAAAATTCACTGTTTTGCTCTGAAGTTGGGTTAAACATTAGTTACTTATCTTTGCAGTGATGTAATCAAATTGTATTTACATTTCCTGAAGAAATACAATTGCAATAGAGCTTAGTTAACAATATTCATTATTAATTAACTAACTAATGAAAATGACAAAAAATGCACCATATTCATATTTTAATTCTGTATTTAATAGCTCAAAATATATTTTAACATTTATGTACTTTTTTCAAATTCCATAACAATTATAAACAAAATTTCAGCTTTAAAACCTGCTCCAAAATTCCATTAAAAGGTTGCATACTTAAAAAGATATTTTGAAGAATGTTGGTAACAGAACAGTTTTGGTTCCCATTGACTTTCATTGTATGGACAAAAAAAAAATACAATGGATGTCAATGAGAATAGAAACTGTTTAATTACCAACATTCTTCAAAATATTTTCTATTATGTTTTACAGAAGAAACACAAGTCGTGCTGGAACGACATGAGGGGGAGTAAATTATGACAATTTACATTTTTGGGTGAACTATCCCTTTATAATGAAATGTTAGGTTAATTATGAAATGTATTATTATTAATATTATTATTAATAAAGTGTTATCCAAAGCATTTTGGAATATACCACAACCATTCACAATAATCAATTAAAATAAATTGCTAATTAAAAAAAAAAAAATTATTTACTCTATAATTTTATGCCACATAGTAGCATTGTTGCATAACAATTCCTGACCTGAAAGTGGTGAGTATATAGACCTTATGCGCCAGAGCAACAAGACATCTGTAGAATTTTGTCTTTGAACTTCCGTTTTTGCGGTAGCTCTGTATATTTCAATGGCATCGCTGTCGAAGAGTAATTAGCCGGTGAAGTGGATTTACTTATTGTAAAGTTATCGAAAGTTATCATGATAATTGTAGGCTAATTTTTAAAGGGGATGTCATAACAAACGTCAGTAGACCAGTAAGTTTTAAAACGAGCGTTTCATCCGTAAATCATCATGCTGTGGAAATACAAACCGGAAGACGGAACACAACGAGCTCAGCGCTGAAAAGGGGCGGAGCTACATAAGGTCTATAGGGCGAGATATGTAATGAATGTGTTTCATGTGCTTTGTTCACAGTGGTGCCGGTGTCTTGTGCTGTATAAAGAGATGCTTCCCTAGAGGCTGAGTGCTGAAAGAGCCATGACTGTAAACCAGCCTCCCTCGGACTATAGTGCCCTTCACCTTCCCTCGCAGAGCAAGGCCAAGGTATGGAGTCAACTGAAAAGAGAGAAAAAGTAAAAAATTCCCTTCATCAGTATGTGAAAAGTCATATTGGTTTATGTACAATTTGACCTACCTTGTTTTTGTGATGTATGTTGTCTTCTTTCACCTAAGAAATGAAATGACACACATTTACTTGCAGGCTCTGAAAAGCTTTTCAGTGTATTTTCAGAGAAACAGAATTATAGCAACAAGCATGTTCTATCTTGCTGTCAGTCATTTCGAGCATTTCAGCTCAACTCCCTTGAGTGAATCCCTCTCTTTCTCACCATAAACTCTTTTTCTGGATCCCAAATGACTAAGTCTGCGTCGTGACCTGGAATGAGACTCCCTTTTTGGTTGTCAAGGCGACAGAGTCGAGCAGGTTCTTTACACAAGAGGCTTACTGCATCAGAATATGAAAATCCTCTTTTAGAAGCTGATGTCCAGAACAAAGATAGACCTGTAAACAGCAAGATGAATGGAAATTTTAGTAACACCAATTAAGTTTTTGCTAACTCGCAATATATGAAACACTCTTTGAATTTGATCATTTAATATTACAGAACCATAGATTTCCCTTTAAATAAATTGATCATAACATTTGATCTAATCCCAGTTGAAATAACAGTAAATACATTTCACAGTTCAGGGTGGAAAAAGTATGTGAACCCAGTAAGTTGGAGCTAATTAACCTTGTCTTTAATAATGTTCTCAAAACTTAAGAGAACATTCAAAAGTGACGTTTCCATAATGTTTGCAGGATAATTAAATGGAATGTTTCCTTAACGTTCGCATAACCAAGAAAAAACATTTAAAAACAGGATGTTTAGGATGTTCAGAGAACATTCAGAAATAACATATTCATATCTTAATTTGAACATTAGTAAAATGTTATTTGTACATTTTTTTTTGGGGGGGGGGGTTGTTTGCTGGGTAATTGGTTGACCCTGTTTTGACAATAACCTATTACAGCAAACTGTAATTGCTGATCAGACCTTACATTTTTAATTCAGAATTATGGTTTGGATGTCAAAGATGTCAGGACTCTGACCGGGTCACTCCAGAAGGCATATTTTCTTCTGCTTATCTCATTCTGTTATTGATTTTACTCTTGGTCTTTGGGTCGTTGTCCATTGCACTTCAATTGGAAGACAAAAGTCTCTGCAAAATGTCCTGATAAACTTGGGCTTGAGCTTTCCGAGCAGTCCAGGACATGAAACTGCTAAGTAGCTCCAAACTGATGGTTAGGATGAGGTTTTGATGTTGGTGTGCTGTGTAGTTTTCCTTAGCATTCTGAGTCTTTTGCAAACAGCTTTGGTTTCATGTGTTGGTTCCAGTAAATTTTGTCAAAATCACTGTGGAACACCCATGTTTGTGTTTTGATTCTGCAGACTTGTTTGTCAATTGTTGTGATTTGATAAAGATTTATGACCAATTAATGCGGAAATTCAAACTAATCCCATACTTTATTCCTGTGACTGTAGATCTTTTGTTAGTTAGATCAAATCTGGGATTTGACTCCTGAACGTCAGTTTCTTAAGAGTTAATCATTAGTTTGATTGGTAAACTGTTGGTGGACCACTGTTTACCTCACACCGTACTTTGACCATCATAAGACATACAGCGTGTGAGTGTATGAACGAATTGGATACAATGACAGCCTACCAAACTGCAGAGAAGAGATCCCTCCCCACGCCTGCGTGAAATCGCCTCTGTCCAAACACTTCAGGTCAGGTGTGCACGGTGAATGATCTGAAACAACCATATCAATCTCCCCAGCTTTGAGTGCAGACCACAAGAGCTCCTGACAAAGAAACAGATTCATTCCTAATAGTTAGACTGCACTATAATCACGTTTTGTGGAAGTTCGTGAGACAATCAGAAAATAGTTCAGGAATAGTTCACCTAAAATGAAAATTCTGTCATTATTTAGTCAATCTCATGTTGTTGCAAACCTGTATGAAGTTCTTTTGTGGAACACAAAAAGATACATTATGAAGAAGGATACAATTTTCAATGCAGTTGGTGCAAAAGCACCATAATAAATGTGTTAAAACAAATAAATAGAGTCCATATGACTTGTGCTCTTGTAATAAAGTCTTTATTACAAGTATTCTAAAAACATGATAACTTTGTGGGAATTTATTTATTTATTTATTTTTTGCTTTCTATTTAAAGGGATAGTTCACCTCAAAATAAAAATTCTGTCAGTAATTACTCACCCTCATGTCGTTCCAAACCAGTAAGACTTTCGTTCATCTTTGGAACACAAATTTAGATATTTTTGATGAAATCTGAGAGCTTTCTGTCCCTCCATTGACAGCTACGCAACTACCACTTTGACGATTCAGAAAGTTCATAAAGAAATCGTAAAACTAATCCATATGAATTGAGTGGTTTAGTCGAAATTTTCTGAAAAGAAACGAGTGCTTTATACAATATGATGAACAGATTGAATTTAGGCTTTTATTCACGATAAACATTGATCAGCGCACATAAACAGAAGCTCAACCGAACATGCTTGACATGCGAGAACAAACCTCATTGGTTCTTGCGGAAGCTCAAACATGCTGTTTAACATGAGAATGAATCTCATTGGCTCTTGCTAAAGCTCAAACGTGCTGTTTAACACACGAGAATTAACCTCATTGGTTCTCACACGTCAAGCGAACATGCTTGAGCTTTGATTTTATGTGAGTAAAAGCCTAAATTCAATCTGTTCATCATAGCGATCGTGTCTCTTCAGAGAATTTTGGATTAAACCACTCAATTCATATGGATTCATATTTTTTAGATTTTTTTATGAACTTTTTGAAGCATCAAAGTGTCTGTTGCATAGCTGTCTATGGAGGGACAGAAAGCTCTCAGATTTAATAAAAAAGATCTTCGTTTGCGTTCCGATTTGTGTTCATTTGTGTTCTTACGGGTTTGGAACGACATGAGGGTGAGTTGTTGATGAGAGAATTTTCATTTTTGGGTGAACTAACCCTTTAATAAATCAGTTGATTCAGTTCACAAAACCGAAATTCGGTTTACAAATGGGACTGATCGGGTCTGAGTTCAAGTCCCTGACTGACAGCCCACTGGATAATCGTCTGTCAACAATGTAAATTTCAGTCTGTTCCTCTCACAAAGCTATTGTATGATTTCAGAAGACTTGAAATATAGTGCATGATTCTTTTACGATGCTGTTTTTACATCCTTTTTGGTGCTCATTAGTTATAATAGCATGGGGGAAATGACAGTGTGTGTATTCCTCAAAATGTCTGTTTTAGTGTTCCACACAAGAAAGTAATTTATTTTTAGGTGAACTATTACTTTAAGATCTAGTGTAAATTTGACGGAATCTGTAAAACGGAATCTGTTTCATTGGATAAAATGCATTTTTTTCTGATACCCGGTTGGCCGTGTCTCGTATCGGTGGGCAGCATTTGAACTGAGTGGCCCGTGCTGGGATGTTCTCTGCCGTCAGGTTGAGGTAGTGATGGGTGGTCTCCACAGTCAGCGGAGCTCCAGCCTGTCTTGCTGCCCTAATGAGCTCCAGAGGCTGGGCTGATGACAGGTGCACAATGTGGCATCGTACTCTGATAATAAGAACAGAACAGCTGACTTGTCATTTCTTGATTGGCTACTCTAATAAAGTCATTAGATTATCAAAAGTTGAGGACTTTATCACCCTTATAGGTCTCATCATAACATACTTATACTGTAAGCAGAGCTGAGTGACAGTACGGATGGCCTCAAGCTCCATAATATCAGGTCTAGACCTCAGGAAGGTGGAATATTCATGCGGATCTGAGGGACGAAAAAAGCAGGAAATTGCATCTTAAAATTAATAAATGTTCATGATTTTCAGTAGTTTTAATTACCATTATATGATTAAGCTCATACCCCCTTTCTCAGGAGCTGGATGATGGACTTCTCGCTCTGCATGAAACTATTCCAAAATAGGTGCATCATTACTGTTTAACTTAATTTCAAGTTCCATAAGCAACATAATTCATATTTCATTGCTGCATATTCAATTATGTCTGAACAATTGTGACTAAACATACTTTTACCATTGCCATGAGAAGCTCATCATGGCAGAAATGTTTAATGAAGTCAGATGAAATGATTGGGACAGGTAGAATATGAGATGGCTCACCAGCAGAACGCTGTCTGTGCCCTGGAGCTGTTTCATAGCTTCATGCAGATCAGCATCACTCACATGAGGAAACTCATCCACTCCACTGTGGATCAGAAAGCACTTAAATCCAGCCACACCAGCCTGGACCATCGGCCTTAGCTCTAGCTGCGATGGATGAACAGAGATGGATTGGCAGGCAGACAAACATTTAATTGTTATACTGGCAACACATTCTTATGCCAAGAGATAAGTGACTGTCTTTCAGAGTGAATCAATGACTCGTTTACTCAACTGATTTGTTCAAAAATGCTGATTCATTCAGGAACTAAACAAGTCTGGCTAACAAGTTTTCGAAATAGCATAGGGACTTTTGTTCGCGACTGTTAAAAAAGAATGTTCAATATAGTATGAATGTGTATAGTATGCATTAGCATGCATATTTGGATGCAGCCGATGTCTTTTGGAGAGAATCATTTAATCTACCGATTCATTCAAAAACTGATTCATTCAGGGACTAAACAAGTCAAAAATGGCATAATCTCTGAGTAGGTATTTATTTTGAATAAGAACGTACTTTGTGGCTGTTTAAATGTATGTGCTAGCTATACGTTATATAGCCTATATAGTATGAATGTGTGTAGTATGAATTAGTACGCATGAAATGTGAAGTATACATATTTGTATGCTGCCAGAGTCTTTTGGCGTGAATCATTGAATCTTTGTGGATGGCTGCGTCCAAAACCGGATAATTTCTGAGTAAAGTACTTTGTGACCGTTAAAAAGTATGTGCTTCTGTATCTAGTATGAATGTGTGTTGTATGAATTTGTATGGATGAGGTGTAAAATATGAAGATTTGAATTTTGGGTTGCACTTTGTTTTACAGTACGTGCACTTTCAATATACCTACTGACTAGTGTAAGGTTACTACATGGGTTAAATTAAGGTTTAGTGGTTGGTTCAGGGTTTCGGATGTCTTTTGGAGTGAATCATTGAATAATTTACTCGACCAATTCGTTAAAAAAACGCTGATTTATTCAGAAATGAAACACTACTGTGTGCAGCGGCTGATTCTGCTTAGATGGATAAACAATATTTTTCGCACTTCCATGTTTGGAACGTAGAAGTAAAAAACAGGGTAAACTTTTATAGAGGTATGGCGTAGCAAATATTTTTGTGTTCCCACTTTTGCTCGAATGATATTTAATATTAAAAGATTATAAGAACAGTGTAAAACCAAAATGTATTTCGTACAGGTAGTTTGTAGGCAAGTACCTGGTTGTCTGGGATGACTCCTCCCCAAAATGCTGTGTCTACAAAACACTGTCCTGTAGCAGCACGCAGCTTCTCATGAAAGTTTCCAAGAGTTGTAGTTGGTGGGATGCTGTTTCTGTGTACCATGAAATTAATCAGTTATGTCACTTTATTGTTATTTATTAACCTAGACCAACCTAGACTTGGTCTGCCCCCCCCCCCACCCACCCCAAAAGGTATTTTATCAGCTTGCTAATAAAAGTTCAGCTATCAGCAATTTTTTTTTACATTTCCAAATATACCGTCCATTATAATGGTAATGTCAGTTAAGTCACTGAATTTTAATTTTAAAAGTCTATACTCACAGGGGCATGTCTACAATAGTGGTCACCCCTCCTGCTGCAGCTGCCCGTGTGGCGGTCCAGTACCCTTCCCAAGGGGAACGGCCTGGTTCATTAACGTGAACATGACTGTCCACTATACCTGGCATTACCAGACTGTTCCCCACATCTAACACCTGTTATAAAGATGCTGTCTAGTTAGTACATGAATGGAAAAACATTTAGGGTTTAAATTAGATTTAGATGTTTTGTTAGGGATTAGAGATGTTTTGTTAGAGACATACTGCGCAAAAATACAGTTCATTGAACATGGACAAATAGACATTTGTTTTCTTTGTACAATAGGCATGTTGTCAAAATATGGGGTAAAGGCTGTCATAATGGAACCTGCATGAAACGGCCTTTTAACTTAAACATTTCTGAAACAAAATCATTAACCAGCAAAAATAAAAAAAGTTATGTATATACATATCAACCATTGTATAGACTGAACATTTTTTTAATGCATTTAAAACAGTGCCCCAACTTGACATTTATGAAAAAAAAAAAGTAACAAAATGATATGATCATTAATATGAAAACATATGTTTTTTTTACATTGCTTTAACTCATCAAAATAAGTTAAGCCATTTTCAACTTTTTTACAAGTTATACAAGATTCAACTAATTTTTTTAAGTCAGTTTAATGTAATTTAAGTTGAAATGACTTAAATCACTATGTAATTTTTAGTGGCATCTAGTGGTGAGGTTGCGAATTGCAACCAACAGAAGTTACAGTGGCCGTCAGGAAAAGATGTCGTCGTCTGAGATCGCAGAGAGTAGCCAGTTTAGCAATGAGGTTTCTTTACAAAGATAAATTAAGAAATAATCCTGTAAAACGATATGTTATTGCGAATATAATTGTTACTTGTTCATCACTGTGTCAGTGTTTTATTCGCTGACTTTAGCCAGCTTCTTTGCACGAAAAACAACATAGTAACGAAACGCGTTTGTCCATAGGCGTAGGCTACTGTAGAAACATGTCGCCGCATTTCAATGTGGTGTATTTAGATAGAAATGGCGCATTCTAAGGTAATAAAAACATAACGGTTCATTAAGTAAGATCTTTATACACTTACACTTAGTTTAGCTAGTTGAAGTGTATTTTAGGTTGGAGGAAATTGAAGGTTTTGAACAAGGTGTCTTAAAAATCTTAAATCCTTTACGTGGATTATCCTTTCCTTAAATCTGTCCCCCAGTTTCACAGACAAGGTTTAAGCATATAATCCCAGACTAAAATGCATATTTGAGCTGTTTTAACTGAAAGCAGTTTGCACTGAGATATCTTAAAATATGTCAGTGCCATTGTTTTGTCTCAAGATGCACATCAGGCACGTTTATTAAAGCTGCTTAAATGTCTTAATTGAACTAAGGCTTAATCCTTGCTTAATCTAAACCCTGTTTTTGAAACCAGGCCCTTCTGTCCAAAATCTTAAATCCTCCAAAATCTTATGAGGACTGCACCGCCTGTAGTCTCCAGCAGGTGGTGTATGTCGCACTCTCTCAGTCTAGCTCACCTTTCCAGCAGTGTGCGCTGAAGCTTCCGAATCAGGCAGAATGCTATGAATCTTTCCTTCCTTTATTAAGATAACTGCAGGTCGAATTTCCTCTCCACACAAAACCCTCTGGCTCCGCACAGCACTGACAGTTGATCCTGGTTCCATTTCTGCAATATCTTATGTAGCCTATGAGTGTGTTTCACTGTTCTGGCAGCAACAGCTTTCACTTTAGAGTCAATGCACCTCCCTCATTGATCTTTATGTGGATGTCAGCAGGACGATAAAAGTTCTTTGACCTGTAAGCATGGCTTTTGAATGAATTACTCAAACTGATAATACAGCTGAAATTGTGTGGTGGTAGGATTAGGTTTGTGTTTGTGTGACGGTTGTGGACTTCTAGGTTGCATTATCTTTTATCATCATGTTTTTATTTGCAGTATTCTCACTAAAAGCGTCCCTTTAAGACGGTATCGGGCGTCAGGCCCACACCAGAGCTTCTCTAGCTGGATAAATTATTCAGAGTATTGCTCCACTGAGCTGAGACAGAGGAGCAGGAAGGGTTGGGAAGGAGAAAGAGACACAAGAAGAGAAAAGCAGCCACAAGGGACTGCTCAGACTGGCATTGTGTCTAACTGAATGCTGTGGTTGCTCAGTGCTTGCTGTGCCTTCCTCTCTGAGCCATATCCCAGGGTAAATCAAAGAAATGTCCTATTTCAATTCAAATTCAAATAAATTTAAAAAAAAGAGGGAGAGAGAAAAGATATAAAGAAAATTAGTGAATAAAACATGTTCAGATTCAGTCTGAGCGCTCTTTTTTAAAATGAAATTCATTCGTTTCAAGTATTCAATGTAAGAAATACCTAAGAAATTATATTCATTATGGTAGTGAGAATATTATAATAAATAATTAATATTTTATTAATATATATACAGTGCTATGCATAAGTGAATACACCCATGCTAAAGTTGACTAAAAAGAGGAATAAAAAATCATATTTTGGAAATTGAACTTAATGCCTTAATTTAAAAAATTAGGAAAAATCCAACCTTTAAGGACACCAATTTTCTTTGTGAATGAATAATGTATCGTAAATAAATAAATGTTCTTCCTTAAAATACATGGTGCATAAGTGAGTACACCCCTATGTTAAATTCCCATAGAGGCAGGCAGATTTTTATTTTTAAGTATTTTTTTTTATTTTTTTACTATGCATCCTGATAAAGTTCCCTTGGCCTCTGGAATTAAAATAGCCCCACATCATCACACAGCCTTCACCATACCTAGAGTTTGGCATGATTTTATTTCAGTTAGCCTAATAGCTGGTTTGATTTGCATTGAGAGATGATCTTATGGAAATACCCCATGCCAATCTCTAGGTATGGTGAAGGCTATGTGATGATGTGGGGCTATTTTAATTCCGAAGGCCAAGGGAACTTTATCAGGATGCATAGTATCCTAAAAAAAAATAAAAATAAAAATACTTAAAAATAAAAATCTGCCTGCACTGTAAAAAATTATTCTGTGGCTTAGTAAATATTACAGAAATTTTTAACTTTATTAACTTAATAAAATCTCTGTATATCGTTTACTTGATTGTTTGAGTTAAACATACCAAAATAATTGAGTAAAAATCCAACAGTTAATTTTAGCTAAAATTTACAGATATATTTAAGTTTTTTTCAATAAAATAATTTAGTATTTGACTAACCAATTATTTCTTTATAATATACTTAATATATTATGTGAAATTTCTATCAAAATATTTGAGAATGTTTAATTAAACTGATCTGTTTCAAGAAACAAAAAAATTGCTTAATTCAAATCAATATTATTAATATATTTAACACGCTCTTAAAATTGAGTAAGTTTACTCAATTAAAACAATGCCCCCCCTCCCCCACCCTCTGACGTGACGAAAACTCGACGGTTGGAGTGAGCGTGGCGGTTTGAACTCTCCAGTCTCCAGAACAACAGCTCTCTTCTCAGCGTCGCAGATTTGGTGCATTTTCACTGTGAAATTCAGGTTGGTGTATGTTTTATTTTATCTATAAAATCATTACTGTGCTTTAAATCATATTTAATGCAAAACAACATAGCCTACAGAGGCGTAATTCGACACCTAAACGAGACGAGAGCCGCGTTTGTCTTTTTGCGTGATTGAAACGCTTTGCATAAACACATCACATGACTGACTTTCATAATGATAATGAATATAATTATTATCATTTGGATGATAAAATGTCCTCAGAACTATCACTTTTTGTTTATTGGCAGGTTATGTCAGTCGCTCGCAGTATCTTTCGGCTGTGCCTCAGACAGTGACTGTGAGTGAAACGCAGGACGGCGGTATGAAGTTCAAAGTTCACCCGCAGAGCGCGAGTCTGTCTCCGGCATGAGGACCAGCGCAGATTCGGTGGATATTGGATAACAGAGTGGTTGATTACACTTGAATTAGGCTACCTGAATGTTTAAATATTTCATTTTTACTTGTTAAATCAGTTTAAATGCAGGCAATATTGTATACATGAAAAAACAGTCTAAAATGTGCTGTATTGCTGTACTCATTGAAAATAAAGGCCAATGTAATGTATAATGGTGGTTGTCTGGAGTACTATTTTACAAAGGTTTAGAGAAAATAAAAAAGTTAATATTACTCATTAATAAAAACAGTTAATATTACTCATAAATATTGTTTTTTTAATGTTTAAATGTTAAATTATTTCTACTCAATTTTATTTGTTAATGTACTAGATGCAGTTACTCAGATTTACTTATTTTTTTTACTTGCATTTACTCAATTCATACAGTATATTTCATTGATTTCACAGCTTTAAAATTTACTCAATTTTTTTGAGTGTAAAAATGTTTCACCAATAAAATTGAGTAAATAATAGTTAAACTTTTTACAGTGTGCCTCTATGGGAATTTAACATAGGGGTGTCCAAACTTATGCACCATGTATTCTAAGGAAGAACATTTATTTATTTACGATACATTATTCATTCACAAAGAAAATTGGTGTCCTTAAAGGTTGGATTTTTCCTAATTTTTTAAATTAAGGCATTAAGTTCAATTTCCAAAATATGATTTTTTATTCCTCTTTTTAGTCAACTTTAGCATGGGTGTATTCACTTATGCATTGCACTGTATATGTGTGTGTGTGTGTGTGTGTGTGTGTGTGTGTGTGTGTGTGTGTGTGTGTGTGTGTGTGTGTGTGTGTGTGTGTGTGTGTGTGTGTAATATTTTGCCATATATATACAGTATATATGTGTGTGTTTGTGTGTGTGTCTCTTTACTGAGCAGCATTGATGATGTTGTAGATGCACGTTTCTAAATATTTGTGAGTCACACACATATAGTCCTGAATGACTTGGATTCTTGGATATTTATGTGTGATCAAGAAGCCGTTCACTTGGTGTTAGTGGTCAGACTTTTGAGGGAGGGGCATGTTGACAAAACAGGGTGACAAGCAAAAGATAATAGAATGAAAGGGAAGACAAAGACCATAGGAAATGAAGTCCCAGATGAAGTAAATGACCTGCTCAGCTCATTAGATGGGCATTAGAAAACTGCATTGATTTGGGTGAAACCCAAGGGATACTTCCATGCTCTGGATGTGCCATAGATGGTCTGTGCCCTTCCCTCTATTGTACATGGACCGGCCAAAACACTGAATCATCATTACAGCATTCAGAGGGACTGATGTGCTGCTCTGTTTTTCTTTCCTCACATAGAGGCTAGAGACACTAAATAAAAACCATTTTGACTTTAAATCATGCATAATAATGACCTCTGTTATCTTCTTTAAAAGATAGCTATTAATGGCTGATGGGTAAAAATCCCTTTTTTCCCTCATAAATATGGCTATTTCACTTATATATTACTTTAATATTACTTTGATTGTTTAAATGTACTCTTAAAATAATTATTTAATTATCAGAAGCTCAACATAGTCTTGCTTTTTGTTCAGTCCTGCAAATTTTAAGATATGGGACTTAATCATGAGATATAATTCTTTACTGGTGTCATTTCATTTTAGTCTCAAAATTCAGAAAATGCAAAGAGGGGCTGAGTCAGAATAATAGAGGCGGATTAATGTCAGTGGGAAAAGCTTCCTTTATGAATGTGTTACATGGATTTACTGGATTTGTGGGGAGAGCACAGACCAATTTTCTCTAATAGTTTGTGAACTGAGTAATCCCACCAGAAAGCTGATTTTTCCTCGACTGATAGCTCAAAGGAAAGGCCAAAATGAGGACAAATATTATTTACACTTCTTTCCAATTCCATATTTTTCCATGGGAAAAAAAGTGGAATATTTGAACTTATAAGCAATACTGCAGAACCATAATCTCAGAAAATTGTATTTATAGCTTTTTTGATTCGAGTAGTTTTTACATTTTATTTGTTTGTTTGTTTGTTTTATCTATTTGTTTGTTTGTTTATATACATTTTTGGCTCTTAATTAAAAAAAGTATAAAAACTGAGAATTAACCATTTTTTTCTTTAGCATTCGACATTAAAGTCATGCTATAATAATAATTTAATAATAAAAAACATTATTATTATTAATAATAATAATTACTTAATATGAATTATAATGAATTAATATTTATTAATAGTAATATTATTGGAAAAAAAAGTACCCCTAACTTGCAAAACATTTTTAATATTCTAGAATTTTAGACCATTTTTAACCTCAATATTTTATTTTCTTTAGCATAAGAATTGGACATTACAAGTCATATAATAATAATAAATATTAATAATAATAATAATAATAATAATTACCTAATATGAATTCTAATTAATTAATATTTATTAGTATTATTATTAATATTTTCTTTCAATTACCCCTTACTTGCATAACAATTTAAATGACTGCCGTTTTTAATAATCTAGAATTTTAGACCATTTTTAACCTCAATATTTAATAATCTATAGCTGTTAAATGAAACCAATTGCAAATAAAATGAATCTTTTTTTTATTTAGAATTATTTCTTTACTGGTGTCATTTTACTTTTGGGGCCCTATCTTGCACCCAGCGCAATTGACTTTGTACACCGACGCATGTGTCATTCCTATTTTGCACCCGCGCAAAGCGCGCTTTTCCCTCCACAGAAGCACGTCGCTAAACTAGGGAATGAACTTGCGCTCCCTGGGCGGTTCAGCGCAAAAAAGGAGGCGTGTTCCGGCGCAAACGTTCCTTCATGCTATTTTACAGGTTTAGAAAACAATTGCGCCACTAACCAGGAAAAAATAGTTTAAAGTCAGTGGCGCGTTGCGCATGTTATTCATATGCTATTTTAAGGGCGCATGCTTGGCCATAATCAATGTAGCGTGTGCACAACGCGCATACACTTTGATTCTCTCATCTACACAGAAGCAGCAGTTTTCATTTTTGCAAATCATACATTATTACGATAGATAGATAGATAGATAGATAGATAGATAGATAGATAGATAGATAGATAGATAGATAGATAGATAGATAGATAGATAGATAGACAATTTATTATAAAAGCATACATCTAGCTTACACATTTACCCAAATTATCATACGCCTTTTTAACCAAAGTTAATTTGGGTGGGTTTCTCCATCCCCAACGTCCCTGACGAGAGCGTTGCTCTCCTTGGCTGTGAACCGCTCCTGGCGTGCCTGGCGAATCCGCCGTTATAATAGGAATCCACTTTAGAACAAGCGTGCCTGCTCTTAAAGGGAATGTGAGATGACGCTCTGATTGGTTTATTTCACGTTACGCCCAAACCACACCTATGAATAATGAAGCTACTTCAGACCAACCCCTTTTAGATTTGCGCCTGGCGCAAGAGTCATTTATCCCGCCGGTATAATAGCAACAGCGCCAAGACCCGCCCACAAAGTTACTTGCGCTTTGCGCTTTGACACTTGCGTTTCAGATCATTAAAATAGGGCCCTTAGTCTATAATTCACAAATACAGAGAAAGAGGCTAAGTCAATAGAATTAGAGGTGAATTAACGTAAATATTAAATATGATTTAGTCTTAAAAATCATACTGCATACTTTGGGACAAACCTACCTACTTGGTTTATTTTAATCTATCACACGTATGCAGTCCAGATCTAGCCACTGAATCTCATGTTATGTAGAGCCATGTTTGTGTGTGAGTGTGTGTGCGTGTGCGTGTGCGTGTGCGTGTGCGCACTCAGCGGGGAATCTAATCTCCATCCCCTCAACCCCCCTCCTCTCTCCTCCCCCTCTCTCTCTCTCTCTCTCGCTCGCTCTCTCTCTCTCTCTCTCTCTCTCTCTCTCTCTCTCTCTCTCTCTCTCTCTCTCTCTCTCTCTCTCTCTCTCTCTCTACTGCATTGATGCTTCTGCCTTCCTCACTGATGATGTCACTGGTTCACTCAGTCTCAGCATCACCAGCAGAGCCATTTTGACTTCTACATTACAGGGCACTCAAAGATCTCTCCTCCAAGTAGCCTTCCTCCTTACAAGCAGGCCTCAACGGGCATCCAGAACAAATAAAGGATCCTTTGTTAAACAGAGGGAAAAGCAGATTGTTTTTGACATATCAGAGGAAGAGCTCAAGAAAAAGATTTTGAGAAGCCAGCGCAAGAGACAGTAGTTGGAGCTGATCTGTAGAGTCAATAGCTGAGAGCATCAGAGGATCTCCATTGTAAAGGTAAGAGTTTTTTTTTTTTTTTTCATTGTCAGCGTGTTCTAGAGGACAATGCAGTATTAATGAGGCTCTGTGTGTTTATTTGGTGTTGGGTCACCAGGGTGGGACTGCTGTGGGGTGCGGCCATTCAGAGCTGTCAACAAATCCAGACATTATTATTATGACAGAGAAGTGTTTTTTTGAGAAGTGAGTAATGGAACAGATGTTGTTCGTCATAAATGGCCCTCTGTCCTTGTGTACATATTTCTAAGTGCGGGAAGGATAAATGCACTGTCATTCATTGTCTCAAGCTGGCAGGCACACAATAATGAATCACGATTTGAGAATTCACAGGGCAAGGTATTTCATTTATACTTTTTTACAGTACAATCTTTTCTTTTTTATATATAAAAATTAATATAATAGTGAGTTGGGAAAAATATTATGACTTCTGGCATCACACGCTTATGGAATTGTCGGTCCCACTGTGTTCTAACAGCACTATGCAAATGATGTCAGGCACAATTAATGATTTATGTAGATTTCTTAACACTTAGGAACGCAATGATAGACAGCAAATTAAAAATAACCTTGAATATTTATGATTTTATGATCTACACTGCAAAATATTACCTTAAGGCACACTTTCTACTGGATCTGGCCCTTAAAATGACTCTTATTGGTGTAACATTTTTTAGATTACATGACAACATGCTCTACAATCGATCTTTCTGCTCATCTGTAATGAAGATGTGCATGGAGTTTTAATTGTGATGCACTGTATGTACAAAATCCATGACCTTTATTCTTTACTTAAATCTTCTGCCCTCTTCTTTATTTAAAAAATGACTTGATCTTTTTCCTTTGTGGTCTTAAATTCTCTTTTACCAATTATGTTAATCACAGATTGTTTAGAATGGATATGTATAGGTTAATTAATCAAAGTGTCGGTCACAATACATGTAATATAAAATTTATTTCATAGTTATGTTTTCAACTCAATAACACTAAAAACCGCAGCTTTTTAACATCTTTGTAAAGTGACATGCAACCTTTGAGGTTCATGTTAAGGGGTCTAAGACTCTAAGTAGACTGAAGAGTAATGAGAGAGACTGAACCAGAATGTGACTCAGCATGATGTCCTCATAATTGGCAATTTCAAAATTATGCTTACATGAGATCTCTGTACGAGCTCATTTATATGTATTCAAATAAACCTCCTAGTTACTGATCCAAACACATATATATAAACTGAAGTAGAACTCTTTAAAGAAGATTGAGGCTTAAAGGCCATAAATCTCCCCTGACACATTAATTGAACCTCCATTTTGGTCCGACTAAGAGGCTGAGCTGGACTCGGAGTGGGTGGCAGCCAGTTCTGTTATTTGGCTATTGTAATCCTAGGAAGCGTACTGACATTTAGCCAGCCGTGCACTTCTTTTGTTGCTGCCGGGCCGAGTATCTCTCTAGATCTGTAGCTGACCGTGCATGATCCTTTTACGGTGAGGTCATATAAACACAGCCTTCCCGCTTTGTCTGAACATTGAAATATTGAACATTTTTTGGGGGATTTATTGTTTAACCTTGTTGTAAGTCGCAACTGAAATCATGTGTTTGCTTTTCATCCCACATATAGATTCAACAGAAATTATACTCATAGTTGCTATGGTGATAGGCAGCTTAACAGCTTTCCCGAAACTAGGTGTAATTCAATTTCCAATGGAGAAGAGTCTAAATCAATATTTCTCTGCTGCTATATAGTAATGGAACTACAGACTGAGTAATATCCTTCCTTTATTTTCAGAAATGCTGCACATGCGTGCAGAAATATGGATTTTACTTTACGTTTAGCGTGTATTATTTTTTGTGCATTGATCAAAATGTCTCAATCAATTAGTAAGCATCTTTCCATGTGTAATTATTAAAATGTATATATTTAATAATGATATTAATAGAAATATAGTATATACAATTCCATTCTGCTTATCCTCTGTAGGGTCGTATATATATATATATATATATATATATATATATATATATATATATATATATATATATATATATATATATATATATATATCTGCAGAATTTATTCATCTTAGTTAATGTTAATCTCAACATTTACTAATATAAAAAGTGTATTTGTTAACATTAGTTAATGCACTGTGAACTAACATAATATCTCTCTCTCTCTATATATATATATATATATATAGTATATTACACACACACACACACACACATATATATATACACACACATTGCATTACACATACACATTACATAATTCCACATTATAATTCTATGATTAGATATAATAGCTATAGATCTTCCAGTTTTCTGTTTGTTGACATCAGTGTTCCATCAATGCTCTATTCTTCTGTTGGCAGGTGTGAGCACTGACCTGGGCTTTTAAAAGAGTGCTCTCAGCACACACACAGAGGCACCATGGCTGGGGCCTCGGTGAAGGTGGCGGTGAGAGTTCGGCCCTTCAACTCTCGTGAAATCAGTAAAGATTCCAAGTGCATCATCCAGATGTCAGGAAACACAACCAGTAAGTACCCAACTGCATCTGAGCCCCAGTGCTTCCATGACGAACATCCAGCAGTTAAATCGCTAAGAATACTCAAAAGACTCAAGTTTATAGATCATCACTTTTATTGTGTGTCTAAATATTGTTTTCGCTTGCGTGCGTTGTGTTTATCTGAGTGTTTGACCTCATCTGCAGGATTTCATAAGGGCAGCCATTTTGAGATGATGTGGGACAGTAGCTAACTGATCACTGAACCGGGGGCGAATAAACTCTCTAGTAAATCTGATCCGACATGATTTTCATAGTCGGCCATTAATCTAATGTGGCCACAGAAAATGACAGCTATTAAAACCAAGGAAAAAATAAAGGGTTGTTGCGATGAACTAATCACAACTGCCAAGCAGAACTACCAATGACCACTGCAGCTGTAATTATTAGTGATCAGTTTTAGTTTGCTATTTTCACTTGTTTAGCTGGTAGAGTGGTCATTTTCAAAGTAACTAATGAGAAGGCATCATTCTTTGGGTCATTGGATAGTAAAAGAACTCATAATCAAGACAACTTAAATGGTTTAGATGAGGTAGAAGAAAGTTTATTAGGTTGGTGCTAATTTTCCCGTTTATTTTACATTTTGCAGTTTTAATTTATTACTGGGCTAAAGTAATATATATTATTATTATTTTGGGAAAAAACTTAGAATACTGTCCCATCATTAATGAATAATATACTGGGGAAAAAAAAGAGTAACATAATATTAACATTCTAACTACTAATAACTAACAAGAAACTAACGAATTAGTAAGTAGTGCTATTCGAATGTGGTAGTTCACTATTAGCTAACCAATTACTGCTATTTTTTTCATTCCTCCCAGAGGACTACTAAGAACCTATATACGGGCCAGTGACAAATAAGGTTTTCAACTGATAAAAAATTCAAATAGGTTAAAACTGCACATCAAAGTAGTTATTATCTTTATGGGGATGTTTTTTACTTATGACTAAAATCTCAATTTTAAACAATGTATTTTAAGCGGTTTAACTGAGAATCATGTGACGACACCAGTCAAAATGTCATATGGGATAACGTTAATGCATTTTCTAAATATTATGATATTAAAACTTTTCAAATCAATAATACTTAATGAATATATAAAGAGATGCAGTAAACAATATTTAGAGCTCAGGAAAAAAAAATTTGCACAACTATTTTTTCTCATGATATTGTGATTTCTTTAAACGTGACTCTACTTGTTCAAGTTCTTTACCCACATTTTAACACTGCAATGTGATTTAACACTGAAAATGTTTTACTGGCCTTGGTATCATGTTATTATTGTTTCCTCAACTCCATGAAGTGAAATTATCACTTTTATAATTAGAAATTGCACGTCACGTCATTGGGCCATACAGGTTCATAATTAATGTAGTGAATAATGCTTAATTCTTGAAGTGAAGATCCTTCAGAAGGAATTAATGTGTATTATTCACATTAATCAAGAACCGGTAGTAGTTCTCTGGGAGGTATGAAAAAAAGGAGTAGTTATTGATTAGTTAATATTGAACTACCACATTCAATTGAGCGCTATTACTTACTAATTTGTTAATCAGAGTTTCTTGTTAGTTAACAGTAGTTACTAGAATGTTAATATTGCGTTACTCATTTGTTCCTGTGTAGTAATTAATTAATGACGGAACAGTATTCTAAAGTGTTACCTTGTTTGTCTTTGTATTCTATAGTGTGCTGTAGAATGTTATAGAAGGGTTAAATGTATTATGTCAAAATATTATTTTAAATTGGGATCGGGGTAGCCTATTGCCTATACACTTTTACAGCAATGTCATCATACAGAAGAATTTCTTGGTTGCAAGTGTGAATGTGCTTGGAGAATTGAGGGTACTAATCGTTGACTGGAGAGAGATTTGATTTCTAATCTGCCAGCTGGGCGAAGCCGTCGGTCAATAATGAATGAGAGCTTGTGAAATATTTAGAGTCTGGCCTAATTTAGCTTCCTCCCTTCCACCTTGTGTTGCTTGAGAAAAAACAATGTGTCCACCATCGTCTCTTCACCTGAGGTAGTTCTTGATGAAGTGTTCATGTTTACACCAGATATTGAGTCAAAAAGAATTGCAGTAAAAAGCCATAGGCCATTTGTTATACCATTTGACTATTTGTAAAAACACTGTGCACATATCTGTACGAAAGGATCCTCATTATAGAGGATGTAATATTACACCACCGTATTGTTGTACAGCTCAGGTCAAGGGTTTTACGAAGGGTCTGGCAAATCTGTAAGCCTTGTTGCAGATGTTATTTTTGTTGTTTTGCGTTTTTTGGCGAGCTGAGCTAGTGGGGTATAATGTAAATATGACATTGATAACAGTGAGGATAAAAGCCCAATACACCAGGCTCCAGTTATTTTGTTTTAATGGGCACAGAGTAGACTGTGAACCTTGAACAATGGAGAAATGAGCCATAAAAAACAGCAGTAACACTTACTGCCATTGTAAATGGATTGTGTTTGTCAACCTTGTCATATTTCTATGAATATAGAATATTTTGAATATATATATACTGTGTATATATATATATATATATATACTGTATATATATATACTATATATATATATATATATATACTGTATATATATATATATATATATATATATATATATATATATATATATAGTGACAATAATTTTATCCATATTGTCAGTATGTCCATATTGTTAGTTTTAGCGCATACCCGAGCATATAAATATGTTCATAAATATCCATGAAAATCTATGAATAATAATGAGTCCAGGCTAGTCTATTAGCCATTGAGGACATTAAGTGCACTTATCACTCTGTCAAAAAAAAAATATTCAGCATCACTCTCACCATTTACAAATGAATTCTGACGTTCTTGAATACATTAGCACATCTTCTTGATGCATTGCTAATTTGAACATTTGAGGTGAATTCAAATGCACAGCTGGTAGTGCCTAATTAAGACAACTTTGATTACATAAGAAGTCTTAGGATCTTGATAACTTTTTACTATTTAATGAGTACATTCGAGTTTGCCAGAGGATGTTACAGTATGTGCATTTCCACCCTTAGAAAAGTGAGGATTATTCTATAGTATCTGCCTCAAGTTGTTTTTTTCTATGGTGTTTTTCTAATAATGACATTTCGAATCTGAGCCAGCATTGACACAGCATAACATTAACTTAAATGCTAGATTACCTGCACAGACATCCTGTGTGGTTTGCCTGTGTCTATTCAGAGTCCACTCAAAAGCATCTTTTCAAAACCTTCAACACAATCGTTAGGCACCTTAAACACAAAGGCCCAGCGGAGTGGCGTAATGGAAGAGATCTATTCAAAATCTAATGTTAGAAACAATCAATTGCTTAACATGTTTGACCCTGTTTTTGTTGTGCATGTGGATTCTGTAGGTTAAAGGCACCTTACTCGAACCACAGAATCTAAAAAAATATGCATTAACACACATGCAAACACACGTGTGAATAGTTTTGTAGATTGCGGCCCTTTTCTCCTTTGAAAGGTAGACTCGGTGTACGGTAAGAGGGTCGATGATGTCATGAAAGAGCCTTTCTAGTCAGCAGTAATTTGGAGAGAGGCCAGACCCAGTCTCATTCTGAGGGTGTAAATAACTGGTTGTTAGTGGGAGTCTGAGCCCAGAGAGTGTCTTTTGTGCTACATGCCGGCTGCTTTGTCACCGCTGCCAGCTTGAGATGGGTCAATAGCCGAGTTCCCACAAAGCTGTAGAATGGTGGAGAGCTGAATGATTGACAGCTCTGACTGGTTTAAGCCACCCTGCTATCACTGAGGCACCATTGGGCCGCTCACACAGGCCTTTAAGTTCTTATAAAGGGGTTTCCTTTTCGTAGGAAATTGTCTCATTACTGAACCACTGAAGATTTTAGCGCTGTTCCCTGCGAGACAACTAATGTAAGATTCAGCCTAATGGTTTCTAACAGCAAAAAGTCTTCCCTGACACAGGCTTTCATTTGTTTCAGCTGTAAATTCTGTGTGATGTTCTCAGTGATACTGTGGTAATTATACATGTGGTAGAAGTCCATTTATAAAAGATACTGAATTATCTATTTGATAAATCCTGAAATGGACTTTAGCTGAGAGGATTTGATTGCCATGTTGATGCTCCCCTGATCACATCACTCACAGAATTGCCTTCCCTTATATTGATTGAGAATGGTGTGCTTGGCAATGGGGTCTTCAGTCTTTAATAGATTAATCTGTGTTATATTTATGGTCCTTTACGGTTGTTTTATTGCAATATAATCCCAGTGAGATCTTGGGTAAAAGCCATGGAACACTGTGTGACATCAATGATCTTTTATTTCAGACTGTACAATACACATTGCATAGGAGTTGTGCCGAACCAAAGTCCTTTTAGGCAAGTCGTGCCACTCGGCCGCCATCTTGACAACGCCTCCGGGCAGCTATTTCGGACTAACAAGACCAGGCTCCTATCTAAATGAATGGGCAGAAAGTCAGAACTGCACTTTCACTGGTCACTGTGACATAAAAACTGCATGTATAGAAACAGTAGTAAAATATGATAAAAATCGCTGAAAAAGTTTGATGACTTTGCCCCAAAATAAGGTTTAAAATGCCTTTTTCCCCACAGGTTATACCTTTACTACACATGCGCAAGGGTTCACGTTCAGGACACCAAACTTCATTTACGTCTCTATCCAGAATGCCGGTGTTGTGCCAAGCACTTAAACAATTATATGTATTTAAATGTCTGAAACCTAAAATAAACATTATGTGGTTAAAACACTGAACAGTTGTGATAGAGCCTATGACAAGCGCTGAGCGCGTCCGTCTTTGGCTCAGCGCCAGCCACAGCGCGAAAGCACAGGTTGAATATGGCAGTTATGTCACGTCACTGTACATTCGCTCCTTAGTGGTCAGCTGCTGACTGTTAAAAGCAGATGATTGGCTTTCCAGCGGGAGGGGCGGGACATGTGCATACAACCGCCATCTTTGCCGTTACGGGTTTTCCTTATATAGTTGTATTGAGGATTGAGGAAGTGGCATGTCTCATATAAATTGTCTCTGGCCGAACACAGCACAAAACAAAACAACACAACACAGCACAACACAACACAACACAACACAACACAACACAGCACAAAACAACAACACAGCACGAAACAACACAACACAGCACGAAACACAACACAGCACGAAACAACACAACACAGCACGAAACAACACAACACAGCAGCACAACACAACAGCACAAAACAACACAGCACGAAACAACACAGCAGCACGACACAACAGCACAAAACAACACAGCACGAAACTAAACAACACAGCACGAAACTAAACAACACAGCACGAAACAACACAACACGAAACAACACAGCACGAAACAACAACAACACAAAACAACAACACAACACAAAACAACAACACAACACAGCAGCACAACACAACAGCACAAAACAACACAGCACGAAACAACACAGCAGCACGACACAACAGCACAAAACAACACAGCACGAAACTAAACAACACAGCACGAAACTAAACAACACAGCACGAAACAACACAACACGAAACAACACAGCACGAAACAACACAACACAAAACAACAACACAACACAACAGCACGAAACAACCCAGCAACAAAACAACACAACACAGCACGAAACAACACAACACAGCACAAAACAACACAACACAGCAGCACAACACAGCAGCACAACACAACAGCACAAAACAACACAGCACGAAACTAAACAACACAGCACGAAACGAAACAACACAGCACGAAACAACACAACACAACACGAAACAACACAACACAGCACGAAACAACAACACAAAACAACAACACAACACAACACAACAACACAAAACAACAACACAACACAACAGCACGAAACAACAACAGCACGAAACAACCCAGCAACAAAACAACACAACACAAAACAACACAACACAACACAGCACAAAACAACACAAAACACAGCACGAAACAACACAACTCAGCACAAAACAACACAACACGAAACAACACAACACAGCACGAAACAACACAACACAGCACAAAACAACACAACACGAAGCAACACGAAACAACAAAACATAGCAGCACGAAACAAAGCAGCACGAAACAACACAACACAAAACAAACAAAAAAAAAAACACAAGTGAGCATGTCACACTAATTGATCAAGAAATATATATTTTTTTTCTACAAAAAGATAAATATTTTATGATCCCTGAAAAGTGTACAGTTTGAACTCGGCTTAAACAACATTGCAGTAGATACCAGACCATACTTTCACAAAGTGAAAAGTATCATCTTGTTGAAGTAGTTTTCACCTTCCTGAATAGTTTTAAGATTAGTCTGATCACATTGTTTTAGTCTGCATGATCACCTGGCTATTAATGGTAAAATGGAGTGTAGTCATCTGGCTATAATGAAAAATCACATATCTAACTCACTGTAGTGGAAAATGATATAGTCAGCTATACTGGAAAAGGTTTTTTATTATAAGGTCACTAGTCACAGTGAACTTTTGTTTGACCTTTAATAAGTGTATACACTGGTTACACACATTCACACTCATTGAAACTTGAACCCAAAATCTCCATCTCACTGCACACACACAAACGTCAGCAGTCGCCACGTCCTCTTCTGGGTAATAAAAGCGATTTAAAAAAAACCCCTCCTTATTAGGTTTGTGCATTTACCGCTTCAGCCATGACTCATGTACTGTAACAACTACTGAAATGGTGGACATGAATCATTGTCATTATTGAAAGCAGAGCAAAGGAGAGATGATGAGAGGAGAGGAAAGAGGTCTGATATTGACCGCACAAGACCATTATTGACAATTTACTCATTTATATATTAAAAGGGTTTGTAACGCAGTTCGTTGTTATGGGAAGGAGGAGGTGGGGACCGGCGAACATTTAAAGACTTTAATAATAAAATAAACAAATACAAAAGGAAAGTAAAGACAGCAGCCCCTCACGGCATAAACCACAACATAAATCCAGGCCTGTCCTCTCTCGCTCTTCCTTTATGCTTCCGCTCCTCTGTGAGAGATACGAGACCAGTGTGTCGCGCAGGTGTCGCTCATTATTATTAATCACGCCACCTCGTCCTGCTCGCCACAGTGTTTTAACAACATACTTCATGCTGGTGCTGGAATACAACGGCTCAGGAGCATGAAACCAGACACCATGACTGCTATAAATAATTCAAGCAGTGGCATCTCAAGGTTAGCAATATTAGGACTAACTAGGTTTGATTGATAGGACTCCAAACCCATCACAGTTTCCAAAATGTGACCTGCTTGCCTCCTATTACTACATTTACATATCAGCGTTAACATTGTGACTACTCTTAACCAAGAGCCATTTATTCAGCTTAATGTCTGTTAAACTTTTGCAATATATATATATATATATAAAAACATATAGCCTATATTACAAAAGGTATGTTTACACATTCTTATCAGTTTTCTGTTATTTTTTGACTAAAAACTGCAACCATCTAAACAAAAAAATAAATAAAATACCAATTTAGAAACTTTGAGCTGCAACTGAATCTGTATCCATTTTACTGCCTGGTCTATGGAGCGGCAGCCAGGGTGGAACAGGATGGAGGACAGGAACGAACTACAAACAGAAGACTAATCAAAATAGAACCAAAAATAAGACTTGAGAAAACTAGTGCAAAAGACTGGAACTAGACTACAGCAAACTCAAAAGAATAAAATGCAAAAACTAGAACTGGCAGGGAACACTGTCTAAAAAGATCAGTAGACAAGCAAAAATCTCACACTCTACATACACACATAACAAACCAGCAAAGACATGGGGGAAAGGAGAACAATATAAAGGGATCAGAGCACATGAGGATCAGGTGAGCACAATTAGTGAAACAAGGATGGCTACACAAACAAAGACAAAGCCATGTGCTCTGGTACAAGGCAATCAAAGAAACATTGAACAGAGACAAGACTGACAAGACTATCAGGGTAGAACCCTAACAACAAGAGTAGATTTAACATGGCAGTGCTTCTATAAAGGTGACGCATGATGTCCCCTGGGCTATGTGGTGCTATTATTATAACTCATATAGTCTTATGTACAGCTGGTACTGCACTGCCTTAGAGACAGATAGACACAGATGTATAGACTGGTTAAAAGGGTCTGTCCCTTTTACCGACACAAGTGAATGAATTATTTCAATCCAACTCCTTAAGTGCGGTCGGCCATTTTAGAATAGAGCTTCCTGTTTTGAATAACGTGGCCTCAGGATGTTGCTTGATGTTCAGATTCATGTGCCTAGATGTGTTTTGATATGGAGCTATATGAGAGTTTAAATTAAAAACCATATAATTAGGATATTTCAGCCTTTTTTTAGAGAATATTTCTTTAATATGAATTAGATTTGCTAATTGTTGGAGCCCAGTTGTCCAATGGGTGTTTTAGTTAGCAGAGGAATTGATTTGTTTTCAGGCATTTCAGGCTTTGCTTGAGTGATATCATATAAAACTAGAACAGAGCTTTACAGGAGGGATTATACAATGACGTCCTTCTGTTACTCGGCAGCTGTGCATGCGTGTGTGCATGTGCGCGTGCGTGTGTGTGAGATAGTCAGAAATATGTTTTATGTTGAATCTAAAACTGTGGTGCTGCAACTATGAGGTCCAGAAGTGTTTTCTTGTGAGATTGCTGGGCTATTGGCTTTTGAAATGAATTGCTTCAATCACAATTTTCTTAACATGGTATTCTGAAACCTTGATTTTTTTTTTAAGCAATTAATCCATTTGTTTTAATGATAAATCAATACATTTGTTTTCTGTTACCATTTACTCCCCTCGTATCTTTCCAAATTCATATTGCTTTGTTTCTTTGTCCCGCCTCTCTCGTCCCGCCTCCTTGTTTCCTGTTACCATGCCCACTTGTTGAATCTGGGCTGTGTCCGAAATCACACCCTATACCCTTAAATAGGGCACTATTTGAGGGGACAGCCATTTGTAGTGGTGTCCGAAACCATAGTGGACTTTATCGAGCGCACTCATTCAAATCCCATAATGCAGCGCAATAATGAGTGTACAACTGATGCACACTCAACGGCTAGAGAATACCCACAATGCACTGTGTGGGTTGTGCTAAACGAATGAAGATGGCACCCGGAACTGAATCATCCATCCATTTACGAAACCGCTTGTCCAATGTGGCTACAGCTTTATATCATTCAGGGATAAATTCCTTTTTAATTGATTATTAAATAGTTTAATTAAGGTTTATACATGCTAGTTTCCATGACAGAGTTCAAGATAAATCTTTTCATATACTGGAGCTACCAGTTTGCTAAGTTTTAAATTATTATTAAACGGCAAGCACAAAGTATGCAAAAGCGGAAGCCCTTCCGGTGCACTCAGGCTGTGTTTAACTCCACATTTACGTGAATTTCCCTAAGCACTTTCCCTCGGGGGAATCCCCACCGCCATTTTGAAGCGCATTCAACTTCGTCAAGTGAACGAGGGAAGTTTATTTGGACAGACCCTCGACCCGTTGATTTTGACAGAGGGAGCGAGTCTACTAAATATATACACTTCAGGCAGATCCACAGACCACAATGTACCATGATTGTGACGTCACAGCAGATCGTGCTTAATTTAGTCATTTTGACATTTTACTGCATTTAATTATTGTAGCTACCTTAAGCTGACTGTTTTTTACACAGTTATAGTTTTTTGTATTGTTCTCATTTTTCATTTGTGTATTTTTTTTATATTTTATATTTAATATAAATATATTAAAATATTAATATTAAATATTTGTTTATATAATTTTTAACAGGTCAAGCATACATACAGGCCTATAGAATGGTGGTAAGCAATTGTATAAGGGAAAATATATATAAATAATAAATCAGCTCCATAGCAGATTCCAAGTGATCAAGGGTTCCATTTAAATACATTGCAAGGGTTCCGCCAGTAGTGAACACTCGTGCAACGTAAGCAATGGCATAGGCCTACATCCAAGTGAACGAGACGGAGGGAAGGGCTTAAAATATTGGACTCAAACGCAGCCTCAGTGGTTTGCTGACTCGTTTTCATTTACTCTTTCAAGTGGACTATATTAGTGGATAAATGTAGGGAATAGTGAATGAGGGTATATGGAGTGATTTGGAACACAGTTTAGTCCTCATTAGCCTGATTGTGTTCATCTGATCCTCATTTGCTCTGCTCCATATTTATTGTGCTCCTTTCCCTCATGTCTTTGCTGGTCCGTTGTGTGAATTGTGTGTGTACTTCTCTTGTGTGCATGTTAGTCTACGGGCCTTGTTAGACACTGCTACTTTAGTCTTTTCCTGCCAGTCATGTATTTATTTCCTTTTGATAATTCTAGTTTTTCTTCAAGTTCATGTCAAGTCAAGTTCAAGTCTTTATTTTTTGCTTGCCTTTTATTTATTTTTCAACCTACCTAGTTCCCTGCAAGGTTCCAGTCTTGTTTTGATTTCCTTTGTTTGCCGTTCCAGTTATTTATTTCTAGATTTTTTTTCTTGTTTATTACTATTGTTTTCTCTTTCTTTGCAAGCTCCAGTTATATTTTAGTTTCTTTATTTTGTTTTCTCTAGTTATAGTTCTTGTCACTTTTTATTTTGCTCTTGTTTTAATTTTTTTGTCATCTCTTGTCCTGTGTGTGTGTGTTGTGTTGGTCCCTGCCCTGCTTCATGTGTCCTTCCTTGTCGCTGACTCTCCTGACCTGGCAGCCAGTCTGGGGTTTCAGCGGTTAACCAAGCCTCTGGTTCCTTGAGCCGCTGCCTTGTCTCCATTGTTGCCGTTATAAGCATTTGGAGCTCCTGTTGTTTGCCCTGCCCTATTGTTTGGACTGTTCTTGCTTCACCAATCTTGTGTTATGTCTCCTGTTGTTAATAAATATCACCCCCCTCGCTCATTCTGCGTCTGGGTCCTCTTACTCAGAACCGTGAAAGGATCAGGTCAATTCACGAAGGAATCATTCAGACCGGTTTTGTGAGCTTGATGAACCCGTTCATTCTCGGAATAACTTTTCAAAATTTTGAATAAAGCACATTACAGCTAGACAAAGTTTATTAGGCTATGTATTTATACATTAGTGGCGTTTTTGTGTCCTTTTCGAAGCTCAGTTTCAGTTAACAAAAATTATTTTAATAGTTAGAATTTTGTTTACAATAACACCCGTGCATAACACCCAATGACTGTCCCATTCATAAAATGGCCAGCACATTTGGTTAAGTATCAGAGGATGTGTTTAATTTGTAATGTCATGAGGGTGAGTAAATGACAATTGTCATTTTTGGGTGAACTAATCATTTAACAACTTTAAAGCTAATTAAAGGGATCATTAATAAGGTCACATTTGCAGTTGATGCTGCAGAGATGTCCCACACATAAAAAAATAAAATAAAATAAAAACGCATTACAGTATTTTTTTACTAGTGTAGGAATTTGGGGCCTCATTTATAAAACATGCTTATGTACAGATTTAAACTTAAAAATCTAAAACTAAAATTCACGGCAACATTCAAATTCATAAAAACGGTCTTTGACGTGGAAAAGCGCTTAGCACCACGCTGGGGTCTAATTGGGGGAAGATTAGGCAATCAGGTACTGACTTCAACTAGGGGGGTAATAATTCGGCAGGGGGTCGGAATTCGGCACAACACCGTACGCTCTAAATCACACGTAGGCCAAATGATCGTAAATGGAGGATGGTTTCTACGCAACATTTTATAAATGAGGCATGTGAGCTTTCATTATGTTCACTTTAAACAATGTCCTTATCTAGGTCGTATAGAAAATAAAATGTATATTTCAATGATGAACCAATCAAATGCGTTCTATTTGTTGAGTCTCCAGCGTCCCTGGAGAACCAAGATTAGAGTTTGCTTAATGCAGAGAATCCTTTTCAACCTATTGACTCTCTGAAGGTCATTCTTGAATAGCCTTTTCTTTTTTTAGGTCAGAACACTTTAATTGGAACTTAAATTCATCACATTTATCTTGTTGCCTTTTTGTTGACGGTGTTAGTTTCTGTAAAGCTGCTTTGAAACCATATGTATTGTGAAAAGCGCTATACAAATGTGAATTGAATTGAAAATGTATACATGGGAAAATACCACTGAAAGTGTATGTGTGTTTTCAGAAAAGTTTTCCTCATCACTGACTAAATTCAATTTCTCAGTCCAATAATGGTTGCTCAACCATGTACTGAAAATATGTGTACTTGAAATGTCCTTTTCATGGATATTGCGCCTTTTTGATTCATGGATGATTAAGTATATTTAATACACTTAAAAGGCTATTTTTATGTGGTTTTGGTATTTGGTCTTGCACATCCCACCATATGGCCGCTGAGATGTATTTCAGAACAGAAACAGTATGTTCTGCTCATGCTGCCTGTCAGACTCCTGACTGTAGCGCCTGTGATGACGTGTGGGTTGGCTGTGAGTAAGACTGACGCAAGAGCAGGACCGTTCCGTTAATCATGTTCTGAGATACATGATTTCAGTGATGTGAAGTGTTTGAAATTGCACAGTTATCCTTTATGTTGCTAGACAAGCAGAGTCCATTTAAATGATGTTTCCTCCATGATGCACTCAGTGTTTTTGGCGATGCGCTTCTCTTGTTATATGGTTGTGCATTCATTTCATACACATTTTTAGTGGGATGGTACTAGTTATCTCAAGTGAAAAGTATTATTTTATCTGTGTTTATTACATGTGCTTATACTTTTTGTGGAGTATTGTGCAAAGAAACCTGTCTCTTGGCTAATTGGGCTTCTAAAGGAAAGTTCAAGAGGAGCAAGTTCATTTAATCCTGTCAATCACAACACAGTATTTAAAAATGTAAAAGGCCGCTTGCCTTATTCCTATGACAGTTCTTTCAGCATGTGTCCACCACCCCATCTTCACCTTTATTTTATTCATTTTAATGTATTATTTATTATTGATGGAGTTGTCCAGAGGAATATTTAGAGCCTGAGTTGAGTTTTATGCTTGAGACCTCCATCAAGGCCAGCCAACTAAACATGTTTTTTCTTGTATCTCACTCAAGGATAATATGAAATATGAAGTCGGGAAGATTTTTTATGGAATACTGAATACTGACCTTAGATTGTAGAAACTTGGTGCAATTCTTTCTAGCTCTTTATCTTTTCCTCTTGATCTCTCACTCTTTCTTATACACAAAAACTCTTCACAGGTCAGTCCATATATGGTGGACTTTAAATTGCATATCATTTTCTGACATTATTAGTATTATTTCCTGTCTTCCTAAAGTTAGCGGTACTTGTGCTTCGGAAGTTTGTGATGATCATGTTGTCCAGCATGATTTAAGACGTTCCAATGAACAACTTCTGCTTCGATGGAGGCAAGAACATGTGAGCTTTAGTGCGAAATAGTAAATGTAAATATGTAAATGTAAAATCACATTTTACATCATAACCATTTTAACGTTTTAAATTGTTCAAAATAATTGTAAGGTTTTGAATTACAGATTTAAATGTATACAGCATATTAGGCATACACTAAGCATAGTTTTCAACTAAAAACGTAAAACATGTTATGCTTTTTGGCCGCTCATTTACATGACAACAGCGTTTTGGGGGCCTGAAAATGCAAACTTTTAAAAACTGTTTCTGAAACATTTTTTGAAACAATACCGTTATTGTCCATTGAATTTGGGAAAACGGTGTCGTCATGCGCATGCATATTACGTGTTCAGTCTGTAGGTGTGCAGTGTTTCTTTACAAAGTGACGTATGAGACAAAAACATAAAAAAATACTTACCAATCTCCAACTTTTGAATGTTAGTGTATTTGGTTAATGCACCTACATAGCATTTATAATGCAAGTTCAAATGACTCAAGTCTTTCCATAAAGACGTCATTTTCATTTACACCCATTACCATATTTAGATGAACATAATTACTAATTTGTGATTTGTGATTCTTCCCTCTCTGTGATGACTTTCAGTTACTACTGGTGGGAGAAGCAGGGTTTAAAAGCACATACGTGTGGACTCGTTTAAACTAAACTACTGTGACTCAGCACTTTCTGCCACTGTGTGGCGGCCATTCAGTGACTGACAGCAGAGTATTGGGTGTCCACTCAGGATCTCTAGCATGTTTTATTAACCTTACTTATTCTCTGCCATCTTTTCCTTGTCTTTCAGCCATCATCAACCCCAAAGCACCCAAAGAAAACAAAAGCTTCAATTTCGATTACTCCTATTGGTCACATACCTCGGTGAGCCAGACCTAGTTAAAAACTTTGCAGTGAAATGCACAAAACAGAGATATTTTGCTTTTAAAATCAGTCTTCAAAACGTCTAAGACTTATATTTTTCTTCATCTATCCACAGCCAGAAGATATCAACTTTGCCTCCCAGCAGCAGGTGTACAGAGACATTGGAGAGGAGATGTTACTTCATGCCTTTGAGGGCTACAATGTCTGTATTTTTGCATACGGCCAGACCGGTGCCGGTAAATCCTATACCATGATGGGCAAACAGGAGAAGGACCAACTGGGGATCATTCCACTGGTAAAAAAAAGATGCATGTACAAGCAAATATGAAGAGGATTAATCGTTTCCAAATATCAGTTTCAGCACTTTTATACAATTATTAGCTACTTGAGTGGCCTTTTTGTGTATCTAAAGCACATATTGTCTCTTCGTCACTGGCACTGCTGTATAAACAGGACAATGATAATGCATTCAGAGGCAGTGTGAATGAGATCAGTTCAAACAGAATTAAACGACAAGTCAAACACCAAGCTGACCAGTACAAGGATTATTCACTAACTAATCTCTCTTTATTATGTCTGTCTCTTTCCCCTTTTCTCCTTCATACTAACCGTCAGCTGTGTGAGGACCTTTTCACCAAGTTTAATGACAACAATACTGATAACAGCATGTCCTATTCTGTGGAGGTAAGATTGGGTCAAACCCTGTTTTCTATTCTTCTGTTTGGTTCCAAATCTTTGTAGCATCTCATTCACACTCTTTTTATTGTACATTTGTTTGTGATTTTTGTTTAAATTCTCATTTACATGGTGTTTGTGCTTTTAAACAGGCTTTTATTTTTGTCCTTCCAGGTTAGTTATATGGAGATTTACTGCGAGAGGGTACGAGATCTTCTGAACCCCAAAAACAAAGGAAATCTGCGTGTGCGAGAGCACCCATTACTGGGCCCATATGTAGAGGATCTGTCCAAACTCGCTGTCACATCATATAATGACATTCAAGACCTGATGGACTCAGGGAATAAGGCTAGGTATTCTATTCTATTCTATTCTATTCTATTCTATTCTATTCTATTCTATTCTATTCTATTCTATTCTATTCTATTCTATTCTATTCTAATGGAGTGTTTATTACATGTGTGTATTACTGTAATTACACATTTCCAACTAGTAAAAACTTTAAAAGTGTAGTAATTCTTTAAACTGATCAAAACTGACATTTATAATGTTACAAAGTTTTTTAGCACAGTTTCCACAAAAACAATTAAGCAGTACAACTGTTTTTAACTTTTACATTATAAGAAATGTTTCTTGAGCACTTATAGCATATTATAATTTCTGAAGGATCATGTGGCACTGATTACTGGAGTAATGGCTGCTGAAAATTCATATTTACCATTACAGGAATAAATTACATTTTAAAATAGTAAGATTATATTAAAATAGAAAACAGTAACAAAACAGCCAATGAAAACAAAAATAGACTTCTTTCAAAAACTCTGGAATTTTATGAAAGTTCCAAATGCTCTCATTTGATTGTCATGAAACCAAAATTAGCAACGAAAGATAACCAGGAACCTGATATCATATTTTTCATTTAAGAAGCCATTTCATTATAGCCAGTGTTTCCTGGTGCATTTCTTAAGAGTATATAGAAGTGAATTAATGTATTCATTCTATTATTATGCTGTCATCTAAAACAAAGTCACACATGGATTTTGGCTTTTGGATTTTGAGTGTTGCCATAGTAACAAATCATTCCGGGGTCTGAGAATATAAACAGCTCAAAGTAGAATCTCAGACTCTTGTAATTACAGGAATTCTAACACAATGTGAAAGCATTTTTTATTCTATTCTATTCTATTCTATTCTATTCTATTCTATTCTATTCTATTCTATTCTATTCTATTCCTATTGTTTTTGCTGCACAGACCTGTGGTCTCACTTATTGTACAGCCCTGGTCACATTTGTTTTTCAAGGTCTTCATGGTCCACACTGAGAGGAAAACAAATATTTACTTATTATTCATGCTTATCATCATAATGCCATGGAAACAAATGGATCGTTTAATTCCAGGAGGCATTATAATTGTACATTTCTGTTTCCTCAGCTTAGTGTCATTTAACAGTTCTTTAATCTCAAGGTGTTGAGATACATCCCTGCCAATACATTACACCTTCCTCCTACATGATACATTTAGCCTGTTATGTAAGTTGATGGTTTGGCACAACAGACAGGAGATAATTGAGTGGAATACATAATTAGGAGGCCTAAAGTTTTTTGTTTTTTTTCAGTGCCACATTTTAAGTTACTGTGTCATCTAAGATCTATCGGAATTGAATTTTAGCTGATGAATAATCACTACCATTTCAAAAGTTTGGTGTCTGTAATATTTTTAAGTGTTGTGATAAATGTCTTATGCTCACCAAGATCACATTTATTTGATCTAAAATACAGTAAAAACTGTAATATTGTGAAATATTATTACAATTTAAAATAACTCTTTTCTTTTGTATTATGTTTTAAAAAGTAATTAATTCCTGTAAAGGCAAAGCTGAATTTGCTGCAGTCATTACTCCAGTCTTCAGTGTCTCATACTTCAGAAAGCAATATGCTGAACTTTTCTTATTGTTATCATCAATGTAGAAAATATTTGTTCAACTTAATATTACTTTTTTGAAATTGTGATTTATATTTCTTTAGAATTATTTGATGAATAGAAAGAAGACTGTTTCAAAACAGTTTTTACTGTCAGTTTTGATCAATTAAATGCATCTTTACAGAATAAAAATACATTTAATTTTTTTTTTATCTAACTGACCCCAAACTTTTGAATGATATTGTACATTAGAGAATGGATCTGAATACATCAGGGAAACATTTTGATGATCATTAAATTTTAGTTCAGGACCAGATGATTCCCAAAGTTTGAAGTTAGTGCAAATGCTTTGAGATTATGATATGTAGACTTGTGAGAAATCTAAATCCACAGTAATACTTCACATGAATTATAATCTGAGCACTGAATGAAGTTTCTGAATGGTGAAATTCTGTTATCCAGGACAGTAGCTGCCACTAACATGAATGAGACCAGCAGCCGTTCTCACGCCGTCTTCAACATCATCTTCACCCAGAAGCGGCATGATTCGGAAACAGATAACACTTCAGAAAAGGTACGTGCTGCTCTTGCATGTTACAGACCCTGTCAATCATAATATACGGCTCAATTTAGAGCATGAGGCTCGGCCACTTGTTTCCCATCCTTGCACATCAGGGATGCACACACACGCACTTTTATTTTCTCTATGGCTGATGTGAAAGGTGATATGGGCTTGTCCATTTCTCCAGCATGTTCATTATTGACCTCTTCTGAACCTCTCTGTTAGGTCAGCAAAATCAGTCTGGTGGATTTAGCCGGCAGTGAGAGAGCAGACTCCACTGGAGCCAAAGGCACACGGCTCAAGGTGAGTTTGTTTTCCGTTGTCTCCTTTGAGCTTACTTCATCCATTAGATCGAAAGATCTGAAAAACCCCATACATTTACCCACCCATAGACCCTCCCCTCAAAGAACTCAGGACAGAAGTGGTCGAAAGTGGACAAAAGAGACGGATTAAAACACCAGGTGTAAACAGGAATGTGTCTCTCTCGTCCGATCAAACAAAATTCTTCTTAATTCCAGGTGTAAACAGGGCCTGTGACTTCCACATTATTGTACCCACTCTGTATGGCTTTTCGCACTTGAAATAGTTAGCCCTGGGTCATTTGTAAACCCTGGGTTAAACGAATCTGGGTTATCTTTTCACGTTGCTCATAATTTACCCAGATTCATTTAATATATTTCATTTAACAAATAATCCTTGGTATTCATACACTGAAGTTACAAACTGTAGATTCCTAGACTCTGGGTTAATATCCTTTTTTGCATATTTGCAGTGTCAGTATGCGACCTGTTTACATAAAGTTCTAGCATTGATTGCATATTATATACTATATAAATGCTGACTGTCATACATTTTTTCCTGAATTGACTTTTTAGACTATAAAGGTAAAAATGAAAAGGTCTCTACAGTATTTCACAATTGACACGTTTTACATCCCCATTTGACTTTTTCCCCTCGAACACTGAAATGACAGCGAACACTCAGATACAACACTCAGTGTTTCTGTGATTGGCCAATGCATGTGAATTTGAGGCACACGGTTTTCTGGCCCTTATCATTCTAACACCGCTTCGCTTTGTACTGTATGCTGGGTTAGCACAGCAAAAACTTAACCAGTAACCCCAACAGTAACCCTTCCCTGGAGCAGGGTTTCATAATCCTGAGTAAAAAAAAAAAAGACTAAATTACTAGTGAGAAATGTTCCTATACCGTGGGTTATAAGCAGGGTGTAGAACGACAGTGTGAAAAGCCTTTGTGTGTCTAATTCTCTTCACATACTTCCTACTCTCAGTGCATTGAGAGCATTTTGACAGCACTTCTATTCATTCTATCTTCAATATAATCTAGTATATTGAAGAATAGTATCTTCAGTACTTTGAGTTTGGAATTGTAATTATTTATTTCTACTTACCCTTTGCGTCACAGGAAGGAGCAAACATCAATAAATCACTCACTACCCTGGGAAAAGTCATTTCAGCTCTGGCTGAGGTGGTAAGTGTTTTGTTTTGCTTTGAGCCTTGAGGATGTTTGATGATTTATTATTTTCAACATAAAAAGTAAAATGTGTGTCAGTTTAATCACCCGCAATGTATTTGATCACTTTTGCAGGATTCTGGCTTAAACAAGGTATAACACTGTTGATCAAATTCCATCTGTCTGTCTGTCAGTCATTTATTATACACTACCATTCAAAAGTTTGGGGTCAGTAAGATTTATTTTTTTAAATTAATACTTTTATTCACATTAAATTTCTGGAAAGTGACAGTAAAGACATTTACAATAATACAAATTATTTCTGTGTCAAATAAGTTATGTTCTTTCTAAACTTTCTGTTCTCAAGGAATTCAGAAAAAAATGATCACATTTTAAATTTGGACAAAAAATATTAAGCAGCACAACTGTTTTCAACATTGATAAGAATGTTTCTTCAGCATCAAATCAGCATATTAGAATAATTTCTGAAGAATCATGTGACACTAAAGACTTAAGTAATGAAAAATCTTGAAATGAAATTTCAATTGAATGAAAATCACAGAAATAAATTATATTTTAATAAACAGAAAACAGTTATTTTATAATAATATTTTTAATAATATTCAAAAATATTATTGTTTGTATATTATATTATTTTGATCAAATAAACGTATCTTTCATTTTTACAAAAATAACAAATAAATCTTTACCAACCCCAAACTTTCTAACAATATATAATATAATATAATATAATATAATATAATATAATATAATATATAAAAAAATGTTTTTGTCTTTTCTTCACAGAACAAAAAGAAGAAGAAAGTGGAAAATTTTATTCCTTATAGGGATTCGGTACTGACCTGGCTACTGAGAGAGAACCTTGGTTTGTATCAAAGGTGTTCTGTCGCATGAAACAGGATAATAATATATTCTCGCTCTTGAAACAATTGACCTTTTGACCTCGTACAGGTGGCAACTCTCGCACTGCAATGGTGGCCGCTCTGAGTCCAGCCGACATCAACTATGATGAAACCCTCAGCACTCTCAGGTATTCTGCCTCAGTAAAACACCAGTTTTATCATTTTCTTTCTCTCTGTCTGAAGTTTGTTAATGAGCTGACAGATATAGCAGTATGTCACATAATGAGAATGTTCCCGTTTCCTCTCCACACACCTGCCTCCCACTTGAAATGCCCTTCAAAGATGCTGGTGTGCAGTAACACTGCTGAAAAGAGTAATTGGGCACCTATCAGAAGTGTGTGTGTGCAATAGAGTAGAATGTCTCTTTCAGCCCGTTCTCATCCTAGGGCGTCATATATTGACGGTTTTGACATTTCCTCGACATCGAACGCACATGGCACCCTTTAGCGTCAATGAGACGCAGATAGATATGGGCCAGAAGGCGCCTCATAGCGGTCTAACCCTAACCCTACACCAGACCTAAACCTACCCATAACCGAACAAAGCTCTGTGCATGTCATATTGACGCTAAAGGGTGCCATGTGCGTTCGATGTCGACGAAATGTCAAAAGCGTCAGTATATGACGCCCAAGAATGAGAATGTGTTGTGTATATATATATATATATATATATATATATATAATGTAATAGCCACAAGAAAAGCAACATTGTTAAAGCACAATTTTGTATATATATTACCACTTATTTATTCATAACCAAAGTGCAGTCACTCACTAACAGTTGTGTGTGTTATGCAGGTATGCGGACAGGGCTAAACAGATCCGTTGTAATGCTGTGATCAATGAAGATCCTAATAACCGTCTGGTGCGTGAACTGAAAGAAGAGGTGGGACGTCTGAAGGATCTCCTGTATGCCCAGGGCCTGGGTGACATCATTGAGAGTAAGACCATTTGCTTTTTTCTGCTCTGACACCACCTTCTTTTCATTCTAAGAATTTCATCAGACAGTTAATGTGACTCATTGACTGCTATTTCTTTCTGGTACTGAAACATATATTACTGCAAATGTTTTATTGTTCTGTTCCAAATCCTAGTAAGCTGCCTATAAAACAGCATTTTAAGGCACCACAGATGGCAAAGGCTGTTCAAAAAAATAGACAACTGAACTTAAGTAGACTGCTTTCTATGATTTTCAATTGAGTGTCAGTGAAGAGCATTACTTTTGCACCCCATGAAGTTGATGTCAACATAAGCTGCTTCCAAAATCACTTACTATATAATACACTTGGTTCTACTTTTGGTTTTAAACCTACTTCGCCACCATTACAAAAGTAAGTTTATAGACGTTTAGAATTTAATTTAGACGTACTACGTCATGTGACCTACAGGGTCATTTATGTCGCTTCACTGTCATTCACAAATTCTCTCCTGTGGCTTCATAGTAAAGTTTCTTTCGGTTGCGCACTTCAGAATCTCTCTGGAAGTAGCAAGTAATTTGAGTACTTTTCGCCTAATGTTTATTAAATACTATAATTTTGACAGACTGTACTACTCATCTCACATACTGTTTTTCACCCATATACCTGTAGTATGGAAGTAGGCATATTCGAATGCAGGGATAATGTTCGAAATTTGTCAATTTTTGAGATTCCTTGATGTTCTCTTACAAGGCAGCTGCCTATGTAGGTTGTAGACAGCAAGGAGGCTTGTTAGGTTTTGGAACAGAGCTTTTGTCTCTATAAGAGATAGAAGAGAGTTGCAAAGATAATCATGGATGATTAAAATTAACACACACACACACACACACACACACACACACACACACACACACACACACACACACACACACACACACACACACACACACACACACTATTTCTATATCACTATGTCCACTATTTAAAAAACTCACTAGGTTCCACTGGGTCCTCTACTCTTCCCTGTGCACTCCTAACTCTATTTCTGTTTCTTCTAATCACTCGTTTCTTTTCTCATCCTATCGTCTCTTGATGGTGATCCCAGCGGGGAAATGCCTTAAAACAGACGGTCTGGAGTCCAGCCCTCTGGGTTTGGTACAATTCAGTGTCAAGTGACTTTCAAAAGTCTAGTTTAGACTCTGAATGTCCTATGAGCACTTAAAGTCTTTTTGTGTGAAACAATGAGTCTCACTTTCCTCTCTCTTTTTCTCTCTTTTTTTCTGTATTATTCTGTATATATTACTTTTTTTCTATATTATTCCTCTTACTCTTGTTTCTTCTTTGTCATTCTCTCAGCGTTTCGGGGGCCAGTTGAAGATTTTGCTGGTTTGAAATGTGTGTTTCTTGGGCTCTATCTCACTCTCTTTTCTACGCTTTTGCAGTTTTTTATGGATAAAGCAGATCTCTGCAGCATCAGGGTCTATTCAAGGGTTTAACTATCTTTTATAATTGTTGATTTATGAAATATCATTATATAAATGCTAAACATTAATATATTTGCTACTTATTTAGTATCTAATATATTAATAATTATAAATAATATAGATTAGGAAAGTTAGGATAGAATTAGGAAAGTTGCATTTGTAATAGATAAACATAATATAGTATTCTAATAATCTAAATGATTATTACTAAAATGCAATTTTTGGATGTGATTATTTGGCAGTTGCTTTTTTCTAACCCTGGTTGCTGGTGTGGTTTCTGAGCTGAAAGCTGCTTTATCTAGTCTGGTGATGCAGGGCTGTCTCCCTCCCTCTCTCTCTTTCTCACTCCCTCTTTTTTGTTATCGTTCTCTTTTGGCTTGCAGTGCAGAGCGGGATAAATGTGATGTCACACTTATGAGCTAATTGATCTCACTCATCCACTCATCTGTCATACTAGTGAATGTTCTTTAGCTGCCTTCTATTTACATATGCTTTTCATTGAATAAGAATGTAAAGATTTATTAATGCGTAATAATTGTGTCCTAATGCTGAAATCAGTGTCTGCACACTTTAGCCACTTCAGCACACAATATCCTTCTATTCTTTACAATATACTGCAAAAAAATGTGTTGTTTCAACTTAAATTGTTCGCGCTATCTTAAAATTTTAAGTTTAGTCAACTCAAATATCTAAGTTGGATCTTAGTACAACTTCACATTTCAAGTTGGCTAAACTTAAAATGTTCAGGTAGCAATAACACTTACTTTTTTAAATTGAAACAAACATTTTTTACATTGTAAATATATTTTGTAATCTAATGCAAGGAAATTGCATTTTATATATTTTTTTATGTGACTTCCACAGTTTGCAAAAATCACACCATAATTGTAAAATAAGAGATGCACAAAAAATGTACGTTCAATTAAATATTCAACATGCACTAAAATTCTCCAAGACATAGGAGTAAGTCTTGATACCTGACTGTATTTTGCAGTGGGAGGGACTTAGTGCAGATGTGTGTTTGAGTGACAGCTTGTGTTTTCTTTATACAATGTTTGCCTGTTGCTAGCTGCTGCTTTAATAATGGCTGAACATCAAACCCAATGCTTCTTAATGTCAGATGTAACACAACTCAACTCTTTAAAGCAATGAATGTAGGCAAGGATAATTAATGGCCTTGATCGTATCGATTTTTGAGAAGATATAGACCATTCCAAACATGTCCAAACCTGCAACTGTTACATCAAGAATCTATTTCTGCATTTCTGCCTAATCTAATCTATAATAGTGTGCCAATAGTTGACAGACAAAGAGTAAACATAAATAATATTCTATTTGTACTACATTGTCCATAAGTAATAAGTGGCTATTTGTGCTTTCAGACGAGGGACTGGCCAGTCATGAAAAAATATTTTTAGTGCATAATTGATTGCATTTGCTCTGTGTGTGATGGAACCATTATTCAAACCCGAGATGGATGTAGAGAGGGGGTAATGCCTTTGTTAATCTCAAGCCATGAAGGGAGGTTGCGCGTATTGGCACACAGCACTGCTTTGAGCGGAAAGTATTAGCTGAAGTACCTTTCTTCAATATGTATTATGCAATCCTCTTGTATGAGCTGCTATATGCTTAGAAGAGCACATATCTATCTTAGTCTGGTGTTTAGTCATCCGTCACCAGGGGCCATGTCTTCTCACGTTTTACCCAAGATACTTGCCTGGTAGCTCTCTTAGGAGTGTAGTAGCACCGAGTAAGCACTCTGTTGCCATAGCAGCACTGTCAGAGCTGAGAGATATTATTGTGCCGAAGGTTACAGAGACATTACAAAGACAAACTATATACTCTATAGAGTATATGTTTATTTAGCCACTTATTTCCAGTGTTGCATTTCAAATTATATTAGCATAACTGTTCAGCTAGAGCTATATGATATTAAGTGGTTGGATAGGTGGATATCACATGAAATGCTGACAGTGTCTCTAAGTAAGAGCAGCGTGGGAGGATATTTCCTGTGTGCGGCTCACAAGATTTGTGAATGCTGTTTTGTAACAGATGTAGGATGTAAATTTTACTGTCAAATGGATTTTACGAGAGTATAATTGAACTGGTAATGGAGGTTTTACTGTGGTCAGCGATGACAATCATTCCAGTTAGTTGATGACAGTAATGACAGTCACTGGCTTTTAGCAGAAATATGAGCTCATTGATAATGTCCAGATGTACTACAGTCAATATTTGCTTACATAAAGTGTATGTTAATTAGTATGAGAGATGGACCATTGCAGTCATCAACAATTTATTTACTTTCTAGTTGTTTGCGGGGGCGGGGCAATTCTTCTAGACACCATTTAATTGGACAAAAATCAGTGTAGTGCAACATGAGTCATCAAGATGTTTTCTTGGAAGAATTTAGATTTTTAGTGACTTCATTAGCATTCAGAAAACCTCAAATCCATGTATATAAAAGCCACAAAACTCAAAAACCAGAAATGAAAATTATGTTATCATTAAGTCACCCTCATGTCGTCCCAAACTCGTATGGCTTGCTTTCTTCTGTTTAACACAAAATAATACATTTTGAAAAAGGTTTTAGCTGTGTTTGTCTGTATACTGAGTGTCAGTTGGGTTTCAAGGTCTAAAATTAGCATATAGCTTAATTTGACTATAAAGTTTTCTGAAGTGGCATTATCAGTTGCATGATTAAACTGAGATTTAAGTCTTTATTCGCTGTCATATCAAATAAAAATAAAAAAACACATAATAACGTTTGTCTCCTGACATGCGAGAGCCAGTAAGTTTTGATATAACTTGACGTTTGATTTTCATGTCGTCATTTGATGCAGTTTAAATCCAAGGCTTGGATCAATTTGAGTAAACGATGACAGAATTTTCATCTTTAAGACCAAGAACGAATTGCCATTTAGTTGCTTGAACGGACTAACACCATTATTCTGCTCAATGTACACTAACACATATAAGAAACTGGTGTCAAATAACAGCCCAGATCAATGCATGTATGCCTGTTAAATATTTCAGACATGGCTCTCAGGTTGCTGTCATTGGATGGTCGACGTGTAATGCTGTAGCTGAAGCCCGAAGTGTTACATTGCGCTTGAGATGGCTGTCTCTGTGCTGCCGGGTGCCTGTGCTAGAGCTCCTATTTTATTTCCGCTTGTCTCCTTTACTGGGCTGTGACTGTCTGTTCTTTCTTGAGCGTTTCTCCTCACATGTGAAATTTCTTGCTCTCTGAATTCAAATTTATTTCAAGCTACAAGTCTTTCTCTGTCTTCTTTTCTCTACCTTTCCTTCCTTCTGCTCATCCTTTTCTGTCTGCTTCTCTCTGAACTCTGTGTCTGTCACCCCCTGACCCCCCCCCCCTCCACAACCCCCCGCACCTCTCTCCCCCTTCCCCGACAGACATATCCGATTACAAGAACAATAACAATAGTGGCCAAGCTGTCAATCAAAGAGGTGATCTCTCCACAGTGACCAATGCTATGACGGGGATGAGCCCCTCTCCATCTCTCTCCGCCCTGTCCAGCCGGGCTGGTTCCATCAGCAACTTGCACGATCGCATCATGTTCAGCCCAGGGAGCGAGGAAGCCATTGAGAGACTCAAGGTGACTGCCATAAAGTATAAAAGCCTGACAACACTGAATGAAATCCTCCAAATATAAATCTGACAAATATCTGCCTCCAGATATTAAGGGATCAACTCTAGATTAAAGGGATCTTTTCATAATTGTTTTTACCTACAAACCGTGTTGTTATTATTAACCGAAACTACAACTATTAAAAATAGTTTTTGTAATAAATCTTAAATTAAAGAAAATATAAATATTATATTTAAATATAATAACTTACTCTACTATAATACTATAAAACTGACTGTAAAATACAACTAAAGCTATAATAAAAATGACAAAAAAAGCTAAAAATAAATTAAAATGACAAAAGCACTTCAATCACTAAAACAAACTAAAATCAAAATGAAAAAAATATATATAAAAAAGCTACACTTCTTATAACTGTACCTTTTAAACTGAAAAGAAATTTCGGAATGAGCTGTTTGTGAGGCTTTGATTGCATTAATAAAACTAAGGTAGTCTTTTTGTACTAGGGAGGGAGTATTGAGGTCTTAAAGGTATACGGTACTATATTAGTAAGTATTCCTGATATGATACCTTTAATACAATTTTTTTTACACCTCATTAATTAAATCCAAAAGCTTTGCTGATGTACATCTCACATTAATAAATCTAAAAAACTACTACTACTACTACTACTACTACTACTACTACTACTACTACTACTATGAACTTGGAGGCATATTTTAACTTGAATTTGTTTGCAATGCCAACTAGGAAACGGAGAAAATCATTGCTGAGCTCAATGAAACGTGGGAAGAGAAGCTTCGCCGTACAGAAGCCATCAGAATGGACAGGTTTGTTATATGAAGCCTTATGTGATGATAAGCAATTTTACGTTAGTGTTAGTTATGCTATTGTCATAAACCTAAACAATAAGTTTTAAAAACATCTAAATTGGTTTTCACAGAGAAGCACTGCTGGCCGAGATGGGTGTGGCCATGCGTGAGGATGGAGGAACTGTTGGAGTCTTTTCACCAAAGAAGGTAAAGTCATTATTAAGGCTGTATGCAGGTGGAGGTGGACCACATGATAAGGCTATGTTGTGTTCAAATAACTAAATAAGCCTGTGAATGTCTTTACGTTCCCTTTCTGGAAGCCCTCGCAGAGAAAACCTCAGCCCGTGTTTATAGACACTGTTGGGCTGTTCTCTCCCAATGAGGTTGGTTGCCATGGATACTGTGTGGTTGCATCTCGATTCTCTCAGAATGTACCTCTGTGTGTTCTTTCCCCATCAGAGCTCTTTTAAACGCATCTCTGATCTTTATTTAGGGATCTGTTGCTGATATGAATGTCGATGTGCTGCAATTCCTTCAAGTCTTTATAGTAAACTTTAAAGCAAACTGCTGGGTGAATGTACAGCAGACTTCAGATCTCAAGCATCATGCCCTATGATGCTTTTAAAGGCTTTCCTGTCTGGAGACTTACACTTGTGTGATATCTAAATCGAATCGCATGCATTTTGATGGATATCAAAATTTAAATCTTATTTTCCTCTTTCCAAGGTCGTATAAATACATTTTGAAAGTGCTTGCAAGGCATTGCTACGTTGTACAGCACTTTGGCTTGGGTTTAAACCATTGATTCCAATTATTAAATTCAGAACGGTTTAATGCGTAGACTACATTTGAACTTTAGTTTGTAGATAATTTCAGCCTTTTGTGGCTCTTTTTGCCCCTGTGATTCATACTTTTACGTTTTTTTTTAATGTTTGAAAAGCTCTCATTGACTTCAGCATATTCAGCATTTGAAAATGTAACCATCAACAATGAGACTATTTAAATATATGTCTGCTGAATTGCGATTGGTCTTCTTTCTTATGCTTGGATACAAATTGTGATTGGACTTTTTTCATATATTTAAAGTAACCATGAAATCAAAATGGACAATTCTTATATTTTATGGAATATTGCAATGGTTATTATTATGATTTATCTGTGCACATCATTATTTGTGGGCGGGACAATATTGACTCCCCTCCAGCAACCTGTCACTCACATGAGATTGCAACAATTAGCAAATGAGCCAACAATCCAATCAGTTCCAAACAGATCCAATCAAATCTCGTCCTAAATTTTTATCTAATTCGAGAAGCTATTTCACTCAGAAATATATGTCACAATAGGGAGGTTCATGCCACAAGACTTTGATGTGACATTTAGCATTAACACAGAACCAAAGCCTAAAACCTAAACTTGCCTGAAACTTTAAAGGGGGGGTGAAACACTCAGTTTCAGTCAATCTCATGTTAATCTTGAGTACCTATAGAGTAGTATTGCATCTTTCATATCTCCAAAAAGTCTTTAGTTTTATTATATTTATAAAAGAAAGATAGGCGTTACCGAGTCTTTCCGGAAAAAAACGAGCGGCTGGAGGCGTGCCGTGTGGGCGGAGCTAAAGCTGTGCTTACGCGCCGATAGCTAAGTAACAACACACAGACATTTGAAGCAGTTTTACTCACCGCCTGTGGTTCCAACGCACGACCGTGAACCTTTATCGTTGGGACTGCTCCATCCTTAAGCATTAGACGATCTGCAAATCCGGCGTCGAACTGGGCCTTGTTTATAAAACAATCATCGTCGAAATGCAGGGAACAAACAAGAACACTTGCACAACTCCGTTGATGCTCTGGAAAAACAAACTCCATCCACTGGTCCCTTAACGCTGGGTTCTTTGGGAATCTGTGCAGGGTTGTCTTGCCCTGGCAACCAAAAACCCACTTCTTTGGTGACATTGACTTCCCTAAAGCCGATCACAGCGCTTTGATGGGCGTACTGCTTTTGCTCTTTCGCTCTGGTCTACGGGTGCGCGCGCGCCCTTCCGGGAGAAGTGCCCTTAGGACCCGTATAAGGAGATTCCGCCCCATCTGACGTCACACAGGCCCATACTCGAAAAAAACTTTCCGAAACTTGTGACAAACCGGAAGGAGTATTTTTGGCACAGAAATACTCCATCAAACGTACAATTAAAATTTTGAAACTTTGTCCATGTTTAGCATGGGAATCCAACTCTTTAACAGTGTAAAAAACTCAGTATGCATGAAATAGCATTTCACCCCCCCTTTAAGACTAGTCATTTGCTGCCTTGCAAGCACTGGTATTTCTTTCTGGAAATGCAAAAATAGTTGAGTCTGTAAAGTTGATTTTAAGTATGTTTGGGCCCCTCGTTACAGACACCCCACCTTGTGAACCTGAATGAAGATCCTTTGATGTCTGAATGTCTCCTATATTACATCAAAGATGGAATTACTAGGTTAGTTACAATCCAAGCTTCTCCTTTTCTCCATCGTGCATATAAATCACACATATATGCTTTTGTTCAGTAGAATTGGCACTATGGTATCTTGATGTGTTGCTTTGCTCAGGGTGGGGAGAGAAGATGCCAGCAGTAGACAGGACATTGTTTTGAGTGGTCACTTCATCAAAGAGGAACACTGCACTTTCACCAGCACCACTGGGCCAATGGGAGAAGGTTTGTTAATGATGCAGCTACTGTAAAAACACACCTACTTGTGTACATGTATATGCCAAAATCCTTATGGTTGTTCTTCCTGTTGTTTACAGCTGTCATTCTCGAGCCGTGTGAGGGAGCAGAAACGTATGTAAATGGGAAGAGAGTAACAGAACCCACTGTTCTCAGATCAGGTTTGTTTTTACTTTTTTACCCTCACCTGCTAAAATACTGTTCTAAGCAATATGGTTTGGTTCCTATTATTTATTTGTTTGTGCTGGTGTGTGTTTGTGTGCATATTTATTAGGGGTGGGACAAAATATCGATAGGGCAATATATTCTCCGTGCGATACGAGAATCGTTACTCTGGCACCAAATATCGATATTTTAATGAATAAAATAAGGCGCTCTAAATAGATTTCCCTGCTCCCAGCGTCGCTACTTCATGGCTCCTAGAGGTGGCCCTCAACACATGAATGAGGGAAACGTGAACAGAAGTTAACAAGCCTAAGAGAAAGAGGTTTATAACGGGATGGCGCACAGCAATGTGAGTAAAATAATAGATGCCCCAGCCATGTTTAAATCCTGGACCCAGTTTGGCTTTTATACCATTTATGGGACAAACAAAATCGACAAAGAGTACGCAATATACAATAACTGCCTGGTAAAAGTAAAGTGCATGGGCAATACCACGAACATGTAAAGCTACTTAAGTTGGAACGCCATCACCCTGATCTCATACCCTGGAAATCCAGAGTTCTCGCAAGAGCACAATTTGAATTTGCTCAGCGAGTCACTCTGGCATTGAGTAATAATGCTCATTAACTATGCCCTTGTAGCCGAGCTGCACCAATCACATCGGTGTATCTGATATAGGCGCGCCAGAGGCGAGTTAAACAGATGACGACAGCGCTGCAACGTCAAAGTCATTAGTAAACATTGCATGATGGCTATGGATGAACACCAGTTGTTTGAAACGGTGCCGTCCCTCGAGTTGGGGGAATTTCCTTATTCTTTCGGATTTGGGTCTGGATTGATTTCCAGGCTACTGATCTCATTGAAATTTTTTAATTTACTTAAAATGTTCCATTTAATTTACAGTCTGAAAAACGTTGTGTTGTTTTCTAACAGTTTGGACTTGAATAAAGAGATAAAAAGAGAGAAAACCTGCACTCTCAGCATATTCAAACCTTTTTTACTAATATATTTTGTTTTCAGAGTTATCATAGTTCACAGATATCGTGATGTATCATTACAGGATTGTCTAGCAATATATTGATTAGCGCAGAATTGCTGTATCGTGATATTATCGGCATCGTGAGCCGTGTATCGTATCGTATCGTGAGGTACCCTGTGATTCCCATCCCTAGTATGTATGCATGCATGCATGCTTGTATTGATTTAAGATTTTATTTATTCATTGATTTATTTTTGATTGATTTATGATTTTTATTATATTATTTGTAAAATAATTATTTTATGCACATCTGTGCAGAATTAACCAGTCTGTGTTAATGCAATTTTTTAATTTCTTTGTATTTACTGACTCTTTTGTAGGGAACCGAATCATTTTGGGCAAGAGCCATGTGTTCCGCTTCAACCATCCAGAGCAGGCTCGTCAGGAACGTGAGCGCACCCCCTGCTCTGAGACCCCAATGGAGCCTGTAGACTGGGCCTTTGCTCAGAGAGAACTCCTGGACAAACAGGGCATTGATATGAAACAGGAAATGGATCAGAGGTAAAAGTAACGTGGAGGAAATTCAAGAACAAGTGTGAACAAATGTGACGTTTGTGTTTTAGACTCATATCCATTTTCATATCGTTTGTATAGACTGCAGGAACTTGAGGATCAGTATCGCAAGGAGAGAGAAGAGGCTAACAATCTATTGGAGCAACAGAGATTAGTAAGTGACATAAAGGCATAAAGAGCTTATAAAACTTGTTTCCTTTACTCCAAACTTACAGTAATATATAATATGATCCTTTTTTAATGTTGATATTTCACTGTTTGTCTTTTACAGGACTATGAGAGCAGGCTAGAAGAACTGCAGAAGCAGGTAAATCGTTGTTACCCTGATGTAGCAGAGGAAGATGAAGAACCTGAGGAGGAAGGTGACTAGATTGACTAGATTTTACCTCTGATCCATTTCCTTTACATTGTTTTTTTTTAACTGCTTGAACTAATCAAAATGACCCACATCTTGACACCTGAGCATCTTGTATTCAATCTCTTTTACCCATAGTGCAATGGACTGAGAGGGAGACAGAACTGGCGTTGTGGGGTTTCCGTAAATGGAGATGTTATCAGTTCACATCTCTAAGAGACATGCTTTGGGGCAATGCCATCTTCCTCAAGGAGGCCAATGCCATTAGCGTCGAGCTAAAGAAGAAGGTGAAAGCTTTGAAAATAGTACCAGAAAGAACTACATTCACTCTGCTAAACCTATAAGATATGACAACATCATAACTGATTGAGCCTTATGTCTCTTACAGGTTCAGTTTCAGTTCGTTTTATTGACGGACACACTTTACTCTCCACTTCCGCCTGACCTGTTACCACCTGAGGCTGCTAAAGACAGGGAGAAGAGCCCGTTCCCTCGCACCATTGTGGCCGTAGAAGTCCAAGATCAGAAAAATGGAGCCACACATTACTGGACCCTGGAGAAGCTTAGGTAATTTTTGCATATTGCTTTTACATATCGTTTCTTCAACAACAGACTCCACACACACACTATATGGACAAAAGTATTGGGACTTAATTATTCAGTCCAGGTGTTTCAATCAGACACATTGCCAAAGGGGTATAAAAGCACACCTAGCCATGCAGTCTGCATTTACAAACATTTGAAAGAAAAAAAAACATCGTTCTGAAGAGCTCAGCAAATTCAAGCGTGGTACTGTGACAGGATGCCACCTTTACAATAGGTCAGTTTGTGAAATTTCATCCCTACTAGATATTCCATGGTCAACTGTAAGTGGTATTATTGGAAAGCGGAAACATTTAGGAACAGCAGCAACTCAGCCACAAAGAGGAAGACCATGTAATGTCACAAAGCGGGGTCATCGAGTGCTGAGCCGCATGGTGCATTAAAGTCGCCAACAATCTGATTCCAAAGCTGAAGAGAACTTCCACTGGCGTTAATATCAGCAGAAAAACTGTGTGGCGGGAGCTTCATGGAATGGGTTTCTTCACATATGTCTCATATCAGTGTGCTCTTTACTGACACTTTTGACTCCTTGGTAACCACTACATTTAAATAAAATTTTATTAGGGATAAAATTATTTGTCATGGTGGAAATGATGCAACAACTGAGGGACAGTCATTATTTGTGTCGTTATACATTTTTATGAAGTATATTTACACAATAATTACTGAAATGGGTTATTTCATGTTTTGTTTAAATTTTAATAGTTTTACAAGTATAATAATTTTGTATTTTAATCATGGAATCTCATATTTTAGGATTAAAAGTCTGGGATAAGGGTTAAACAATGCAATTTTTACATTAAGAGTGTTTGAAAAGAAGCAAAGAAAATGAAGGCATGTTGTTTCAGGATGACAAAAAGAAAATCTGTTACTTGCTATAAAAGGCAAGTTCTGAGACACAAAAACGCGTAGGTGAAGAGAAACCCAGCTGAGTCACCTTGGGTTTCATAGTGTATCCAGGATTTAGATTGTAAATGATGGATAATGCCGCCCCCTGCAGGCAGAGGTTGGATCTGATGAGGGAGATGTATGATCGTGCTGCTGAGGTGCCCAGCAATGCTCTTGAAGACTGTGACAGTGTGCTGACTGGAGGCGATCCCTTCTACGACCGGTTTCCCTGGTTCCGTCTGGTTGGAAGGTGAGTTTTAAGGTTACTTCAGAGCATGGCTACACAGACCTGGCCGCTGGTGTTCAGTACAGAATGCCACATTATCAACATTATTCTCATCAAACTACTCTAGTGTTTGAAAGGCCCATTGAAAGTGAATTCATTTCTGTTATGCAGAACAGAATCAGCAATTCTCATTATGTTTTGTTCTTGTAATAGTAGAGTATATTGCAGGGCAAAACAACTGCTGGAAAGAGAAAATGTAATAAAAACTGTGGTTAAAAGTTGATCTCTACAGGATATATGTAATATTGCTTATTCCTCTGAGGAATTATTGCCCACACACTTTTCAAGAGTGCAAGATTTTTGATGCTGCTTTATTCAGAGGAGCATGAAATCGATTTTCCATGCACTTCTAAATTAGGTCACAAGCTTCCCTTTGCCCTGTCTACTTCTGAGCTGTATGACTTACTCTTAATCTTGCCTTTACTATATCTTAAAAGATCACACTGAAATCAAATCATTTACTCTCATGTTGTTCTAAACCCACCTTACCTTATTCTTCTGTGGAACACGAAAGGAGAGATTTTTAAAAATGTACTGGTAGCTCTAATAAGTAACAACTGTATTGGTTGAGGTTTTTGCTACTGTACTGTATGACTTCAGAAGACTTGGAATAGTGAATGGACTGCTTTTACTTTCATGGTGCTTTTTGTCATTGTAGTGCTTGCCAGTCCCCCATCTCGTTTCACTTTCATTATATTGAACATGATATTTTTCAAAAATGTTGGCTGATATTTACAAAAAGGTATTTTTCAAAAGTACAACTTTTGGTGTATAAAAAAAAAAAAAAAGAGAACAGGTTTAGAACTACATGATGATGACTGTGTTATGACAGAATCATATTTTTTTTTTTGAGCGAACTATATCTATAAAATTTACATTACCATTCAAATGTTTGGGGTCTGTATGATTTTTTTTTTTTAATGTTTTTGAAATAAGTCTCATGCTTACCAAGGCGATAATTAAAAACAGTAATATTGTGAAATATTCTCACAAGATGTTTTCTATCCTAAAATGTAACTTATTCCTGTGATTTCAAAGCTGGATTTTTCAGCGTCATTACTCCAGTCTTCATTGTCACATGACACTTCAGAAATCATTCTAATATGCTGATTTGGTGCTCAAGAAACATTTCTAATTATTAGCAATGTTAAAAACGGTTGTGCTGCTTAATATTTTGTAGAAATTGTGATATATTTTGATGAATAGAAAGTTCATAAGAACAGTATTTGAAATAGAAACCTTTTGTAACATTATCAGTGTCTTTACTATCACTTCTGATAAATTTTCTGACCCCAAACTTTTGAAAGGTAGTGTAATATTGGACATTCTTAACAGAATCCTGTCACAGAGGCTGCTGTTCACATGTTTTTTAGGTTTTTTATATGTTGTATGTCCATTACCCTGCAACTAAGTGAAGTTGGCTTATTAAAAGTCTTTACGTACCCACTTGCGAGCAGAAACAATTAAATAGACAGATGGCCCCTTACACTAACTGGGCTCCCGTGTCTTTGGCTACACCAGAAACCCCCTTTTCTCCACATGCCTTAGTGAGCAAGCGAGCGACTCTAACTCCTCCCCCACCCCCTCTGAGCCCACATCAACCTCTGAGCTCACTGAGCTGGTCCAGTCATGGCCGGACAAGAAGGTGGGGACAGATTTGGATGACTTGGACGATGATTTCTTGTTGGATGACCCATACTCGGATTTAGAGGAGGAGGAGGAGGGGGAGGATGATGATGATGATGATGATGATGATGATGAGGGAGAGCTCTGCAGAAGCTCCAGCAAGACTGAGGACCCGTTTTATGATCGCTCGCCATTGTTCAGTGTATTGGGAAGGTTGGTGAGGTTTCAGGAGAATGCTGGGAAAGGAAACTAGCTCTTTCACACTGAGACTGGGTTGTTTTACAACACTGACTTTTAAACATTATATGTGCACATCACACACACACACATATGTAGGCCTATACACACATACACATACATATGAGAGATTTTTATTTACATATGACTACACTCACATTTATAGACAAATAAATACCTGAAAAAAGGGCAGACATATGCAAATAGGATGATAGTATATAGACACAATGAGATTGTTTGAGTTTATTTTCAGTTTCTGTTGGTGTCATACACTGTAGTTTAAAATACATTTAATGTATAATGGCTGGGAGTCTGTGTACACTCTTCTTAGTGGGCTTTGAAATGAGAAATATAAATGTAAACACAAATAAGACTGTTATTGACGTACAGTGCAAGTATTTAGCTATGAAATTGACATGGGAGAATGGTTGAGTTTTATTTTTTATTTTCTATTGAGATCTCTTGACTGTTGAATTGATGATTTTGGTGTTTGGGTCAATGACGTGATAAATGTCAGGGTGGTACAAATGTTCTGATATCCTAGTGAAGTAAAAAAAAACTATTTGAAAAGAAAATCTAATAATAATAAAATGCAAAGTTTAGTACAATATATATTATTAGTTTAGTACAATCAATTATTTATTTTTTTAAAACAGTGAATCTGTTCAACCTTTTCCAACAGATTAAAGTCATGTGGTGCGATACAGAAATAAACAGGAAATGATATAATAGAAAGGCTCCTGCAGACCCTCATGACTGTGTGTCAAAGTCAAACAGTCTCCTAAAATATAAGATAATTGGACTTATTTATGACGAGGTAAGTTTAGTTCAGATTATAAAATCTCATGTGATGCATCTCCCCAACAACATTTATTAATTTTTAATTCATGATGTTTGTCCAAAAATAATTTTTACCTCAAACATGTAAATATATTCAAGGTGTAAGGAAATATTTTATTATTTTCTTACTTTTTATTTGATGATTACACCACATGACATTTTTCAAAACCGTATGAAAACAACATAATTGCATTTCTAAGAACTGAGAGTAAACCAGATTCTATTTATTTAAAAAAAGGTTTTTTTTTTTTTTCCTTTTCCTTATCTTGGCCACTCTTATTTGTCAGTTAGCTATGTTTCCATCCAAAGATAAAAACCTAACTTATGCACAAAATTGGAATATCGCATAAAACTTTAGCGAATAAAGCCATTTTTATCATGTGTTCAAGAGAACAAAATTGTTACTTTCTGGGAAATTGGCACAATTGCTGCAATTGTACAGAAGTTTTAGTCCAGTTTTCCAATCACATTTTGTTTCGCACATCAAGGGATTTATCTGGTAAATGTGTTTCCATAGTATAGTTAATGCTTTGAATGTATGCGCATCTTGGCTTTTCCATCCAGCATTTGCGATATCCCAGAACTCACATTAAAATAGGTGGATGGAAACATAGCTATTGACACTTGAGGAGACATGGGATTACAAGGGTCACTTGATCAAGAGAAAAAGCAGGAGACTTAAGCAAGTCTCCACTTGATATCCATCTCACCGCTATAAGATATTAAAGAGATCTCTTCTGATTTGTCTTCCCCTGTGGGAAGGATTCCTGGAGTTTAGTCAGCATGTCTGGACTTTACCCTGTCTTCTCCCATTATCATACATTTGACTTTCATCTGATCGCTGCAGACACACACCTTGAGCTTCTGGGTTTGATTTGGACCTAATGATTGTGATAATTGAATTCAGAATTGGCTGGCTGTCAGCAGCTCCACCCAGCATAGCTTTGGCCCTCGTGTCCCGTCAAGGTCTGTGTCCCAGCTTTTACATGCACCGCATCACTTCTTCAAAGGGCTCCGTCAGCTTTGAAGTGCTATCTCCAAACATTCATATTACCGTAGCTGTTTGTTTTGTGTACCGCAGAAACAAACACGACCAGATTTTTGTAACATGGCATGAGTGTCTGATGAATGAGAAAAAAAGCTATTAATGTAATGACTTACTAATTGGTTCCCGTAATACAGCAGTTTGGTTACGCAGAGTGTTCACATATCTCAAGATGAAAGAGCTGGTTTCTAGCACAGCTGTCTCTCTTCCGGGCATGTGAGATCATATGCCGTATTTCGACCTTTTTTGTGAGATTTTTACATGGAAACCTTTGATGAAACGGCTCACTCTTTTAAGTTGCGCTTGTGCAATGCACTGCACATCTGTTACAGTATGGCCGCTTTTTTTTGTTATCTTTATTTATTTTTTGGTATATGCTAATGGTATTGTCTGTTCATGCTCGCAGTGTCCAGTACTGTCACATTTTATGTCATCGCTTCCACCTTTTTTTGTCATAAGCATGCTTTTTTGTACCTCACCAAAACCCTTTTTTTGTTCAGCACTACCGTTATCTTTCAGTGTCTACCCATGGAAGATGGGCGATGTAGTCCTTGATATCAGATGGATGGAAAACTGTTAATTATGACAATCAACTACTGTATATGAAATGTCAATCTCAAGGTTTTGGAACATATAAATACAGTCGTATTTCTTGTTCTGATCATAGATGTATTGCTTATCCAAATACCCCACAATCATTTGCACAAAAACATATTGAGTCACTCCATGTAACATATTTACTCATGCACAGACTATATAAAAGGACAGTTTGTGCTGTTTTACATTTTTAATTACAACTATTATAATAATTAATAATAATATCATTATAACAGCAATTAACATGAATTTTCAGAATGTTTTGTTCCAAAACGTCTTGTGTGATTCTCATATGTACTTATTTGATTAGTGACCTACAGTAGAAATAGTGTGGAATCTTAAGTATTTATTTTTCATTTCTATTTCTATCATCTCTACCATTCAAATGTTTGGGGTTGGTAAGATATTTTAAGATATTAATTCTCTTATGCTCACCAAGGCTGCATTTATTTGATCAGAATTATCAGCAGCATTACTCAAGTCTTCATGATCCTTCAGAAATGATTCTAAAATGCTGATTTGCTGCTCAAGAAATATTTCTTATTATCAATGTTGAAAACAGTTCTGCTGCTTAATGCCTTTGTGGATCATTTTTTCCCCCCAGGATTCTTTGATAAATAGAAAGTTTAAAGAAACAGCCTTTTATTTGAAAATGACATCTGTTGTAACATTCGCTTTGAAATTTTAAAGCTTTCCTGCTGAATAAAAGTAATATTATTAATAAAAGTATTATTGTTATTTAAATCTCTCTGACTCCAAACTTTTTGAACAGTAGAGTATATTACATTTTTTCAATTTTATTTATAGTTTTAAATGAAAAAATAATCTCCAAATTTGGGATATCAGATTTTTAGGGTTTATCTTCACTTCAGTCCCATGCTCCTTAAACTCGCCCAACATTTACACACATATATATAAACAGATAAAAATACTCTACACCTTCCTGTTTTATATCATGTGTCCTGTAAGGAATAATCCTGTCCAGGGCCACAGCAGTGCCTGCTTTTGTGTATATGTGGATCAATGTTTTGTTTGTCCTGTTTGCTGTATAGTTGATACCTTGGACATTTTCTGATTTTCTTCTTCCCTCTCTCCTTTAGGGCTTTTGTGTATTTGAGTAATCTGCTCTATCCTGTGCCCCTGGTACATCGGGTTGCCATTGTCAATGAGAAGGGAGAGGTCAAAGGTTTCCTCAGAGTAGCTGTACAAGCAATATCAGGTAAGATTAGGACTGTAAGTGTATTGCAGAACCTACTGGTGAGTAGAGTGGCACATATTTCCATATATCATTGCTTTAGATGCATGTCTAGATAAAGATATTTATGGATGGTAATAATATGAATTGACCGATATTAAATTCTGTCTCATACCGAGACGACATATAATATTTAAGATGTAAGACAGTATTTAAGACATATAGTTTTTTAAATAAGACATATATTATATTTATATTATTGGGTTATAGTTGCAGTTGAAAACGAGCATGCACAATTTAATATACACTAAATTAAAAAGTTCTCTAATATTGGTAGATGACCGATACGTGCCAATATATATTGTGAATCCTTAGTTTATGGAAACAGGAAAAAGTTTTGGGGGTTGGAGGGTGTATTTAGACCTGAGGGATTGTATATATAAAGGGCAAGCTGTGTGTGACTTCTTGAGGAAGTGATGTGAAGGTGCTCTGGTTTTTCCTCCAGCTGATGAAGAGGCACCAGACTATGGCTCTGGTGTCCGACAGTCAGGCACTGCCAAGATTTCTTTTGAGGACCAACAGTTTGAGAAGGTATTGACATTAAACCATTTGTAATGGCTGGGAATACTCCTTGTGAGTGGGAGCTTAATCATTTAATTTAATTATTTTTAAAAAATTTACATTTGTACAAACTTACATTTTTACAAAAAGCTGTAAGATTTATAGTAATGCCCTGGAAAATCACATAAATGAATTGCTCAAAAGCGTGAGAACCATGACATATACTTGGTGACCTGCTTTGCTGAACTGGTCAACATTGATATTCATATGGCATCTTACTTGAAGTGTTTCTCTTTCCTGTTGAGCAGTTCCAGTCAGAGTCCTGCACTTCTGGACTTTCCTGTGCTGGCGTTTCTCAGGAAGAGCTACGAATTGTGGAGGGTGAGGGCCAGAATGCAGAGATGGGACTCTCAGCTGATGAAGTCAACAATAATACCTGTGCTGGTAAGAAATATGGAGCATACATGGCATCTTCAAAGAAAATTTTGATCACATCATACTCAAAATATACCATTAAATGTATAGAAAAACATGTACTCTACGGTTCTAAGGTTTGGGACTGGTTAATTTTTTTTTATGTATTTGAGTTTTTAATGCTCACCAAGGCTGCATTTATTTGATCAAAAATGCAGTTAAAACATTAATTGTAAAATAGTATTACAATTTAAAATAACTGTTTTCTTTTTTAATATATTTAATATGCTCAAGAAACATTTCTTATCACAGGCGAAAACAGTTGTGCTGCTTAGTATTTTTGTGGAAATCATTATTTTGTTTCTTTGAAAGAACAGCATTTATTTTAAAGGCACAATATGTAACTTTTTTGCTTTAAAAATAGCAAAAATCACTATATCTATGTTATATATATTTTTTAGTTGTGTACTTACATTATCCCGACTGTTCCAACAACTTTCAAACCAGGAGAAATTTTTATTTAATTCGAAGACACGGCAAGTTTCTTTATTTACGTTTTGTCGCAGTCAATGGCGTCATATCCGCGTTGTCCCTGGTTTCCGCTCGTACTGCCATGGTAACCAGAGCTATGAACCAGAGCCCTCTGATAGTAACCCGTGGACGTGGACCACTGTGTAGTTCGCAATGTCTATTTGCACGCTGTTGTTGTTTCGTTCAAACATTATGGACCATGGCAAGCAGACTTTGGATAAAAAATGAGAACTAAAACGAGAATCAATATCAGCGCGGTGTTTTCGAGATGCCAAGAGCTCCCATAGACAGTATATAAACGAGAGCTCCACGTCCGAGACTTCGACCACTCCTACATGTACTTTATTAAACAGGTGAGCACATTTACATAAAACTAATCAATGTTATATAGTTCAACAATGATAAAATGTTATAATATGATCTGTATGTTATTCTAATGTTGATCTAGCTTACTGCTAGTCTCATACAGACAAACTAACACATACATTTCAACACATTCAAATGCAGTTTAGTGTGATAGTGTAATGTTAGACCAGGTGAAACAGCGCTGCGTTACCTCACAAGTTTAATTTGTCTTATAAACTGACCTGTGAGTTGTAATTCTGCACTTGCGTGTAGTTCGGTAGAATGAAATGTCCATATTCCTTTTATATCCGCGGGACTCGCGTCGCGTGTGGAGCTGATAGCTGTCTCTTAGCAATCCCGAGCTGCTTCATATCACAGTCATGATAAAAGCATCGATGTATTCAGTCATTCATAAACATTATTAGATCGGTCGGCTTGACGTTGACGACAAGATCCATAATTCTTAGCAAATGTTGCGTCATCAAACTACGCCTTTGTTATTGTAAGAGGTTAGAGACCCCTAGCGGCGAAAAAAATGACATACTGTACGTTTAAACAGCCCTTTTGTAACATTATAAATGTATTTATTGCCACATTTGATCAATTCAATCCATACTTGCTGAATAAAAGTATGAATTTAAAAAAAAAAAAAGAAGCTGACCCCAAATGTTTGAATGGTAATGTTTGCAAGTGGAAACATGACCTTCGAGTTTGTGTGTCTGAAGTCTGAATCTATATGTCTATATGTCGTGTGCTCTTCAGTTAACCCAGAAGAGTTGGACAGCCCTGTAAAAACAGGTTTTGATGGCATACTGGACGGCGCTCTGGATCACTTGAGGATTGGAGAAGTCTTCACATTCAGAGTTACTGTGCTGCAGGCATCAAGCATATCCGCAGAGTACGCTGACATATTCTGCCAGTTCAAGTGAGTGCCTCTGTCCTGTTCTGAAGTCTGTTTCCACTTGTGGACATTTGTCATTGTTCTAAATCTAATATTCTTTCATTAAACTCCTCGTTTGTAGTTTTATTCACAGGCACGATGAAGCGTTTTCCACAGAGCCGTTGAAGAACACTGGACGTGGTCCACCACTTGGCTTCTATCATGTGCAGAATGTAAGCTTTGCACTATAACTCAGAGCACCACGTCACGCTGTTTTTATTAAGCTGAGGGTAAAACACTCGTTTCTTCGATTTTCCAGATTGCCGTGGATGTGACCAAGTCCTTTATAGAGTACATAAAGACTCAGCCGATTGTGTTTGAAGTCTTTGGACATTACCAGAAGCAGCCTTTCCCTGCGCTCTGCAAGGATCTCATTAGGTAGATCCTGGCAATATTTATTATTTCCAAATCAGATTAATACATGCTACAAATGTCCGAATTCATCCATCAAAGTTGTACTGAAATGACAGCCAGATCTCTTTTTTCAGTCCGTTGCGCCCATGTAGACGGCAGTTCCCGAGAGTCATGCCTCTTTCCAAACCAGGTGAGAGCAATGACTTTTTTTTATGACCATTAACATTGAAGCCCCCCCCCCCCTTTCACCCCATTGGCCACTGCATGTTTTGTAAAAAAATAAATAAAGCAGTTGCGACTGGTTAATGTTTCCTGCCAAATCACGTTGAGGCTGAAGCTGTTTAGCACATATTCTCCGTCTTTTTGTGTTGCCTGTTTTATGTTGCTTTTTTATGTTTTGGGTCCATGTACCCATGTCACAGTCTTTATGTTGTTGGTGGTGGGTGTAGCCGCAGATAACGACACCCCTCCTGATCGAGAGAAGAACATGGACCTGATTCGCTTCCTGTTGCCAGAGGTCTTCAATGGGGCTCTGGTGGACTCGCTGTCAAGCCACGCCCTCAATGCAGCAGGCGTGGCTGTGTCCTACCTCCTTGAGGGGGAGGAGCAAGCCAGACTGCCGGCCCCGCCCTTGTCTATCTGTTCAGTAATAAAAGCGCAGAAGCCGGGTCTGTAATGGTTCTGAGTGCTTAAGGCCAAAGAATGTCCCTGAAACTAAACCTCTAGTCAGTCTAATGCGCTGATAATATAATTTAATACAATATAATATAATATAGTGTTGTCAAAAGTACCAAGTCGATACTGAAAATTGAAAAATGTGCCGCTTTGAGCGCTGTTGAGCTGAATCGTAAACACTTCAGAATGGTCAGTGTACTCACACGCTCATCAAATATGTCTGTGATTGGCTACAATGATCAGCGCTTCAAAAACATGTTGTAAATATACATCAATGCCACTCTTCAGCGAGCGCTTACACAGATACACACGGGAGCATTTGAAAGCAGGAGTCTATCAGCTCTCAAACGCTCCCGTGCGTTGATCATTGTAGCCAATCACAGACATATCCAATGAGCTTGTGAACACAATGGCCAATCAGAGTTGTTTATGATTCTGCTCAACAGTCCTCAAAGCGTCACATTTTTAAAATGGTACCCAAGTCGGTACTTTTGACACTAATATAATATAATATAATATAATATAATATAATATAATATAATATAATAGTGCTGGGCAACGATTAATCGCATCCAAAAATAAAAGTTTGTTTACATAATATATGTGTGTGCACTGTGTATAATTATTTTGTATATATATAAATACACACATATACATGTATATATTTAAGAAAAATGTGTTATTTATAAATAAAATATTTATATATAATATAAATTATGTTTAAATATATACATGCTAATATTTCTTAAATATATACATGCATACTGTATGTGTGTATTCATATATACAAAATAATTATACACAGTGCACACACATATATTATGTAAACAAACTTTTATTTTGGATGCGATTAATCGCAATTAATCGTTGCTCAGCACTAAATATAATATAATATAATTCTTGTTATTTCTTAAACATGTTATACTTAAAAATGTGTGATATTTAGGCAGTGTCTACTCATTTCCCCCAGTCCTACGGGAGTCACACAAAATCCCTGCATTGACAGACTGAAGGACGCTTTGTTCCAGGGACTGCGTTTCGGCCTGTTAATACTGTGTGTGGGTGTATGTCTTTTTCTCTCCCTCAGCCTCTCCATACAAACCTTATCAAGCAGATGGACAATTCTGGTCTTTCTCTCTGACATCATTCACCAGAAATAAATTGATGAATAGTACCGAAATAAGACTGTGGAACTGCATGAGTAAAACTGGTTGTTCTGTCACTTGAAACTGAGCTTGATGATGCAGTGGTCTCTATACATTTGCAGGATATTCTTTTTGGGTCATTATTATTATTAGGTATTTCGTTGTTAGTTTTCTTGTCTACTTACAGTAGACAATGTGTCGTATTGTATGTGTCATATTCAATGGTTTGTCTTACAGAAAGAGAAAAATTTAAATAAATATTCATAAGTATATGAATATAGTTAAATATGAGTTTAAGGAATAGTTCACCTTCGAATTAAAATTTCATTCAGTCGTATTTCATTCTAAACCTAGCTTTTTTCTGTTGAACACAAAAGGTGAATTTTTGAGCAATTATTTTTTATATATAATGTAAGAAAATGAGTAAAAGCAAAACAACTACAAAAAAGCAGCATAATTGTCTTCTGAAGCCACATGATATATTCTGTATGTAAGTGCATGAGAGAAGTAGAGAAGTCTGCTTCCTTTCAGTGTATTTCATATCTTTTTTTTTTTTTTTTTTTTTTTTTTACAGTTGATCTAGTTGACAAAATCTGAATGAATCAAACAGATCCAGTTCTCTAGTTCAACTCACTGACTCAATGTGCTGCTATCGTATGATTTCAGAGGACTTGTATGAATCACTTTTATGAGACCTTTATGGTGCTTTTTTTGTTGCTGCCATTTTGGTGCTTGATCCCAGTACTCATTAACTTTCATTACATTGAAAAAAGCGGACAGAATAAAGAAAAATCTCCTTTTGTATTCCACAGAAGGACAAAAAGTCATACAGGGTTGGAACGATGTGAGGGTGAAAAAAATAATGAGAGAATTTTAATTTTGAGGTGAACTATTCCTTTATTAATTCTGCTTGGCATGTGCAGATGTTTAGGGATCACTGTTATTCACTTTACTTTATTCATCTTAACAGCAGTGTGCCTTTACATCGGACCCCTGATCTCCCACTCCTGGTCCTCTCTAACTATATTCTCTATTCCTCCTTTTATACTGTGATCCATATCTTCCTCTCTCCTGTGAAACTCTAGTCTCCCTCTCATCTGCCATTGAATTATTATATCCTTTGGTCTATGATTAACTCAATATTGGTTTGACTCTCTTTGTTGTTCCTTCTTTCTCTATTTTCTGCATAGTACCTGCCACCAAACTGACAGCTCTCACGCGACCCACAGCAGGACCGTGCCACTGTAAATACGACCTGATGGTCCTCTTTGAAATCTGTGAGCTAGAGGCCAATGGAGAGTAAGTGTCTTGTCTAAACATTGACCTTTTCCCTTTAAATTGGCCTTTAACTGATTCAGTCAGAACAGAATCGACTGCTGTCTTCAGTGTGGCCTGTAAAATCAGTGATTTCCAGTGTATCTGGACAAACAAAAAGAGTTAAATAAATTTATCATTTCCTCTAAAACAACAACATGTTTATTAGATCCCATACCAACTAAGCTATTGAAAGAAGTGTTACCTATAGTGGAAGAGCCTCTCCTCAATATTATTAACTCGTCTTTATCTTTAGGTCATGTTCCAAGAACATTTAAATTGGCAGTTATAAAACCTCTCATTAAGAAACCACAATTAGACCCAAATAACCTAGCAAATTATAGACCCATTTCAAATCTTCCTTTTATGTCCAAAATATTAGAAAAAGTTGTGTCTGCCCAACTGGGCTCTTTCTTGCAAGAAAATGACACCTATGAAAAGTTTCAGTCTGGGTTCAGGCCGCATCATAGCACTGAAACTGCGCTCGTTAAAATCACAAATGATTTACTCTTAGCTTCTGACCAAGGCTGTATCTCAATACTAGTTTTACTTGATCTTAGTGCTGCGTTCGATACTATAGATCACACAATACTCTTAGATCGGCTACAAAACTGAACGGTGTTCAAGGACAAGCATTAAGCTGGTTCAGATCATACCTATCTGAACGCTACCATTTTGTCTATTTAAACGGAGAAAAATCGATCATAACTCTAGTTCCACAGTAAACTATGGAGTGCCGCAAGGATCTGTGTTAGGCCCTCAATTATTCTCAATATATATGCTGCCACTTGGAAATATTATAAGGAAACATGGAATTAGTTTCCATTGTTATGCTGATGACACTCAACTATATATTTCATCACGGCCGGATGAAAACGCTAAATTATCCAAATTGACAGAGTGTGTTAAAGATATAAAAGATTGGATGACGCACAATTTTCTTTTATTAAATCCAGATAAGACAGAGGTAATACTTATCGGTTCAAAAAACCGCCCACAAAACCTCTTACAGTACAACTTTAACATAGTAGGGTGTCCTGTTACTTTATCCTCTACAGTAAAAGACCTGGGTGTTATATTAGATTGTAACTTGTCTTTTGAAAATCATATTTCATATGTTACAAAAACAGCATTTTTTCACCTTAGAAATATTGCTAAATTACGTAACATGCTATCAGTTTCTGATGCAGAAAAGCTAGTTCATGCATTCATGACCTCGAGACTAGATTACTGTAATGCTTTATTAGCTGGTTGTCCTGCATCCTCAATAAACAAGCTACAGTTAGTCCAAAATGCCGCCGCTAGAGTTCTTACTAGATCAAGAAAGTTTGACCATATAACACCAATTTTATCATCACTACATTGGTTACCTATAAAGTTCCGTATTAATTACAAGGTATTGCTACTGACTTATAAAGCCCTAAACGGCTTAGCTCCAGTTTATTTAACGGATCTTCTATCGCCCTATAATCCATCGCGCTCTTTAAGATCACTAAATTCGAGGCTTCTGGTCATACCTAGGATATCCAGATCCACCAAAGGAGGGAGAGCATTTTCACATTTAGCACCAAAACTCTGGAATAGCCTTCCTGATACTGTTCGTTGCTCAGACTCGCTCTCCCAGTTTAAAACTAGATTAAAGACGCATCTCTTCAGCCAGGCATTCATATAATATTTTAATCTTACAGTTAAATCCGGTCTCTACTTCATAAACGCCAGAGGAGAACTGGCCCCCGACTGAGCCTGGGTTCTCCCAAGGTTTTTTTTTCTCCATTAGGTCACCTAATGGAGTTTTTTCGGTTCCTTGCCACTGTTGCCTTTGGCTTGCTCAGTTGGGGATGCTTAAATTGATTAATCGATTCACCAGTGCTATTGATCTGCATTACCAAACGTGGATGTTTTACACCAGAAACAAACACTGATGTACTATTTTATTTAATACTGTGAAGCTGCTTTGATACAATCTGTATTGTGAAAAGCGCTATATAAATAAAGTTGACTTGACTTGACTTGTATCTGTATAAAATGGTTTTTAGATCGTGATATAAAGGAAATCATACCTGTTCTCATTCATGTAATTGCTCTCAGTACCATCAGGAATCATTTTAGACACTTTACAACTCTTCCCAAAGGACATTTTACACACTTTACATATACTGTATGTACAGTTTGGGGTCAGTAATTTTAGTTTTTTTAAAAGAAATTAATACTTTTATTCAGCAAGGATGCATTAAATGTATTGCTGTCAAATCGATTAATCGCTATTAATCCCATCTAACATAAAAGTTTTTGTTTACATGATATGTGTGTGTAGCCTACATATAATATTATAGATATGTCTGTGTGTGTGTATATACTGTATATACACACACACACACATATTTATACATTTATATTAGTGCTGTCAAAATTAGCGCATTAACACGTGTGATTATGTTTTTCAGTTTAATGCGTTAAAAAATATATTTAATGCAGCATTCGTTTTTATCTTACATTATATGATCACACTCTTATTCATACAAATGCTTTTAAACCATTAAAGCGCAACAAGACAAAAGGAGAAAGTGCTGTCTGTGAATGTCCTGTCTCTGTGACACACACACACAACTCGTGTGCATGTCAGTATCGTGCGCACAGACAGCGCACCAGAATCGAGTTCTCTTTCGCGCTTGAACAAATGTATGTGCTATATTATGTTATACAATGTCATGTGTGCAAACTCAAATTAGTTATACTGTACATAAAATTTGCACCAGGACATTTTTGCTGTACACACACACAACTAAATAACAATAAAAGCTGACTTTTCTTTATCGAAATTATATCTAATAAATTTGTTTTATGGTAAATTACTGTATATGAATGATTTATCAGCATACCAAACTGGGCATGCTTAAAAAATATAATATATAATTAATATCAAATCATTATTATACAATAAATATTTTTAGACATATTTTCTATAGTATATATATATTTTATATAGATTAAAATATATTATGTATTATTAAGTGAATAATTATTCCTAATTAATAAATCTATTGGCTTTATACAGTAAATCCTACACTGTGTTTCTACATACAGGAAAGCTTGACTGCTGGTTATTGTATTTGACATGTATCTGTCCCTTGCAGCTATATCCCAGCCGTAGTGGACCACCGGGTAGGCATGCCCTGCCATGGCACATTCATGTTACATCAGGTACTGGAAAATGTTCTTTTTTTTTATTGTGTAACACAGCAACCATAGTCCATACTAATATAACATTAGAGTACAATATGACATACAACAACACAACATTTACATAACAGGGCATCCAAAGGAGAGTTACAGTCACCATAGTACATGAGTCAGGAAGAGATATCGAGTGGAAGGAAGTGCGAGAGCTGGTTGTTGGTGAGTTTGGCCTCAAATTCGAACTTATGCTCAATGCAAATGAGTAAATAAGAGATATATTGTGATATTCAGCAAATGGGATTTTCGCGTTTGACAGGGCGCATCCGGAACACACCTGAAGCAGATGAGACGATTATCGACCCCAATATTCTCTCTCTCAACATACTGTCTGCAGGATACATTCGACCCACACAAGATGACAGGTACCTTCTCAACCCTAATAAATATGTCAGGAAGACCAGTTTAGAAGTTTACAATAACATGACATTCTCATGTTTTCCATGTCTTTAACACTAAACATAAGACATCTTGAAAATTATGCTTGTCACTTTATATTTAAGAACACTGCCACAAGAGGTTACAGTACATGGGAGATTTATTCTTCTGTCACGAAGCCTTTTTTCTCCTTGAACACTCAGTAGAAGAGTTTGTCCACTTTGGCTGTTTCACACTCCACTCTTTTTAATACCAGGTCTCCATTTTAGTGATTGCTGCACTTAATACGACTCTCTCCTCAGCCTTGGCATATGATCTGAGAGCTGAAGCCAAGCCTGTGAGACAAACAGTTCTCTGCACAACTTTAAAGCAATGAGTTTTTGCCAAAGAGAAATGAGTCAGTGAACCAAACCTTCCAAACAGCTCTTAAGGGCTTGACACAAGGGAGTGATTCAGAATCAAACGGCAATGCAACAGTGCCAGCCTTAGATAAAGACCAGAAGTATATTTACACTTTTATGTTCCTTTGCACAAACATACCATAACTCGCTGCACGGTTGTGGGCACTGACAACTGACACATCCTAGAACTGCCATATTGAGGCTTTTAGCATTATCGACAGGGTGCAAAGTATGCTTGGCTTGGGGAAGTCTGATCCTAAAATGAAGGTTTGAACCTTAAAAAGTACACTACTGTTCAAAAGTTGGGGGTCGGTATGATTTTTTTTAAATGTTTTTTAAAGAAGTCTATTAAGCTTACCAAGGCTGCATTTATTCATTCAAAATACAGTAATATTTTATTACAGTTATTACAATTGTACATCAAATATTATTACAATTAAATCTAACTGTTTTCTATTATTCAGTGTCACATGATCTTTCAGAAATCATAATAATATGCTGAATTGGTGAAAACAGTTGTGCTGCTTGATATTTTTATGGATTCTTTGATCAATAGAAAGTTCAAAAGAACAGCATTTGTTTGAAATCGAAACCTTTTGTAACATTATAAATGCCTTCACTGTTATGTTTGATAAATTTTATGCACCCTTGCAGAAAAAAAGTATTAATTTCTTAAAAAAAAAAAAACTTACTGGCAACTGACCCCAAACTTTTTTAACAATAGTGAAAGTAAATTGTTTTAATTTTACATATTACATAAGGAATGTAATTAACACAGTGTTTATTTTTTACTTTAAAGGTTAAAATTGTGTCCAAAACTATTTTCAAAAACTGAAGATATATTTGAAGATATTTCTTCCTGACAAAACTGCTTCTTTTCAGGCTTTTTTCATCAACGGCGACAATATAATTAAATGGTAAAATGGTAAATGGACTGCATTTATATAGCGCTTTCACAGACCCAATGGCCACCAAAGCGCTTTACAATATTGCCTCACATTCACCCATTCACTCACTCATTCACACACCGACAGTGAATGTGTGAATATAATTAATCAACAAACAATGAATCATTTTGTGATTTAACTGAAAACAATAGTTTTTTTAAGGGAAAATGGTTTTAGAGGAATTGTTTTTCATTCAAGTCATTCTGAGACCCCTTGGAAGTTAGTCATTTTTATTTATTTATTATGTATATTTTATATTTACATAACACAAGTATATCATACAAAAATGTTTTGTGTAAAAAGTTGATAGTAAGATTGTTGTTTACTGAAAATTAAATGGTTAGCGTTTGGCTAACTATGCTAGTAGCTCCAAACACATTTGATATGTGCAAAATGAATATTTTTTTTTACCATTTTTAATTCTAAGACTGATTTATATGGTACACGGGTGGAATAAACTTAGATAAATGGTTAAAATATATTAACACAACCTCTCAACACGCCTCTTTTTTGTTGGATTGTGTTTAATTATTGCAGAGACCTTTCTGCATGACATAACAACAGCGAGTCAGGATACGAATCGCTTGACTGACAGACTAATTCCTGCAACTGCTCTTTTTCTGTTTAATAAAACTCATAACTAATAATTCCCCTCCCACTGCACACATGAGACAAAATGTGGTTTTATTAGCCACTATGAAGGAGGTCACAATTCAATCTGAAGATATGAATTCACTATTTTCCGACACTGAAAAATGGTTCTCTAGTTCACCTCCTTGCTGGTTATGCAAGTCTTCCCATCTGATGCTGGTCTGCATTTGTGTCCATTCTCATCTGTTCATTCCATTCGCTCTGTCCGCACTCCATTGCTCAGATTCAGCTACTGTACCCTCTCACTGAACCACACAGTGGATCGAGCTCTGCTGGTCACCATCACGTCGTTGTGATCTGCATGTGAAGATTGTTTTTTTTTTTTTAAAGAAAGCTTAACGTTAAAAACACTTGAAGCTTATTTATGAAACTTTACTAATAGAATCCATCATTAACATTCTCTCATCATGATAGTTATTGGAAACAAAATAGTACGTTTCTCATGCTAGCAGCCAAACAAAGCATTTTTTCATCTGCAATGCATTACTATGACATCACCTTAAATGGGCATCACATATCAGCATCCAGACTTTGCAAACATGAAATGCTTAAAGTAAAGTCATTCTTATATTATTAGATTTATCCACCGATGCAAAACTGCATGAAAGAGACATTATTACAAACCTCTCGTTTCAAGCAGCTGTGACCTCCTCTCCTGCGATGTAACCACATGTCCTAACTAGATAATCCACATTATACTTACCCATAAAACCATGTATCGGAGCTGGATTCATACACCAAGGACAAAGCTGTGACGGGAGAGTTGTGCAGAGGTCTCATCAGACACAAGCTGCTGGGCCTCCACACAAGCTCCTCTCCACAACCTTCTGATTCTGACATTTCTCTAGTCCACTAACAGAATGTTGTTTTGTGTTTTTCCAGACAGTTTCTTGATTCGGACATGCCTAGGTATATTACCTTCAAATCCCTCTCCTCCCATTTTATCAGACACACACACACACACAACAGAATGTTTATTTTTCATCTTTTTATTTCTCTGGCCATCTGTCTAATCAACCTCCATCGTTCTTTGCGTAATTGTTTTGGCTCTCAAATACTCTTTCTGCAATCATGTTGGTTTGTCTATTTTTTTTCTCCTTTCCTCCTACTATTTCGGAAAATGTGAGAGAATTTCACCCTGGCTCCCGTGGAAATGCTTTTGTGTGTGAAGCTTCTGTTGTGCATTGTATGTTTTTGACATTTTTGGCACCAGGTGACTGGATTGCATGGCTTGGCTTTTGTATGGGCTGCATTTTTGGCTGAATCATTTACAGGAGGTGTGGTAGAGATCATAGTCACGTTCCCAGTTAATAGGGAACATTCTCAGAACTTTACGTTAACGCTCTAAAAGTTATGAAAAGATTCTGATCTTTAATAATGCTCTCAAAATGGTAGCACAAAAACATTATTTACAGAACGTTGTTTTTTTTTTTTTTTTTTTTTTTTATGTAACTGAGGACATTTAAAGCTAACGTCCCCATAAAATAAAGTTCACATAACCAAGAAAAACTATTGAACATTTTGAAAGTTTGATTTTGGACGTTTCAGAGAACATTTTCAGAACTAAAGGGAACGTCAGCAAAACTTTCTTGGAACATTTTTGTTAGCCGAATCCATTTTATGACAACTTCATAAATAAATTTGTAATCTACGTCAGCCACTTCTTCATCAGTCACACATTCCTCCGGTTTAAACTAAAAGCGTTTTTATAATATTTTTAATGAGTCACTCTTACCACACACGCTCCATCAGTCCCACATAAAATGTATTGCTCTTGCTCAACAAATTCTCAACAAATTAGCTGACATCTCTTAATTAAAAATGTATGGTTTCATTTAAACAGCTCTGCAACTAGATCAAGTTCCATCACAAATGTCAAAGCAACACCATAAAACACAATTTCGCCTGTGTGGGGCGATAACTGTTGGCCAGACCACACACCATGAGGTCTGTGTTGTTTATGGGCGGGAGGGCTTGCTCTGCTAACCTCAGTATTAATCATGAATCTCTGAACAAAATTAGTGTTATGTTAGTCCACTGAGATTTATGATCTCATATGAAAAAAATGCGTTTAGTCAAGTTTATTGACAGGTAGTCTTCCCTTGCATTCTCTGCTCACATTAGCCAGTCTTTTTGACCACTAGGAGGTAGTGTTGATCAAATTTCTTTAAAGGTTTATTATGTTGCCTGAATGACTACAGTATAAGCTAACATTTCTAAGAGCTGCTTGCAGATTTCTAATGATTAAACCAGGACAACTATAATCACAGGAATTAGCTGCTTGTTTGTAAATATAAGGGTGGTGTCGCCACAGAGCGGTATGAGAGCATTGTTTTTATCCAAATCTGTTTTTCTTGTTGCAGTGCCAGAACTGTTCCATTTGCCAGGGCTATTACAGATCACACTGAGAATGTAATTTATCATACACATAATTCAACACCCTCTTTTACAGAAAAATTATGCTGCATAGTATTAAACTTGTAACCTGTAATTCACTGTATATGGTGGTATGATATTGTACAGTTTACATCTTAAATGTAAACTTGCATTTTCATCTGCAAGATGTATGTTTTAGAGTGTTTGCTCATCTGCAACAATTCTTGTCAGATGTTGAATAGACATTTAGAAGATGTTTATGATTTAGAATGTATGTAAATCTGCTTTTTATAAGAAGTTTATCAGATGTTGTACACAACTGATGTTTTCCAGATTAAGCGCTCTTTAGTAGACATCATCTGGGATTTTTTTTATCATTGTATGTGCTTCTTTAAACTTGCAACCCATAGTTCAATTGTAGAATAGAAGTGCTTGAAAATAAATTAGACAATTTGTGGGCTGCAGAAAGAAATTTAGGAATTGAAAGCAAATCCCAGCTAACAGAAAACATTCTCAGAACTTTCGCAAATTTTCTGGCAAGGTTCTCTCAAAGTCACGAACAAACATTTTCCAGTAAGGTTAATAGAATGTTCATTAGCTATCTGGTTGAAAAAGTTGCTGCCTGAATTTTTTAAGTACAATCAACTTGGTTGTTTAAGTCATTTCAACTTAAATTACATAAAACTGACTTTAAAATGTTTTAATCTTGTATAAGTCAGAAAATATTAACAATTGCTCAACTTATTTTGATGGGAACATGTTATCATAACTTATTGATCATATGATATTTTAGTGTACATTATTAATGGAATGTTTTTTTTCTGAAACATTAATTGGACACTCGTCAAACGTTTTTTTGTACGTCAATACTTACTAGGCCTACTTGTATAAAAATGTTCAAAACATTTAAAAACTAACATTCCCATAATGTTTTTTATAAAATGGAACGCCCCCCTAATGTGGAATGTTTTTCTAACTTTTTTTTTTTTAACTGGACGTTTTGAATGTCCGGAGAACTCAGAAATAATGTTTCTTCAATGTGAATGTTATCAAAATGTTCTTAGAACATATTTTTGTTAGATGAGTAATGATTTGAGAAGGTAAGATATCATCACATAATTCCTCAAAGTATTTGATATCATTCTTAGTACACACTTGTCACCTTGGCAACTGTACTATTATCCACACCAACATCCTCCAATGTAGTTCTTACTGTCCCAAGAGTTATTCAGGGAGTTGAGTATAGCCCTACAGTGTCCCTCCTCCCATATATGTTGTCACAGAAACCAATTTTAATTTCCAGCAGTTTGGGTGGCAGTGTGCAGCTCAACAATCCATGTAAGCATTACCTCAGCGGTAGCATGCTTGCTTTCTAACCCTTGTGCAATGAGTAATTCTTCAATATTATTTAGGTCCTCAATGCAGGCAGAACCAATAAACTTAGAAAGAAATGTCCCTCTGTATATTTTGCCAAGAACATGAGTTATAGTTTGGATTGGCTGATATAAGAAAATTAAAGGGAAAGAAAAATTGAAAGGGAAGGTAACAAAACAGGAAATATCTTTTATCGTGTATAAATGGGAGGTGGAAATTATCTTCACAATCCCTCATCTTGCTTGGTATGCTGAGCTTGATTTATGTGTTTTTTTGGGAGTTAACACTAGCGTCAGAAATGAGATGGCTGAGTGTCTTCTAACTGTGTTTGTATCCTAATCTGCTAAAGCTAACTCAAGCGAGTCCAGTAGCTGTGTTTTGGAACATGGTAGTTGGCTTCTAGCTGGTTCAAATTGGTTTGGGTGCTTGATGTGGGAACTGATGGGGAACTGACTGAGCTGGTAGACCTGAGCCCAGCATCACATCATACCAGCTTAAGGCCATGTTGTACTCTCTCAGAAATACATTTTAGCAGTTACTGAGATGGTACCCTTTCAACTGTGTACGTTATGTAAGGGTTAATGCCCGACGAGGTGTCCATTATCAGGTATTAATGGACGACGGCGAGGCGTGAACGGTTGCCTCCGCCGAAGTCCATTAATACCTGACAATGGACACCTCGAAGGGCATTAACCCGCTTATACCATGGTCACTTACGAAAGAAAGAAATATTTAATCAATTAATAATACTTTAATGTGTTTTAGAGTAAAAATCGTGAGGGTTTTTATTTATTAGGTCGAGCACACTACTTAATATCTCCCGTATACAGGCGTTGCCAAGCAACGTGGCCACAGCGACCCGACCGCAGCAGTTGATCAGTGAGTTTGAGCCAGCGCAATCATTTAGAACTGTCATCAGGCAAATTGACGGGACGCCTTTCCTAGGTGTACATTATCACTTTTTAATGGACACCCTGCAGCCAATCAGAATCGAGTATTCACTCAGACCATGGTATAATTAGCACTAAAGGGTGCACATTTGTACCTAAATGGTAGAGATTAGTACCCTTTGAAAGGGAACCATTTAAGTGACAGCTTTTGTACTATGTTTTCCTGAGAATGTTGCTGGTTTGTTCCTGGTCCAAGATGATCCGGCAGCTCAGCGGGTTCCCATCAGTTGCAGGGCTGTAACTATAATTGAGGAGGCACGTACCACAAATATTCACAATAGTGGTTGATCAATAAGGAGATGTCTCTTCATTTTCCCCCATGGCATTGTACAATAAACGACTGAGGGTCACTTTCAAGTCATTCCAAATGGAACCAATGAACATGCATAAACATGCCTCGTTAGGAGACGCATGACAAATGAAAAAGAAGTCTGTTCCATGATACACTACTCAATTTTCTGTGAAGTCTGTCGACCCAAAATCTACAAACTGGCTTTGACTTTTGGCAACTAGCATTGACTTGCAAAAGTCTAGAAAATGTCTTTTCTAGAATTGTCATTTTTGGGTGAACTATCCCTTTTAGGACTTAAATACACTAAGTGGGACAGTCTAGACCTTCCCCACAGTGACCCTTGAAATTTCCCCCACCATGTTTCATTATTTTCTCCCCATCTCTTCAACAAATCAAAATTTCCAGTACCTCTTTCACTCCTTTTTGTCTGAATGACAGCCACAAAGCTGCCTACTGGGTCATGCCGGTCCATTCGCTTTAACACTCAACATATAAAGCACACAAGCTCAATCTATCACATACTTCAGAGAAGCTCGGCCCCTCTCATGTACTTCAGACTCAGGCATTTCGAGATTTAAGACCCTTACCTGGCGTAGGGCCAAGTGGATCCAATCTGTGATCATTTCAGTGGGTTATGACCTAAATTTATCAGAGCGAGGGAGGGTACTATAGCCTTGAAGTTCAACAAGGTGAAAATAAGCCTATGTGTAAGAGGCAGCCCATACTATTTTCATATAGTATTGCTTTAGGGTCAATATTAGTTCAGTTGTACTTCATGGAAGTCTGTGAAATCCTAACAAAGCTGATGTGAGTTGATTGGAGATGCAATCGCTCATTGAGATAAATTTGCTATATGCTTTTATACTTCAGTTTTCCTCTCCGAACTGTCTTACTTATGATTCTTTCCTTTCCACCTAAAGCATTTCCTTGGGGACTGATTCTAGGTATAAGTGTCCCCTTGTACCTGCCTCCCTCTTTGAATGGTTACGTCTTTCATCCGTCATCATTTTAATTTTATTTTATTGTCATCGTTCTACACATCATTGGTGGTGGCATTCATATCTAGTGAGGAAGCTAAGTGTTTTGTTGCATGCATTTATATTGTCTCGTAGTCACAATTTTTAAACACTCTTAAAATGTTCCTTTAAAATATTATCTTTTTATCAGTTAAAATAAAATGACACAGACACTGTATTTAGTAATTGTTTTGCCTAAAAGCTGACACTAGTTATTATGTATTATTAACATAGTTAATTCATTTAGCCTGTTAATATTTATGAAATTCTAACATGAGTGAGAGAATATGTAAATTCACCTTGGTCTATGTTGAAATGATATCTTTAAGGCTGTTTTCTACCATCAATATAGGACATTCTTCCGTTTTGATGCTGCTTGGGATTCATCCATGCACAACTCTTTGCTGCTAAATCGTGTCACTCCTTATGGAGAGAAAATCTACATGACTTTGTCTGCTTACTTGGAGGTAACCAAGGCCATTTACTTATTTAGTTACATGATTTAGTTCCAGATAATTTAATCTAGCAAACAGCCAATGGCATTTGTAATGGTTAAATCAAGTACATATGTGAAAGAGAGGCAAATGGCAGTAAACCTTGTGACTCTATAGAGCACAACAGTATCTTTCCAGTTTTAGTAGTTGTCTTGGTTCTGGAAGTATAGTTCCCATTCATTTTTCCACAGAGGAAAAAAAAAAAAACTTCAGTGAAGAATTTCATGACATAAACTAAACAGCTCAGAAACATTACATATTTTGATTTGAATCAAATAAGTATTTGAAAATCAGATAAAAAGACAACATTCCTTGGCTTCACATTTCATGAAGCAAATGCAAATTATATAATCAAAAACTAGTATAGTAAGTATAGAAACAATAAATGTTTTTGAAAGAAGTCTCTTATGCTCACCAAGGCTGCGTTTATTTGATCAAAATACAGTAAAAAAAACAGTAATTTTATGAAATATTACAATTTAAAATTTTCTAATTTTAATATATTTTAAAATATAATTTATTCATGAATTTTCAATGTCACATGATACTTCAGAAATCATTCTAATATGCTGATTTGGTGCTCAAGAAACATTTCTTATTATCTATGTTGTAAACAGGTGCTTAATATTTTTGTGGAAACGATAAGCATTTATTTGAAATATGTTTTGTAACAATGTGAAAGTCTTTACTCTCACCTTTGGTCGCTGTAGAGCTCTTTTGGCGTAATGGATTGTTTTTGAATTTTTTTTATGATGTTTAAATAACATGGACTAATGATTTCAACAGAATCATATACTATCAATTAACAGCCTTGGAGCTCATTGGAACCCAACTGTTGTGCTCTATAGGTGTTGCTTGTTCTTGGTAATTTTAAGCACCATTTTAGATGGAAAAGCTTACAATGGTTTTCTTTTCCCAGATGGAGAACTGCACACAGCCCACAGTAATAACCAAAGACTTATGCATGGTGTTCTACTCGCGAGACGCCAAGCTCCCGGCTTCTCGCTCCATCAGAAACCTTTTCAGCAGTGGCACCTTGAGGCCATCTGAAGGGTACGGCTGCTTTAAATTACAGCAGAAGTCCTTTGCAGTGTTCCTCTTTTAATTGAAGTTACCATAAGGTTTTGTGTTGTTTGTTTTACACGTAGAAACCGTGTAACTGGAGTGTATGAGCTCAGTCTGTGCCACCTGGCTGATGCAGGGAGCCCAGGTAAGACACTAGCCTGTTTAACTGAGGATTTATGAGATGCTGGGCAGTTTACATTTTAGGGGAGGTTCTGCTGTTGAAATGACACCTGAATGTGCAGGAATGCAAAGACGGCGCAGGAGGGTGCTGGATACGTCGGTGGCGTACGTGCGAGGGGAGGAGAACCTGGCTGGCTGGAGGCCCCGCAGTGACAGCCTCATCCTGGACCATCAGTGGGAGCTGGAGAAATTGAGCCTCCTGCAGGAGGTGAGAACATCTAGTTATTTGGTTTTTAATGTGAAATGACAAGAATGTGTCATTGGCGGCCCTGCTGAGTATCTGAGACTTCATTTCCTTCTGCGGTATGTTAGGTGGAGAAAACTAGACACTACCTCCTCCTTAGGGAGAAGCTGGAGTCCACCCTGCTGCTGGGCCAGGAGTCGCTGCTGTCCTGCGGGAGTGAAGATCTAACCGAGTCCTCTTCCCCATCCACCCACCTGGGCCTGGGCCACAGCCCCGGCCCAGGCCCCGCAACACCCAACGAGAGGCAGAAGGAGCTGGCTGCAAAGGTTTTTTAAAATTTAAGAAATTTTAAGATCACTTCAGGAAATCATGAGAAAAAGGCTCTTGTCAATCAGTTTAACGTTCCCCTTTTCTGTTTATCCCCAACAGTGTCTGCGTTTGCTTAACCACTCCTTTAACAGGGACTACAGCCATGTGTGTGTTAGCGCCAGTGAGAGCAAGGTGAAGATATTAAGAATATTTTACACTATTTTACACGTTTCAGTTATCAACAATACATTAAGAAGCTTTTAGGAGCTCAGGTCGCTGCAGAAACCTACAGAAATTAGATATTAGTCATGACTGAAGATTTCTGAAGATATATTTTTTTGAAGGAGCATGTTGTGTTCTCTGTTTAATGACTTTTTTCTCTGTTGTGATGTGTTGTAGTTGAGTGAGATGTCAGTAACTCTTTTGAAAGACTCAGCCTCAGTGTGTGCTGAAAGCACTCTCACACCGTCCTCCACATGTCCATCACTTGTGGAGGGACGCTACGGCCACAACACTGATCTCAGGTCAGTAAATAGTGACTGTTGTCTCATTTAGAGATTTAAAAGAATTTTAACAAGCTGATTTATGCAATACAGACTGAAAAAAGACTTTTTTCTGGCCTCTCCCGCCTACTATTGATCAGACTGAGGGGGCGTTTACTCGTAAAACTTTTTATGCGTTTTGGCCATTCAGTTACACGACAACGATGTTTTGGGGGCCTGAAAACGAATACTTTTGTAAATCGGTTTCAAAGTCCAGTTTGAATGTGAATTTGTGAAAAGTGACGCCATGAGCACGCGTGTATTACATGTTCAGTCAGTAGGTGCGTATTGTTTCTTTACAAAGTAGCATCGTCAACTACTGGCCTGGCATGCACAATACAGCGTTTTCAGTCGTTTTTGTGGATCCGGGGATCATTTTGACAATGGTGTCGCATGTACTCGAAAAACGCAAACGAAAAACTTTTCTGTGTTTAGTACATTGGTGTCTTGTACCCTTAAGCCCAGAGTATACTTTGGTTTTTACGTGTACACGAGGGCCCACTGTGTGACGCAAATATTGTCACCAGAATATATATATAAATTTATAAATATAAATTATATGATATACTGTAAGTAATTTGGAGTCTAAAAATGCTACAAAGCCTAAAAAGTATGTCTAACCAAGTTGTCTTACAAATTTGAAGTTGATATCACAAAAATGTAGCCCTCTGAAAGGGAACGCAATGTCCAATTTTGAGTGCTTATGCTTTTGAATGAATGTCCACTACCAGGGCACTGGTATACAGGCTATATTGTCATGTTTAGGAACATTAGTCTAACTAACACCATCTAACTAATACAGTAGTTAGTAACATCTGTATTCTTACTGCTGTATTCTATGTGTAGACCCCCAACACCTCGATCTCGTGCTGTCAGCCCCATCCCTGAGTCTGAAACAGAGGGCAAGAAGTCCCCTCAACCGTCCAGATCAAGGACCCACACTTTCGTGCCAGATATTCAGGAAATCCGTGTCAGGTAAAACAAAAATTGTACAAAAAAAAAACATTATACAAAAGATAAGCAATTCCTTTTTATTTTACATTTGCCTGTAAATTAAATAAAATTTCTGAGATTTCATGAATTTACATGTTTGAAACATGACTAAGTCTAACCTGTACTCTATTTTATTGTCGCAGCCCAATTGTGTCAAAGAAAGGTTATTTGCACTTCCTGGAGCCCCACAGTAATGGCTGGGTTAAGAGATATGTGGTGGTACGCCGACCTTATGTCTACATCTACAACACGGAGAGAGACACAGTGGAGAGGGCCATTCTTAACCTGTCCTCGGCACAAGTGGAGTACAGCGAAGACCAGCAGGCCATGCTGAAGGTAAAACATCTACAAATCTTTTCTTTTCTTTATTTTCGAGTAAATCGACTGAACTGTAACCCAATGTCTGTCTGAACTGCAGACCCCCTACACGTTTGCGGTATGCACAGAGCATCGTGGGATACTCCTTCAAGCCAGTAATGACAAGGAGATGCATGACTGGCTGTATGCCTTTAACCCTTTGCTTGCTGGATCTATCAGGTACAGTGGAGCACATATCGAACTCTTTCGCACACACAAAAAAAGACCTTACATGCCAATATTTGTTCAATTGTCTTCTTCCCGTCAGGTCTAAACTGTCAAGAAGAAGAGCCGGGCAGATGAGGTTTTGAGCCCACCACATGTACAACTCTTCGAGGACAAAAAACACTAAGGACTATACTTGTAAATAGATCTACTGACAGATCCCCCAGTTTCTGTGCTCAATCAACTCTCTGACCCTCTGTTTCCTTCATGTGTGTACCTGCACCTGCCCACACTAGCACCAACTGTGCACCTGTATCTTAAAGGCCCCTTTGTTGTGCATCTACAGTGGCCTAAATATTCAACTTATAGCGCCAACAGAACAGGCTAACTACTTTTTGGGGTTAGAGATAGTATGCTTATGTAGTCTTCAGCAACATTTTAGAAAGTTTGAAAATTCTGAAGCTGTCAGCTCACGCAAACACATCTAAATTTGGTACTGTGAAGAGTGACGTCCATATCTTGAGTTTGGTGGGAAAATGGATCACATGGCCTTATTGCGCTACTCCTGACTTGCAAGTCTTTGCGTTTAAAGCTGGTCGGTATTTAAGTAAGCAGACCATATGTTTATTCATCTCTTGGCTATGGAAGATATAATTGATCAACGATAAGCAGTTCTTAGCAAGGAGCAGATGAATCACATCATATTACGCTGTTACTCTCTTTAAGTGCAGTTCTTGGACACAGTACAGCCCACCATAAATACTCATATACCTCTATAATGTTTCCCTTGTAAGGCCTTGAAATGCAGTTTTCAAAATAATCAGGACGCATGAGGAAAAATTTGGCAATGGAAAACGGTTGCATTCTCATATCTCTGTATGAGAACCGTTCATACAGATTTGGCCTATTTTTGTTGGAGTACTGGTCAGTAGATTTATCTAAAATGTATCATAATCCAGTCTAATATTTTATATAAAAAAAAGATCGGTATCCCCAACTTATCTTATACAGTATCTGTCTAATTTATTTTTAAAATTTCTAATTAAGTCTTATCTAGTTAGGTATTTATTTAACATGTTTTTATTTATTTCAGCATGTATTTATTGACAAAGACTGTAATATTTTTTGAAGAAGTACAGTGCAATTTCTGCACATGACACTTTTTTTTTTTATCATGAGTTGACTAAGCTCCATTTTACTGACCGCACTGCTCTCATTCCCCCAACACGACCGAATGCATTTGGGGAACAGGTTAGAAGTGAATGCTGGGATAGCTGCTATAACATGTAGATTACTTGAATTTTACTTTTTAGAGGTTAACTAGTTTTGGTTAAGAAAAAGGTTTTTCAGGTAGAGAAACATTATCATTATTGCCCAGAATCCTACATGAGTGTTTGTATGGTAAAATGGAAGGTTTAGAAGTTTGTTAGAACAAATCAAATGTACAGTACTGATGGAATTTTCTATACGCACCCCAGAGAGTGATGAGATATGATTTGTGCCTCTTGGATCATCTACTCTGTTTTTGTTTTACAATTTTCATCATCCACTTTCAGTACCACCCTTTCTCTTTGTGTGTAATTCTTGTGCACAGGCAAAATCAGTTTTAATTATTTTTTAGATAGTTTTAATATTGCACATGCCCAACATAAGACTAGGTTTTGAGATTTCTAAGCATGTCTAGATGGTGTAAATTGTTTTTTCCTCAACTGATTTGACTTGCAAATGAACTAAACAAATCTACTTATTCACCCAGAAACATTTTTCATTTTAGGGACAAGTTTCTCATCTTTAACACCATCATGGACTCCAGAAATAAGCCCTTCTGTTGTTCCAAATATCATTTTGGTCCTATTTTTTGTGATTAAAATCATATAACATATCTGATGAGCTGATAGATGGCAACTCAATACGTTTTAAATTTGTCTCAGGTCGGATTGTTGTGCTTATTTTCAACAGGCAAACCCCCTCAAAAACCCCCAATAGTTGTTCAACTTCAGCCGAACTACATTTTATGGAATATGAAACAACATTTTTGAGTTATATAATGCCAGAAGCTGTGATTTAGACACGTTTTCTGACAAAGCATTTGCTAGCAGGTGGAGTCCTGTAGGCCAGACCTTGATAGTTACTGGAGCAGAGCTCATGCTTTCCAGATGGCTTATAATGTGAGATAATTGGATGATCCTGCAATTTGCCTAACCAACACAAGCCTTTCACCCATACTTGCATGTTCAGTGCACATATCAATTGTTTGCAAATCACCTGAGGTTCCTCCAGGGCAGCAAGATTCAGGCACATGTGTATGACTGAGGCCAGCCAACCTACAGCACATGCTCAGTACAGCAAGAATCTGAAACCCTGAACAAACCTCTACTGAAGCCTTGATATGTCTATGAAATCTACACTTCTAATTCCAAAAAATCAGTTACTAATATGGGTGTTTAGGATGGTATTCTGTTTCTGTGAGTAAAAGCAGAAAGCATATCCCTATGATTCTCAAACCCTGAAGGTTCTCTGTTCATGCAACTTTTCACTTTTCCATGCATGTCAATCAGCTTCAATTTACTTTCACGACCAGTTCAGAGTAAATAAAAACAATGCCACTACCTTTAAACCAGTGCATATGTTAAGTAATAGCAGGCGTGTCAACAAAATTATTTGAAAAAAATATATAGTTAAAATAATCACTTTCAGTTTTAGTACATACTGTACAAGCATATGTAAATTGTCTTAGTTTTTGTCTGTGCACCTTGTAGAAAGTAATGCAGAGAGCTGAATGAATTGTTCATGTTATAGCCTGTCCTGTACCATTTCTACTAGCAATTTCCATAAAACGTTGCATTATCATGTTTCCAAGCTAAAACATTGCATCCATTTTACCACCTCCCAAAGTGTAAGAATGAATCAGTTCTCATAATCGACACCAAATATCTGTGTGCTTCCATTCGCCTCTTATGCACAGACTTCATTCATGAGCATTTTTTTTTTCTGTCGTTTTCTCTCAGTTTTACTTGCCTTGTATATAAACATGATTGCTGTGAATGGTGTAATATGCAGTTGTAACCGGTTTGTACCATCTTCAGTGGGCAGTAGTTCAGTGTCTCTTTCTGAGTGTTGGAATTATGAGTCAAATGTTTGTGTACACTTAACACATTGACAGATATGAAATAAATGTGGAACTTATGCAACACTATGAATGACTTTGTCATTTGTGTGCGTTTATTGATTTTTGAGCCATTGTTTTATGCATGAGAAAATAAGAAAACTTTTTGAATGAGTGGTGCAGTGGTCCAATTTACATTGCGCAGACTTACACCAACAAACAAGTTGTTTGGCTGTTGGATTTGGAATTTCCGGAAAAATAAACAGTATAAACACTGATCCAACCAAACCCCCCAAAAATGTGGTTGTTAGCTTTGTCTGTGAGGTGTGAATTTATTTGCCTTATGTCAGAACCCTGAAGAGATTTCCCTATGAGGTTTATAGGGTTTTTCGATTTATGAAGCCTGTTGTAAAGAGCCTGTTTAAGCCTGTGGTAAGCCTAAACTTGACTATACTTTGACGTTTTGTTCTACAACAAAAATTACACACAACCATAGTGAAAATTCGAAATTTATATCAGTTCTGTTCATTTTTGATAACAGGGCTGCTGTCATACATTCAGCATGAATTGACACTTTTCACAAGCTCTCACGCCACACATCTATTTTCTCACTCAGAGAAAAATCGCGAAGCAAAAAGACATGACACCGACAGACAAGAGACAGAGAAGGTTACTTTTGATATTGAACAAATTCTCAGCTCTCATATTCTGTCAATTTTATTTCCAAATTCAACCAATAAATACCATTTTGGCGCTTGTAAATGTGACAGATTGTTGTAGCGCCTCAGTTCAAGCACACGTGAACCGATCATTTAGTAAATGAACACGAATTAACAATAGGTATGTTGAAAGAGACGGTAGGCCTACACTTACCGAAATGTATCCCTCATACATACATGATATCGATTAATCAGTGTTTTTCAACTGCGAAAGAGGTTAATAAAACAGCTGGAGAACATTGTCACAACACCTCAGGAAAGCCATTTAATGACCATAGCACGTTATAGGTGGCTAGAAAATCAGCTATAGAGGAATATTTAACTAAATATGTGCACTATATTACATATTTATTGTATGTTTACTTATTTAATTAAAATATTATAACGTTGTTATTATAATAAAAACCGTTATATTTAATTGAGTTGTTATTTTTAACCTTTAATAATCATACCAGCCGACACAATTCTCACAATTGCGAGTTTATATCTCAACAGACTTCCATGTTATACGTATAGTAGCTTGAATCAGGGATATAGAGTGTGAATATATGCATCATAATTATTTGCATATAACTTATGCAAATTAACTGATTGGAGAGCATATCAGAACATGAACCGCACTGATCTGATGTGAATGAGCAGGATGATATTCCTGAATACACAGCATATCTCTGTCAGTAACACAGCTATGCCACTCATGGAAGCTACACAACAAAATCATGCACAGATTCGCAAAATGTACCAGAGCTTGAATCAAACACAAGCTTCCATATTTTATGCAGTCCGAGACTGCTGCAAAAGAAGTGTCTCTGGTGAAAACCCACAGCAAGTTCTGTATTTTTTGAATGGAGGAGCAGGAGTTGGTAAATCACACATTATCAAATCTATTTATGCAGAAGCAACCAAGATTTTGCACAGGTTTCCATGCATACAAGAGCATACTGACATTTCCAAGCCAACCGTTCTTTTAACGGTATTCCCAGGTACTGCCTTTAACATCTCAGGTAAAACACTGCACTGTCTTCTGAAACTCCCAATAAGCTTGAAGCTTCCATACCAAGGCCTGGCAAACAGCTTGGATGAAATCAGGGCAGATCTTTCTAAAAACATTTTAATTATCGACAAAATATCAGTGGTGTCAAAACAGTTGTTTGCCTGTGAACTGGAGACTGCAACAGATTAAAGGAAACCAGAAACCTTTTGGTGGCTAATCTTTACTATAGGAGATTATTATCAATTACCACCTGTGGGAAGAGCAAAACCACTCTGTGTGTATGAGGACCATGTGCTGGACTTCTGGAAAGATCATTTTCAAATGATAACTATGACAGATCATGAGACAGAGAGATGATCTTGCATATGCGGAGCTGCTCAACAGACTGAGAGTTAAAAAAAAAAGCACGAGAAGCTGACTGATGCAGACAAGTGCATGTTAGAAACTGTCATAAGATCCTCCCCTGAAGAGTGTCCCACTGATGCATTACACATCTATGCAACCAATAAAGAGGTAGACAATCATAACAGTGAAGCCATATCCTCCCGCTTTTCAAATATTATTAACATTGATGCACGATTACAAAAAACATCCCCAAACAGGAGGAATGAAAAGGCAAGCGGCACCATTTAAAGGAGACAAACGTGACCTTATTGACACACTGACAGATTGACAGATTGCTATTGGTGCACGAGTGATGCTAACCAGAAATATTGATGCGGAAGATGGACTGGTTAGTGGCACTTTTGGCAAGGTGACGAAAATAACAGCTCAGACCCGAGATGGATTTGTTCAATTAATTGGTCTTCAAAAACATCGCAACAAAGCACCTGATGGAGATGACAACATTGTCTATATTGAGAGGTCAGAGGAACCACTGAAAAGAAAAGGAACAGTTTGAAGACAATTTCCCATGAAGCTTGTTTTTGCATGTACCATCCATAAAGAGCAAGGAATGACAACTGATTGCGCTGTTGTATCTCTGAAGCACATTTTCGAACCAGGCATGGCATATGTTGTACTCAGCAGAACAACATCACTCAGTGGACAGCACATTACAGACTTTGAAGAAAAAAAAATCTTCTGTGATCCAGAAATAAGTGCCTCCTTGGAGAACATGCCAAGAGTGGATTTTCACAGTATCCAGCCCATCCTACATATTGTACAGGATTCCAAACTGAATTCAGCTCTTAAAATCATTCATCATAACATAGAGGGACTGGAGTGTCATGTCATATGGATGATTTAAAATGCCACCATCAGCTTGGCTCAGCTGTTCCTGCACATCTACATCTGGATGGATACACCATGTACAAACGCAACAGGCATGCATCCTACACAAACCATGCACATTTGTCAAACAAGAATGGTGGTGGAGTGGCCATTTATGTGAAGAACAGCTTTCAGGTTTGTCCTCTGATACAGAATGTTACTGACTTGGAATATTTGGTTTTGAAGATAGAAGCCCCCAAAAAAGCACTTCTTGCAGTAATCTACAGACCACCAAGTTATAATTTGGCAGAGTTTTTGGCACACCTGAACGCCCTCTTGACATCTCTGGAGATTATCGATTTCAAGCCTCTAATTGTTTGTGGCGACTTCAATGAAGATCAGCTTTCTCATTGCAAGAAACCTATTCTCAATTTGTTTCATGATAAAGGATACACACAGCTAATCAGCACCGGGACAACAGAAAAAAACACTCTTCTGGACCCTGTCTTCATAAGTGGCGCACACTCAAATGTCAGAGCAGGAGTTCTACAGACGTATTACAGCTATCATGATCCTGTGTATTGTGTTTTAGAATAGATATATCAAATATATCAAAATCTGCATAGATCACACATTCAACACTATTGTAAGATAACATCATGATTTTAGGTAAATAATAATGCTAATACAAATGCACATAAATTCAATGTGTATTAATACACTGCTTACATTTTGTGTCTACTTCTTGTGTGCATGTGTGCGAGTGTGTTAGTTATAGACTGTGTGTGTGTGTGTGTGTGTGTGTGTGTGTGTGTGTGTGTGTGTGTGTGCGTGCGTGCGTGCGTGCGTGCGTGTGTGTGTGTGTGTGTGTGTGTGTGTGTGTGTGTGTGTGTGTGTGTGTGTATGTGTGTGTGTGTGTGTGTGTGTGTGTGTGTGTTTGTTAGATAAGGAATGAATGGAGAGTGAATGTCCTTTCCAAAGATCGCCACCTTGACGTGGTGGAAAGGCTTGTGTGTTCCAGTGATCCCAAGAGTGAGTATTTCTAGAGATTTTTACTCCAGTTTGACTTGCTTAAGGGTGAGGTTCCAGATTAAGTGCAGTCATGGGTATTACAGTTTTTCTCAGTCGCTTTGGTGCATTTCTCACATCACTATTTACATTTGCACAACAGTTAGTTCAACCTCCACAACATTTAGTCATTTGTGCACATCATAGTAGCAGTTTCTCATTCCTTCCAACAAATTGCAAATGCTTTTGGACATGCATCAGTTGCTTTCATACAACTCTCTGCTGTTTTATAACATTATCATTTGCTTATGTCATGTCAGTCAAAATTAACTATACTTGTGAATGCTGAATAGTCATTCCATATAAAACTAATAGTCCTCATTTCATTGCTTGAGTCATTACATACAAAAATGTTGAACTAGTTGTCAAAATCTGTCATTTAAAAAAAAAAAGATCCTGAAAAAGTCTCCTAAATTGAACAATTTGCAATTGAGCAAGAGATGATATTCGCTGGGATGTAGATGAAATTATGTGACTAGACAGAGAGGAACGTCTAGGTGTGCATGAATGATTACAGTCCTATGTATGTTGTATGTTCAGTTCCAATACAGTATATAGGCCTTCTGCAATATTGTGTACAGTTGTGCACAGCTCTACCCAAAGGGGGTTTATTTTTGTTGTAAATAATGGTGTATTTTTTTTTTTTTTGCACAATGCTGTGAACAAATTAGAACTGCAAAGAGCATATACAGTAAAAATGTGAAACATACATATATTCAGTGTCTTGTACTCAGTTACCTCATAAATACAGTAATGTGTAACTTTACTGTATTTTTTCAAATGGCTGTGCAAATAGTATTTAGTGCTGTATTGAGCATTTTCAGGTAGTCACTGTGTCACCAAGATCTGACTTTTATCATTGGAAAACATTTACAGAGTAAACTGTCATAATGAAAACATGACTAAGCCATTTGACTATCTTGTTCATAAACGATGGTGTCAGGACTTTTTATTTTGATGACACTGACACTTTCATTGACATAAATACTTGATTTTGAGGAATGGGCTATCCATTTTGAGCAAGTGACACGCTTTCGCAGGTTATCAATTAGGTTTTGCAGTTTGTACTAATTGTTTTGAGAACTGCATTAACTGTTGTGCAAATGTAAATAGTGTTATGAGAAATGCACCAAAGCGACTGAGAAAAACTGTAACTAAATAAAATAATGTTTTAAGCATAATTACTTGATTTTGTCTTTCTTTCACACACACATTCAGACACACTCACTTACACTCATTCACATACACACACACACACACACACACACACACACACACACACACACACACACACACACACACACACACACACACACACACACATAAAGTAGTTTGAAGTTTAAATTGATTTAAAGTTTAAAGTGATTAAAGTTTTGATAGATAGATAGATAGATAGATAGATAGATAGATAGATAGATAGATAGATAGATAGATAGATAGATAGATAGATAGATAGATAGATAGATAGATAGATAGATAGATAGATAGATAGATAGATAGATAGATAGATAGATAGATAGATAGATAGATGTGTCTGGCAACAAGGCTTCTCAGCACAGGGATTTGATTGGCTATTATAGTTAATTGGCTTATCTTTTGTAAGGTCAGTTCACATTGTGACATTTTAAAGAAATCTAATTAGCAAATGGATCACTCAGCTAGGCTACAACAAGACCTAACTTCTTTTACAGCTCTTATTTCTTTACCTTTATCCCCTGAAATCCCTTCTAATGTCCACTTAAATCCCTTAATCCTTTAATTCCACAACTTAGTATCTATTTTCATGCTGCTACTACTTATTTTTTAGCTACTATCATCTATTCCATAGGTACCAGTTATTCTGTTGATATTACTGTTTATTCTGTAGGTACTAGTATGTTTTTTTTTTTTTAAAGAAACTTAAATGTTAAAACAGTTTCCATTCTGTCTTGCCTCAAATCTGATGAACAAAATTTTAACGCTACTACGACGAAGGCTTAGTTCATGAATATTAATAACGTAACGTGCCACGAACAATGAAGGCTTGGCTTATTAATATGATTACTACTACACGACGGGACGCCCTTTAATGTTTACCATGTAACGTCAGCACGATCTGATTAATATTCATGAACCAAGCCTTCGCTGTAGTAGAGAAACAGCGACCGTCTAGATAGGAGTGCGTTTCCGGTTCAAAGTTCTATGTGCTGCGATCTGCCGTATCACCAGTTTAACCGAGAATCATTGACAGGACATACGCTTAAGAATAAAAGGTCAGTCAATGGTATATAATTACATAGGTTCATCAGGTTTATCAGTAGTTATCTCAGCGACGGTTTTTTAAAGCGACTGTAAAGGCAGTTTAAGCGTTTTAGCTGTCATGCTAGACAACATACAGTAATGTGACTCGACCAGCTGTCAATCATCTACAGTATGAATCAAAGTGCAATAAATGACTTGCGCGATTTTATTGCGACATTTTGTTGCATGAAACTTAATTTAGATTAAATGTCAACATTGTATTAACAACCATAGCTTGTCTAAACCAAGAAAAAAAGTATATAACGTTGTATGTGTGACGCCCAAGAAACCTTTTTATGACATGACCCGTATTACTGTTTTTGTCGTTAGTGGTCATACTTTTAAAGCAAGTTTTATTGCCATGCATGTTTAGTATTTTGTATTTTGTCCTTTTATCTACAAATGTAATCCAGATAATGGCCGAGAAGATTGATACCCCTGTCATCCTGGATCATAATTTATGGGGAACCTTAACACCTCATTGTGCATCTGACCTGAATCATCATGATGTGGCTGATGGGCCAGACAGGTAATGAATATTTCAATATCAGTCCTAGACTGGACATGAAGTCATTCGCATTCAACATGCCACATGCTCCAGAGTGTAGTTTGTTAAACAGCTTTGTCTGCTGCAGAATATACATGGATTACAACGCCACCACACCAGTCGATCCAGAGGTGATCAGGGTTGTTACTGATGCTTTAACTGATGCATGGGGAAATCCCAGCAGTAATTACCTACCAGGTATGAGGCTCTCAAATATAGATGTATGGCAGACCTCGACCACTGACATATCACATTTAATGAGATGATCCACCCAAAAATGAAAATTCTGTCATCATTTACTCACACTCACATCTTTCCAAACCTTTGTGGATTTCCATTTACTTCCATTGTATGGGCAAAAAACACTGATGCATTTCTCAAAAGAAAGAAAGTCCAACAGGTTTGGAATAAAATGAGGGTTTGTAAATGATGACAGAATTGTCATTTTTGGGGGAGAACTATCCCTTAAACACATGCTCATATAGTTTTCCACCAACACTAGGTCTGAATGCCAGAGACATCATTTACCATTCCAGAGACACCATTGCAAGGATGGTTGGTGGAAAAGCAGCAGACATTATTTTTACTTCAGGAGGAACTGAGGTGAGGGTTTCAAGAGCACAGTTCAAACAGAATTTAGCAAATGTTCTTTTACATTTGAACACAATATTGCACAATATTGAAGGCCTTAAAAGCTGTTTCATATGGGTAATTCACATTTTATGAAAACAATAATTATAGTGAGTAAAAAATAATAGTAAGATAAATGAATGGACTTTTTAATGAATCTGTTTTTCTGCAATTTCACTTCTGTTGTAGCTCTGTTCTAGACCCGATAAAGGTGCAGTCACATTTACAGTTGCATGGTGAAATTTGGTAGGCAAAGTCCAGTCACTTCAATATGAATCTCCGTGATCGGGAGTCTCACGTGAGCATCAATTTTATTAATGTGACTGCACCTTTGATATCGTTGGTTCCTTTATAATAAATAACTTGTGTGTCCACTCATTTGTAGTTGTACTTAATTAATGCATGTAATGTATTAATTTAGTTCAGTAATTGCCTGTTCACACCAAAACGAATATTAACTACATAAATTGAATGCAATAAACATTTTCATTTTAATGAATGGTAATGTGTCTATTTAGACCAACACAAACATTTGCATGCCATCAGTGTAAGGAGAGGTGTTCTAATTTATTTCCATCGCCGGGAAAAGGCTTTAATGTCCACATCCGGACACATGTGTCGTGTTCGCACAGCTTTCAAAGTATACTAGCGTATACTTATACATAAGTAGACTAGCGCGGGTGGTCAGGTTCGACACATGCTCAGAACAATTGCGTATTGCCACCTAGTGGAATCATCTGTCTCGTCTGTCTTTCTTGCACATGGGCTGTTGTATGAAACATTTTAATATTTAAAGGAGCCGTATGTAAGAAATGTATTTCAATTAATCATAAAATGGCCCTGATATGTCACTAGACATTAAGAAATCATGTTCATTTCAAATACTTATATCACTGACAACAGTAGTCTGGCCAGGATATTGTCATTTAAAAGTGAAGTTGCAGCCCTCAACTGATGTTGATGTTGTCATGTTGTGTTTTGGCCTGATGCCACACCCTCCACCTATCTACCAATCACAAAGTCAGTAGTGTTTTGGCATCAAGGTTGCCAGCTCTGCTCTAGTTTACACAGCTGCAGCTACAAACGTGTCGGATAAAAAATGTCTAACGTTACGAATTACTTCGCAAAACATCTCCCATGAAGCATAAACATAATTAACAGAAAAAAACGTACTGTGTAGGACTCGTCACTTGCCATTGGAAGCTCCTTGTAGCAGCCTACGTTCCTGCTGGATCCTGCAGCCTAACTGGCAACCTCGAGTCGGGGAGGAGGGGGAGGGGATACACTGCTCTACAGTAATTTGAAAGTGATTGCAGTACCAGTTTTGGCCACAATCTTACATACGGTTCCTTTAACACGTAACAAAGTAAAATTCTAGCTTCTGGCCAAAACGGCCATACGCAGTCTACTTGCCCCTAATGCGTAACTTATGACGTCAGAAGTAGTGTAGTGCATCATGGCGTAGCGTAAATATCAAGTGGAATCCGTATGTTCGTTTGGCCGGAAGCTAGTTATTTTACTTTATAAAGTTTTAAATATTAATATTTTTCTTACACAAACTCACCGTTTTGCTTTAGAAGGCCTTTATTAACCCACGGGAGCCATTTGGAGTTCGTTTACGATGGGTGGATGCACGTTTTTTAGCTTCAATCTGTTGGTTGCAATCCACTGCCATTATAAAACTTGGAAGAGCCAGGATATTTTTTAATATAGCTCCGATTGTATTCGTCTGAGAGAAGAAAGTCATATACACCTAGGATGGCTTGAGGGTGAGTAAATCATGGGCTAATTTTCATTTGAAAACCTTTTAATAACAGAGGAAGAATCTGGAATCGGCTATAGTCTTCGTAGTCTTGTATTTGGTGTTGATTCATTTTCATTCATTCTACTGACAAATCACATGAAAATTTGGACCGAACATTCGTGTTGGTGTGAACAAGCCTTTACAAAAGAAAGCTTCTTGTGGTAGTCCTAATGATGCATGACGCTTGTGTTGAGAGGTGCATTGAATACATGAAAAAAATGCAGGTAGAAATTATTCCACTTTATCATTATTTAGCTCTCTTTTTCTCCTGGACTTTCAGGCCAATAATCTGGTGTTTCACACTGCTGTGGAGCACTTCAGGAAGAGCAAGACGTCTGCAGAGGGAGGCATGAACAGCCAGCAGCTGAATGGAAGAGGCTCCTTACCTCATATTATCATCTCTAATGTGGAGCATGACTCCATCAAACTCACAGCTAAACACTTGCTAAAAGAGGGCAAAGCAGGTTAGTTAGCAGGACTGGACTTTTGGTCTAAAACTTCAAATGGAGGCTTGTTCTCTAAAGGTTTAGCTTGAGGAAGTGGACATTACCTCAATTTACTACTATAACTGAGAATATTGCATCCAAAATGTGTCTATTGCTATCTGTATTAAAATATGAATATGAATGAACGCAAGATATTTGTGCTCTGATTGGACCTTATTGGATTTTCGTTGTAGATGTCACATTTGTGCCCGTTTCCAAGGTGACGGCTCGGGTAGAGGTTGAGGATGTCATTGCAGCGATTCGTCCCACCACCTGCTTGGTGTCGATAATGCTGGCCAATAATGAGACAGGCATCATTATGGTGAGCAGGTTGCCCTAACAACAGTGTGTCAAACTATTTCATAGTTAAGCAATATAGCATGGCTTTGTTTTGGCCATTGGGACAAGGCTTTATTGTAGGGCTGCACAATATATCGAAATTATCGAAATATTGCAATATATGCAATAAACTCACCTAAAGGATTATTAGGAACACCATACTAATACTGTGTTTAACCCCCTTTCGCCTTCAGAACTGCCTTAATTCTACGTGGCATTGATTCAACAAGGTGCTGAAAGCATTCTTTAGAAATGTTGGCCCATATTGATAGGATAGCATCTTACAGTTGATGGAGATTTGTGGGATGCACATCCAGGGCACGAAGCTCCCGTTCCACCACATCCCAAAGATGCTCTATTGGGTTGAGATCTGGTGACTGTGGGGGCCATTTTAGTACAGTGAACTCATTGTCATGTTCATGAAACCAATTTGAAATGATTCGAGCTTTGTGACATGGTGCATTATCCTGCTGGAAGTAGCCATCAGAGGATGGGTACATGGTGGTCATAAAGGGATGGACATGGTCAGAAACAATGCTCAGGTAGGCCGTGGCATTTAAACAATGCCCAATTGGCACTAAGGGGCCTAAAGTGTGCCAAGAAAACATCCCCCACACCATTACACCACCACCACCAGCCTGCACAGTGGTAACAAGGCATGATGGATCCATGTTCTCATTCTGTTTACGCCAAATTCTGACTCTACCATCTGAATGTCTCAACAGAAATCGAGACTCATCAGACCAGGCAACATTTTTCCAGTCTTCAACTGTCCAATTTTGGTGAGCTCGTGCAAATTGTAGCCTCTTTTTCCTATTTGTAGTGGAGATGAGTGGTACCCGGTGGGGTCTTCTGCTGTTGTAGCCCATCCGCCTCAAGGTTGTGCCTGTTGTGGCTTTGCTGCATACCTCGGTTGTAACAAGTGGTTATTTCAGTCAAAGTTGCTCTTCTATCAGCTTGAATCAGTTGGCCCATTCTCCTCTGACCTCTAGCATCAACAAGGCATTTTCGCCCACAGTACTGCCGCATACGGGATGTTTTTCCCTTTTCACACCATTCTTTGTAAACCCTAGAAATGGTTATGCGTGAAAATCCCAGTAACTGAGCAGATTGTGAAATACTCAGACTTGCCCGTCTGGCACCAACAACCATGCCACGCTCAAAATTGCTTAAATCACCTTTCTTTCCCATTCTGACATTCAGTTTGGAGTTCAGGAGATTGTCTTGACCAGGACCACACCCCTAAATGCATTGAAGCAACTGCCATGTGATTGGTTGATTAGATAATTGCATTAATGAGAAATTGAACAGGTGTTCCTAATAATCCTTTAGGTGAGTGTATATTGCAATGTATATATCGCGATATGAATATTGAAAATCACTCGCTGCTCTTGGCTGAATAACTTTTGTAGCTTTAATAAGAATCAGTGTATATTTAATTCAGGCAGTGAAAACTAAGCAGTGTTTTATTTTTACGTTTGATTATTCAGTTTCTGTTGTTTAATAAACCTAATGTAGGATAACCTGATACCCTAAACCCTCTGGTTTACACTGATGTTAAAATAACACTTCTTTTATTAACTATAAACTTCTTGCTACAGTAAAACACTACTGTTCACTTTCAGAAGTTGTAGGGATGTTTTCTTGTCAGAAAAATAATGTGAAACACGTATGTAGGTTATATCATTTTAAATATTTTAACGATTTTTTTGTAAAGAATTGTTTATTTTGCACACTTTAAACATTATCGTATCGCATATCGAATATTGCAGTATTTAATGAGTTATCGCATATCGCATTTTTCTTCAATATCGTGCAGCCCTACTTTATTGTGAGTGTGAAATTGCATTTATAAACAAGTTTTTTATAAACATTACAGTATGTTAAAGAGTAACTTGCATTGTAGATGTAGTATGGCCAGTTAAGTTTTGCTGTGCTAATGAAAATAACACTGTAGATTTTTTTTCTGTCATAATTTAGAATAAGCACTCAGAGTAACTGATGAGATTCTCCCTTCAACAGCCAATTAAGGATATTTGTCAGAGGGTGAAGGATGTAAACAAACAGAGGGCAACATCAGCTCCCACAATCCTCCTGCACACTGATGCAGCCCAGGCTATCGGAAAGATACGAGTGGATGCACATGAGCTGGGAGTAGACTACATTACCATTGTAGGACACAAGGTAAGTAACAAGAGACGCTTGTTGATATCGCATTAGGGCTGTGACGGTGGCAGTTTTTTATCACCGCGGTAGTAATGGACCCAAATACCGGCGGTGTTGCGGTGGTTGGGGGGGGGGGGGGGGTGTTTTGAGAAAAAAAAAGAAAGAAACAACACTCTAAAGCCTGAAAAGCATTGAAATAAATATCAGTAAATACTGGTAACTTACATAATATAATAAAGTTAAATCTATTAAAAAAAAAAAAAAACTTTCCACACAAAGGCGCGTGATAAAGCCTACCGCTCTGCGCTTTGAGAGGGATGTGGACACGAGCAGGAAAGAGACCATCGATCTCGTTTCTGATATCCACATGTTTTCTACTTGTAAAAGGTATGAAGAGCGAATTTTATCTTCCACAAGGGCAAGGCATTTAAGCTGTTTGCGCGCTGCCAGAGAAAGCAAAACTAAAATCACCCGCGCGTGTGAAACGCGCTTTACAAAATGAACTTGACGCGCCTTACCAATTATCATATGTCTAACAAGCACAAACTGTGTTAAAAATAATTTGACTTACAAGTAAAAATGTTGGCTATCTGTCCTACAGCGTTTTTCTACTTTAACACAGTAAAGAATACGAAAATAATCGACCTAAAAGCGAACAAAGGAAGAAACGTTTAACGCGTCTTTGGGTGAGACGCGAGTGAAGATATGGGAAAAGAAAAAAGAGATTCCATGCAGGGATGAGTCACGATTTTTGAATATTCGATTAGTTGATTTAATTATAGAATATCTAATGTTCTAATGTCTGTTGTGCGATCATTCTCTAAAATAAAATCTCCATGTTCTGGTGCTGATGCAGTGGTGACGCGTTCATGTAACCGGAGGGTGACGCAGTGCTGCAAATAACGCACATAACAGCTGTCACAAAGAACCGGCAAAAGTAATGATTATGAACGTGTCAAATATAGCAAGGAGACATTTGAATTGTTTATTAATAAAGTGTTTTGTGTGCGTGTGTGTGTGTCAGTGTCGAGCTGCAAAGATGAAGTTGACGATGAGAAATGCACACTTCATACGGAAAACATAATGCTAGTCGGTTTATTTTCGTTTTGAATTGTTTTGTTTAAAAGTAGATAATTCAAGCTTTCTATAAGGAATAACTAATGGAATATTTTTAAATTCGCTAATAATCGGGTGACCAGATCGCAAACCAGAATTCAAAGCCGACAAAGCTTAAGTTTATGGGCTCACGTAGGCTACAACTCTCTCATTCGTCATGAATTCAAACTTTTCCATGGCTGCGATATAACATTTAATTGCTAAACCTATTATTTCTTTTGTAAACAAAGCTTTGTGTGTCATAATATTAATGTAAAACAGCATTCATATACAAACATTTTTTTTAGACAAAACACCGCCGGTACTACTCAGCCACCGCGGTGGCGCTTTACAACCGCGGTGGTGCGGTTGTCAAGTTTACCGGCACAGCCCTATATCGCATATCTCTCTAAGCGAAGAAAATTAGAGATCACAATCCTGTTGATGGTGTGTTCCAGTTTTATGGCCCTCGAATCGGTGCTTTGTTCGTGAATGATCCTGGAACCACAACCCCAGTTTACCCTCTGCTTTTTGGAGGAGGACAAGAGCGCAACTTCAGGCCAGGGTATGACATGGTTTATTGTGTGATGTGGTTTCATGTATGGGTGATGAATTATTGAACAGAATTAAAATAAGTATGTTACCGACTCTGAAATCAATACTGTGGTTATCTCTTTATTTTTCAGAACTGAGAACACAGCAATGATAGCAGGCCTGGGAAAGGTAAAACTCACTCAGTATAAAGTTTGCTGTTTGTACATGTGAAAAATAAATTCAGTACCTTTTTTTTTCTTTCTCTTTTTGGGTAAAGGCTGCCGAATTGGTGAGCTTAAATCTAGCAGAGTATGAAGCCCATTTCCTGGATATCCGATGTTATCTAGAGCAGAAGCTGCTTGTAAGTCTTGTTTCTGCTTTATATATGACTGGTACAAATATTTCAGTGGATATTACTTTAGTAAATATTAGCGCTTTCAAATCAATTAATTGCGATTAATCGCATCTGACATAACAGTTTGTGTGTGTGTATACAGTACAGGTCAAAAGTTTGGAAACATTACTATTTTTAACATTTTTGAAAGAAGTCTCTTTGATCTCTTATTTGATAAAAAAAAACAATAATAGTGAAACAGTATTACAATTTGAAATAATGGTTTTCTATTTTATTAAAACAAGATAAATGAGGATACAATTAATCGTGATTAAAAATGTAATCCATTGACAGCCCTATGTATACGTGCACACATATATTTACAAACTTTTATGTTAGATGTGATTAATTGCAATTAATTGATTTGACAGCATTGATGAATCGCATCTAACATAAACGTTTATATATATATATTATTGGTGTGTGTGTGTATATACTGTCAAACCAAAATTTATTCAGACACCTTCAACATTTCTCACATTATCACAGTTTATTCGCTATAGTTTAGAAAATGTTAATAAAATATGACAAGAGCTCAGAGTTGTCAAATCAGTTGATATTTCACTGGTTTTGGCCATCCTTCTGTTAGACTGTCTCACAAATGAATTAGGTTGAATAGCTGTCAGCTGTTAAATTTAAATACACAATTAGATAATACCAATTTAGGTCACCCAATTACCAAGCAGTGCTTAATATTGTTCAGTCTGTGGTGTAAAAAGGTCGCATTAGCAATTAAAGAAAAAACACTTAAGCAAAACATAATAATAATAATTTTCTAGGTACTCAAATAGAAGGGGAGAATCTCCTCAACCACCACCAATGTGCAGCATCCACCTGGATGATGCGACGGCAGCCATATTGCGCCAGAACGCCCACCATTTACCGGCTTACTGGTGGAGAGTGATGAAGCCAATCAGTATATATGTGGATGATTAGGAGGCCATGATGGGAAGAGGCCAATGGGCAACTTTGGTCAGGATCCCGGGGTTACACCCCTACTTTTTTTCCGAAGGACATCCTGGGATTTTAAATGACCACAGACAGTCAGGACCTCTGTTTAACGTCTCATCCGAAAGACGGTGGATGATGCGACGGCAGCCATATTGCGCCAGAACGCCCACCATTTACCGGCTTACTGGTGGAGAGTGATGAAGCCAATCAGTATATATGTGGATGATTAGGAGGCCATGATGGGAAGAGGCCAATGGGCAACTTTGGTCAGGATCCCGGGGTTACAACCCTACTTTTTTTCCGAAGGACATCCTGGGATTTTAAATGACCACAGACAGTCAGGACCTCTGTTTAACGTCTCATCCGAAAGACGGTGTTATTTGACAGTATAGTGTCCCCATCACTTTACTGGGGCGTTAGGACCCACAAAGACCACAGGGTGAGCACCCCCTGCTGGCCTCACTAAAAATTCCTCTGGCAGCAGGAAAACTCCCCAGGAGGTCTCATATCCAGGTACTGACCAGGCTCAACCCTGCTTGGCTTCAGTGGGCAACCAGTCCAAAAACCAAAAATATGGCCAGGTCAAAGTGTCTGAATAATTTTTGGTCCCAAATATTTGGGTATAATATGTCACAGTTTACTTTATTTTTCTATCCTCACTTACATAAATGAACTATAGTGTCCTGCACCCACTAGTAAAAAAAATCTAAAATTATATCTGGTGTCTGAATAATTTTTGGTTTGACTGTATATACAGTGTATATGTGTATATATATATATATATATATATATATATATATATATATATATATATATATATATATATATATATATATATACATACACCTGAATATATTTCATAATTATTTTTTTCTTATTTTTATTGTATTTACATTTTTCAGGCTGTCTTTGGAAAAGATAAGATTCACTTTAACAGCCATTTTTCTGGATCAGGCATTTTGCCCAACACATGCAATGTTTCCATTCTGGGAAGAGGACTTCAAGGTGAGTGGATGGCCTCATAATTTGTCTTTCACAGTACATAATTATATATGATTATACCTCCTGATATTTATTGGTTCAAAATGTCACCTACATTTATAGTGCACAAATGTGCATTAAACATTCATAAAGATTCATCACAGACATGATGTATTCAAGCCTCAAACTGACATTCAAACTTCCAGTGGCTCCATTTTCCATAACAACATCAGTGATGTTTATTTTTTCCACATGTGTATTGGTCAGAAGTAGGTCAGGTCTTGACCCTGCAGATTTGTAAAACACAAGAGCTCTTGTGAATAATTGATAAGACTCTTCCCCCCTGCCGTAGGGCGTAGAGTGCTGTCCACCTGTAGGAGGTTGTTGGCCAGTGTGGGTGCTGCCTGCCACTCAGACAGAGGAGATCAGTAAGTCATCTGTACTTACAATCAAAATGTTTGGGGTCAATATCAGTTGATTTTTGTATAAGGACAGTTGTGAGTTTTCTCCAGTTTTGTCAAATCCTGTCCCTTTAACCCCTAAATGATTTTTGTTTGCGGATGTGCTCTTAAATCCTAAAATATACCTTAACCATATATTTTAAAAATATATATATTTTAAATTGTATATTACAAGATTTAACCAACGATACAAATGTTTAAACGAAGAAATGTTTAAGAACAATAACTATGATGATAACTATATTAGTGTCCACATCATCGGTGATAATGTGGTTTATTCTATACACACTCTTCAGGTAAGTTCTGTGAACATAATTTATGGTTATATTATTGTTTTATTTATCGTTCTTGGTGTGGACAGTCTTTAATCTGGTTGGCTAGCATGTCCTACACATTGCTACATATACAAAGCAAACCTTCAAAGCGAATTTCATGCTTTCTTTGTTAAATGTTTTCTTTAAAAAGTATAATGGTGGCTCAAAGAGTACATGGTTAAATGTTTAAGTGGGTAGAGCGCACAAAAACAAAAGTTCACTAGAACGTGGAAAATGAAGTATATCTGGGCCTTTAGTCTGAATAAACCTTGATGTGTTCGTTCTTTTCATAAGATTTAAAAAAATATTTCGCCTAATCCTTGTTATGGAATTTTGTTGTGCTCTCAATTCCTTAGACCTTCCCATATTCTTCTGAGCTGTGGGATTCCGTATGATGTGGCTACCAACGCTCTGAGGATTAGTGTGGGTAGAAGTACCTCCCGTGAAGATGTGGACATTGTCGTGGAGGATCTGAGAGACACTGTAGAGCAACTGGAGCGAATGAACTAGCACCATTTGTTCCCTGAGGTGTGGATGTTGCACAATGGTTTATTTAGTCTACAGCTATGTGGCTTTGCACTAATTCGATAGTGTCATGAGTATAGGATTCAGGTTTTAGGGTCATCATCAGGTTGCACTATATGGATCTAAAAACTATTTATTTAACGGAATATTATATTTGATCTAAATTTGATTTGGTTAAAACATTTGATATATGGAACTGCAGGGAATTTACTGTAGCTGATAAATAGTTTTTAAACTTTAAACAGCTTGTATATAGGGGTGTGCTATATGTATCTTCTACTACGATAATATATTGTAATTGTTATTTTAGCAATGTGCGAGCTGACATTGAGTATGTCACTCACTTTGCATAAACCAAACAAAAGCACACCTTGAGAGTCCACACTATTCGGTTAGAATGTCCCCAAAATTCAAAATATGGGGGCAAAACGTTTCCCTGTATGTGTTTTTTGTCTTTTATATTTATATCATATGATATAGTTAAGCAATATCACACAAACAAGAGTTTTTTTTTTTTTTTAGAATATCCGCACAATTGTAGGTGGGATATTTAATTTTTACACAAGAAGTTTGTATTTAGTATGTTACATTTTAGACACTATATTGTAAATTGTTGCCAACGAATATTCCAAACCATCTTAAGTATTTGGTATTTTTCTTTTTTTTCTTAAGGTGTCATAATTGAATGATGTTTAAAAAGATAGATGTACAAAATAGTTGTAATTATGTTGTAGATGTTTATAGGCAAGGCAAGGCAAGCCTATAGATGTTTATACCCTATTTTTCAGGGAGAGACAAAGACCTGTTCATTGTAACTTGGCGGCTGCACTCAGTTACATTGGAATGTGACAGAGCGTGCACGTTCAGAATGAGACAGAGATATCTGTTACCAGTACAACAAAGCTGCAACAGCATTATTAAATGAGCTAAATGGACTCTCTTTAACGTCTCAGTGCTGATCTGATCTCACCTGACACTGAATCATTAAAGTTCATATGCTCTAACCAAACTGCCCCATTCGAATCCCTTGTTGTCTTTCCAGACACACTCTTGGCCATTCAGACAGAAATGAATTTTTAACATGTGAAAGTGAGGCTCACTGTAATCTCTAATCACATGCCACATGCCTGCACACCAGTCACACACGTTTTAGTAGGTCTTCAGAGGCCAGTTCTCTCATTACTCTTGTGTCTGCTGCCAGAAGAGAGGGCAACCTTGTGCAGGTTGGTAAGCGAGCACAAAGGCAACGGCCGGGCCATGCAGAGCACCGGTGCATTGTGACGTCTTTCATTACCTTTACAGCTCACCGGGCCAGACCTGCTGCTCGCCTCCGCTCACCCAACCCCGCCAGCTGGCAGACGTTTAGGTGTCGGCTTCCCTTGTGTGTGCATGTGTGCCGCGGGGGGTAGGTTGACTTGCCCTAGACACCCTCCGTATCCAGTCATAGGCGGTCAGCGCAGGAGCAGAGAGGCAGGGTTGACATGGTGCTCCAAAAGGCCATCGCCGCAGCCCGTGAGGGAGACCTACGGGCCCTCAGGGAGCTCGCCGAAACTGGATGTCTAAACGGTGCCATTGCGGATGCACAGGGGGCGGGACTGGTGCACCATGCTGCACGCTGTGGTCAGATGGACTGCCTTTGCTTTCTGGTGACAGAAGCTGGCCTGCCGGCTGACACAAAGGCCCTAAATGGAGCCACACCTGTCCATGATGCCGCAGCTACAGGTCACACCCGGGAACTAAAGTGGCTTGTACAGGTTGCAAGATGCAATGTTGAGGTGAGTGAAGAGTGTAATCCTGCAGTGCGGACAGAGTTGGATCGAGGGTTGCTATTTAAATAGGTGATTTTTCTTTCTTCTGTAGGCCACAAAAGGTGATGTTAGGAAAGTGTTCATGCTGTTCTTTTCCATGCAGTCAAATTAGATGGTGTCCAGAGACTTTCAAGCTTCAAAAATGACAAAAAACACAATATAAGTAGTCCAAATGTGACTTGTGTGCGATAATTCCAAGTTTTTAAATAGCCTGTATTGTACTGTATTGTTGTTTTTACACTAGCTCCACCCACCAGACAAAATTCCAAAAGATACCAGACTGGTATAGCTGGGACAGTGGTATGGAGAGTTTGAGCAGTGGATTTAGATCTTGACACAGCTAACCTGAGTTCAAGTCTGACTTTTTACTGTCCCATTCTTCTTCCTTTGCTCATTGCATATCAGAGACTAGGAAATAAAATGCCTACTTGGGTATTTAATAGTGGGAATAAGGTCCCAATAAGGCAGCAACCATTTTTATTGTAATAAATATGCTCTGAATGTTGCTTACTGTATATTACTCTGAGATGCAAATAGTACGAATTCGCACAAAGTATAATAGCATAGTGCAAAAAGCCTGATAGTCTTTTCCTCTCTGCTACTTTACAATCTCATTCACTTTCATGCGTATTCAAATATGAAGCATTAAGATTCACCACTCCTGGTTTAATATGAATGATGCCAAAAAGCACTGGTTCTCATGTTTCTCTTGTTACTAATTGCAGTGCTCTAAATTTGAATTTGCCCATATCACAGTAATAAAAAGATTGTTAATATTGGCCCGATTCTCACATTATCATATGGTTATATTTTCAGAATACATTGCACACAATATTAGGATTTCTAAAGGATCATGTGACACTGAAGACTGGAGTAATTGCTTCATAAAATTCAGCTTTTCAGGAATAAATTTGATTTTAAAATATAGCAAATAGAAAACAGTTTTGTTAAAACAAATTGTAATATTTTTCCACAGTATTAGAGTGTACTGTATTTTGATCAATTAAATGCAACCTTGCAAGAGACTTTGTTACCCTTTGTAAAAATGTTACCCTCCCCAAAACTTTTGAATGGGGTATTGTTCCACAGAAGCCAACATAACACCGATTTGAAACGACTTGAGGGTGAGTGAAACAGTTTTCATTTTTGGGTGAACTATCCCTTTAATGAGAGAGGTCAACAACGCCCATTCCTTCTAATGAAATCCATCTCGGACTTGCCATATTGTATGAACTTTGAGAGTGTGATGCAAACCACCAACCAAAATCTGTGAGAAAAATAACTTTCACAGCGCATTGTGTGTTCACATGGAAAGCAAGAATATTATTGGTAAGCAACACCTGCTCCAAATATAGCGCCTTACATAAGTAGTTTTCCCGGTCCAGGAACTGTAGAATGGTGTGAATGGTGTGATTACATCACTTTCCCTTGCTCTGTTTACTCTTTGCTCAGTAGTATTGCATGACCACTGTAATCATGACCAGATGCGTTAGAGGGGGCTCAATCTAACCGTTAATGCTATTTGTTTACCAGGGGAGAACAGGCCATACTGCTCCTCCGAGACACACACACCACTGCCTGTTCTCACACTAATGCGAACCAGTGCTTTTAACATCGGCAACCTCTTGATCTAATTTATGGCCAGCTGTGTTGTATTAAAGTAGATGTTTTAAGTGCCTTGTTATCACGAACTTAAGTGATAACAATATTCCAGGTTGGTGGTCTTGCTTGGAGTTCATCAGAGTTTTTTTTTAAGCCTGTGCTTGCCAAGGTGAGGTCAAAGTTGTACGGGGTTGAATTATTAATGAACATTTCCTTGGTCTGATTAAATAAAGATGGCTACACTAATTTGATCACATTGGTGGAATAGAGGAGTGATGTCCCGTTCAGGAACGAGGTCCGTGTCTGTCAGCAACAGCAGATTTATAGTAGAATGGATAATACAGACTGTTTTTATGATGACATCTGATCATGAGATGACCTCTATCAAACTGAACGTTCTTTCAGGTTATTATGAACTCAATGGCAGCATAGTTTTGTAATATTTGTATTCTCACTTTTCACATTCAAAAATAATAGCATGTAATATTAATAATCTTTCCTTTAGTTTCCTCCTGCTTAGACAAACTTTATTTGTTAAATCTATCTGCAGTGTGGTAAGTTTAGGTTATCACAAACTGACGTAATCGTCAAATGAACTGAGGATAAAAATCTGGTTTAAAACATACATGTCGGTTTCATATGATTTTGAAAACTTTTATACCATTTTTGTACCAGTTTTAAAATGTTTGTCTCTAAAAATGTCATGTGGTGTAACCATCAAGTAAAAAGTGATGATAAATTTTCTTTACATTTTGAATACGCATCTTAATCATTAATATATCAAAATCTAAAATATATTTTTCAAAGGAAATAAAATTGACAATATTGTGAATTGTTAATTCATAAATATTACATTTGACCTCATAAAAAGGTTTTATGACTTAATGAGAATTATTGACGCAATCATGAGGTTCTGCATATATTCTATGATATAATTTCCTGGATTTCTTATCAAGAATGTAATTATTTTTCGTCTTAATGCTTTTTCTTCAATATGTTATATGGGCACTTGTCTCACCCTGACGTTTTTTACATTATGCTGCTAAAAACAGATCAAAATGAACATAACACCGTAAAAGAGGTGTATAGAACTCATTGTATGTACTGTAAATGGTATGTTTAATGTATTTTTATTATTATAAATGAATAGGACAATGCATATATTATAAATACATATAGTATAAAATTTGTTTATTTTATAACATTCAGATAATGACTGTTCAGAACAGTCATTGTAGGAAATGGAACTTTTTGTGTGCAACGAAGAAAATAATTTAATAAAGAACTGTTGTTTATGACTATTATTTGTTTCTTTGCATTCAGGATCAGGATTCTGGTGGGGCCACTCCGCTCCACCTCGCTGCTCGGTTCGGAAAGGTGGAAGCTGTACACTGGCTGTTATCTCATGGGGATGGAGCAGAAGTTGAGACAAACTGCGGTGCTCTTCCTGCCCACTATGCTGCAGCAAAGGGTGACCTCACCTGTTTGAAGCTGCTGATTGGTCAAGCTCCAGGGTACAGTGTTACAACTCAGACACGTACTAATGAAAGAGATAAATCTCATGTGGCAGAGGTGGATGAAAAGAAGCACGTGACAAATTGTTTCGGGTCACTAATCTTGTGGGTCACACGTCTTTTGTTATTTGAGTACAATGAGTGTCTTTTTAAAAACAGATCCAATTACTTTTTGTAAGCACAGCTTAACATCTATCTGAAGTAGATAGACATTTTGGTTCAATATGGTGATTTGTTGTCTATTCATGTATTGACTGCACAGAGCCATCTACAAGTTTCAGAGCTCAGCCACTTGTTATTGGAACAGCATGTGCCAAAAAGCTACAGCTTTTCAACAGCTACCTATTATAATTTCATTATATGATTATGGCCTGGTTTCACAGACAGGGCTTAGATTAAGCCAGGATTAGGCCTTAGTTCAATTAGGACATTTAAGTAGCTTTTATAAACATGTTAAAACAGCTCAAATATGCATTTCAGTCTGGAACTAGGCTTAAAGGGATAGTTCACACAAAAATGAAAATTACGTCATTAATTATTCACCCTCATGTTGTTCCATACAAGTAGACTTTCGGAACACAAATGAAGATTTTCTTTATGTTTTTATTAAATCTGAGCGATTTCTGTCCCTCCATTGACAGCTATGCAACTACCACTTTGACTCTTCAAAAAGTTCATAAAGAGATCGTAAAACTAATCCATATGAGCGGTTTAGTCCAAATTTTCTGAAGATTCACGATCACTTTACATTATGACCAGATTGAATTTAGGCTTTTAATATTCACATCAGCAAACATAAACAGAAGCTCAACTGAACCTGCTTGACTTATGAGAACAAACCTCTTGCGGAAGCTCAAACGTGTTGTGTAACACTGAAGAATGAATCTCATTGGCTCTTGCTGAAGCTCAAAGGTGCTTCGTAACGCACAAAAATGAACCTGTTATTACCGAAGTTCAAACGTTCTGCGTATCACGAGAATGAACCTCATTGGTTCTCGGACGTCAAGCCAAAATGCTTGAGCTTCCATTTACCACAACTGATGTGTGAGTTGATGAATTATATGTGAATAAAAGCCTAAATTCAATCTGTTCATCATATAAAGTGATCGAGTCTCTTCAGAATATTTGGGCTAAACCACTCAATTCATATGGAAATATAAATAATAAAAAAATGTATAAGCAAATGAAACAAATAATATTTATAAGCAAATAAAATAAAGATTATTAGAGTATGTTTTCCAAGAATATACTATTTCCATTTTGGTAACACTTTATAAACAGTATACAGTAATAAAGTATTTACAAATAATTAGCAAACTATTAGTTTATAGTTAATTAATTAGGGTGACCAGATTTCTCATGGTGGAATACAGGACGGGATGGACAGGCCCGTTGTTAAAATACAATACAATGTTTGTACAATATAAAAATCAATACTTCTATGGAAAGTCCCTATAATACAAGGAAACCGTGTGTGTGTGTGTGCTTGATTTTATTTGTAAACATTTTAAAGAACACTGAATATGAATGCAATTAATGTCCAATAAAGGTTGGTTTAAAGGAGTAAGCACTTAATTGATGACATTTTCAGATTTTATGTGACCTAATCTAAAGTGAGAACTATTTATGGGTAACAAGTTGTTAAAAAAACATTATCTAACTCTTTACATATGAGCTAATTAAACGATAACACTTTGATAATTACAGTGACAATGAATGAAGAACTCACTATTTGTACATAGTCTATTATTGTATTAACTACAGTTTATGAACTATTAATTAACTATAAACTTAGTTTACAAATGATTTATTCATGCTTTGTGCCTGTATAATTTATAGTTGGTTTTTTTTATTTATAATTTAGTTGGTACTTCAAAATTTCACATTTAATTAAATGTTACTTGCTATTTCTTTGTAATTAATTATGAAATTTACTTGCGATTTCTGAGTGAAAAATTTTCTACACTATTTTTTTATTGTGAAAATTATCATTCTTGTTATTCCGTCTTGTCCAAAAACAGCAACAGTAAAGAAGCTTATCATGTTATTCATCCATGTGTTTGGAAATCTGAGGGTCTTGTAACATGCTTTGCCAGGGTGGTGTAATGGGAAAGTACCCCTTATACCAAAGATACTTGAATGTGCTTCCTCAGTCTCATTTAGCTAGATATGGTTTTGAAGGCGATAATTGCTTGAAGAATTGAAATGGGTATTTAGGTTGTGCTTAATGAAAAGTGATGGAGGAAGATGAATTGAGCTACAGAGATCCAGTGACCCCCAACAAACTAATTCAGTTCAGAATCCAAAGTTGATTATCAGTTATCTTGTTTAAGCCTATCAATCTTAAATCCTTTTCTCCCTTTCTCTCATGCATGTACAGATACTTGGTGCGTCTTTTGCATGGCCACATATACACAGTGGCTGTCATATACTGCTCCGAAACACCCGGGTTGAGGATACAATCGTAGTATTTATTAAAAGGGTAATCCACCATTATAATCCAAAAAACTGGCAAAGGTCAAATCGCAGGCAAACAGTCCAAACAATAATCAAATTCCAGGGCAGAGGCAAAACAATAAATCCATAGGAACGGGCAGAGAATAGAAAACCAAGACACAGGAAACTAGGGGAATGCTCAAATGCAATACAGACAAATGCAAGACTTAGCAATGAATGACTGAATTGACCAGGCTTATAAAGGGTTATATCTGGTCCTATAAACAATATGTCCAGGAGGGAAGTGGAGCGGAGGGGGACCCGGGGGCGGGATGGAGGGCCCGGCCCGTGTGGTGGAAGAGCCCCCAGGGCAAATCTGGCGGAACTGGAGACTAACACGGCGAAACAGGTTGGGAGCTCAAGGGCATCTTCGATGTTCATAAAGGGACCAGAAGGGTGTTCCAGTTTGGCCCCTGAGGTCATTTCTGGGCAGACAAGAAGTTCATAAAAGACCTTTGTGGTCGTGTCGGGGCAGACAGGCAGTTCAAGAACGACCTCTGCGGTCGTGTCAGGGCAAACAGGTAGTTCAGAAACGACCTGTGTGGTTGTGTCAGGGCAGACAGGAGATTTGGGGACGACCTCCGTGGTCGCATCAGGGCAGACAGGAGACTCTGGTGCAGGAGTGGACTCTGGAGTGGACTCCTTGGTTGAAGCGGTTTCTGGAGCAGACTCATGGACTACAGCAGGTTCTGGAGAGGACTCATGGGCTGGAGTGGGCTCTGGAGATGACTCATGGGCTGGAGCGGGTTCTGGAGAGGGCTCATGGGCTGGAGCGGGTTCTGGAGAGGGCTCATGGGCTGGAGCGGGTTCTGGAGAGAACTCATGGGCTGGAGCGGGTTCTGGAGAGGACTGATGGGCTGGAACGGGCTCTGGAGTAGATTCATGGGCTGGAGAGTACTCATGGGCTGGAGCAGACTCATGGGCTAGAGTGGGTTCTGGAGAGAACTCATGGGCTGGAGCGGGTTCTGGAGAGAACTCATGGGCTGGAGTGGGCTCTGGAGATGACTCATGGGTTGGAGCGGGTTCTGGAGAGAACTCATGGGCTGGAGCGGGTTCTGGAGAGGGCTCATGGGCTGGAACGGGCTCTGGAGCAGATTCATGGGCTAGAGTGGGTTCTGGAGAGTACTTATGGGCTGGAGCAGACTCATGGGCTAGAGTGGGTTCTGGAGAGTACTCATGGGCTGGAGCGGGTTCTGGAGAGAACTCATGGGCTGGAGTGGGTTCTGGAGAGGGCTCATGGGCTGGAACGGGCTCTGGAGATGACTCATGGGCTGGAGCGGGTTCTAGAGAGAACTCATGGGCTGGAGCGGGTTCTGGAGAGGGCTCATGGGCTGGAACGGGCTCTGGAGCAGATTCATGGGCTAGAGTGGGTTCTGGAGAGTACTCATGGGCTGGAGTGGGCTCTGGAGTGGACTCATGGGCTGGAGAGCAGTGTGTGGCCCAAACACACAAAATGGCCATCACCGTAACCAGGAGTATAACTGCCAGTGGGACCACCTCTGACACAACCAGACTTGGCACCACCGCGGAGATTCCAGCTGCTCGCACTGACGTAAGCGTTGTGTCCTCCAAACTGGAAACCAGTCTCAAATGCCTAGGTGTGGCGAGCAGGACAAGGTCAAGGGCCGTGGGAGAACGGCGCCTTGATAGCTTCAGATGTGATGTTCATGACGACTGGAAACATTGATGTGGCGTCCATGATGGCTGGAGACTCTCGGTGGCGTCAATGATGGCTGGAGGCTCTGCCGGGCATCCATGATGGCTGGAGGCTCTCGGTGGCGTCAATGATGGCTGGAGGCTCTGCCGGGCATCCATGATGGCTGGAGGCTCTCGGTGGCGTCAATGATGGCTGGAGGCTCTGGTGTGACATCCATGTTTTAAACAGGCTCTGGTGTGGCGGCCATGTTGTGGACAGGCAAAGAAGTCAATGAGAGCATAGTCTGGGGGGTCAGTGAAATTAGCAATACTTAGAAAGTCCTGGATGTGGTCCTCGAGCAAGCAAGTTCCCTGACGAAGGTGGATGAGACGTACTGCTGGATCCATGATGTGTCTAAGTCTTCTGTCATATACTGCTCCGAAACATATGGGTTGAGGATCCAAACGCATTATTTTTTAAAAAGGTAATCCACAATCATAATCCAAAAAACAGGCAATTAGTCCAAACAATAACAGAGTCCAGGGCAGAGGCAAAACAGAGAAATCCAAGAGAACAGGCAGGAAATCACAAACCAAGACACGGGAAACTAGGAGAATGCTCAGAAATGCAGTACAGACTCATACAAGACTTAGCAATGAATGACTGAATTGACCAGGCTTATGGTGCATTCAGGTTCTCCTGGGAAGTTCGTATTTACGAGGTGGGAAGTCATGAATGAAAATGAAGAACAAATAAAAGTGCATCAGCTGTGTTTTTCTTTTTTATGTTTTTAATTAATTTATGAAGCCACTGTAAACTTTAACATTACATATTATATTGTTATATTAAAATGCTATCATATTTTGTGCAGGCAAATAGCTTACTTTGCTGTAAATAGAAAAGCCTGACAATATCACTGCTAAATACCTTTAAGCATTGTGGTATTCCGCCATGCTTCTCACTGACACGCCCCCAACTCAAAAAGGGCTTAAAGAAAATGCAGAGCTTCTCACTCTTACTTATGACACTGTGGTGGCGTTCATGTGTGTTCAACTTGTAAATACGATCATGCCTTGAACGCATGGGTGAGATAATGATGCTAATGAGACACAGCTGACAGCAATCAGGGATGATGAGTCCAAGCAGTGAGTTCTGGGAAATGTAGTCCATGTGTGAATGACAATGAACAAGAGGGGAGTGCCCTCTGGTGGACAAACAGGGCACTCCAGCTGGTGATCGTGACAGTGGCATGGTCAGGACGAAATAGAACCATGTTTGTGTATAGGATTAGGCAAACTTAACATACAGCCAGGGGAATGCATATATTAGCCTCAGGGGGTAGAAAATCCAAAGTGAGAGCCAGAGAGCTGGTGTATAATGGATGCACCTTAACTGTCACAAGTCACAACATACTAGAAGTGAACTGTTTTAGCTGCTTCTCACTGTTAATAATAAAATAATAATTCATTACATTTATATATCACTTTTCTGTGCTCTCAAAGTGCTTAACATATGGAAGTAGGGAATCTCCTCAACCACCACTAATGTGCAGCATCCACTTGGATGATGCGACGGCAGCCATATTGTGCCAGAACGCCACCACACACCAGCTTATTGGTGGAGAGGAGACGGAGTGATGAAGCCAATTAATATATATACACATTCTGGGATTTTTTGGGACCACAGAGAGTCAGGACCTTTGTTACTAAACCCAAAGTCCTGAGCCCTTCACACCTCGAGAGATCGGCACTAGGTGAAAATGTTAGAGCTTTTGGAATAACAGTTTTACTGATTTATGATTAAAATAAGGTTTGTATAATAAGCAAAGCAACTACCAAATAGATGTGAATTTACGTGCTTGGTCAATAGTACAACATTTATTTATTGTTTTAATCAAGTTCCAAATTGCCTGATAGCCAGTCAGTTGCTCTTGAAAGATGTGTATTTTCTGAAGGCCGTAGGGGTTTCTGCTGGTGAAGGTTCAGAAGAAGTAAGAAGTAAGATTTTTTTATTGTTTTAAAAGATTTTGTTACTTGTATTCTGTAAGGCCACTTTACACTAATCAAAAGTGACAGTAAAACTTTTATAATATTACAAAAGATTTATAGCTAAAATAAATGCAGCCTTGGTGAGTATTAAAGACTTCTTTCAAAAACAATATTTGCTAAAAACTGCTATTCTATAAAAAAACAACTTAGAAAACTCCAGCGGGAACCTATGGTGAATTAGCCTTCTGCGTTGGCCTACAAATTGATGTCACGACTGAACAGCTCTATTGAACTTTGCATTAACTTTACATTAAAGTGATTAATATCCAGGTGGTAATTGGTTTAACAGTTGTAGACATTCTGGCTGAAAAAGGTCTTCCTTTGCTCTGTTTACCCTTATAAAATAGTTGATTTACCAGACCTTATATATCAAGATTTCTTTAGCACATGTTTGAATCATGATTAAATCCAATGAGTGAATCTCAAGTCATTGGCCACACGTCGAGATGACCAGTGACACAGAGGTTGATTGAAGGAGGAATGCATGTCATCCATAGATAAAGACACAGGAATACCAATAGCAGAGAGAGATTTCACTTCACTTCAGATTTTCACATATTTTAGTGTGAGATTCATATCAGCCCTCAAAAACCCACTTAAAATATCAAATTATGCTTTGAATAAACATTTAAATAAACCTTTTTTTCAGGTCTGTTAATCGACAGACTAATATGGGTGCCACGCCGCTGTATCTGGCCTGCCAGGAGGGACATCTGCATGTTGTGGAGTATCTTGTGAGAGACTGTGGAGCTGACGTTCATCTAAGAGCCCAAGATGGCATGACCCCATTGCATGCTGCAGCTCACATGGGCCACCATAAACTGGTGGTATGGCTGGTGGGTTATACATTTACCTACACACATATACACTTTGGTAACATGTTGTAGTAGAGATCTACTACAGGTTTACAAGTGCATAAAACTTGTTTGGTCTATTGCAGGCGTCCTTCACAGATGTCAACCTGTCTACCCAAGATAATGAAGGGGCGACCGTTTTACACTTTGCTGCCAGTGGGGGGCATCATTGCATCTTGGAGACTTTGTTACAAATGGGATCAAAGGTCAAAAAGGATTACTGGGGTGGCACTCCTCTACATGATGCAGCAGAGAATGGGGAAATAGAGGTGGGTTTAAATTAGGATACGAGTCTGTTGTGTGGTGTCTAAAATAGAATTGATGTTAATTATGCATTCTAAATCTTAAAGGTAGGGTAGGTAGGATTTTTATAAAAAACTTTTTTTCAAATTTGTTTAAACTGTCTTTATATACCAATACATAATTAAAATGTAAGTGCTCTGAAAAAGAGAGTATAAAAATCGAGTGACTGTAGACCTTTTAATCTGCAATAAACACAGCTCATTATTTCCATTCGGGACGAAACAATTGATTGGTTTAGGCGACTGTCACTCACTCTCGCAACCATGGCAATCACCCCTGTTGCTAGATCTGCCCATATGCACGCGCACCCTTTTGATTTGAGGAGTGCAAGAGAGACGCGGAACCTACGAAGAGTAAAATTATGGCAGAGAAAGAGCATTCAAAATTCAAAGCACCTGCATATTCAGTCAGCGAAGGCAAACAAGGCAAAAACTACTTCCTCTGATCCTGGTTGCCCGCACTCTTGAACGACCTCCTCTGCTTCGCCCTCGACCCCGGACCTGTCCTCGAACCGACGAAGCGGTACTTGTCACCGGAGTGTAGTCCTCATGAGAGTCAACAATGTTTTCATCATGGAAACTCGCAAAACACCGTATATGTTATGAATCTTACACGAAATTCACCTTCATCACAGTGTAATTGATGGTAATGGAAAAACGTGTATCAATGCAACCTGTTTTTAGCTTTGCCTTATAGCTCGTTACCAATAGCCTAAATATAGCTTGTTACCGAATCAAACAAAGTATATTTTAAACTTTACCAGTATCGATATGCTAGCTTGATAGTGAGTACTAAAAGAAATCTTATGTTTATATTCATAGTGATAAAGTTAGGTATTTTATTACATGTGTTTCTGACATGATGTCACTGCATGCACTGCGCTCCTTCCTGTCCACTCGTCTCAGGTAAATAAATGCGTCTTCCAGCTGAGCCTGAGCGTTTGGCGTCGCGCGTTCATGTGTTTTAGGGGCGTGGCTTTGGAAGGAGCTCAGAAGGGAGGGGGTGGAGTGAATGGAAATAATTAGCTGTGTTTACAACAGTCGTGAGAGGTCTACAGACACTCGATTTTTATACTCTCTTTTTCAGAGTACTTACATTTTAATTATGTATTGGTATATAAAGACAGTTACAAATTTGGAATGTTTTTTTTTTTTGAAAAATCCTACCTACCCTGCCTTTAACTACAGTTATAACATTGCTATGTATGAATCATTTTTAATATTTAAATTATTAATTATAATATTTTTCCAGTGCTGTCGAATCCTACTGGGTCACCAGATCAGCCCAAAGGAAAGAGACATAGATGGATTCACGGCCGCTAATCTAGCTGAATACAATGGCCACTTTGAGTGTGCCAGATACCTTCGCTCTGTGGAGAGAAATGTAAGGGTTATTTCTTACTTCTGTTAATCAAAAAGGTTTAGGGATTGTTCTTACAAATGTCTTTCTAAACCAGCCTGATGCACACATGAGGCACTGGTATTATTTGAAATTTCATGCTGCTCATGTCTTGATATGGCTTGATATAATGTTGTAACGTTCTAGGTCCAACTAAGATGATCAATATACAAAAAGGTTCAAACCAAAAGTATTTATTTAGTAAAACAAAGGCAAAATGAGAAAAATGTCTTCTACAACTATTAGAATTGACCTAAATGCAGGAGAGTGTTAAAGGAATAGTTCACCCAAAAATTTTAATTATCGCGTAATTTACTCACCCTCAAGCCATCCTAAGCGTATATGACTTTCTTCTTTCAGTGGAACACAGAGTTATATTAAATAATATACTGGGTCTTCCCAGCTTTGTAATGGCATTGAATAGTGCCCAAGAAGCTCCAAAAAACGCATCCATCCATCATCAGTGATTGATACGACTCCAGTGGGTTAATAAATTCCTTCTGAAGCAAAACAATGTTTTTTTTTAAAGGGATACTTCAGGATTTAGCATTAAGCTTTGTATTAGTAGAAAACCTGTAGTATTTTCGAATTACCGTGCTTTCCACCCTCATATCCCCCTGAGAGGAGAGATGTATGTATTTTTTGTCTGGAAAAAATCCTCCGATGACGCAAAAATCGTCATTTTGCGTCATCGGAGGATTTTCTGGCCAGAGGCTAAAGACTACAGCCAGTAGGAGGCGCTGTCCTGCATGTTTTCAACCCGCCCATAGAGGGTGGGATCTCACTAACATAATGTACACTTTCTTTGGAAGCTAAGCTTGCAGGCTCTTGTTCTGTGAAGAAAGCTGAGTAGTAGGAGAAAGCTGAGTAGTAGGAGAAAGCTGAGTAGTAGGGGTTACCATCCTCCTTTTCCCGGACTTGTCCGGCGGGCGAGATCGTTCAAAATGTCCGGGATTCAGCTTTTGCTTTCTGCGGTCGCCATTCATTGTTTACATGCACACCTCTTCTTTCAATCTAACTGAATTCATTCCGATTGGTGAATCTGAATGTAGTGTTAACATGAACGCTAAACAAGTGATCAGTTGATGTGCGTTTTAACATTGCTAAGAAAATTCCCGCACCTCCGTGAGAGATACGAGACCGGCGCGTCTCAGTAATGACGCCACCGGTCTCGCGCCGTTCTCCCGCGGCCGTCAGCCTCATCCTGCTCGCCACAGTAAACATGATGAATGGCGACTGTAGAACGCAAAAGCCGAATCCCGGACATTTTGTGCGATCTCGAAATCCCTGGCAGACTCGTCGTCACAGAGACTAGTAGTCTAGCCTTGTTGTTTTCAACTGCGCGCTCTAACCGGTAGGCGTGGCCTCCTAGGGCAGCGAAGCAAGTGCATTCTGGGAGTTGTTGTCTTTCATCCACATAAGCCAAAAATAAATTTTCTGGCTTTTCTCAGTCTAGAAAGCTCCAAATTAAAAAAATTCTTCACATTTCTTCTACATAAATTACCTATTTTAAATACACATTCATCTTTCCAGAGGTGAAGTATCCCTTTAAAGAAAAATATTCATATTTATAACTTTATAAACTATAATCACTGGCTTCCAGCAATGGCCGTACACGCATTCACAAGAGAGTCGAGTTCCAGCGGAAGGGTGACCCCTGACCCAACATATGACTTAGGCGTAGGATAAGCTTAGGTGAGAATAGACGCCTCTCGTGAAAACCACGTAACTCTCTCGTGAACTAGCGTACGGCTGTTGGCAGAAGCCAGTGATTATAGTTTATAAAGTTTTAAATATGGATATTAAGCTTTGTTTTACTTTTCGCTTAAATGAACTAATCCTTTAACCCTCTGATGCATTAATTATCAAATAAATATTTATTTTCCAATTACATTTTTTGTGTTTTACACATCATTTGCATTAAAGGTGTAATATAAGCCAATTTGTAGATAATATTAAAAAATAAAAAACTGGAAATGTAATATTCCAACGTCATTACTGTGGATGCATTTTATGTTATGTATATAAAAATCCATGAATAATAGGACAATGAAATTGTAACTTTGATCCTATTCTACAAAAATGTTTTTACCTCACTTCATTTGTTGGAACAAAAGGTATATGTACTGTACATATTGCAGATGTAATGCATCGGATGGTTAAATATCTTTCATGAAGTGTCACTAGACAAACTCAGAAAGCAAAAGCAACATTTATTCAAATTAATTTCTTGGCTTGAAGGGTCTGAAATCAGATTTCATGATCGATTTGTTTTGACTGACATGTCCATTTACATCAGGAGCGTCTGTGAAAATCAGGCCAGTAACTTTTAAGGTGTCATGTAGCACCCACTTTCTAAGAAGAGGCTTTTGTGTGCGGTGTACCTTAATGGCCTTTCAGCCTTCTTGTTTCTTGAGGTAAATAAGATGCTGCTCAATTTAAGTCATACATTTTTCAAGGGTGAACATGGTAGTGCTCATGAGGCGGGCACAACGACTGAACCGTATAGGAAAAGAAATTAATTCCACATTTAGAGCACAAAGTTGATGGATCAGTCTATGGGGTTTTCTGCTGTTCTGGTGATTTACTGTATCTCACAACTATGCGTTCTTTCTTTTCTGGTTTGAAGATGTCCATCTGTGTTAATAGGCGGTAGAAATAGCAGCTGTTTTTGCTGTTCCCATTCAAGTTTTTGTCTTGGATTTCCTCCAACATACCTTGCTTAGCTGATAAAACATGTTTAACGAGCTAATACTGAATGTTTGAGCTAAAATCCATATGAACAATTTTAGAGGAACTGAATATTAATTTTCGTTAAGTAAACATGTTGTATAGAGTATAGGCCATAAATTTATTTTATTTAAACCTCTATGGATTATGTTGGTTACTCAGCTGCTGAATTGTAAGAATATTACTGACAAACTTATGACAATACAAGCTGATTTTTTTTTATGGAAGATTTGCTAGTTGAACCTACAAATAAAACTTTTCTTTTTGTTTCAGTTTTCCAAGTTGCACTGGAACCATAAAGCAAGTTCTTGATATAAATGTGAATGTTTCATATGAATTGAACTCTAAGTTTGAAAAAGCAAAGCCAGATCTAGGACCTGAAGCCGTGTAATGTAAACAGGTTAAAAAACAATTAAAGCCGATAAAGAATTCAATCAAGTTTCATTAATTTAAAGGTACCGTATCTGTGATTCCACAGAATTAATGACATGGTCTCCAATAACCTTACTCACACTGTTCCATAGATCTAATACAGAAATATAAGCTCCCTGTCAACATGGGCATGAATAAATCAGTAATTCATTGCTCCTATATCGATGTGAGGCTCAGGGTGCCACTAGACGTCAAAAATTAAGTCGACCTGTCCCAACAATAGAGATCTAATTAGTGAAGGGAGGCTGTTGAAGCATCAGATGCTGCCGTTCGCAGTCTCTCTATGTACTGGGGGTGTATCAGTTTCCTTCTCACCAGCAGCCTAGCTCAGGTAGAGGGCCGGGGGCTGAGCTGGTTATGGGATCCACAGGGTTTGGTTTCAGGGTTTTTACCATTCTAATGCTTGGAAACAGATACTTGATCTGTCAAATCAGTTGGAGAACAGGATGTTTGTTGGCTTCAAACGTGCATCTGATTGAAAACTACCATTACCACTACCATTGAAAAGCTAAGAAATATAAATATATATATATATTTCTTTTTTTTAAAGGGCACCTATTATGCTACTTTTTACAAGATGAAAAATAAGTTCTGATGTCCCCAGAGTGTGTATGTGAAGTTTTAGCTCAAAATAGCTCACAGATCATAAAATTGCCACTTTTTGGGAGTGAGCAAAAATGTGCTGTATTTGTGTGTGTCCCTTTAAATGTAAATGAGCTGCTGCTCCCGGCCTCCTTTCAAGAAAAGGGCGGAGCTCAGTGTTGCCAGACGTACGATAATTATCGTATCTGTAAGATAATTTTGATCTCTGTACGATCAGTAATGAAAAAAATCCCATAATGTATGATCATTTCAGAATTGTGTGACACTTCAAATGATGGTCGTTGTAATCATAGGGTTTCTATACTCGTTGATCTAGCTGTGGATTCTACGTCTACTGTAAGAAGAACATGAACGTGGTGTTATGCATGTCTTCCATCTCATCTCACCATAGGCGTAATTTGCGGGTGGGACGGGTGGGACATGTCCCCACCACTTTTTGCTAAGGTCGATATTTTCCCCACCACTTTTGAAACATCTCGCGGCACGAATGTACCAATACAAATAAATAAAACATCTCCAGTTAACTAGCAGAGCATTCATTTAGTTCGTTTGTAAGAGGCGATCTACCGCTGAAATGTGTTGTTTTTGAAATCAAGTGGTCAAAGACAGTGCTCGTTGCCGCTGCGATCAGTGGCGCGGATACTGTGTTCTCTTGTGGCTCGCGCACAGTCTTCACTCGGACGCGCGCTTCAATCCGTTGTGGAGATCTCTATTCGTTCCGGTGAAATTACCAAACAAAATGCATACAAACGTATGCTTGCCTGATATACAACCACTGATAAACATAATCGGTTTTAATGAGAAGAGAAAAAAAAAACCTATACGAGTGTGGATTAGAACCCACAACCTCTGACACGCTTGGCAAAAATTCTACCACTGGACCATTTCAATATACACATTTATATTATGGATTTACTCACACCAACATATCAAACTTCATTAAACGACAAATTAAACCCATGCACTATTTCAATCGATTGCTGGACATCGTAATGTTATTGTACATACATCGATTTATGATTCAGCATTCATACCCCCCCCCCCCCCGTTAAAAAAAAAAAAAAACTGTCCCACCCACTTTTTAAAACAAAGTTACGCCACTGCATCTCACGTTATGTTTTCTCAGCCAATCATCGTGGAGAATGACTCTCTCATGAGCACAAGTTAATGCTATTTTTGTATATTGTATACAAAGTTGTATATCATTAACATGTCATCTCTGTATGTTTTGCAAGAAGAAGAAAAAAGTAAAAAGAAAAAAAGAAAACTTAACGTTCCTTCCGCGACGCTTAGGTCAGTTTTTTTCCAAGCTGAGGTCGATATTTTAGCAATAAAGTCATTTGTTGTTGGTCAATAAATAGCTGTATTCTGTACGTTTGACTCATGTACGATAATTTTCTTCCAAATACGATAATTTTGAGCTTCATACGATACTTTTCGACATTTCCAATCTGGCAACACTGGCTGAGCTTCAAGAGCTCATTCTCCGGCATACTTGCAACAAAACAGGACAATCTCACGCAGTAAATTGTCAGAAACTGTACGAGCAGTGTTCAGTTCGACCCAGAGTCGGATAATGATGCCCACAGAGCTCAGAGAATCTTTTTTCAATTGTTTTCCTATGGCAGTGAGCGTTCTGCACGCTGTTAAATTGGCAAATTAGCCCCACCTCCACTCACTCACACCAGCTCAGAGATCCACTCCTTGATTATCACTCGTTGACATGATTGGTTACAAGGTAGTTTGTGACGTCAGAAACACCAGCGATTTCAAACTGCGTTTTTGAGACTGTCTTTGATTCTCTGCAGTTTTAAATACTCAGCAATGGTGGTGACTTGTGAATTTGCACATGGTTTGTCTTAAAGCATATTAAAAACACCACATAGACATATAAACAACATTAAAACTGGATTTTCACCACAGGGGGACTTTAATATATGAGATAATTTGACTTTTCTATGACAAGGCAAGGCTAGAAAATTGCATGAAAAGATAAAAAAAATATTTTTCATTTAAAATATGTTTACACCTTGTGTGTGTATACTCAAATGAATTCAATGTGTAAGGAAAATATGTTATTACTTTTTTACTTTTTAGAGTTTTTAAATTGAACCTTTTCTTGAAAATGTTATAATTTCTTTTTCTAAACCACATGAACCATGCAAGAATGCAAAAAGTACATTTATAAGAACTTGCCACACTAAAGATTTTTCTTTTCTTTTTTTAATGGGCACTCTTATATTTATTGACCCAAAAATGGTTCCCATGCAGACCTCCCACTGGAAATAACTGAATGGTCCATATCAGCATTATTTCTCCTGGTCTGAAATAATGTATTGCAAGTTGTAGTGCACTTCACAAGGTTTTATTCCACCTCAGAGTGCTCAGGACAGGCCATCTCATTTCCTAACAGTGCCTATAATGGATTGTTTGGGCTTCTGGCCAGAGAGTTGCGTGCTAGGTATTTCCTCATGTTTTGGTTTCATCCCAAAGAGGTCACCCTCCCTGAGCACGGCCCTCCGCTCAAAGTGTGAGTGCCTTCTCCCTGAGACAGCTGCAATCAAATAAACAGATCAAGGGTTTATTTTACAACACGCATATATGCTTTCCTCCCATCCTTTTCAGGCAGGGAATTGAGAGGCCAGCTGTATTAAATGTGTTTCTTCTGGTTTATTTCAGTACAACAACAGAAATTGTTCTAGATTGGGATTTGTTCTTAGTGCGATGTTCAGTTTAGCTCTGTGGTTTGTTTATTGCAGGTGCTTTCAAGCATTATAAAAAATACTTTTTTTCGGAACAGCAGGAAGCCTTTGTAGAAATGCCAGTGCTAAACGGCCACTAGGGGGTGGTAAGGGAGCTATTTGTTTATGAGCTTACCCCCATGAGAAGAATCTTTCAACGTGTTTCTCATCAAACGTTCAGTCATATCTCAAGAATGCTCTGATTGCTCTGACCTTTAGTGGAACAATGTTTACCACTTAACTGAGAATGTGCACACACAAAACGTTTTGTAAATGCTTTTTGTGCACCTGCAGATTCAGGGTTTATAAGAAATCTTCATTTCATAATTTCTTCTGTCTTTGCCCTCAAAGGCAGTCGTTTTGCTTTGGGAACCAGTTTGTACATTGCAGATGTTTATCCTCCTTAAAAACAAACACTGAAATATATTAGTATTGGCATGAACTTTACATGAGTTGTTCATGGTTTTAACAGGTAAGGGCATTGTTGCATCTGAATTCTTGTACTTTCATATGCTCTGAATTGGATGGAGATTGTACTTCTCGGCCATTAATGAATGTGTACAGTATGAACACATTCTCGGACAATTTTACATCCGCCATCTTGACATTGTTCTCTGTGACCTGTGTTCTTTGACCTATGACATACTAACTTTCTTGGTACTTATAGCACTTACAGTTCAAGTTTATGGACTTTGAAACTGATGGCCTCTCAGCTCCTTTGACCTTATGGGATAGCGAATTGTCCATTGGTTCCACACTCAGCAGATGCAGAAGGCCATTTGGTTATTATTCACCTACTGAATCATGAACATTCTCCTTAATTGACTTGCTGTTTTTTGCATACTGTATAATCGCGAAGTATGCATATTCGGATGTAGGGCATGTCCTATTTTGACTAGCTTCTACTAACTGACAAATTAATTTGCAGCAAAATAGCATAGATTTTAATTGGCCTTTGATATCTACAACGAAATCTGAATCTGAGACATGATTTATTTCTACTAAATACTATAGTATTTTACTCTGAGCAGTTATATTTATTGTATTTTTACTAGAGGTTTCCTTCTATTCTATTTTCATCACTGACATTTCTAAAAAAGCGCATGGGTCAATGACATATAAGAGTGTCCATGATAAATAAAATAAAAAAATCTTTTAAAAATCTGTCTTAGAAATGTAATCTTTGTATTTGTATGTTAGTGTCATTTTTTTATGTTTTTCAAAGTAAAAAGTTTTTACAAATATGATGAATTATGAATTCATCATAAATTCATAAATATCAATTACAACGCAAATTCTCAAATTATCTGACTTTTTGCATGTTTCTCATGTTGGTTGGACCACATGATCTTTTTGGTCACACTATTTGACTTTGATTTTGGTGCACTTTTTTATATTACAAACATTGAAGCAGGTTTGACAAAATATTTAATTTCATTTAAATATATATATATTTTTAAGAAATAATAACAAAGTATTATACCAAGCTACTAAAGGTCTAAATCCATTCTTTTAAAATGAAGCTTTTTTTTAATTTCATTATGATATCAGGGCCATTGTATCACCCTGTCATTAGTTATTTTACACTCTTAATTCTATAATAATGAATAATGCATTTTAATTCACAAACTTTATTTATTTTTAATACAATAATAGGTAGGACACCTGTATGTCTGCATGCTGATTTTTATGATGCTGGAGTCAAGTGATCTGAGTGCATTGTCATCTACTTTTCCAGGACATGCATTATTTAGCAAATAATGGAAAGGTTCTCCTCATACAAAGCCCTGTCATGCAACACCTTTTTCATTGATTAGTGTTGATGTGTGTTAGGTCACGTCCCCAGTTTAATGCTGTGTCAGAGACCAAAAAAAACAACAACATCTGAATGAAAGAGATACAGTGTCTCTATCCGTTTCTTCTGATTTGACAGTCTCCTGCTTCCTATCACACCGTTCGCATGTTCCTATTGGTTTGCTCATTAGTGACATTGCCGGCTACCCAATCCACTGTGTAAATTATTAAGTGCATTCTCCTATCAGAGTTTATTGTTTATTGTCTGTTGGGCTATGGCCAGTTGTTAGGATGGTGTTGATTAAGTCAAGACATCTCTGGGTTTGGTGTTCACACCGTGTAGTGACACAGAGTGACCAGGTGCTGCCTGCTAGGATATCAACCACAATTAAGAGGACGGTAGTTTGTAAGTAACTATTGTGCTCTTCGTACATGTTGTGTTTATGGAGATAATGCAACGTTGTTATCTGTTTTTTGAACAATGCGTAATTATTTGTTAATTCCAGATCTATCATTACTGAATTGCTGTATGTGAGCACTTGCTTTGTCTCTAAACTTTACTAATGTTGAAATAGCTTTTTGTTTCAAAACGGATGTAAGTTCCTTCTAATTGTTTTCATTTGACATGATCTAAATACGCTCATAATTCTGATAAATAATTTTCACAGCATGACTACTTAAGATTTTTACATGTTGTAGTCTGTCTTTAATTTATATTACTCATCACTGAACAATTGGAATGAATTTTTTATTTAATTGAGTCTGTGGATGGTTATTATTTACTAGTTATGGTAATTATTAGGGAACCTATATTAAAATTCTGGCTGATACTTTTTGTTTTTCATGGCTAATGAATGTACTGACTACTTTGTCTAAATACATTGAAAAAATAAACATTAAGAATTAAAGCATCACAACAATTTAATGTACAGGATTTAAAATGTATATTCATTTTGAGATTTGCCAAAGATTACATTTAAAAGACGTGTAATTTATATTATTAGTGATTTTAAAGATAAACTCTAAGTTAACATTAAATGATAGCAAAGATAACCTAAATATAAAAAAGGGAACTGTGCATCCACAATTAAAATTCCATTATCAACCAATACCGATAAATACATGTAAATAATAATAATAACAATAAACCTCTCTAATATCAGCCTGTAACCAATATACCAATACATTGTATACGCTATATTTACAGTATGCTTGATTGAACTGGTATGTTAGCTTTTCTTCATATCTGTTTAAACTTAGTTTAACAGTTTACCTAATATTACTTGCTTACTAGTAACAGAATTCTATGTAAAACAGCTAACATAGAAATAATGCCATCTTCAGCTCATTCATCATCCTTTCTCCATTTTAACATAAACTTTACAGCACACAGCTTTGCTGCTGTAGACACCTTGGACGGTTTTCGCTCAGTCCTCTAAATTCAAGAACTGTCAAACATGTTCATCAGATGTTTTAACTGAAGGTGTAAATGTGATTTAACATAGAATGTATTGCTTATGTGTCAACACAAGTGTGTGGTCTTGAATTCCTTTAGCAAGCAGAGATATATGTGAAGGGTTTAACCTTACCAAACCTTTATACAAACTGTTTAGGCCTACATAGTTCTACCATTTCTGGTTCTTTTCTTTCATTCCCCCAATAATTTAATTTCATCTATTAGAACAGAACATTGAAAAATATTCCACGGTTTCTATTTGTTTCAACTCTTATCTTTGAGTTTTCCCCCCGAGTAACTGTCCAAAGCAACCAGTGAAAAAGAAAGACTTTAAATTGTTTTTCACCGGATTTCCACCATCTTACTACCATATAGGATTTATGGATTTGGTGCTTTTGCTGTCGTCTCACTCTCTTCATCAGCGTTCGTGTGGCCTATAAGGCAGAGAAGAGGATGTGAGGACCGTGTTTTTCCAGCATCCACTGCCTAAGCCACAGAAGAGGATAGCTGATGGAAACCAAATGTGCCATGGTGTCCACTGGCTTTGATTAAACCTTCACGCAGAGACAGATGCATCCTGATCGTGAGTGAGGAACTGAACTGCTGCTCAAAGGTCACGAAGGAAAGAGATTCCACTTCGCTAATGTAGTTTTGCCCCATATACCCACATTACCCCTCCCAAAGTTTATCTATTTATGAATTGCACAACTTCTGGGAAATGTATTCCTGCCTTTGCCCAAGCCGTGTCACAGCACATTTCGTGCTGTTTGGACATCAAAGTGCCGTGCAAGAGGAAATTGGGAGGACCACCTTGCAGAGACAAAGCAAAATAGCATGCTGCGGCATATCAGTGTTCCCTTTGATGCTCTGTGCGTGTGTGTGTTTTACAGAGAGCCCTTTGAGAGCCACATTTGATATGCATTCTGCATGGAGTCCATTAGGATATTACAGTTTCATCAGCGGTGATCTAAATGTTTCCATATACTCTGCATTTTCCCTCTGGTAAAGTGGGATCTAGATGTTGGGCTCAGGTACAACTATTTTGCCCCCTAGCTAGGGCCCCTCTTACTGTAATGCTCACATATCGCTGTGCGGACCACAACACTGCACAAAAGACAGACCACAAATAGCTGTTTCTCATGTGTATGATTGGGATATTCTTCCGTGCGATGTGTCGAATGGCAATAATTGGGCTTTTATTCCATTTTCCTTACAGGTCTACGTGAAATAATTTGCTTTGATGGCACATTACCTGAATCGGTAAATATTATATGATAATAAAAGTATTGTATTGTATTGCAGCTCTGTCCAGCTGCACAGCCTCTGGAAGAGAACTGTCCTATAGAGGAAGAGCTTAGAGAGAAACCAGCTGTGTCCCGGCAACTTAGCCCTGATTATTACAGACAGATTACTAATCCACACAATAACATGGACAGTCTTAAGGTGAGTCTTGTGCTTTTTTGAAAAATAACACGATATGAATGACAAAGCATGCCATTAGTTCTGTTCTAATATTCTGTGAGCTGTTTCTCTGCATAATTCCTACATAGGTAGCTGCTTTCCAAGGCAGCTTAAATGACTGATTTCATATGCTATACTTTGAGACCGCTCCATGCGCCACAAAAAAAGGAAAAACATCTGTCAATAGATTTCAATACAGTGTGACATAGCATGTTGCTAAGCTAACTGCGCATGTTCTTTTGCATTAAATCAAAAAAGTGTGCTTCAAGGCATCACTATCTAGCTGTAGTAAGTGTTGACATTCAATTGAGTGCCTTTCCGTTTCATCTTTACCCCACCAGCACCCTGAGACAGAAGATTCGCCTCAAGCTCGTTACCCCGCTCCACCTCTTTCAGCTCCTCCACCCCCTTCCACCACTACCTCCTCGGTCAGATCATGTCCATCTTCTAACCCACATGGGAACGCTTTACACAATGTCCACATGGCCACTACTGGTGAGAAAGCCCTAAGGGGGCTGTTTAATAACCCTATTGCTGCTCTGCAAGTTTATGTTCTGTAATCCTGAGAGAATTTTGTGGGCACTGCTGTCACCATTGACTCATCCTTCCTTAATTTCACTTGATGACTTAATTCCAGTTCAGTGAGTAATGGTAATCAGCCTATGTGAATATGATCAGAACATAACTGGAAACAGATGAGAGTAACAAATGATGTTCTTGTTCTGATTGTCATTGCAGTGGTGAAGAACCTTAGCTCCACTACGCCTGCAAGTAAGCCAGTACCAGAGAAAGGGAAACTTCTAATGGGAGAAATGAAACTGGGAGATCTGAAATCTATCGGCAGCTTTAAAAAATCTGCATTGACTGCAGATTTGACATTTTCAGTTAGTAAATTTACCATACACAGTTTATCATGATAACTAAGTCGAAAGGCCAACTACACTGCAATGACAGACGCAGACCAATGGCGACAGTCACCAGATTAGAGCATGTCACTTCTCAGACGTTCCAAGACCGAAAAACGCTGATTCAGCATGTTCAATCAGCAAAAACAGGCTCCAACAAATGCTAACAGACTCCGACAGTGGTGACACATTGATCTGACAAAACCAGACGAAATGTCTGTTGCTGTCTGTCTGTGCAGTGTAAATTGGCCTTAAGGCTGTGTTCACAATAGCAAAATACTGTTGTCAGTTCTTTGAATTCTAAATGCAGTCCATGAATCCATAAGTCTGAAGTCACATGATGTCACGTTTCCAGATCCAAAGGCTCCATGAGATCCCAAAAGCAAACCACAAACAGTGCTAATACACACTGACAGTGCACTGTAGTACTCCCAAAAAATCATGATCCTAACCCTTATCTCTATATGGAAATTTCAGATGGCCAGACAGTGATTCTTCTCTGAATCTTTCAAATATTTGTTTTTTGGGATTCCGTGAGCCCAAAGATTGTACACTGTGAGTTTTTAAAGTTTAGCTTAAAGGTGTGATATAATTGAATAGTGCTTATGTAACGCACGTAGGCAAGTAGGAGCTGTAAACCTCACTACCCTAGCTTCAAGAGGCGCGCTAGTGACTGATGCTAGTGGTTGCAGTCTTTAGCTTCTCACGCCGGACAACCCGCTCAAATGCTACACTCCAAGCAAGATTTGCCGCATGAACTTGAGCAAGCTAACTGCGCAATACTTTAATAAGCATAAAAATACTGTACACAGCACCATTGGTCCATTAAAAAAAAAAAAATTGATATTGATGCTAAAGCTACTGTGTGAACAGAACACTTAGAGGGTTGTCTTGGTAAATACAGTTGTCAGTGACGGTTGATCATGTGAACATAGTTTATTTTTGACTTGAGCTTTTATGAAATGTACTGAAGCACTTTATCATAAATGTAGAAGAAAACCACATTATTATACAAAAAATAACCAAGTTTATTAACCAGTACTTGGCACCAGTACTTGCCAATACATTATTGTCTTGTCTTTTCTTTTTTTAGAATAAAATGGTTGTGTTACCGACAGAGGAGGCTAATTTGTCTGATATTGATTACCTGGTACCCATGCACGATGAGAAGGGCAGACCTATAGCAGAATGGAAGAGGCAGGTGATGGTACGACAGCTACAGGCCAGATTATTTGACCAGGAAACCCAGAGGATGAAGGTGAGCTACAAATAGTGCATTAAATGTCTCACTGCAACTTTCTCCAGGTTGGATTTTAACTGGATGTATTGTATCTTATTAAACAGGAGAATGGTAGTAGATATTCAAAGATGGATAGTTGGAGGTTCTCCCAGGCTCACAATGCCATCCTGGGTCCATTCGGAGAACTTCTAACAGAAGATGACCTCATTTATCTAGAGAAGCAAATTAAGAGTGTCTCAATGCATAAGAACTGCGAGGGCTATGAAATGGAGCTTGCTCATCTGGCCGAAGAACTTCGAAACATTCTCCCTGCACCGATAGTCAACATCACAGTCAACACCCAGTACAAAAACTCTACACAGACTCCCTTACCCGTTTGGTGCAACCGTATTTCAGGGATTGTGAAGAGTATGTCACTGCTTATGACCAACCTAACAGACCAGCCCTACTGTAAAATGCCAAACACAGAGCTTGTGAGTGTCTTCTCTCAGGCTTCAGAGAGGCAAGCCTCCACCAGAGGCAGGAGGGAGAAGATAGAAAACGAGATTCACCAGTTTGGGGTCTCTGTGAGGAACCTGAAGTCCAACTTTGAGAATCAGAATGAATCCTCATTGGAGGATTCAGGGAGAAAAGAATCATTGGGTGAACAAGAGAAAGAACTAGTAGAGAGTGGTTTGGATGAGATCTCTCAAAAACAGGAACAAAGACCAGAGATTGACCAGAGTGATGATTCAGAGATTGACTATGTAATCAGTGATGCCATGGAAAGCACAACCCTGCGAAAGGAACGTATTGTGGTATTGTTCCTGGGTCACTGGAAGAAATCAGCTTATACTGTAACCGTGAGAAACGCTCAGAGGAAGCAAAGCGTTGATTCGCTGGAGATATCTGTGAAGCCAAAGTGTGAACGCAAAGCTAGCCTGGATATCTCTCAGAAGAGGACCATGGAGAATGGCAAACTGGGGCACTTTTTCAAGCAGAGAAGTGCCATCAATAAGATGATTGGGAACTGGAGAAGCATGATCTCATTTGTACCGTCGCGGCAGATCCGAAGACTCAACCGGCAGCAGGCAATTTACTCACCTGAGCAGTTCCTCCCCCGTGTGGATGGATCTCCCGTTGACTACGACACGCTGACACTCGACCTCTTCATGCTCGGCTATTTTCACATACTGGAGTTGGATTTGCCAGCAGATGAGAGGAAAATGAGACACTTGCTGTGTTTTGAAGTGTTCGACCATGTGGGCCGTTTTACCTGGGAAATTGTCCGGGATTTTCACAAGGCTGTAATTCAGGACATTGAAGCTGGAAACCGTGAATGGAAGGATGGATTTGAGGACATTAAGGTGAAGTTCTTTGGAGATGGATCAGGACAACCAGAGCTTGAACACTTAGCGCAGACCACAACGGTAGACAAGAGACCTGTGCCTAAAGTCATCGTACAGACGCCCACCCCAGATGAGGGCGATGTCCTGAAAAATAATGCAGATATTAGTTGTCTGACTAATGATGAAATTTGCAAATATATTGACCGTAGTTTTGCTTTCTGGAAAGAAAAGGAGGCTGAGATATTTGATTTTGAGGAATGACAATAAGCCGTTTGGGGGGAGGGTGGAATGTACATATGTAGAATTGGTACCAATATTTATACAGTTTTGACAGTAAAGGCATGCTTTTGCCATTTGCCGGAAGACTGCCATAAACTGTGTTTGCTATTCTGTTCTGATTCTTTCTCAGAATTTTGTGATTTAAAAAATGATTTCAGTGGAGTTTTTTTACACCTTAAAATCTGACATTTAGAGACTTACAGTAGACTGGTGTGCTTTATTTTGCACCAATATTAGAGGCTGCTTACTCTAATGATTAAATAAAAGATCATCTGACTGTTTAATCTTTTACAGAGTGTTGTGTGTATCTCTTTAAGAGCAGCTGGGAACTTAACTCTACTATTTTGACTGACCTAAAAATAGCAGTGTGAAAGACAAGCATGCTCTCCCAGTGACTCTGCAGAAGACAACGTGTCCCCCATTTCAGACAGCAGCAACAAAATAGATTGCCTTTTAAAAAAAAGTACTGTGAATAATGAATGGTTTCTGCTTTCATTGGCAGGCAGGTAAGTTTAATTTAGAGTATTTTTTGTCTTAAAAAGAAGAAATTAAACTTTCCAAATGTTATAAGTACTGTCAGTTGCTCCTTGGACAACAAACTTTGTATTTTAAGTAAATGGACCTAAAAATTATTTGAAGTGTCTGTTATTTGAGAAAATGTTAACAGATATATTTGTGTTGCACATTATAGAAAACAAGTAAAGAAAATTATTTTGAATATTAAGGGAAAAGTGTATACTTTTCAATTTACTTTGAGTCATTTTGTTGTTCCGATTAAATCAACGTCATTGACGGTTTGTGCAAAAAGCCACAGAGTAAGCTATCACATCATTAGATTTGTGCAGTTCTTCAGAATCAGAAACAACAATCATATTGGAAATTCACAAGAATGGCTATTTTTTTTCTTGTTTAACATCTTCTTTTGATTCGCCAGTGATATATATTTTTTTAGTGTGTTATGTGTGCAAACTCTCTAACAGGCAACAAAATTCATCTTGAATGTTAGTAAGTTTAATTCTCAGAATTATACTCTCCAAGTGTGCCTTTCAGATATATTGTCTTTGGCAAGAACCTGTTTTTAACTTTGGTGAAAATCATCTGATAATTTGACTTATATTGATGTTCTAACATGACTTCATTCTCTACCAATTTGTTTCTGAAATGTTCTGTTACCAAGCAGAAAGACTGAACATTTGTCCTCAGGTCACTGGAGGCTCCACACTGCTCTGATCATGAATGTCGCAATCAGATTTCATGTGACTGATTATACCCATTTGTCTTGTCCGATGTAGGTAAACACTGAAAACATCTGTTGGTTGGCCCTGAATGCATTAAGGCCACAGGTCAGAGTGTCGTCATGGTGCGAAATGTAGACGACCTAGACTTCTGCCTCTCTTCCCACCCGCAGAGCATCTTAGAGGGCCTGCGCTCCCTCTGCTCTCAACCCAAACTTGTGGATGTCACCCTGAGCGCTGGTGGACGGGATTTCCCCTGTCACCGTGGAATCCTTGCACTCTGCAGCCATTACTTCCATTCCATGTTCTCAGGTGATTTCGTGGAGAGCATTGCTGCTCGTGTCGAGCTTCATGATGTAGATCCGAATGTATTGTCAACACTGTTGGACTTTGCTTATACAGGGAAACTCACCATCAACAAAAACAATGTGGAGGGACTCATGTGCACGTCTAGCCAGCTCCAGTTCCACACTGTCCGTACTGTATGCAGCCGATATTTGCAGCACCAGATAGATGCCACAAACTGCTTGGGAATCCTTGAGTTTGGAGAGATCCATGGATGCCCTGAAGTGGTTGCTAAAGCATGGGGCTTCCTCCTTGAGAACTTTGAGGCAGTGCAACAACATGAGGAGATTTTGCTGTTGGAGAAAGAAAGGCTGGTGGCCTGCCTGAAGGATGAGGATCTGCATATAAGAGATGACCGGTCCTGTACCGAAGCAGTTTTGGCCTGGGTCGGGCATTGTAGAGAAAATCGGATCTGCCACTTGCGAGAATTGTTGAGCTTGACTAAGCTTTCCCTCCTCCCAGAATCCTACCTCACTGAGAACTTGCTCAAAGAGCCATTGGTGCAGAACTCGCTTGAATGCAAAGAGTTGGTGGAGGGAATATGTAGAGAGGTCAGACAAATCTATTTTATTGAGGTTTCTTAAACATAATGTTCCATTCTACAAAATACATTTTGTGTTGTTGTTTTATTCTTCAGAAACGAGAAATGACTGGAGGTGTGTCAGAGCAAAGAGTCACTCAGAAGGCCCTCAACCTGCAGGAGGTTTTATTTGTGATGGGTGGTCCCTCGCTGGATGACTCGGACGATGAAGACGAGGATGAAGATGAAGACACAGATAGAAGGTTGCACCCCAGAAATTGTTGTTTCTACAACCCAAAGCTTGGTAAGGACAACTTCAGCTGGCACAGCAACTCCACTAGGGAGAATTACCATAATGTGGAACACTTAAGATCTGTTCTGCATACTACCAGTCAAATCTGAATACACTTCAAGGGGTAATTCACTGCTAACAAGATGCTCTTTTAATAAACTTTGGCCATCACCTGCTGTTAGCATTCTATTGACTCCCATTCATTTTGGCGTCACTTTGACAGCGAATAACTTTACATCCGAGGCGTTTAAAGACTCCATTTGTCCATTATTTATTTCTAAAGAAACACGAAAATGTATAAAAGGCTCCATTGCCTTGTATCTTACGTTATGGCCCCGTAGAAGCACTTTTGGTAAAAATAGGCTAACGATTGCGTCATAACCACGCGACTCTCTGTCGCACAGTAGAGAAATTACCGTATGGACAGCTGTCTATGATGGACAGGAGGAGAAGCTTGCGGGCAATCGGGGGGACGTGGAGGCAAAATGACAAAATAATTAATCAGAATACTTAGCAAAAGTTGCTCCTGCTCCTAGCTCATGGACAGCTCCTACTCACACTCTCTGTCTCTGCAAGTTTCGGAAGGGAATGATTCAGATTTCTCTTGGCACAGCTACTAGAAGACAGACAGGTTACTCACGTCACATCTACGTCGTCAAGCTCAGTTTGAGTCTGCGCAGTACGCTCGGCCATCAGGAAGTGAGTGCTTCTAATTGACTTCACTTTTCTCTCTTGAATCCAATGGGGTCGCTGTGTCCATTTCTTTTACTGTGTATGCCTGTATGCAGTAGAAAAAAAAAGAAAATGGCTGTGGTGTTCCCTTTTGCCAAAAATATAGGAAACCTACACAACACCCATAATGTGAGCAGGATTTTAATATATACAGTGTATATATATGCAAGTTGATATTCTTATTTATCTTATTTATATTTTTTTTTCAAGCACATTTTACCAATTCCAAACTACATCAATCTTTATAACTACTATTCATTTTGTAATTAAATAATTTTTAAGTGATATTTAATTGTTAAGGAAGGCTGGAAGTGAAAATGCCTTATATTCAGGTGTGGATAATTAAGCAGGTTTTATTTTACAGTTAAAATGGGCCAAAAAAGAGATTTAACTTATATAACTGCACTAAAAATGAAGGTGTGACAAATGGACAGCAAAACGTTCATAAGCTCAGCAGTGTCATAGAAAAACAGTCCAAGAAGAAAAGACACATGTTAACTGCAAAGAAAATTAAGAATTAAAGTCAAGAATTAGATTTGAAACTATCAGGAACCCTTTAGTCTCCAGTGTCACCATTTCCCAGAATGGCAGGTGTCAGGATCTCAGAGACTTTGCTATGGTAAAGAATCCTAAAATATGACCCACACTTAATAAGAATCAAGCTGAAGTGTTGTGAAATACATAAGACTGTTTATAGACAACCTATCTGTCTGAAGGCTTTATAGACAGATAGGTTGAGAGTGACTCTTGAGGGACCAGCACCAGTTCAAGCCAGACAACAGCAGCGGTGGCGAGGGAGTCGTGCTGTGAGCTGCTACAATGACCAAGTTGGACCTTTCAGGGTAGGAGATGGACTTAAAATCAACTCCCAAAACTTACTGCCAGATTCTGGAAGATTAATTCTTCAAACAGTGGTACGACAGGATGTGGTGCTGGTCCTTCAAGAGTCACTACCAACCTATCTGTCTATAAAAAACAAGTCTTCATGTATTTCACAACACTTCAGCTTGTGATTCTTATTACATGTGTGTCATATTTCAGGATTCTTTACCATAGCAAAGTCTCTGAGATCCTGACACCTTGTACTTCTTGAGACTCCAGGATAGGTTGCAGCTCTGGGAAATGGTGGCACTGGAGACTAAAGGGTTCCTGATGGTTTCACACCTAATTCTTCACCTTAGTTCCTTTTTTTTTTTTTTTTTTTTGGCAGTTAACATGTCTTTTCTTCTTGGCCGGTTTTTGTATGACTCTGCTGAACCAGTGAGTGTTTTGCTGTTCATTGGTCACGCCTTAATTTTTGACCTTTCAGTGCGAGTTAAATCTCTTTTTTGGCCCATTTTACCTGTAAAATAAAACCTGCTTAATAATTTTGCACACCCGAATATAAGGCTTCCACTTCCACTTCCAGCCTTCCTTAACAATTATATATCACTTATAAATGATTAAATACAAAATTAATAGTAGTCATTAAGATTGATGTGGTTTGAAATTGGTAAAATTTGCTGTGGGAAGAAATATGATAATAATTATGCATGCTCTCTCTCTCTCTGAATTTCTTTACCATATTAAAATTAAAATTTTTAAAAGGGTAAGTACGATGCTTCATCTCTTGATGCTGGTTAAAAAAAAAAAAGTATTATTCCATATCCTTTGATGACCTTTACTTTACTTATTCTAAAATGTTAAAAACAGTAATAATAAAAAATGAGCATGTATATCCAAACTTTTAATTGGTAGTTAACAACCATGTTCTAGCTGGTTGTTATGTGATGAGATCTCATTTACCCTACTTCACGCTATATACTGTATACATGTGCATTTTTAAGAAGAACATTTCTTTTTTTTTTTTCCATAGGGCAGTGGTTTCAGTTACCTGATTTTCCCAACTACAATAAATGGGGTTATTCTGTTGTCTCATTAAACAGCAATGTGTATGTCACAGGTGAGCTGAACTCTTTTCATAAGATATGTAACCATTACCTAAGGGCTGTAACACCCATATCAACTTAGACAAAACTGTTTTCTTCACAATATTTATAGTAGTATTGATAATTAGCTGATTGGTTGGTTTGGTCTGCATGCCTCAAATCATAATGACAAGGAAAGAGAGCCTGAAGAAAAGAGAATGAAATGATACAAATAAAAAAGTCTCTCTATTTTTACCAAGAGAAAACAGTCCAAAGATTTTCATGGTATTTATAGAGCCTGTGCCCTTTGGGAAAGGATCAGTAAGATTTATAGTTATTACACACATGAATGGAACGTCATCTCCAATGAGGATTTGGAGATGCTGAGATAAAACAGTCCCATGTCTTATAGACAATCCTGCTAAGACTCACATAAGACCTGAAATCACTTTAGAAATGTGGGGACTAGAACGCAAAAAAGCAGAACATTAACTTTGGGATGACCTGGAATACTTGGGGCATTATTGCCTAATGTTGCCTGGTCACCAATGGGGACAGTTGAACCTTCCTGTTGAGCTGAGGATTTATTCAGATAAATCAGCTAAGCCTTCATCTGAATTTACATGGAATGGAAAAAATACCCATTTACAAGATTTTTTATAACTCTCAGGTGGATCAAGAGGGTCTCAGTCCAACACGTGGTCCACCACAGAGACCTGGAAGTTCATCACTCGTGAGGGGAAGTGGGTCACAGTCGCCCCAATGTTGCGGCCCAGGACTAACCACTCTTCTGCAACTCTCAATGGAGAGATTTATGTAATTGGTGGTAAGAAAACAAATCAGTTTCCAACTGCATGCTTCAGACAAAGACATTTGTGTAGATTTCCCTGCAGAACTGGACATTTTTATGTAACATAAGACATTGCATTTTTCTTTTTTCTTTTTCATTGACAGGTACTACAATGGATTTTGTCGAAGTTGAACATTATGACCCATTCAGTAATTGCTGGACTCCCACGGGCCCAGCACTGAAGTATGTGACTAACTTTACAGCCACATCGTGTGAAGGAAAGCTGTACCTCATTGGTTCTTGTGCTGTTAAATATAATGCCCTGACTATGCAGTGCTACAACCCTGTCATAGGTAAGAAACAACACATGTCAACGTGTATTACATCACAAGTATCATTAAAAACAAACCACATCTGTCATATTAGAGCCTCTAGTAGTTTGGAACTAGTAATTCAGAACAATTTTATGAGACACTTTACAAGAGTCTTCACTCATGGAGCCCTGCCAACATTGAAGCACAGTTCAATACTATGTAGTCAGAGTATACTTTTGTAAATGAGGGTTCTCTTCTTCAACAGATAGCTGGTGTATCATCTGCTCTCCTTTTATTCCTAAATATCTCTCTTCTCCCCGCTCTGTCTGTATGGATGGAGTCATTTACCTCGTAGCAGATAACACCAAAAAGGTTTATTTGTATGACCCAGAGGGTAATATGTGGGAAAAAGTGAGTTTTATGTGATTTTTTTTTTCTTTTTTCTTTTTTTTTTTACACAGAAAATCAAGCACATATAAAATTAGCCGAACCCTCATGTACTGTTTTTATGTTTGGCATTTTTCTTCCCAGATTCAGTATCTGCACACTCTTCATGAGAATGGGGATTTGGTGGTTCTAGGCAGGCAGTTGTATGTGACTGGAGGGCACTGGAAGGGAATGGAGGGGGATTACAGTGTGGAAGTGGAAGTATACAACCGTGCCTCCAACACTTGGAAGGTGGACTGCTTTCTTCCCAGACTCTGGTCCTACAGTGGCTGCTGTTCCATTTTCCTGGACACTTCACAGTGGACTGAATTCTTCCCTGAGGAGACTTAATATCTGTCCTGTCCCCTAAATCCTGACTTAAGTTTTGGTGCAAAATGTCCACTTTTCTCAGCGTACACTGGCGACTATCATTTAGAAAAAAGGAATTACAATATCAGTTTATAACAATCATAACCCAGAGAGCACACATACTTCTCCAAGATGTGTTAAAGAGCAGTTCATCTGGAAAGCATCTGCTGTGTACAAACATCTGATAAACATCTTTAAAAAGTCAGTTTACATTCACTCTAAACCATACATCTTAAAGACGGTTTCTGAATGTCTATTTAACATATGATAGGAAATGTCTTAGAGACGTATTGCAAACACTCAAAAAAATAAAATAACGTGTGCTAATAATGTGAGGTCACTAATTTGTTTTACTCTAAAGATAAAATCAATTATTTATTTTATTTGTGTAAAATTGTGTATATTGAGTTTTGTGTATTGTTAGGCTATAAGGGGTATGTTTTTTAGCCTTACATGTAGCAGCTAGTTGTTATTTGCCTTCATGTGGTCAATAAATGTTTGTTTAAGCATTTTTGTTTTTGTATCACATGATTTTTCCTGTAAAATTCTAATTCAAGAATTTAATCTTATTTTTGACTATTTTTTTTTTAGAAATGTGTTTTATTTTTAATCAGAAAAAAAGTTGTATCATGTTTATTACAAAATTGTGCCGTTTAAAACACTTGTTAGTTATCATCAACATAATGCATTTTTAACAAAGTTGCAACATGACTGGAATAACCAGATTTGTTCAGTCGTGACTTGCTGCGTTTGTAACTATGGAAGCCGAAAAGCTTGCGTTTGAATTCTCATGACAACACGCGAGAGCGTCCGGTTTCCCTGGCAACCATAGGCACCCACCTCAAGCTTGGGCTGTGATTGCAACTTTTACACTTGTGGCTTCATACCAATACTAACGTTAAATAGTTTGCGTTTAATATGCTTGTGCGCGTTATTAAAGCTTTGACATTGAAGTGCAAATCACTCTGCAACATTGTTTTTCCTATAACGTTAGAGCAAATCTTTTAATGCATGTAAAACTTTATTAGCTTACATAGCAACTTGCTAAACCCAGTTTAAGCGTTTAAAAGCACTTGAAGTCTCAGCAAGAATTGAGGACAATTGGAAAAACGTGGCTGTTCGGTTATTAAAGTGCATTGGATCACTACCAGTTTCCAGATGAGTTGTGAAGGGGATCAAGGACTGGAAGCCGTGATTCAGGTAACGTTAGCCTACGTGTTTTCCAGCAGGAAAGCTGATCTTCACCAGCTGTAACTTAAATAGGTTATTGCACCTATTCAAAACAGCATGTGTGAATGAAAGAGGAGAGAGCTTGATTTAATATTAACGAGCCTTGCAATGTTTCAACAAATTAAGGTAGATCAGTGGGTCCGTTTCAGGTTCTTCTGTGAAACCTGAAGACAGGTTACTCATTTCCTTGTGCTGTTGTGATAACAGATTGAAACATATACAGATACCACAAACTAGTTGCAATGATAATAAAAAAATATTATAAATCAAATACATAGTTTTATTAACAAACATCAAAGCTTTTTAGATCTGCAGTGAGACTAGGTCACCTGATTGTATGTGTGAGCCTCTCTCCATGCACCAATATTGATAATGCAGAAGCTGGAGGAGTCACTGCTTAACCCAGATAGCAGTGCTGAGGAAAAGACTTACACTGTGCGTGGGGATGAGGAGGAGTCCAGCACCACGCCAGTTCCTGCCCGCATCCGTGAGATCATCACCAGAAACCTGGCTGATACGCCCACAGGTATACTCTACACTCTGAATGAGCTCATTGGTGACGGGTTTGCTGGTATAATTAGAACACATGTACATCCTATCATTTCCTGCCATGTTTTCCTCTGGTGATGTATCAGGCGAGAGCAGTGAGCTGGAGGAGAACCGGCTGCCGAAGGATCTGCCTTCTCAGATGAGCACAGACAGAGACCAGCTGCTCAGCAAGCAGGCTGCTCTCACTAGCCGGGTAGGAGCACATGCACAAACCTCACACATTATTTCCTTGGGTCTCTGGACTTCCAGTTCCTCTGGAAATCTGACTGATACAGTAAACCATTAATGCATAGATAAGCACACTTCACCACCTGATGGTGTGTCACTGTGTATAATGGACTGCATAAGGCATATTTGGTATCTTCATCTCAGATAATAAGCGAATTATTGCCCTAATGAAATGTCACAGGTATCTACCACATTTTTTTTTATCGTAAGAGCCATTTTAACTTCTGGTGTCAGGCCGCTTCCAGTTTTTTTTTAGCTGTACAAAAATATGCTACTTCATATTGCAGACTTGTGTTTTTTTATCATATGTTAATTTATTGTTGGAATCATTAACACACTGGTTTGTAGTGAAAGTTTTACCATTTACTGCACTTTATTCTAGTTTTAATTTATTCTATTCTAGTGTATTACTTTATTCTAGTTATTTACCTATCCACCTTTTTCCAAATGAGCCTACTGCTTTTTAAAGGGATAGTTCACTTTGAAATTCAATTTTGGTATGTTTTAGCTTACCTCAAGGGCATCCAAGATGTAGGTGTCTTTTTTTCCGCAGTAGTTTCAATTTTAATATTTTTAGGTCAAACCGTTCTTGTCTGTCAGTCATTTAATGCAGGTCTATGGTCACCCCCTCAAAGAGCATGCACAAAGTCCAAATTAAAACAATTCCCCATCGTCCAAATTAAACAATTCCCCATCGTAAGTACACATTGATGGCCTAAGACACGAAACGAGTGGTTTGTGTGAGAAAATGAACAGTATTTATATCGTTGTTACCTCTTGAACACAACCACGTCCAAGTGATCTGAGGGTGCGGGCGGGTATAGATATATACACTAGATGTCTCTTGGCTACGGTTTCGTTCCAATGAACTGCAGTAGCCAAGGCGACATCTAGTGTATATATCTATACCCGCCCGCACCCTCAGATCACTTGGATGCGGCTGTGTTCAAGAGGTAACAACGATATAAATACTGTTCGTTTTCTCACACAAACCGCTCGTTTCGTGTCTTAGGCCATCAATGTGTACTTACGATGGGGAATTGCTTAATTTGGACGACGGGGAATTGTTTTAATTTGGACTCTGTGCATGCTCTTTGAGACAGTGACCATAGACCTGCATTAAATGACTGACAGACAAGAACGGTTTGACCTAAAAATATCAAAATTGAAAAAAAGCGGAAAAAAAGACACCTACATCTTGGATGCCCTTGAGGTAAGCTAAAACATACCAAAATTGAATTTCAAAGTGAACTATCCCTTTAAATTATGGTTGGCACTTCCAGTTTAAGGAACTTCAAATAACTGAAACAAATAGTTTTAAATAATAAGGTTGCGCTACAAATAATGCTCAATTTTCATCAGTCAGGAAAATAATGTAGCTCTTGGTATTTTATTGTGACATTGGTATCACAAGAATATCTGTGACAAAAGTTATTTTTAGTCCTTTAGCTGTGTTCTGTTTTTCCTTTCTTTTCTCTTTGTATTTCGTATTAAAATGTAATATATTTTCCGATCCCGAGAAAAAAGCCATACTCGCATCTCTTTTCCTTTTTTCACACGGCACTTAAAAATGTGGGTTTCTTCTCTTTTTCGACTTATAATCCCTATCAGCAGTGTTTACCGGTAAATACAACATTTATCTGTCAAAATGAGGAAAAGCACTTTGAAATATTCATCAGTGTTCCAGTTAATGAAGGAACATTTTTGATTAACTCAACATAAACTTATGTTATATAATATAGACTTACATGTATTACTATACAGTAATATTGTCAATAATATTGTTGCTAAAAGACTGCTGATAGTAATTTGTTAATGCTTTTACACTTTTAAGTTTTCTTTTGATGTTCAATGGTTGAGGGGTGAATGCCACCTCCCAGTTTTTGCAAATTATTATTATTATTGCATTTTTTGAGCGAACCTTTAGACAAGTGTATTTGGAGTCACTGATTGTTTATTGATTAACGAAATTTACTCCCATGATTCACACAAAGCGTTATGGGGCACAGGATAAAGGTTGGTGGCGTCTAATGAATCGGAAGTCTCCAAAATTCACAAGGAGTAGCTTACTTCCACCTTGAAAAAAAAGATGGATAACACTGTTCTATGATCTCATAACTTGCATTATTCATGGTTTCTCTCCTTTTCCCAGTCCTCCCTTGTCTATCAATCTCGTCAACCCCGCCCAAGTGCATTCCCAGAGGTGCATCGGAAATCAAACCGAAAACAACCTGATATCGATGGGAATGTGATCTTGTCCTCTGGCAGTATGGTGAATATCTCTAACACACAGTGCCAAATAAAAAGCATAAGCCTCCATCTGGTGTAAGCATGTGATTGATGCAAAGTTTCTGAGACCTGCATATTTGCCTCCTTGTGTGGAAGTCAAAACATGTCGGTATAGTGTAGATTATTGCCTCTCTAGGCTTTGCATAATGGACACTGAGGGATTGTCCATCAGTAACCTGGTGGCAGGGGTTTCATGCACTCTGAACTAACTAATGCAGTCTTGGTCCCTGAAAAGATTTTAAGTGAGTGTTTCCCTCCGTCCAGCAGTTTTTAAGGGATTGAAAACAGAGGAGGGACCATCACTAATAACGTGAGAGGTTGATGGAGCACCTTTGGACCCTGTTCCTATTTTCCTTCATTTTTTTCTGCACATGTTGGTGGATAGACAGATGTGTGTGTAGGGAAGAGATCAAGAGAGGGAGTTACAGAGGCTCTTTGACAGAGAAAGAGGGAGCCACATGGCTTTGAAATGGAATATGTGCTCAGCAAACATCAGAGCCGCAGTGCTCTTTCCGAGAGGGAAAACCCGTTTGGAGTTTTTGATAAACAAACGGTGGTAAAGGGCCATGTGAAAATCAACTGTGTCACATGGAACGAAATATATTTATTTCTGCTTGAAGCTGGACTTTGGCTCTGAAAAATGGAATGTGCACCCTAGCGTTTACGAAGGTTTGATGTAAACTGAGCCATAGTTTATTCTGAATCTACATTTCATTACATGTGATCAAAGTGGCAGCTCTCTGACGTCAACATTTTAGAATCAGAAATGAACACATAATTACGTTTCACAGTTTTTTTTTATCTCAAGCTTTTTTATTGTAGAGATTTGGGTGCACCTCATGAAGTCCCTTCTGTATGGCAATCGAGATCTTCAAACCTAATTTCAGTACAGTTTAATTAATTGGCATGACTGTTTTTGTTTTGGCAAAGATTAAATGAAAGATGAAAATAAAAAAATTAATAACGATTTTGAAGAAAATAAATAAGTTTGTAGAAAAGTTCTCTTTCACTTTCTTAAGTTTACAGCATCACCTTGGCCACTGTCTTTCTCCCCCAACCTTGGTGTTTGGGGGAAAATAAAAAGGTCATTGGCCTTCTCTCATGGGACTGTGAAAGAAAAAGCTCATTTTTCATATACACAAAGCTGCCATTTGTGATAACAGTGCACTCTTTTTGCTGGGGAAGTTTAATGAATGCCAACTGTGCACATTGCCAGTTGAGCCTATTTTAAGATATGAGCTATATATAAAACTTAATTAGTCTGGTTGGTATAAATAAGTCTTTTTTAATCCACACATTTATATTTTTGGAGAAGAAAGGCCTATGTCACATGAACTCTGAGACAGTCTTCTCTCTCTCTCTCTCTCTCTCTCTCTGTCGCCAATGGAAAATGTTTTTTTCCAGTGCGAATGTGCTGACATTGTGAAGTCAAATGACACCATTCATATGAATGTAAACTTTAAGATGTTATGGTAACATATCACAGTAACTATACGCTGGGTATATTAACATGAGGTAATGAGTCCTATATGCTTACTAATTCAAAGTCTGTATTCAGCCTCAATCTGTCTTGATGTGGGAATGACATTCTGGTGGAGTATGATCCATTTAATCTGTCATTCCCAATTAAAGTATCAGTCATTATGTTTTCTGTGTGCATACCACAAAGAGCAGCGTTAGAACATGGATAAAGGCCAGTTCACACCAAGAATGATGACTATAAAAATAACTATACCGATAACTATTTTAGTGTCTACACCATAGACTGTAAAAGGTCTACACCAACGCACGATTTTGTTCTGTTTATTATAAGAACACACTGCAGACATGTTGTCTGCTGCTTTAAATGATTGAGCTCTTTAAAGCAGGATGGATTCTGATTCTTTCATTCTGAAAGTGATTCCAACAATATTGTTATAGTTGTGTATCTGCAATTCTTTTATATTTCGAATGATTTTATGCTGCAAGGATCCATTGAATTGTTCAAAATTGACGGTTAAGACATTAACATTGTTACTAAAAGATCTTTTTCAAATAAATGCTGTTCTTTTGAACTTTCTAATGAAAAAAAAAATGCATAACAGATTCCATACAAATATTAAACAGCACAACTGTTTGTAACATTGATAATAAATGTTGCTTGAGTAGCAGAACATCATATTACAATGAATTCTGAATGATAAACTCATGGACAGGCACAGACGTGGCGGCGACCTTCGTGGTTAAGGGCTCAGGTGGCATGGCGGCGGCCATCTTTGGCGAGGGTTCAGGAGGTAAAGCGGCCATCTTGGTCAGAGACGGGGGCTCAGGCGTGGCGGCGGCCATCTTGGCTGAGGGCTCGGGCGGCGAGGCGGCCATCTTGGCCGGAGATGAGGGTTCGGGCATGGTGGCGGCCATCTTGGCCGGATGTGAGGGTTCAGGCGCAGCTGACCTGGCGTGAACAGTCTCTGGCTCGGCAGGCATGACGTGAAGAAGCTCAGGCTCGGCAGGACTGATGGATAGTTCCGGGCAGACAGATAGAACATACTTCCTCTGGACGAGGGCAGGAATGGGACTCTGGAAGGGTGGTCTCGGTGGGACGAGACTCTGGAAGGGGGCTCTCGGTGGGACGAGACTCTGGAAGGGGGCTCTCGGTGGGACGAGACTCTGGGAGGTGGGACGAGACTCTGGGAGGGGGCTCTCGGTGGGACGAGACTCTGGGAGGGGATCACCAACTCCAAGAAATCCCTGGTGTGAGACTCCAGGGAGCGGTCCTTCTGCTCCAGGCATAGTAGGGCAACTGCGGGAATGTCCATGACAAAAAAACAAACGAAAGAAAACGCCGCAAAAAATAAACAGTAATTGGTTAACAGTAACTGTTACGGCTGAGGTGGTTGAGACAAAGCACATGACGAAGGAGATTCAATAGGAGACTTTAATTCAAAAATAAGGCCAGGAAACATCAACTTAAAGTAAAAGATACAAGACAAGGAACAGGGAGAAACTGAGGTCTTATATACTGAGACCATATCAGGGAAACGAGACACAGCTGGGGAAAATGAACTCAATACGACTAATTAACAAGACAACACAGCTGAAACAAGGAACCTAATAAACTAGTAACCAAGGAGACAAACAGGTAGGGAACAGAGGAGAACTGATAAACAGACTAGAAGTTTAACAAACTCCGACATAAACATAACCCTGACAATTTCTTTAACCACCAAATTATCTTACTGTTACGATCACTAGTTGCAGCACAAAGAAAAGTTGTCAGGATCTAGATGCAGCAGCTTCTTTTGTTAAACTCAACTTTACAAAACACTGAAGAATCTCTGGAACAGAACCAATGTAGTAATGACGTAGAGCTGAAAGACGCACGGGGTTTAAATACACAACAAACAAAGGAACTAATGAGACATACCTGAATTGAAACTCAAATCAGTTACCATGGACAGGCAAAGGACAGAGCTAATTGGCAAACTAGAAAGCTAACTAAGAAACTCATACATTCACAGAACAGGAAAACAGATCAGAAACAAACTCAAAACGTGACAAACAAGACTCAACATGACAATAGCCCGCCCTCCCGGAAGGCTCGTCCTCGCACCGTATTGCATCCACGGGTGGGAGTCCTGGAGGCTGACGAGGACGTGACTTTGTAGAACAGGAATCCTCTAGGGCGGTGGGGGCAGTTCAAGGGGGCCATTGGCCTCCGTGGCCTTGACACTAGGCTCGGCCACGATGGCTGGAGATGTATAGCCCCACGAGACACACCTGAACTGAAACTCGAATCAAATCAGTTACCATGGAAACAAACAGGCAAAGAACAGAACTAAGTAGCAAACTAGAAAGCTAACTAAGGGGCTGTTTACACGACACCATTTTCAACTAAAAATGTAAAACTTTTTATGCGTTTTGGCCGTTCATTTACATGACAACAGCGTTTTGGGGGCCTGAAAACGTAAACTACAAAAACACGAATCTCTGAAGACGATGACACCATGCACATGCATATTACATGTTCAGTCTATAGTATTTCATCAGCATCTAATCGCCTAGCAGCAGAATATAGCGTTTTTAGTTGTTTTCACGGATGCGTGTAAATGGGGATCGTTTTGACAATGGTGTCGTCTGCACGCGAAAACTCAAAGGAAAAACTTCTCCCTTTTAAGCATATCGTTGTCGTGTAAACGATACCCTAAGAAACACAGACATTCACAGAACAGGAAAACAGATCAGAAACAAACTCAAAACGTGCCAAACAGACACTTACAGAGTAGATCTGAGGCCAGCCTGTGAAACTGCTTATAGAGTGCTACTTACCTGCTCTAGATGGGTTTCCTACATTGTGTTGATTTGATTTAGACGTTAGGCTCTAAATCACAGACTAAAATTTAGCTGGATTCATGTGTGCTCGTTTTACTCTTAACCTTTTTGACTTGGTTTATTTGACTCAGCATCTCTGCTAAAGTAGGTGATGAAATGATAATTTATCTCTTTTTATCTCTTCAGAGTGTGTGGGTGTGTTGGTCGGTTAACTTTAGTTGTCCTTTGAGATGTTTCTTGTTCTTTAGTCTGGCAAATACCTTAAAGAAGTTGAGATGCAGTGGCTTTAGCAGCTCTGATCTGTAAGTGTTCCCTCTCTATAACCCAGCGTCATTGTGGCGCACTGTGGCACATCTTACGACACTGGACTAATTGAAAAGGAGAGGCAAACCTTCTCGTGGCTCTCAGGACAGTTTGAGTGTGGCCTCCTAAACAAGAGTGGGAATGGAAATATTTGGGCTGGGAGCAAGATTTTGCTCTTGAAAGCACACCTCTGTCTCCTGGTAAAATCGCAGCAATCTCTTGTGACCCTTGAAAATTGCCCCTGAACCGGGATAAACCTTGACCCAGTTTGAAAAGCTGCATCGTCTCAAGAGGACGAAGAAAATGTTGATGTGAACTTTGACCTTTCTGCGTTGATATTGGAAAAGTGCCAGCTTGCAGTTTCTCAGGCACTGGGGCCATGTATATTTGTGTGGGAGTGTGTAAGTTTGTATGTGTGGGTGTGTGTCAGGGAATTGCGTGGGTATATATTTTACAGCTTCAAGGCAGTTTTTGGACCAGGATTGTGTGAGACAGTCTCCCTGTGTGTTTTTGTAGGAGTTACCCAAATGTAGAGTTAGATGTATGATAAAACAGAAATGTTAACCTAATGGAACACTGTAGAAAAACAACAATCACAGGGCCTTTTAAGCTGAGAGATAAATCACCAAACAAGTGAAAAAAGGGTTTGCAGCTAAAATGTGATGCTATTTGTCAGAAAACCTTTCTCAATTAATCCAGACTTGCAGACTAGTTGGAGACTTTTTGACAAAGAGCATGGCAGCTTCCAGCCTCTGCGTTTTTGACCTAATCCCCACTCCTTTTTGCTTTAAAGGTCTTGTCAAACATGATTGCCACTGATATGGTTGTTTTGTTAGAGTGAAAATGGTGCACTGTCTTTGGCTCAATGTTTAGAGTTTGTTTTTTCATCTACATAAAGCTGCTAAGCTGAGCAGTGGTCGCTAGTGGAGCTGAGCCAGTGAGTCTGGATCTGTCAGCTGTCTATGAGTCGTAAAAATGATTGACGCTCCAGAGAATCATTCCTCAAAGTAGGGATCATCCCAAAGTCCTCACTACATTTAATTAAGTGCCATTTATCTTTTTCTATATTTCTCTCTCTTTTCCCTGTTTGATTGTTTCTTTCTTTTTTCTTTTTTGACTGTGGGAACAGAAGAGCGAACTTCCTAGAAAGTATTTTACTATTTGCTAGCCATTTAATTTAGGCTTGACATCTAATCAGCATAGTTGTACCTACATAGCCATTGTTCCAAATGGAATAGTTAAATAAAATGAATATTCTGCCATTTACTCAACCTGCATGTGTTTCTTCCACAGAACACAAAAAGAGACATTTCGAAAAATGTACTGGTGGTTCTTTTCCATGACATTAAAATGAATGGGGACTGGAATTTTCAAGCTTTAAAAATAATACAAAAGGACAATAGAAGTGTCACAAAGTGTTCTAAATTACTCTTGCAGTATATTCCAGTGCTGCCTCCGAAATAGTGTACTATGTAAGTTGGTACTACATTTGAATTTACTTCGCAACTATACAGTATGAATATAAGTATACTCTATATAGTATGAATTAAATTCGAACGTACTACATCCGCCATGTTGTTACTGTCACGTGACCTATCGGCGTCAGTTGTGTCGCTTCACTTCAATTCATAAATCCCCTCCAAAGTAAAGTGTTCATTGAATGCGCACTCATCATTGCACTCAGCCTGTTCCCCATTAGCATTGTCATTTCCTTGTGTATATATACCCTGTCTGTTTTAGTGTTTGTCACGGAGTCCTTGTTATTGTCAAACCACTTCTTTGCTCTGTTTTTGCATGTTTATTGTTTTGTGTTTTTGGATTGCCTTATTTGGATTTTGACCCTGGCTTGGACTAGTTGTGAGTACGGATTTTCCCTAATAAACAAACTGCAAATTGGATCTTTCCCCTGTTTCCAGTGTGTGGATCGTGACAGAAGGACTCCGTCACACAAAGAGATCCAGCGGTATGTTTGCCCACTTCTCCTCCCCAGCCACCGAGCGGAGAGGAAAAGATAGGTTTGAGGGAACCCGTTTAGCCATTTTTCGTGGGACCCGGGGAGGTCGCAGAGGAGTTGGTCATCGAGAGGAAGTCCAACATCACTTTCCTCCCCTGCCCCCCTTCGACCCTGAACTCATGAGGGAGGGATCGGAGCCGCCGTCTCGCCATCGTGGACGGAGAAGGGGGAGGAGGCACACGTCTGCCGATCCAGAGAAGGTTCGCGTCACTTCTGCCGATCCTGGGTCTCCGGACAAGATGGCTGCCGCAGAGCTGGTGTCCCCTGAGAAGATGGCCACTGAAACATTATTGGATTATTTTTCTACGCTATTCAATATCCTAGAAATTCCCAGGAGTGTTCACGTCACGTCTACCGATCCAGAGACCGTTCACGTCACGTCTGCCGATCCAGAGACTGTTCACGTCACATCTGCCGATCTAGAGATTGCTCACGTCACATCTGTCGAGCCTGTGTCTTCAGACAAGATGGCCGTCGCCGAGCCTGTGTCTTCGGACAAGTTGGCCACCGCCAAGCTTGTTCACGTCACGTCTGTCAAGCCTGTGTCTTCGGACAAGATGGCCGCCGCCGAACCTGTTCACATCACGCCTGTCGAGCCTGTGTCTTCGGACAAGATGGCCGCCGCCGAGCCTGTGTCTTCGGACAAGATGGCCACCGCCGAGCCTGTTCACGTCACGTCTGTCGAGCCTGTGTCTTCGGACAATATGGCCGCCTCCGAGCCTGTTCAAGTCATGTCTGCCGAGCCTGTGTCTTCGGACAAGATGGCCGCTGCCGAGCCGGTGGTATCTGTTCCTGAGCCGTTGGTGCCAGTTCCAGTGCCTGAGCCGTTGGTGCCAGTTCCAGTGCCTGAGCCGTTGGTGCCAGTTCCAGTGCCTGAGCCGTTGGTGCCAGTTCCAGTGCCTGAGCCGTTGGTGCCAGTTCCAGTGCCTGAGCCGTTGGTGCCAGTTCCAGTGCCTGAATCGATGGTGCCTATTCCTGAGCCGTTGGTGACAGTTCCTGTTCCTGAGCCGTTGGTGCCAGTTCCAGTGCCTGAGTCGATGGTGCCAGTTCCAGTGCCTGAGTCGATGGTGCAAGTTCCTGAGCCGTTGGTGCCCGTTCCAGTGCCTGAGCCGGTGGTGCCAGTTCCGGTAGTGCCAGTTCCAGTGCCTGAGCCGGTGGTGCCAGTTCCACCGCCCAAGGGGTCGTCTCCGCCCCGGCCGCCCGAGGGGTCGTCTCCGCCCCGGCCGCCCGAGGGGTCGTCTCCGCCCCGGCCGCCCGAGGGGTCGTCTCCGCCCCGGCCGCCCGAGGGGTCGTCTCCGCCCCGGCCGCCCGAGGGGTCGTCTCCGCCCCGGCCGCCCGAGGGAAAGTGTCCGCCCCGGCCGCCCGAGGGAAAGTCTCCGCCCCGGCCGCCCGAGGGAAAGTCTCCGCCCTGGCCGCCCGATGGACCGTCTGCTCCGCCCTGGCCGCCCGATGGACCGTCTGCTCCGCCCTGGCCGCCCGATGGACCGTCTGCTCCGCCCTGGCCGCCCGATGGACCGTCTGCTCCGCCCTGGCCGCCCGATGGACTCTCTGCTCCGCCCTGGCCGCCAGATGAACTGTCACTCCCTGTCCCCGTTTCCCTCCATGGACCTGGCCCCCCATCCCTCCCCCTGATCCTCCACCAGTCCACCTCCCGCCTGGACTTTTGTTTGTCTGTCATGTCTTGGAGCGTCTGGTAGCCGCTCCGTAGAGGGGGGGTTATGTCACAGTGTCTGGTTTATGTTCCTTGGGTCTCCACTAGATGTCCTCCTTCCCCACGGTGTCCATCACACTCTTGAACTACATTCCCCATGATCCTTGTCTTTTCATTGCACTCAGCTGTCCCTTATCACTCATCATTGCACTCAGCCTGTTCCCCATTAGCATTGTCATTTCCTTGTGTATATATACCCTGTCTGTTTTAGTGTTTGTCACGGAGTCCTTGTTATTGTCAAACCACTTCTTTGCTCTGTTTTTGCATGTTTATTGTTTTGTGTTTTTGGATTGCCTTATTTGGATTTTGACCCTGGCTTGGACTAGTTGTGAGTACGGATTTTCCCTAATAAACAAACTGCAAATTGGATCTTTCCCCTGTTTCCAGTGTGTGGATCGTGACACTCGGTGGAAGTAATCGGTTATCCGGGGACTTTTCCTACTGTTTTTCGAATACTATGTATTCGGACATACTCTGTAGGCATAGGGTACAATGGGGCTAAAAAAATCCCCAAAAGTACCACTAAAAATAAATCATAAAAATGGTTTATTTTGTTTAAGAATCTTTACTATTCGAATCTAAACATGTTCTGTCAACAAATGGAAAAGTCAACCGGTTTCTTTCTTATTATGTTAATTATTGTGCCTTTAGCTCCAACAGCAACCCCAAACAGACCCCAAATACCACACTTTTACATATTCTTCCTTACATATTATTGTTGCTTTAATTAGCTTGAACAAAACTCAAAATCATTAAGAAGACATTTGTCTCAAAATATATATTTAATAATTTTAGCGATTCTCGTTTGCTACTTAGAACAGAATAAAAATATTAGATCAAATTGGCAGAGAATCAACTTTGCACTGCTGCCCGCGACCACGTCAAGGATCAAGCAAATTTCCAGTTGCATCTTGAAAAGCGGATGTTTTGGAAAGTGCTGTGGCAAGTTTTGTGCCATTTAGAGGTTTAGAGGAAAATCAGATCAAAGGTGCCTTTTACCCCAGTGCGCCTTTAGTACCCGACTGTTTCCCGCATACTGTTTAGCAGGGAAGTATTCAGTTTTGGACACAGCGCAGGTCTTTAGCAGCCCATTGATTGCTTTTTCATGAAAAAAAAATAAAAATGTATTCGTTATTTATGAAATATTGACTTGCACCCAGCTCTTCTTATGTTCATGTGAAAAGTAGTCTCTTCTGAGCTATATCTTTTCAATTAATCAGTTGATTCAATTCATAAAACCACTGCGAATTATTTGTTTAGAAATTAAGCTCAATGACTCAATGATCCAGTTGCAGCATTTTACTGCTCTTTGAATTTCCTTTTCAGTCTGTTGGCTACACAAAGCTGTCATATGGCTTCAGAAGACTTGTAATATAGTGCACTTTCATGATAATTTGATGGTATGTTTGCATGCTTTTTAAAGCTTAAATATTTCAGTCATCATTCATTGCAATTTCATGGAAAAGAAGAAGAAAAACATTGTTGCATCGTTTTGGAACGACATAAAGGTGAATAAATAAAAAGAGCAGATTTAAAAATATTAAGAGATCGATTCCTTTAAAGATCTTTTGCAGTGATTGTGTCGCAACAGTTTGGCTTTTCATTGGGAACAGACATCGTTCCTGGTTAGGATGCTGTTTTAATCACTTTTTTATTAGCACCCTATTCACGTCACCTATTCAATTTTATAGCTTAATTTTACATTAATTACAATGTGCATATGTTTTATACTTGTTCGCTTGTTTGTTTACATCCCTTGCTGTGGAAGGTGATTGTAAATTCCAAGCCCAATTGAAGCAATATTGCGCATGTGAACATGTGTTTGTGTTTGTATTTTGCGTGTGGATACTGCCTGGGTCCCGTTTTTTCCTCCCAGTAGGTCTTCTCCACAGCAGCTGTGACTGTGGTCAAACAGTGCTCCATGGTGATAGTTGTTGGTTTGTGCCTGGGGGATGCAGTGGGGTCTCTGAGCTGGGGAGCTTCACAGCTCTCTGATTCCTGGCCAGCATTGTGTAATCACTCACAGTGGCGCTGCAAAAACAGCTTTCACAATCAGCTGGATGTCTCTCAGCGGGCCAGCACTCCAGCAGGGACCGGGAGAAGGGCATATTAGTAGAAAGAGGACAGCAAGGCACAAGGGACGGGCGTGTTGTGTTTATATGTTTGAGTTTGTATGAACGTTTGGGCATTAGTGAATTTGCACGTGTGTGAGATAGATAGAACTGAAGTTAGCACGGGTAAGCATGGGGGAGTGTGTTTAGGTGTGTGTGTGTGTGTGTGTATATATATGCAGAGGAACTGTACGTCCGCTCCAGCTGTGTTTAGGAATCTGACAGATTATTCACTACATTAATTCCCTTTATTAAGCCTCTGGGTCCAGGCCAAGCCAGTGAGAAGCGCTCACAGCTGTAACCCCCTCCATGCCACCAGCTAGCATATGACTGACTTTATGGGTGATATTTGGGAGCAAGACATTTATAGTTATGTGCTTGTGTGTACATAAATATATCTGTATTTCTTTGTGTTTTTTCATGTATTTGTGTGTAAACAGTGTGTGCAGGTGTGATCCACCCACATCTATATGCTGTTCTGTAGATATATTCTGTTTTCCTCATTAGAAATTAAACTTAAAATGAAACACACAAATGAATTATAGCTGACTGCTAATAGGAAATCGGAAAATACACATTTGATAATTAATTAAATCGTTCTATAAATAATGAAACAATTCATGAATAAAAAATAAATAAATTCTTCACATCAATGCAAATAGGTGTCTGTCTCATGAAGTCCAAGACCATTGTCATGACAGGACAGCGTGACATAATCAAAGCATACTTGAATCTGGCAACTGCTGTTTATTTGTTTGAGTATTAGATAAATGAGTGTCAGAGGCAAGCATGGTCTTTCAGCCCGTAAACACAAAAACCAGGGATCACTTCATTTTCTAGAGATCTGGCAACACTGACTGAGTGCACCCTTAAAATTTTAATAAAAATTCTGTCATCGTTTACTCACCATCATGTCGTTCCAAATCTCTTGGACTTTCTTTCTTTGGTGGAACTCTTACAGTAATGTGTTTTCCACAGAAGAAAGTCATACAGAACGACATGAGGGTGAGTAAATGATAGAGATAGTTCACCCAAATTTAAAGGATACATTTAAAGGGATAGTTTACCCAAAAAGAACATTTCTGTCATCATTTAGCCTACGTTCAGACTGTAGGTTAATGTGGTCCAAATCCGATTCTTTTGCTCACATGTGACTCATGACAGTGTGAACAGCACAAACCACGTGGAATCGGATCTTTTCAATTCCGCTTTGTGCCACTTCCATATGTGGAAAATTCGATACAGGTCAGATGTTTTGCAACCTCAGTCTGAACAGTCATATTGGAATTAATGCAACTTTTACGGCACTCTAGATCAACATTTGTCACAATTCTGCGCTCATGGGAGTCACTTCAAAGATTTTACATACCCGAAGTTATCAAGACAGTTGCAAAAGGTAGTCAGTGGAAGGAGAGTGATGTGTCAGAACTCAAGTATTACAGTGACAGCCCTAGATACAAGCAAAACATGAGGGCTCATATCATAAATTTTTTAAAACTCTGCTCTCTTTTTTCGTAACCTTGTCATGGTTTTTTATATTTCCTGCACACGTCATGGTTTTTTATATTTCCTGCACACAAATTTGCTGGCTTCGACAGATCTAATTACTTAATCCTCCCTGTTCACTTCCGTATGACAGCGTTCTGCGTGACGTCTTTTTTTATCGTTCTTTTGCGTATGCGGGTCAGTCCAGAACCGTGAACTGTTCACATTGGAATCTGATATTGACCATATTTAAAACAAACATGTGAACAGATACATTACTAAAGTGAATGAAGAATACGTAACTTAGAAAACAGTAATGAAACTGCAGGATTACGGTACAAAGCTGGAAACCCTGCTGGCAGTATTTTACCGTTAAATTACTGAAAAGTTGTAATTTAGATTACGGTATTGAAAATGTAAGATTACGGTACACAGCTGGAAACCCTGCTGCCAGTATTTTACCATTAATTTACAGGTACATTTTTTTACAGTGTACAAAAAAAATCAGATCTGAGCAATAAATCGAAATTTACCACTAAAGGCCCGTTCACACCAAGGACGATAACTATAAAGATAACGATAAAGATATAATTCTAAAAATCGTTCTCCATATTAAAGAATAACAGAGTTCACACCACAACTATAACGATAAAGATATGAGGAACGATATCGTTGGGATCACTTTCAGAAAGATTTTTTTTCCAGCTGTCGAATGATAAAACACTGACAGCCAATCAGAATCCATTCTAATTTAAAGGTCTCGCGCATTTAAAATGGATCTGGATCATCCGTGCGCGCGCGTGCTTAGAATAAAAAGACCGTTATCGGTCGTTGGTGTGGACGCATATATAGCTATCTTTATCGTTATCTTTATAGTTATCGTGCTTGGTGTGAACGGGCCTTAAGGCTCGCAGTGTGAACGTAGCCTTACTTATACCGTTATATCATGCCAAATCTCTTGGAAATCTGTTGAACACTGAAGTCTCTTATTTTATGTTTTGCAGAAGAAAGTAGGCCCTAGTCATTCAGATTTGGAATGACATGAAGTTGTTAATAGAATTTTCATTTTCAAATAAAATGTCAGATAACTTTCACACCTAACTTTTAATCTCTAATTGATCTAAGGCAAATTAGAATCATTATTCTTCAGCAACATCTTGCAAACCGACAATGTGGACTAACAAAAAGAATTACTAAAAATATGAATTACTAATTGATGCACCGGTTTATAAAAATTGTGGCAACAATCCTCCTACCCCAAATTAGAAAATGTAAATGTTTTGATATTCATTAAGAGTGGCTGACAGAGTCCATTTAAGTGAATATTCTGTGCAGAGTTGCAACCCCAGGAAGCTTGACGGAAAATGAACATGATTCTAAATATGTTTTCTCTCATATTAGAGGATCAATCCACTCTTATGACCACATGGAGGGAGAAGCCGAATATTCTTGGCCCTTGTGCAAAGAGCTTTCAGTGGCCTTGAAAATGTTCTCTCGTTGGCAGATGAATCAAAGTGCTGCCGTTCCTTTATGTATTGTGAAATATTTATCAAACGAGACAATACAAGGAGTGGCACAAATCATAAATATTAAGTAATATAAAAAATGCTAATGCAAAACACATTTTAGAGAGAGGGCAGCGTGGGGTCTCGCTCTCTCCGTAAAAAAGATCTGGGGAATAGATACATTAAAAAACAGTGGAAACCATGTGGCAATACAAACCATGGATCCGGTCTTTTGCAAGATGTTGCATGTTGATCATTACTGTAAAATGTCAGTAGGTGACCTTAAATGAAAGGCTAGCATTTTGGGATGGAGGCCCCTCTCTATTAGTGGCCCTCAGAGGCCGTTCTGAATGCATGTTCTGCCGAGGACTGTCAGAAGTACAGATTCACCGTGTGGTCAGGGGATAGATAGACTGACTTTCAAAAACATGTATCTTTGTTTGAGTGATCTGACATTGTCAACCAATGGCATGAGTTTTAAAACAATGGCAGGTGAGGAGGGCAAAAGAGGTTGGTAGGAGTCTTTTACAAAACTATTTGGAAACAGTAATTATTTTTGCTAATCTGTTTGGCGCCACTAGTGATGCAGAAATTACACACTTGTCTTTATGCATGGGTCACTGACTCGAAAACGCTTTCAACAATGTGGATTCATTCACTAAACACTGCTGTGTGTTTATTGAACTGTTGTGGAAAATCGATATCACATCTGCAATCGTGTTAATATTCATGAAAAACAAACTTGTTTGTGTGATATTGCTTAACTATTTGCATGTGATGCAAATATGAAAGACAAAAACTCATGAAAAACAATCTCAAACTTCATGAAAAACGATCTTGTTCATTTGATATTGCTTAACTTTTTCATGTGATGCAAAAATGAAAGACAAAAACTCTTGAATTTTGGGGGCATTCCAACTGGGTTGTTTTTTGGTTTTCACAAAGTGAGGGACACTACTCTAAAGTTTTTACTCTAGAGTTTGCTTACTGTAAAGTCACATTTGACCATGAGAGATTTTGCGAGATTTCCCATGTTCACAGTCAGGACTCTGGTTGTTTGTGAATGGAATCTGTAAGTGTTTAGTGTGCTGTCTTGGTCACATCGCGTTACTCCACAAGGAACAACACTTTTTTTAAATCATGTTTGTGGTCTCTTACATTTTTTTTGTTCTTGTGCCTTCAGAAAAACCTTCAGTGATTCTGTTTGTTATCATTAGCTGTCTTAAATTAAGCTCAATCATCACCTATTTAATCACTTTATTATCTAATTAACTTCAACACTGCTTCAGTGTTATTGTAACACTCTGTAGTGTGGACACATATGAACACTGAGCAGTGTTAATTTAACACTGAGGATGTGTCCACACTACAGAGTGTTAAAATAACACTGAAGCAATGTTGAAGAATTTTAAAATTACCTTTACTGTAAGTACATTGTATAAAGCTTTAATCTGAACAAAAGCATGTGGCTGACACCCATGTTTGAAAATTCATCACTTATACATACACCGCAAAGGCTGAGTGGCCTCTAGACACGTGTGACAGCATTCTACCCATGGACCAGAGCCAAGCCTGCGGCGGCAGATTGGCTGCAACCAGAGAGAGGGACCAGCTCTAGAATTTAATACCATCATAATGCTGGGCTTGTTTAGTGCCGCTAGCAAAAAGATCCAATATCGACACATGTCATTGCATCATCCATCAGCCCTGCTTCAAAAACCTCCTGTCTCTTTGATGCTGCTGGTAAAGTTTCCTTCAGTAGCATATCTGTGATAATATTTTAACATGTGATGGGTGCTGTTAAGATTTGGATTGGAGAAGTTGGTTTTGGACAGTAATAAGAGGCAGGTTGATTCCATTCTCTTAAAGTTTTTGAGAAATTATCTGTTTGATGAAAGCTGAGATGCTGTATAACGTACATACAGTAGAAGAGTCCACATGGCCTGTTCATCGGGATACCAAATACACCAACGTAATCAATGTTATAATTGTGTTCATTTGAAAAATCTATCTGGGATCCTGACTTTCCAAAACTTCTGAGCTGAAACAACCATAATGATTTTGCATTATTTTTGCGTATCTTAATCATATGGATGCCTGTTTTCTGCTTTAATAAACCGGTAATTGCAACTTTATATCTCACAATTGTGCCTTTAATTCTCATAATTGCAACTTTACATCTCAGGTGACTTTAAATCTCGGAATTGTGACATTTGTGACTTTGTCTTAGATTTGACTTTTATATTTCACAAAATCACTATATCTCGTAAACGTGAGTTTATGTCTCACAGTTGTGACTTAACTGTAATGGTGTCTACAATGTGAATTTACTGTATATCTCACAACTGCAACTTTGTTCCTCATAATTGGACTTTGATTCACAATGTGAATATATCACATACATCATATATGTTTGTTTCTTGCAACTTTTTCTCACAATCTGACTTTTACTTTTGACATCGTGACTACTTTGTGTTATCTTGCAATTGTGACTTTGTCTTACAAAGTGATTTTGTTTCTCGTAATTGCAGTGTGACACTATTTCAATTGAAACTTTGTTTCACTTGACTTTATATCTCACAGTGTGGCTTTATACCTCACCACCGACTCTTTTTTTTTTGGAAGCAACTTTATTTTATGGATCAGAGGTACCTGCACACTAGATGTGTGCTGTGCTGTACCACTGACCCCCATAAGCTTTTAAGGCAGAACAATATGCTTGTGTGTAAGTGCCATTTATTTCATGACTTTGCATCAAACGCTTTTTGTGTTGTAGCAACAAATTGCCTCTAATTGTGCCAAAATAGTTGCAAAGATACATAATCAATAGAGTAGTGCAGCTGTTTCCAAAGGAGCCTTTAAACACAGCTGCTGCTGCACCCAACGTCCCCCCTCTCTCTTCTGACTCGTCCTCCACCCATGTTTTTCATTTTCTGTTCGCTTTCAAAAGCTGTCACCTTAACAACAGGCCGTATAATAAGTCCCTGTTCCCTTATGAGCCCTGAACCCCAAAACCGCCCAGAGCCGGGTGCTGGTTTGCCCTTCTTTGTAGTATATGGAATTAAAGCTCTCCGAATGACTGTTTGAAAATGTTTTATTAAGGTTTGCGAAGCCCTTGGCTCCAGTTGGGAACAGGGGGACCATTGTCCCTGCATCTTGTAGAGGCTGCTGTTCAGCTTAGCAGTAGATTAATGTTTGCCTGTGATTTCTGTATGACCTGTAGTTGTGTGTATTTCTGTTTCTTACTTCTTTGCAGAAAGGATGAAGTTGACTCTGCATCCACCTTCTACTCTCTCTACCCCTCGCGCTCTGTTTTTCTTGCTTTGTTAGAATCAGCTGAAGCAGCATGTTGTTGTGTTGAGAGGAAACATGTGGTTTTTGTTAGTAGGGACTGGGTGTCTGGCACCATGATATGCACTTGGGGGTTGAAGGAAGATGGGAGGGGTTGGAGGGGTAATGGGACATTGAGATTGAAGACCCTGTAGGAGGATGGGAATCAAGGGAGAAACACATTGCCATTGTGACAGACAACCTTCTCCTTTCTATACACACGATCGCACTTCCCTGTGTTAATTTGCGCAAACCTACCTATAAGTAAATCAGAAATCAGCATACAACACACACATCACTGCAAAAATCTTTTTGTTCCCCTTTTTCCCCCCAGTAAAGCAAAAGGCATGTTGTCACTTATTACTGCACTGAATATCTTTCAGAATGTGTTTAAGTCAATTTTTGAATAGGCACGCAATTTAAATCTTGACAGGATAAAATAAACAGTTTATTGAACACACACTGACCTTTCGCAGGGCATGTTGTCACATTGAATACTGTCATTAAACTTTCCTGCAAAATGTAAAACAACTATGAAACTTAAAACAATTTATGAAAGAGCAAAAATGTAAAGGGTACAGTAAAATACAAAAATATGAAAACTGCTTTGGCTAACAAAATCATGTATGCCAGTGTGGATATATGAATTTTGTAATTTACCTCTGTGACAACTAGGTCTTGGATTAGGTTTATTTTTTCATACAATAATAGTTTTTCTTGTTTCAAGCTTAAATCTAAAATCATACATCTAAAGTTGCCTTTGCATAAAATAAGAGAAGGTAATATTTGACTGTTGGAAGAAAAAGATACTTAGTCTTTTCACTTGAATCCATTTTTCACTGTAAATGTCACTAAATCATACCAATACAAATTGTGAACAGCCATAAAGAGACTACAAGGTGATCATATAGTGAAATGTGTGTGTGGATATGTCTTTGCAGCTGGAGCAGATGCTGTTGCAGCAGTCAGGAGATTCAGACCAGCAGAGTGTGTATGGCGCAGAGCAGGGCTGGCTAAAAGAGGAAGGACGATCTTATAGGCTGAAGCTCCAGGCCTTTCAGGAGAGCCAACGCAGACAGGCTCAGCTGGTGCAGAAACTACAGGCCAAGGTTCACTGTTAGATGTGGTCTCATTCAACTTCAATTTTGTCAAAGATGGAAAGGATTATTTTAGGGGAAATTTTTTTTTCTGGGGAATGTACTTCTGGGATATTTATTTGATAGAGATACCATGATGATTTAATACAATTGAGAATGTGGTCCATCTTAAGTTGCAGAGTGAAAAGTGAAAATATGTGTCTATGTCTGCAGTTGCTCCAGTATAAGAAGCGATGTGGAAATCTAGAGCAGCAGGTGCTGGAGAAAACCTCCGAGTCAGAGAAGCTGAGGCTCTCGGTACGTTTCACTGGAGAACTTGACCGGGTTTACTTATAGAAGAACACTTTACTCCTTCAAATAAAAAATTTATTTGGACCTTTTTATTTCAAGAAATCTATCTGCTCTTTTGAGCTTTGTTATTGACAGGTGTTGCACTGTATTTTGGTCTGTCCATGTATTTAGCTCCAGTCGCACCTAGACTCCTCAGCACATCGTCTCCAGCGCTTTGATCAGGAACACAGTCTGGATGTCCAAAGTAAACTTGCACTGCTGGAGGGTGAGCAGAAACGGTGAGAACAAAAGTGATATGTGCCTCTGACAGTGAGAGGTGCAGAGAAACAAGTCGGCAGGCAGATCAAGGTAAAAGGAAGGGTAATGAGTGGGTCATCCAAAAAGTGTGGTAAGAATTTCTGTTTGGAACCAATGGAGAATTGTACATTTTGGGAAAATGAGAATGAAAAACCTCATAAAGAGTTTTTTTTTCTTTACAATTTTTTCCCTTTTGCCCTGTAAAAAAAAAAATCCAGCTTAAGATGGCAGTTATGTTTTGGCGAATGGTACCTGGTTTCCTGCTGATCTTTAGCTGGCGCAAGCTACTTATATTCCAAAAACCAGCCTGACCACCGAGCTAGTATACCCATCTTGTAGCTGATCCAAGATGGTCTGAAAGTTTGATGTCACACCAGCTGATGAATTAATGAACAGCTTGGTCTAGCTAATGACCAGATTGGAACAGATAATGACCAGCTTTCACCAGCTATTGAACTTCAGGAACTAGCTGATGACCAGCTTGGACAGCTGATGAAAAACTTGGACCAGCTAATGACCAGCTTAGACCAGGTAGTAACCAATTGGAACTAGCTTGGACCAGCTAATGTCCAGCTAAAGTTTGTTAGTTATGAGCTTGAACCAGCTAATGACTTATCTGGACCAACTTAAACCAGCAAATGAAAAACCATGTTCCACAATTGAAGTACAACCACTTAAAGGATTAGTTCACTTTAAAATGAAAATTAGCCCATGATTTACTCACCCTCACCTTCATATTTAACACGTTACAAAGTAAAATTCTAGCTTCCGGCCAAATGGCCATCTACTTGCCCCTAATGCGCAACTTAACTTGTGAGTCATGGCATAGCGTAAATATCAGCAGTACGTCGCATTACTCGCATCAGTTGCGCTTTATACTTAAGTGGAATCCATACGTTTGTTTGGCCGGAAGCTAGTTATTTTACTTTATAAAGTTTTAAATATTCATATTTTTCTTACACAAATTCATCGCTTTGCTTCAGAAGGCCTTTATTAATCCCCCGGAGCCGTGTGAAGTTCGTTTATGATGGAAGAATGCACGTTTTTGAGCTTCAATCTGTTGGTTGCAATCCATAAACTTGGAAGATGCAGCAATATAAAACTTGGAAGAGCCAGAATATTTTTTTAATATAACTCCGATTGCGTTCGTCTGAAAGAAGAAAGTCATATACACCTATGGCCTGAGGGTGAGTAAATCATGGGCTAATTTTCATTTGAAAGTGAACTACTTCTTTAAGCTTAATTCTCCAACAGGGTACTGATCTTTTACCATTCTTTTACTGAGAAACAAAACATGAGCAACATTTATCAGGAAGGCAATAGAGTTAATTAAAATAAAATATCCTAGTTGCCTACTTCAGTCCACACAAGCCCATGCTGGAAATGAATAGTAGGGGGTGTCAAAAACAAAAGTATCCAGTTTGTCAGACTTAATTATCGCAACCTTGTTCAGCATCTCAGCCAAATAGTTTTTACTGCACTTCATAAAAAGAGCTGGCCAACCTACTGTCCCAGACGCCAGCCTTTAAAAGAACAAGATTTACTGTGCCACTCACCCCTAATTGAAACAGTTATGGCAAACTCTTGGCCGTATGCTTGCCAAGCTCTCATCCATTTTTTAAACCTTAGTGCCTCTGTCAAAGAGCGCACTGCAAAGTGCAGTTCATCCGATCATCTGTGGCTCTGCAGTCTTGTAACACAATGTATTTAATTTTCTATGGCAGAAAAGTCAACTATGCCAAGGCTCATGAGAATTTCATTGCATGCCACAATTAACTGAGATTCAGCAGGGCAGAAATGTTGCATTGTGAATTAATGCTAAGCTGTCTGCCTTGGCATTAAGTTTTCTCAGAGGGGCACGAGCTGCAGAATTAGGCCAAAACACAGAATCATAAAGCAAATCTACTTATTGAAAATGATTAAACACATTCTCATAGCTTTTTTATTGTGTCTTTCTCTGTTCCTCACCCCTTTGATAATCGTTTCGTTCGCTGCCTCACACCACCCTGGCGTCAATCTTTGTATGTAACTGGGTGGATTCTGCCACGAATGATGTAAATAACCCTGTAAACTATTTGACAAGCAAATCTGGTGGCAATTAGGCTGGAGCTGACATGGACTTTATAAAACTGTCACGCACATTCCCCTCTAAGCGTGGCTGGCAACGCACAATGTGACGTGGGTCTTTATGAGCCTGTAAACATAGAAGCTGATAGAGGCCGTGCAATGGAGGGGGGTGAGATCATGTGTGAAGTTTAGAAAGAACATTTGGCTTGTGGCTTAACAGGTGGAGGTGCTGGGATACAGTGCTCTGAAGTTGATCCATATATTTCACAGGTGTTCTGGTTTGAGCCAGGTCAACGCACTGCTTCGGGAACAACTTGAACAAGCCAATGAAGCCAACCAGGCCCTGACAGAGAGCCTGCAGAAGGCACAAGAGGAGGCAGAGCAGAGGGACACACGACTCAGGAGGGAACTTGAGGTGAGAAGGAGGAGGAAAAAAGAGACAGAAGGAAGGAAGGAGAGATCTGTAGTGTATGTTTTTTTATCCAAATCCACAGTTTAAGGAAAATCTTTCCTTAATCCAACCCAATGAAACTCAACTCTGGAACTTGTGGAATTCCACCCTGGTGCCTGTTTTGTCAGTCTGGACACTGTCTTTGTTTTAAATCATTGTTGTGATTTTCTCAGCTGTTGTTTCCTGTGAAAACATTCCAGTCGTTTGGAAAAAAGAGCGAGAATTCATTGCTCGGTGCAAACATCTGGTCGTAAGAAGAAGCTCATGTAGTTTACAGCCACATACAGTCAAGAAAGGTTTACTGTACTGTTTGTGTATGAGTCTATGAGTGTCTGTGCCTAGAAGTCCAAATCTAGGTATGTGCTTGTACTGTATGTGTGGGTGCATTCATTATTTTTCACATGGAGACATCTTTAATCTCACACTCTTTGCCCCCCCCCCCCCCCCATTACCAAACCTGCCGACCATATGGCCGTGTTGCTCTCCCGCAGATGAATACCTCCCGAAACAGCCGTGAGCAAGCCCGTGTGCGATCTCTGTGGCGCCAGGCTGCCTTCCTAAGGAGCTCTTTCACTCAGCTGCGGGCCTTCACTGACAGGTGAGTGTAGCTTGTGGCCAGAACCTCTTTTCAATTCCACAACCATTTATCCCCACTTGGGATCAAAGCAGAGTGGGTCACCTGGGTCACCCCTCACCCATCCTGACTGCATCGTCAAGGGAAATGTGATGGTTTAGATTGCCCTTCAGATGAGCCTTGAGCCATCCATCAGAGCCAAGCTTGATGAGGGCTCGGCCTGTGTAAATGCTGTGATCATTGTTGAGTAATTTGCTGTAATGTGGATTACTCAACACATGGACAGCGGAGAAAATGTTCACGACCCTTACTCAGACACGACACCGTTCAAAGAGTTTATTCCCAGATCACAATATAGTTTCGGCCATCTGGCTCTCGTCAGTTTTGAACGAAACACATTTCCTTGGGAACGTAAGGAAATTGTTGTGTAAGGAAATTTCATTGCTCCTGCTGGTTGTAACAGTTGTTTTGTGCTTTACAGGAGTCTGTCGGACATGCGAGCCGAGTGTACGGTGGCTGGCCGTCGTCTTCATACAGCCTGTGTGAATCTGGAGGATAGCATCAGCCAGCCTTGTTCCCCCGCTAGCAGCGGAGTATCAGCACTAGAGAATCAACTAAGAGACAAGCTGAGAGAGGCTATGCAGCTGCAGGCCCGCTTTGATGCAGAGAAAGTAGAACTTAACTCCAGGTACAACATGTCTGTCTGTTTACGCACACGTCCCATTCATTTTTCACCAATGATATACAAGTGTCATCATGCTTGAGCAGCATGCTGTAATAAACATGTACGGTATTGGCAGCTGAGGCTAAATTATCGTATTCAAAGGATTTCGCAGTGTCATAAATTTCAGCACATATCCCAATGCTTTGAATTGAAGTATTGATGTCCTGAACTCACATCTCCTAGATGACTCATTGCGCATTGTCCTGAGTGCTGACACACAGGGAAGGTCAGCATGGATTGCCTCATCTATCCAACTATGTGGCATGCCAAAACCAGAGAGAAAAAGTCTCTCTTTATTTGCCGTTCAGTATCCACTATTTTTCTTCAATTACTTGTATAATGTGTCAGTGGTCTATGACACTTTCTTTTGAGAGCGGATCCATGGATCTGACAGTGCAGGAATGGGGTCTTCTGATGAATGGAATCATTGCTGCTTCTCTCTTCTACATCTTTTCATCAGTGACAGTTTTATAATGGAGAGAGCAGAGATCACTCTCCATTTTGATATATGAACTTTTAGCTGAGCTTTATTACAGAGAGAAGAAAGGGCCATAAACAAATGAGGATCAAATAAGTGCACTATAGAATGTTTGATCATTTTGCCTCAACCGAGTTAATGTTACACACATGCACATTTTTTTATATATATTGTGATAGTATGTGTGTTCATGTTCAGAACCTCATACTTAAAGTCGGTGCCTATTTCAACTTGCAGAGTACAACATTGAATAAGGGTGTGCTATTTTTCATAAAGGAATAGTGCACACATTTTTTTTTATTCTATCATAATTTACACACCCTCATGTCACTGCAAACCTAGTGTATATGACTTTCTCTCTCTCTTTCTCTCTTTCTATCTTTATTTTCAATTACAATGAATGTGAGCTGATGCTTTGAACCTTCAAAAGAAAACAAAAAACAAGAATTGAATTCTGAAGCTAAATAGACAAAACAGACAAACATTTAAGTTGTTATTCACTGATGATCTTCCCTTCCTGTGAGCTATAGCAACTGGATCTTTGGGAATCATATCAGTCTGATTTGTGAACTAATATCTCAGCCCTGTTTTGTGAACCAGATCAATGGATAAATTAAAACAGTTCAATATTGAATTGGACATTGCTACTTATCACATAAATGTGTCAAAGAGAGCTTCTATGGATGCCAAGATTTTTAGAGAATGATGGCCTAATTTCAGTCTGTTCCTCACAAATCTTTCACATGACTTCAGAAGACTTGGAACATTGCAGAAGACTTGGAACACTGCAAACAAGTCATATGATCCATCCATATCTAGCTGCTAAATATGTGTTAGCCATTCACAATGTCAGAGATGGGTAACTCTCTAGAGAGACCCGCTTTATTTATTCATTTATTAAGATGGATCGTATTTATCTATTTACTATGCTACACATGACATGATCTATACATATATGTTTTGTTTGTTTTATTATTTATATTTAATGCTTTAGGAACATTGTGATACACAGTCATGCTAATAAAGCTTTGATCCAATTTTATGATACTTTAATATTATGATATGGAAAGATTAACGTGCATATTTGTGCAGAATCCTGGAACTGGGTGAAATGGTGAAGCAACTCCGAGCACAGAACAGTGACAAGGAGAGCAATCTGGCAGCACTGCGGAGCAGCTTGGACAGGATGGTGAGCAGTGATACGGTAGAATAATGGTGTTGCTAGAATCATTAATTGGGAAGGATAGTCTTGATAAACTCTATCACTTCCTTAATTGTCTGGATGCAGTTGTCTTGTCTGGTGTGCTGTTCAAGAAACTTCACTTTGACCTGAATGCTTTTCTGCACAGGAAATAAATCGGTCCGAAGACAGAACCGAGAGGGATGCCTTGCGCAGCGAGATCAGCAGTCTGCAACAGATACTCCACAACATTAATCAGGTTTACTGAACGTGATTATGATATTTTGGGCCAGATGTACTTAACATGACAAGAGTTATAGATATTAGTGTAAATCAAGAGAAACATAATGCAGAGGGGCTGCTTGAAAAGGGTAATGGATTTTGAAATCAAATCAAATCTTGCGGTAACTACATTCATTAATGATAAAACATTGTGATATTTCAAAAATATTTATTCATCTCTTGTTTTCTCTGTTAGGTGGTTTGTGGAGAGGGTTCCTCAGAGTCATCAAGAGAGGAGCACCACTCTGTTTCAGCAGGATCTATTTCCTCTTCTCAACGAGACAGCATTCTGATAGCAGTGCAGAGAGCCCTCTTACAGCGCCAGGCACAAAATCAGGTTTTCAAACCTCCTGTACACCATCCTTAAATGACACCGGTGTCAACACCCCTAAATCATGGATAAAGGGGGAACTATATATATATATACACTCACCTAAAGGATTATTAGGAACACCTGTTCAATTTCTCATTAATACAATTATCTAATCAACCAATCACATGGCAGTTGCTTCAATGTATTTAGGGGTGTGGTCCTGGTCAAGACAATTTCCTGAACTCCAAACTGAATGTCAGAATGGAAAAGAAAGGTGATTTAAGCAATTTTGAGCGTGGCATGGTTGTTGGTGCCAGACGGGCCGGTCTGAGTATTTCACAATCTGCTCAGTTACTGGGATTTTCACGCACAACCATTTCTAGGGTTTACAAAGAATGGTGTGAAAAGGGAAAAACATCCAGTATGTGGCAGTCCTGTGGGCGAAAATGCCTTGTTGATGCTAGAGGTCAGAGGAGAATGGGCCGACTGATTCAAGCTGATAGAAGAGCAACTTTGACTGAAATAACCACTCATTACAACCGAGGTATGCAGCAAAGCATTTGTGAAGCCACAACACGCACAACCATGAGGCGGATGGGCTACAACAGCAGAAGACCCCACCGGGTACCACTCATCTCCACTACAAATAGGAAAAAGAGGCTACAATTTGCACGAGCTCACCAAAATTGGACAGTTGAAGACTGGAAAAATGTTGCCTGGTCTGATGAGTCTCGATTTCTGTTGAGACATTCAGATTGTAGAGTCAGAATTTGGCGTAAACAGAATGAGAACATGGATCCATCATGCCTTGTTACCACTGTGCAGGCTGGTGGTGGTGGTGTAATGGTGTGGGGGATGTTTTCTTGGCACACTTTAGGCCCCTTAGTGCCAATTGGGCATCGTTTAAATGCCACGGCCTACCTGAGCATTGTTTCTGACCATGTCCATCCCTTTATGACCACCATGTACACATCCTCTGATGGCTACTTCCAGCAGGATAATGCACCATGTCACAAAGCTCGAATCATTTCAAATTGGTTTCTTGAACATGACAATGAGTTCACTGTACTAAAATGGCCCCCACAGTCACCAGATCTCAACCCAATAGAGCATCTTTGGGATGTGGTGGAACGGGAGCTTAATGCCCTGGATGTGCATCCCACAAATCTCCATCAACTGCAAGATGCTATCCTATCAAAATGGGCCAACATTTCTAAAGAATGCTTTCAGCACCTTGTTGAATCTATGCCACGTAGAATTAAGGCAGTTCTGAAGGCGAAAGGGGGTCAAACACAGTATTAGTATGGTGTTCCAATCCTTTAGGTGAGTGTATATATATCTTCTTTTTTTTTTTTTTTAAGCAAACCAACTAGCCCAATATAGCAACATTGGCTCAACCAATGGTTTGGTTTTGTGGCAGGACTGTTTGTTTTCTGGAAACATATTTTCTGTTTAGTGCCGCTAGTGGTACAGAAATAACACACTTTAAATATGAAAACTAAATATGGTTTCATAACATCATTAGGTCGCTAATTGTTTCTCTCTAATAGTTTACTCTGCTATCACAAAGAGTATGTAATTTCAGTACACAACTAAATGACAATATCTATCCACCCAAAGGAACTGCAGGCACGTCTGGAAGCTTCCCAAGAGCAGGTTGCCACCTTGCGAGATCAGCTACATGTGGGGGAAGATGAAACCAGAAGCCTGGAACAAAGAATACGAGAACTGCAGCAAGAGAACCAACTATTGGAGAGAGCTGAGGAGGACAGCACAAGAGATGCCCAGAGATACCGCACCTCACTGGGCATAGTAAACAGGTAGAGTCTGCTACTGATTGAATTATGCACTTTAATAAAGGATGCCATTGTTCAATCCCAAAGTAACCTGCACAAAAGAGTTTCTAACTGAACATTGTACCCTCTACTTTTACATCAGTATTTTTCTATAGAGCGGTTTAGTCATGACATCATTTTGTAGGGCCAATTCAGAAAGCTTATTAATAGATGTCTGTGTGTATTAGACATGAATTTACATTTGATATATCAAATGTAAAATCATGTCCCAGTTACACTTAATATTGTCACATTTTCATGGTTAAATAAACATTACATTAAAAAAGAGAAACCAAATATTAAAAAAATCTATTTTATATTCATTAACTATACTATGCAATTAATGTTTTTTATTTATTAAAACCTTGTATAAATCTCATCAAGTTTTACATTTATTCCAGAATAATAACTAAACACAATAACAATTTAAACAATATATTTTATTTGTGAACTGATGTTCAGCTGTTTTTTTTTAATAGTCAACTTATTGTCATCAGTCATCAAGCTTGGTAAACACTGATCACACTGCACAAAGATGTGCCTTTAATTTCACCAAGCTGATTGCTCACTAAAAAAAACCCCACAGTCATCATGTTTTTTTGGCCATTTCAAGTGTGCTTTTGATGTGACAGAAAACAGTGATATCTAAGTGGCTGAGTTTTTTACTTATTAATTAGTCTTCCCATTAACGCCATCATTTTGTTCATTCAGACCGATTTGCGAAAGCGCAAGGATACAAGAGGCGGGATTTATCGCGCAAACCAATCATATCCAATCATATCCAATCACATCCAATCATATCCAATCATATCCAACCATAACCAGTCATATCCAATCCATAGCTTGATTGAGGGATTGCCTCCTCTCATGTGAATTTCCCCCATTCATTCTTATTTACCTCCCATCAAACCCACCGCACACTTTAGGGCCTGTTAAAACTCAATGGGCTCAGGGGAGGCAAGAGAGACGTGGACTCCTGTTGTAACTTTACCTGCTAGTCTTAAGTGTTCCTTTGGAAAAACGAGTGACTTGTACAATTTTTAATGTCACATTTTATAATATTTGCGTTGTTTTATTTTTGTAATATGGATTATTTTCTCCAATTTTTTAAGGAGGCACTGCCTCCCTTGCCTCCTTGGAGGAAATGGTTCTGCAACAGAGGTTCATGATTTATGATTCTCATTCATCAAGCATTCAAACTCACATCTTTTTAGTAGTTGTAGTACAAATTTAGTGGAACCCAAATTTAGTCTAAATTTAGAGGCTCAAACTAATGCATATAGCCCAAAGGCTTTAAATTTGGTAGGGACAATAGGGACATGTCTCTACCAATATCAAACAACTACTGCATTTTCCCTAACAATAATTACAATATATTCATATATAGCCACTGGTGTCCATCAGTATCTTATGGGTTTTATTGTTTTATTTAACTTTTAACCAGGAAAAGTCTCATTGAGATAAATCCTTTTTTTGTTTTTTAAAAGAATCCCTTTTAAAAGAGCGTCCTGGCTCAAATTTAGTTCTCTACTCTCAACTCTCCTAAACAAGTTTTGAGTATATAAGGATAATGGACTTAGCTGCACCTTAAATGGGTCATACCTTTGACATTACCTGAGAAGTTAAACTAATATATTAGAACCCCCCCCCCGCTCATTAAATAACATGCATTTATTGCATGGATGGAGCAAGAACATAACTTAAGTATTTAAAATGCACTTGCACAGTTCAGTTAAATTATAAAGTTTACCCTCTGTTAAACTGAATGTACTGTATAAAGCAGAACTGTTTTCTAAAATATCTAAACAATTAACAACATGGATGTGATGTACAGCGTCATTATGACGGTTAAGCCAATGTAGACTAAAAACCTGAATAATGATTTTTTCAGTTGCTGAAAACTGTTTTTATGTCCCCTCCAATGTCAAAATCAAACCTACATCCTTGAACCGCTACATACCCCACCACAACTGTCCCTTTCTTTCTCCCTTCCTAGTGAAAAAGGAGAGTTTGAGAGGCAGTTCTTAGCCCTGAAGCAGCAGCTGGAATGCGCACAATCAGAACAGGAAGGTTTGCGAAGCTCCTCTCTGGATGTTCAGAGGCAGAGAGACCTCCTCAGGCAGCAGAGGGAGGACCTGGAGAGGCAGCTGGCTCGAGAGCGCACTGAATCTGAGAGGGGGTACGGCATTGCGAAACCTTAAACCCCTTGACTTCCTTCTTGGCCCTTGTTTATTTCCCTGTCCTATTGTTTACAGTCAGTATCACTAGCACATGTTGTCCTTAAAGTAGCCTTGAATCAAGACAGAATAGTATTTTTTTTTTTAAATCCATTAAACATGAAGATGCATAATTCATTTATTTTACTGGTTAGGTCAATGGTAACAACCTGTTATTATGTACTGTATATGGATAAGAATGGTTTTGGATGTGATATTTAACCTCAAGTCTTTTTTTTTTACTGCTCAGATGAGGAAACGTCTTTGAGGAGTGTGTTTATTGAAGGATATCTGCTTGTATATGTTTGTGTACACGAGTATGTGCATATACCTATGCGTTTACATTAATACTATGTTTTGTTTGTGTGTACAGTTTGTCCTGAGGCTGATTTGGTTGTTCTGCAATAGTGTGCTTAGGTTTCCATTTGTTTTTGTGCTGTCTTGCCTGTATCTACAGATCGAAATGTCTTGACAATTTGTGTGAATTGTTTTGTACAGACGACACACTCTGGAGCAGTTGGAGATGAGACACTCAGATGTGCGTAAAGAGCTGGTCACACTAAAGGAAGCTCTGAGTCAGATGACATTACAGAAAGAGGTTCTAGAGGACGAAAAGAGCAGTCTCGCACAGGCTCTCTCTAGGGTACTGCTTTACACATTCACACAAAATGCACATTCACTAACCTGCCCACTTCTTCACTCATCCATTTACTCCCACTCATTCGTTCCATCACACTCACTCACCTGCTCACTTATTAATTCACTCACTCCATCACTTTTTCATACACTCACACATTTAAATTTTTCCAACAGTCACTCACTAACATATTCTCTCTCAAAACGCTCATTCACTCCATTTTTTCACTGTCACTCCATAACACATTCTCTTCAACCACTCATTCATTAACTCCCTTCCTCACTTTTTTATTCACATACTGTATTTACATCATTAATTCATTTTTTCATTCACATATTCACTCATTCATTCATCTTAACAACACCTGATCTAAGTCTGTATAAAACTGTTCTCACCTCCATGTTCCTACAGTGAATTACATCCAGTCATAAAACTGTTTACCCAGTTTTGCATTATTTATCCATTAAGTAAATACAGAGTTTTTTCCCTGTCAAATGTCCAACTCAGTTGTTGAATTACTGGAAACTCAGTTTACTTTGACCTTGGGTGAGTTATGTAGCTCTGCTTATTTGTAGTGGTTTATATTTACCATGTAAAACTTCCTTTGTAAGATTTTTCATCACTTGCTCTGTCTAGCTTACAGTTTTTCCACACTTCCTCAGTTTTGCCACAGGTCATTCTGGGGACAAAATTTAATGGTTGAACTCCAGTACTATTAAACAGCTCTGAAAACATATTTTACCCTGACCGCTGATTACAAAATAAATGCCGGTTACGTGAACTTGGTAGCTAATGATTGTATGTAGCCAAACTTCCCACTGATGTTTGTACTGCCTCCCTATAGGCCGAGGCCCAGAATTCTGAGCAGGAACTGGCGCTCACTAAACTACGAAGTGAAGATGCAGCGCTACAGGACTCCCTGGCCAAGATGGGAGCACTGAGTGAGGGATTGGCTAAAGATAAAGTCGAATTGAACCGTCTTCTCCTACAGGTCAGCGTCATGGAACTGGATAGTGTGCATAGTGTTACTCATTATGTTTGTTTGTTTTTTTACGGCCAACTATAGCCAATTAAGTATTCTATCTTGAATAATTCTTTTTTTTTATAGTTAACTCATTCAGTTCCTTTTCAAGGAAAGAAAATACGATTTGTGCAATTTGTGGGGATGACAGTCATAGTGGAATATATGTGTGCATATAAAACACGGTGGACACATTTTCCTTCCAGCATGTCACGCAATTTGAAATAAATGCTTTTATTATTCTCATGTGTAAGTTGCTTTGGTAAAAGCATCTGCTAAATGAATACATTTAAATGCAACATAAAAGTATTTAAAAAATAATAAACAGATTCTGTATTTTCTAACTGAATTAAATCGCACATGGCCAAAATCTACACAGGGAAAGTCTAGCCACTTTTCCACCGTCGGGTCGAACGGTTCTAAAAACAGTAATGAACGGTTCCAGTTATATTTCCACTTGAGCCTGTTTCAGCACAGCTCAAATACAAACTGTTCTCGGCCCCCAATTTTCAGCATGGGTGACTAACGGTTCTTAACACGTTCTGAACCGTGATGATAGAATGCGTGTAGTGACATCGCAAACTCAGTATTGGTCACTTGTCATCCACACTGTAGAAAATGAAACTATCCGTACCGGCTTGGCCGGATCAGCATGGGATGGAACTGTTACGCAAAGAGAACGGTTGTGATATTTAATTGAAGTAATTTTTGCTTATTAGTGTGGTTGAATTGGATCATCGAAAGGTCGGCAGCAAAGACACTGGTTAATAAAGTGAGATATATACATAAAGTATATTTGTGTTATTTAACATATTTAATTATTGCAGTTTTGCATAATATTCTGAGTTTGCATTTCACTGTTTTTATTCATTTTGAGGAATGCTGAATCTGTTTTTCTGCCAGTAAGATGAGTAAATGCCTGCTCACATTTAGTCTAGAATGGCAATAAACATCATGTTTAGTTTACACACGACAGCGCACACAACGCCTCTGCACTTACTTCCGATTTCTCTCAACTTAGGGACAAAAGATGTGTCAGTAAATAAATGGGAAAACAAAGTAACTTGTGTTACTTATTTGAAAAAGTAACTCAAATATTTTCTTGTGAATTTAAAAGTAATGTGTTACTTTACTAGTCACTTCAAAAAGTAATCTGATTACGTAACTCGCATTACTTGTAATGTGTTACCCCCAACACTGCCAACACAGCTATTTCAGGCATCCAAGACCAAGTAATCTGTTTGAGTGGGGAAATCCTGAAATCCCCAAAACTGCTTGCCATATTCACATTTAAATTACATATTTCAAATCAGCAGCAAAGTGTGACATAAACTGTCCTATAAATGACTCTACCAATTGGTGATTGGCTATTTTATTTAGAAGGCAGGACTTTTACCACCATATTCATGTTGCACATTCTCACATTCAAAGTAATGTGGGTGAACTGTCTTGGTATAGCTAGTCTTTGACACAACCCAACGCAAATGATTTAATAATATAATAATTTTCCCATAAGATGGACTTAAACTTTCGAGTTTTTTGACGTGTTTGAGGGTTGTTGTTTTTTTTTGGATGAGATATTTCTATGGTTGAATGTTATATGTTTTCATAAACAGTTTATTCAAAGTAATAACAAATGAATAGCCTTAAATATATTCCATTAACTTTATCAGTTAACTTGTTTGTTTTGATAGCCCTCATTTTTTTCCGATTTATATTTTACATTGGAATGAAAGCTTAATTTGTTTATGGCGTACATTTTGAAACAACTTTTCCTGTGAAGCTGTTTGACAAAGGAAGAGCCTGGTATGGACACTAACATAACAGAATCCACATCACAACATATGATGGCGACCTGCAAGGATGGTCTTTTCATATTTATCATCATATTTATCATAAAGATATTGTTTTTGATCTGTCTGCTTCCAGGCCGAGGCCGAAAAGTCAGAGCTTGGCGAACGCAGGCGGGAGGCAGAGCAAGAGCGAGCGGCAGTCAGAGAGGAGCTAGCGCGACTTCAGCAGGAGCTATTAGACCTGACAGCAGAGAAGCGTGGTCTGGAGGCCTCAAACATTCACCTCCAAGAGGCCCGAGTGACCCTAGATGCAGAGTACAACATCCTGCAGAGGGAGAAAAACTCAGCCCTGGAGCAACAAGCCCAGGTCAGCCGCTCTCATCCTCACAAAACGAGTGGGCGTGTGCCTCATTACCCAGCATGATTCACAGCTCTCAGCTGTGCTCTGATGGGTCTTGTTGTCACATTAAAAAGGCAAGGGAAGATATTGGACCCATCTGCCATGGTACTCAACACCTTCCTCTAAGAGTTCCAAATATGAATCTTGGCCCAAGTGTGTGTTTTATGAGTGGCAAAGGAATTGAATGGGGGAGGCGAAGGGGATCTTGAGTACAAATGAAGGACAGGAAGCCTAGAGAGATAGATATTACAGACGGGCAACATCACAGTGAGAGAGAATGAGTGAGAAAAGCCGTAAATCATAAGCTTGATCTGTCTGCTAGCAGCTTTGCGACAGACAGTGTGGAATTCTCTTTTGTCTACACCTACAGTCATGTTTTACAGAGGTGTCACTATGTTAAAACTGTAGTGTTTTTAAGTTGTCATAAATCACTGGATCTTAATGCCATCTCCATTGTTTACAGTCTTGAAGATATTGTAAGTTATTAGTACAGTACATTATTTGCAACATTTCCCTGTTTAACTTGCTGCTTTTTCAGTTGACCTGCTTGGCAGTAAAGTGAACTAAAATTTCCTTTGGTTTGCTAGCAAAATGGTTTAGTGCAGGCTCAGTGGGGAAAGTTTTAACATATCAGGAAAATATTTGGACAGCATGCTGTTCCTAAATGGTCAGTTACTGGCAAAATCCAGGATCTGACGTGATTGACAATCCACCAAATTATTAGTTATTGTCTGAGTGATTCATAATCATGACGTTGATTTACTATCAGCCAACAGTGGATTTCCTGTCCATTTCTTCTGAATGGAAATGTTCTTTCTTGTCACAAACAAAAAGGTATATGTGAACGTTCATATATAAATGCTTCCATGTACATGTTTTGTGTAGGTCAGTAAGCAGAAGCAAGCCATGCAGAAACAATTAAGCGCATGTCGTAGAGAAATGGAGCTGAGCGCTGCCTCGCTGCAGAAGACTTGCAAAGAGAGAGATGAACTGGCAAGAGACAAAGCCAATCTCACAGTGCAACTCACCTCAGAGCAACGTAAATCCAAGGCCCTGGCCCAAGACCTGGCCGCTCTGCGGTGAGTCAATGTGTGTTAGTGTTTTAGTGCAAGTAGGATTTGGTGTATTAATGTGTTTATATGGGCTAAGTGTTTGTATTTATGTTGGAGTTTGAGGTTGGCAGGGAAAGTAATTATCAATTGGGCCTTTTCAATCATGTAGCTCTTCCTAGTTTCACTAAGTCTCTTCTGTGAGAGTATCACCGTGAGTTTAAGCCTGTGTGTTTCTGTGTAAATCATCTGCAGAACATCTCATCTGTCTTGAAGGATGTTAGCTAAAGAAACAACCTTTTAAAGATGTTCATTAACTACAATAAACACAACCCATTATTATTATTTTGTATTTTTTCACCATCTCTTTTGCTTTTTCCATTACTAAGGGTTGACAGAGAGTCTCTAGAGTCAGGCCTGTTGGACAGGCAGGAACTGGCCTCATCGCTAAAGGCCGACCGGGCTAGGCTAGAGGAAGAGAACGCTAGTCTACAGCAGGCTAACGAGACTTTGACGCGTGAGTCTCTCCAGGGAGCCTCTATCCCTCTCTCATTGACTTGGCTGAGCCTACTGGCCATTGGGCCCCAGCTATAGTCCACAAGGGGCCCATATATTTAGCCCAGAACTGGAGAACAGCTGAGGGGTCAGCCGAGATTCTCTCTAGAGCTTAACAAAGTCCCCTCACAGATAGCATCCAAACTGTACTATTTATGTGTTGGTGCTGTCACCATATATCGTGTAATGATGATTCCAAAGAGCATTATATTTTCATGTATCCAGCATGTGAACTCAGTGTGTTCCTAATGTATGTTTTCATTACAAAGCATGTTTCTCCTCTGAGTATACTTGTTCTTCTCTTTGCACAGGTGAGCTGTCTAGTATTCACGGTGAACTAGAGCAGCAAATGTCCCGGGCTTTGCAGGAGAAACAGGCTTTAGAGTTAAAGCTTGCCCTGGCCGAGAGAAACGCACAACAAACCCTCATAACAACACAACAAAGCCATCAGGAACAACTGCATACTGAGCGAAATCGCAAGGTATGTGTATTTGTGAGGGGTGTGAATCTTTGGTTTGACAGCGTATCAGTACAATTTATAATTGAGTTGATTTAGTTCAGTTTTTTCGTACAAATGATTCATGTTTTAAGTCATATTTGTAGATTACTGCATATTAATCTAGAGTTTCTATGCATTAAGCAAAAAAAAAAAAAAAACATGTCTATGCAACTGTCACAGCAGAATATTACCCAACAGTCTATGTGGCATTATCTACCTTATTTTTTTCAATGCATAAGTAAGCTATTTTCTGTGAATGTGCGGGACTTCCAATTCATTATCCACTATTACTGCTGTATGTTAATACCTAAAAGAATAATAAAGTATTGTAAACGGTAAAACAATTTGCGCTACAAACCAGTGTGTTTACAATAATAAATTAAAGTAATATGATAACCATAACATTTGTTCTTGGTTCTTGCTTTGTTGACATTAGTAAACTACATTAATTAACATGAACTAACAATGAAAAATAAATACATTTTATTAATTTATTAATCTTAGTTAATTTCAACATTTACTAATACGTTATTAAAATCAAAAGTTAACATTATTAAATGGACCCATGAGCTAACGAGCTAACAATGAACAGTTGTATTTTCATTAACTAACATTAACAAAGATTTAGAAATACTGTAACAAATATATTGCTCATTGTTAATGTTAGTACATGCACTTACTAATGTTAACTAATAGGACCTTATTGAAAAATGTTACCATGATAACAAATAACGGTTTGTACAGTAACATCAAGCAGCTTAACGGACTGTTTTTGTAAAGCTAAAATAACTGGAAGCAGCTGACACCGGAAGCCTCGCACATTCAAGTTAAAAATGGCTGCACCCGCACTTATGTTAAAAAGTAAGGACTCAGAGGAGGACAGCAAGGGCTTAGGATGGCATTTTGGACAGGGTTATGGAGTGAACTGCTGTACCCAGCAAGCAATACAGCTCAGTATGCATAGTGTTAGTGTGTTTATTTTAGACATGTAAAGTGAGAACTGCTGTGTATACAGGACGACGATGCAAAAATGATTTAGTTTTGTCCTTTTTCCATTACAAATATCAAAAATTCTTAAATCAAGATACATTTACTTCAGAAGAAAAATGACTTGATCCTTAAAACAAGAAAAAAATATCTGAGAATGAAAAACAATTTTGTTTTCCCTTTAAATTAAGTTGATTTTTCTGACCACACTGAACTCATTTTGCAAGTCATTTTGCATCTCAAGTAAATGCATCTTGATTTAAGAATGTTTAGATATTTGTAATGGAAAACGCTACAAAAATACTGAGAAAGTGTATCAGTCCATTAGAGAAATTCTGGCAAGAGGAAGCGATTGAAATGCAATAACCCTAAACTGTAAAACTCTCCTGTGGATCAAGAGAGTATTTGGATGCTTATTACACATGCACCTGTCTTGTGTATCTCAGGAGCGCATGCGTGCGGACTTGTGTGCACAGAGGGAGCAGGCAGAGTCGCAGCTGCGGGCTAAGTGCGAGGAGCTGCGCATGCAGAGTCGTGGAGTGCTGCAACAGCTGCAGGAAGAACTGGCCAAACTGCAGCAACACTGTACAGAGTCCCTGCTGCAGGCCGAGAGCCATAAACAGCAGGTGTGTGTGTATCTGTCTCAGTCGAAACCTTTTGACAACTTCCTTTAAATCTGATCAAAAGGCGTGTCTGTAGCCCCAAATAGCCTTAAACCTATCTGCAGCCAGAACATGGGGTAGATGGCATCATTGTAATTTTGTTCCACTGCATTAACTGAGTTGACTGTGCTTGATTGGTAGGTTCTGTCTGAGAAGGAGGCAGAGAAGGCTGCTCTTACTGAGCGCATAATCATCCTCGAGCGCGACATAGAGACAGCTGCCCTTGAAAAGGACCGTATGCGTAGAGACTTCCTGAGCAAACAGGAGCAGGACAAGGTATAATAAATCCAAATATGTCTGGGATCATGTTTTGCCCTTATTAGATTAGTGCTGTAAGTTAACACATCAATGAATGAGGTTAAATGTTTAATAGCGTTCATTTTTTAATACATTTTCATAAGTTAACATTAAACTGTTTGCATTCTAAAAATCTGTTTGGAGCTGAAGAACCCAAAAACCCTAAGTGGAAGTGTCACACACACTACACTGAAAAATGTTTTGGTGTAGAAACATTTTCACAATTAATTTCAAAGAAACATGGCAGCAGGTCAGGCCGATGCACCATGACCCGGATGGGAGTAAGGTTTAGGGGGGTGGGTGTAACAGAAGCAAGCTAGTGCGCCTCTTGAGGCCAGGGGAGTGAGGTTTACAAAGTTTTATTTGCTTTAAAGAGAAGTGAATTAACTTGTTACAGAAAAAATGACTCATAATGAATAAACATTTTGATCCACTGACAGCCCTAATCTAGATTTTTCACATTATATATTCATTTTTCTCTCTCCTCCTCTCTTTGTAGGACACAGTTTTAGGGTTGCAGGCAGAGCTTCAGGACTTGCGGTCTCGTTTCGAGGAGTCTCTGAGTTCCCGTGAAGTTTCAGAACGCAGCTTAAATGACCAGATCAGAGAGCTGTCTATGCAGAGGCAGGAGACTCAGCAAGAGGTCACACAACCCGAGACTTTACATTCACATTCCAGTTGTTCAGTTACAGAATCACATTTATCATCTAGAACACAAGAAAGCTATAGCCCAGGAGAGCAGTAAAATTCTGTTTGTGCCAGTGCCAAATAACCAACGTCATGTGAGTTAGGAGGTGAGTTAGTTTATGTTGGGCCGTGAGGAAACATAAGGCCTGTTGGAGTCCAACTCGTACCTACCAGTGGCAGTCTTGGGGAGAGCCATTTAGCACACACTCTTGTTGAACTTGGCATTACTTAATGTGTATTGAGCATGTTCCAGGTGCCACCAGTTTGGTTGGTAGGCACACATGTTTTTGCTTGTATCCATGTGTTTGTACACTTCTAACTTTAAGGCTCAAGGTCAACCTTGAGAATGGACTTCTGCACAAACCTCAGGCCACACATTAAGGCACCTAATGTGAGATGTGCCTCGGTGGCTGTGGTGAGAAATTCATCTTTGGGTGAGGCTTTCTACTCACCAAGATGGATTCTCCATTCCTGTTTGATTATTTTCACTAATCCTCCTCCAGCCTGCCCTGGTCAGACAATGACAAACCATCAGTGGTGAGAGGGAAAGATAAAAGCTAGCAAGGGAGTGAAACACAAGAATCTCTCTATGATATGAAAAGGAAAAGTTGGAGTCACAAATAAGCAGGTGCTCAGGAGTTTATTTGTTCTTGTACTGTAATGAAATTCTCCATGGAAACATCGCCCCCAATTCTTCAACAGGGGTCATCGCTAACCCAACTGTCTTTCACTGTCCTATTAACCCAACCCCCTATAAATGAATTAAACCAATGTGGGTTTGCCACAGGCTTATTTCTTTTACATTAAGATTTATGAGAAGAAAACATCTTGTGTGGCCCAGTGAACTTACATGCACACATAAACACACACACGCACACACACACATACACATATTTCTCTTCAACATACCAGCATATACACACACTTGTACACACTGCTGATGTTTCTCATCATTGCTGCTGTGTGTGGCAGTCTTTGGAGCCTGTCCTGTCTTTCTCTGTTTTTCTTCTCCCTCTTTCTCTCTGCATTCTGGCTACATTTTTGGGAGAAAAATGCACCGTAAAATGATTAGCTGTAGCCAAGCAATTACCAGAATGTGGGTCATATTCCTGTGTGTTTACATGGGCGAGGAGTTTCACCCTAAGCATATCTGATGAAAGTGTTCGAAAATTTAAACCATTTCACATGCACTTAGAACACATTTTTAAATACATACGAGAATGTGCCCTGAAATCCGGCGTTGAAAGGAGGCAGAACTCTTTGGATCGGTCTGATGCTCACATGCTTTGAGAAGCTGAATGGAACAAGGCAGTGGAATTTTACTAATAGGCTGTGTTTCCATTTCATTCATCTCATGGAAAATGAAGTTGAATTGTCCTCAGCAAAACAGTGCCACGTAAGGAGTATGACTGTTAAAAGTCTTCACTCCCTCTGGGTGTCAATTCACCACACTTGCGTGATTTAAATGGTCTTTATTTCAGATTGCTAAAGTTACACCATTATGCTCAAACCATGACCAACGACTCCTTTTGTATTTACAGAATCATTTGGATTCATTTAATCTTTCTGTCTAATCTCGGTCTCTTTCAGGTGGAGCATTTGAGGAGGGAACTGAGCGAGGTGGAAGAGAGCAGGGACTCTGGCCGTAAGGAACTGATCGAGGCCCATCGAGAGCTGAGGGAGTGTTTGCAGGACAGGGACGCTCAGCGGTGTGAGGGCTTGGAACTGAAGAGAGCTTTAGGGGATGCTGTGAGAGAGAAAGAGGCCATCCAGACTTCCAATCACGAACTCCGTACAGCTGTCAAGAGAGCCGAGTTTGAAAACAACAGGTTTAGCAGACTAGTCTTAAGTTTGTTCATTAAATAAATGGGCAATTTCTTTCTTTCATTACAAATCTATTAATCTGCCTTGTTTTTCTCTTGGTTTTTATCAGTTTGAAGCGAGTGGGAGAGGAGAAGGAACAGAGGCTGACAGTTTTAGAGGAGTGTAAATCCTCCCTCCAGCAGGAGGCGCTGAAGCTGAGAGCCAACATGCGTGAGCTTGAGAAATCACGCTTGCAGGCGCGCAGAGAACTGCAGGAACTGCGCAGACAGGTCAGGGCCATAGAAATCAAAGGTTTTTCTTGTGTAGTTCGTGCCTTTACATTATCCTAAACATCTAGAAACATCTAAACAACATTTATTGTTAGTCTAGCCATATGCGCATATACAGTGTGTTTTACAGGTCTGTAGTGAATCGTCTTCCACATAAAATTCAGCTGTATATCAGTTCTGTATACATTGCAAGCATTTTTGTAAAATAACAACATAAAAAAGCATGTGTGTGAGCAGGTGAAGACATTGGAGGGTCAGTGCACTCAGCAAGGGCAAGAGTTGAGTGACATGCAGTCCAGACTGTCTCAGGATGAGCAGAGAGAGGAAGAAATGAGAAAGGAGACCTTCACTCTCAGACAAAGAATACTGGAGAGTGACGCTGGCAGAGAGGCAGCCCTGAAGGAGGTACAACACACCAACTGGCATAATTACAGCATCCACACACAAATACAGTAACATGCTTAAATTGTTAGAACTGGTCTGTCTGTGTGTGCGTGCGTGTGTGAAAAGACTGCTGGCTTGCAGCGGCATGTAGCAGAACTGGAAGAAGCGCATCGCCAGGAGAGAGAGATGCAGCAACAACGGGATTCCAACCTTCGAAGCCCAGGCCGAGCTCAGAGAGCTTGGGCTGAAGGTCAGTCTAGCAGAGTCCCGGGCCCAGGGGCTGGAAGAGCAGCTGGGACAGAATGACGCCATTCGGAGAGATCTCGAGCACAGGTTGAATGTTCTCAGTTCTGCGCTGAAACGTACACTTGGAAGTGGGCGTGGAAGACGTTCACCCACACCTGGGGAACGTGGACGGAGCCCCTCACCATGGAGAACTCGCTCACCTGTGAAAGGTAATGCGTTCTCAGTCCAATAATGAATCTGGACTTTTTTTTAGCAACGGTTAGTTTAGGGTCAAGAAGAAGATCACCACTCTTATATTACAAAGGATTCTTTTCTTCAAAGCTGAAGGTTATTAAACAATGGTCTGCTCTAACGTACAAGGTGTTCTAAATTACAAGTCAAAAGAATTAAATGGAAACTTGTGCATATGCCCTCAGGTGAAAACATGTCAGAACAGCCTGGGGTGGGTGGGTCGCCTGTGTGTTCTCTGTCCCCCTCCCACGGAGAGGACAGAGAGTTGGATCTGGACTCACTTCAGATGTTGCTTCGTAGCTTCCAGCAAGAGCTCAGGGACACACAGAGAGAGCGGGTACCTGACACCACTACATCACCACAAAGGACAAAGAGGCATCATAAAAAGAATTCAACATAACTGTACTATATAGTATAACTATGCTAGTCTTCTGAAGAACTGAAAAAAAAAAGAATGAATCATGCAGACTGTTTCTGTGAACTGTATCAGCCAACTTACATAGCTTGTTTGGCATTTTTTGCTCAATTTGGATCTATGGTATACACTTCCCTTTCCCATACAAACCCAAGATTTGTAGGATGTTACCATACAAACGTTTTTTGTTTTGAAAATGACCATTATCTCCATGGACAAAACTATAGTCTATATAGGCACACACAAATGAAGGATCACAAACAACACAATGTGTAACGAGAACAATGAACATATGAATAAAAATAACTTAAACATCCTTCTCTCTCTGATTGTGTGATTGTAGGATGAATCCCAGGCACAGGTGCATAGTCTCAGCAAGCAGGTAGAAAACCTTCAGGCCAGTCAGGAGAGAAGCAACACACGTATACAGATGCTGAAACAATCTATCAGAGAGCTGGAGGAGGGTAAGAAGGAACTCTGCTCATTAATGAACAGTTTGTAACTCTGTTTTTGATTAACATGGATGAGAATGTGTGGGTGTGTGTTTGCCAGGAAAGCGTGAGCTGACCAAGCATTTAGAGGGGATGCAAGCATCACTCGCCTTACAGGATGAGGCAGTTCAGCGTGGAGAAATACAGAATAGGATTCTGAGTGAAGAGTTGGACAAAATGAACAACAGCCAACAGATAACTGAGGCAGAGGCCAAAGCACTGCAGGTTAACACAGTCTACACTAACACAAAATGGTTTACAAAATTGAGCGCAACAGTGACATCCTACTTTTCAGCCTCAAGGCTTCACAGAAGTGAAGGTCTGACAATTGAACACAATAAAACAAAATCATTGTACTGTAGGTCTATTTTGAAAGATGCATTTGTTATCATCAAAAATCTTTTAGCAATAAAGATCTCTGATGAGTTGCTCCTCTGGTAGTCACATTATCTGTATAAATACACTGTATTCAGGAGAAGCTGGAGCGCTCCCAGGCCTCTGGGGAAAGTCTGGAGGCCGAGCGTCGTCGTATGAAGCAGATCTGTGAAGCCGCGGAAGCGCGAGCTGCCAGGCTGGAGCTCAAGCGACGGGGGTTGGAGGGAGAGCTGCAGCGTGCCCAGCTCCGAGCCACAGAGACAGAGGCGGAGGTCAGCTCACTGCAAGAACGCCTCAACAACCTCCGCAGAGAGCTGGGAGACAGCGAAGAGCGTGCTGCTCTCCTGAAGGTGCGTGTAGGTTTACTCTGTGTCTAAAAGGACATGTTTCATGTGTGAGCAATATAATAGAGCACGGTTGTCCCAATGTAGGTTGAGGGTGAGAGGTTGGCAATTGCCTTGGCACATACAGAACTGCAGGAGAGCCAGTTGAGGGAGCAACTGCAGGCCATGGCTGCATCCTTGACCGACAGCAACACTGCTGCAGGATCAGCTCGAGATCAGGCCGCCCAACTGCAACGAGCTCTCACAGCCAGCGAACATGACCGGAAGATGCTGCAGGTCAGTGTGGCTTTTATAGCTTGCACAAGTTTGCAGTTTGATAAATGTCGGCATGAAACGGAAATTGCACTAGTCTTTTCTTCCCTATTGTGACGTACAGAATATCCTAGTGAGATTGTTGCTTTGATTGAAGGTTACAAGGGCACATGAATTAAAAAATAATTATATAACTGTATGCACAAAGAAATCATTAAACTGGCCATACTAGCAGCAATATACTAGCACCAAAAGTCCTACAGCTGCAAGATAGAAGACAAGCTCAAACATCTCAACTTGATGGAACTTACATAAAAACAAGTTAAAGCAAATTCTCCTTCATGGCTTTATTAGAAACACTGTCAATCATTTATCTTCATCATGAACTCACAAACAACCTTATTAAGTTCATTGTGGTTCAGCCACATGCACAATCAGGACCGCTCCCATTTTGATCTCACTTCTCCTCAGTTCACGTACAGCTTTAATTGAAACACCACAGATCATCTTACTACCACAGCCACAATATGTAGTGATTTATGCTGTGGTTCCATAACTTTTCCAGATTTGGAATTTTTTTTTTTTTTTTTTTTAAGTATTTACCTTTGCTCCTGTCTGTTCCCTGAAGGTTCTGGATGACGGTGCAATAAAAAGCTGGACTGAACTCATTAATTTTCTCTGGTTCCTCTGGAGAGCTTTTAAGGCTTAGTATGAGTCTGTGTTTTAAAGATGCTGTACAAACAAAAACACTGCGCCCTCAGTGTAAATCTTTTTCAGTTTGCTTGAGACCTGCCAGTTCTTGCCAATAAAAAGAGGTCCAGAGGAGAAAGAGAGAGTGGGGGGAAAGGATAAAAAGACAGGCAATTGGTAGTAGTGAGGAAAAGTACAGCTTCCTCATTAAAACTGTATGTGGGTGTCTGATTATGCGTGTGTGGATTGATGCCCGTTCGTACTTGTCTGTGTGTGTATATGTGTGCGCAGGAGAGGTTGGATAAGACACGGGAGGCTCTGACAAACGGTAGGAAGCAAAATCATGGCTTGAGTGAGAGACTACAGAGCCTGCAGAGAAGCCAGGAAGAGTCTGAACTCAGGGTCTCCGAACTCGACAAACAGACACGTGGCCTGCAGGAGGTTGTGCACTCACACACACACATACTCTTACAGTTTACACACTGTTCTAAATGGTTAGTTTACAATGAACAATGAAAATTCTGTGATCATTTACTCACCCTTATTTCTTTCCAAGACTTTCATTCATCTTTCAAACCCAAATTGAGATATTTTTAATAAAACCTGAGAGATTTCTGCACCTCTATTGAAAGTCCATTACAGTTTTAAAAAGTTCATAAAGAGATCGTAAAAGAAATCCATATAAATCGATAGGGTTAAACCAAGTCTTCTGAAGAGACAGAAAAAAACAGATTTAATTTAGGCTTTTATCCATATGTAAACATTGATCAATGCAAATACAAATAAGTCAAAATGGTAATGCTTGCTTGATGCGCAGGAACCAATGAGGTTTGTTCTTGCGCATCAAGAAAGTATGTTTGAGCTTCCGTTTACCGTATTTGAGGTTTCATTAGAAATATCTTCTTTTGTGTTTTGAAGATGAATCAATCTTATGGGTTTGGAAGTAATTGATGAAAGAATTTCCATTTGTAGGTGTACTATCCCTTTAATATAATTTGATTATAATTATATAATTATAATAATTATATAAAATTATATAATTATAATTTGTATATTTAATATAATTTGGTCCTTGCAGGTACATGTATCAAACACATACTCGAAAACATTTTGCCATCCATGTCACAATGGGGTAGCGGTGTTTCATTTTTTTTCTCTGTTTCAGTAAAAACCACAAAATAAAAATAAATAACAACCAAAATATTCAACAACAAAAAACACAACCAAGTACACTATCATGGCCATGATATACTGACAAACAGATTTTTATTAAAAAAGTTGAATGCAATTCAATGTTAACTCTATTACACTGTATCTTATCTAGACACCAACACACTCTGTTATCTCCTCCATGTTAACTGAGTTTTTGCCCTGTATGTGAAACTTCCTAGTCCAGAAATTTATGTTGATCTTCAACCAGTTCTGGTGACAGCCATATAGATGGTGTCTATTCTACATCTTTTCTGATTGTCTAGGCTGTGAGACAGAGGCAACAGGCTGAGCAGGAGGCGCAAGAGAGGTGTGCACTCCTGAAGGGAGAAAAGGATCAGCTTCAAGAGCAGGTGGCTATCCTGCAAACCACTGCACACCGGCTGCAGGGAGAGAAAGCTGAGCTGGAGAGGACACTGCTGCGTCTGGGAAAAGACAGGTCCTCTCTAAAACGGACCCTGGAGAAGGTACATGTCATGCTATTATAAACACATTATGATTCACAATGACTTTCAAATACAGTTTGTTGTGTATGTCATCATCTGTGATGTTTACTCTGTGCAAACTAATCAGAGTGGCTTATCTGTACCTTAAACTACTGTAAGTATTATTGGTTGAGGTAAGTTTGCATGAGAGCTTTTTTGCAGATTTTGTGTGTGTTTGAGTCTGTATGAGTGAAACACACAATCATCCTGATGGGTTTAGCTTAAAGGATTAGTTAACTTTCAAAAAAATGTTTGCTGATAATTTACTCACCCCGATGTCATCCAAGATATCCATGTCTTTCTTTCATCAGGCGAAAAGAAATTAAGGTTTTTGAGGAAAACATTCCAGGATTTTTCTTCATATAATGGACTTCAATGGCAACCAACGGTTTGAAGGTTCAAATGTCCATCTCAATACAGCTTCAAAGTCTCTACACGATCCCAGTCGAGAAATAAGGGTCTTATCTAGTGAAACGGTCGGTCATACTTGTATAAGTATATACTTTTTAACCACAAATGCTCGTCGTGTACCATCTCTGAGATGTGCGACGCATTGCATCATCACGTTGGAAAGGTCACGTGTCACGTCATCTGTCTAAGGTATTTGTCTGTGTACTCCGGTTCAAAAAGGTAGAGAAGGGCGAAAAATTCCATCTCATTTTCTCCTCCAACTTCAAAATCGTCGGACATCTTTGTTTTAATTTATTATTATTATTATTTTTATTTATTTCGTGACCTTTCCAACGTGATGTCGTAATACATAGCGAATCTCAGAGATGGTACAAGACGGGCATTTGTGGTTAAAAAGTATATATATATATATATATATATATATATATATATATATATATATATATATATATATATATATATATATATATATATATATATATATATATATATATATATATATAATTTTTTTTTTTTTTTTTTTTTTTTTAGAAAATGACCCTTATTATCTTATAAATTAGACCATTATTTCTCGACTGGGATTGTGTAGAGACTTTGAAGCTGCATTGAGACGGACATTTGAACCTTCAAACCGTTGGTTGCCATTGAAGTCCATTATATGAAGAAAAATTCTGGAATGTTTTCCTCAAAAACCTTAATTTCTTTTCGACTGAAGAAAGAAAGACATGGATATCTTGGATGACATCGGGGTGAGTAAATTATCAGCAAAAAGTTTTTTGAAAGTGAACTAATCCTTTAAGCTGCAAATTCTATACAGTGGGGAGAACAAGTATTTGATACACTGCCAATTTTGCAGGTTTTCCCACTTACAAAGCATGTAGAGGTCTGTAATTTTTATCATAGGTACACTTCAACTGTGAGAGACGGAATCTAAAACAAAAATCCAGAAAATCACATTGTATGATTTTTAAATAATTAATTTGCATTTTATTGCATGACATAAATATTTGATCACCTACCAACCAGTAAGAATTCCGGCTCTCACAGACCTGTTAGTTTTTCTTTAAGAAGCCCTCCTGTTCTCTATTCATTACCTGTATTAACTGTACCTCTTTGAACTCGTTACCTGTATAAAAGACACCTGTCCACACACTCAATCAAACAGACTCCAACCTCTCCACAATGGCCAAGACCAGAGAGCTGTGTAAGGACAAAATTGTAGACCTGCACAAGGCTGGGATGGGCTACAGGACAATAGGCAAGCAGCTTGGTCAGAAGGCAACAACTGTTGGCGCAATTATTAGAAAATGGAAGAAGTTCAAGATGACGGTCAATCTCCCTCGGTCTGGGGCACCATGCAAGATCTCACCTCGTGGGGCATCAATGATCATGAGGAAGGTGAGGGATCAGCCCAGAACTACACGGCAGGACCTGGTCAATGACCTGAAGAGAGCTAGGACCACAGTCTCAAAGAAAACCATTAGTAACACACTATGCCGTCATTGATTAAAATCCTGCAGCGCACGCACGGTCCCCCTGCTCAAGCCAGCGCATGTCCAGACCCGTCTGAAGTTTGCCAATGACCATCTGGATGATCCAGAGGAGGAATGGGAGAAGGTCATGTGGTCTGATGAGACAAAAATAGAGCTTTCTGGTCTAAACTCCACTCGCCATGTTTGGAGGAAGAAGAAGGATGAGTACAACCCCAAGAACACCATCCCAACCGTGAAGCATGGAGGTGGAAACATCATTCTTTGGGGATGCTTTTCTGCAAAGGGGACAGGACGACTGTACCGTATTAAGGGGAGGATGGATGGGGCCATGTATCGCGAGATCTTGGCCAACAACCTCCTTTCCTCAGTAAGAGCATTGAAGATGGGTCGTGGCTGGGTCTTCCAGCATGACAACAACCCAAAACACACAGCCAGGGCAACTAAGGAGTGGCTCCGTAAGAAGCATCTCAAGGTCCTGGAGTGGCCTAGCCAGTCTCCAGACCTGAACCCAATAGAAAATCTTTGGAGGAAGCTGAAAGTCCGTATTACCCAGCGACAGCCCCGAAACCTGAAGGATCTGAAGAAGGTCTGTATGGAGGAGTGGGCCAAAATCCCTGCTGCAGTGTGTGCAAACCTGGTCAAGAACTACAGGAAACGTATGATCTCTGTAATTGCAAACAAAGGTTTCTGTACCAAATATTAAGTTCTGCTTTTCTGATGTATCAAATACTTAAGTCATGCAATAAAATGCAAATTAATTACTTAAAAATCATACAATGTGATATTCTGGATTTTGTTTTAGATTCCGTCACTCACAGTTGAAGAGTACCTATGATAAAAATTACAGACTTCTACATGCTTTGTAAGTGGGAAAACCTGCAAAATCGGCAGTGTATCAAATACTTGTTCTCCCCACTGTACATGAATGTAAAGCATGTGACAGTATTTCACACCAGATTTCTATCCTTGATACATTTAGTGTTTGCATGCGTGTGTTGTGTGCAGGTGGAACAGAATCGCCAAAGGAAGGAGGTCGAGGTACTGCATGCTGAGCGTGAGAGAGAACAGCAAGAACAAAAAATCCGAAATCTAGAGCTAGAGTTAAGCGAGACACAGGCTGAAATTCACACACTACAGGTGATATAGATATTTACGAGTATTATGACATTTTTAATGCATGGATCAGAATCTAGTCCACTCAACTTTTGATTGGTAAAAAAAAAAAGTCTGATTGCTTCGAAAAAAGCATAGATGTACATTTCTTCTCAATAAACCACACGATTTGAGGTGTCATTCATTCCTGCAGCCCAAAACTGTGCGAAAATAACGCCTGAGTTTAATGCTCAGGGTTATGGGTTTATTCAAGTGAGCAATAGTTATAGTACCTTACAAAGCACCACTAATAATATAAAAATGTCTTTTTGTTTGTGTATTGGATTGGCCTGTGATAGGATATAATGTGTTGTCTCTGCAGTCCCAGATCTCTATATTGGAGCAAACTCACTCCCAGAGGCTCATGGAAGTGACGGCTCACCTCAGGCAAGAGCTGGACCTGGAGTCAGAGCGGATGAGGAACTCCCAGCAGCAGGTAGAGAGAGCACTGGAGGCTCGGGAGAAAGCTCACCGCCAGAGGGTCCACTGTTTGGAGGAACAGGTTTGAGAAAGCTATAAAGATGTGACCACATGAATTATAAGAGTGTACATTTACATCACATTCAATAGCAAGAAGCCTCTGATGAATACATGACTGCTTTGCAAAAACTGTTGTGTGTTTCTCAGGTTTGCACACTGAAAGAACAGTTGGAGCAGGAGATGAAGAGGAGGCAAGCATATATGAAGCAGATACATAGATTGGGGGTCTAAAAAAACGAAATGGCTTGAGAATTCAGGCCACGGTAACCAACTGACAGCTTTTTGTTTGTAATCTCTCAAAGGCCAATGAAACAGGGCCAGTGCTTACATGGATGGACTTATGCATAACTTATGCATACTGAAATTTTACACACGCATACTTCACACACACTTTGGTTTTAAAAAAACACAAAATCACTGGTCTCAGGGAGAATTGTTGGACTAAACTTGCACAAATACTTTAAGTAATCCTGATCCACACCATAAGAACCCAGTAACAACAAACAAAGAGATCACTGTTTCACTAAATTCTTCTCAATTGCCAAATTGTTTTAAGGATTTACTCAGCAAACTGTTAAAAACAGACGATAAATCTACCTAAGTCTATCCCTGTTCATCTTAGAGCATTAAGCACAGTCTCAATTCAACACCACACACACACACTTGCATTTTTACATTTTCAAAAAACATCACTTATTATGTTTTAAAAGCTGTTTTCCTTATGGGGTCCAAAAATGTCCCCACAAGGATTTCGGATATTGTCAACTTTGTGGGGACATTTTGTCCCCTTAATGTTGGTTTTACCAGGACACACACACACATACACACACAGTTTGAAACCGCTGTACCTACCTAAAACATCACACCCTAGGTTCCCAAACTGTGTAATAAACCACATAATTTTTCTCTCTTTACTTTCTTTATAACTTGCTACTCTGTAACCTAAATAATTACTGTGATCATTATTTAATTAAACAACCATTTAGAGAATAAGATCATCTTGTCTTAGCTAAATTACAGCTAGAGTGAATCAGGACAGAAAACGAATCATATCTTGCCTACAAATTCAATTCAATTCACATTTATTTGTATAGCGCTTTTCACAATACATATTGTTTCAAAGCAGCTTTACAGAAAATGTATGTCTACATTATAATTTAGAGTGATCTGTTATCAGAGGTGACTATCAAAGTTATGTATTTCAGAAATGTACATATACAAATCACATAGTTAGCTAATAATGTATTACTTTAAGGCAGAAACAATGAGCTCATTGAAGTAATGAATACATGTTTGTTAAATGATTAGGATATATAGAAAATGTAGAATGTTGTTTTCATAATAATTTGTTTCCATATGGTGTTTCTCTAATGGGTGTTAAAGCGATTCTTAATCACGAATTATACAGTGTTCCATATAATAACTATTAGAAAACTGTTTTGTTTAATCACAAAGTCATTTTTGTCAATAAAACATACAAACAAAAAAATTGATTTTTGTGTTCTGAATAATTGCTGTCAGTTGGTTTTGGCATTTTGGATAATTGCTGTATATGATGTGTACACATAAAAAGATCCTTGTTGCAAGATATTCTTGCTCCATGATTTGATTCCTACCACTAATGACCCCCTGTGTAAAAAGAATCACATTTTATTTTAAGGGGAGTTGTTTCAGGCATATTTAAAATCTATCGTCTTGTATTATTAATTTGGAGGAAAATTGATATTCAGAGAGTAAGCAAGCCTTCAGTACTCCTCTAGTCCAAACCAAAGGGTTTTTGTATATTTTCCTCCACTTGAACAGGCTTCTTGAGCACAATATGCAAGGAATGCACTATATATGCATCCTATCACATGCCATTCTGGAACTCTTACACTGCCATGTGGTGGTTTGTACCACACGAGACACGTGCTTGTGAGTAAGGGTATTTTTCAGCAAAGGTTAAGAGTAGAGGAGAGTGCCCTGTCAGAGTCTCTTTAAAGCAGCCCTTTGATTACCATAGCTCCACCCAGTGCTTATCCAGTTACCGGTCTCTTCTCAGCTATTGGATGAGAGTTCTTAATCATGCAAGGTAGTGAATCCCTGGGGGGGGGGGCTGGGTCTGAAAGAACTCCTTTGGCAGGCAGAATAGAGGTTTTATTGAGGATATTTCTAAACTAACCATCAGGGACCAAGTCACTGGATTGTAAAAAAAAAAAAAAAAAATAGAGCCGAATCACTCTGCTCCCTCTCCTTCTTTCTCTCTCTCACTCTGTTCATTTCAGTGAGCGGCACGGAGCACGGCAGCTCTTGAGCACCCAGCAGCACACAGAATGCAAGGAATCTACCCCCTTGTCTTAGACCAACAGTCCAAGTACCAGGGCTCAGAGCAGATCTGAGAGGAAACAAAGAGTGGAATTAGAAACCAAAAAGAGGAAAATTTACAGAATCAGGGAGAAGAAAGACAAGGAGAGTATCACTGGTTGAGCATTTGGCACTGGTGATTAGAGTTGTCCTGTTGCCCTCTCTGAGTGTCCAGGATCCTAGTCCTCTCCTCTCCATCCCTGTGCAGACAAGGTCATGGGGTGGCTGAGGAGACCAGTGCTCTCCATGTGTTTGCTTCTAATTTTGCTTCATGGCATGAAGGCTGCTGTACCTCTGGAGGAGTTCTACCCTTTTGGGCTGGATGAAGGTGACTCCCAGACCATCGAGCAAGATGATGGGGGATCAGGACTGATAGCAATATCCGTGGCTTTCCCTTTCTTCGGAGAACGGCACACCGGACTCTATGTGAGTACAGATTGTATTTGTATGTGTGTTAGTGTTGTGCAGGAGAACTAGGTCTTTCATTCAGTAGCTTAATTGGTTTGTGTATGTGTCTTTGAGGGAAACAGAGCCAGGTCTTATAGCCTGTGATTGGATAATGAGCCTCTGGACCACAAAGTTTTTACGTTACATTTGGTCCTACACAGTGACTGAACTACTGGATGGTTTTTAGTGAAAAGATGACAGTCTATATTGCGGCTGCAACACATCTGCATAAACTGTGGTTTGAGAGAGTGAGGGAGAGAGAAGAAACTGCAAGTACGACCAACGAGTGTGGCGAGTGCTCTGACAGATCTCGGAGCTTTGATCATAGTTGCGTCCTGCTTTTGGTTGTGCGAGATGGGCTTTGATCTGTGACATGTAAGCTTCTCAGCCTCCGCAGGGGAAGCTCCATCCTCGTAAATTAACACCATCTGTTTTGGTGCAGCATCCCAGTCGTTCTGCCTCCCAAAATACGCCGCCCCACCCTGAGCACCCATCTTTACAACCATATTTCCATCCCCAACAACCTGCCCAGCCTGGCCGAGGTACCACAGCAACAGAGGCTACGTTTCCAGACTGGTCTGCGAGCAAATGGATGAATGAGATCACAATCCCAATGCAGCGGACAACTGACACAGCAGACATGCCAGAGAACCGTTCTCCCACCCAGCCACTACATGTCATTCAAACAAACGTGCCCACACAACTTTAAGGGGTAATATTGTGTTTCCTATTTTAAAGTCATGAAGTCACTTAGATTCATGTTCTGGCAAATGCAGCTTGCTAAAATAGTGCAGGGTTGTCTACATAACTTAGTTTAACTTGTGATGCATCTGTGCGTCACCCCGAGAAGTATCTCATATCTCGGAGCACAATGTAAATATTAATGTGAATTGGAGACAAGATAAGACCTGCTGCGGATAGCAGTGAAGATCTAAAATTAGATTAGTTCAATGTGATAGAGCAGAAGAGGACTGAAGCTACAGTACTGGGTGGTAACTACAGAAAGGGTGCACCGAGTACAAACTGGGAGGTAACTGCAGGTCGATCTGAAAAAGATTTAGCAAATCACCGGTGCACTGAGGCATGCGACAGCATTAAAATTGCGGTCAAGATTTCTGTAATGCACTCGAGCTGCTTGAACAGAATCAATTACACTTCAGCTTTATTGCATGCCAGAGCCACATGTAGATCTGTTCCAAAAGAGAGCGGCATTTAAACAGGTGAGATTTCAGAGGGCAGATCCTCATGGATAATTTCTTCCGGAAGGGCATTCCAAGCCTTCTGGGCTTGGAAAAACAGAAAAGCTCTTGAACCAAACAATTTGAGGTGGTTCTTGAGAGTTGTCTCAGGGTATTACTGTAAGAGCTTTCCTAAAGCAAAAAGAAGGATCAGTACTGCCTTTGCTATTGCATGTTTCACCTTCTGACCTACTCTCTCTATCCACCCCCAGTCATCTTTCTCACATTTTCTCATTCACTCCCCCTTCACGATAATTGAAATATTATTTATAATACTATAACTGTGACTCAAAAATACTGATCTCTGCCTCAGCTTCAAGGCAGTGTATTTAGTGTATTTTTTACTGACAGGGAAAACAGGGATTTGTCCATTTCTTGACAACTACATTCCTGTGTCAGATTCAACTATATTAGGCATAACAATAAGTTTGCAGAGCTGTTAATGAATGAATGAATGAATGAATGAATGAATGAATGAATGAATGAATGAATGAATGAACTTTGTTCTAGGCTTTGAAACTAAGTTTTATTCACAAAACTAATTTTTAACTCTTTTGTTGGGCTGAGGAAATGTATTAAAAATAGCTGGAATAATAATTCAATACAAGTGGCCAGCTTTTTTCACAGTACACTGTTCTGCTATATATTACATAGAACATAAATATACATTACTATGCCATCTACATTCAAGCCTCATCGCCGATAATTATGAAAGCAAGTTCTTTGCCATCCAGTGCCTCCAAGTGCCTGGTCGATATGTCCTCTCTGCATGATCTTTAATCAACTGAGAATTGTCCAAAAGGTCCTGTTTCTTGTTCCACAATGCTGTCCATTTGTTTGGGTCTGAGAGATTTCACATGTAGCTGTGACCTCTCCTCTCTCCCCTCATTTACCCTCACTCTTCCTCTTACTCCTACTCTTCTTCAGCCTCAGATAACAAGTTCAGGGGTCTTCCCACTGGACCTGTCCAGCTGCTCTAGTGAAGAAAGGAGAGATCCCTTTAACAGAACCCAGATGCATCTGTAAAGTGTCTCAGGGATGCCAAACAACGCAGGCTCTCAATTAACTAACCTTATGAACAACTGGGATGAAGAGCAGAGAGGATGAGATCCAAGGCTAGAGAGGAAAGCATGACATGGACTTCCACAACAAATGTAAAAAACAGAAAGCTTGAAATTATTGTGAATGAAACTGGAGTAAGTTTTGATGGTGAACAGAACACCATGGTGGATTTTTGGGGACCTCAAGTTAAGGAACCGATACCTCCCAACAAGTTGTTTGTAAGAGAAGCTATAAAATGGATGTTTATAATTGTATTAAGCATAGAATTGTTCATCCAACAGTTGAGTCAAAACAGAAGAGGGGAAAATGATGGGGACAGAAAGATTTGAGGTTTCACGGCACACTGAGAGCACATCTGCTAAAGCTCATCCTCAGCACTATAACACTTCATGTTTGCGCAACTATAGAGAGGCAATCTTCAACCTTCAGGGATTTTCTCTTTATCTCCTTTTCTCTCTATGCTTTTTGCTCCTCCTCCTTTTCACTTAAGTAGCACAAATATTAGCTAAGTATGTGAGGTCATATGTGTGATTTTGTTAGGAACTGTGTAGCTTAGCATTTAATGCTTTATGTCAAGATAAGTCATATGTTATGCTAAGCTTTAAGCTAATATTTGGACTCAATTCAATTGGGGCAGCCACTGAAATTCATTTTTCTATACTGAGCTTCAGTTATTTTTCCAAGAATAGTGAATATCTTTGTATATTATTATAAGATATGAATGAGTGCAGTGCCATACAAAGGGTCATGGTTTGGCATTCTGTGGACTGCCAGTCATGATAAAGAAACCCACTATAGCCACACAAGGACCTGGAGAAAGAGGAGCCAAGGTCAACCATACAAACATATATAGCCACTTCAGCTTTTTCCTCAAATTTCTAGGAAATGCAAGTAAAAGTGTGCGTTACGATTCCATGTTTTTTCCAAGCTGATCTCTGGGTACCTTTTTTATGGAGGGATTTGTATTGCCATCCTTTTTTCCCAGGTGATTGTTTATTTTAGTATTAAAATGAAAATCAGCCCATGGAAATTGTTGATACAGTATATCCAGTGAAGAATAATAAAAATAAATAAATAACATGGTTGCAGGAGTTGCACCATGTAGACCTAGAAATAAATGTTTTAAAAAGAGTAATAATAATAATTAAAAATTTAAATGATTTTGATGTAAATAAATTTTTACATCCCACAAGATATGATTGCTTTTATTCACCTTTAGTCTGTGGTTAGATCCAACTACTCCATCCTACAGTACTTTTAATAAGATACCAGGACATGGAGGAAAAGCAGCTAATTTAACCTCTTCCAGATGCTACAAAAAGATCAGAACAAAAGCCAGCACATATTACAGCACCAGAGAATAATCGCTAATGTAGTGCTTAGTGAGATTTCCGCTGCTAATTTAGCAGCAAGGTAAGCAATTTCCATTCATTACCTCCACACACTGTTGCTACCTCTCCAATGCTTGCACCGGTCAAAACACTGCTTTCCCTATTGGCTATACAACTCTCTTTTCCCAGTTTGCTGCTTATATCATTAGCATGCAATGGTTTGGTACTGCAGTCCATTCTCAAGTGTTTTGGTCATTTGTGAAACATTTACACTAAATCACACTTTGGTTCCTGTCAAGGGTTTGTATCTGTCAGTGAACTGTGCCTGCACTTTCCATTCCTCCATCTTTTCCATCTCTCTTGCATCTCACTCTTTGTCTTTTCTTTCATTCTCCTTCTCTCACAGGGCTCCTCTCAATGACCCCAGAGTTGTGGCCCTACAGGCTTCACTCTGCTTCTCCACGTTAACCACACTCTTGCCACAGCATGCTGATGCAGAAAGGGGAAGACTGCGGTCGGCCAATTAACCAAGCACCCGAGTCAGGCCAAACAAAACTTCCTCTACTGTTTTTACAGCAAAGGCCTCAGAATTATGGTTTCCATACGCATGGGGAGGGGAGAAAAAAGGCCATGTGTCTGACATCGCCTTTGTTGCTGTTGCTTCTGCCAGAGTTGGATGCAGATGAGGGAAATTAAGGGACAGGGTAGTTGGCATTAGGGGGCGAACACCTGGAGAGGAGTGTGTCTAAGCAGGTGCAAACTGACTAGCATATGTTAGACACACTCTCTCACTGTAGCTCTGTGCTGTGATAATATGATATGGTGCAGAGAGGTGACTGGTAGTATTTCTCTAATATAAATCAGAGAACAGTTTAGGTGAGTCACAGTTCAGAAAGGATTTCAAATGTCCAATCTTTCCACTGGAGGAAAATTTGGTTGCAAAAACTACAATTAAATGGTGAAGCAGGGCGCACAGTCAAAATTTATTTCACAGACACCGATTTGCCTGTTCAGTGAATTTGCTTTGATATTCATATCAGTTTAGTAACACTGTGGCCCTGTGAATGCTTTAAGGTTTCTTCTATGTCAGCTTGGCAGGACATTCATCACAGGAGTAGACACAGTCAACAGAGCAAGGCCAGTGGTCAGCTAAGCAAGTGTTGGGCTCTGTGGTTACTTTAGAGGCAGTTATTAGGACCTCACCCTCTAAAACCACTTCTAGTAGACAGGAGCCAGGGCAGGTGTGTCAGAGTGTGTATGCGTGTCTGAACAGTACTCCGGTTTTCTCAGCTGCAAGACGTGGATGTCTGGCAGAACAAGGCAGCTGTCTGTTCCCTGATGGGAAAAGGATACATCTGCCACAGGAGCCTGCCTCACTCTTTCATCATGCAATGCTACTGCTCACTCTCGAGTGTCAACACAGTGCTGGACACCTCAGCTTGTCTCCGCTTATCCCCAGTCAGCATGTCCCATACATCATAGCCATCAGATGACTGTTCCAGGACTTTCACAATATCTACTCCAAGAGTCACTACAAGAAACTGAGTTTTTGATGGTTTGAAGTTCTCCTGCTTGGAAACAGTCCTTGTAAAATCATTTGATTTCTGTTGGTCTATGATTTCTTGACTCTGCAGTACTCCTGAGTGAACTAACCCAGTCTCTGTCGTCAGGTATACCTGAGTGTGGAAAGAATTTAATTGAGATGAAATATGTTATTTGTGCAACTCAGAATGTAAATGTCCAAACATGCAGCTCATGGTGTGGTAAAACTTCAGCAGTGGAATCTGGGAATGAGTCCCAGGAAGGTGAGCTGAAGGAAGCTTTGTGTGCCGACTCTGCTAACCCAGAGCATGTACTTGTTCTTTTTTCCCCGTGTCTTCTAGGTCAACAACAATGGCCTGGTGTCATTCTTGAGGGAGGTGTCCCAGTTCACCCCTGTGGCATTCCCTATTGCTGGAGACCGCAGGGTGGTGGCTCCGTTCTGGGCAGATGTAGACAACCGGAGGGCAGGAAAAGTCTTTTATCGAGATAGCAAAGATCCTGCTATCCTGAGAAGAGCAACTGCAGACACTAATCATTACTTCCCTGAGTTCCCTATGTTTGTCACCACATGGGTTCTGATTGCTACCTGGCATCAAGTCACATTTTTTGGTGGCACCTCAATAACTCCGGTACCAAGTTCATGTCCTTTAAACTAACAAAATCAAACCAGCATTTGTTTTCTATAGAATACCATCTAGCAGAGTTTCTCAACTCTGGCCCTCAAGGTCAACTGTCCAGTAGGATTTAGCTCCAACCCTGGTCAAAATTAAACTCTGCAGGACAGTGGATCTCGAGGGCCAGAGTTAAGAAACCCTGATCTAACATAAAATAATAATAATAATAATAATAATAATTGCATACTGGTTGTGGCAACTGACTTGCCCTCTGCTCTATTCTAAAGGTCAATACATTTCAAGTAGTTCTTATCACAGATGGTGAGCTCTCCTTCACCATCTTCCAGTACCACAATATTACCTGGACAACAGGGATGCATGCTACCAGTGGTGGTGACCTAGCAGGCTTGGGGGGCATAGCTGCACAGGTAAGGTCATTGCCTTTACTTTTCAGCTCCGTCATGGATTTTTAATCTTGACTGAAATTACTGTAGTGAAATTAAATTATGAAAGAATCCACTCTGAGAGAACTCTCCCACACTTCCACTCTCTTCCTAGGCAGGTTTTAACGCTGGTGATGGGAGGCGCTATTTCAACATCCCAGGCTCTCGGACAGATGATATTGTAGAAGTTGAAACCACCACGAATGTGGGCTATCCTGGTCGTTGGGTCTTTCGTATTGATGATTCTCAGGTGCAAGTGGGTAGCTGCAATGACTCAGGTACACCACCAAATGAAAGCAAAAGAAAAATCCAGCAAATTAGAAAACATTATAGACAGTACAAACAGGAAAATATAAGTCTGCTCAGACTCTTTTCTATTGTCCTCCTCAGCTTTGGTCTGTGCTAACTTAAGGCCCTGTCAAAATGGTGGCCGTTGCATTGACGACTGCATCACAGGAAATCCCTCCTTCACTTGCTCGTGTTTATCTGGCTTCACTGGACGCAGGTGCCAGATAGGTAAACGAATGATGAAATCCTTCCATCTCCAACAACCCGTACTCATCCTATTTGTTCGTTCTTGCCAGGAAAGAGGAACTCAACTTGTAAAAGCAGAATTCCACCCTGCAAGCCAGGGGGACAACCTGAGAGAGAGAATTTCCCCTGGTCACATCTGTATGTAATATGCATACAGTAGAGTCAGTCCAACGTTTTGCTGTGGTCAATTCATTACCCTTTCCTCCACCCCCTGGACTTTAGGATTCCCTAATGTTTTCATTCTTGTGTGCACGTCTAATAAAAGTCACATGTCATATTTGTCGTTCTTTTCTGTGTTTTGATAGAGGTTGATGAGTGCTCCTCATACCCCTGTCAGAATGGAGGCACATGTATGGACAAAATCAACCACTTCATCTGCCTGTGTCCACTGGGATTCATAGGGACAACATGTGAGACGGGTAAATATCTGATTCTTCAATTATCTGACTCCAATTTCAATAATGCATTGCACGCTAAGTTCATCACAAGAAAACTTCATGGTATTGCTCCAATAATCAATAAGAAACTTGCATTTCTCCAATGTCCAATGCAGGCTCTTCTAAAAAAGTAGGCCAATGAGGTCTAAAATAGCGAGTGAAAAAGGATGCGAGTTTGAACGTAGTAAGCTCTTCTTTTCGTGCTGTGGCCTCTCTCCTAACTGACTTCGTCCTCCCCTCCTCCCTTAGCACTCTGCTGGCTTGAACCTCCTTCTCGTTCCCACAGTCCAGCCTGCAGAGATGTATCAAACCTCTAATACCTTTCACAGCCAGAAGTGCATAGTTTCAGAGTGAGGGGAACGGTGTGGAGGATATATTAATCAGCTGAATAAATATTCAGTGTGTGTGTATGTGTGTGTGTCTGTGTTTATTGCCTGCAGACATAGATGAGTGCCAAGAGACCCCATGTCTCAATGGAGCACAGTGCATAGAGGGTGTCGGCAACTTCACCTGCGTATGCCAAGCAGGTTATACTGGGTTCCTATGTGAGTCAGGTGAGTACGGATCTTGGGAGTGTCACTGAAAGGCCACAGCTTTCCCCAGGGAACATTTCCTTTTTTCCGCATTAGGCACACACTTATTCATTTGACAGATGGTTTTATCTAGACTGACTGCATGAAGACTGCTATAGTGCAATACTTTTAAGGGCAGCTAGTAAATGGAATTATATTATCAGTTACTTTGTTTTCTATTCCTGTGTTTTCATATTAGGTCAGGTTTTATGTTCCAAATATCTCTAAGCAAACCTCGATCTGACTTTTTTAGGAAAAAGCACTGACATGATTCCCCCTGCTTAACAAATTGGGCTTCTCACAATGGAGGTTATTGATGACAAGCCCAGTTGGGAAGTACTTTGGAAACTAAACCGCTGACCTTTGCATATCTTGAACCCTTGTTTCTACATGAGACCAGATTATTGTTAATGCTAGACACCTGGTCAATGAAACCATATACCTGCATGAACTTTTATACATCCCCACATCTTAAGATACTGATACAGTCCAAACCAAGCTGTTCCAGTATCTGTATCTGCACTGACAAATGAATCTTGTGTTTTTGAATACAGACATCAATGAATGTGCATCCATGCCATGTTTGAATGGAGGTGTATGTGTAGACCTGCTGAATAACTACACCTGCACCTGTACGGCAAACTTCACTGGAAGCCACTGTGAGACAGGTGTGCTTTTACTCTCTTGAGTTCAACCCACCATCTTACTTTATATATGCCAGCCACAACACATTACCCAGTCTTTGTTTTTGTTTCCCTTTGCAATGGGAAAAATGTTTAATCATAGAAGATGTTTACACAGCCAGCCACCTACTTTCCCCTTTATATTTGGCCTGCTGTAACATTTTCCAACTGGGATCAACACAAAGAAATTGAAAAAAAGAAATTAATAAAGAAAAGGGAATGCTCTAGAATAACTATGGCTTCAGACCACGTGTCTGACTAATTGAACTGATTCATTTTTCTAATTTATTGTTCATGTACTAGATCAGGCTGACCCCAGAATATAATATAAAAAAATATATTTTCCCTTAAAACAGAGTTAGTTGTCATGGAAAATTCCTCTACGACCGATGCTGCAAATCAGACAGGTAAGTAAATGTTCTTCAAGTTCCTGCTAAGGTTAATCTCTTAAGGCCCATTCACACCAAGAATGATAACTATAAAGTAGGGCTGGAGGAATTAATGTGTTTATCTTTGCGATTAATTTGAAATGTTTAATGCATTTAAAAAAAAAATACCCAATTGACTCAGCACTTTTTTTGCCTCGATTTAATGACTTAAATGACCTGTTGCGGCAGCTATTGTGACTAACTCACCCTGTCATGATGGAGAAGGACAAGGATGGAGTTTTAGGAGGAATGTTTGCATTTAAAAAATTGCCTGATGGCGCATTTGAAAAAACAAAGATGGTGTGTACAATTTGCAAAGCTGAATTAAAATACCATAGAAGCAATTTGTCTTTAATATACCATTTACAAGCAAAGCACCCAGGTGCTAGCAACGTAACTAGCGAGGCTACAGGAGGGCCTCGCCAATCCATGTTACTGCAGTATATACAGTGGGGAGAGCAAGTATTTGATACACTGCCGATTTTGCAGGTTTTCCCACTTACAAAGCATGTAGAAGTCTGTAATTTTTATCATAGGTACTCTTCAACTGTGAGTGACGGAATCTAAAAAAAAATCCAGAAAATCACATTGTGTGATTTTTAAGTAATTCATTTGCATTTTATTGCATGACATAAGTATTTGATACATCAGAAAAGCAGAACTTAATATTTGGTACAGAAACCTTTGTTTGCAATTACAGAGATCATACGTTTCCTGTAGTTCTTGACCAGGTTTGCACACACTGCAGCAGGGATTTTGGCCCAGTCCTCCATACAGACCTTCTCCAGGTTTCGGGGCTGTCGCTGGGTAATACGGACTTTCAGCTTCCTCCAAAGATTTTCTATTGTGTTCAGGTCTGGAGACTGGCTAGGCCACTCCAGGACCTTGAGATGATTCTTACAGAGCCACTCCTTAGTTGCCCTGGCTGTGTGTTTCGGGTTGTTGTCATGCTGGAAGACCCAGCCACGACCCATCTTCAATGCTCTTACTGAGGGAAGGAGGTTGCTGGCCAAGATCTCGCGATACATGGCCCCATCCATCCTCCCCTCAATACGGTGCAGTCGTCCTGTCCCCTTTGCAGAAAAGCATCCCCAAAGAATGATGTTTCCACCTCCATGCTTCACGGTTGGGATGGTGTTCTTGGGGTTGTACTCATCCTTCTTCTTCTTTCAAACACAGCGAGTGGAGTTTAGACCAAAAAGCTCTATTTTTGTCTCATCAGACCACATGACCTTCTCCCATTCCTCCTCTGGATCATCCAGATGGTCATTGGCAAACTTCAGACAGGCCTGGACATGCGCTGGCTTGAGCAGGGGGACCTTGCTTGCGCTGCAGGATTTTAATCCATGACGGCGTAGTGTGTTACTACTAATGGTTTTCTTTGAGATTGTGGTCCTAGCTTTCTTCAGGTCATTGACCAGGTCCTTCCGTGTAGTTCTGGGCTGATCCCTCACCTTCCTCATGATCATTGATGCCCCACGAGGTGAGATCTTGCATGGTGCCCCAGACCGAGGGAGATTGACCGTCATCTTGAACTTCTTCCATTTTCTAATAATTGCGCCAACAGTTGTTGCCTTCTGACCAAGCTGCTTGCCTATTGTCCTGTAGCCCATCCCAGCGTTGTGCAGGTCTACTATTTTGTCCTTACACAGCTCTCTGGTCTTGGCCATTGTGGAGAGGTTGGAGTCTGTTTGACTGAGTGTGTGGACAGGCGTCTTTTATACAGGTAACGAGTTCAAACAGGTGCCGTTTATACAGGTAATGAGAGGAGAACAGGAGGGCTTATTAAAGAAAAACTAACAGGTCTGTGAGATCCGGAATTCTTACTGGTTGGTAGGTGATCAAATACTTATGCCATGCAATAAAATGCTAATTCATTATTTAAAAATCATACAATGTGATTTTCTGGATTTTTGTTTTAGATTCCGTCTCTCACAGTTGAAGTGTATCTATGATAAAAATTACAGACCTCTACATGCTTTGTAAGTAGGACAACCTGCTAAATCGGCAGTGTATTTATAATGTTGTTGCACACATTTTATTTGATGGGAACAACTACTCTGTGGTTCTGAGGAGAGTCTGTTTACAGTTCACAAGATGTCATTAAAATATTATTTTAAATATACTTCCTTTGTGTTGTTTAATTTAATTAGATGATTATACGTTTAAATATTGATCATTACAAGCTTGGGGGAAAATGCAATTAATCGTGATTAATCACAGCAAATTGTGCGATTAATGCGTTTTTTTTTTTATCGATTCCCAGCCCTACTATAAAGATAACGTTAAAGATATTGTTCTAAAAATTGTTCTAAATATAAAAGAATTGAACAACCACAACTGAAACCACAACTGTAAAATTAATGTCACCAGTAAATGGTATTGTTGGAATTTACTTTCAGAGAAAAAAAAATTCCAGCTGATTAAAAATAAAAACATTGACGGCCAATCAGAATCCATCTGATTTAAAGAGCTCAAAACTGCAGCACTCTTAAAATAAACAGAAAGATATTGTGTATTTGTGTGGACGCCAATATAGTTATTGTTATAGTTATTGCTCTTGGTGTGAATGGGTCTTTAATCTCTTTCGTTAAAGATCACACATATGTAATATTTCACTTTCAGTTCCCTGTGATGGAGAGAGTTGTGAAAAACGTCAAATCTGCGAGCACATTGGCTCTGGACACTACAACTGCACCTGCATCCCCGGTTACTATGGTGACGATTGTGAAGGTACAGTACTTTCAGACTTTAATGCACAGTAGTTATTTTCCTCAAGCAATTGGGCAGGAATATGGCACAGAGGAAGAACAAGGCAGACATCACTATCCCACAGGAATTTGAAGCACTGCCTGAGGAAGACTATGCAGCCTTGATGGATGAGCATAATTATCCAAACCTACACAGCCTCACCCAGTTTACTGCTCAGACCTTGCAGCAAGTCGCTTGATGTTGTAAATAATTGCTTTATGGCACTTTTTACTACTTTACCAACAAGAGGAAGGGCTCTTGTCTAGACTTAAAAGGGCCTCTGTTTTATGAGACAGTCCTAATGTTTGGAATTCATTTCCTTGCAACAAAGCAAATGAGATGTGTTTGGACGCTCTGACACCCAACCACAAAATTACAAAGACTTGGGTTATGAAGATGACATGAGGTACAACATCCTCATCTTCTGCTTTATCTCATTTAGTTGTACCTTGTCAGTCAGCGTCCCTGCTCCCAGGGTCACTGTGTCCACTGCACACTTTGTCCCTCAAGATTTAAAAGCACTTTGTGAGCTGCAGCAAATTCACCCTATTCCCCTTGGAGATGAAATAACCATTGATGCTTGTATAGACTCTCCTAAATCTCCAGAATACCTTCCTGCCCGGCTCACTTGGAATGTGTAGTGGAAAAAGTTGTGCAGTCCACTCAGAAAGAGAAGGCAGAAGCTCTCAGAGAGAACCCAGGAGTGTCTAATGGGGCACAGAGATCAAAGACACCGACCTTAAAGACAACAAATGAAAATGGCTCCAGCGAATTAACAACCTATTAACTGCCCCAAGGGTCATACATTTTGATCAAAACCATGTTACATATTATCAGAAAAATAACACCCTCACGTAAGGAAGCAATTTAACAGTGATACAGCAACTTACTTTGATCCACTGCTGCAATTAATGCGGGAAGAAGAAAATAAAGTCTTCCAGTATGGAAAAGCTGCACAGAATACTGACTTACAGTCGTTCAGCACACTATGAACTGTGAAGAAAATGTTGCGGGAAAAACTGCACCCAAGAAACTGTAAAAAAACTGTTTCATCAAAAAACTGTACAACAAATCCCACTACAGAACACTATTTGTAACCCCACACACACACAATGTAACATTCCCACACACGCTTCCACTGAATTTACACTTTGTGCCAATTTGACTGATGTGAAGAGAGAGCAACATATTTTTGAATATTTAGAATGTTTACTTAACCAGAAGAGTGAAAACTATGCTGAGCTCCTTCCAAAAGTATTTTTATCTGCCTCTTTCTCTCTACTTCACATTTAAATCCCTACAGAGGAGTGCCCCTGTCAGAACGGAGGAGTTTGTGTTGATGTGAATGGCACCTGTGAATGTCCGACAGGCTTCACTGGACTCTACTGTCAGTTTGGTATGTATTAACTGCAAACAAATGCAGAATAGATTTCTCATAGACTCAAACTTCCAAAGACCATATTAAGGTATGGGAGGTCCATTTTACGGTATGCAGTGTGTTTGTTAGGACAATAATGCTAATTGTTGATCTACATTAAGAGGGAGTTTGTCTGGTTTCTACTGTGAAAGGCTATTCGAAAAGATTGTAGAAAAGATAAGTATAGTGAATTAAAAATGTTGTTGTTTTTTCCATCACCAGGCCTAACAGCCCAGTTGGGAAGTACTTTGGAAACTAAACCGCTGACCTTTGCATATCTTGAACCCTTGTTTCTACATGAGACCAGATTATTGTTAATGCTAGACACCAGGCATTAAAAATGTCAGTTGGACACAAGTAACTACCAAGTGACAAATCGTGAATCGTTACATCGCTGTTCCACCTGCATGATTCTTTTGTCCTGAGGAAAGCTAACCAATAAATGGGTTATAATCATACCTTAATTCAGACCCTACTCCTGGAGACCCACTGTCCTGCAAAGTTTATTTCCATCATGCTTAAGCGCACTTGCCTGTGTGATTCTTAAGAGCTTCATTAGCTGGGTCAGGTGTGTTAAATTCTGCAGAGCATTGGGTTAAAGACCTCTGCTGTACTAAATCGTTTATTTTTGGAAATTCATCACATTGAGAGCTGTTCTGCATGATGATGATGATGATTGATGATGATGATGATGAAGGAAGGCACTAAAAGTCTGAGAATCATAAGAGTCTGAAAAGAGTCTGTCAATCATAAGCAACATGCTTTATTGATCAGTAGTTGTACTGCAAAAAATGGATTTTTTCACTCCTTAGAGGTAACACAAACACCCTGTAGTAACAACAGACCATGTCCGGATGGAGGCCCATGCTTGGAATATGGCGGCACGTACCTCTGCACCTGCCAAACCGGTGTCGACTTCGATCACAAGGACTTCTACCCATATGGTAAGAGCCCTGGAGAGCCTTGAAGCCTTGTGCTGAGCATGGTCTCCATGACAAATGAGCAAAAACTGTGCCAGGTCGTCAGGATGGCAAAGGTCCCCAAAGCAATGAAGTCGTTATGTTGAGTAAATGAAAAAAGAACGATTTATTTGTATGTTGACATAATGTGAAGGTAAAGTTTCAACTTGGCTATTAAAATACACAGAGGATCTATACTGTGGTGTGCATTTAAATGAAATCATTCCAACACACACAAATAAAAGTTACTAGTGAATGGTAAAAGCGATCACCTGCTGTGAGGGAACGTGGTGAAGCCGATGTGTGTGTTTTTCAGTACAGCCCCGATCGGCCTGCGATTCTTCACCGTGTCAGAATGGGGGGTATTGCTATGAGACAGATGGAGGCTACATCTGTGAGTGCAAGCATGGCTACAGAGGCCAGCATTGTGAAAGAGGTATGTTACATCTGCCATCCTTGTTAACATTTTGTCTTTTCCATGCTTACACATTAAAAGGTAGTCACATTCTCAGTAATTCGATCACTGTGCATGATATTATGTAATGCATCACATATTCATTTCACAGAAGTCATTTTGCCTACTCGCAGATACATAAGGCATTTAATTTCCTCTTTTTTTTTCCTCAGTCAGATTAAGTTCCTGTGCCTCTGGTCCCTGTCGTAATGGAGGCTCTTGTAAAGAAGAAGCTGACAGCTACCGGTGTGTCTGCCCCTACCGTTTCACAGGGAAACACTGTGAAGTGGGTAAGTGTTTAGTTCAAGACAATTTTCTTGCAATAAGTGTTTTTTTGCTGTGGATGTAAATGCATTTTGATTATGTTTTTTTTATAAAAGTCTTATTAGTTTGCTAAGCATAAAGGCCCTTTCACACCAAACATGTTTCACATGAAAATTTTGAATAATAGATTCCTATAAAGCTATTTATGCCAGATGAATATTTGCCTGCCACCAAAGCAGTTTCATTTTTTTTTTTTTCATCCAGCAATAAAACGTGCCAGCAAATACAATTTGAGATTTGGATCAAGTGTCCGACACCTACAGAAACAATATTAGAGCATTTAGTAGTGCAAACAAACGCACTCAAAGCAGCGTTGAAAGTTTGTACTCCACGTGAGCAGCCTGAACATACATAAAACATTTGCATTTTATGAACCCTGTGAACTACATGGATAGCTAGAGAGATTAGTGAGGTTTTTCTTTTTGCAAAAAAATGTTTCTCATACATTAAAGGCGCATTGCGCAAGTCTCTGAGTTTTTGCAGAACTATGCCCCCTCTGGCGACAAGCGAAACTGCAACCAGAGGTGTGCACGCTCATGACGTCACGCCCAGTCTCAAATTCCGACCCGAATCCCTCTTATTTATTTTACTGTACAGGATTATAGAGGCAATCACAGTGATCAGAGAAGGGCTCATTCAGCCCATCAGGCAATTGTTTAAGCATGTATGGGTTAGAAAAAACGGTATTTTTAACATGAAATGTTGCGCAATGCACCTTTAACGCTCCAGCATATAAACACACCAGTCAGTTTGCAGCATTTTTTTTTCGCCACAGTTTTTATATTTAAATCTTATTCTTTTTGCATGAATGTATTTTTACTACATTAAAAACTAGATTTGTCAAAAAAGATTGTCAGAAAATATATACATTTGTTTGTTACGGTACATGCGGATCATACTAAGATTTTTTTGTTTTAAAAGCTGGGTAATGATTGCAAAATGAATTACATTCATAGCAAAATGTACATTTGTGTTGCACCCTCTATTGTAGGGGCATGAATTTCCATTTCCTTCTGTCTGGTCCATTCGTCTGTGATTCTTTCGCATTTTGTTTGCCTTAAAAAGACCTAAGTGTGTGCAAGTATGTTACTGTAAATTACCAGTTACAGTTGTTACAGATGTTACAGTTCTCATTCACCCTTCCTCTCCTCTTTTCTGGTCAAATGGAATAATGTAATCATGTTTGGAAAATGGCATTTCCGCACACACAGAGCGCCATAAAACTGTACAAAGATAAAAGCCCTTCAAAGCCAAGATGCTTTTCATCTCTAGATTTTCATTATCCCAACTTTGTCCCACATTAGAGTTGTGCAACTGTTTGGCCTTATGTAATGATCCAATTTGTTGGAGTTTGTTCAACACTTGGATTCCTCACATGTTGGAAAAACAACTTGCCCTGGCACATGCATGAAAAGCTGTTTCTCTTTCTTAGTGCTACTGTAATGATCAATGATTTCTCACACATGTTGGCCTCGTTTAGACGCACACATTGCCGTGCTTTCTTTCATAATAAAACTGTGCAAATGTCCAGTTTATGCACACACGTGTACACAGAACTGTACCAACTGTCCATGACGGTTTAAACCTTTATGTTTAGGAAAGCCGGATCCTTGTGCTTCCAGTCCCTGTCTGAACGGGGGGACATGTTTCCACTACATTGGTAAATACAAATGTGAGTGCTCCCCATCCTTCATAGGAAGACACTGCGAGATCAACAAAGGATCCAATCCAGCTTTGGAGGGTAATCAAACTCTGTTTTACCTACGAAGTACACTGAGCTGTTTGCCAACACGACAGGAATCAGGAGCTCACACGGCTCTTTGCAGTAGTCACTATTCAGTCATTTAGGTGTAAGTGATATGCATGTTAGGAGGAGAACAGCAGTAGTCCATCTTCATTCAGATGATGCCAGGACTAAGCAGCAGGTGCCAGTTCCTGCAGTAAAGCTGGGTTGTGTGACGCCTCCAGAGACGGAGCTAGATAAAGTACTCAGTGCATTTGATACTCTCTCTGAACAGGGGTTATAACTCTGCTCTGTTACTGTTGATTCTACAGGGTTTTTCACAAAGTGCAGTTAAATTTGTGTCCTGCTGTTCCGTGATAGGATGAAATACCATCCCCTTGTCACCTAAAACATTTCACAAAAAGGATGTTTTTACAGCTTCACTCTATTTATGGATCTGCTCGTGGCTGTAAATGTAGCCATGTGTTATTGGGTAAAGTGAGACAGGTTGGTTCTTTATGTTTTGGGGAAAAGCAATAATTTATTTTGTAGAAGGAAACAAATATCGGTTGCTGCCTCTGCTCACAGTGTTTTGTTTTATAGTGTTTCCAACAGTCTTTTTTCCCCCCTTTTGCAATGTAGGTCTTGTCGCAAAACCTGATTTCACCAAGGGCAACATTCCTGGATCAACATCTTTGTTGATCCTGGAACAACATTCCAATCAACCAATCAGATTAGAGGGACAAGTTTGCAGTTTATGTCAAGTTTACAACCAGGGTTTGGTGCATCTACATCAGTGGTATTCACCTATCATTTTCCTCTGATTTAAGGAATAACTTATGGGGTACGGTTAGGTTTAGGGGTAGGGATATAGTTAGGATAACATTTTCGGACAGGAATGTTGTTCCAGGATCAACAAAATATGTTGACCCAGGAATGCGACAGCTACAGGTTCACACTGTACGATTTTGGCCACAAATTTTGCAAATCCAAAAAGATTCATCTGATCCTAAGCTAAAATCTTAAGTCTTTGATCGCTAGTTTGACAGCATGCTCACTGACAGCCGATTAATGACTGTTGCGATCAAATTTGACCTCAGACGAAATTCTGGCAGTAGCAGAAGATTTGACTCACAGTTCTGCAGTGTGACTTCTCCTACAACGACCGTCAAATTGTTTTCGTTTAATCGTTTTTCAAGACAAGCCATTACCAAAATTAACGTTAGAGATTTATTTGTAGCCACCATTTCAATCCCGCTTGTAATGCAGCTCACTGTCACTGAACGTGTCATTGATTGATGATGTAAAACTCCGGACGAGCTTTCTTGTGTGCGTCCGTTTTTAACGCGTCTTGAATGTTGTACAGTCTGACATTAATGACAACTGAGATCTTACAGTGTGACACGGCTTACAGCGAGGATCATGTTTGTACAGTCTGACAACAAGCAACAATCTTAAAGGACTATTATAAATTGTACAGTCAGTGTGCACCGGGGCTTAACTATGCAAATTCAGGACGTGTGCATTTGCTCTGTAATAATAATATTTTTATATTTTTATAACACCTTTCCAAAGCCCAAGGACAGTTTACAACAGTTAGAGTATCTAAAAGTGTTCTAATTAGCCTAAATAGCTTATACATTGTAAAATGTATTTATATTAGTATCTAATATTAATGAAACATTTATAAATATGATAATTAATAATTATCTTATTTGTCATCCTTTTTATAATAATTGTGATATAATTGTTTAACAAACCTGACTAATTGCAAACAGTCTATTAATAAAATAATCACTCTGTATACTCTGTGCACACAGCAGGTCTGGACTGTGGCCGCCCCGTGAAAATTAAGCATGCAGAGGTGCAGTATTCCTCCACTACCCCAGGCTCCATGGCCCTGTATGCATGCCACCCAGGCTACACTCCCCTTCCCAGGGCCACCCAGAGCATCTGCAGCAGCCAGGGGTCCTGGAGCCAGCCTCCAGTCTGTGAAGGTTAGTGGAGACTTGCTGTTTATTCAAAACCCTTGTTGTTCAAAGTTTACCCAAGTCCTTCCCACCCTGAAACCAACATTCCAAAATGGTTGGTTGGTTTGGAATGCTGGGAAGAAGAGCTGATGAGCCTACTAAATGTCAAACAAGTAGAAACACTCTAAAACAAATTGTAGTTTGAAACCAATATAAAGTTTGTGTAGCATGTTAGGGTGCTAACAGAATAGTCAGGCCTTGCTTTACAGTTCAGAGCTCTTAGACATGAAACAATTCTGCGGTCTTTCTGTGGTACATAAAGCATGATGCTGCTTTGGCAACCAGAGCTACTACATCATCTGTATCATATCAAATAAATTGGCCATGTACACAGTGAGACAAGCAGGAATCCAAATGCAAATGCTTTGTTCGGCTTTCTTGCTGCATTGAGGGTGGAAAAGAGCTTGTCACCTAACACCTGATTTATTTGTATTTACAGGAAGAATTTCTTAAATATCAGGGTTTTTTTCATCTTGAAGAGTGTTAATGATGGACTTTCACGCAGTTTCTAGAACAATATCTGTGTGAATTCATACACCTAACCAAAAAGGGCTCTACAATAAGCCTTTCTTTATCAATAACATGTAGTTTTATGCCTTGTACACAAAATGTGTGTCTGAATAGAAAAGATGCAAATAGTTTTTTTGTGGTGAGGTCAGTGAAAATATTTCCAGGATATATACAAATCTGAACGACAGAATTTTACCCAACTGGGCCACACACACACACAAAAAAAAGTTTGGTCACACTTTAGATTATGGTCCAATTCTCACTATTAACTATTAACTATGACTTTTACTTCAGTAAACTCCTAATTACTGCTTATTAATAGCTTGTAAAGTAGTTGGTAATTTAGGTATTGGGTAGAATTAAGGGATGTAGAATATGCATGGTCACACAGAATAAGGCATTGATATGTGCTTTATAAGTACTAATAAACAGCCAATAACCTGCATGCTAATAAGCAACTAGTTAATAGTGAGAACTGGACTATAAACTAAAGTGTTACCAAAAGTTTTCATGCTAAAAGAGTTAAATGCTTCCCTGGTCTGTGCGCCAAGATTTGTATGTGAATGACTCTCACCATCTCTTTTTCTTTAGAGATAAACGAGTGTTTGTCTCAGCCGTGTATGAATGGGGGAACTTGCCGCGATAGGGTAACCTCCTACCTGTGTGAATGTGAAGACGGTTTTACCGGCCAGCGCTGTCAAACAGGTAACACACCGCTGTTATTTACACTAACGTTTTGATATTACAGATTTTGACATCTGTGTGTGAAAACATGGTTTGAGTTTAGATATCTGTGAATGTTTTGACAGATATTGATGAATGCCTTTCTGAGCCATGCAAGCATGGAGGTACTTGTGAGGATCAGCCTGGCTCTTACTTCTGCCACTGCCAGCAGGGCTATGCTGGACAGGACTGTGAGATAGGTAACATCATCTGGAATGTATTAAAGGATTAGTTCACTTTAAAATGAAAATTACCCCATGATTTACTCGCCCTCAAGCAATCCTAGGTGTATATGACTTTCTTCTTTCAAACGAATAAAATCAGAGTTATATTAAAAAATATCCTGGTTCTTCCAAGTTTTATAACAAAGTAAAATTCTAGCTTCTGGCCATAACGCCATACGCAGTCTACTTGCTCCTAATGCGCAACTTACGAAACTTATGACGCAGAAGTAGCGTAGTGAGTCATGGCGTAGCGTAAATATCAGCAGTACGTCGCATTACTCGCATAAATTGGGCTTTACACTTAAGTGGAATCCGTATGTATGTAGTGTAGCTACGGGGTTTCAATTGAGTGTAATGTAAATGTGCTTCTATCTAGAATGTCCCATTTCTGGTTAGTCAATGTTGTGATAGAACTTAAATCTGAGGCTGTGCATGATGGACTTCCACCAGGTTCCATGAGACCAAAATTGAGCTTTTTGGCCAAGTTAACACTGCATCATTAGAAACACCATCCCTAATGTGAATTTGTGTGAAACATGGTGGTGGTGGCATCGGCAGCATCATGCAAGTGTGTGTATCTGCAGGTTTGAGTAATGGGCGTAACGAAAGGTCTTTATCATTGGTCGCGAAAGCTTTATGTTAGGGTGTGGGGTGGGGTAGGGTTAGAGGTTAGTTTCTGTTGTAGCAATTCACTTTTTGGCATGCCCATGCGCAAATCTGATTTTATTTACACAGACTCAAGACTATAATTGCTGCCAAAGCTGCATCTGCTTAACACCAGCTTATGCAAAACAATACTTTGTGTGTAATAACTGTAATGACCAATTTGTAGAAATTTGTTTACACTTTGACATGAAAGAATATTTGTTGAAAAAAAAAAAAAAAAAAAAAAAATCAACGCCTAGGGGGTGAATACTTTTTATAGACTTATTTTGCAAGGATTTATGAAGCATCTACAAGAAAGCAGACAGGGCCTTTGTGAACACAACACAATTATGCTTGTAGTTTGTAGCAATAATCTTATAAACTCAGCTACAATATGGTAGTTATAGAAAGAAAAAAGAGACCTGTTTTTGTTAAGCCTTGATTCCCAACTTATTTTCCAGCTTGCATCTGCAACTGTTTTTGTCATTCTGCATAATTTGCTTTCCCCTTGATTCTGACTTACAGTAAATCTGTTTTGAGACTCAAAACACTTCACACCTACTTTATCTCCTACAAACAGTCCACCTCTCAGAATTAAGGATTTCCCATCTTATGATACAGATGTGTGTTTGTTCTGCAGAACAGGATGGATGTGAGCCAAATCCCTGCTTGAATGGAGGTGTATGCCGAGGCTACAGGAGGAACCACCTGTGCGTGTGTAAAGAGGGTTATGTTGGAGACCGCTGCCAGACATGTATGTTAACTATTTATTATTACTCCTGCTAAAGCGCACAATACAAATTTAAGAATGAAAATTGAGAAAATGAGAACTATTAAGATTTGAATTGACTTTCAGTTGCTTCAGGCCAAAAAATCTGCCTTCTATTTTACACTGACCTGGATTAATCAAAATTGAATTGAATTGAATTGAATTCAAGAATATAATTGAATTCTCGCTGTGAAATCTGTGTATCCTTCCACTTCCCGGAAGTCTATGGGTCATTATCTTAGTTCTGTACCTTTGTCAGATCGGGTGCTTTAAATGTAAGGTCTCGATCGATCCTCTGTTGCCGTCTAGTGGAGAACCCATGTGTACTGCAGCCGTGTGGGAACCGAGGTGTCTGTTGGAGTGATAGGAGGGGGAACTACAGCTGCGCCTGCATGGTGGGCCACACAGGGAGAGACTGTGAGAGAGGTCAGCTCCTGATCTTCCATTATTTCAAATCAACCCATATCCATTCATTTTATTTAAGTGACGGCTATTTAGAAAGGAACTAGATATTAAGATAGAAAGGAATTCAGTGTTTGTGTGTTTTTCCTGGCAATGTGATTTGTTAAAGTGATTCGTTATCTGCTGTATGTTTGGTTTTCAGCCTTTTTTATTTTTTATTTAAGGAAACTAAGAGTGTCCGTAGATTAAAATAAGTAACTATAATAATAATTTCAAATTAAAATAAGTTTCTTGAATTACAAAAGTTTCAAGAGCTGAATGTTCTCTAGGATCCCACTTTATTAACCAATGAATTTATATGACTTATCAAGGCGTTTTGTGATTAACTGGATAAGCAAGTAATTTTTACTCACAATTTCTACTTGATCAAATATTTTAAAGCTCCTTAGTGCTACAAAAATGCCATTTTAAGATTTTATTATTAAAGGTGTGATAGGCAATTTGTTTTATAAACACTTTTTGTTATACTGGTTGAAACTCTCTTCACATCCTGATAGCAATCAATAATAGAAGAAAAAATTTCCATACATTACGATGTCCTCCCTGCCTGTCAACATACGTAGGCCTATTTCCATACCTCCACGCAGCCTGCACGTTCCGTAAGGCTATACAGAGACAACCAAGCGCCAAAAAAACCCAGCAGTCCCCTTTTACAGCTCCCCCTGAACCCAAACAACGAGCTTATGCCGCGTTCACACCATGTCATTACCGTAATTACGAGATGGAAACCCATGACGTTTTACCCAAGCTGTTCATGTCCTCAGACGCGGATTTATGCATTTCTATGTCAACATTATAAACGCTGAAATGAATCTGCAGCAGTGAGGTGGTATAACTAGAGCTCTGTAAGTCGTTTACGTTCATTATTATTGTAATGTTATGTGTATTTAAGATACGAGGTAGTGGGATCATGCTTTCAAAGCTAGCTTGCTATTGCTAGCCTCTCTGCAATTGCCTACCTTACCTTTAATTTACATGACTTATCCATGACTTAAAAATCACATTTAAAACTATGCTACCTCAAACCTGAAAGAAAAAAGAAATACAGTTTTCGATAGGGTGAATTGAAATAAGGAACAACTTGATTTAATTGTTGTTTTAGCTTGCTTTATCATCTTGAGGCCCCATTGGAAGTTTGCTGAGGCCCTCTAGTGGGCCTCAGCCACCTGGTGAAGAATCACTGGCTTAGAAGGTATTTGAGTTATTTAAAATACTTTCACTGTTCTCAGACCTGTTGCCTCCATCTGGCCTGCATGTGTTGCGGGTAGAAGAAAATGAAGTTGAGTTACGCTGGGATCATTCAGATGCCACTCAGAATTTGATCAGCGGCTTTGCTGTTGCCTTTGCTCCTGTTGGTCGTGGACCAAGGAAGACAGACTTCCTGGAGAAGCAGCATTCTACCTATGTGCTGCAGGGTCTGAACCCCGGACAGCTTTACAACATCTCCACCTTCTCTGTCAAACGCAACACCAACAGCAATGACATAAGCCAGCCAGCTTTCGCTCTCATCCGCACTAGTGAGAGCTCCCACTTTTTCTTCTGTACCTATATGGTGATTATGTTACATCCTGTTTTCTTAGCACATCGTGACAGCAGGAATGCAATATCTGTGTTTGGTCTGTGTCTTTAAACTACTTTGTACTAACATTTAAATCAATCATTTGATACAATTCACCCTTAAACATACCACTAAACCCCTTACCCATATCCCACCTCAATAGCAGCAGAAGTGTTTTGCAATACAACATGAGCACAATAAGTACATTGTACCTAACATTTTGTTTTTGTTTATGTACATAGTAGTTAAAGACACTTAATAAAGTCTGACTCTGTGTTTGTTTGTTATGGCCCTTATTATGAATGTAACGTTGTTTGTGTCTCAAGAAAAAAATATGTGAAGCACTATTAAATGTGATTAATTTTTACACACTAATAGTTCTAAACATATACAAGTAGAGTATTCACTCACAGGCTCTTCTTCTCCTGTTCTGTCTCAGGGCCACGTAAGGTGGAACAGCTGGAGATAGTGAATGTGTCGTCTTCTCAGGTATGGCTGCAGTGGCTGGTGCATGTTGGCCGCCATGCTGCCATCAGTCAGGTTCGAGTGTCCCTGGTGCCGGCAGATGGTAGTGGATCTCGCACAGCTGTGCTCAATAGCAGCGTCACAGAGTACACCTTCAGGTCAGTCATGACAAAGAAAGAGAAAACACAGGTGCAGCTACAAATTACTTCTCATGCAAATTGCATTGCAAGACTGAAGCTTGTCGCCCCCTCATGTTTTAAGTCTGTGAACTGTCTGCATAGTTTGAGGAAAATTATAATTGTAATTGGTCCATCTAGTTTGTTGCAGCCTTCAAGTGCAGTCAGAAATGTCATATTTATGAGTTCTGAGCACATGAGTGACCATTGTTTTGTTTTCCCTTACCCTACTTCCATATAATGTCATAATGTAATAATGAGTCTCTGGACCAAGAAGTAAGAGCTTCCTAGGTGCACTTGAAGGCACCACGTGATTAATTGTGTAAAGTACTCACCAACACATAATAAAAGAAGAAACTGTGCAGGGTTACAATCTTCTGTCTTACGGTTAGAACGTTTACCTGCAATACAAGTATGAGCCACTAGATGGCCACAATTCCTCTCTTACATTAAACTGGACTTTTTTTTTTATTAAACTTCGTGCTGTTCAGGGTATCTGTTCTTAGGTGATATATTAAACTATACAAGTTCTTCGGAGCTGCTTCTTTTTATTTCAACTGAAGAATTTTTACATATTGCTACTTTTTGATCATAATGAGGCGTTCACACTGCTGACGTTTACCTGTTGTAGCCTTCCCACATTGTGTTCAAAATGGACACTTCAACAGTTCAAACGTGTTGTGGGAGTAGGACTAATTCATCGTGTTTTGGTCAATTTTCACTATTTCGGCCCTCTAAAACAATTTCACTAAAACAAAATATTTTATTTATTTATTTATTTATTTTATTTTATTTTGTAGTTGTTGGTTTTTTTTTTTTTTAGTTTTTGGCTGTCTTGGTTTCCTGTTGGTTTTCTTGGATGTTTCCTGTTGCCAAAATTTCAGTGCATCACTAAATTGGATTTAATGTTCTGAGATCACGTAAATGTTTAAAATATGAAATTGAAAACACATATTTGACTGATTAGTTGTGTGTAACCCACAGCACATTGCTCCCTGGTCAGATGTACACAGTAGACGTAGTCACACAGAGTGGTTTGCGCCCTGAAGACCTGCCATCAACTAGCAAATCTGCTGGGCCACTGCACTTCTGGACCAGTGAGTATCTCTCCAGTGCTGGGGAAAGTTAAAAGTAATACGTTACAATATTGCGTTACTCCTTAAAAAGTAACTAATTACATTACTTTGTTTATTTTTGTGGAAAGTAATTCGTTGTGTTACTTCATTTTCTTTTAAAAACACATTTAGAATATTATATTATGACCACTTAGAATATTCCTGACCCCTAAAGCTATGTATGCCATGCCAAAGATCTCTTCACATTACGGGTTAAATGACCTACTGTACCAATATTTTTCTGAATTTTGAAAGTAATGTGTTTTGTTATATTTGAAGACTTCATATGCAAAAGCCTCTAAGTGCCATCTGAAATTTTCTTCTAGAATGATCATTTTTATCAAGCTTGTATGTTTATGTTCAGTTATTTCACTTTAATGGCAATGAAAATTACCTATTCATTGTCATTAAAGTGAAATTACTGAACTTAAATATACAAGCTTGATAAAAATGATCATTCTAGAAGAAAATTTCAGATGGCTTTTGCATCTGAAGTCTTCATTTGTACTTTTTGTCTTTTCCCACACATGCATGCGAATGTCTATGTGACTATAGTTAGTTACTATAGACTGTAGTTTAATTTTTTTTACAGCAAATTAAAGGTGCAATAGGTGATCTGAGAAATGCTAACTTTAGCCTGCTAGTGTTGAAAGCATACGATCCCACTCTCCCTGCAAATCGCCATCCAAAGACATGCCTCCTCCAAAACACATGAACGCGCACAGAGACGACTAGGGACAACGTTATTGGATTACATGATATGTCATTCACAGGTGAGAAATCTTTACAGTAGACAGTGAGGGGAGAAACAGAAACACTTGCTTACATACATAAGTATGTGATTGTGAAATGACTCCAGTTCAGAAGTTGACCTGTTGACATAAAGGAAAGTACGCACTGTATTTCAGCTTTATTTATATGTGATTTCAGGACATTGAAATCTCTGAATTATCTCCACAGGGCAAAGTCAGTGATACATAGAACTGTACTATCAAACATGAATTTGAGATACTTGCCACTTGTTGTTGGTTCAGAAGGAAAGCTAGGTTGTTTGCCTGCCATTCTCGCGCTGTCTGCACAGTGTACGTGAATGTATGTCATGAAATGATTGAACGAACATTTTATGGCATACGACTTCCACAGATGATAAAAATTAATAAAAATACATTTAGACAGTTTAACAGGCTTGAATGCTATCAGGAAATGAGGAGACTTTCAACCAGCATAACAAAAAAAATGTCTCTGTAGGGATTCACCTATTGCACCTTTAATTAAACTGAAAAGTAACATGCATTACTTTTTAAAAAAGTAACTCAAATATAAATATGTACATTTATTAAGTAATGTATTACTTTACTCGTTACATCACAAAAGCATTTTGATTACGTAATGCATAGGTGCCGATCCCATGGGTGCTTGGGGGTTCGAGCATCCACAGAGAAACATGAGATATTCCCCATTAATTAGCCGATGGGGTTGATGCTATTGGAGGGGTGAAGGGTGGGCACCCACTGCCAGAAGCAGAAATCGGCACCTATGACATAATGCATGTTATTTGTAATGCGTTATCCCCTAACACTGGTTACAAACACATGCACCTCTGTCATAACAGCACATTATACTGTCCACTCCACCAGGGCCGCTTCCACCTCAGAATCTTACACTCTCCCATATCGCCACTACCTCTGCTCGGGTCACATGGGACCATCATCCTCGGAGTCTTCCAGACGGTTTTGTAGTTAATATTACTCGAGGCCTGAGCACCCGTAGCCGCTACCTACCTGATGGAAGTTTGGGGACGTACACCATACGAGACCTCATTCCTGGCCAGCATTACCGACTTGCCCTCACTGCAGTACGCAAAACGGGCCAGGACAACATCCAGAGCGTCCCTCAACACCTAGCCTTCACCACACGTGAGTCGCCGATATTTAAGATCACTGCTTGTCTGCAGATTGTAAAAATGTCGTCATCATGGTGACCCGTCTGTGTGTCCTGTATTGCCCAGTACCAATTCTAAAGGACCAAAGCAGAGGTGATAGACCTCAAGGAGGACAGGACCAGCAGATGGGACAGACCTTGACTCAAGTTCAAGATGGAGGCACAGATGAGCAAACAGAACTCCTTGAAGAACCACTAAGGTAAAGTGCTTTACAGATGCAACGCAGTTATTATGGATGCAATGTTGGGAAGCCAGTTGTACAATCAGTTCTCTGTTTTTATTTTCTCTTTCAGATATACAGAGCTTGTTGATGGAAGAGGGAGAATTACAGCTAAATTTACCAAACTTCCACATAAAACTATCAGACATCGCACAAGTCAGTAATTACTTCATATAAGATTGTTTAACTTGTAATGCATAATGTTTTTAAACTACATTTTAAGTTATGTTGTTTTAATCTAACAAATCTAGGACCCAAATCTGCTAAATTAATACATTTATGCTTTATTTAAGAGGTTTTCAAACGAGGAAACTTGAGAGAAAACATTCTCATTCATTCTCAAGTTTTTACTAAATGTTTTTAAGGGTTGTCGAAGTTAACATTTTAACTGAGAATATTAATAAATTCAGTATTTTTTATCCCAATGACCTAATTTTAGTACTTTACATTTTATTGCTAGTATTCTTTTATTACTTTTTATTACTTCCATTATTACTTTCATTCTTCTTTATAATGGTAGAAATCGTGAGATTAAATATGGTTATTTTATTAGTTTTTAATGGTAAGAAATAAAAACCAAATGTTCATGTAGATTTATGGAAAAAAAATATACGAATGTTTATTACGCCTTCCTAGTGGCATACGTTCAGAAATAGTTTGTGTTTTTGCTATATCTTTCTACTGAGTTCTCATGACCATTGTTGCATTTAGCTTGGCATTTTGCGTAAGTCAATGTATTCTGTAATATGTGGAGTGATATTTATTATGAAAGCACTAAATAAATTAATCAAATTAATTTGAATATTTCTCTTCATGTTTGTAATCTGTAGTGATCTACTCTTATAAAGAGTAGAAAAAATACACTGTTAACATTACTATTTTATAAGTAATTATTTTCCAGACACAATTTTAAAGTAATATTAAGTATTACAATGTACTAAAATACAGAAGCCATTTCTTAAATAATAATAATAATAATAATAAAGCAGCAGCAGCAGCAGCAGCAGCAGCATGTTTTTACAATATTAGGCTTAACATTTCTCTTAAAAATACATGAAAATATAGAGCTGCTTTTATATCTATGTTTTTAAAACCTGATTGATTTTCTTATTTCTTATTATTTCTTAAACAGAGCCTGATGCTCCAATCAAATTAGAAAAGATGGAAGAAACCACCAATAAGATCAGTCTAGCCCTGGAAATTCCTCAAGAAGCGCCAAAGAGTAAATCTGGTAGGTAATCTTTCAATAAAGCTCTATAAAGATTATTATTAGACAAGTGAAATTTGTTGATTCACTTGAGGCAGGGAGTTCTTAAAACAGGAGAGTGTTTTAACAGTTGGTGGTATTCAAACTCTCTAATTGGTCCCAGCTGAAGGAGGCAAAATACCACTGCATGTATTCTGAATAATCTGCAGCATGACAGTCACCATAAACAACCACATCTGTCAGCAATCTATTATGGTTTAAGGCCAAAAAAATTGACTTATGGTTGTTTAAATGTGCATATTTATGTGCATGTGATTATGTGTATTTAAAAGAGCAGCTAAATAAACCCAAACATGAAAAAGCTGCAAGCTTACCGGTGTTTAAAGTATTCATGTAGCAAAGCATTGTGTACATGTGTTTGTATCTAAAAACTTTTTTTTCTTTTTTTTAGAGTCATCTCAAGACTGCAGAACTCAGCCCTGCCAGAATGGTGGAACATGTGCGCAGATCAACGAGTCGTTCAGCTGCAACTGTGCCACTGGTTTCAAAGGCAGACGGTGTGAGCTATGTTAGTATGACCACATCTGTTCATTCACAAGCATGCAAACACACACCAATTAATCACTAATAAATGCCCAATTAAAGTCACCATACTTATTTTTATGGAATATTGCAGTTTTTATCGGAAATGATTTATCCGTGCACATCATTATTATTTTAACAATGAATGTTCCCTCTTAATCTTATTCAAAATATCTTCCCCTCCCACTTGCAACAACATCTCTTCTTTTCTCTGATGATGAAGAGGGAGAACCTGTCAGTCCCAGGAATAGCATGCCACAATGATCCAATCAATTCCAGTCTGGACTAAATCAAGCCCCTCCCTACATTTTTTTTCTTGTTCGAAAAGCCGTTTCATTCATAATAGTGAAGAATAGACTATTGCAACTTCTGTTTCATGCCAATCTTAAACTTGAGTTTATTCCTTTTGTAATTTGAGGTTATTTTTTTATTATTAACCCCTTGATTTTATTATTTTTGTTTATTATTTATACATTATTATCCCACTAGCTAGACAAAAATCATCAATCAGACACAAATAAAATCTATATAATCTTTAATATAATGTAAAATAATATAATATTTAACACCTTTGCCTGAAATAAGATCGTCTCTATATTTCCTGTCTCTGCCCTGTTGTACACAGATTGTCAGCGTGTGCCTCACCCATGTACTCGCCTTTACTCCGAAACAAAGAGTGTACCTGTATGGGAGGAGGGTGTTTGCCATTATTTGTAAGTGACTCCTGTGTGTTCTGTTGTCCTGTTTTGGTCCAGTCTAATCCACTAGTTGCATCTACTGAGTACTTGTCTTGCTTTCTCCCTCAGGTACAAAAGGACATATAAAGTTCAGCAGGATGTTTGTTTTAAAGAGATCTGTGAGCCTTTGCTGCCTAAGAAAACTCCAAGTACGTACAACTTTGTCCTCCCTGGATTCACTGTAGATTTAAATATGTGGTGGAAAGTGATTTTGTTATACAATTTAAATCATGGCATGGAGCTGATAGATTGCTCTTTTAATGCTACGGATAAAAATAAAACAACATTTTTTCCCCCTCTCTCATTAGACAGAAGAACTCAAAAACAACAATAATAGTGGTGAGTTTATTTTCTATCTCTGATAGAAATGGACAAATATATATAAATATATATATATATGTGTGTGTGTCACATACCGAATGTGTTTTTCCTGTTTTAGGAGGCTGGATCAATGACAACTTTGGGGAGTAATTGCTTCTCTCTGTCTCAGTTCAAATGAGGATGCATTAACATCATTGTTGACCCTTTCTTGCATCACTGGTCACCTTTCCTTGGCTACATTGTCCTATGGACGCATTTGGTTATTTACAGTTCCAGATCTATAGATGACCTTTGACCATATGCTTTAGGAGTTACCTGCATCAATTAGCATACCTCAAATGTAAATATTATTAGATATTGACATGTAGTGGCCGTCAAGTCCCTCAGGGAATTTTTTTATTTGAATTATTGTCTGTTCAATCTCCAAAACCTACCAGAATTTCATTCTACTCAAGCCTGGTTATCTCTTACAGCAAGATTGCACAAAATACTGGAAAAAGTGTCGCACCATTGTTTCTGTTTGTGTAAAGCTAAACAGTCTGCTAACTACCATGTAAATAGTGTTTATAGTCTGTTTTTGTAGTTGAATATTTTAATAATAAAATGTTAAAACGTCATGTTTTCTCCAAATTCTTGTGGTGTGGGGGTGGGGGTGGGGGGGATATATATCTTTACATATGAAACGTAAAGATATATATAATTTTTCACTGATTTGTGGGCATTTTTACCCAGACAAAAGATTTTGAGTTTTAGCCAGGCTAGATAAACTATGAATTACCACAAGATGTCACTATTTTGTTTAAAAAAAAAAAAAAAAAAAAAAAGGAAAGGAAAGAAAAAAGCTTAGGATCTTTTTTTCATAGGGAAAGTTCCCTGGGACTGTTTGTCTTGATTTGTGAAATATGTAGTGGGTATGGATCTTGCCCTCTAAACTTCAAGGCCACAGTCCCTAGCAAGTAAGTAGTGACAGGAATTAGATGGTTACGGATATCAAATTCCCCGCTCTATCCTCATTGTGCCTTTTAGGAAAGCACTTAAACCACAGCTTGGATTGCAGTTAATGCATTTTTGCCATTAAATTAGATTAGATTAAACTTTATTGTCATTGTGCAAAGTACAAGTACAGTGCCAGTGAAATTTGAATATAGCGTCTAACCAGAAGTGCAAATCGCAATTTGTCTATATACATCATATATATAAATAAATGTATATTATATAATAATAATAACAATAATAATAAACATTTATTTGTATAGCACTTTTCATACATGGAATGCAACTCAAAGTGCTTTCACAAGCATAAGGTTCACAATGTAAAATAAAGTAATTGGCAATACAGTTTCCCCTCAATATCAATATAAAACATAAATAAAAAATGAAATAAAACAACTAAAAGAGAATCAGAAGGTAAAATAAAACCATAAAACAGACTTAAACATACGAAGTTAATACAAAATATTATGTTCTATGAAAAAATGCAGGAAGAGAAAACAGACCAGCTCATGACAAGGTGTACAAATCGTACAAATATAGAATAAAAAAAGTATACATTTTAAATGGGAAAAAGCCTATAATGAAAATGATGATGATGATGGTTCTGTGTATATTACAAATAATGTATTCACTTTTTTTTTTGCAAACAAACTGATTTAAATATCAATGCACATACACCAAAGATGTGTGTTGTTAGTGATATAATTGGAGAAATATATAGCCTATAAAGTCATACTTGATAAGCTATAATGAATCATATCAGGTAGGCCTATATTCTGTTCAAGAATATATATTCAGGGGGTTTTCAGTCTTTTACAGGCAACAGATTCCCTGGAATTATATGAATTCCCATTACAGTAGATATTGTACTGATACTGTATTGTATAGTGTATTGTATTTTAAATCTAATTAAACCTTCTTACTATACTATTTACATATTGTTTACTGAGTCATAGACTTGTGTTTACTGAGTCATATAATACATTTTATTTGTAATAGAAGGGAGGGACAATGTGTTTCATTTAGCTGAACTAGTTATTTTATTTTTGTTTAACGCACATTTCTATTTTCCACAAAAATTCATTCGAGCTCAAACAGGTTCAACAGGCAGCCTAGTAATTGGGCTCAATTCAATTCATAATGTCACCTGTCTGTCTTACATTAAACACACACCACTCCAGGAACGCGCCCGTAAACGTCCCTGCGTGCGCGCGCAAGTTGTAAATGACCCCCCCTTTCTTCAATGAAAACTGAGATTGCGGGTGGAAAAAGACCATGAAAGGACAGAGCTGGAGGAGGACACTTTTAAGGACTGTTTGTTTGGGATAGTATTTGTAGCTTGTCCGGGAAATTTAGATTTTAATAAATAAAAGCTAAGGACTTTCTCCCAGAGGAAAGACATCGCTTTAACACCGTCCAACTGGCCCCGCTCGCGCCCGTGCGCTCACTGAGATTGAGCGCGAGCTAACAGAAGTTAGCTGGACGGCTATCAGCGGCGGGTGAGGGGGACAATACGGAGAAGAGAGAGGGGTCGACAGAGAGCGCCGTCATCAAACCTAGTAGTATGTCGCCCTCGGGAAGAAGTAACTCAAGTTTTGGATGAGGTTCCGTGGCTCAGTTCGATCGCCAAGACTTTTTGACGCGACGGTGGGCTGTGATGTTTCTGCCAGCGCAGGGCTCCGGTGGAGGCGCGGCGTCGGCGGTGTCCCGGGGTTGGCACCATACGGTATTGTGGAGACTAGGGGGTTTCTTTCTCCTCCTGCTCCTCGAAGGGGCCCGATGCCTCACCAACCCGAGCAATGCGCCGGGCATAAACAACAACAATAGGCCGAACGTAAACGTATTCATGAGCGAGGAAGAGGTCAAGAAACTCCTGGGTGCGTATACTTTATTTTCCCGTCTGCTCCACTTTATTTCTGCTCTGTCCAAAGTTTTGGTTAGAACAAGAAGTTTTTGCCACACTGTCAAAGAAACTTACTTTCTTCTAATTAGCTTATTTAAACTCTAACTCATGTCTGTTTAGTGTCCAAAAGTTCCCACAAGTTGTTTCAAACATGCTCATAAACTGCTGAAACTTTGCTGTAGTCTATTAGCTCTTCCATATGTTAGCTCTGATAGGCCAAACAATCTGCAGCGTCCTTGCAACCTCTGAGTAGACAGTTTATGCTTAAGAAAATTGCTAACATTTTCAAAGAAATGTTACAAAATGCACAATTGGATGTAGTTTTGTGCGGTTACACGTCAGTTTTCTATTTAAGAAGAATGAAAGGCGTATTGGTTTGTCATCAGGTCGTGACTGGTTTGCTATAAAGTTTTCCAAGTGTATTCCAATGCTTTTGTTGTAAGAGCCTTAATTATGTGGTGATTTGTAGGGTTTACATCACACGCCATTCACAATATATGCAGAGCAGAGATGTATGAGCGGATTTGAGTCATTCATTCTCACTTATGTGTCTCTGAATTATTTGACAAAAGTCGCACAGAAAGATAAAAGTGGATTTTTGGCAGTTCAGTACACACTGTATGTGTATTTAACCATGTAAACCCTGACATATGTAACAATAGTCAGAACATTTTTTAATGGAATAGCTATTGAACCTTTAAAAAGAAAAAAAAGAAGGTTTGCATATGTTTTGATACACCAGGCTTTTATGGACCATATAGCAGTGAGTATATGAAGCTCAAACTTTAGGAAAAAAACAGAGGAGACATATGCAATTTGGGGCTGTTGCTGTTATTTATGGTCAAAAATAATGAATGAAATTCTGAATGCTTGTAATGTAAATCAAGGATATAACAGACTACTAACATAAAGTGCTTAGAAATATAACTCTATCTCCCAACATGTCAGTGTGATGATATCTAAATGCTTAGTTTAATTATAAAACTCAGTAGTTTTAATTTTGTGGGGGAAAAACATAAAATGCAAGAAATGCAGTACAATGTTTGAGATATGTATAAATAACGTTCATCAAAAGTTTGTTGTATCATATTTGATACATACATTGTAACAATTTTTTGCTATAAATTTATATGGATAACAAAGTAAACCAAGTTGCTTAAGTCCAGTAAATATTAATTTAGAAAAAAATCAAAAATTATTATTACGTTTTATAAAAGTCATTAAAGATTTTACAGCAAAAAGGTTGAATTTTTTTTTTCTGCCATTTTACTGGCTCAAAAAGGATGAACTATCCATCAAAGGGCAGAATACATGTGGATACTAGTTTACAACAGGGTTTTCAACAAAGTTGATAATTTAGAGGCCTTAGAAATGTGTGTATCAAATATGATTCTGTAGCCTTTACAGTGTGAATATAGTGGCTATTGCAGTAACATGCCTCATACTCTTGCAATCCTACAGAAAACATGAATCAGGGGCTAGGTGTTTATGTTTATGTATTTGTTTATAACTTAGTGGCTCTGCCTAAAATCTAAATGTTACATTTGTGCAGAATATTTAAAGTCCTCTTTCTAAGCTAAGGGGTCAATCCAAGTGTTTTGTAATCTGAATAATTAAATTAATTCATGGTTCTTGGAGAAAAAAGGCTTTGTGATGTCATTGCTACTATGTTTGTATTCAGATTTTTTGATTCAGCACCACTAGGAGTAATGCAGTGAGAATTGGTTAGTAGTTGTTAATTGCTGGGTATTTGAGACGGGTCTTATAAGCAGTCATTATCATTGCTAGTGTCACAGTGGAGTTAATGAAAAGGTTTTGGCTGGAGTATTAATTTCCTGCTGGAAAGAGGAAGTGGAGACAAGGGCATTTTGGTGCAGCCTTGTTTGAACTTGTTTTTAGGGCTTACCATTTTAGCTCAAATTGAGAGCAATTTCTATCAGACTGAAAATAAAATGGAAATTATATGTTACGTTTAATGTGATTAAAATGCTATAGCATTAAGCTGAACTCTGAAAGTTGCTATATGGAGTACAAGGTTTCAAATGGGGCAGAATGTAGCTTGACCAAATGTTCAGGACAGGTTTATGGTGGTTACGTTTAGTGCTCCACCATTGTGGGTATTTTAATGGCTGATGCTGATGTCTAAAAAGTGCAAGATGGTCGATATCATTTTGAGTATGCATATCGGGGGTGTAACGGTCGTCGGTAAAAAATCGAACGGTATCATTTTCCACCCACGGTTCGGTACGCACTTGCACCGCGTTAATCTCAAATCTGATGAGACATCTATAATAGTGCGTAAAACGGACAAGAGTTCCACTAATGTTTCTGTCGATAGATACGCTCTGCATGCATTTCACGTGAGAGTAGCGGTCAAATCAACTGTTAGTATCTATTGCTGACATGATCACAGTTTCTCATATGTTGGTGTGTTGTAGTTCTGCATCGGCAAGCCCAAACCAGCCGCTGACAGAGCCGCTGCCTGCATCATGTAAGTCTCCTGTCTGGGAACATTTTGACTTCCCAATAAGTTACGTGGAAAAAACAGACACTCTTTGTAAACTTGTTGCGAGTGCCGTATGCTCTGATATGACCAGTCATTTACGCCGTCATAGCACGCACAGAAAGCCACATCTCAGACAGCATGTAAGTTCACTTTTCAAGAAGACTTGAAAATTCACATAAAAGACATTATAAATAATATTTTCTAAAATTCATCAAAATATTAAAAAGGAAAGGGTTCGCTCTGAAATGATATCAAGAATCCAAATGAGATGGTTTATTTTGGTTTATTTTTGGTTTTATTCTGAGTGGGTTTATTTTAGCTTTTGTGAAATACGAACAGGTTTGAGAGATGATTGTTCCCCTCTGGTCGCATACCTCTGTTATCCTCTGAAAAGCTGACCTGCATATTTTTGTCACGACTGGCTTTGAAAACAGAACTCATGAGTGCCTCTTTCTAGGCACGCTGGATTTCTGTGTCTCGTCAGTGATTGAAGAATTTTATGGTGGGCTTTACACTCTTTGTTGTTCATATCAGATTATTACCATCAACATGTCGCCTGTAGTTTTATGCGGGGCGCTCTGCCATTTGTTTTGTAATGGAGGCTGGAATGGAGCTGCTCTTTCAAAAAGTAGTTCTCATAATGTCATTTGCCCCATTTGCTGCTGAGTCACTTCTGAGTGCATTTTGGGACCCTTAAACCTACCTAAATATACTTAAAGGTCTTATCAAGTAATGTTCTGGTGCATAAGCTTTTTGTAATAACGAAGAATCACCAATAATCACTGTCTCTGTCTCTTTTAGCAAGAACTTTTTGCTCTCTGTTCTGGTTTAACAATGAGTGCTGCCCATCTTGGAATCAAAACCACCTTGCTGCACTAAAGTAGACTGAGGGCCATTGTAAGCAGTGGGGCTGTGAGTAGAAGTCCCTGAATGCATTTATCACAGGGACATCAGCAGTCTGTAGTTTTGCACCGCCAGTGCCTCAGAGAATCAGGTGTCCGCTGCTCTGCACAGGAGTCTGATTACCACTGATGTGGTTCAGAGATCCTGTTCTATGACTCACAGGAATCCTTGACTTAAAACTTGATGGTTGTGTGGTGGTTATATGGGTGCCTTATTTTTGGTGCAATGAATGAATGTAGGTTTAAGTTTTCTCCTTGAAGGCGAATGGATTTTATATTTTACTTTCTTTTTCTTTTTTTGTGTGTGTGAAATTGATGTAAAAACTTCTTCCACAACAACATTATTGAATATGTAACAGTTTTAAATGCAATCAACTCTCTGATTTCTGGAGTTAGGATTAGTGGTGGGGGTAACATATAAAATATAGCAATAATTTTAAATATTATTAATTGATATCCCAACCGATTTTCTCATGCCAATAAAAACATTTTTGGTTAATTTTCATGAATATTTGGGGGAAAAGAGACGAGCAACAATCAATATAAATATAAATTGTACCCAAAGTTATCTCAGAAATCTTATATTTTATCTTGACCCAGATATTGATATACTATAGCATAGTACCTGCCGATTCTGTCCCCTTTTTGGGATACAATATGAATCAATATTTGTGCTGCCACAGTTTGTCTTCAGTAAGTCTGCATGCATCTTGTATTCTTTTTAAAAAAGAAACTGAACTTAATTTGCTGTTATGGCAAAATTGGAAACAACTTAATTGCATTGGAAGTTATTGGCCATGTTAAGTTATTACTATGTTCGAATTACACTTTCTTTCTCAATCTCTACTTTACTTCTTTCTTTCCTCTTGTTTGCTTTCTCTGTCATGCTCTTGTCATTTCCTGTCGTTCTCTGTCTGAGCTTTCAGAAGTTCTGTAATTCCTTTCACAGATCCTAATCTTGTTTCCCTCCCCTTTTTCTTCTTCAGAGCGGTCACTGGATATAACATCATTCTTTACATGTTCTATATAGTAACTTTCAGTGCAAATCTGATGTATGTGAAAGGAGATCTAATTGATCTGATTTATCATATGCTGCAAATGATGAAAGGTGATGTTTGATGTCCTTATTTACATTCGTATCACAATCTGCCCTCTCATATCTGTAAGTTACTCAGTATAGAATACAGGTAAATGCCCTGGCTTCTTATGGAGACTGGTGGTGAAAGCTGTGTTTTCATGGTGGTTGCTACAATGATTTTTTTTTTCTATTTCAAGCCAGTTTCTGCTCGGTTTATTTAATTTTGTGTTTTCTGTTTTTGGCAGTCATGTGCTACATAAAGATATAATTTAATTCATATGATTTGTCTCATGACCATAATAAAATTTTAGAAGTATTCAGTGTTAGGCGAAATCAGTGGCTGTGGAGATCAGTATATGAAATCAGTACAGATGAGCTGAATGTATGTTAAAGGTCCCATTCTGTGAATTATTTTATTATTTTATAATGTTTCCTGGGGTGCCCTTATAATGTTAGTATGTTTTTTAGATCAAAAATTGTTATAATTTAGAAATAAAAGGCATATTTCCTAGCCTGATTTCATCCCATGATTTGAACGCTCTGTTTGAAGGGGCGTGTCTGCTGAGAGACTTCAGCGTAAACGCCCTCTGCTGTGATTGGCTGACATGCTTGCATATGAAATATCTGGCATTACATGTGGAACTATCTGGAAAACTTTTACTATTACAGCTATTATACGTTTTTACTATTACAGCTATCGGGATTAACGAATTGTGAGAAGTTTAAGTATTTAGATCTATTTCAGTCACATAAAAGGTTGCAGTGATGAGCATTGAGCAGATGACAGCCTGTTGATCGCGTGAAAAAAGATCTTATCATTGCAACGCAGTTTCTGCACTCACTAATGATTTCACCAATGCAAACATGAGGTATATAAATACAGTAAGAGATTCGTTGTGCAGTGTAACAGCGTCATTGATTTCATAACGAGTTTTGGCAAGTGTCCAGATAAACTCGCGCTGTGTGATTGACAGCTTGGGCGATTGGAAAGGGATTGTTCTTTGATCGCTTTCTGTATATTAATCACAGTTTAAGTAAGATTATTTTCATCCTACTAAGAGAAACGATGTGAAGTTGATCACTACTTCCATAGTCACAGTAAATCACTTCTTACCGCTTGCTGGAATATAGTTGAAATTGTCCCCTTCGTCAGTATGAAACGCTGAGAGAAGCCTGCTTGATATTATCCCAGGTTAGAAAAACAGTCCGTGGTGAAATGGACAGAGCAAACTAACAACTTCGAATTAAACTTTTGCGGTATCCGACTATAGATAAACATCAACCACGTCTGTTGACATTTCGCCATCAATACGCCTGTATTCCTGTGGGCGGAGGTTAGTCAAAACACAGTTTTAATGACGTCATTAAAGAAGGAAGTAGAGGGGTGTAGTCCAATCCAGCCGTTCGATGTAGTCAACTTCTGTTAAATAAAATATCTCGCTTGGCATTGAACTTTGAGCTTTATAATTTTACAGATATTGTTTATACTCTAACAACAACATTACACACCAACTAAAGTTTGAAACATGGGATCACGAAGAACGGGACCTTTAATGTAAGTCATAGTCAAGTCAAGTTTATTTATATAGCGCTTTTCACAACATAGGTTGTATCAAAGCAGCTTCACAGTAATAAATTAAAACAATACATCAATGTTTGTTTCTAGTGGAACGTCCACGTTTGGTAATGCTGATCAATGGTATCGTTGATTGATTAATTCAATTAAATATCCCCAAATATCCCCAACTGAGCAAGCCAAAGGCAACAGTGGCAAGGAACCGAAAAACTCCATCAGGTGACCTAATGGAGAAAAAAAAACCTTGGGAGAACCCGGGCTCAGTCGGGGGCCAGTTCTCCTCTGGCGTTTATGAACTAAAGACCGGATTTAACTGTAAGATTAAAAGTATTATATAAATGCCTGGCTGAAGAGATGCGTCTTTAATCTAGTTTTAAACTGGGAGAGCGAGTCTGAGCAACGAACAGTATCCGGAAGACTATTCCAGAGTTTTGGAGCTAAATGTGAAAATGCTCTCCCTCCTTTGGTGGATCTGGATATCCTAGGTATGACCAAAAGCCTCGAATTTAGTGATCTTAAAGAGCGCGATGGATTATAGGGCGATAGAAGATCGGTTAAATAGACTGGAGCTAAGCCGTTTAGGACTTTATAAGTCAGTAGCAATACCTTGTAATTAATACGTGACTTTATAGGTAACCAATGTAGTGATGATAAAATTGGTGTTATATGATCATATTTTCTTGATCTAGTTAGAACTCTAGCGGCGGCATTTTGAACTAACTGTAGCTTGTTTATTGAGGATGCAGGACAACCAGCTAATAAAGCATTACAGTAATCTAGTCTCGAGGTCATGAATGCATGAACTAACTTTTCTGCATCAGAAACAGATAGAATATTACGTAGCTTAGCATTGTTTCTAAGGTGGAAAAAGGCTGTTTTTGTAACATATGAAATATGATTTTCAAAAGACAGTCTGCAGTCTAAGTATAACACCCAGGTCTTTTACTGTAGAGGATGAAGTAACAGGACATCCTACTATGTTAAAGTTGTATTGTGAGAGGTTTTGTGGGTGGTTTTTTGAACCGATAAGTATTACCTCTGTCTTGTCTGGATTCAATAAAAGGAAATTGTGCGTCATCCAATGTTTTATATCTTTAACACACTCTGTCAATTTGGATAATTTAGCGTTTTCATCCGGCCGTGATGAAATATATATTTGAGTGTCATCAGCATAACAATGGAAACTAATTCCATGTTTCCTTATAATATTTCCAAGTGGCAGCATATATATTGAGAATAATTGAGGGCCTAAGACAGATCCCTGCGGGACTCCATAGTTTACTGGAGTTATGATCGATTTTTCTCCATTTAAATAAACAAAATGGTAGCGGTCAGATAAATACGATCTAAACCAGTTTAATGCTTGTCCTTGAACACCAGTATAATTTTGTAGTCAATCTAAGAGTATTGTATGATCTATAGTATCGAACGCAGCACTAAGATCAAGTAAAACTAGTATTGAAATACAGCCTTGGTCAGAAGCTAAAAGTAAATCATTTGTGATTTTAACGAGCGCAGTTTCAGTGCTATGATGCGGCCTGAACCCAGACTGAAACTTTTCATAGATGTCATTTTCTTGCAAGAAAGAGCCCAGTTGAGAGGACACAACTTTTTCTAGTATTTTAGACATAAAAGGTAGATTTGAAATGGGTCTATAATTTGCTAGATTATGTGGATCTAATTGTGGTTTCTTAATGAGAGGTTTTATAACTGCCAGTTTAAATGTTCTTGGAACATAACCTAATGATAAAGATGAGTTAACAACATTGAGGAGAGGCTCCTCCACCACAGGCAACACTTCCTTCAATAGTTTAGTTGGTATAGGATCTAATAAACATGTTGTTGTTTTAGATGAAATGATAAGTTTATTTAACTCTTTTTGTTCTATAGTTGTAAAGCACTGTAATTGTTCTTGCGGGGTGATAATTGAGGCCGAATTATAAGGCGTGATTGAGGATTTAACGTTTACAATTGTGGTTCTGATGTTTTCTATTTTCTCAGTGAAGAACTACTTTAGAATTACTACTAAACTGTAACAGAATATTTTGTTTAGGAGACATATGTTTATTTGTTAGTCTAGCCACGGTGTTAAATAAGAACCTAGGATTGTTATGGTTGTTTTCTATTAGATTGCGGAGATGCTCAACCCTGGCCTCTTTTAGGGCCTTTTTATAACGTGACATACTGTCTTTCCATGCGATTCTAAAGACCTAAGAGCGTAACATGACATAGGGCTATTAAAATGGGAGAAAAACTAAATTTGAATCTTTTACTTAAATATTGCTAATATTTAAAAGGCATAATTTCAGTTAAGGGAAAAAATATTTTGGATTGTCTCCTGAGGCAAAATATTAATGCAAAAAAATAAATGTATATATAAAAAATTAAATATTTTTTTATAATAATGTTTATAAATCAAATATAATTTCGTAAATTGCATAAACAATTATTAACAAAACCGCATCATGTATTTATAGCTGAAGCGCTGATCACGGAAAGTACTTTTGCATTCAAAAACATGAGATGCAGTGGAATGGGGAAAAAAAAGTCTCAAACATTGAGTTTTTTAGCTTTACACAGCTTTCTTAATATGCTGCTCTTTTAACGTAACCAAGATCCTCTCTGCATTATTTCTGCAATGTTTTCAATGACCAATGCAGCAGTGCCACCCCAAATGTGGATTTTAATTTTAATTTAACAAATATTTGAAATTCTAATTAATTTGACAGTTCTAAACTGTCATCTCAAAGTATCAGAACCGCATTGAAAGATGACGTGAAGATTTTTATTTTTATTTTTTTAGGTAAATGTTTATTAAAAAGCCTTGTTTGCCACATTGAACTTTTGAATTTTTTTCTCCTTTGTAAGAATCTATGGCTTCCCCTGTGACATCACTGCACCGTCCATCCAGCCTCACGCTGATATAGTAAAGAGAGAAAGCTTTCACTCTCTCCTTCAGAGAACCAACAACACAGGGATGAAAAATCTCAACTATCCAGCTCTTCATTGCTAATAGACAGCGTCAGCCCTCTTGTGTCTGAGTTATTTTGGGGTGTCATTAGATGGCCTTGCACATAGCAGTACATGGAATGTTTAGGTCACGAAACACATCCACTCTGATTTACGATGTAAACTTGCTGCCTATGAAACATTTTTTCTCTTTAAAAAGTGGAAACGCCTCAAATAGATGCAACAGACAGATGGTTGCAGGTCTTTTATGGCTTTTAGCTGAGAAAACTGATTCAGTTAATGTATTTGCTGGCATTTTGTCTTCTGTAATGTTGCTTATTTCAGAGTAAAATAATATCTTGTTATTGAAGAAAAAGTGCAGGACTGGTCTTTAATCCATTGGAAATCGACTGGATCATGTAAAGTGTTTGCATTTTTGATTCCTGAAACGCCACTGATACCTGCAATTGAAACTTAAGGGGGTTTGATCACATCAGCCACAAAGGAAAGGTGATTCTGAGATGAGGAAAGGTGTTTATTTTTCTTTTTATGAAAGATTACTAGTAATTTTGGGGTATTCTGTAGAATAACAAGCTTTCGTGTAGCTCAAACAGTATAGCATGGTGCTAACATATCCAGGTCATGGTTTCAAATCTTGCATATGATGCAAGTTTCTTTGAATAAAATTTTCTGGCAAATGCATAAATATACATGCATGAATAGTGGTTGACCGATATATTGCCATGGCCGATATTTGGCACTTTTTAAATCTCAGCATCGGCCGATAAGGTTTTCTTTTTGGCTGATGGGTTGGAAGCAGGATATTTTATCTTGATGGACCCACCAGACTTTTATTTTGACTGCACTGAGAACGTGGCTCTGAGCACACAGCGCTCCCATTTTCCGTCTTCATTTGATCTCTGTTAACAGTTTTGTATAATACATTATTAAGTACAGATACAAATCACACAGCTAGCTAACAATGTATTAATTTAAGGCAGAAACAATGAGTTTATTTGAGTCATTATTATAGGGCTGTACTGCCCTAGTCGATTAGTCGATTAGTAGGGCTGTACTGCCCTAGTCGATTAGTCGATTAGTTGGTCGATACGTTCTGGTTCGACCAAAATTCTGATTGGTCGATTTTCTGCCGCGTTTATTTCATCAGTTTTGCCGCGCTGAGGCGCGCTCATTTCATCAGGTGGAAAGCACTAACTGCTAATGGGGGTGTTTTCAGAGTACCCTTGTTTCACTGTAACAGTCTGTCTTCAAAACACCCCCCTTGTTTTCACCTTTTTTGGATTAGTCCAACCCAAGAGAGAGCGTCGAGCATAGAAGGTTTGATGCTGAATATTATTTATTTAATTGTGAGAGCGTTTAATAGTCAGTCCTCTTCTAACATGTCAACAACAAAGAAATCGACAGTGTGGCAGCATTTTGTTAAAATTGATAACATGAAAAAGGTCGAATGCAAAGTTTGCAAGCAACAGTTTTCCACAGCTTGACGACAAACATGACATATCATCTAAAAGTGGTAACGTTAAGCTCACTTGTCTGCGTTAGCTTGCCCTGTCTGTTTTGAGTAGGCTATATGAACATATTAGAATTTGCATATTTCAATGTTTTAGTGTGATAACCTAACTTTTTTATTTTTTATTTGGAGCCTAATGCGCAATTGCGCTGTGCTGTTGGTTGTGTTAGTTTTGAGCCTAGGATGCTTTATTTTTCAGTTATGCACTTTATTTCGTTTCTGCTCTTGATCTGGTTTGTTTAATAAATATTATTTTTTTATTAAAGTGGACGTGCCTTTTGTGTTTATTAAGAGTAAAAGCTTTAATTTAATATTAATAGTCTATTCGTGTCTCAGCTGCGACGCTGAGCTCATGTTCAGCCTCGCTCGGTGCGAGGACATGCACGGTGAAATGATAGCGTCTGACAGTTATAACTTATTATAACATATGACAAAAATAATTGTCTAAATTATGTTGCATATTCCTCAACAGTTCTTGTGATGATATCACTAGTTGACAACATAGTACTATTTTCGGAAATCATAAGCTATGATATTGCGCAGGTGCACGTGATGCAGCGCCGTCAGAGCTGACAAACTCGAGTGTCAGACTCATTTCAGTGCAAAATAATTAGGTCAAAAACGATTTAATATACTGCAAATAGCCTACTAGTTGTTTATGTTTATTTATAATTCATTTAGGCGGACAACAAGGCTACCAAGTCCTGCGCACAGTGCGCATCTAATTAATTTAACGGGTTTTTTTTCTAACGTCATTTTTAGTCGATTTTAGTCGATTTCTAGTCGAAAATTTCAGGACTTCGGTCGACCAAGATTTTCTTTGGTTGAGTACAGCCCTACATTATTACAAGTTTTGAAGTGTGAACATGTCATATTCATGTAATTTCCACTGTGCTGTATGTAAAATTAGTGTTACCATGTCTTTATTTAAAAAGATTCCCAGTGTTTACCAGATTACTGTGTGCCCTGTTGGTTACAGTGTTTACTTCTGTTTTATGTGAAAAATACTGTAATATGATTACAGAATCAAGTAGTTGCCATGTAAAGTAAGTCTAAGACAATGGAGAAAGACATATAGTAACATCATTATATACATCATAAATATAATTCACCCGCTATATTGCTAAATGTACACCATTTTTCAAATTATCAACAGAAAAATATACCGGGATAAACATGGCTTCTCTTGAGACTCCCCTGCTTCAGAGCGGTTATAGTTAATGATATGCTAAAGCCCGCCTGCACATTGACATGATTGGTTACAAAGTAGTTTGTGACATAAGAAAAGTTTTTCAAACTGCGTTATCTTTTTTACTGCAGTTTTAAGGAGAAAATACTCAGCAATGGTGTTGACTTGTGAATTTGCACATGGTTTGTCTTAAAGCATTTTACCACCCACACATAGACGTATAAACAACATTAAAAACTTGATTTTCACCACAGGGAGACTTTAAAAGAAATGGATTGTTCACTGTGTTTCTTTTTTTTTTTTTTTTGTAAGGGCTACTAAAGCAGAACTTTCGGGAGGTTCTGATCACTTTGACATGTTCAGCCAGTCCACAAAAAACTTGAGAAATCTAGCAGCTCAATTTTGTTACTATTTCTTGTATAGTTCTACTGGCCAAGTGAGTTTCTGTCTTGGATCAAAGATCTGAGCTGCTTGCTCAAATGATACAACCCTCTGGAGATCTGTTCTCTGCAGAGCTACTCTTGAGCTACTCTTGGCTATTTGACTTGTTCTTTTTGCTGTTTTTCCAGAGCAGTCTTCATCTAACTGACCTTGCAGTGTAAACCACGGTCTTGTGGAGTGTTCTGCACTCATCAGATCAATATTAGTGCTTTACTCTTGTCAACAATTTTTTTTTAGTAGTTGAAAATTCTAAATGTTGATACAAGGTGTTGATACAAGGTCAACAACGCCCTCTGTATATCTCAGTGTGTCTACCTAGTATACGTTTACACTATTATTCAAATTCGGTTACATTCTGTTGCACAAAACTCTTTCATTGTGTGCAATATCATGCAGTACTTACTGCGCAATATTTCTGTGCAATATTTGACTGTTCACCTTGCTTGTACTGGTTTTGTGTGTATTGTTTCTGGATTGTTTTTGCGTTGTATTGTTTATGGCATATTGTTTATTGACGTACTGTATATTGGTTATTATCGTATTGTATCTTTGGAATTCTACTTAAATTGTATTAATTTAAATGAGATGTTTAGCTTGCAAAAAGTTATGTGATGGTACTGTAAGGATTGCTATTGCAATTCGTATAGTGACAATAAAGAATCTTGAATCTTGAAAAAAATACATAGATACCCCCATTCAGTCATTTTTTTTGTCATATTGCAAAGCCCTAGTAAGTATCCTAGTATTTCGCAATTTCATTAGTAATCTTAATTAGGCCTGTCACGATAACAAATTTTGCTGGACGATAAATTGTCCAAGAAATGATCGCGATAAACGATAATATTGTCGTTCTGAGACCATTTTCATTTAATATAATTATAATGGCATAATAATGCAGGTACACCTTTTCAACGATCTATAAACTTTTATTTCTAAAGAATATTAAACATTGAAAACGGAAAACATTTTAAATATCCAAAAAAATGAACAAAACAACCAAAAACAATGAAAGCAATGGACTCTTAAGCGGGTCGCACACCGGACGCGCAGCTCAGCGCCGCGCCGCGTCTAGGACAACTGTCACCTGAAAATCCGATAACATCAGCAATTTTCTGATTTCTGTAAATAAATATAAAACTAAATGTATATTGCTGCACAGGATTAAGTACATATATACATTAACTACATTTTGAGACACATAAATGTAAATTTTATATAAAACTATGTAAATGGCGCTCTGTGGCGCGGCAGGATTTTGAACACGGTCCTGAGCCGTTGTTGGGCGCCACGGACAGACGCCGAAAGGCGCCGCCGGTGTGTGTACTCTCATAGAGAATAATGTGTTCGAATTTAAAAGACTATTTTGCACTGTTACTCCTGTTACTTTGTCCTCCTGTTACTTTGTCAAGTGATTGTGTACTGTCGGGAAGACAGAGACGCACTTTATTGCGTGTATGCTACGCACTGAAAATACTTGGTTAGGATTAGGGGTGAGGAGTGCGTGCGTATTACACGCCATAAAGAGCGTATCATATGCATGCAAAAACTATTTTTGGCATATAAATGGCATGAGAAATAACATTCGTGGTATAGATACGCATTTTCATGTGATCGGGCTCGCTGTCGCAACTCACAACTATAGCGTCTTCTCTCTCTCCCGGCAGTAGCCGCAAACAGTCCTGCCGGCGTTTTCCCATACAAAGACCATGTGACTGACAAGCGCCGCGGCGCCGCCTCCCCACACAAAGACCATGCAACTGACAACAAAGAGGGTTCACTCCTCCTATACGCTAAAGAACCGAGCGAGAGTGGTCATCCAGTCAATTTGGTAGAGAGAGAGAGAGACGAGGAAAACAAACAAGCATGCAAATGGAATTATCGCGGCCGGAAAAATTATCGAGCTCATTTTTTTTATCGTGCGATTAATCGAATTATCGACTATCGCGACAGGCCTAATCTTAATACTGTGTCCGAACTATATGCAACACAACACTGTAACAAGCGACGAAAGGTATTTTCCGTGTTAAACTGATACTGTGTATCAGAATAATTCACTGTCATCACGTTTATGATTAGACTGAATTAGCGTCCTTATTTTCACACACACATATAACGTATAACTTGAATAAGACAATGAAATATGTGCGCATACACAGTGCTGGTTGGGAGCAGAAGAGTATGTGAAGTATGTCCATAAAAACTTAAAACACGCTAGAAACACGCTTGCTCTGGTCCGGATATGAAATGTGGTCCGCATTGCGAATGTTATTAAAGGGATGGTTCGGAGTAATTTCAACCTAGGGTCCTTTGCACCATGACCTCGAGCCAAAGCCTCGCGCCGAGTCTATTTGCTGCACTGCTCGCGCTCAATTAAAGGGAAAGCACACTTTTGATGGATAAAATAGCCTAAATAGGGTTTCACAAAAAAGCGCCCAAAATGCACAGAATTTGCGTGTTTTAACAAGAACTGGGGTAGGCTATGTCAGAAAAGAAAACGAAGACTAATATTTATAGAAAATGTACCCATTTAAACTTGTTTTATTATTCAGTTTGTACAAGTGATTGCAATAGGCCTGTGTGTGAGTGCTTTGAGAAATATCTTTATACTGCAAGGCTATTTATTTTTTATTTATATATTATTTTATTGCCATTCCCTGTTTTCATACAGACGTTTAGTTTGCTAAATACATATATAAAAAATTATTGGATATTGAATGTGAAAAGGAAATGGTTCTTCCATAACACTGCACTTTAGATGTTTGAATCACCCACACCTGGAGTAATTTATAGTTCTATTTTATAGCGTTTATCTGTTCAAAAAAATATGTACTATGCAAATTGTAAAATGTTCTATTACAGAAAAGACATAAAATAAATATTTGTGTGTGCTGTAAAGTGGTTAGAAAAAATGAAATCGGAATCGGCTAAAATCGGTATCGGCAGGTCAAACTGAATGAGAAATCGGAATCGGCCCAGAAAATTGTGATCGGTGCATCTCTACTTTAAACTCATAGCGACGTTACGTGCATAACCCACGCTTATGCTCTCACCCATGTGCTATTGTTATATTAAATATTGTTAGTCATATTTTCCATGCGTTGGTAGTCAAATTCCAGCTCTGAACGCATCGTAGGGAAAATGCAAACTGTACTGATACACTTACTTAGAACACATGCTATTTTTGTTTTCATTGATATGCAACCGGTACATATTTGTTGACATCTCAAAAAATGTGTTTTAAGGTTTCATGACCCTTTAATGTGTTTTTGTACTAGCCAGTCGTGATGGTGATGCATAATGAGTTACAGGATTCTATTTTTGGAATTGCTTCTATTTCATCAATGTCTAGTTCAGGTACTGGTTGCGTTGTATTGTAGTAAATGTTTAATAAAGTTCAAATATTTCAGTGCTAATTTTTGAAAAGGATTTCATTATTGTCTCTGTGTAAATTTCAAAAACGCAAATTTGTGAAAACGGTGACGTCATGCACATGCGAATTGCGTGTATTAATTTGCAGATCAAATATATTTTCAGACTCATAAGGTGTGTTCAGACCTTTATTTTGAAATGGCGATGAATATGAAAAATCATGAAATATTGGTAGAAACCTCTGTTTGTTTTCATGCCAAGAGTTCAAAAGATAACATGCATTCTATTTTTTTTTTGATAATTTTTTTTAAAATATAAATAAATTTTTAAATATAAAGAAACAAATGATAGGTTCTCCTTTTGTAATGCTGCGCTGAGCTATAGCCTAACATCTGTGTTCTTTCCTCATGTCTTTGTGTTTGTTAGAGGTTAAATTCAAATCAAATGCTGCCAAACTGCCCATATTACTTCTGAATAGGATGTCGACTTCATAAATAGAAAATGATTGAAATACGTCACTCAAACCATATATGGAAATGGGAGAGTCCTTATATGGTCACCAATGTATTCTGGTTGTCATTTAGTGGAAAGGTTTGGTACTGCACCTAAACAAAATTTCACTTAAAGGGCACCTATTATGCAAAATTCACTTTTACATGGTAGTGTGTACACAACCACCCTATAATGCAAAAAATTCACCCAGTGTTTTATTTTTTTAAAGCCCCATAAATCATGAGCACAGTCTCGGAACAACCCATTCTCAGATTCAGGGCAATGTGACGTACTTTTGCACAAGCCCCGCCCACGACTGTTGACTGACACTGTCGTATTAGTGTAGACCCGCCCTGAGTGAGCTAAACGCAGTCCGCCATTGTCTCGACGCCGGAGCAGCTGTAGACATGACTGTCTCCTAAGCGATTGAGGTGTTTTGTTGTTGGATGTAAGAATGAACATAGCAGTCATCATTTACTCTCGTTTTTACTCGAGGATTGATCTTTACCAACTGTTCGTGATCCAGCTTACAGTCTCTGGAGCGATAGGCCTAACGTTACTGATCACGGCAGTGATTACAGTACAGTGATTATTATGCTGTACTTTATTACAGTTCGTCAGAATTGTTTTATGGATATAAAGTTTACCAGTTAATTAAGCACCCACTGAAAAGGCATAAAGTCTGTATTTGTTTACTGTTAGTTGTAACAAGTGTTTTTATGTAATTCGCGATGTATGTTGATGATGATAATGAAAGAGAGAGAGAGTTTATGGATAAGACTTTAATGCGCACTTCTGTGATTTTATTCAGCTCTTTAGGTGATTTTCTGGAGTAAAACTTGACGCTTCATCTTTTGTGTGATGTACAATAAACTTCATTAAACTAGTTTTGATGACGCGATCCACTACAACAGGCTTGTAACGTACTAATAGTGGATAAAAGCAAGATGAAAAATAAGTTATAACCGTAATTGAACTAAACTATACCTGTTCTATCTCCATACAGCATATATTCTCTGGCTCTGTGGGCATTATTGTTCGACTCCGGGTCAAAATGAACACCGCTACTGAGAGCTTCTGTTCTGATATTTTCATTCCGTGAGATGAGATTGTCCTGAAACTGAGCGTGAGCTCGTGAGACTCCGCCCTCTGTGCCGGCAGCAGCAGCTCATTTGCATTTAAAGGGATACACACTAAAACGTCATGTTTTTCTCAGCCCCAAAAAGAGACAATTTAAACATGCTGTGAAAAATGATATGTTGGGTATTTTGAGCTAAGACTTCACATACACACTCTGGGGACGTCTTATTTTACATCTTGTAAAAAGGGGCATAATGGGTGCCCTTTAAAGCTAATTTTTTTGTGATATCAACTTCAAATTTGGACCACAATTTGTTTAGATTTATGGCTTTGATTTTCTTGCTGTTTTAGAGTAAAACATTTGTTAAACTTAAACTTTTAAAACTTTTTTTCTTTCACTTTCATAATTTTTTTTCACTTCTACAATAATCTGCCATGTATTCAAGATTTATAACAATTTAAGATTAAAAAGAGGTTAAGAACAGATTAATGTGCATACTCATGTGTTGTGAAATTGGCAGACATTTTTTGTGAGTTGCCCTTTGTGTACAAATACAAAATACTCAAAAAATACAATAATACAATATAGTGAATGATACCAAACAAGGATTATTATGTGTCCTTTATGGACTTACCTTTGCATCAAGAGAACACTAACCTTGTCTCTACAAAGGGTAGGCTTCTCACAAAAGATCACTTTAGTTATAAACTGCATTGTACTGTTACAAACCAGCTTGGCCTCTCTCTCATATGAGTAAGCGAGCCCTCCCTCGTTCGTATCATAGCCATAGAAGTTTGTTTACTTAAGCAGCAGCTGTACTGCCATGTTGTTCCAGTGAAGGTGGGAGTTCTGAGGATACCTCTTACGGAACAAACTCTGTTTGCTTGACTGCGGTGGCAGCTGTAGTAGGACTGGCTCATGTGGTTGTAATTAATGACTGGCGCTGACTCCTTTTGAGCACCAGGCAAGATTCATTACCGAGCTGCCACAACTCAGCCATGACAATTTGGAACCGGTCTCTTCAAAACAATGCGCTTTCCACAGACTCAAGCCTAGCTGTCCAAGTGATCCCTCAGACCCCGTCCTCAGGAAAAGCAGACCTGCAGGAAACTAATGTTCATTAATGAGCTGAGAGCTAAACTCAGTGATGGGCCATTGAAAGAAAGGATTGTCACTGCTTTAAAACTGATCAAAGAAGCTGAAGTAAATTCCAGCCATATACGTGATTGGACTTAAAATGACGTGAAACATTTTATAGTTGTAGAGCTTTGATGGAATGCTAATTCTGGTGGTTCTGTGCATTTGGGCCTCAGATTGACCCTCAGACTGCTAACTTGAAGAGTTCTGAATGCAGATGAAGCAGTTTCAAGGTTAGGCCTAACTTATTCTCAAGGACCACATTTAGACGTGTTTTACTGCTAACTGAATCTTGGTGATCACAAAATCCACAGCATTTGACATTTAATGTTTGACTTTCAGTATAAGAACCAAAGAACATAAAGATATATTTATCACAGATTTTAAGTAAAGCCAGTTTGCATTATTTTCACTATATTTCTTACCATATTATTGTTTACTAGGGGTGTGACGAGACGCTTTTCTCACGAGACGAGACACAAGGTTGGGTTCACGAGGATGCGACGAGACGAGATTTTTGCACAAGATTTTATAGAAATCCTCAATGACAAAATTGGAAAAAAAAGCCTGCAGGTGCATTTTGAAATGTTTTAACTAATAATCTTCTAATGCATGTCATTTCAGTTCTACTTTGAGTATGAATTATCAAATGTATTGAAAGAAATGTACAAGCACTGTTAAAGATTTTGCCACGAACTCATCTGACTGGCTTTTCTCCTGTATGATTTCACATGAAGTCTCTTCAGACCATACTGTACATGAATTATGACCTTCCAGAACTTCTGATTGAGGCTGTGTGTTACCTCAATTGAACTAATTTCCAGAAATTGAACATAGAAATAAAAACAGTATAACAAAAATAAATAACAGGTTTTCTCTTAGTCTTAAGTGCGAACAATAAGTTCAAGTTGCAAACATAATCAAAGTACTGTAGCGCACAGACTCTTTATAATTGTTGTGAAATTGCTGTTTCATTTTGCGCCGACAGTTATAGGGTTACTGTGGCGAGTTCGGAAAAATGCCAGGTAGAGAGAAACGACTGAGTGAGTGAGGCTGGTGCGTTTGTGTTCAGTTGTTCTTGCGTTCCGGTTAAAAGTTCAGAAACGGATCCTCCCTCTTTTTCTTTCTTTTTTTTTGACAGGGCCTCTATAAATGTTTATAGTGTCAGGACAGGAGTACATAGAATATAAAACATTGTAATGTCAAATAAAACTTTACTTTAAAATTAAAATTTTACAATTGATGTAATCAAATTCAATTTATAAAAAAAAAAATTATTATGAAATTAAATTGTATTTTGATTGTATTATTATTGTTACTACTACTACTACTACTACTGCTGATACTTGAAGTATACTACTGTGCAATGGTAATATATTTCTGTTCTAATTTCAAGTTAACTTTTATTTTGATGGATTATCGTGAAGACCTTGAGTTTCTGTGTATATATGATATGATTAGTTTTTCTTGAATGAAATGGTAAAATTATTATGAAGTGAACACTCATAATAGAGCTCTGAAGGTGAAGTTCATGTGTTCACGTCCTCATGTACTGAGACGGCAGATACTGAAAAACACCACGTCTCGAGTGTCGCATGCTTCAGTATGTGTGTCTGTGTAGTAGACAAACTGTGTCGCTCTTTCACAGACAAACAGAACCTTTAAAGCTCAAAAAGACTGATATTGACTCTGATGTCTGCAGGTTTTTTTTTTTTACTGTACTAAAGCAAATGAAAAACAAACAAACATATGTTTGCAGATATTTAGGAAACATGCTAAGTTCACACATACTTGTTTCTCCAAAAACAAGGATCTGAAAACATTGCTACAGCCAGTTATTTTACTTTGCGAAATGTGTGTTCCGTGTTGGAATGTCTGTTTTTGTTTTGTACCGTGTGATCCCGCCCTCTGCCAATTTACCCTATAGTATTTCAACACCCTGGGTTGCCAGTTGGTGGAAAAAAAGTGTATTGCAGCCATGGAAGCCAGCAAATGAACTCAGATCGCAGATTTGATTGACCCAGCATCCATCTAAAAATCTCTATGACCAGAGGCATATTAAACTCTTCAACTTGCAGTGTGTAAGGCTTGTCGGCAACTCTCTCCAATAATTTGGACTGCAGTATTCGTTTCAACTGCTTGCTGTCAATATTTAATACTGCATCTTTAGTATCCACAGGCACTAGTCAAAATCGCGATTTGATTAATTGTGGAGTCGTACTTTTGATTTATTCATCCAAAGATTATTATGTGACATTCCATTTTATACAGTAAGTTCCAAAAGACTGGAGGCCTTATGATGTGGCGCATTTTCAAAAACTAATATAATGTACTTTCCTTTGCATTTTCCATTACTTTAAAGGAGAGGTTGTGTCTGGATTTAAGAATAGCCTAAGGATCTGTCTTTGTATCCTTTTTTGATGTTATGCATCACGGTTGCTTTCATGTAGTAGGCCTTCCTCTGTGAGCATTTGGAATGGAACAAACACTTCTTAGAAGATGTTATCTTCTACAGTTTTTCATAGGGCTGTAAGAAAATGTCAATACACGACACGTGGATATAGGGATATTTTGTTTGGCGATACTGTATTGATTCTTAAAAACACTGTTTCAATATTTATGTATTTGTTTACACAGGGCTCCAGACTAACATTTGAGAGCAGTGGCACCGGTGCCACTAAGTTCTACAGATAGTGGGACTAGTACCTGATCTGGTAGCGCTGGGGGGTGGGGGGATTTTTAATCCTAAAGGTAATTTAATCATAAAATTACTATTATTTTGCATTAATAAACTGCAGTAACTGATAGGATAAGTAATCCTAACATTGCGTGCTTATTTATTTTTGTAAATATCTTTGGCCATTACATTAAAAATAATATTCGAACTGGATAATGTTTAGAGCTTTGAAGTGGGTTTGTTAGGTAGGTAAGTTAGATTTTCACGGTATTAAACAATCAATTATTATCATCAGTTAAAATAACTATTAAATTAATAAAAATAATTTCTGTATTATAACTTGAAACCATTTGTTTGTTTTGTTTATTTAAATTTCATTAATCAAAATCATGTTTAATCAGCTAGCCTAAATTATGGATTAGATGAACACCTTATCATTTATCATTTTTTTTAAAGAATAATAGAGTCCTATGCTATGAAATGTATTTTATTCATAAAAGTTTCTCTTTAAGATTTAATGCAAATATATGATCAAAAACGGTGATGTATGGGTGATGTACGTTACTACATTAAATCCATGGTGAATGTTGGTGATTTGTGGACTGAAAAGCCTTCTATAACTTGTTCATTAAAGGCAAAATGTTTCTCCCATTGTTTCCACGTCAGCGCTTTTTGTTCTGATATCTATGGTTTATAACATAAAATTTTGCACTGAATTTGAATGTTTCTCACTAGATCTCGTAGTGATTCTATTAATACTCTATGGTGAATTCAAATGGTTTCTCACTGGATCTCCCAGCACTGTGTAGTAACGGTGTTAGGTGATCAAGATCGGCCCGTAAGTAAACCTGTTACCTGCTCTGTCTAATATTGATCTGAGCTGATAAACAGTCCACACTGCGCAGCTCAAATGAGAAGCAAGGTTTCATTTCGCTTTAGTTTCATTTGATGTTAGTTGCCGTTTGATGTTTTTCATATGCAACATAAATTGCAGCTCTTATCATTCGGGCAACGTGGTGGCCGCACCAGTGCGACCTCTAACTAAATTGAGTCACACCGGCAAGAAAAAAGGTCGCAAAATGCAACCATTTTGTTGCTGTCTGGAGACCTGTTACATCAATATTTGTGGCAGTGGCTTTGTGTTTGGTTAAAACCCCAACATGCTTATAGTATCACAATATATTGTATTGTAACTCCTGTATTGTGATGCGTATCGGATCAAATTCTTGGCCCTATTTCAACACTAAAGAATGTAGGTGACTTTAAACTTGTGGCCTGCTTCAATATTTCATTGTGATGACGTGGTTTACTGTAATGAAATGAGGAGTAAGTGGGCAGTGAAAACTGACAAGGGGTAGTTCCATTTGGAATACTTTCTACATCGTTACCTTTTACTGCCCTCTGAAGCAAATCTGTCTGCGTATTATGACTTTTCTGTAGATGTGAACTCAGTACTTCTGAGGCCAAATGTGAGTTTGCTCCCAGAACTCTGCAAACATTGGGCTCAAAACGGGAACCTATAAAACACCTGGTTGACCCTCCTGCCATAGATCTACAGCAGATCCAAAGGAGCTCACGAAGTTCAGCATGTTGAATGTCAGTGGAAAAATTACTGTTAGGCCAAATATTTTCAACATGGCAACAACTATTTACTATCTTATCTTTCTTTTATTTCCAAACAACTTATTTTTTTGCAATTTGAATGGCAAAAGCTACCAGATGAAAGCCCCTCTTTAAAGTCAACATTTAACAACATTCACAACAATCTTACTTGGTTGAAAGGAAAGATCAGGCGATCAGAGAAAAGAATGTTGTTTCAGTGGCAGACCCACCTTTTTTCTTTGGAATAGTGTGTGCATGATTTCCGCGCTAAGACCAGATTTATTTAGAAAAAGACACCCTAATCTTCCCAGCAGTGCCCATGTGGGGTCGTCATTTACTGAGATGCTTTCTGGCAGTATCAGTAATTATTTCTCCAAATGTGACTGCCTCAGACCGAGCCTATAAATCCTTCACCGCTGGGGGGTTTCAGGGAGCTCTGGTCACCACACACATAAATAAACACATACACTTAGACACTTCTTATATCCCTGTTGAAGCACCTGGGGATTTCGGTGACCCCCACACACATGTTGCTCATCTGTGGTTGGCCTTTACTAAATTGGGATTAAAAAAATAAGTCTAGTTTACTTAGAATTCACAAGTTGCTAATTAAATTACACAAGGTCCTTTAAGGCTCTTTCACACTGGACGCGATTTTGACGCACGAATAATTCGCGCGATGGTTTTATTTTTTTGATCAGCTGTTTGTCTAATGAGTGCTTCCACACCGAAGGCGATTGTGCTGCGGCGAAAAAACGACTTTTATTTTTTCCGCTTCGATGTCGATTTTTTTTTTACTTTTGCGGCGACAGAAAAGGCTTCAGCCAATCACATACTACAAGGACGACGATTTGAAAGACAATGTGTGGCGTCGCATTGCCAACCAACTCGGTTATCTCGACTGTGAGTATGTTGTGTGATAGTTTTAGTCGTTGTATAGTCCTCCTGTGCTGTGTAGGCTAGCAGGCTAAACTACATTTGGGATAGAAAGCTAACACTATTATCGTCAAAGATAGAGACAGAGACCGTGTTTACTTTGAACACGTAACAAAATGCAGTGAGACTATTTAGGGCTGCTTTTAGTATACTATAACGTTACATTCTTTGTGTGATATCTACAGTTTCTAGTCGAATGATTTTAACTTACTTCGTGTGTTACATGTAATGTGTGTAGTGACATTACAAAACGCACTGTTTAGTTGAAGACGCTAAAAAAAAAAACTGTGCACATTAGCGTACTCCCCTTCAGACTCTCTGTTCTGTAAGATTGGGTGCACCCAAAACCTTCTTTTCTGTCTTTTAAAGAAAATGAAAAGCTCGTCTTCACTCACTGGATGATGATGATGAAGTGTCCATGTTTTCTCAACTGTCGGCGCGAAAGTTTTGAAATGTTGAAGCTCTCTGAACGTCACAGACCTCGCAAATTTGCATCGCGGCTGATGTGAATGGTTTTGACGCGAACTATTCGCACACGAACTATTCGCTTTTCCGTTTTGCTTTTTCGTTACGCATCCGGTGTGAAAGGGCCTTTACTGGTCAGTCCAAGTAGTGATTCCAAGGGTTGTTTCACTTAATTCATAAATGCCATGTAGTTCCCTGTGCATGTACTTGTTTTTGCCTGTGGTTCATGGAAGATCCATTAGTGATCCATAGAGAGAGCATCACATTTACTAAAGTAGTGGAAAATGAGCACTATATTATAGGTTGTTTCTGCCCTTTGCTCAGCACACCATATCAAATTTTCACTTATGTTGGTAGAGGAGATAATGGTGGACTGGAATGCCACCAAGCCTGAAACCATGGTAAGCTAGTATCAAGTAAAATCATTCTCCATTAAAAAGATGCCTTACAGCGGCTTCTAAAATAACAGGGCAGAGTATGGTGCCATTGAAAGATTCTTGTGCTTTGCCTGGATAGTCGCTTGACTTGAACATGTGCCCAAAGCTAGAAAAGAGAAAGGAGAAAGCTTTCAAGACGAGCTGAAAAACGAGCAGGGAGCTATTACAAAAGGAGTCCATGAATAGCATCGGAATGACTGGCAGTAGTATTCGCATTTGTATGCTTGTCTATTGAACCACCACACTGAATGGGGGTAGGCCCCTTTTACTTTTTGTTCCATGCACTCAACCTATTATTTAATTGTACACGAGTCTACACTACCTCTCTTCATATTTGTTTGAGACTTTGTTTTTGTTTTAGAGTATGTCATAGGTTGTTTGAAGTGTAAAAAATACCTATACTGGTAATAATGCAGTCGCATTGGTTTGAATGGTGTTTGAATTCTGAAAAGTTAAATATTTATCTTCTTTTTGGGGTCATAATAAATTAAGGAAATTGTTTGTGTACCAATATAACAAGATTTTGTTGACCCTGGTCTTACCCAGCTCTGAAGGAATATTGAGCAGAGAAGATTATCTGCTAAAAATATTCCACCTTTTTCTTACTTTTAGTTATTATTGGCGCTTGCCTTAGTTACCTCAAGAGATTTTCAAACCTCTTAAAGGGATAGTTACACGAAAATGAAAATTCTGTCTTCATTTATTCAACAGATTTAATCTTTATTCACATTAGGGATGTCAATTTACATAAATTCCCATAATCAATCGTTGATTAAATTAACAGTCGATTCATGATTAATCGTTAACCTTAACCTCTCTAATCCAAAGCGGGCGGCACTTATGTTACTTGACAACCACTTGCATAACAAACACGAAATGGGTGTAATTTTAAAGCTTAGAAGCTTGGCTTACACTGAATATAAAAGGGAATATATACTTAAGTGCTCTTTTTTCATAGCGTGAAAAAAAAAACTGCTTTACATGAAAATGTGATCTGTAAAACTGTCGTACATAACATAAACTTGTCATATATCATTGATAAGGTCTCAACTAGCAGAATACAAATAGCATATTGTTTAGTTAGTGACCAAACTATATGAAGTATTATGAAAAAGTGCCACCGACGCACGGGTAAACGGTATGCACATGATGCTTTTGCACCACGTTTCTGTTTGTAACTTTGTAAAATATTAGTAAACCATAGTAGATTGCACATCTTTATTTAGAGCAGGTGGTCTGGAATGAGCCCAAACACAACAAAACTAAAGACATTGCGTATATCACAGAGTGACATGACATGCTGCTTGGCTAAAGCTGTAGGACTTCCGGGATCCGTTCGTGCTGCGAACATGACGCAGTGTTTTCCAACATCATTTGAAAGTTCAACCAATGGAAACTGGATCTCGTGTGCAGTGGGTGGGTATAGTGGGTAGGAACGATGTGTAGAGACCAATCAGAAACTGTTTTACAGGTGAAGCGTGCTTGGATTGGTTTGAACGAGATTGACGGGTCTTGAATTTACCATGCGCCAGAATAGGAGCGCACAGCTGAAACGATGCTGAAATATCATCATTCATCAACCAGGATTTTATTACTTGTTTATTCTATGTACTTTTATTGTGGTATTTACACAAGTAGTTCTTTCAGTTAAATCACTTGTTTTGAGGGTCTTTTGGACGCTTGGTTAATTGTTTTGAAAAGAAATGTCTTGACATTAATACATTTAATACATTGGTTCTCAACCTTTTTTACTCCAAGGCCCCCCTCCTGTCTGAATCAATATGACAAGCCAAAACATTTACAATGTAATTTTTTATTCACAAAACATTTGTATTCTAGTGTTATTACTTTTAAACTGTTATTTTTTTAAGCAGAATAAATTCAAGATAGATCAACACTGCAGACATTCTTTACAACTTAAAGTACTTACTCTGCTCAGTTATACAGTAACTTAACTTAAGTCAACCTGCCATACAAAACAAGACCACAGGAAAATGCCAAAGGACTGCATACTGTAGCTACTATATGGATCCATTCAGAATTTTTAAACGCACCTTCAAAAATGAATAAAAACATTCTGAATGTGTGGAAACTCCACGTTGTGAAGTTGATGGGTCGATGTCATCAGTGAACAGTTCCTTTGTCAGGCAAAGGACAAGCAATCAAGTTGATCCGTTACAAAACTCTGTGTATTCATTTTGACAACTACGCAAATTCAACAGGGATCATGCAGAAATGCGATGTTATAGGCCTAGCGATCAGTGAGCCGAAAGCGACACATTCGCAGTTTGTTTGCGCATGCCTAATGTACATCTCCTATTTTTCACTGTATAATTGTCTTTTTCTTCAATACAATCGTCATCCATCAACAGTTTATTAGCGACACTGGCTTTCTTTATCCAACTGAGAGATATAGTTTGCGTTTCCTATGTTCATGAAGCGGTTGGGAGTTTTGAGCCGCTGTTCAGTCTGTATTTCACACAGCACGATGAGAAACGGCTCGGGCTGCTCCGAAGCAATCACAGAATACATATGAGAAAGGTGGTGCTTTCATTTGTTAGTTTTTTTTAATTTATCATATTAATAATAAAATCAAGTATATTCATATATTTAAATTATTTTTAAGGTATCTCACAGCCCCCCTGGAGGATCACTGAGACCCCCTAATGGACCCCCAGTTGAGAACCACTGATTTAGAATGCGTAACTACACCATGCTCACTTAATTTTTCCTTGTGTGTCTGCTGCACGTTTGAGCCCATGAGCACACGAGCCACACCATGCGGCCCGCATGCACCTCAAAACTATGTGCTCTAATGATGACCTGGCTTAATTGACCATTGATACATTTTAGTAAAATAGATTTTTTTGAAATATAAAGTCTTTTGGTTTGGAACGACATCTTTCACTAACCCTTTTAACTCTAAACTTAACCTTTCCTGCAGTGTGGTATGGACATGGATGATGCATCCAAATTTGTGCGGCTTGTTGAAGAGAGAGTTTGCTACTTTACTAAAGGCTGGTCCACACTAAAAGATTTTTTTAAATCTTATCCGATTTTCAAAATGTGAGAGTCCTCAAACATGACGATAAAAAATACTAGATTTAACAGTTTTTGTTCCTATAGTCAGTGTGTGGAGTGCCACGATGTGACCAAGGGTATGTTTACACGACACAGTTTTCAAATGAAAACTTTGTATGCGTTTTGGCCGTTCATTTACATGACAACGCTGTTTGGGGGGCCTGAAAGTGCAGGATTTTGAGAACAAGTTTTAAAGTGCAAGGTTTTGAAAACTATGATTTTACCGTTTCCATGTAAACAACAAAAACGTGAACTTGTGAAAACGGTGATGTCATGCGCATGCGTATTACATGTTCACGAATGCATATTAAGTGTTTGCGGGGTGTTTCTTGACAAAGTGACACTGCGAACTACTGACCTGGCATGCGTAATACAGCCTTTTAAGTTATTTTCAAAGATCCGTGTGAACGGTGATCGTTTTGACAACTTTGTCGTCTGTTTTTAGTACATCGTTGTCGTGTAAACATACCCCAAGACAGCTCACCACACACTAACAAATTCCATTCACAAACAACCAGAGTCCCGACTGTGAACATGGGAAATCTCTTGCGATCAAACGTGACTTCAGTGTAAACAAACATGGCTGACGACGGCAAGAAGAAATGGCAGTAATAGTGTTTGGTCTGCTTTTTACAGAAAATTCATGGGAAAAAGATAAAGGTTTGGATGAACTTGTGTTATACTTCGACTCAACTCGCTTTCTGATTGGGTATTGTTTTTTTACCCACATGACAATCTACAATGTGTGTGCGTTGGTCCTCAACGCACCGGATTCAATATTGGATATTTACGATTTGAGATTGTCCCTCTAAACGTACCTCACACCACAGGAAAATCTGATAAGATAATCTGTAGGATCATCATAATCGGGACTTTATCTAGGTTTGTCAGAAGGGGAGAATTGTGCCCAAAATAGGCTCAATTATCTTGTAGTGTGTGTGACCAGCTTAAGTGATCAGACTTATGATTCTCACCTGACAAACACTGCAACAATCAAAGAAATCTCAGGCTTTTGAAAGAGTGACCCAAACCATAAGGACCAGACATAGAAGCTCAGGGGTGGACACTTTTAATTTGAGTCAACAAGACATAGCAACACACTAAAAACCATTCAGACACCTGCAACCGCTTAATATCACTGGCATTCTGGTGGATAAGCACCACCACTTTCCTCAGAAAATCATTTGCCGAGAATCTATTTCTAGAATCGGTGTTAATATGTTTCCTCTCCCTTCTTAAGACATTGCTTTGCATGAAAGAACACACTGGTCTATATAATTCAATGTTGATTTGTTAATTCATGTATATGTTTTGTATTTTTGAAGAATAGCGGGTTGGATAAAAATGGATGGACTCAAGTCTTGGTTTCATCTTAAAATAGGCTGTCTGAACGAACTCTCTTAGTAAAACTGCGAAATTACTTAAAAAAAAGTATGAAATTAATTGTATTTTATTTATTATTGTAGTAGAACCTCAGAATATGAACTCCAGCCACTCTTTGAAATTTTTGCAGAGGAGAATGTGTGTGGTAATTGCAGTTGATCCCACACTGGGCTGTGGTCCTCCAGAGGTCAGACCTCTGCTTGGAGACATTTTCTTCCTACGCTTCACCATAGTTTGGGTTATTTTCACCAGCCGTCCAAGTTGTGACACCACTGCCATTTCCGCTGGGCCTGCTGCCGTCTTGTCCCACCCCGTCCAGTTCAGTTTACAACAAACAACGTGTTCACGTCAGCTCTATGAAAGGTAGCCTGGAAGTGCCGCAGTCACATCTGAAAGTGGTTTTCTGTCCATTGCAGCATTGCACCCTGGGTCTGCCTCCCTGCGTGCTAGTTTTTTTCATTTACTTTTAGCCCACACCTGTTTGGTATTACACTGATTACCCTCCTGACCATCTGTGCTGAACTCTTACATTCGAGGGACTCCAATATAGCCGCCATGCCTACTTTCTTAATGATAATGAGACTGCAGATCTCCTTATATTGCATGTTCCACCACTCTCTTTAGGTTTGACCCCTTTGCCCTTTTTGGCTTCCGCACCACTGTGTGAACACTGCATCCCATGAACCTTGAATTAGATGCATACATAGTGTGTGTAATGAGAACTGGCCTGCCGGCTCATGTGTGTGGCGGCATACCTGTTGTTAGTTGCATTGTGTTATAGTTGTAACTTTGGTGTTTAAATTCTCATATTTCTGTCAGTTTATTTAACTTGTTATTAAAAGGATGATAGTTATTTATTGAAAATTACTTTAGTTTTTTTTTTCAGCAGGGTGAGCAAGCGACATAACGCCAATACATACTGCCACTCAAAAGTTTAGGGTCAGTAAGATTTTTGAAAAATCTCTTATGGTCACCAAGGCTGTATTTATTTGATCAAAAGTACAGTAAAAAAACAAAACAAAAAAACAGAGAATATTCATTCCTGTTATGGCAAAGCTTAATTTTCAGCAGTCATTACTCCAGTCTTCAGTGTCACATGATCCTTCAGAAATGTGGTGCGAAAATAACATTTCTTATAAATATTAAAGGGTTAGGCCTACTCTTTTTTTTTTTTTTTTTTCTTTTTTTTTTCTTTTTTTTTTAAAGGAAAAGTACATACTTTTGTGTGTGTAGCAGAAGAGTAGGCAAGCTTTGGGACAAACTACTTCATCATAATTGCGTCTTTAACTGACAGCTGTTTAGTTATGTGCATCCTGTCACCTTTTAAACTGCCCTGTCAATCATCGCCACAGTTAAAATCCTCCACGTTCAATTTAATTTAATTTCGTACTGTATCAGAGAGAAATAATGATGCATTTAAAAGTTAATGGCCAAACGTACCATTACAAAAGTTTACAATGCTGTTGCAGATGAAATATAATGTGGATAACATTCTTTGAAATCTTTGGAATAATCATTTCAACTTACTACGATTTGGGACACACTAATTCTAATTTCGAATACTGCTTAGGACGGATAGAATGCAAATTGGGAGGCAGCATAAGATACTTTTTTTTAATAGAATAGAAAGTTCAAAAGAACATTTACTAGAAATTGAGAAATTTATTTACTGTAACTTTTCAATACAGTGCATCCTTGCTAAGTACAAGTATACATTTCAAAAAAAAAATAAAAACTCATGAATGTAATAACACATGTTATTTAACATGTTACTTAAGTGTGACATGCTTAAAGGGGAACTCCAGTCAATTTTAACATTGAGCTATTTTTTTTTGTAAATTTGGAGTGCTGTCAGTACAGAGAACGACGACAAAAATCGGTGTTGCCTACACCGTGTTATCCTCTTTTTAAAATTTGCACCCTGTTGACTTCAATGGGGCAAGTTTTAAACCTGCTTTTAGCCTCTTAACATCCTTGATGTGTCATTACAAGTGCACAGGTCATGTGAGTGATTCCTTCAGATTGAACACGGTGAATCTGACTGCAGTAGCCTAGATGTGAAAGATATGAATAAAAATGATGTTTATTCAGCCAGCGCACATACCTGTATTTACATCCTGTTTTCGGTCGAAGTCCACAGTAGTCGATTGTCGAGTTCCGCGCATATGTTTAGTACCTATGATCACGCGTGTTCTTAAAGGGCACCTATTATGCAAAATTCACTTTTACATGGTGTTTGAACATAAATGTGTGTTGGCAGTGTGTGAGCAAAACCACCCTAGAATGATAAAAATCCACCCAGTAGTTTTTTTACTATCTCAATAAATCATAAGCACTGTCTCAGAACAAGCTGTTCTAGATTTCCCTCACTGTGACGTAGAAATGAGCTAAGCCCCACCGACGTGATTTGATTGACATCTGGTTTTGGCATAGACCCCGCCCTCGGTGATCTGTTCTACACACCATCGCCATTGTTTCAATGACAGCCGGTGTGTAATGTCTCATAAGAAGTGTAGGTGTTCTGTTGTGGGATGTAAGAATGGACATACTAGTCTTCACTGACATCAGAGCCACTGAAAACGCAGCGGATGGATTTTAATTATGAAGAAAAGGCACCACTTAAACTTCCTAAATACGAGATTCATTTTCGGACTGACTGTTTAGTGAACGAGGGTCAAAGTTAATCCTCAAGTGTGGATCGTTGCCTACAGTTCGCGTTCAAACGTCACCTTCAGAAGTAAGTGTATTTTATGATTTATGAGCAAATAGTCATTTCAATCGATGTCAGCCAGTTCAACAACAAATGCGTCTAAAGCTATTTATTGTCGTCGTCATAGGATGTCTCAACAAACAACGTCAGACTGTTTTATGTCACGTAGGCTCCATAGACAGTATATATAAACGTCTATCTCCCTCCTCTTAAGAAAAAAATAAATAAATCGTTTGTACTTAGCAAACGTTATCACAGTATTTGTGTGTGTGTGTGTGTGTGTGTGTGTGTGTGTGTGTGTGTGTAGTTTCAAAAAATTGCGCGAACGTTATCACAGTTCGTGTGTGTGTGTGTGTGTGTGTGTGTGTGTGTTGCACATCCATAATTGCAAAGGAGACGCGATTAAAACTTTGTAAGTACATACAGTAAATGTATCAAATAACCATTCCGAGACGTTTAGTCCATTCTCATTCGTGTTTATTCTGTGCTGGACTCTTCATCATCTAGGTCCAGCAGCAGGGCGGGGATATGCAGCTCTTTTACATTTAAAGCGGTACACCCCCAAAACAGGTCTTTTTAAAACAGGCCAAAAAATGACATTTTCAAATGGTTATAATAAATTAACTGTGGGGTATTTTGTGCTGAAACTTCACAAATGCATTCTGGGGACACCCAAGACCAATATTACATCTTGTAAAAAGGGGCATAATAGGTGCCCTTTAATGTTAATCAAACAACAACAGACAAAGAGAAAAACGCTTGCTGCTCTTGACTGAATAACTTTTGTAGCTTTAATAATAATCAGTGTATATTTAATTCATACAGTAAAGAATGAGCAATGATTTATTTTTACATTTGATTATTTAATTTCTGTTGTTAAATAAACCTAATATAGGCCTGCCTGAAACCCTAAACCCCCTGGTTTAAATTGCACTTTTTATGTAATGCTACAGTAAAACACTGCTGTTCACTTTCAGAAGTTGTAGGGATGCGACATGTGAAACATGTATGCTGGTTATATCATTTTCAGTTTTTAAATATAATTATTTAATAATAGTTAATAATATATATCGCATATCACATTTTTCTTTAATGTTGCCCTAATCAATACATAACAGAGCCCCTCTCTCCTCCCTTCCCTTCCACTCTCTCTCTGAGCTTGGCTGCTGTTTATGTCCTGTGCACTGAGGGTTTGAGGATGAATCGGACCCCGACTACAGGAGACTCTTTGTTCTACCTGTGCTTACCTCTTCTCCTGGCTTTAACATTTTTGTTGTACCTTTCTGAAGACAGAAATGTGATCTCCAGAGGCCAAGAAATCCTAAACCGCATGTCTATACTTTTGACCGTGGGGAACGACATGGATGTAAATCACTGCCTTTCATTCATTGTATTGTCTGTAACTTCAGTTTTATTCTTTGTGTTGAGAGTTCAAAACAAAAAAAAGTCTTGTCTTGAGCCCCAGACCACATTAAAAAAAACCTGATGAAGTACTTACATCATAAATCGTACATTTTTAGTTTTTTGCACCCCACTTCATGTCTTTTTTGAGATCATCTTTTTTTTCTAAATTGGCAAGCTTGAATATGACTAGCATACAGAGCTAAAGCTTTTTCAAACTCTTTTTTAGCAAAATTGACTAACATAATGCTGTATCGAAGTCTCACCCCGTGGGCATGTTTTCTCCTTGGTCTTTGCTTTTTCAGAGAGGAAGCAATTCAACCATGAAAGGGGTTTTGAAGCTACATAAAAAGACATTACAGAGCACTGCCGTGAGGGGGATGCAAAGATTGCGTTTTGCAGCAAGCGGAAACCACTGGTTTTTTTTTTTCAAGCCGTATGGTTAACCGCAGCTCTTTTGAAACAAACTTGTTACTTGAGCATAAAGAAAAGAGGTTAAAAATGGTCCCCACAGAGTCACAAATAAACCAGCTTGAAAACAAAGTCTGCACATATGCTATAATAAACTCATTCTCCTAATCATCCTGTAGTGATGCAGCTCTTCAAGGGTTGGAACACTTTATACCACACAGGAAACTGTTTTCAAACAACCTCCTGCTTTCTTTTTGGAAGCTATGGTCAGACGGTTGAGCACACTTGACCCATGAACTCCAACACCCTCTTCATCCATTGTTTTGTGGGCTATGACTGAGCTAAGGCTTGTTTCTTCTTCAAATTCTTTTCTCAATATATCATAATGCCTGAGATCGAGAGAAGGAATTTAAATTGAGAAATTTCCCCTCTATCCATTCTTTCATTACAATAACTGTTAACTCTTAACTGTTCCTGCTGCATAGTCTCAGCCTCATGGTACAGACAGACCACAGTCTGTTCACTGACCACTTGATGCACATTGCATATGAAAATGTAGGCAACTTTAGGCAACTACTTCTTGAAAGTAAGGGCACACAGCATTATTTACAAATAGTTTATATATATATATATATATATATATATATTTTTATTTTTTTTTTTTTTGTATTTTTTGTATTTCATATGCATTATGCATTCTATTTGCTAGATTTTATTATTTATTGTTATTTGATTTTGTATTTTGAATTGCTTTTGCATAATCTATTTCAGATTAGATGGCAATTTGTGGTTGATTGCTTTACATCAGTCAGATGGCCTCTTCCTGTCTAAGTTGGCGATTCAAGCACCAGACCATATGCCGTTAGTGGACAAAAGTAGGACCAGACAGGTCACATGGTGCAAGACATGGGAACGTTAATTAGTCTCAAGTCTGTGGGTATGTGTCTAGTATAACTCACGCCTCAGTAGTCTCTCACAGCTGGCTGATTTTCTTTTCCTCTGTGCGCAGAGGATTTTGTCAGAGTCTGTCTGAACTTTGAGGACTCCTGCATCTTGAGTGTGTCTGTTTTGGGGGCCACACACTGTTTTTTCCTCCATAGGTGGGCAACCTCATATCACTGTTGGCCTGCTGTCTGGTAACTCGTGCTATTCTGTAATGCTGCCAGCTGGTGCTGAATGTGTAGAGTGCTGGCTGCTGAAAATTCAGCTTTGACATCACTGTAATTTTTTTTTTGGTAGAAATATTTAACTAGAAACTATTGAGTGCTCACGAGAAACTATTGCTCGCGCACAAGAAACTTTTCTCACTTGTGCACGGGATTTATGTATACTGTCTACAACCTATTTCCTTTGTGCGTCACTGCAATGTTACTATGAAGTAAACGAGAGTGTGGATTCACATGAATTAATAAAAGATCTATTTGCTCAAAATTTGGCTTTCGTTAGGGCAGTGTGTACTCTAATATCACAGCCTTATATCCTGATCGGTGACGGCCGAGAAACCACGACATGAAATGGGCTGATGGCGCAATACGGCTGTGTGCATTGTCCTATTTGCCAAGTTCAAGGGTCCATAAAGAGACTGATATAGTGAAAAGTGCTCTCAATTTGGCTTTTATTAGGGAAGTACATCATATTTCAAGGCCTTATGTCCGCTTTAACCAATTTAACTCTGTGGCGGCCCGAGAAACCGCGCCAAAATGGGTTGATGGCGCAATGGGTAGCTCAGTGTGCATTGTGCTATATGCAAAATTGAACGGTTCATAAAAAAGAGTTGGTACAGTAAAAAGTTACCAAAGTTTGGATTTCGTTAGGGCAGTATATTTATACTGTGCCATATAAAACTTTAATGGCCAATTAAAAATATTGGTAGTGTAAAATATACTAAAATTTCGTATTTCACAAGATCAAAACACCCTTTATTAAACCACTTTGCCTGATTTAACGCATCCTTACAGGTGCTGGAAAATGTTGATTTTCTTCGTTCAGTTCTAACAGCGCTTATTGTGAGCAGAGCCATAGGCATAAAGGTCTTTAAAGGGGAGGCTCACAATTAAAAAAAATGCTTGATTTAACCTTTTTACTATAGACAAAATGATCTAATGAAATCCAAAATGTGAGCAGTTTTTATAAGCCCAATGCACATGTGCCATCTGCCCATTTCACAACACGGGTTCATGGCCGCCACAGAGGATGCGTTAAAGCAAACATAAGGCCGCGATATTAGCATGCAAAAAAGTTTCACGTGCACACACGGAAGTCAGTATATTTTGTATTTTTGATCAAATAATTGCACGAGTCTTCTTTCAAAAACAACAAAAAATCTTTCAGGCCACAAACTTTTGAACAATAGTGTATATTGATTTTATGTTGTCTTGGTGTACAGCTAACACATCAAAAATTTTAGCTAAATAGATATGTTCTAGAAAGGGTTTGTGTACTCCCATCCCCCTTATGTTTGAGCAGACCCCATGACAGACAGATAGGCTCCAGTCAGCCGCAGCGGGGCCTTTCAGTCATGATAAGGTTTGCTCCAAGGCATGGCAGGCCGCAGGAGATTCCAGCTGTCAATCAACTTCACACATCCCTGTGTCTCATTCGTGTGCTGGGAATCAACCTCCACTTTAGACCTCGGTTTCATGTTCATCATCATTGCCTCTCTCCGGTCCAGTTGTTAATTGAGGGCTGGATGCAGTATAACTGGGATCGCAGGTGTGCCGGGCTGTCTGGTTGAAATTCTTTTCAGGTCGAGTCTCTCCCAGGAATGTAGCCGGGAAGGAAACCGTGTTTAGATTACAGCGTCGTTAGAAAATGGAGGCCTGACAGGGGAGAGTAGAGATGTTTTGCTTTGGCGATAGAGAGGGGTGAAGTCCTTAAACATAAACATACTGTTTTCCCTTCACTGTATGGTGGAGGGGGTGGCTGAGGATATTGTTCTTGGTATAAACTTGGAAGAAAACCGTTCTATGTAGTTCTAAATGGACAGGCTAGAGAGAAGAGAAATTAACTGTGGTTAAAACTTGGGCGGCAGCCTTGGTAGTTTCATAGATCCCATCAGCTTAATGGGAAGCATTCCAGATTCTCAGCATGAATGCTTGAGCCTGTTATAACTCATATCCTCCTGATTGGAAATTGTAATCATATTTCAGTGGCTGTCATACCTGCCCTCTATGATATAATAGATCCAGATCTTGCTTTTTACTGTAAGGAAGTGGAACTATGTCAGACAGTGGTTGGTCACCGCACTAAAAAAATCTATTTTCTATATTGTTGCCATGGATTCCTCCTGCACCATATACTTGCAGGCGCTGTGGAATACATTAAGCCTAAATGAGCACATATTATGTTTTGATGGTGAAATGCAGAGTTCATATGAGAGCAGGGTCTGGCAGTATGAAACTATATTTTAATCCTCTCTTGAGGCAGGGTGGTTGTGTGAATGTGAAATGATTTTAACTGTTTAATTTCTGCCAGTCCCGATCAGTTTTATCATCTCTCGCTCTGTCTTTCTCTCTGCAGGTCTTGATGCTGAGTTGTACTATGTGAGGGATGATGTGGTAAATCATTATGCCCTTTCCTTCATCCTGCCTGTGCCCAGTGACACCAACAGCCTACATTTCACATGGCACTCCAGCAGCAAGGTTGGCACTGTTAATATATCATATGCACACTACCATTTAAAAGTTTGGGCCTGGTAATTTGTAAGGATGCATTAAATTAATCAAAAGTGACAGTAAAGACTTTTATATTGTATCAAAAGATTTCTATTTCAAATAAATGCTGTTCTTCTGAACTTTCTATTTATCAAACAATTCTGAAAAAAAGAAGCACAACTGTTTTCATCTGTGATAATGATTAAAAATGTTTATTGAGCAACAAATCAGCTTAGTGTGACACTGAAGACTGAAGTAATGGCTGCTGACAATTCAGATAAAAATCTGTCATTTTTATCTTTATTACATGCTTTGTGAATGATTTATACTAATATCTTAATTATTTTCCCTGTCTCCTGCACAGGTGGATTACAGGTTGGGGTTTCAAGTGGAAAACACTTCAGCCATGGATCAACCTCAGAGCAACATCTCTGCCCAGGGGGAGGTCCCACGCACTCGTTCAGGTAAGCCAAACATATCCTGTTGTATATTGAAGGGAAAATATGCTGTTGATATCGAAGAACATTTTCTTTTTCACAACTAAAGAGTGGCTCTACTTCTAGATATGTTTAAAGATCCTCACATAAAAATGACCTGTTAACTATTGGTAGTCCTTGACTGACGTTTACTGATGAAAAGGTCATATGTCAAAACTTAAAAACCCACAGTTTTGTTTTATTAGGTTTTAAATACTATTAATTACAGTAAGGCCTTCATTTTAATTTGAATAAACGGGTGTTAATGCATCTGTTCAGACCGAAGTAAACATTCACGGCATCGCCAATGCAACTGAAGTTTTTGTTCTAATCTCTTTTCCATCACACTGCAAATAAAGCTGGCCAGCCTATAAGATTCACACTTTTGGTAACATGTCTATAGATGCTGCAGTTACATATAAGACTATGACTATGTGGCAGTTGAAAACAGACTATTCTACACCAACAATCAAGTTATTTTTCATTTTCATGCAGCCTGTTCACGCACCCCCTTTAAACCTTTACAAAACCTGCAGCCCAACCAAAGCCCACTCCACCTCTGACTACCAAATGATGAAACTAAAAATTATAAAAAGTAATAAAAAAAAATATTGGGTTGAAAAACCTGTTATGAAAGACAACAAGAGTTTAATTTGGTAATGCCATTGAAACACTGAAAAAATATAACAGTAAGAGAGAATGATAGATCAGAACATAACTTTTAATTTTAATAAACATTTTTTTTTTATTATTTCAGTGATGCTTTGTATGAACAATATATAATCAGTGGCTGCAGTGAACTGTTTTGACGGCATCTCACAAGCTCAGCTTCTTATACATCTTCTCGCCGGAATTGGGCATACAGTATTGTGCCAACACAAAGGAAGAGCAGCCCTTACTCTTTCAAAAAGTTCAAAATGAGGCCCTGCATTCATTGTTTACAGCTTGCATATTTAATATAATCAAATTTGGGCCTCCAGTAAGTACTTTCTGTGTGTCTCTCTCTCTCTGTGTAGTGTTCAGGGTGGACCTCTTCTGCTCTGGAAAGGCTGATGGAGAGGCTGTGCTAACGGTGCAGCTCAACCTGACTACACCAGCCAACAACTTCACAGTGCTCAACTTCAAACGCAGGAAAATGTGTTACCGAAGTAAGATCTTTTCATACACGTTTTCTTTATTATTTCCTCAAAAGAAAGGAAGAAACTTCTAAAGATGTGTTTGTGTATTTTTTTTTTCCCACTCTATTTTCTGCTACAAGTATTCTGTGAGTTTTGTGTATTTGGCAGATCGTTGTCTCTGGCAATGTGAAACTTGACACACAAAGTTGATAATAACACAAGCTCACTGTCATATGCTTTCCAAGTAGAAATAGCCAGTGAATTTATTCCCTGCTTATTTGAAGCACATGAGCCAAATTAGCTGTGGAAAAGAAAGAGTTTGTGTATGCCCCAATTTCCTCTCCCTTGTGGAATAACTGGGTCAGCTTGTATGTAACGCTCGGGAAGATATTGTTTGTCTTACACTTTGTGTGAAAGGAGATAGATTTTATTGCCCTGGCAACAATTTACAAACCAAACATAAATTAATCCAAATTCAACCAGTTCATGTGTTTGGATTCATCTCACGAGACCCATCAACATGATGTCCAGGTCATATTTCCACCCAAAATCGAAAGGAAAAAAATAATATTTAGCTTAAAGGAAAATATTTTTCTCAATTTAAATTTAAAATTTAGAAAAAGGCCATTACAGACCACTACTTTGATATCAGAATAAACATTAATTATTGTATCATAGTATCTTTTTGCCTGAAAAAAAAAAAAAAAAATTGTAAAAAAAAAGAAAGAAAATAATATTCATGTAATTAGATTTGTCACAAACAAATTTGTGCATATATAAAACGGTGAACTGGTATTAACATGGCTCTTTGCTGATCCTTCCCCTTCATTGCTTTTACTTTACAGGAATTGAGCAGCCAGAGCCCCCTAAAACTCTGCCATTCCCAAACACAACCATACAGAGAATAGATTGTGAGTATTTGTGATTCATTATTTGTCATTTTAACTGAAGACCATCTTCACTGTGCTCTTGTAACCTCTCTGCTTTTTTTTGTGCTTAGCAAGCAGTCCAAATGCTCCCACCACATCCACACGAGTTTTTTACATCAGCGTGTGTGTGTGCTGCATCGTCATCTTCCTAGTAGCCATCATCCTCGCTGTGTTACACCTCCACAGCATGAAGAGAGTGGAAATGGATGACAGGTGTGTGTGCATGCATGCATTTTTGTGTTTGATTATTTGGTTAGTTCAGACCACCAAAACTATAGCCGTTTCTCAATACCAAGTACGCAAAGTTCGGACTTGAGTCCTTGGCAGTTCGGACTTGACAAGTTCGACTCGGGAGAACGAACTCCCGAGGACGGGAGGACGCGAGTCTGATAATTCTGCAAATGGAACAGCGGCGTACTTGATAGCGTCACTCAGCTCGCTCTGGCTACTCCGGTTATCTCTTTATGTATATATAGGCTACAAATAAAACAAAATATGTTATAAACCACCACTCTGCCTCTTTTCATTTTCATTAAAAAAAAATCTTAAACATAATGGCCAGTGGCCACACAAATGTGGTTCAGGCAACGCAATTGATTATCTTCACTGCATATTTATAACAACACGAAATATAAAGCACAACCCTGACTCTTGATGAATGATGAATAAAAAAAACATTATAATATTGATGATCATTAAAACTAACATTTAGCTAAAAGAGACAGGGTTGTGTCATTTTATTTTATTATATGTACATACAGTGAAGAGAATGTAGGCAACATGTAGGCTATAATAAAATATTTTATAGGCTATGTTTTAAATATATAAAATAAAATGACATAACCTTTTTTTGTTAAATGTCAGTTTTAATGATCAATAATAGCCATTATAAAAGTATAAGTAGCCTAAAAGGTATAAGAAGCTATACAATAATAAAGCAAACGATTCAGTCAAACAAAAGTCAGCTCTCTAGGCTACAACGTTAAAGTTAAATTGACTAAATAAAGCTATGAAACTTCACTTTGCCCTCAGCTTAACGTTTTGCCAAGGAACAATTATAGATTGAGATAAATTAAATAAATAAATAAATCGCCCGTTAGATATACACAAGACGATTTATATCTCACGTTAAACCACTAGACTAGAGACATCCAAGCCAGCGGCAAGTCAGCAGCACTAGCCGAGGAAAGGCTGTTCTCGGCGGGGTACGAGCACCGAGCGTCCGATTGCCTGGTTCTCACAACTCCGAAACCGTCAGATCAAATTTTCAAATAGGCGCTATCTTTATAAATAAACCAAAGATTTGATCTTTAAACAACTACATTCTGGCCTGAAATACTCTTAAAACTACATTTTGTGACACAATCACAGCAGTATTTTTAAATTACACGGGGTTTCTCCTCTGCTATTGACGCTTGCTGGTTGGTGTGAGATGCATTCTGGGATACCTGGCTGTCTCAAGTTCGCACAAGTCACCTCTCGATGCATCCTCGGTAAAAGGGGCGGATCAAGAACACATCCGGGGATTTGAACTGGACTTGGCTAGATGTGAACTTTGAATTAGAACAGTACTTGGGCAGCGACTGATGACGTTTCACAAGTCCACAAGAACACAAGTACAGACAAGAACGCATATTGAGAAACGGCTTATATGTTTATGTATATATGTTAACTATAGTTTATGGCGAATTTGGTTTTTATAGAGGTTCTGGTCATTTGCTCTCATGATCTGTTTGTCTGTTCTTCCCTAAATAGAAAAAAATGTGGGTTTGTCTGAAGGAGACAGGAGAAACAAAATCGTATCTCCTACTAATTTCATACAAGAGCACTGAGTAGTTTAATTGCATTTTTCTGAAATTGAATTAGGCATCAGTACAGAGAGTTGTCTTTTTCAGGATTATATAAGGGTGATAGAGTAGATTTTATCTACTGCTATTCACAAGAAGCAGCACAGAGCTCCATTTATCTTCTGAAACATAACATCAGAACCAGGATGTGTTTTTACTGGCATAGGGTTCTTTTTGCTTCACAGCTCAAATAGTAGACCAGAAGAAACCAATGATGATGAGTCGTTTAATTAGATCATGATTAGGTTCAACGAGTTTGAGGAGGCAGGTTAAACCTGTAGCATTTAAGGTCTTTCTCCAGGGGCCTCCGTGTTTAACCTTTGGAGCTGGAGTCTAATGGCTTTAATTAGGACAATTACACAGCACTTAGTTTTTAAATGCACTGGGGTCCAGGGCCAGGTAAAACCCAACACACTTTGAGAAAACAGATGATTTCATCATAAAAGAGGCTGTGAAACCATTTAAAACTGAAAGACTGGTCTGTTTCAGTTAGAGAAATTCAGGTTATTACAATAAGTGCAAATATAAGTCAAAATACCTTTAGCCTGTGCTTTTCAATTCCTAAAGTAATTAATTTTTTCTCTACATCTTTCTTTTAGTGTTAGTGACAGTGGGAGCTCTCAGGGTCTCTCTCAGCCCTCCACCCAGACCACCCAGTACCTGAGGGCAGACACCCCCAACAACGCTACACCTGTCACCAGTAAGACTACGACCACACCATGCCCCTTACCCCTGACCTCAGATAAGCGACTCTCTCAAACATCTCAACCATCTGCCGTAACCATCTGCACTGCCCTTCCATGATTTCAAATGTCAGAAAACCCGTCTCTCCCCATAAGAGCAGCTCCAACAGCACCAGGATGCTTTGCTCCCTACGGATTACAGACCAGCATGTTAAATTGTTCTAAATTTCACACCTCTGAATGCATCTTGTCTCGTCCTGTTCACACCAAATGTGCATTCCTTTATAAACTAGAAAATTGGAAACGAATGATCAAGTTAGCTAAACTGGAATCAGAAGGTTGGAATAAATAGGCGTACGCATTCCCATCTCCCCCTCCACACTTTTGTCCTTACGTTTATTGCAGCAGTGACTCCAGCGTTGATTGTTTTTGTGCGATCGAATTTGTATAAGTGGTTGTTGCGTATGTGTGTGCGACTTCGGAAAATCCCCTCACAAAAGTACTAAAGTCATAGGCTATGTCGGTCACCTAGTATTTACTCAATTCTACACTGTCATTTGCTAGTGCCATCTCTTCACACTTAGGCTGTTGTCTTTTTTCACCATGAGAGTTAGGGTTTAGGGTTAACACATTTGGAGAGTCACCTCCACCCCCTTTGCAAATTAGGATGCAAATAAGACCAAATCAACAGGAAGTTTCCGCTCTTTTAAAACATAGTAACTGTTTTCATAGTAGGTGAGTTTCTCCTTTCCCTTAAATGACCAGATTGGGCTAAAATTAGAGCTTTTTGGGCAGGGCCGAGTAGAGCGGGTTGATGACCTCCCTTAAACTTCTTATTAGGGGAGGTTTGCCAGGTGATCCCATGAGTCTTATATTCACAGTGTTTGGGCACTTAAGTAACAATATAAATGTCAGAATTGAATTAGAGTAAATATCAAATAATTAAAGTAAATATCAAACTAAGTTGTTCTAGACCGTTTTTATTTATAACAAACTTTATTTTTTAGAACAATATATCAAGTCAAGCTTTTTGCAAAATTCTTTAATTAGGAAACAAATTCAGTTACAGTTACAACTTCAGTTGTGAACTGCAGTTAAATACATAACGCTACAATTTACTGAATATGAATTGCTTTTTAAAGCCCCCAATATATCTATTGTTTGATCATTTAAACTGTACAAAGTTATGTTTGTGATATTTACTTTAAAATATTTAGTTAATGCCACTTGAATTGATGTTTTTCGAATGAAATGACATTCAGACATTTAAGTGTCCAAATGAATGTTTTGGTTAGTGTAGTACAGAATAGAGAATGCTCTCCCTCAATGACAACCAGCATTGTAATGTATTTATAAATCAGTGGATAGTTGATAGTGGCGATATCTGCTTCATTTGACAGGCTATTAACACGTATTGTGCGTAGCGCCTCCTAGTGGTCTTACATGCTTGGTGCACTGTTTCATGCTTATACCATGTGTTTTCATGTCTCACTCTTGTTCTTGTGTGTGAAATAGCTCAGGCACCATCTACCTGCTATGAATATCCATCCTTCATATACCTTTCTCCATCTTTCTTTTATTTTTTCTCTCACTCTGTCCTCTGTCCTCCCTCCACCCCTTCTTTCCTCTATCAGATGCTCAAACTGGCTCTGCACCCATGCTCCAGCTTGCAGGCGCCTCCTTCCCTCACCCTGGTGCCCCCTCGCACGAAACCAAAAGTAAGTTCTGTTGCTGTGTAGCAGGTAGAGAGAGCAACAGGGAATCATGACTAAATCATGTTCACTAACCTTCAAACTTTAACCTGGTTTCTTCTTCCCCATCACCATTGTTTTGTTCTTATTGGTCGTCACTAAGCTTGTTGATTGGTTCATACGGTATTACACTGGTGCAAAGACACCTCATTTGCATGATTAGAATCAGAATCATAGTGCCATAGTCAATTATTACTTAAACGGGTTTATTTATTTTAAATAGGAAATACATATTTATTTAAATGACAAAAAATGTTTGAATGAATTGTTGAAAATGAGTATTGACCGATTTTAAAAGTCAATGTTGAATTCCTTAATAAAATGATTTGGCATTTATTTGTTTGTTTGTTTAGATATATTTTATATTAAAACCAGAATTTTAGGCAGGACTAATCAAAACTTTTTTTTTTTTTTTTTTTTTAATAGCTTAAAGTTTTCATCACAGCCTGTGGCCTGTTGCATAAACTACTTAGACTAGTTTTACAAGGTAGTCATCAAAAAAAAAAAAAAAAAAAATTCAAGATTGGTAATAACTTTTTTAAAGTCACTTACATAAAAAAATAGATTGGTCTAATTTGAATCCAGAAAGTAAGACCAATTACCCTTTGGTCAGACTTGTTTTTAACATTGTGGCTGTATATGCAACTGGCCCCTGGTCTTAAATGTGAAGTAATATCTGCACCGTTGGCAGCACGAAACAGTCATTGAAAATAATTATTATTATTATATGAGGGGTCATTTCCATTTACACTTTTTGACATTAACCCACCATTCAAAAGTTAAGGGTCGGTAAGATCTCTCTAATGTTTTTGAAAGAAGTTTCTTATGCTCACCAAGACTACCGTTTTACGTTTTTTTTTTTTTTTGTTGTTGTTTTTTTTATCAAACAAATGCAATGTTGTGAAATTGTTACAATTTAAAATAAATGTTCTCTACTTTTATATATTTTAAAATATAATTTATTCCTGTGATGGCAATGCATTTTTTCTTTTTTCATTTGATCAATGATAAAAACAGTTGTGCTGCTTAATATTTTCGTGATATATTTTTTTATTATTATTACAGATTAGTGTCTGTGTAATACAGGGAATGTTAGCAATCTTAAATCAGTTACTCCCAATAACCACTTGGGGGCAGCATCGTGCAGATTTAGTATGAGTGGAGAAATTTAGGGTGCGTCTCAATCAGCTCCCTAGGTCAGTAGTTAGGGCACTGATCAGGGAGTCGGCCATTTTAAGGGCTGTCTCAATCGCTGAATCCTTCCAGGGCACTGAAACGTTTGCTTCCTAAAAAGTCCCACAATGCACCGTGAAAATCAGGGATTGATGCTCACTATGTTCCCTTAATGCAAGTTCTGAAGCACGAAAACTTCATATGAGCCAACTCACTACATATAATGACAAGCGATAGATGTTTTTAAAAATACAACCATTATTTTATTATATTTCAGCATAAACATGCATCGCTAGACAGGTAATGAACATAATCTAGCTAACATTTATATTTTATTTACGACTGAAATGTTGCATGTGTATGTAACAAGCAACGTATTTATCATAATGTACTTTAAATAACATTACAAGTAATGTCAGAAAGATATCAGTTCTGCTGTTGTTCATAAATACTAGTAGTGATATTGTACAATGAGGATGTTGTCATGTCGCCGGAAATTGTCATTAATGTCTCAATGTGTAGTGAGCCAGAGTCCTTATCTGTCCTTACCAGTGCCCGAATTCTTGAACACAACATACTGATTCACAAGCTCAGGAGCTAGGCAGCTGTTTGAGAAACACCCTTAGTCTAAATGACTCAGGGAACACTGGCTAGTTGTATTTGTGAAAAGTAAATGTATTTGCTTTTTGTTCTGTATTCATAATCAACTGTATTTATATAATCATTGTAATAATGTTTACAACAAGGCAAAATGAAGTATTGATTATAAACATGGAAACTGCATTATATACTGGTATTTGTGCTCACAGTACATTTTGACATTGTCTGTTGGAGCTGCTTGTGTATTTTAAAGTCCGCTGCAGCTAAATAACAGAATAAAACACTCAGATTTCTCTAAACATTTAATACAATTGACTCTGTATAACTGCGAGATAAAATCAGTTACACACCGAAACATGTTGTGCAAGAGTGACACTGCCGTGTTTGCCTTTGGCAAAGCTGCGGTTTTACTCCTTTGATGAAGTGTTTAAATACTTCCAGTTGTTCAAATAATACTGCAAGCCTCTGTTTTGATTTGTCTGTCATTAGACAGGCTTTTAATTAGTTCTAATGTGAATTGTTAACACTTATTGTAATGCTGCATGTGTGTGTGTGATTTCAGGTTATCCCTCGCTGCGGATAGAGAAGAATGACTTGAGAAGTGTAACTCTTCTGGAGGCTAAGGCAAAGGTCAAAGACATCGCAATCTCCAGAGAGAGAGTCACACTTCGAGACGTCTTACATGAAGGTAATAATCCCACAGGTCATTCTGCCCCAAGCACGCACATGGAAACCACAGCAAGTTAACAGTGTCCTTTGGAAAGACTCAATTCTTAGAACTGTCTCCTTCTCTGCGCCATCAAAATGTTGAACACCTTGTTCATGCAACTGAAATTGCATCATGGCAAACAAACACGTCATTAGGCCACTCAGTCTGAGGTTAGACACACTTCCCCCTGCAAAATGATTTTGTTGGATCACACAAGAGCTCTGTTCCAGCGGGAAATCTGCACTCAAGCACTAAATTGGAGCCCAAACAGAAAAGCTCTCTGCCGGGCCTTTTGCCAGCGCAGCTCGGGCCTGCACAGAAGATGTTGACACAAATGTCATTAGTCTCATAAGCTATAAAACATAGACAAAACTGTATGTCAAGAACCTGCCTTATTTAACTTGCATTCTTGCAAAATTTCATTCTTCTCCCATCAGTAAATCATGTATGTGTGGCTACAAGCTTGATGAAGCTGATTTATTATTTATAGGGGGTTATTGTGTTGTGTTTTAAGTGCTGGCTTGGCAAAGGAACAGAGTTAATCTTATTAAACCAATGTTATGGGACGTTTGGGAGAAAAGTGAAATTAATCCTTTTTGAAGGGCCATTTGCTTTGTGTGTTTTTAATGACCAGTTCAATACTTTTATTTGACCGGCCTAAGCACAAATTTCAATTCAATTTGTTCTTTTGCTCATTAAATATTTGCTGCAATTGCTTTATGTAGTTATACCAAGGCCAAAAAAATGAATGCTTGGCCAAAGCATTGCAAGCGTGTGGCTTCTTCAACCCCAAAATGAAAATTTGTCACCATTTACCCTCTTGTTTCCCAAATTGAAATCCCTTTTTTTCTGAGGAACTCACAAAGTGAATTTTTTAAGAATAATCCTGCCATTTTCCACATGAAGGTGGATGAGGAATGAGGGCTTTCAAGCTCTAAAATGACAAAATAAGCGCCATAAAAGTGATTCAAATGTCTTGTGAAGCCATACAATACCTTTAAATGAGACACTGGCTAAAATTAAAGTGATAACTGTTGTTGTCATATTCATATCACAATAATAAAAACACAGCATGTTTTTATACAACAGAAGCAGCAACAATAATATGAACAATAGGCAAATTAACAAAGTTTGATGTTTTCAAATGGAGAACAAATAAATGACAAGAGACTATCAACTTCATAAATATATACATTAGTTTTGAGCTACAGTTTTAAAAGGTTTAGGTGTTGTTTATAAGTTGATAAAGACAACTAGTTTACTGGATTAATTATACTTTTAAAAGTACCAAACAAAGTCAAAACAAAACCAAAAATAATAACATGCAATATTTTGAATTACATGTTATTAGTTATTGTTTTTGTCACAATCTACAAAAGATTATGAACACCTAATAACATCATTAGTTTTATTTTTATTTTGTTTTTTTATTTTAGGGAGTGTGTCTACAGCAAAATACACGTTTTTAAACATATTTATTGTGCAGTAATGTGTATTTTACTAAAATGGGATCGTAATCACTAGAGGAGATAATAAATTAATTTCCTTAGAGCTGCGAGTATATAGTACAATCTCTTGTTGTGATCATTGACTCTGTTCTGTGAGCTGGATATACTGATTGATAGAAAACATTCATGTGTTTAAAATTTACCACAAAACACGTCTCTAAAACGTTACGTCTTTGGACATTCAGTGCTTAGTTTGTTGGCAAAACTTAAGCAAGCTTTAAATGCGTCTTCCTTCCAAGAAATCCCCCCATAATGACTATGCTCAGTTCTTCTCCCTCCTACTTAAAGAGACTGAAAGATGTAACGGAAACCCAGCCAGTTGCATAATGTATATTGCAATGTGTACACTTTTTTTTTTTGGAAGGTTAGATGCAATTTTTGTAAGTTCTGCATTGCAACAAAGAAACTCACCGTCCATGGAAAACATAGTTTTGTACTTCACTATATTCACCAAAGTATAATGCATCTTAATTCATACCCTACCAGTAAAATGTTTTTCCAGGTTCAAAATACTACCAAGTTGTCTAGCCTGTCAAATTACACAAATGGAAGTACAGAAATTCTGGAGTGATCAAGAAATGAAACGTGCATTTTCACGTCTATGCAAAAAAAAAAAAAATTACAATCCAGACTTAAATGGTTGTAATTCATGAATGCTTTGTAATGTAGACATAAGTTTGGTTAGAAGACTCCCAGCAGATTATTGCACTTAAAAATGAAAGTGTAAAAAAGTTATAGAAGTTTAAGATTACTGTAAAGCAAATGTGCTGTACTAAACATTTTTATTTTATACAAAATATATATTTAGCAAAATTATTTGTACTCTAAAATTGCTATTAAATCAAAGCTATATGTCTAACCAAGTTGTGTTCCAATTTTGAAGTTGACATCACAAAACATTTAAGTTCCTATGAGATTTTTGTCAGACGATATGCGTTTTTTTAAGACTAGCAAAGGTATTGATTATAAAATAGTTGATAGATTTTAATTTTTTAAATAAATATAAAACATGACACTGCCCACTAGGGGGAGGAGCCCGCTAAAAAGTTGTAAGTACCATTTCCATGGTAAAGCAATGGCCAATTTCAAAACCGTTTTCACAGGATGAATTTTGAGCGTGTAAGCTTTTGAATGATACCTAATTTATGATGATTTCTAAAATATCTGATTGAAAAAAAAAGGCAATAAAGTATGAGCATCAAGCATCTTGCTAGCAGGACACTGAGAGTTAAGGGAGTTAAGCTAATCACTTGTCTGAGCCAATAGCCTCGTGGGCAGCACTTTGACATGTAGTCCGGTTGCACTTCAGGCGACCCGAGTTCGAGTCCCGGTTTGGGGGCCTTTTCTGATGCCTTCCCCCTCTCTCCCACTTAATTTCCTGTCGGTTTTCTACTATCCTATCTCAATAAAGGTAAAAAAATAATACAAAAAAAAAAAATAATAATATAACATGCGTATAATATATATATTTTTTACAATATTTAATATGCGTTTTCAAAAGAAAAATATACAGAAGAATAATTCATATTTGACAAAACTGATTTCAAGTATGAGACTTCTGGTTTTGAAGGTCATGGATAAAAAAAAAAGCACAATATAGCACCTCACTTACCTTTATGTCCCAAAATGTAGGAACCATTTTCCTAAAGCTCTTCTATAATGCATTAATTTGTGGTCCTATTTAAATAAAGGACAACTTAAGGGTAATCACATGCAGGGGTTAAGGCTTCTACGTCAGCAAGCTGGCATGAGATAAGGTGGCATGTTATAACAAGCATGGCGGCAAGATAGAGAAAAAAGGATCAGATAAGAGAGAAAAGTAGTAGGGCGATGCGGTGCTTGTGCCCCTAGCATTAGTAATATTACCCAAAGTCAGCCTGCTCTGAGGCCCTCTGCTCTGCAAGATGCATTGATCCGGTACATTCCCAAGTGTCACCTGAGCTTATGGGAACTGCAGATATGTCTAAGAAGCTGTAGAACAGCAGTGGAAATCTGAGAGACTGTCCTGCACCCTGCTAGTAAATCCATGATGTTTTTACTCACTGAGGTCATCAAGGATACCTGTTCAGACCTGCTCAGCTTTTCACCATGCAAAAATTGGCATGTTGTTTCATCTCAAAGATGCAGTGAAACTAGAACTAATATTTTATAAAACGTTTTAATATTTGAAAAATGTTGTACGGAGACTTGAACATTACTGAATGATAATGCAATCCTTTAATCCTAACATTGTTCAGTCAGAGTTGTGAATTAATTCATTTAATCAGATTGTTTGAACTGATTTGCAGAAATTAAATACAATTTACCTACTTTAGTTTTTGCTACTGAAATTTAAATCAGAGATGCTATTAAACATGTAAAAATGTGCCTGACAGTGTGTTTACTTGCCAAAAAAGCATGTAAATACTTGCATTTAAATTGTTGCTTGTGCAAATCATTGCGAACATGTAATAAAATAGCTGCAAGCAGCAATATTGGGGTCAAGCCTTTTCAAGGTTAGCTAAAAATTCTTTGTTTTTGTTTTATTTTGTTTGTTTTGAAATGTTCAATTGTTTTCATGAAGGATGGTATGTTGTACAAAACTCTTTCAGATTTTTGAAAGTCAAGAAGGTCATTATTGATACACACCCTAAGACGTCGTTGATATCTGTAAATTGTTTAAAAAATATGTTTTGACAGACTGTAGGTAAAATGGTTCAGGTACAAATTTTCACATGTTGCTTTTGTTGTTTTTTGTGGAAATTCTGTAGCGAAACATAATGTGTCACAGAGATATCAGACTCTTGTTTTGATTTGGAAGAGAGATTCAAGGTGAGAATGAACATTTTTAGGCAGGATTTGTTACTTTTAAATGACAGAAAACAGCTGTTTCAATAGAGAGTCAAACTCTTGAATCTACTTGGCATGTAACAATTTGGACACTGCACCATATGGGATTCAAACCCCCAACTTTCTGGTCAAGTATGCATTGCTTATCATAACGTGCCACTCAGAACACGTTCACTCAATGAAGATTTTTGTATATAAATGCACCACCTGTTATAATTATTAAGTTCAGATTTGATCATGCTCAGAAAGACACAATGTCTGGAATAGAAGCAACTTTTGCACCATTTCTGGTGAACCCACGACCTGAAAGGTTTGGGGCTTGTTTCTTATAACTGCACCACATAGAACACACCTTTGTTATATTACCGATGAGAGGTTTCAAGGCAAGAATGATTACACAAATACATCAGTTAGCATGTTAACTGGTTAGCATACTAAGCTAACTTAGCCACTAATATAGCTTATGGTCATATTAGAAAGAATAGACATATTTTAGCATGATAACCAATTAGCATGCTGTGCTAACTAGCATAAGACAACAAACACAGGAACTATCAAATTCGGAGAGGTATTTCTCGGGAACGGTAGTGAATCAAAAATCCATTCATTCATTTTTGTGCGGTTCGGTTTAAAGATCATCTGATTTTGGATGAAATTGGACAACATTTTATGGAGTAGCAAAAAAAATGAATGCTGTGCTTTCAAAATGGCCACTACTATAATAGGTGGAGTCTAAATGTAAGATGGTGAATGTGATCAGGATGATGAGAGGAATTAGCTGTACTAATATTCATTTTTCTAGAATAAAGGGTTCAAAAGTTATAGAGACCCTAATGTTGGTCAGATTACTATTCATTACCATCTCTACAAGTGTGAAAATTGTCATAATTTTCCTACTTATGGTTCATATGGCTGCCATAGACTCCCATTGGGGTAGAATAATAAAGATTAAGAATACTATTGCCCAGCCTTAAGTGAAACACTCATATTTTAATGTGTATATTTCTATAAAGATACAGAGATTTCATTATGTCAGCTGATTTCATAAAGTGACTTTATTTTGATCCTCAGGGACCTTTGGCCGCATATTTCATGGAGTCTTGCTTGACGAGAAGGACCCAAGCAAAGAGAAACAAGTCTTTGTGAAGGCAGTGAAAGGTACATCCTCTGTTTAATTCTCATTTGATATTTGCCTTGAGTCAAATATTCTAAAATGAACCTTTTAAAATTACTTTCCCAACATGATCCCCAAAAAAAAAAAAACTTCTCCAGGAAACCATATGAGGGATAGTTTGTGGTAATGCACCTCTTTTATTTATAAAAGTTCATAAAACAGGAATGATACTGAGGTATTTTAAAATGAAATGTTGATACATTTGTACATGACAGCAGTTTCTGTGGAAAATGCAAATGCCATGAGAAACTTTAGCCTTTTCTATCACACTGGTCACCCTTTCATTTGCCCTTGTGCCCTGTTTACCCAGCACAGGACTGGTGCCAAGCACCAGACAATGCCTTTATGCCAGCCTTTGCTGTGCCAAGCTGTTCAGTTTCCCCTCCCGGCCCTTGCCCAAGGGACAGGAAACAATACACTTTACCCATACTCTCCAAGCATCCGTCAAAAGCTGTGCTCAAAGATAAAACCAGACCTCTGTGAACTCATTCTCAATGTGCTCACTCAGCCAGCAATCTGTGAGACTGGCTGAAAAGAGTTAGACTGCTTTTACAGTAACCAGACTTTCTCGAGTACAAGGTGAAGCGTTTTTCAGGACCTACATGCACCTTTTTCTAACAAGGACTTCCCTGAGAGGGCAAAACAATTACTTGAGTTCATGTCTCTTTAATCCCCCAAATATTTTGTCATGTGCTCACCCTCATTACATTCCAAATCTGTGTTACTTTGGGTGTGTTCACATTTGGCATGTTTGGATCGATTAAAACAAACCCTGAATAAGTGTTAATCCTGCCATCCGAACTCTGGTGGGGTTTGAATGAAATATGATGCAACACAGACCAAAGACATCGCAGTAGATCATAGTTTGTGTGTGAGAAGGACGGATTCCTGACGCTGTTTTGACTCCTCCACACATAAGCTCTTCACAAGTTCTCAGCTGGTCAAAATGCATAAAACTAGCGCATTTAGCCCAGCACACAGCATTGTTTGGATGTTGGTAAGTTCCGTCTCAAAATAAGCATTACGTCATAAAAGCCGACCAATCAGATTGTGAACATATCACTATGCCTTTAGGTTCGATATCTTTAGGTTTGGGGTTAAAATGCCAATCTGAAAGTGGACCAGGTGGACTAAGTGGACCAGGACTAAATGGTTTTTGTTTTTTTGTTTTTTGATCCGGACCAAACGAACCGAGCAAACCCTTGGGTGAACACACCCTTATTTTCTTCTGTAGAACACGAAAGGCGAATCTAAGAATATTCTGGACGCATTTTTCATTAGATTCATTATGAATCTGCATGAGTACTGGGGATGTCAAGCTCTAAAAATTATGACAAAGCACTATAAATGCTTCATAAAGGTAGTCCATATGCTATATACCAACTCAGCCAAAGCCATAAGATAGCTTTGTGTGACCAAAATTGACACTTCTGTGGTGCTTTTGAATTGTTTTTGAAAGCTTTAGTCCCTATTCATTGTAATTGTTTAGAAAAATGCAACCAGCACATTATTTATTTATTTAGGCTAGTTTTGTTGAATGGGAAAAAAGTGCTATCCTTAAGTAATAACACAATCCTTTTAATTTGACACAGAATTTGAAAAAATGTTCTTTTATTGACTATCATTTGGTGCTACTTGGCTTTAACCAGATGTTTGAGGGTTTACCTAGTCTCGTGTAGCCAGACCTTCAGACTGACTGCAGGTCTGGACTCTATCGCAGCTTTCCTTGGCCAAGGACCGCCTAAGAGGATGTTTGACTGACATGTAACGCAACCAATCACAGTTCGTTTTGTTCTGTGTCATGTTTCAGGGCGTGAAAATGTAAAGTCGATATCCCTACAATAACAGACTGGCGTGTATCTTATAAGTTATTCATTCATGAACGTTGTGTAATTTTATGGCAACACTGGAGCCGTGAACTTCACATACATTTGAAAATCCAGCGTTTAGTTAATCCTGGTAAGTGCTCATTGTCACAGTTGTAAACACGACAGCTTTCTTCTATGAGGGGGTTTGGCATCCCAGCGGCTTTGTTTCTAGACGGACCGTTAAAGAATGCAAGACGCGTACGTCTCCCGGAAAACCAACAAGATGACGACTTCGAAAATCTCGAAGTGTTTCCAGTTAAGTGTGCCATATGCATCAGACGTTCAGCCAACGGTCCGTGGGTGTGATGACTGAGGCTGAGACTAGGGTTTACCTAACATATTGATTGGTGTGATGAGAAGGCTTTGACACCTGTTTTTGTCAGGTTTGCCTAACGTTTGGGTTGTACAGGGTTGTGTCACAAATCGCTTGACTCGTTGTTCTTATATTTGACTGTGCAGATCACGCCTCAGAGGTACAGGTGACCATGATGCTTACAGAAAGCTGTAAACTACGGGGTCTTCACCACAGGTGAGTCACAGACATCTCATGTGCTGATTTCTTGATGCTTGAAGAACTTGCCCTGTTTGACTTATGTTCTTGCAATATCTCCTCTTCTTTTAGTTAAGAATATTTCAGAATAGTGAGTTTTGTACAGAATCATTTGTATTGTATTTGATGTAGACATGCTCATGTTCATTTTTGTAGCTCTGATGCTAGTAGTGGTGCACATGATTTCACTTTTAAACAAATCCTTTCATTATGAACAAAGCTTGCCATAGCTGTGTTGTGAATCAGAGGGACCTTATGCTCTCTACACTGAGCAGGAGAATCTTTAGTTCACAGCAGATTAGAGGTTTTGAGAATGATGACATAATATACTTGTGTATGTGAATATAAATTACCATACTTTCATGATGGGTAAATTACCCTGTCCACAATGGAGCATGTTGTGTAATGTTTGAGTGTTGTGACAGTGATGTGATGACCACAACTCAGCTATGACACTTCTATGACTACTTATCTACACACTTCCTCTGCTGGGTGAATTACTGTCGCTCTTCCTCTGCATTATTACTTCACTAGTGAATTCTCTTTTACCATGCTTCATAGAAATGAGTGTGTTTCTGATAAACTGTTCTTATAAATCACTTTCTGTCTTGTTTGAGTAAGGCAAGGTTATCATTGTTAACTAAAAATATTAAGACAAATACTAACTGTAGGAAAAAAAAAAAACGTTCCCCCCCCCCCCCCCCCCCCCCCCCTAGAGATTCAATGTCATGAACTTCACAAATCTAGTGACTACTTTTTTTGCTGGTGCCGGCTATCTGACAAAAGATCTGAGCGAATCCAGTTTTAGGACCAGTGCCTGGACGTTTAATATATACCAGTATATATTGCTGCCATATTGTTTATCTACTGTCTGATATTAGAAATGCATCTGTATCAGTGTGAAACATTATTTATGTATTTAGAGTAACTTTAAGTGTAAGTGTAAAATTAATCTTAAAACAAACATAAATCTTGTTGTTGTTAAATGTAAGCTTTAACTAAATATTAAAAATGATAATACATTTTTTATTGTACATTATAAGTTATGAATGCTAAGTTCACTTGTGACATTTAAAATGACTGGCTTAAGTTTATTTTTATTTTTCATTTATTTAGGAAAAAATAGTATAGAGATTTCATATCAGCCATTTATTGGCTGTTGCCTAACCTATTTATTGGTTAAAACTACTGAAACTTAAATAAAAAAAAAATAAAAAAAATAAACATTGAAAAAAAAAAAAACCACTAAATAAATGTTCTCTTGGAATACAATGACATTAAAAAATGAATACTGATTTTGTGAACCTGTTGCTCATCTACTGTATAAGCATACCTTCACATAATATTAAATATCACTTCATCCTCATTCAGAATCTTTTTCCTGATATTCATATAGCGGCAGTACAGCAGCCCTGAGGTCGAACATTCTGTTTAGATTTTTCTGTTTCCCGCTTGGTTGCCTTTTGGGATGGGCTCAGACCCATATCCTGTCCCGAGTGCTCCGAGCTTTGCAGTCACGCAGACCCGTGTCTGGGGTTAAACGGTCAGCGCAGCCCATGACTTAAATTTTTCCTTGTCAGAAACGAATCACTGATTGAAATAGTATTATGCAGCAGACCCAAGTATCCTTAGGGTAGCATGTCACTTCCTGTCTACTTTGTGCGTCACTGCTAGCGGGAATCTAATAACAGTAATTCATTTCTCTAGATGTTTTCATTGAATCCCCCACATTTAAATGTGTGGTCGTGTACTTGTTTTTTCTTTTCCTGCAGAAATGTGTTTGAAAACTTGGCCTTCTGCCATTTGTCCTTTTACCTACACCATCAAACTTTAACCCATTTTTCACTGCATGGTCTGTTCACATTTAGGAACCTGTTACCCATCAGCCATGTGTGTATAGAAGATGGTGAGAAGCCCATGGTCATGTTGCCTTATATGAACTGGGGAAATCTTAAGCTTTTCCTGCGCCAGTGTAAGCTTGCTGAGGCCAACAACCCACAGGTGAGACTACTACAATATAGAGAGATTTTATGCCAGTTGTGATTTGAGGCAGGAATAAAAAAAAACAATAACAACCAAGCTAAACACAGATTTATTCATTCATTATATACACCAACAGTAACCAGTTTTGGATCGGTAAGACTTTTTATGTTTTTAAAAGAAGTCACTTCTGCTGAACAAGGCTGCATTTATTTGATTAAAAATACCAAAAAAAAGCAGTAATATTGTTAAATATTATGACAATTTAAAATAACTGTTTTCTATTTTAATATATTTTAAAATGTAATTTATCCCTGTGATCAATGCTGAATTTTCAGCATCATTACTCCAGTCTTCAGTGTCATATGATCCTTCAGAAATCATTCTAATATGAGGATTTGCTGCTCAAAAAACATGAATTATTATGATCAATGTTGAAAACAGTTGTGTACAATTCTTTTGCAGGATTCTTTGATTAATAGAAAGTTCAAAAGAACTGCATTTATTTGAAATATAATCTTTTGTAACATAAATGTCTTTACTCTAACTTTTGATCGATTTAATTCATCAGTAAAAGTATTGATTTATTTTTTCTTTCACCCAAAAAAATTAATAAAATAATTCTTACTGACCTCATACTTTTGAACGATAGTGTTTATTGTTACAAAAGCTTTCCATTTCAGATAAATGCTGTTCAAAATTCTTTTGAACTTTCTATCAAAGAATCCTAAAATAAAAATGTAAATTGTAAATGTAAAAAACTGTTTTCAACATTAATAATGAGAAATGTTTCTTGAGGATCAAATCATCATATTAAAATGATTTCTGAAGAATCATGTGACTGAAGACTGGAGTAATGATGCTGAAAATTCAGCTTTGATTACAGAAATAAATTACACTTTACTATATATTCACATAGAAAATATCTGTTTTAAATTGTAATAATATTTCACAATATTACTGTTTTTATTATGATTTTTTAATTAAATAAATGCAGCCTTGGTGAGTAGAAGAGTCTTCTTTTAAAAACATTAAAAATTGTACCGATCCAAAACTTTTGACTGGTAGTGTATATGAAATATCTAAATATGTCAGAATGTATTTTCACATTTACGCTTTTAAATTAATATATGAATTTTGTTGCATTAGATATCAAAGAGAAGTTTGAATGATTAGACTATCCACTGCTTCACTGCTTTGACATTAGTTGTGAAAAGAAGCACACTCATTTTGCAGGCTGGGTTATATAACATGCAACATTTAAACTGAATCCACATTTATGCAAAGAGTAGTTTTTGACCTGTGTGAATTCAGCTATCAAGTAGTGCAATGACCCTCCTCCTGTTAGCCATAAATCAGTATGAGGCAGATGTTAGAGACCATCCAGCAGAACACCTGGAATGTTCAGATTATCCTGATTTAATTGCTTTCTTCACAACAATGAATTCATTGTGCAGATCCTCTGTCAACATTGAGCGAACCTTCTATGATAGGTGCTTTACAGTAGTGTTCTGTGTACAATCGAGCCTTTGTGATGTTAACCCTGGGCGTTCTTTTATTTGGCTGCCACTGAACCCTCTTCAAAGACAAGATTACATAAATTCGGTCAGTCAGACAGATGTACTCTTAAAATGGTTAAATGGGTACTTCAGGCTGTCAATGTTTCTACTGCAGGACCAAGCTTGTTGTGGCAGTGTTTTAGTTATGGGCAATTGCCTTTTTTTTTTTTTTGAAAATCGTATATCATGTGAACTATCTAAGCTTTAGATAATACCATGCTTTTGGCATTGAAAGTGGAAGGTTGCCTTTTGTATTTACTGCCAAGATTCTAACCTCTCACTTGAACTGAATTTTAGATGCATGTCTGTTTTCAGCCTTTAAGGGGTGTGCAAAACTACATACTTTTAAAATGGCTCAGTCTGAATGAGTAGTCAGGGTTGAGAAAGCACTGTCATTAGGCTGGTTTAGGGTCTTGTACACGGTCCACCAGATGCTTGCTGATCAAACACCTGGATTGAGGACTAAATGGAACAGTATGCAAATATCTTGTTTTTAAAAAGAGAGGCACAACATAGTGAGTGAAGATGATTGTCTGACCAACATAGAGCAACATTTTAATATTAATGCTTACATATTTGAAATGTCTAAATATTCTGTTTAACAGAAACTATGGATGCATGGTGTCTCATAACTGTTTGTAAAATTTGGGATCAGTATTCTTTTAAAGAAATTAATACTTTTTTCAGCAAGTTTGCATTAAATGAATAGTGACAATAAGGCTTTTCATTTGTTTAAAAAAAATTACATTTGAAATAAATGCTGTTCTTTTGAACTTCATATTTATTAAAGAATCCTGAAAAAAAGTCTTCATCACCATTTCCACAGAACTATTAAGCAAGCAGTACAACTGTTTTCTACATTGATGATAATAAAAAAGAAAAAATCTTAATCCCCAAATCAGCATATTAGAATAATTTGGATGCATGCTTACAACAGGTGATTTGCAGTGGGGACTCATTTAGAGACGTGACTTCTCAAAGATGGGTTTAGCATGTTGGCAGTCATACAGTTGCTGCTAGACTGTTGGCATGCTAAAGCACACCCTCTCAGAGAAGTCATTTCTCTAAATTGATCCCCTTTAAGACTCTACTGCTAAAAAGAATAGAAAGTTTAGATTTACTAGTCACTCTCATTGACTCATCCCCATGTTCTACACGTACAACATTCTCTCTTGAGTAAACATTTCAGTCTAAATCACGCTAACCAAATTCATACTGAACAAACAGGAATGAGCATGCACCATCGAACTCATCTGACACCTGAGTTTGTCATACACTGCAATTATTTTGTTCTAAAGCCTTGTGTATAGTTCTTCAGGGGGGAAAAGCCACTCATTTAGAGAGGATTATGTTATGACCCTGTCAGTTAGCACCCAGGGTTTCTTGTTGTGTCTGGCTCTGGATAGATTATACAAGGGTGCCTGACGTTGAGCCACTCCCTCTAAACAGTTAAAGTGTTAGTGTTTTGCTTTGGCTCTTGGTGCTAAGGATGTTTATGTTTAGTGAGGTAACTGTCATTACATCAGACGTCAGACTCTTCCTACCAACTGATATTCAACAGAGGAACTTGTTGCTCCATCAAGTCTGGTTTCCTAAGAGGTTAAGCTTAACCACGAGTGTCTGCTCTCACCCACTTGTCATGTGTTATCACTTTTTGCTTCTTTCAGTTTCTCATGTTGGATCTCTCTTATTGGTGTTTTCTCTCACTTCCAGTGACCTTTAAAATGTCTTTTTTGATCACTATAGCCATTTTGTCCACTCTTTCTTGTTACACATACAGGCCATCTCTCAGCAAGACCTGGTCCACATGGCAATACAGATTTCATGTGGAATGAGCTACCTGGCACGGAGAGAGGTCATTCACAAAGACCTGGCTGCCAGAAACTGTGTGTACGTGCCGTTTGACCTCATGTTCTCACACTATTTACCATCTTACACCTTCTGCTATCTACGCAGGAGTATACAGCTGCACCAAGTGTTACATTTTGGTATTGACTGTTAAAAAAGATAATGTACAGTCAATGGTTATTATTGCAATAATTGTGACAATGACTTGTTGTCTGTATTTTTTACATTTTATATATAAAATCGTCAATTAAGGGTGATATTTAAACTATTAAATCCCCTTGCATTCAATGCTGGCAATAATGCTGCACATGTAATGTCACGACTTGAGAATATATATTTAGGACACCCTTTCAGCTTTAAGTTCTAGCATTTATTTACATTTTTTACCATCAGTTTGCATTAATATCAATGCGTATTTTATTTAGATGTCTAAATAGATGTCTTTTTTTTGTAGAATTGATAACAGCATGCAAGTGAAGATCACAGATAATGCGCTGGCCCGTGATCTCTTCCCCATGGACTATCACTGCCTCGGGGACAACGAGAACCGACCTGTTCGCTGGATGGCTTTGGAGAGTTTGCTCAACAATGACTTTTCTAGTGCCAGTGATGTGGTAAGAGTTGCTGCTCCTTTTTTTGTTTTTCTGCAACAGACTTTAACATACGCTCACATAATATTTAGTTTCATACCAGCAGCAGGCGTTCTCTAATGTATTGTTTTTCTCTTCCTATGGATATTTTGCCTGTAAAAGAATAGTGTATCCTGTTTAACTTACAATAGTCGTTTGCTGCTTTAGCTTGTTTATAAATTAATTTATGGCACTGGTAAAATTGAGTACCTGTACACTCTCCAATTTTTTTTTTAAGATTGTGTCCCAAATCCTGGTAATTTTAAAATTGCATAACTTCTTTGATGTCATACTATCTGCTCCATCATGCTTTGTTTGCAATTACAGTGATCATGCTTCCGATGCCCATGAACATGTTGAGTCCTGTGTTGTCGGATACATGTCGTAAAGTCATTTCCTGACCCTCATGTCGTTCCAAACTCAAGCCTTTCATTCATCTATGAAACAAAAATGAATGGTTTTAATGAAACCCGAAAGACTTCTGTCCCACCATTGAATGTCCTATTGATCAAAACTTTGACACTTCCCTTCATAATGAAATCCATAAAAAACAGATTTAATTTAGGCTTTTATTCAAACATAAACATTGATCAGCACACATATGTAGAGCACATAAAATATGGTAAAGGACCTTCAAATATGATGCACGAGAACCAATGACATTTGTACTTGTGCATAAAGCAAGTATGGATTAAACTGCTCAATTCTACAAAATCTAGGTGGATTGGACTTTCTATGAAGGGACAGAAATCTCTCATATAAAAAAAAAATAATGTTTTTTGAAGATTAGGAAAAATCCTATGGGTTTGGAATGACAATAATTACTAAATGATGATTTTTGACTAAAATGACTATTCTTTTAAACAAACTTGGGCTTAGGAAATAGCAAAGCAAACCTCTGTCACGTTTTTTCTTTCTGAGAGGTGAATGAGGGAGAAATTTGTTTGTGTGTGTTTTTGTGGCAACACTCTACGTTCCCGTCCGTCTCACTCAAAGTGCCAAGGAAACAACCCACCCTAGACAGCCAGGAAGTTCTGAACGCCGCCTGGCCGCCTCATAAATGACACACCGGGCCAAAACCTGTCAGAAATCTGACCTCTGCATTCCTTCAGACTAACAGAACAATAGTGTCTGGTGCTACCCTCATGCCAGGAACAATTATTAAGGTTCCGTTTATCATAATACAATAGGAGCTGGTGATGAGCAGTGGCCTGGTATGGAAATTTACTCTTGTTTACCGGGATTCGCAGGAGATTAATTTACCGCAAGGAGCTGTAGTGCAGGATACCACCCACCCAGGGAGACATGAGACAAAATGCCAGATCAGCAGTGGATGTCAACTTTGATCTGTGCCCAGTTACCCTCTTAAGCTTCTCAACAAACACATCAGTGCAGGAGACATCGTCCATTTATATGTGAAGAAGCTTGTCTGTTTTTAAATGTCAAGAAAGAAAAGATGGTCAGGATTGTCTTTTAATGAATGGGGAGGATTAATTTCGAGTTTGTTCTTCAGTCAAGTAGTGCAAACATGATCTTACAGTTCTTTTACTGTTTGGCGTTAACAACACATCTCCCTGCAGGGCAGACACATAGAGAACGGTTTAACCGCACCTTACCGCACTGAAAGTAATGCAGCTTTTTATAGTCATTGACTGACGTCTAACAAACTTGATTGACTTGAACTTTTTTTTTATAACAAGCTGTAATTACATTAGTTTGCACATCAGTTTGTTTCATGGTTAATGATGTAGAACAAACATCTTGATGCATGTTGAATGAGCATGGCTGCATATTTATTTGATTTGAAGCCTCTTAAATGTCTCTGTAAACAAGCCGTGATTGTGTCCAAAATCAATGGAATAAATCCAGATTTCCTTCTTTTGTGTTACTGGAATGCTTTGTTTTCATAATGCTACTGATGTCCCTTAAATGCCCTAAAGGGGACCTCATGACTTAAACAGATCCAGATATGGGTGCATTTGAAACGGTCTGTTATTTATATGACTTACTATGTTTTTTTTTTTTGTTTTGTTTTTTGTCATTTTTTTAGCTATATATAAAAATATTCTCTCTCTCTCTCTCTCTCTCTCTCTCTCTCTCTCTCTCTCTCTCTCTCTCTCTCTCTCTCTCTCTATCATCTATCTATCATCTATCTATCATCTATCTATCTATCTATCTATACTCACTGGGTGCTGGAAACATTCCTCAGAGATTTTGGTCCATATTAACATGATAGCATCACACATTTGCTGGAGATTTGTCGTCTCACATCCATGATGCAAATGTCCCATTCCACCACATCACAAAATTGCTCTATTGGATTGAGATTTGGTGACTCTGGAAGTCATTTGAGTAAAGTGAACTCATTGTCATGTTTAAGAAACCAGTTTGAGATGATCTGAGCTTTGTGACATGGTGCATTATCCTGCTGCAAGCAGCCATCAGAAGATGGTACACTGTGGTCATAAAGAGATGGATATGGTCAGCAGCAACAATACTCAGATAGGCTGTGGCATTTAAACAAAGCTCAGTTGGTACTAAGGGGACCCAAATTGTGCCAAGAAAAATATCCCCAATTCTATTACACAACCAGCAGCAACCTGAACCGTTGATACAAGGACGTATGGATCTATGCTTTCATGTTGTTTACGCCAAATTCTGACCCTACCATCTGAATGTCGAAGCAGAAATCAAGACTCTTAAGACCAAGCAATGTTTTTCCTATTTTTTTATTTTCCAATTTTGGTGAGCCTGCGCGAATTATATTTCCTGTTGTTAGCTGACAGGAGTAGCACCTGGTGTGATCTTCTGCTGCTGTAGCTCATCTGCTTCAAGGTTCGACGTGTTGTGCTTTCAGAAATGCTCTTCTACAGACCTTGGTGGTTGTTTCAGCTCAAATCATTCTCCTCTGACCTCTGGCATCAACAAGGCATTTTCGCCCTCAGAACTGCTGCTGCACTGGACATTTTCTCTTTTTCGTACCATTCTCGGTAAACCCTAGAGATGGGTTTACAGAGATAGTGAAAATACTCAGACCAGCCTGTCTGGCACGAACCACCATGCCATGTTCAAAGTCACTTAAATCACCTTTCTTCCCCATTTTGATGCTCACTTTGAACTTCAGCAGATCATCTTGACCATGAGTTGCCATGTGATTGGCTGATTAGATATTTTCATTAAAAATCAGTTGAACAGCAGTTTTTTTTTTTTTGCGTTTGTGGAATTGCTTATAACAAGAAACCCCCAACTTGTCCTTTATGAAGATTCAAATGGGAATATATTTCTGCGTTTAGATACTGATCTGTAAATACAATTTATTAGTTTATAAATAATGTCAGCCTCTAGTGATCTCACTTGTTGAAAGGGAGGGATCATCTTTCTGTTTCAGTCATCGTCCCTCACTCGGCCTGGTCTGAGCTATTGTGTGTTGTTTCCCTACAGTGGGCGTTCGGGGTAACTCTGTGGGAGCTGATGACATTGGGACAGACTCCTTACGTTGACATCGACCCCTTCGAGATGGCCGCCTATTTGAAGGATGGCTACAGAATAGCACAACCCATCAACTGCCCCGATGAATTGTGAGTTTGATATTTGAATCTGTATTTCAGTCCATTTGAGTATGAAACTTCATTTTCATGTATTGATTTAATGTTGAAAATACATTAAAAATAAACTATTGTGAACTTGCATTCCTGAGTGATTGGCAAGGTGTCAGTAACAACAACTTTCTTAAATCTTGATTATTTTCTGTGGAAACTAACTGAACTTTTAGAAACCTAAATGGACAGTTTAATCCGAGCACAACAACTGCACGCTATCCGCACAATCTGACCCTTATCGGCATCCTGCAATAGCTAGGGAACCGGAGCATGGCGATCGAACCAGCCAGGAATTACAAAGCAACGAGCGCTGTTGACCGTGTCAGTAATCCAAACACAGCAAAATTAATTGTCTTATGTGCAGTCGCCGGAACACAGTTTAGAGAACGCAGGAAAAGCTAATCAGTGTTGGATCGTAGCTTAGTACTCTTTCCTCCAGAGAATAAGTGATGAATAAGAGTTCTGCGGCTTGCCTTGTGTATTTAAAACCTTGAATAGAAATAGAGCGATAAAGTGATCTCAACTTTCACTCGAGCCCGTTTCAATTGTTGCTGTCAAATGTAATCAAGACCAATACATCTTGTCCACTCCAGCACTTTCTTCTTTGATAAATCTGCTATGGCTTCCTCAGTCACCTCACAGATCTGATAAAAGTAAATGCTTTGTTTATATGAGGATGTTTTCTGTTTCAGATTTGCAGTGATGGCGTGTTGCTGGGCCTTGGATCCAGAAGAGAGACCAAAATTCCAACAGCTCGTCCAATGCCTCACTGAGTTCCATGCAGCTTTGGGGGCCTACGTCTAAACTCACTCGAACCAGCCAGAGATGTTGAACAGCACTATTCCAGAGAATAAACGTTAATGCAGTGCCTTACTTTATAAGAAAACTAGCCATTTTGTAAAGTGCGATATTAAATATGGCTTTGTTTGCAAGGTGTAGCTTCGGAGGTCAGTATCTATTTTTATATCACAGCTGTGTGAAATATCAAGGACTCTTTCTGATTCTCAAGAATATCATCCACATTTGATTGGAATGCTGGTATTAGGATGTCCACGGGAAGCTGCTGTTCTCTTTGTTTCACAAAGAAGCTTTTTTTTTTCTTTTTTCTTAACAATAGAGACGACAAGAAGCTTTCCTAATTTCCTTCTGGACATTTAAAATATTGCTCGGAGTTATCTGTACATATATTTTCAAAGTCTTCAGTGAGAGGAGCTTAATCTCCACTGCATTATGTCCTGCATTATCTGTTTTTAAAATAATTTGGTGAGAGAATTAGGTCTCCACTACATTAATTGTACAGAAAAGAAGCCTCAGCCCGGACACGGCAATTGGTACGTTAACTAGACGTTTAGAAATAATAACTTTTTTTGGGACTAAAGATGACGGAGCCCTACAGCTGAGCATAAGCTTTACCTCCTTAAATTATGAGATGGTCGTGGAGGTGAAAAGCAGTGTTGTTGGGATCCTGCAAGTCAAACTGGACTTTGATACAGGGTTTTTTTCAAATTCCTAAAGCTTTTGATGTTTGACTGTTCTGTGTCAGAACAATGCCTTCCTTGTATGTTTAAAACTGTATGAATACATGGACAAGAAAAGAAACATGAGTCACTGTGAATATTTGAAGTGTATGGCCTAGACACCATTTTCAAATCTTTTGTTCTGAATCTATAGGCTCTTCTTTCTATCCTTGTGATCACTGCATGTTGACTTTTTTTAAAGGGTTTTGTGTAAACTGAATTCATACCTATCAATTAAATGAGACCTCTAAATAAAATGGGATCTCAGTGTCGGGTTGTTGGTGTTTGTTGATTTTGATGCATGGTTTAGTCTGGAGGATGGTTTTAACCTAACTTTTACTCCCACCTCTTGGTCCTTGATACAATGGAAGCATCTGTTTTCAGTTATCAAAGCTGTTAAGAACTGTCCTCAATGGCACAATTTTGCAATGATTTAATCATGATGTAAGTGTTTTTTTTTTTTTTTTTGTAATATCACTGTGCATATGTTTATCTTAAGAGAGCAGCCAAGAGCCATCAGTAATTTGTGGTGTGATTGACTACATCTTTGTGCAATCCTTATTCACTTTAACTTGATGACAGTTATTTTGTAGCTTAACTACTGATTTTATCAATGTACTATATTTTAGCGTAGGTTAAAGTTGGCCGTTCCAAATGTTATGGAAGTGTTTTCATGTCTGATGCCTTTCTTTCTGTAAAAGGTGCACATATTGAATAATTTATATTTATTTTAGTGTCATAGAAAAAAATAATTTTAGCTTTTTATATATCACTTAGAAATGTGACTAATCTAGTTTGTGGATTTTTCATACATTTAAGGAAAAAAGCCCACCCAATTTTGTTATTCATACATAGTCTTTTTCTCCTTATTTGTGCTAAAGCTATGACATAACTCTTAGGTTTCTTTCATTGTTTATGTTATGGAGGAGAAAATATCCATTGTTTTGTTGCACCCACAAAGAGGATAAAGTTTTCAGTTTTATGTGATGCTGTAATGGAAAGTTATATATTTTTTTCTTTTCTTTTTTTGGATGAATGAATGTGCTTAGTGTTAAACTGGAGCAGTGCTCTAGAAAGATTATCACCCTCGTCGTAGATCTTGTTCTCCTTTCCCTGGTTCTGACATGTTTTATTCTGTATAATACGGTCTAATCTCAGCAAATAGCTGAAGTATATTCAACAAACCAAGTACATTCTGAAGAACTTGACAAGCACAGCATGCTGAAACTGCACTCGCTGACACAATGATTGATGCTTTACGTACGTGCGTTGATCAATGTTTATAAAAGCAGTAAGGCGCGAGAGGCTGTGCTGTAGGGCGTTGTTACCACACCGTGAAGCCGTGACTTATGCTGCCTTCACGTGATATGGAAAAGATGATATTTTCCACTTGTGAACTGGTATTTACCAGTGTGTTGTATTCAAGTGCTTTTGTTGTCGTAATGTAGTACCTGCAAGGTCTGTGTCAGTAGAGTATCTTTTTTATCTTTACAAAAAAAAAAAAAAAAAAAAAGAACCCAAATGTGGTGCTTTCTGATGATTAAAACATAATTAATAATTAAAAAATAAATAAAACATGACATAAAATGATTAAATATGAACCAAGGAAATGGCGGCGAAGTTGAAAATTGAGTGTTAAAGCTTTATATTGCAATCGTTAATGACAACAACATTGTATAGGCAACAAAAACTATCCGCTAACAGTATTCATGACTCTTGCGTTGCTCTCCGCCATTTTGAAAAGGTCAAAGGTTATCTCATCTCGGCAATTCGTGCATCAAAATATTCTACGAGTTGCCCAGTGGAAAATACCACATGAGGGGGTGTTCATGTGCATTTTCCATGTCGGCTTTTGGTATTTACCATAATTACCATAGCACGTGAAGGCACCATTATTCAGCACTAGCCTCGAGTAGCTTTCACAATACAAATATTAAAGCCAAAAATATGTATCTATGCAACTTTCCAGAAGTAAAATAACTCAATTCCTTCATTCCGCTGGCAAAAAAACAAAAACGTTTCTGACCGTGGACAGCAACAAAATGTTCCTAGGTTCAGGTAATATTTGTCATCTAATGGAGCTCAAATTAAAAAATGAGTAGTACCATTCTCATAGCTGTGAATTGATGCACAAAACCGTTGGGTGAAGCGGTCATATAGACAGTCATACTTTATCGTGAATAAAACAGGTATTGACCAATCAGAACAGAAGCAAGGACTGGAACTTACCATATTCTAAATCAAAATAAAAGTCTAAATTAGATTTGTTCCTCATATAAAGTGATTGTGAAAAATGCTGGCATCCTAACAACATTGGACCTCGTTGACTTGAAAAGAAAAGTTTTTATATTTTTATTTATTTTTTATCTTCTTTTGTGTCCCACAGAAGAATGTAAGTCATACAGGTTTGGAATTACATGAGCGTCAGTAACGAGTAAATAACACAATATGCATTTTTGTGTACCCACTTAAGAGAATAGCTCTGTCATAATGGCAGTCTAAGCATTTCTTGGAAACTTGACAGAAAAGAACAATGTTACAACAATGTATTTCAATGGGACGTAGATGATGTAACATTTATGGCCTCTTCAGTGAGATTGCTTGTGCCAAAAGGCACTCATTTCCAAGGTTTCGCTTCGCTTGACTGTACACATGAGCACAAGGGACACTTGAGGTCCATTATAGGGGAAGAAGAAATTCTTTAGTCACAAACCACTAAATGTTGATAGGAAAAGTACAATTTGTCAATATAACTGGCTATACAGAAAAATGTATATGCCTTTTATCAGGTTGTAAGACTCTGACCCTATAGAGTGCAGAAATGAACAGAGACTCACACGGGTTCAGGTTATAATCGTCAGTATGACGCAGAAAGCATTAGAGTACTATATGTAGGAGTGGTGGACTTTGATTTGGTAATAATTACACTTTGGAATGTCATTGTAAATAACTTGTACTCAAACTGTGAGGTGTCCGTCTGTAATATCCCAAAGTTCATTGCATGTGACTTTATATGAAAGTGTCGTTAAAAACTATTGAAGTTTTGCAGTTGTAAAAGCAGTGGAAATCACTGACGCACCGACAAACCACTTCAATTTAAAACTCTCAAAGACAGGTGTGTAATTATCAAAGCCAAGTCCTTAAGAGAGAACTAAATGATTGGGGAAAAATAGCCTTAACTCACTTACTAAACATTTATTTGGACCTATGTGATTACAAATAGACAGTGGGTAATGAAGTGTAAGGTTTTTGCACTTATATAGCTCTCTCTGGTGTTGTATTATACATTTTATTTGTGTCAGATTTGCCATATGGGACAGAATATGTACACTAAGTAAACAAACATTTTCCTGTAGCTTTTAGCAAATGTAATCAACATAAACTTCTATTATGATAATGAATGCACCACATAAAACTAATTTATACAGTTTCACAGACCATGAACTGGATGGAAACCCTGGTTTATAGATAGCCTATAAACGCCCTCATTATGATTTTTTTAAAGATTAAAATATTTTATGATATAATTTGATATATATAGCCTAACATTATTATCTATAGATGATGAGTAATAAAAAACCATGTCAAAAAGCATTAATACAAATGCATGTTGAGTGTAATAAAGCCATGAGCATAAATAGAAAAGCAAAAGTAATCCTGTTCTCCTCTGTTATCATTAAGTGGAATATAGTTAAATGATTTACGCTGTTTATGATATGTGTTTGCACAGATTCCTTACCCAGAGTGCAGTACGCCTGTGTAATATGAAGAAATGAACTCCGTTCTGTCAAATGGGGAGAGAGATAAAGATCACCAAAACAATCGCGCGTGGAGTAGTGGGCGGGGTCGAAGAGCATTGGGCGGGGCTCGTGACATCACTGATAATGGTCATATAATCCCCCATAGACGATCACCGAAGTGGAAACGTGTCTTGCTCATCCTTGCTGAAACAAGCTTGACAACCAACTTCACCTTTCAACATGGACATATACGCCAAAGACATAAAGAAACCCAAGCCAGCGTTGTTTTATAACATAAAGGTAAATTAATGTTATTGTTTCATGGTTGTTGTTGATTGCCTAATATGTCATTGATAATAAGCCAAGATTCATACAATATTAATATTAAGATATAAATATAATGTAAAGTTCTTATTTTTGTTCACTGTCTGTAGCAGACATCTTTTTCTAAATTGTTTAATTATCTCTTTAAAGACACTTTTAAAAGCAATCAACAATGCACTTGCCGTTGTTGTTGTTGTTGATGGTGGTGGTGATGTGACGTGCAGTGGTTGCACATATTATTATTTGTGCTGTCATAATTTTTATTGTCTTTAGACTTTTAACCTGCACTTTTGTCTTTAACACTCGTGAGTTCTTATGGCTTTGTGTTTTATTAGTTCCCAGTCCTTCAATAAAAAAAAAAAAAAAAAAAAAAAAAAAAAAAAGATAAATCCTTAATGTCTAATACTATAAATGTATCAATGAAACTAGCAGGACATTGTGTGTGTGTGTGTGTGTGTGTCTGGTGTATCTTATGTCTCTCACACTTGTAAAGCCAGGTTGTTTGAAGCCCTGAATGTTTAATTTAGGGTGTTTGACCGCAGAAACAAGTTTCGCTGTATTTGACTGTTAGTGCAGACAGACTTCTGTCAGTTTGAAGCAGCTGTGGATGAGGACCTCGGCCCAAGGGGAAGTATATATGATATCTGTCAGATGGCTTGCCAGAAGCGATGCTTAGTTGAAGTTTAGGATGAGCTGCATTCATTTAGGTTTTTCTCTCAAGCGAATGTCTGTGGAATGTAGGGCTAAAATATAGTTCTGTCATCTTGCTCATTATGTCTGTCATGTGTGTGGCATTTAATTATGGTGTTTTTGTGTTTGGAAATTGTTTGGAGAAAGATCCCCTGACCACAGACTGTTTTGTGTTACAAAGTGGTGTCAAAACTATTTCAGCTTGGCTTTGCTAGAGAGTCATAGATTTATTTGTAATTGATATAGCTGTTCATTTCTCTCAGTAGATCTTGACCATCGTTGCTGTTTACGCACCAAAATATTCAGTTTATTCTGATGGCTCAACAACTCATTCGATCCAACTGAGCTCAATCTAAATGAAATTTTCATTAGGAAGGGGTGGTGTAGACGTGCAATAACTCAATGAGTAGGAAAAAAACTAAGCATGTAAACGCTTGAATCTTCTCAGTTGGATTCAAAAATACCTTGACCAGAGATCTTATGAACTGGTCAGTGGAGTAGACTGAATATTTACTAAATATATGCTTAAGAAAAGCTTTTAACATTTGTCAGATTTCCTTTTAAGGTATGTAACCAGGCAAAAACCACAGTTGCACTCGGATTGCAAAGTTTAGGGTTCATATAAACAGACCTTTCAGAATATGAAATCAGGCTGGATTCAGTCGGTAATTAGTGATCGACCCCTATCTTTGTGATTAGGCATTATAGAAAATTACGTCTGAGATTGTCTGGAGTTGATAAATCCTTAAGACTCATCACTCCACCTAAAGTATAGTAACTGTTGAATCACCTGTGACAAACCAGCCCAGAGGTTGTTTGTCGAATTAAAAGACGAGAAGAAAAAGTGTTTTGCACCGACTTCAGATCTGTTTTTTGTAATTGTGATAAATTGTTGGCATGTTACAAGCTAACACTGAGCAGAAACAATTCCAGTGTGGTTGTTTGTAATTACAGTAGCTAAGACAACTTGATGTGACACAGATCCAAGTGTCTGCTTAGTTTGCTTTACTTCATTCTATGGAATTCCTTTTCGACCCCTTATTAGGGCACTGTCTGTTGTTGTGGTAATTTATTTCTAACGAATGAGAGTACAAGTTTCACAAGAAGCTTCACACTATTGACTATTGACGATCCACAGCCTTGAGTTGTGTGGTTCTTTTGAAAGTTACTGTCCATTTTGCTTCTCTTTGACACACATATGCTTACTTAGACTTTATGTGTTTGCAATAAGGGTGTGAGAGTGTTGTAAATGGATTGAGTATTTGTGTCTATGTGACCAATGGAGCATTGCTGCTCATGTTAAACTGACAGGTTTTAACATATGTGTGTTTTGTTCATCGAAATGAGTCAGGCAGTGATGACGTATGTTGAAAGAAGGTGTAGAACATGCTGTTCAGTGTACTTGGTCTGTTTACAATCCCTAAACCCCTTTTCAGATAATACTGATATAGCATGTAGTACTTTTCTCTATTTTGCTCATTTTTTCTCTATACATAATTACATAATTCTGTTCAAATCAGAAAAAAGACATTGACATCTCATTAATTTAGCCACCTTTATTTTAGTTAAATGCAGGCTGGGATTTCAAAACAACATTGTTAACTTGAACTTGTCATTAGAAATTGCACAGAGGAAATATAATTTATTTGGACCACAGGTCCTCTTAAGATCGCACTTGTTGACAAAGAAAAGAGTAAAATATTAAGAAAAACTGTCACATTAATCTTGCATTTTTCCACTTATTCTACAATCCACTGATTTACTCTTGGCTTTGGGTAAAATTGTCATGCAACGGTTCATTTACTCTTTTATTGGGACAAAGATTTGTTAAATTTGTATTTCATAATTCTGGAACAGCTTCTATAAAAATTTTCAGTTGACTTCATTGGATCGTTACTTTACCTGACTTTTTTTTTTTTTTTTTTAGACCCATTTGCAAGATTTTCTTTGAAGCCATTCCATGTGAAAATCGGTGAATTCAAACATAGCTAGCAAGTTCATCATTTTCTCAGACCTGAACTTGAGAGACATGATTATTTTGCAGTCATTATTAATTTATGTTTGTCATCACGAAATGAAATGTATCCTAATAATATGAATATAATACAAAGTTGGATTGTGCTTGTTTCAACCCAAAGTGAAACAGCTCCTGAATGTCCTGTTATTTTTGTAGCTGTGGTGCACAGGATGGGCAAAAATGATTGGGACAGGCTTGTACTTTCTGACTGTTTAAGCTTTATATCCTGAGGAGATCCGAAAATGTCTGCTTAATGGTTCCCGTAACGTGATAGTGGTGCAGCAATGCATGTAAAACATCAAACATCAAAGTCAGTTCTTCCCCTGATTCTCTTTACTCAGCAGGGGAGTCTTCTTGTAGCACAATAGCTGCTGAGGAAGGGGAAAATCCAGTTCTGGACAGACGACGGGAACTGCTTTTCAGCACGTTCATTGAATCTTTCATCATTGGTTTTCTATCTGTGGAGTTTGAATCACACACTGTATCCTAATAACATTAGGCCTGATCTACGATTTCAGTGCAATTCAAACATCATTAAAAGGCTCTGCTGATTCAAAACTAATGACACTCTATCAAAGTCCCCTAAAGACACGTAAGTTCATTTGCCGGTCATCTTTGTCTATCTATTTAGGCAATAGTCAAACAATTTCTACAATCTGTCTTGAATGGGGAAATGTATTTGAACTTACTGAAATCTCCAAATCTGTTTGATTGTTCTGTTTGAAATGACACACACGCACGCACATGCACACACACACACAAACACACACACACACACACACACACACACACATGCACTTTCTTGATGAAACTATCAATTCCCATAAGAAACCTCTGGAATCAAAAGAATAATCGTGGTTAATTTAACATATTGACACTCCCAGTTTCCCAGTTAGTAAAAAGTTAAAAAACAAGCAGCTTTCTCATAATTTCAGCAGAACATTTTGAAGAAATTGTTATACATTATGTGAGGGGCCTTCCAATGTTGTGTTGGATAAGTCAAAAAGGTTGAGAACCATTGTTTACAGTCTAATGCAATGAAGAATAAATGAAAAGGTTGAAGAGTAAGTGAAAAACCAATGCCTCAATGGAAAAATCATTTGACTTTTTTTTTCCTAGAATGCATAAAGCGGCCTGCCAGGGCCTAAGTGCATGAGGTAACAGTAGGACAAATGTCTGACAATAATTTTCTCATACATATGGCAGGATTGTTTTATTTTCGTTCTTCCAAAATTCCAAAAACGATTCACACATTGCTTCAATCCAAAATAAATATTTCAACATGCTTTGTGCTTACCCAAGGCTACTTTGTAACAGTCATTCACGACACGGCGAGTGATCAAACACGTGCCAGCTCTGCAAAAGATTTACGACTGCTTGGGGAGAATTATGCACTGATGAACCTGCAAGCTGTAATTTGAGTAGGAATTTATGGTCAGGTTATGCTGTACGTGTGCTATTGCCTGCACTTTTGTTAAGGCCTAATAGCCATCAATATAGTAACATGCCCTGATCATAGTACACCTACTGTACCACAGGGACACGTATTGAGTTATGGCCTCTGGAGAAAGATTGCTCATAGTGTTGGTTTATCAGAGAGTCTTGAAAAATCAATAAAAAAGAGATCTGCTCGAGCTTCATTGTAAAATATGAAAGGATACAGACGTGGCTGCTGCATGTCGAATAATTCAAGCTGAACCGAATGTGGAACTGGCACTGGTGCGGAAAGTTGCACAAAGCTGCCATTCAAACGTCTAACAAAGGCATTTAGTTGGGGCTGCTTGAGTGGACACAGCCTATCAAAATATTTCCGTAATTAAAAGCCTATTCCCTGAAAAACAAGAAAGAAATCGTAGCAACTTTGTCATAAGCAGCTATTATGTGTGCTAACAAACCATAAAGCCGAAGATTTAATGGGAGCATTAGCTGTTCTAGAAACCATTGAAAGCATTGTGATTTGGCCTGCAATTGAGAGCTGGTGATGAGGATGAGCAAAGGAGAGGGATTTATGTCTTGTGTTTGTTTAGGAAATCTAGTCCAGATCTCTACATGCCCTATCAGATTGCTTCATGCCTTTGAGAACTCTGCGAACTTTCCTCTGCTTTTGCTCATGACGTCTTAGGCACAGAAAATGCTATTTGGGAGCAGCTGCTTCTCAAACACACAAACAAGGAAATGTTCTAATTTATGAGCTTTAATCTCTACTGCATTTATGGCTTATCGTCAAGAACCTTTCTCAAGAGAGGTGAAATGCTGCTAGACAAGCATTACAATCAGGTCATTTGCCAACCAGTACAACAAGTAAATATGGCTATAGCTCATGTGCTCCAGCTTTTCTTTCTTTTTTTCTTTTTCTTTTTTGCATAATTATGCATCTCTTAAAGCATGTTATGATACGTTATCTCTACTCAAATATTTCATGTATGATAAACTAAAGGCCCATTCAAATTCCAAGTCTGTTCAGTCTGTTGCTGGCTGTCAGTGCGGCGTGAATTGGTCTTTAACTGAATTGACTCAACGTAAACACGTCCAAATAGCTTGATTCATTCAAGTTCATCCTACCTGAAGTATTTGAGTAGAGATAGGCTAACATGTTTCAATCACATTGAACAACTGTCCATGTTTTAATCGAGTAAAGTTAAAGTAAGATATTTTCGAGTGTATAAAGCTGGTAATAATAGCACTAAGGTAGTGTATTATGGATACATTAATAGCAATAATAGTTGCACACGTCTGTGACATACGAGTTATTATTGGAAAAGAAAAAAATATATGGTGGGGATGATTTGGTACTGTCCTTAATTTTTTGATTGGATTTTGAAATGTGGGTGTTGCACTCAAAAATGAATGCAAGCTTGCAGTTAATTGATTGGGTTTAAGCAGACTACATTATTAGTGAAGTTGGCCATTTTCACTGGAAGTTATGACATGACAGACATAAAAAAATGAAACATGCAAGGAAACGTTCATAATTAGATCTATAACATGCATTTGCAAAATAGCTGGGATGAATTTTCATTTCATGCCTACTATAAGAATGATAGAATTTTTTTTCCAGGCTTTGGAAATGTACAGAAAAGTGTCAGATACTAACGGAGAGCAGATACACCACTGATCCAGTTTTCCATTTTATGAACCACCTTAGTTTTATCACTTATTTGCACAGTGAGGAGCTTTTGGGGCAATGGCATCTTTTAAAACAACAGTGTAAATCTTGAAGGTGATTTTAAGAGCTCTATGTTTGGTTTAAACTATGTTGCCTTTTCCATGGATGGGTTAAAGGCAGAGGACAAATTCCAAGTATGGCTTACCATACTTGGCCTTCACATTACAAACCAAACACAAAGTGAACTCAGATATATTGTGAAATCAGTGTGGTTAACCTTCATGTTCTGAGGTGAGGCACTGAAGATCAAAGTCTGTAGAGATTTGGAAGGGAACTCTAAATTAAGGGAGTTGTTGTTTAGCTCCAGACGTGCTGTTTCAAATAACCCCCATGTGACACTGTAACAACACACTGATGAATGCACTTGCTCAGATCATAGAACATCAGGTTCCTTTGTCATTGGAGAATGTTTAGTACACTTGATAATTATAATTGGTACACTCACTGTAATCATAACCTGTATGTCTGACCATTCTTCATTTTCTTGCTCTCTCTTCCTGTAGTTCTTCGTGTTGTGTCATGGCCTGCTCCAGCTCACTCAACTCTTGTATAGCTCTTACTTCAAGAGCACCATCACAACAATTGAAAGACGCTATGGCCTTGACAGCCTCTCTTCAGGAACCATATCTTCCCTCCACGAGGTACAGACCACTCCATACAGTCTTGCAAAGAGTTTATGGCTTGCTTAAGTGGAAACATTGAAAGTCTAATAAATAATGGAGCATTTAGACATTAACTTTTTGAAAACTGAATTTTACGGGTCAAGCCTTCACAATTAACTGGTTGTTGAATGTCAGTTAGTGTTACTATATTGTTGTATTGTGGTTTTAAGGTGACGTGATGTGTAAGGATACACAATATTAAAATTCTTGCAGATACTAAGCTACTTAAATGGCCTAATTGAAATAAGGCCAAATCCTGGCTTAATCTAAGCGCTGTCTGTGAAACCAGGCCTAAGAGTGTTAAATTATTAGTGTTTTAAAGATTAACTTTAAGTGAGTGTTAAATGACAGCAAAGGTAATCTAATGTAACAATAGGGGAAATGAGCATGTGCAACAGACACAGATCTCAAATGAAGCGAATCCCTAATTATATAATATATGTCACAAGGTATTTTTATGATAATGAATCATGAAATTATTAACTTAAAACGGTTTACCCTGCGGAAAAGTAATGAAAATATTTTTCATGGTTTTAGTTTTAGATACGATAATAACCCTGTAACCAACATGGTATTTCTGATGTGGCTGGGTGTTTAAAGAAGTCTAAGCTAGTCAAGCTAGTTAAAAAGGCTTTATGTCAGGATGCTTCATGTATTACTGTAGGTGTATAAGTGCAATAAGAAAAAATACAGGCTGCTTTATGTGACTTGTTTTTCTGTTTTTTTTTTTGTTTTGTTTTTTTACTTAGGTAGGGAACACAGTGCTGATAGTGTTTGTCAGTTACATGGGTAGTCGGGTTCATCGACCTCGATTCATTGGACTGGGTGGCCTGCTAATGTCGATAAGTGCCATGATCTTAGCTCTACCTCACTTCCTGTCCCAGCCCTACACCTTTGACTCTGTCCTGCATGGTAAGTGTCATTCGGGCCATTAGCATCCATATTTATCTCAATGAAACCAATTAATGTGAATTTTACAAAGTGTAAAAGTTATTTGGAAATATACACATCTGTTGGAATGAGCTCTGCACTCTCTTCCTCCCCATTTTCTGTCTTAGTTTGTTTTTATGCATGATCATATTGTTTCATGCCCTGAGTAGAGGATCTTAGACTCTAAGCTCATCAAAATGATAATGTCACTGTGTTCATTTAAAAAGGCTCAGGACACTTTGAAGAAAACCAGACACAACAAAGTGGGGATCTAAAATAACAAAGCTGAATGATAAACATCAGCTTAGACATAACAGGGTAGGCATGTCTACAGGAAGTTGCTGCCGAGAGACTCCATTTTGACCCTAGCCTCACTTCTTAGACAGGGTTTAGCATTAGGTTGGGAAAAAAAACATGAAGAAATAGACGGATTGAGGTTGAAAAGGGAGAGGATAGAGACGAAAAGGAAAGAGATGAGGACAAAGGAGTGGAGAATAGATATGAGACTGCCTGATTGATCAGACTGTAAAGAAAAACCTGGAATTTACTCCAAAGAGATAATGATTATCTCCCTACACTTCCTTAAACCTTTTATTTTTGCTTCTTTCTTTTACTTACCCTATTCTGCCTGTAGATACTGTCATTTGGACTTATACATTACAATGCTATGCAAAGGTTAAAGGAAACTTACAGTCTTTAAAGCCATGTTGTTGTTTTTTTTCATGTTCTCACCTGCATGTTATTTCAAACCTGTACTGTATGCCTTTCATTCTTCTGTGAAAAACAAATGTACTGTAGAGTATCCAAGCTGCTCTTTTGCATACAAATGAAAGTGAATTTTTTTGGTCTCCATAAAAAGACCATTCTGTAAAACAGGTTGCATCGCTTCCAGTTCATGTCTTTTATATGTGCTTTGATAAATATAGAGCTGTTTTACTCAAGATACCTTCAAAGGAGCGAGTAAAGATTAGGATAACTGATCTCCATTGCATATGCAGATTATGTTTTTTTTTTCTCACTAAGATATTTAAATCGAATAAAAAGGCATCAATAAAAACAACTAGCTAGGTGAGATGATTGCCTTAAAAGTCCATAGATACTGGCATCAGTTTGTACTGCCATTAACACTTTCTCCGACAAGCGAATGCAGACCCGTTTTTCTGTTTGTTCACGTAACATTCGGCATAAAACTTATTGTGTGGACAAGATCAGCTTGGACAACCCTCAAGTTTTAAGTGTAAAATGCGGACCATAGATATTTTGTCCTCATCATTTCAGTAAACATTTACTAAACATTTTACTAAAGACAAATATCTGGATGGCTAATGTGACTGATAGTTTTTGGGATAAATGTGTTGTATTTCTGTGTTTAAATCCAACAGCGAGCAGACAGGATATGTGTGATGTGCGTGGGAATGCAACTGGTGCCGAGGCTTGTGGTCAGGAGGATTCACGGAAGCTTGTGGACACCAGTAAATTGTGGGTGTTAATGGCTACGGCCCAGCTGCTTTTCGGAATCGGTTCAGTCCCCATTCAACCTTTTGGCATATCTTATATAGATGACTTTGCAGGGGCTGGGAATTCACCTCTCTATATTGGTACGGTTCATTTTTTTACAAGAGTTTCTAATGTTCATTGAAAGAACTGTTAAGATTATTGACATTCTTGTTGTTGTATGTTGCAGCTATTCTCTTTGCTCTGTCAGTGTTTGGGCCTTCCTTTGGATTCCTCCTGGGCTCTGTGGTCTTGCGTATTTATGTGGATGTGGACCGATCCAGCACAGGTTTGTTTACCCTTTAAATGACAGCAACAACTTATAACTTTTCTTTATGTTAATGTTAATTGTAGACAGCTGCAGTGTTACATGTTATCTAGAATGATTCTTTCCTCTAGGGGAGGAGTTGGAGTTGACCCCTACTGACCCTCGCTGGGTTGGTGCATGGTGGATTGGTCTGCTCATCACTGCTGGAGGTCTTGCTCTCACCTCAATTCCTTACTTCTTCTTCCCCAGATCCCTTCAAGTAGAGAAGGTCAGTCATGGGTTTGTTTTAATGACAACTGAACACTTCACATGATCCTTCAGAGATCATTCTAATATGCTGATTTGGTGCTTAAAAAAACATTTCTTATTATCATCCATTTTGAAAACAGTTGTGCTGTTCAATATTTTTGTGGAAATTCTAACTTTTTTCAGGATTCTTTGATGAATAGAAAGATCAAAAGAACAGCATTTATTTGAAAAATGTTGTAACAATGTAAAAATTCTTACTGTCATGTTTGATCAATTTGATGCTTCATTGCTGAATAAAATATTAATTTCTTTCAAAGAAAATCTTACTGACCCCAAACAAACGGTACTGTATAATATATACCAATAAAAGTTCTAACAAAAAGAAGAGGTTTATTTTAATAATATGTTTTTTTTATATGTGGTTTCAAATCTGTGTCTCTACTTTTTGTGGAGCATTTAATAAAACATAAACTCAGATAAAATGGGCCCTCATCTTGTAGGTTATCTTTATTTTTTTAGTGTCCCAAACATGATTTTCCATCTTCATCACCCAAACTCAGTAATAATAATAATATTAAAATAAATAAATAAACTTGAGATAATTTTCCTCATTTGAGCAGATGCTGTTCAAAGCTACACACAGAAGCTTCCAATGATCTCTCCACCATATGGCACATTTATAAAAAATAAAGTAAAATAATGGTAGAATAAGTGACAAAAGTCAGATGAATAATACATAATAACTGTTTTGACATATTTTAAAATGTAATTTATCCCTAAAGCTGAATTTTTAGCATCATTACTCCAGTCTTCAGTGTAACATGATAATTCAGAAACAATTCTAATATGCTGATTAGAAAGTCTTCTTTTGCAGTCTTTTGAATTGGATGGTGACATCACGAAAGAAGACCCCAAGAAGCCAGAGAGCTCCATGCTGGATTTCTTTAAAAGTGAGTCCACTCTAACAGGTTTATTATGCATTTAGAGCAAGAATAGTAAGACCATTTTATTAGTATAGTTATGGCCATTCAAATAGTTTATGTAGAGTTATAAGTATAGTTGACATGGGTAATTGAAAATAAAATAAATTGGAAAAAATTCTAATAAATAAATAAATAAATAAATCAGAACAAATATTACTGCAGTCCTGTGCTGTTGATGAGGCATACGTGTGCTGTTTATCTGTCTCGTGTCTCTTGAGTCATACAGCATGCTCAGGTTGTTACTGTAACAGGATCTGACAAGTTCTTATGAATATACCTGCCTCCAGGGCATGATTTGTAAGAAGCTGGTTTATGCGTGATCATGTCTTCATTCATGTGTACTCAGTGCAAAATTGATTTTGAAAAGTGAAAAGTGATTTCCTGCCGTACACTCATACACTATATATATATATATATATATTTATAACTTTTCATTTATTAATGAATCAAAGTAATATGTAAACATCAGTTTCTTTCTCTTGTGGTCTGTCTGTGTTTTTGCAGTGTTCCCTAAGATGTTCGTCAGGATGTTGCTAAGTCCTCTCTTCATGCTGCTGGTTCTGACCCAGTGCTGTTTCTCCTCTGTGATCGCTGGACTTGCCACCTTCCTCAACAAGTTCCTGGAGCGCCAGTACAGTGCCACTGCAGCCTATAGCAGCCTTCTTATTGGTCAGTCGACATATTATAATAGAATACATTATATATGTTACAGTTTTAGGAGAAACGTGGCCCTAGTCTCACTGACAGTATATTTAACTAAAATATGGCGTAGTCCCCATGATTTTATACTAAGAAATATCCCTTATGAAAATATCTGTGAATGAATCTTTGTTTTCTCTCAGGTGCTTTAAACCTGCCGGCCGTTGCCGTGGGGATGGTGCTCGGTGGTCTGATTATGAAACGCTGGGTGTTGTCATTCAGAGCCATTCCACGTTTCTCTGTTGTAATGCTCACCATCTCCGTCTTCTGCTGTGTGCCTCTCTTCTTCATGGGCTGCCCCACACAAGATGTTGCTGGTGTTTACCCCAAAAGATCTAATGCCACCAGTGGGTGAGTTTCACAGGATGCTCTTTTGAGTTGGTTTTGAGGAAATATTTTTTGCAATATAGATAGAACTAATAAATAAATTAAAAATAAATAAATCGATAAATAAATTAAATAAGAAAAAAGTTCATTTAATTTTAGTCAGGTCTGGCCTGCTTAGGGGAGAAACTGCAAAACAAACTGTTCTCATTTGTTTGATTGCTTCCATGTTGTTTGGAATTTTCTCCGTTCAGTTAAATAACTGTTAGAAGACTGATTGCACAGACAAACTTTCGTCTGAGTTCGCTCAAAGACACAATCACGATAAACAAATTTTGGCCAATTCTGTCAGAAGTTCCCTCACCTCACATTTATGCATTTGGCTGATTCATTTTTACAAAGCATCATTTTAATGGATCATGGATCCCCTTAAGAATCAAACCCGATGAACCCATGAGTGTTAGCACCATGATTTACTGTTTAAGCTAAATTAACGCTTTATGTTATAGGGATCCTGTTTCTGTTTTTCCTATAAATCTGACAATTATTCAAATCAGAATAGTCAAAAAATCTTTTTTTAAATCCTATTCATCTACAAATCCTTAAATAATCCTGCACCAACCTATTTGACTATTTTAATACTTACTCCACCCCTACATTCCCGCAAGAGGTCTAAGATCAGAGGGTTAATTCTTCCTCCAGATCCCTAGAACCCGCCTAAAGACCAGAGGAAATAGAGTGGCTGGCCCCACTCTTTGGAATAACCTACCTAATCACATTAGAACGCCTTCCAATCTGAGTTCAAATCCTGTCTTAAAACTCATATTTTTTCCTTGGCTTTAAATGTGTAGTTCTGTCTGGTTCTTATGGTGATTCTAATTGTATGTTTCTCATTTATTGTGCACCCTTATGCTCTTATTGTACAGCACTTTGGTCGGCCTGTGGCTGTTTCTAAATGTGCTTTAGAAACTTGAACCAAACTTGAACTTGTTGATTATTTTAGTGTTGCATCACATGTGAAAAAAAACATTTTTTTTTTAATATTAAAAAATATACAAAAAGGAACAAAAAATGTATTGCTAATATAGATTTTAAAGGGGACATATCATGAAAATCTGAAAAGTGACAACCCAGTAACTTTGTTTTGGTAAGCCTTTCTCTGCAAGCATGTCAAATAATAGGCCGATCAGATTTCGCTCCCCTTTCGACGTTGGAAGGGGATCTTATTATTTATTATTACCGCCCCTTACTCTTCAAGTTTCCACCCACGGCGGCGCCATTTGAATTACAACAGTGTAACCAGTTCTAACGCAATGGCAAAAGTTCGAGCAAAGCATGCAAACTGTTCTGTCGTTGGCTGCACAGACGAGCATAGAACACTATTTGACCAAAAAATGTCACCGCTGTCTTATAAAGACCTCAGGGAACTGTGTAAACTTGTGTAAAAGTTTAACATGACGATACATGCAAGTCGATGAGATGAATCAATGTAACTCCACAACATCTAGCTACATAAATGTATCCACTAACCATTCAGAAACGTCCAGGTGCAGTTTAAAAGTTGCAACCTCTTCCTGAGTCTCTCCGTAAGGCTGCACTCCACTACTGGTTATTTCTGGGATTTTGGATGAGTAAGACTATTTGCGTTTTTTGTTGTTATTGTCAAATATCCGAAGCTTGTGTAAAGGATTCTTCTGAAGAGGGGTGAATAAACATGACTGAACATCTGAACATTCAGGCTCATATGTAGAGTTGGCAGAAGCGGGTTTTGAGATGAATAATTCTCTGTATCTAGCGCTTTCCGCTGACTCAGAGGACCCCGTTCTGGATCTTGAAGCTTGCTCTGTGAATTCTTCAGACCAAAACGAGGAACTCATACTTTCTGAGTCTGATCTTGAGGGGTTGGATGAAGATAAGCTGGCGGGTGCCTCGGCAGAGCAGCTTCCTCCGTTTGCCACTTTTGAGGAACTGCTTGATGTTGTCACTTGTGCTGTTGCCAGACGAGAGGCAAGTGATTGTGGGTTCAAAATTGCTTTCTCACATCTGCACGAGTGCAGCCTCCCAGCCGCTATCTCCCTGTGGTGACAAGATTGTGGAGGAAACCATACTCTGCTCGTTTGCATATGCAAGCATCATTAACATACTCTACTGTGGTTGTTATCAACAAGCAGGGCTACGAGGCGATGCCAAAGGTGGAGGAGATGCTTGTGGGCTATCGCTTTCCTTTATCGCCATTGTTGTGGAAGAAACCTGCCTTACCAACTAAGCCTTGCTGAGTAACGTCTAGCTTAGTTAGGAAGGCGTATGCGGTCCCTGCACACAATGGCAGTTCTGCAGGCATACCAGGCTGACCTGCTCAAAGATTTGGATCATGGTGAGGGATTAAGAATTGAGAAGGTCAAAGAAATTCAGCTAAGCCACATACTTAGCCCTGTGGCCAACCAAGCAGACGGCTCATGCCGCAATGATTCAATGGCTGCAATGGTTGCCACTGTGGCTCAATCTAAAAGGGAAAGACACGGCCTTTCTCCTTATGCCCCGATCTCTCCCTCTGGCCTGTTCGGCAACGCAGTAAACAATGCCGTTGACAGGTATCAATTGGCGGCGTTCAAGGGGCTAATTCCTCGCTCTTCAGGATTATAGAAAAAAATTCCACTGTCAGACTTTGTGGCAGCTTGGCTACTTCTGCCCACCTTCTCTCAGTGGGTTATTAATACTATAACAAAAGGATACAGAATTTAGTTTGCTTCCTGTCCACCTCGTTTCCGATGTGTCATGGCAATGACATTATTTCAGTTAAGGGAGAAAGGGGCCATAGAACATGCACCCCTCCTAGAGTAAAAGGCAGGCTTCTACAGTTGGTACTTAATTGCACTTAAAAAGGATGGGGATTTAATCCCCAGAATCATCCCCCCATGGTTGTAAGGGTCACATTCGGTGGGCTACATGCTCTACAGCTTTAGAAGAAGCCAAGGCTCATTAACGGAGGTGTGGCTTTGGGGGCTTGTTGCCGTCGCAGATTTCTCATCTCTCACGACAGACACCTTTCTCAAGGGATGTGGTACGGTTTTTGATGGCCGACCAGCCAGCGGTTTGTGGGAGGACTCTTATCTCTCTTGGCACATAAATTGACTCAAGATGGTGTTTCTAGCCCTGAAACCCTTTCTTCTGCAGCTTAGGCGATACCATGTGTTAGTTTGGACAGATAGCACTTCAGTAGTTTCCTACATCAATCACCAGGACTGGCTGCTTTCCTGTCCCCTTCAGGCAGACACAGCAGATCCTGCTCTGCTTGGAAACCAGTTTACATTCTGGGGCATGCAAACATGGTGGCAGTCATCCCGTCAAGGCAGGGGCTGAGGCCCTGGGAATGGCGACTACATCAACAAAGAGTGGAGTCCATATGGAAGTGGTACGACATAGCAGAAGTGGATCTGTTTGCCTCCGAGAAGACAACCCACTCTCCCCTCTGGTTCGCCCTCACACTAGGCTGTGCCTGTATGCCTTTCCACCGATAGCTCTGCTCTCAGTAGTTCTAGCAAGGGTTCGTCAGGACTGAGTTTGTCTTCTTCTAGTGGCTCTGTTCTGGCTGACCCGAGTGTGGTTTGCGGATCTAGTGTGTTTCTAGGATGGCCTCCCATGGGAGATCCTGATCCAGAGAGATATTCTCTCTCAAGTGAGGGTGATGATATTTCATCCCCGGCCAGAGATATGGAAACTTTGTGCCTGGCCCCTGAGGGAAGTAGCTACGACTTCATTACCACAAGGGAACAGCCTGCTTATATAACCCCAAATCAGGGGGAGGCAGCTGTAACCTTGAAACTTAAGCATATCAAAAAGGGAGCTGCCTACTAAAGCCCCTTAAAAGGAGGCGGCCGCCCTTAGATTATTATAAGGGAGCTACCTGTTTCTTAATGGAACCCACACAGAGATGGAAGGCAGCTCACCTGACCTTGGAGATCGATGTCGCTACCTAAATTGTGCTCAGAAGAGGGGAGGCCTCAGCAGGACAACTCTTCATAGCAAGAGGAGGCCATAATACGCTCAACCTTAAAGACAGCTTATCACAGTGGCTCACAGAGAGCTGACACACTTGATGTCACTGTCAAGACAGAGCTCAGGTGAGCGGAGGCCTCAGCAGAATGACTCTATAGCGAGAGGAGGCCAACCATACTCAACCTCAAAGACAGTTTACCAAGGCAGCCTCACAGACGGTCGATGCACTTGATGTGACTGTCTAGCTGGAGCTCAGGTGAGCAGAGGCCTCAGCAGAATGATTCTCTATAGCGATAGGAGGCCAAACTACGCTCAACCGTAAGGACAGCTTATCATAGCGGCCAACAGAGATTCGACACACTTGATATCACTGTCCAGACGGAACTCAAGAGAGCGGAGGACTCAGTAGAACGACTCTTTATTGCGAGAGGAGGCTAAACAAAGGCCACCTTGAAGACAGCTTAACACACCGGCTCACCGAGGGCTGACACACTTCATGTCGCTGTCTAAATGGAGCTCAGAAGAGTGGAGGCCTCAGCAGAACGACTCTCTAAAGAGTCAAACTACACTCCACCTTAAGGACAGCTTATCACAGCAGCCCACAGAGAGTCTACACACTTGATATCACTGTTCTGATGGAGCTCAGAAGAGCAGAGGCCTCTGCAAAACGACTCTCTATAGCGAGAGGAGGCCAAACTACACTGAACCTTAAAGACAGCTTATCACAGCGGCCCACAGAGAGCCAACAAACTGTCCAGACGGAGCTCAATGGAGCGGAGGACACCAGTTCATGCAGAGGCGTTCCCATAGCATCAACATCATGACGCAACATCTCATTCCCCTCTCAGCAAACTGTTTAATTAAAACATTTATTAAAATTAATTATTTAAAACTAAATCCTTAAAATTATGCCATGATGGAAACCCCTAAAAGGTTCTATATAGAACCTTTTCTTCTAAGAGTGTAGTATAAATGTATCTTCTATAAACAGGGCCAGTTGAAGACAGCTGGTTCTCACAGACACTGAAAACACTGTTAAGCTTAGTCTGTTCTTTGTCTTCTGCCAGTGTTTGGATTCAGACCATTGTGTTCTAGTGAAAGTTTGTATCTTCGAGTCCAGAACAACTTCCAGTGAAAATGCTATGTAATCAGTTGAACTAGCACACAGGTGAACAGCATGGGGCTTAGTCATTTAAAGTAGTTCTTGGAATCAGTTGAAGTTCACTTCACCATTCAAAATACTGTGTGCTTCATATCTGAACACTTTCACTATGCCAACTGGGAGGAAATGAGGAATGACTGTTTTCCATGAACTTTATGAACATACTACTATTATTGTGTCATTGTGAAAATAATTGAACGTTTAAACACACACCCTGTGACTGTGTTCTGGATGTTAAAGGAATAGTTCACCTAAAAATTATGTCAATGTTTACTTGTGTTGTTCTAAGGTTTTATTCATTCTTCCATGGAACACAAAAGATGACATACACTGACAATGAATGAGAACTGGAGATGTTAACCTTCAAAAAGGACAAAAAAGCAGCATAAAAGTATCATGAAAATACAATAACAGTAGTCCATACCACCTGTGTGCTATATTCCAGTCTTCTGAAGCTATACAATAGCATTGTGCGATAAACAAAAGGAAATTTTCTTCCAGCCCAGTGAGATGTTACCTAATATGACTGGATAAATGAGTCAGAGAGTTGAATTTGAGAACCGGATCAGACCGATTCATGAACAAATCATTCAGACCAGTTTTATGAACTCTATCAACAAATTCATTGAAAAGAATCGACTAAAACTGAAAAAAAAAAAATCTCATCAATCATACATCACTAATTACAAATTCTCATGAACATGCCAAGGAAAGCTATGAGGATGTCAATATTTTCAGTTAATAATGACAGAATTTTTGTATGAACTATTTCTTTAAGATTACGATTCATAAAATGTTTCTGTGTTCTGCAAGTAAAGGCTAAACTGTGTCATTTTATGCCCTGCAGGCTTCTTCTGCCCTGTAGTGCAAACTGCTCATGTCCCAGCAGCACCTTTAACCCAGTGTGTGGGGAAAACAACATTGAGTACATCTCACCCTGCCATGCTGGGTGCAAAAACTTCACCATGGATCCCAAGAACCCATACAGAGTCCAGGTAAATAAATAAATCTGACAAAACAGCACATATTTCACGTCATGAAGTTGTCATCTCAAGCCAGAGTTCTAGCAGAGTCACTGCATGTATAGATCTATCCATTTAGACCTTTATTTAGCTTATTACTGAGGCTAGATAGCAGCTCATTGTGAGCCTCTGCTGTACTAGCGACACCGAGCAAATGGCCAGTCATGGTCTGTTAGCGATCAATGGGTTGAATCCAATCAATCGCTAATTAGTAATACTTCCTGGAGGAAGTGCTTTGGGGACTTAGGACAACTTTAGTGTTAAAGCTTCTGTATAATTGCCCAGCAAGAGACTTACAGGAGCAGTTGATGATGAATTATTCTGTATGACACAGCACATATCATACCAAGAGGCAATTATAGTAAGAAATAGACTTGTTTCTGGACTCCTATGCTGGTTCAGTTCAGTCAAAACAGGCAATGGAGGACACTGTGTCATTAGAAGTCAATGGAGCACAAGAAAACATTATAAAATAAGTGTTAGTATTAGCAGCATCTAATGAAACACTTATAGATATTTTACTCTTAAATGTATAGTATCCTTATAGCAATAATGATGTTTGTAATGAAGATATGCACTCATGCAGGGGTTCGCAACTGGTTTTGCTAACTCAAAATGTACCATACAAATTGAAAATGATTAATTATTTTATTATTGGTATGTTATTTTATTATGTGACAAACCATGTTTATCCTCATGAACCTTTATTTATCGAAGTCTGGGTCAGATTTCATTTTACCTTGTGCAGTTTTGTTTTTCAAGAATATGTCACACTTAATGTGACAGGTGAATTTGTGTCATATTGTATAGTTTGATACAAGACCTTTTAAATAAAAAAGATACGGAAAGCATTTTCTCTTCACATTTAAAATATGATAAGCCTAGATATTTACATAGACACACACACACACACACACACACACACACACACACACACACACACACACACACACACACACACACACACACACAAATTAGTACTTAATTTTAAATACATGTATGGGTTACTGGACACTTAACAGTTAACTTAACATTTACTGCTCTCATATTCGTATTGAAAAACCATATCATAATAACGTCCACTATCTCTTTGCACACAGATTTATAGTAACTGCCAGTGTATTCCTGCTATGGGCATCGCCAAGCCTGGCCCTTGTGCCAACGCCTGCCCTCACTATCTCCTGCCTGTAATGCTCATCATGTCTCTAGCCGGACTTATTGCCAGCCTAACACACAACCCTATCTACATGATGGTGCTGAGGTGAGAAACACAACATTGCATTCAGTGTGAGAACTTAAAATGTAAGAAATTGAGTTATTGTATTTTATTTGATCTCATCTTATTTCAATTATTCTGTCTTTAACTATAGGTCAGTTCCTCCAGAAGAGAAGTCGTTTGCCATAGGGGTTCAGTTTCTGCTTTTGAGGGTTCTTAGTAAGTAAATGACCAAAATACCTTTTTTTAACTTTTATTTATGTATATTTTAATTAAAGTGTTAAAAGTTTTCTTTTCATTAAATTTTCCTGTAAGATCCTAAAACAAAATAATTGGTAAGAGAAAGTGGTCAGGGTAAATAACCATTTAAATTATTCTAACATGAGAACACTTTCCTGGGAAAAAAATCTCTGTCTAAATTGTGCAAGTACAATTGCAATACTGTAAGTACTATACGCCCCCTTGTGGCGATACAACAACATAGTTACTGTATAGTCATTTACTGTATATACTGTATCTTATTACAACAACATCATTACACACTATCTATGCTTATTTAGTATATTAGTGCATAGCAATATATATTTGTTTAAACTTGTAGTATAATGATTTCTTTTTTTCTCTTTCTCTTTGCTTAGCCTGGCTGCCAGCTCCGGCTCTGTTCGGGATGACCATAGACTCCACATGTATTTGGTGGAAGACGGCTTGTGGGAAAAAGCAAGGATGTGGTTACTATGACAACAACCTTCTGAGAAACAGGTAAGGATATTTTCTCTTTTGACCTAAATACATTATAAAGGTACATTTGTGTCAAAACTCCTAAAGGTAGGTTTTGAATTTAGTCAGCTTAAACACACATACTGTATACATATATTCAGCAACACAAGGCTAAAAATAGAAATTAAATTATGCTAATAAGTGTTATTAGACTAATTACTGCACTGTAAAAAAAATACTGTTGGTTTAACTTAAACAAGTAAGTTACCTGGTTGCCTTACATTTTTGAGTTCATTGAAATAAAAAATTTGAGTTCATACAATGAAACAGAAACTCAAAATATTGTGTTATCGTAACCACATTAATTATCTAAGTTGATTTGACAAAAGATAAAAAGTTGTGATAAGAAATCATGAAAAGAATGTTTTACAGTGGTGTAGCACTGATGATGATCATGATGACTTGTTGCAGGTATCTAGGGCTTCAGGTGGGCTATAAGACGTTAGGCATTATACTCATGGCATTTATTGGCTGGAAAATGCACCGGACCAGAGAGTACAGCTTAGAGAAAAGGCAAGAGGGACTCCTGTGATGCCTCAACCCTGCTTAACCTATCGGATCTCACTTTTGAGAACCTTCTCAGTGAGTTGAGCCCCTGGACATTTCTTGTCAGAAATCCCTCCTTCCAACATCTGGCTGGAATTCAGTTTGGATATTTCTCAAGTAACTGCTTGAGTATTTATTCCCCCCCTGCATGCATGCAGGGTCCTAACTGGAAAGATGCAGGGACTTTCCACCTCTGCAGTTATTTTGGTATTAATAAATAACTATGTATAGTAACTCAAAACAATTCATCATAATCTTAGCTGCAGTTTTCATCAGCAAATTATTTGAAGCTGGATTTATGACTGTGACACAAAACATAAGAGAAATGTCTATAGTCCTTAACTTTGGTTAATATGCAATTGAATCATGATTCAAAATGGTTGACTGGGAAAATTATTTTTCCCAGTCCGTATATCTACTCTTCTATTTGAAGACTATGTGAAGGATGTGGAATGCTCTGTCTCATCTATCGCCAGATACACAAGTGTGTAGAATATCAAACTGTGTGCCAGTTGAGGTGTGCAGCTTCAAATATCGATTGTAGCCTGAGCAGATTTAAAATGTTACTTTCAAATGTGAAGACATTTTAAAACTAGGCATCAAATGTTTGTAAAATATATTTTTATACCTGATATTGCTGTTTTATTATACCCTTTGTGCATATTGTTTTACCACGGTTCTTAACACAAATGACAAAAAGTTTTTCTTATTGCTGCTTGGAGTAATGAATCGTGACTTTCTGATAAACTTTTTATTATGCAACATGTAACGTTTATTTACCGATGTATAAGTTATTTCAAATATAAAATTTGTTCACAAATTGTTGTTGTTGTTGTTATTTATATTCGGCTGATATTTATGAAAGACCATTTCTGCCACAAAAAAAAAAAAAAATCATGATTTAGTGATTATAATGATGTTAGTTCCAGTTTGTAAATGACTTTTTGTCTATAATGGCTTAATATCTCATAACATCTACTTTTTGTCATAATTATGACTATTTATCTCATAATTCTGACTTAATATCTCAGAAATGCAACTATTTATCTCATAATTGCAACTTTTTACATCAACTGAGAATTACTGATCACACAAGCCGGCTTTAGATTACCAGCTCTGTCGTCATCACCCAATCAAAAACAAATCAAGCAGTGTCAAAGTATGTCAGTATTTTTGACATGAATCTATGTATAATCAAAATGCGCTATAAAGGAAAGGGGGATACAGCATGACGTCATGTTTATGTGGGTTGATACAGCATGACGTCGTGTGTGTGTGTGCGCGAGTGAGAGAGAGGTGGGGCCGCGCATGCGCAGCAGCGATTAAGCCTGACAGGCTGACAGCCGATCCAGTGCAGCATTCCAGTTTCCTAACGCACAGGAGCTCCGCTTTCTCCATCGCGCTGCCCCATCCAGACATTTACACCGGTGGGAACACGCTGTTAAAAAAACAAGCCCTCAAACATGTCTGTGGGAAATGACTTTGGAAACCCTTTAAGGAAATTCAAACTCGTCTTTCTTGGGGAGCAAAGCGGTGAGTGTCATATTGGAATTTTCTCGGGAACTTTCAATAATACGCTTTATTATTGATTATTTACAGGGGTCTGTATAGACTTCAACATCATGATATTGATGATGAAATTTTATTAATAACCTAGCCTAAATCAAATTCATAAGCCATTGGATCTAGTGTGGCATGTTATTTTGATCTCTTATGGGATTTACATTTAATTTCATTAAAGTTTAATTTTCCGAGAAATAATCACTTTGTTGATCCTTTCTGTGCTTTTTGTATTTATTTCCTTCAGATATGTATTGCTAAATTGGCAAATAGATCACTTATTAAGATTTAAGTATCAGTTCAACTGATTATCAAGTTTAAAGACTTAAAGCTGTTTAATTCATTTTAATACGGCTATAATATTGCTTTAATGCTTTTTATATAGAAAATATAAAATATTTATATAAATAGCTGGATTTCGTGAATTTAATCCAGTGATGGGCTATGTCTACTGCAGTCACATATCTAAATTCTAGTGTTTTTATTATTATATATTTATATATTTGTTTTTTTTTTTGTGCAATGTGCAATCAGGATAGTATAAAAGTTTCATAAAGACCCAACTGGATGCATTTGCAGATTTCAGTGTTGTGTAAAATGTAGCTGGTGTACTTAGAGAACAGAATGAATAATATAAATAAATAAATAAATAATCTGGATGTTGAGACACACCCAGTGTGTGCCATTGAGAGAACTTATGTAGCTGCAGCCTGCCGACTCTGCCTGGTATTGTTTCTCTATGATGACAGTGATGACTAGCTCAGTCCTTTACCCATTGATATGGATGGATGAGTCTCAGCAAATGTGAGTAGGTAAGTTAATGTTTAGCAGGACAACTCCGCTTTTATTTCCCCTGGCATTCTGCCCCCTGTCGTCATTAAACCTTCTACCAGATGAATTAAGCTTCAGAATATCTTAGCTGTCCTCAGATCTGTGGGACTTAAGTCTGAGATTGTGCTGCGGAGAGTATGATTCACACTGTGAGAGTAAACAATGGATGCTGCCATGGTACAGAGGCACTGCTTCTCTCCAGGGACTCTGATCCCAGCTTTATTTTGTTGTCTCTATCTGAAGCCTTTCAGAGATGTTGTGAAGCAGCAAAAAGACCCTCCTCACTGCTTATTGTGGATTTCTCTGGGGGTTGTTGATCCATGCTGAATATGTGCATCAGCTTGTGGATCTTTTCCAGTCATTAATTCCATAACTCTCAAGTTCAACTTGTTAGGCTGCTGCAGGAGATTTGCTTCCTGCAAAAAAAATCCACAGGTTTTTATTCATGTATTATAATTTCATTAAAATCAGAGAGAAGTGAGAGGCCTTATATAGAACTGGTCAAAAGTAACATTACTATTTTTTCTTTTTGAATGAAGTCTCTTATGCTCATCAAGCCTGCATTTATTTGATCAAACATACAGAAAAAACAGTAATATTGTGAAATTATTACAATTATTAATATTACAATTTAAAATAATGGGTTTCTGTTTAGGTTTTCTAGCCTACCTTAAAATATAATTTATTTATGTGATGCAAAGCTGAATTTTCAGCATAATTACCCTTCTGAAATCATTCTAATATGCTGATTTGATACTCCGTTATAATCAATGTTGGACACAGTTGTGCTGCTTAATATTTTTTTGGAACCTGTGATATTTTTCAGGATTCATTATTGAAGAATTTTATTTTAATTTTTTTCAATTTAACACATCCTTGCTGAATAAAATTATTAATTTATTTCAAAAAAAGAAATAAAAAATTACTGAAATTACTGAGAATTACCACTTATTTCTTTTAAAATTCATAAAATTCAAGTAAAATAAAATGGAAACTCGTTATTTTAAATTGTAATAATATTTCACAAGATTTCAGTTTTTTTTTCCTGAATTTTGGATTAAATAAATGCAGGCTTGATGAGAATACGAGTCTTCTTGCAAAAACATTAAAAAAAAAAAAAATTGACCAGTATATGTGATCTTTTTGAATATATTTTAAAATGAGATGTAGTCCTATGATGGAAAAGCTGAATTTTCAGCATCATTACTCACATGATCCTTCAGAAATCATTCTAATATGCTGATTTGGTGCTTTGATGAATAGAAAGTTTAAAAGAACAGTATTTATTTTAAATAGAAATCTTTTGTAACAATAGAAATGGCTTTACTGTCATATTTGATCAGTGTCATGGCATAATATATATATATATATATTATTTTCTTTTTTTAAATTACCCCATTACTTTTGAAATGGTAGTGTATTTGAAGAGTTCAGATGCAAAAGCCTCTAGTGCCATCTGAAATTTTATTCTAGAATGATCATTTTTATCAAGCTCGTATATTTAATTTCAGTAATTTCACTTAATTGACAATTAATAGGTGATTTTCATTGCCATTTAAGTGAATTTACTGAACTTAAATATACGAGCTTGATAAAAATGATCATTCTAGAAGAAAATTTCAGATGGCACTTAGAGGCTTTTGCATCTGAACTCTTCATTTGTTTATTTGATTTTTAAATTGTCTAATTCAATTAAATGAATCTGTTGTAGATTCAGCAGAGTTTGGATTCACTGGCAAAAGCTCTATAAAACCTTTAGTCTGTCAATCATGACATGCTTAAGCACGGTGCTTTTTGAAACAGGTGATGTGCTGGCTTATTTTCAGAGCCATCCAGTTATTGAAAGCCTGCAAGACAGCTGCAATTACTGCAGAAAGGCTTTAATGTGCTGCCTGTGACTTAAGGAAGAGATAAGCTGAGAGGATTCGTATTGACCAGCACAGACAGTGAAGTGTTTGCTATCCAGTATCACTGATAAGCACAGTAAACTACAGTCACAGTGCACCACTTGTTGTATCAGTCCAAATCTGCCATGTTGCACTGGTTAATAAATTATTATTATTATCAAGTTATTGCAGCCTCTGATTACAACCTCTGCCGGTAAACACATTGTCAATATGCATGTTGTTGATGTTGAGGATGAACAGCAATGCTTCATTCCACGTGTTCTTTCTCTCTGCCTCTTATTTCCTTTAGAGACACTTAATGCAACCATTTGTAGAGCAATTTGAGACATGGTATTGATTTTTCTCTTCAACTCTTCTTTATGGCTCTTTTTGCCCTTTCTATGTACATCAGCACACATTTGAACAAAGATAAGAAAAGTCCTCATTATGCTAATGCATAATTGAAACATACACCAAACATTAACTCTTTCCCTGCCAATTACGAGTTTTTATGGCTTTCTGTGTTATCGCTGGTATAAGGTAGGGTAGGGGCGCTATTACGCATCTCCTGAATGAGTACAGTTTCTCCAGATCAAAACGCAGGCAAAAAAGAAGCAGAAATGTGCAATATCATACTGTATGTAAGCAGATGCATATGAAAAATTATCGTTAATAAATAGGATAAAAATGAATCTGAATGTAGTCTTTGACAGAAACATGATTCTCTCTGCTTTTTGCTCTTAAAATGTTGATTTTTTAATGAAACTTAGCCACATTCAAGTGTTGATTAAAAAAAGAAAGCATGAGGCTAGAATAAAACAGATTTTTTTTTATATATATATATATTATATGTTCAGATATTCATACAAAAAAAAATATTCTAGGGGCCATAAAACTTTTGTGAAAATGACTAAAATCTGGCGGTGGCTGGCAAAAAAATCCATATAATGAAAGTCAAGGGGTCCAAAACAGCATTAGACCCTGATGCTATTTTTGACCCCATTGACTTTTTATTTATGGATTTTTGACTTTCCCACTGACTTTCATTATATGGTTAAAAAAAAAAAAAAAAAAAAAATATATATATATATATATATATATATTCAAAATGTAATGAAAATGTAAATTAAAATCATTCTTATTTCATTCCTTCAGTTTCAAATCTGTATGGGGTTCTATTTTTCTGTGGAACAAAAAATTCACATAGATCTTTTCCATTCAATGACATTTCATTGTTAGCATGAGAGGTCAACATCAAAAAAGGAACCATACAATTAGTCCATATTAACTGTGCAATATATTCCAAGTCTTCTGATAGCTTTGGGTCAGGAACAAAGCATACATTTAAGCACTATTCACTGATATGCTTTTGAATCCAATGTGGCTCCTTAGATTCAAAACTGGAACATATTTGCATATCACTGTGTGGTAGACCAATTCCTCTGGGTCTGATCCCAGTGCACACAAACACTGCGCGTTGAATGCTGTTGAATGCACAGTTCACCTTTCTGTCAAATGTGTGCAAACATATACATTGCTTTGAATGTTAAGTCTAATGTGTTCAGGCTCAAGACTGCCAATGTCAGCATAGTTCTTAATAACCCCACACATTGCAAATAATTACCAGCAATCAGTGCTTGAAATATAGCAAACACAAGTATCTGCACTTTAAGAGGCCAGTTTGCACGGACAGCATTTTGTTAAGCAGGTGTGGGCGATTACCTGATTGAGATATTAAATATGAAGGGGAATTCAAATTTGGAGAGTGGATAGATGCAATATGGAAACGGAGATAGTGGAGAAGTATAGGGACTGCATGCGAATGAAGATAATCCAAAGTGTGGAAAGAAGAACGCTGGCGCTCTTATATCTCATTTAAATGGCTCCAGATTGGGGCAGGCTTTGCGAGAAGAAGCTGTCCAAGGTGCTGAATACCCCCCAAACCCCCTCCCCCTCCATCCTAACCCCCTCCCCAGGACACATGATGCTGGTCTGACTTTAGGTTCCTGGCTGGGTTTCGTAGAAAAAGTAAGGATCTGAAACACGTTTCCAATCAGTATAAGGAAGATAGTGGAGCGTTATCATGCTGCAGCACACACCACACCACTTCTGGAACCTTTCATGTCTCATTTCTTAATATCCTTCGCCCTGGTTCCAGACATATTTAAGCTGGGCAAATGCAGCTAGTTTGACTGGCTCCATGTTGGCTCTGTTTCCTCACTTGCAGCACATTGAATGTAATTGCAGTCGTGAATCCTGGCTGATCAGAGGCCATAATTTATTAATGGCAAGGACTGGGCTGAGGGAAGCTGGAAAGGCAGAGAAAAAAAGCCTAGTGACTAGTCACCATGTTCCAGCCCACAGAGCTCTGATACAGCCGTCTGCTGGAGGAGTGTCATGTGGGAGTTCTGTATTGTGTTGGTGGCGTTAAGAATCCCAATGGTGCTCGTTGTCTTCACACACTGGAGTCCGGAAGACTTTACTGTCCATTGAGTCGGTCTGAAACAGCAAGAACGCAATCTGATGTGTCTGCTTCTGTGTTTAAGCTGTGTGTTCAATAATTTACTTAGGCCACATTTACACATAGCCGGGTATTTAGAGAAACAAATATTTCCCCCCCTCCGTTTTCAATAATAACATTGTGCACACAACATCGTTTTCAAAAAAGTTGTCGTTTACATCAACCCGCATAAATACGCCGTCGAGCGCCATCATAACTATGCCAAACCTATGGGCGGCAGTGTAGGGAGAAGGATAAAGCCATGCAAGCCAATCAGAATCCTCAAAATCGACAACAACGAATAGCACAAGCGACTTCCTGTTCCTTTCAAAACAACAGACACGGCGTGAGGTTCATGACGTAAGCATTTTCTGGCGCATAATGTGACGTTTGAGAACCTAAAACCCCATTTCTCCCAGTTGACACGGCAACACATAACCGGCGTTTTCAGAAATCTCCACTTTGGCCGGAGTTTTTAGAAATGATCGTTTTTTGGGATAAAAACGCCGTTTTCGTGTAAATGACAGGCCAAAACGCAGGGAAATATCTGCGTTTCCCATCGTGTAAACGGGGCCTTAATGTTGGTTTAAATAAAAGCAGGGTAGTCAAAAACACTTTGATTAGTCAAACACAATGGATATTGTTAAAAGTTGTTAAAAGAATGTAAATATATATATTGTCTTTCAAAAGATTGGGGTTGGTAAGATTTTTTTAAAGAAGTTACTTACATTTATCAAGACTGCATTTATTTGTTCAAAAATACAGTAAAACAGTAATATTGTGAAACTATTTTATCATTTTAAATAAGCGTTTTTATTTTAATATATTTTAAAAATGTATTTAAGATGGCAAAGCTCATTGTAATATGCTGATTTGGTGCTCAAGAATCAATTCTTATGATCATCAATGTTGAAAACAGTTATGCTGTTTAATATTTTTGTGGAAGCTGAAAAGTAAACATTTTCAGCATTCTTTGTTGAATAGAAAGTTTAAATAAATAGCATTTATTTTTTAGTAAGTCTTTACTGTCACTTTTCATCGAATTGCTGCATGCTTGCTGAATAAAAGTATTAAAATCTTTTTAAAAATCTTACTGACCCCAAACTTTTGAATGATATTGTACTTGGCACATAAACAAATAATACAGAGAGGTTAAAGTATTAAAGTATTGAATCGGTACAGAATGAATCTGTCTATTTCCCACTGTTTTTCTGGCGAAAATCAGCATGTTTGGCTTAATACCTTTTGGGTATTGAATTAAAGGAATAGTTCACTTTAAAATGAAAATTCTGTCATCAAATACTCACCCTCATGTTGTTTCAAACCTGTATGAATTTCTTTCTTCTGCTGAACACAAAGGAAGATATTTAGAAGAATGTCAGTAACCAGACAGTTTCTGGGTCCCATTGACTTCCATAGTATAGTTTTTTCCTACTATGGAAGTCATACAGGTTTGAAACAACATGAGGGTGAGTATATGATGACAGAATTTTCATTTTAAAGTGAACTATTCCTTTAAGCTGGCAATTGTGATTTTGTAATTTGGCGGTCTGTGAAGTCTGTGCACATCGAGGAAGCAATCTCCTGCCAACTTCCTGTCTCAGACTAATGAAACAGGCTATTGTGAGAGCGTCTCACACCGATTACTCTCATTTACTCATGGTTACCCAACCAGGAGGCAGCCTGCAGTTTGATATCCCAGATGGCTCATCCATCCAAAATATCAGCTGTTTGTCTTACATATGATTGGTTTGAATCATTAGTCAACATTCAATGAAGTTGATAAGCTTGAGCTGAATAAAGTACATAATGCTAAAATGTTACCCAGATAAATTTGCTGACTCACTGAGCCAATAACACAGGCTTGGATCAGCTCATAGTCACCCTCAGAGAGCGAGCGAATGCGTCAATCAGCATGTCTCCAGGCAACAGCGTTCGGAGAAAATGAAACCAGTTACTGCTGTACACTCACACAGCAGGTCAGGGTCAGCGCTTACCGCGAGAAGTCTAATTTATTCTGTCTGTTGATTCACTGTTACGTTCGCTCGAGATAATATAATTGCAGATAATTCAACCTTGTCACTTGATTGTACCTGTTCTTCGTTTGTGATGAAGGCTTCATATAATCCAAATCAGCTTATTCTTTGTTCGTCTGTACTCGTTTAACACCTTTCAAACTAATGAATTTACTTGTAAGGTGCATGTAACCAGTTGTTTGATGTCAGAACTTCCGGTCCAGAGGGTTTATAGTACAGACCCTTAGATTAAAGGAACACGCCGACTTTTTGGGACTTTAGCTTATTCACCGTATCCCCCAGAGTTAGATAAGTGTATACATACCCTTTTCATCTCCGTGCGTGCCGTAACTCTGTCTGACGCACCCACCGCTAGCCTAGCTTAGCACAAAGACTGGAGGTAAATGGCTCCAGCTAGCATACTGCTCCCAATAAGTGGCAAAATAACGCCAACGTTTTCCTATTTACATGTTGTGATTTGTATAGTCACAGCGTGTACAAATAACAAGGTCACATGAGACACAGCCATCTTCTAACCATATACATACTGGGAACTATATTCTCAGAAGGCGAAGCACTGCTACTTGGGCGGAGTTATTCATCCAAACCATCTTTGATTTTATCCAAGAGTAGCATATGCAAGAATGTGATCAAACGCTGTATGCAGTGTGTCAGGACCACCATGCATGTAGAGTAGCAAACTTTTTAAAATGATATCACTTACAACCTTCCATATTCTCACTGAACTTTGATCCTTTTTGGTTTGATTTCCTCATATCTTTAGAATTTTTTGCATCTTCTCAACCCCATGCAGAAATGGAAAGCTCTCTCATTTTAAATCAGCCCTTGGTGATGGGTGAGCTGTACCAGTACCACCCCTGCAAGCCTCTCTCTCTCTCTCTCACACACACACACACACACACACACACACACACACACACACACACACACACACACACACACACACACACACACACACACACACACACACACACACACACACACACACACACACACACACACACACACACACACACACACACACACACACACACACACACACACACACACAGACAGCACTCTCTTTAATGTTCATAGATGCCCTCTTGCATCTTAATGAGATTCACAAGCAAGTTTTCTTTGTCTCATCTGCTCTCTTTCAGTCTCTCTCTGTTACTCATTGTTTCCTCTGTCTTTCCTTTGCTCTTACTTTCCCTCGATTATTTTCTCTCTACCCCCATCCCTCCCCATCCCAGCTCATTTTCTTATTTTATACTAAAAAAAACTGTATCATTTGAGCAAAATTGCCTCCAGAAGTCTTCCTTTTTGCCTGACTCATTTTTTATGTCTGTCTAGGATCAATATGGCTTTCATTTGGTGCCTGTGAGACACTTGTATTCAACAAAATCTGATAATGCATTATAAACATACATAGCAGGCTTGTGTTCATTCTGTAGTATAATAGGATACAATCAATGAGCCGCACGGTCATCCTCCGATTGAATCTGCATGGTTTACATGGTTTTATATTGTCAAATCTATAATGAAAACTTTCCAGCTGAAATTAGTCAGTGTAAAATATATTTAAACATCAATGGCAAATGCTAACTTTTTTATTATAATAAAGTAGGATAATATTGCTTTTATTGTTGATTCCACACAGAGTTTTGAGTTATTTGAACTCATTTGAACAGATTTTTTTAACATCAATATTTTTGCAGCAATAGCAAAGAGCCATAAATGCAGCACAGAAAAAGAGAGGAAAACCAAATGTTTTTTTCTTTTCACCTCGTAAAAAAAAATCATCTTAAATGGAACGCATCGAAATCTATTTCACGGAACTGTACCCTCCCATGTTTTTATCCTTGATAAGGTCAGCTTGACCTCTAACACATTTCTTTGCTTCTCCTGTAAATGCTCAGAGCGAAAACAGTCATTTGTTTTTCAAAGAACAGGCAAGCACTAAGTAGAGGCGAGGAGCTCCATGAATTTATGATTACTGGTTTTATTTATAGGATCTTGATGAGTTATCTTACTTGGAAAGATGTCAATGCATGCAGATGCCTCAGCGGGGTTCTTCTTGTGTGCAGGACTGAATGAAAAATGCCAGTAGCAACTCCCTCTTCCCAGTATTCCACAGAAGAATGTTTATACACACCAGTTAGTCAACCTCATCTGGAGATTATCTGGAGTTATGGAATGTCTGATCTATATGCACTTCTAGAGATCTTCTCCTGCAACTCGACATTGAAAGGAGAGAATGGCAGTGCTTTAGCGTTCCTTGTCTCATATGGTAGCTGAACCCAAGTTTTGGCACTTATTAATTTTGCAGATGGCAAATATGCCCAATTAAGTCTTACTTCATTACCATGCATAATGAATAATAATGAGTTGAGTGATGAGTTCTGAATGCACTGCATAATGATATAATAATAATGTTTGTGGTGTGGTCATGTCCAGAATAAGTCTGAGGTGCTACTGTATTTTCCATAAATTGAACGTAAATGGGGGCAGATGCAATTAAGCTCCAAAAATGATGTAAAATCATAAATTTCATCCATACAACTCGTGTGCTGTATATCAAGTCTTCTGAAGCCATATGGAAATGAAAAGAGCATCTTGCTGGAAGAAAGAAAGTCATACGGATGTGGAATGACATTGGTGCGAGTAAATGATGGCACAGTGTTTTGGTTGAACTATTCCTTTAAAGCCAGTTGCTGACCAAGCCCATTGTGGATCAGTGTATTGATCCTGAGATTGAGGTCAGGAACTGCATAACCAGGGTGAGGCTTTCTGTGGAGGCATCCTGTGGCTGTAAATTCTGAGGTAAATGTAATGGGAGAGAAGGGTGGAAGGTGTAGCCTACATATTGTTTCATTGCTTTACTGGATCAGTCAAACATTTTTAGGACAAATTTGGGTCTGTGCTTAATTTCAATTTGGAAGAAATAAATACAAATTTACCTTCTTCTTGTTATGTGCTTGAACAAATGTGTGACGTGTATGTGTGTATTTTAGCATTCCCAGTCCACATATAATAAACCAAATGCTGTTTAATGGCCAATATTGATTTAATATCATGCCTTAGTAATAGGGAGTATTAAAGAGACTGATTTGGGGTTTGTAATTCCCTATGTCTGATATATTTTGGTTTATATAAGCACTGCATAAATGCATAAAAATCCTTGGTGTCATTTATTTGCACAAGATATTTACAAATGCATCCATCCATCCATCCATCCATCCATCCATCCATCCATCCATCCATCCATCCATCCATCCATCCATCCATCCATCCATCCATCCATCCATCCATCCATCCATCCATCCATCCATCCATCCATCCATCCATCCATCCATCCATCCATCCATCCATCCATCCATCCATCCATCCATCCATCCATCTATCTATCTATCTATCTATCTATCTATCTATCTATCTATCTATCTATCTATCTATCTATCTATCTATCTATCTATCTATCTATCTATCTATCTATCTATCTATCTATCTATCTATCTATCTATCTATCTATCTATCACTGTTCAAAGGTTTGGCCGCAGTAATTCTTTGAATATAAATTAATACTTTTATTTAGCAAGGGTGCTTTAAATTGATCAAAATTGACAGTAGCTAAATAATAGCATCTAAATTAATAGTATATATCTTTAATCTACAGTATTAAACTGTTTGTCGTTGAAAGTTATTTGCTCATAGTGCTTTGGACTTTCTTTTAACTTCTTTTGCATTCACATCAGCCCTAGCTGGTGCAGTGAAGTCAGAAGTCTATATAAGCCTGGAGCAATGCAGTCGGAACTTACATTCAAGCCATGTGACAAACTCCCCCCAAACTCAGTGATACATTATGGGGTCAGTATGTAAGTCCTATCAGGGGCCCTGGAGACACTGCTTAGGTAGTGCTGATAAAGCAGCGCAGTGCTGCTGGACTGTTAGCCCGAACGAGAAGAACTCCCAGCTCACTGCCGGCAATAATTCACCAACCTGCTCCTTAAAACTGAAATGACTGCAAGGGCACAACGGAGTGTTGAGATTTTGTATGTTAGGGAGAAGAAGAGAGGGTTAGACAGACCTGCGGATCCTCAGGCAAGATGTGGTTGTTATTCTTTTGTTGTGTCTATATAATTTGTTCAACACTTAATTATCCTGGTGGTGCAAATATATCACTGTATGCCAAGATTATTTTATTGTGAATGAGCTCTTACATTTTACTCTGCAGTAGAAAGAGGGCAGTTGTGGCCTAATGGTTAGAGAGTCGGACTTGTGACCCGAGAGTTCGAGCAGGGCACCTAACCACCAATCGCTCACTGTTCACGGGTTTGTGTGTGTGTGTTCAATACTCACTGCTGTGTGCACTAATTTGGATAGGTGAAATGCAGAGCACGAATTCCGAGTCCGGGATACCATACTTGGCTACACTTCACTTTTAAAGTGAACTTGGAAGGCCAGTTTGGCGAGATGCCGAGTTTAAAGAGCTATCCCTTCTACAGTACAAATAATGAAGACTTTAAATGTTTTATCAATACACCTGCATTGTGAAAGTGCTCTCGGCTCATGAAAGCAGAGGGAATGCATGTGTGCATGCATGTTTTTTTTTTTGTTTGTTTTTTTTGTGCCACGGGAAGTTAAAAACCACTTGGAGGCTATGTTTCACATGGGCTGGATCTAGAGATAACTGTCTTCTTCATTTCACATCTCATTGCTCCATCCTGCCGTTGTCTCACTGTCTGGTGGATTGGAGGAAGCGGCTCCCTGGCAGCTTTGATCTGCTATCGATTGACTCAGCTGCCAAGTAATGGCCGGTAATTGATCCCAAGCTTTCTTCTTTTCTTTTATGCCACAGTACTGGTGCTTCTGTCTGAAGACAGACGTGGCGACTGGTTATACGACTGGTTATATTTAAATAGTTTATCAAAATATGAATGTAAAAAAACATTAATGTTTGATGATTTCTTGTAGTATTACATTTCAATAAAGTCAGCAATAAGTGCTGGATTAAACTGTGTTGATTTAACACAGTGTTGTTTCATCGTTTAAGACTGATAAGCAAGCATTTATTAAAATCTTTGCTGGAAAGCTGGATATTGCTCGGGCTCATAAATCACCATCTTCATAATGTAATTGCAGGAATGTACAATATAGGAAGAGGCGAGTGAATTTATGAAACATAATTAAAATGAGCTGCCATATGCCAATGTGCAAATCAGCGAATGTCATGGATCAACCTCTCTTCTTCTCTTTTAGTGGATAAACACTGATGGTTTGGTCCACGATGGTCCAATATTTGATGTTTTTCAAAATATTTTTCAGATCAAGGGTCTTTTAAACGGGGTTGTGGTGACGACTGCAGGGGGTCTGCCAATTATTGTTTGATCTCAAACCATTTTTTGTGTGAATTTAATTAACTTTAGTTGCTTGTCTAGGTCTATGCTTGTGTGTAGGATCGTGTGTTATAGCATTGTAGCGTTCAACCCAAAATCATATCGCTAATTATTTATTTATTATCTCTCTCTGTTCATGTCAGTTGTCTCAGGCCACATTCTTTTGTTTTTATGGAACCCATTCAATATGACATAATAATAATAATAATAATATTTGTGTCTGTCTAATTGCTTTGCCTTCAAATGTTAACATAGTGCTTTTATTTTGGCGAAACAAATTCAGAGAGGGTTTGGCTTATGGTAAGGTGTTTTCAAATACACATTATAAACCCAAACCCACAGCACTTAAGGATATGGAGTTCATGTGGAGTTCACTGCAAGCTGTTTGGGTACTTTAAAAGCTAATAGCAAATACATTTAAAAGGTTGTTCTGTCTTGGGATATTTTGAGACAGTTTTGTAAAGAGACAAAGTAATAAGGCAACATATTAAAATGATAATAAAACAAACCGGTGCACTATGCACGTTTTTGCTTGCAAAATGGACAGAATTTTAGCCATTTACAGCATAGCTCTTGGACAGGCATTGTCAAAATGAGGACTATTCAGATGGCTGAACAGTATCCCAGAGCTGCTGTCATTGTTGAGGAAAAGTGCCATTTTCCCAGTATGGAGCTCTGTCTCACTCCAGTGAATCCAGCAGGCCGCTGATGTTTAGTTTCTCGTTAATCTGGCTTCTCTAGATCAGCCCTCCATCAGTGAGTCAGCGGGGCCTGTCCTGTGCTCACCTCCTTTGTTTTCTTTCTCTGACACTCCAGATAGTCTGATGAACTCTCTTTTCCTCATTCCGTGCACAGGGAGGTGCACTGCTACAGTGGAGTTTCCAACCGTGTACTTTTCATTTGAACCTCAGAATCGAAAGAATTGCTGATAGATTAGAAATCAGATGAGTTTAAATTGACCATTTGTTGATTAACATATATCATGACTGTTATAGGGGGAAAATTGTATGTTTGCTTGCTTACTCTATAGATCCAATTTAAGGATCAACTGTTCAAAAGTTTAAGGCCAGTAAGACTCTTTTAAAGAAATAAATACTTTAATTCACCAAAGATTCATTAAATTGATCAAAGGTAACAGTAAAGACTTTTACATTGTTATAAGCATTAACTATTATTTTTTTGTTATAAGCATAAACTATTTTCATTAACTATTACGAAATATTCCTTTTTTGTGATAAAAAAATGCAAAGACATTAAAAAATATAACTAACCTCAAACTTTTAAACTGTGGTCTAATAATTAATCATGATATATCAAATGGAGACCTAATTGAAAAATAATTTAAATAATTTTTCTTGGATTTTTTTTTTTTTTTTGGGGGGGGGGATGCCATGGTAATCACATAACATCTCACAATATAAACTCATTACATTCTTGCAATATCAAAATATCTGAGCTATGCAGTATTTATTAATTCATATCTCTGTTCTTTTACTGCCAACATTTGTCTCTGTTGTGTCACATGGGTAAAATTTTTGAAATTGAGATTTATATATCACCTGAAAGCTGAATAAATAAGCTTTCCATTGATGTATGGTTTGTTATAGGACAATATTTGGTCGAGACACAATTATTTGAAAATCTGGAATCTGAGGGTGCAAAATAATGTAAACATTGAGAAAATTGCCTTTAAAGTTGTCAATTTATGTGCCGCATTCACTCACAGAAATAAATGTTTTATATATTTACGGTAGGAAATTTACAAAATTTATTCGTGGAACATGATCTTTACTTAATAGCCTAATGATTTTTGCCATAAAAGAAAAATCGATAATTTTGACCCATACAATGTATTGTTGGCTATTGCCACAAATATACCCGTGCTTGTGACTGGTTTTGTGATCCAGGGTCACATTTTATTTTAAACATTTGAAACGAAGTTAATACTAATATGAACAAACATTTTGAAACCTGATATTTGAAAGAACAGTATTCCTCTGGGAATGTTTAATCTGTGGTTGAAGAAAAAAAAAAATCATCGTCTCATTCTGTGTTTGCATTTACAATCAGATGTGCCTCAGAAAGTGTGTGTAAGATTGAGTCACAGCTGTGCTAAACTGCCTCAATGGCTCAGATTGACTCTATGGGTAATAATAACATACTCTAAAACCAACTGGGACAGTTAGCAAGGAATCAACTAGAGACGCCTGGAAAGAAAAAGGTTTATTATTTCTTCACTTGAAGCTGAATATCAAAGCAAGCATCCACATCTCCCTCAGCCTTCATTTCCCTTCCTTTTTATCCATGATAATGGATTCCTTGCATCCCTCCCTTAGAGTCTTGTTTTTAAAGTGGGGGTTTTCTTCTCTTTTCATTTGTCTTGGTGGTGCATTTTTCCTCAGGCCTAATGAAGAAAGAACTGAATGGCAGCAATTACTTAGTCTGTAGGTGTTTTTCTTCTTTTATTAGTGAGGTTAATAGGCTGGCCTTTATTCTTTCAATATACCTGATTATTTAATTGATACCCGTATCAGTGTGCTGGTTATCTATAACTTTGAGAGTGCTGTTCAGTTTTTTGTACCTCAATGACAAATTGTGTACTCATGCAGCACTGGCATAGACTGATGTGCCTTTTAGTGAGCTGCTTTTTAGCAGTGACCCATAAAAGAGAACTGCCTGCACCTCTTCTTTTTAAACGTGACTTTTTTTTTTCTAAACAAGTTTAGACAGAAACGTGGAACTGAAATAGAAGAACTCATCACGTCAGAGAAGTTCAGTGTTGTTTTGTGCATGTGTGAGCTTATCCAGATTTTTTGATCGGCCACCTATTTTCTTTGAAAGCCACTTGTTTTAGTGCAGTCCATATTTGAGAGGTAAGTAAGTGGTTCTTTGATGTTATCTGGAATCCATTAGGTTTGTGTTTGCACTGCAATGTGGTCACATGCGTTTCTTCACCTCGGAAATGTAGTTTTATTGATCGGATCATGAAACATTTTGGAGCCCCTATTTATGACTGCATTTAGTTCTATCTGGATTATAATATAAACTGTAATCAGGGTCATAAAGTAAGGATATGAATGACCTTTTCACAAAAGGTAACACTTTATTTCAATAGTTCACTTTAGACATTCTACTAAATAACTTTGCAACTACCAGTTGTTAGAGTAGTAGACCGTCTGATATCTGATAACACTTTATTTTGATGCTCCCCAACAGACATTCTTCTTTCTAACTTTGCAAGTACATGCCAATTTATTCTACTAACCCCTTATAACCAGTCTACTGAGAATTAATTGGTATATAGTTGCTAAGTTACTTATAGTTAGTAGAATGTCTCAAATGGACTATCAAAATAAAGTGTAACCTTACAAACTATAATAAATTTAGAGACAGGAGTTGTTTAAATTAGTGCCACATCCTAGCCTGGATGCCAGCTGAACTTAGCCCCGCCCACAACATTTGAGGTCGGGAAGTTGATCCGTTGTGGAGCAACTATGCTCGAACCAGAGCTGTTCGGACCAATCAAATTGTCAGGGCGGGCTTTATACGATGATGGACAGATGATCAACAGTAACGTAATCATCCACGTCACCAAAGAGCGCTTGGGTTGAATTCGTTTACAACAAAGATGGCTGCCGCTGGAGAATTGAGATGTGTAGATTCCGCCATCGCGTCTGTTATAGAAGATATCGACAGCGCATTCATTTTAAAAGAGGAACAGAGAACCGCGATCAAGGCATTTGTCAATCGGAAAGATGAATGAAGAACATACGTCACTTACTCCGTTGCTCTGATTGGTTGTAGGTCTATCCAATTGAGTGCAGAGGTATTTTCTTTCCTGGTTCGGTTGAAACACGCCCCATAATCACAGCCCAATGGAACCGTATCAGACTCATATTCTGACTAGAATCTGAGTATGACGACGTCAGGCTAGCCACATCCACAAGTGGGCTGTCTTTCAGCCCAGACTTTGCATAACTAATTAAAACGCTACCTGGGTGATTTCCATCTCAAACTAGGATCTGTGCGATGGCAGAAGTTGGCAGCCTTGTCTGTCAGTACTCTGAGGGTTTATGGTTCTCAGAGCAGCAGTCATTAGCCACGTACACATGATTAATGTGAGGCATGACTCTGCTGCTTCTGCTGTCTGCTGATATTGACGGGCCTCTGACACCAATTACAGCTGAATAATTAGTTGAATTGACTTGCTGTTTGGTAATTCTGTTGCTCATAGCACAACTAGTGCGGATCGCATGAAGCCTGAACACAAGATGGTGATCATCCTGTGCTGGGTGTGTTTTGGACCAAATAAACCAGCTAAACACCAGATTGGCTAGACTGGGTGGCCACCTGGACCAGCTTAATCAAGCAAAGACCAGCAAACCATCTTACCCTGCTGGGCGGAAAAATAGCTTGAACCATCATAAGATGGTTTTCCTGGTCAGACTGGTCTGATTTGCTGATTTTAGAGGGATTTTGGGCTCTTATCAGACGGTCATCAACTAAACAAGCTACAATATATATACATAAAAAAGTAATGTGTATTTTCAGCCTGCTTAAATACATTAAATATGTGTTTGTACAATATTATAATAGCAATAAACTATTGTAATGACAGCTGTGGATGCAAATAAAGATGAGAAACATTTAATTGCAGAAAAAATTAGGCTATTATGTGTATTAGCACCCTGCTTTAGTGAAAGCAGAAAATTATGTTTGATTAGTATAATAATAGAAATGAGCCATAATAAATGTAAGTCTAATGTAGTCTAATATTACTATAATAATAATAATAATAGAGTGCTAGAAACAAATATTCACTAGCAAATTATTTACTTTTTGATTATTTACATTTGTTGACACAAACCATTTTAAAGTGGTGCCCAATATGTATAATAAATGATACTCACTCTTAGTCAGTGAGAGAGGAAAGCTCGGAGCGTTCTGACTGACCTTCATCCACCTTGTTACCTAGATAATGAGCTGTAGGTGGTGTGCCCTGGTCAGAGAGCTGTCTGGCTGCAGACGGAAATGGGTTCAGCACAGAAAGGGAAGCTCCGCTAGGGGCGAGAAGGCCAACGTACCACAAGGAAGCCATTTATAGGGTCTTGGCTGCGGGGCTAATTCTAACAGACGGAGCTTAGTTCAACAGCAGTGAGTCACTGCATTAACTAGACACAAACTAGACAAAGACTATAGAGTTAGAAAATCAGATAACAGGCTGGGAAGAGCGCTCAGAGAGAAAGTATAAGAAACACATACAAGTTGGTGGAAGAAGAAAAAAACAGTAGGAGACAGAGATGCAATATTCAGCACTGCTGCACTGAATGGTACATCACTTTCTATGACGCACGGTCTCCAGAGATATGGAGGAGGACTAGAATCTCTCCGCAGAGCATGGCGCAAGTTCCTTTTATAATTACCACCCTGTCTAGGATGTATCCTGTAATTTGATTCATGTCAAAAAACCTGTCAGAAATGTTGCTGACGTCAGTTTGGGAAGAATGAGAAAGGACATTAACATTTTGAGTCTTATTATAAAGAAAGAAGGACAAAAAAATGCCTCTCATATCTAATCATTCTTGTCTCTTGCCCTTGGAATATGCCCTTTATAATATGACACACTCAGCGGGGTTGAGCTGTGCTCAGTTTAGGTGTTCTTTTGCTCAGATCTCTACAGATCAGTTTGCCCATGTTTATTAAATGTGTTTCCACCTCTGCTGCCATATTAAAATAGCAAAGATCAATAATTCAGCTTCAGTGGGAGTATAAATTCTCCTCTCTTCTCTCACAACTCTCAGTCTCTTTAAACACAAAGAAGGTTAACATTTGTTCATATCCGTTTAATGAGAGTGTTGTGTCTTAAGGATTGGCTTTTAGAACTGCCATTCAAGGAGGTCTATAAAACTGTAAACTCTAAAAACTGTAAAATCTTTCTAAAATAAGAGAATTTCAATTCACCTCATGAAAGTTGCTCAGCTGTAGCACGCTCAAATCCTTTCGGAAATTCTGTGGCACCCTTCAGTCATCACCAACACCAAATGACTAACACAAACAAACAGCAAAAATACAAAAGTACCTTACAAAATACAACAGACATCAACAACATCCCTCTCGCAGCAGCAAAGTCACGACAACTGTGATATCACAAGAATTTATGTAACAGAGCTATACTGGAGGATATAAAAGATATTTGTGCATGGGCCATCCATGTACCTATACTATCCAATAACCTATACCTGGACCCTATACCTTCGACCAGATGGTAACAACTTATATGCCCCACAAAGAGGGTGTAATTCATCCTGAAGAATTACATGGCTTTTCCTCACAACTCGAGATTCACATAATGTTGTCATACCATATTGCTGTTTACCTGAATCTTATAGCCATATTAACAATCTTATTTAATTTGTTCATATTTGATACATACAGCGAGATACTTCTCAAGCAACAGAGCTACAAGTCAAAATACTCCAATTCTACTCCAATTCTTTGTTGAAATGTAAAAAAAGTGCCTGTAATAAAAAAAAATTCAGGACAAATTTATTCACACAAATACAATGAATATGCAATATAGTGCATATATTTAGAAAAATGCTCCCCTCTATAGTTATTTTTTCTAGCTAACTAGAAAAAAAACCTGCATTAACTAAAAGATGGATTTTGGGATTTAAGAAACAATATCGGCGACGGTTCATCAAAATAAGATAGATTAAAATCGAGTAATCAATATTGACAAGTCTACTAGATATTTATACATGTGAATAACTATGGTTGCAAACACAGTCAACTTGTGTTCAACAGAGTCAACAGACCAGCTTTGCCGGTTCCAATATGTCAAATGGCTTACGTATATCGGCCCGTAGAAACTGCCGTTATGGTTATAGCATCTACGTTACAGTCTGGGTTAACTACTAAGGCTAATCAGCAAGATCTTTGTACAGCATGAGATTTGATTTGGGGGACTAATTGTATTGTATTGTATTAAATGTATTGTAATAGAAAATCCTCATTTTAGTTGTTTTTAGTTTTATGGTCAGAACTTGGGCTTCATCATTTACAGTTGTAAATGAAATTATTCAACACCCATTGCTATTCAGGTTTATTGGCAACATTTACAGACGTTCAGCTGCTTGCAATGAACAAATCAAACAAAAGCAATTGAAATAGCTCAACACAAAAAATGTTTCAAGTGGTTTCCCCAAATTAAACTGAAAATGCCACTTTTAATTACTTCTGCAGTCTCAAAGTTATTTTACCCCTTCATGGCAAGCATCTTAGCATCTGCAAATGAGTATAACCAGAAATCAGCTTCTGGCAGCATTTCTGAGGAATCTTAGCCCATTCCTCATGAGCAATGGCCTCCAGTTTAGTAATATTTTTGGGTTTGTGTACTGCAACCTTCTTCAAATCCCACCAGAGATTGTCTATGGAGTTCAAGTCAGGTGACTGTGATAGCCACTGTAGAATCTTCCAGGACTTCTTCTGCAACCAAGCCTTGGTGGAATTTGAGGTATGCTTGGGATCGTTGTCCTGTTGGAAGGTGAAGGTCCAATGACACCAAAGCATCAGCTTTCTCACATGACATTTTCTCCTAGGATTTCCTGATACTTCAATGAATCCATCTTGCCTTCCACACGCTGCAGGTTTCCAGTGCCAGATGCAAAGCAGCCCCAGAGCATCACTGAGCACCACCATGCTTAACTGTAGACAGAGTGTTCTTTTCAGCATATGTTTCATTCTTCTTCCTCCAGACATACCGCTGATTCATAGGGCCAAAAAGTTCCAGTTTTGTTTCATCGCTCCACAGAACAGAATCCCAAAACTTCTGTGGCTTATTTATATGTTTTTGAATAAATTAGAGCTGACGTTTCTTGTGCTTTTGGGTCAGTATTGGTGTACCTCTTGGAGTTCTGGCATGCGTTTAGTATGCGCCTTACTGTGCAAGCTGAAACCTCAGTGCCTGATGCCACCAAGTCTTGCTGCAGGTCTTTTGCAGTCATTCAAAGGGTTTTTCTGAACCTGCCTTCTCAGAAATCTGGTCGCAGCCATTGATAGCCTCCATTTTCTGCCCCATCCAGGTAGTGTAACCACTGTTCCTTTTGCAAACTATGCTTCCAACGGTGTCTCTAGGAACATTTTGTGCCTTCGCTATATTTTTGTATCATGTTTCTTGTTTCTGAAGGGCGATGATATCTTCTTTTAACTTTTTGAACCATTCTTTTGACTTGATAGCCATATTTCTAACAAGCAGTCAAACGTGACACTTAACAAACCTAGCAAGTTCAGATATTTCATGTGTTCTAGCTCAAGCACACCTGGTGCAGCTAATGAAGCCCTTGATTAGTTGCATCAGGTGTGCTTGAGACAACACCTGTTTTTCAGATTTGTGCTGTTGTGAGAGATTCTATTCAGGGGGTTGAATAATTTTAAACTGCAGAAGTCATTAAAAGTGGCATTTTCAGTTAAATTCGGGGAAACCACTTGAAACATTTGTTGTGTTGGGCTATTTCAATTACTTTTGTTTGATTTGTTCATTGCAAACAGCTGAAAGTCTGTACATTTCACCAATAAACCTGATTTGCAATGGGGGTTGAATAATTTCGATTACATCTGTACACTTGTACAACAATGAAAGTTCTGTTCCAAACAGTGACGCACTGACGTGTGCTGTCTTTGTGATGTAATATGCATGTTGTTGCCACTTTGCTTCAGCAGAGTGCCACTGGTGTCAGCAGGAAAGTTTCATGCTCACCTGATCTCATTGGACATGCTTCAAGGGTTAGACATTTTTGAGTCTTTCAGTTTCCAGTCTGGCAGTCGCCGTGGTTGGAGAGAATCTAATTTAAACATTGAAACATTAAACCAGCCTCTCCTGGCTGACTGGCCTCAAAAGGCAGACATATGACTCCCATCTTCTCTTTCAAGGCAATCACAACCCCCTCTGGAGTCATATATTTTAAATCCATTGTCACTACTTTGGTGTGTGTTTGTTGGTGTGCAGCACATTGACATTATACCATGAAGCAAAACGCTTCATTACACTCTGCTAGTAGAGAGTGAATGGTTCATCTGAGATTCATTTGTAGTTGAGTGAAGGGTCCTGATCTCTTTTTTTTTTAGCAAGAGGGAAAAATACAGTGTTTGCCCATTATAGAGGTCAATCAATGCCTGATGTCTATTGCTGACTGTACTGTACAATGTTTACCCGTAATTTGAATGGCAGTGTACTGACGTTGATGGAGATAACAGAAACAAATAACAGAAATAACACATACAAATAACATGTAATAAAAAATACAAATAACAGAAGAGCATTACGCATTACGAAAAATATATGCAAGTCATTGACAGTCACACCCTATGCAGGCTTGTTGCTCTTAGATGGTCTCCCACTCAGGGGTGTGTTTCCCAAAGCCAACTATGGTTATCGTCTCACACAATGGAAATTGCGATCATAGTTGGCCAACGATGCTTTTGGGAAACACACCCCTGGTCAGCAGGTTTGGTAAAAATTTTTAAAATAAGAATAGACTTTTAATTCATTAGTTGAAATTTCACTTGATTTGTCCACTTCCTAAATTTGAATTGGACTTTAAATGACAGGAAATTTACTGGAAAAGTGTCTTTAATACACATAAATTCAACAAACTTTAAGATTTAAGAACTTAAAGAACATTCAAAGTTTGTCCTAACTAAACCAGACAAAACCAACTAGGCATCTTAGGGTGGTTTAAGATTTTTTTTCAGCAAAGATTCCAACAAGGCATCTTGACTAGATGAAAAAAAAAAATGATGTCATACTCACCCTCATATTGTTCCAGGCCTCTCTGACATTCTTGTCCTTGTTCCTGCAGAACACAAAAGAAAATACTTTGAAGAATGTTGCTATCCTAACCAGACAATTTTGGTGACCATTTTCTTCCATTGTATGGGGGGAAAAAAACAACAAAAAACAGAGACACTGAGACATTTCTCCGAATATCTTCTTTCATGATCCACAGAACAAATGAAATTGGAATGACATGAGGGTCAATGGTGACAGTTGGAATATAAGTTGATTTGGCTACTTGAAATGGCATGTGTAGCTGATTTGCAATTTTGCAAACATTAATTTTTCTTGTTAAAAATTATATCTTGTTATAGTTATTAATTTTCATTTTAATTCTGCTTTGATTAAACTCAACTGTAATTCCTGTTTTCTAAAACCAGCATGTCATTTTAGTCTGGTTTAATATGTTTTTTTTTAACAGGGATTCCAGTAAGGCCTCTTTACAAGATTAACCGGCAAAATTTCCTTGGTCAACCAGCATCCATCCATTAATCCATTTTACAAACTGTTTGTCCTATGTAGGGTCACAGGAATGCTAAAGCCTCTCCCAGCGAATTGAACCATTGACAAGGAAACACACTTGGATGGATGGCTTGTCCATCACAGGGCTAACACACACAGGAATAACACTTGCACTCACAGGAGAAAAAAAGAGGTCTTCTCAGCAAGGACTAGCCATCTATAACAAACTCAAATAGCAAGGGACTGTAAAACAATGTCTTGCCCTGGCATTAGGATTTTAGCTCTACATATTTTAGCTCTAAAATACTGAGCTTAGGCATAGAGAATCCTGCAACAATTACAATCCAGATACTGTCAAAGTACAAGTATTGACAACTTTAAGTGCTGTATATAGTGATTTTTTTCTCTTTCATTTAAAACAAGAATTTTGTGAATTTGACAGGAGAGGGATCTTCTAAAGATGTGTTTTCAGGCTTCATTTGAGTTCTGAGAGGACCATTAAGGGGCATGGATGAAGATACTGCTTACTCATTCCTTTCATTCCTTTTGCAGAAAGAGGATTACATATAGTAGTCTTCTAAATCCCGCTCAACGATATCCTCACAGTACATCAAACGAACTTGAAAATCTGGGATTATTTCTGGGACAAAGGGAATGAGGTGATGGGACTAAAGTCCAGAAAGCAAGTAGTGGGTGGACATTTATTATTAGTTAGGAAGGAAACATAGCAATGATACTTAATCTGCTTAAATGCCACAGTTAAAGCAACACTAAGTAACATTTTTTACCTTAAAAAATGAGGTATTTTCCAAAATGGTTTCAGTGGTTCAAGTCGTAACAGGGTGAAAGGCACTTCTGGATTCGCTTTGCAGCCCTATATCTGCTAATCGCGCTATGCAAGTTTGCCAAACTGGGTCGCGTTTCTGTAGTTCAAATGAGACATAAGAAAACTACAAATTTGACTTGTTTTACGTCAAGCGTTGCAATAGTCATTATTTAGGTTTTCTTCATTTCTGATGTCGCAATACATCATGCTTTCACGAAATCATGCAACATACTCTACCTTGTCTGTGGACATCGTTCATTCAAAGCCGGTGCTGGATAAACAGCGAGCGTGCGTGCGACGGTAGGCTGCAGGCGGCGAAATTATTTACGACAGCGGTAATGGACAATTCCGCTTTCAACCTGTAGGGCGACCGAAGAGGAAAAGTTCCTTAATGTTGCTTTAAAATTGAAGTGTGTAATTTCTGTGCCACAAGCATCACCAAATGCAATTGAATTTGTCAAATACTGACCCATCCAACAAACAGATATGACTATGTTGGCCTGGTTGGGAATCAACCAACCAATACAGTTGCCTCTATTTTAACATGCAAAAAAATGACACGTTTCACTTAAAAAAAAAAAATTATAAGGAGCTGACAATGGATGCTTATAAAAAATTCTTATAAAAATCATATATTTTTGTATTCTAGAAGAATAGGAAACAGCTCATTGTCTATGTACATTTGTTCTTGCCTGACTGGATGGTAAAGATAATTTCAGAAGAACATACTGTGAGCTTCCTGATTGCTGAGTTACAGTAATTATGCAAACATGACTTGCTTTTAAAAGCAAACTGCACTGCACTGCCGAATCCCAATCTCATGTCTTTTCTCTTCTTCATCTGAGGTTAATGAATGTCTGCTGTCTTTACAGTCAGATACATTTTTCTTTGGAGGATATTGAGTCTTCTCACTGGCAAGCCAATGAAGGTGAACAGGTGCACAATATTTTCTCAGTTTCTGTGTGGCATAAAATAAACCTTTTGAAACTATACTTTTGAAATAAAATATATATATAATTATACACGTGTATATAAATGTGTATATATATATATAATTCTGACAACTCTTTTAAATAAATATTGGCCCTGAAAGTTTGAGTTAGAATAGTTTACAATAGCACGATTCTAAAAAGTGGACTAATAAGTAGATGAGTTACTTTTCTGCGTGATGACGTTTAATGTCCCCAACAACCCCTGTGATCCCATTTAGCCACTTGTTAGTAAGGTTTCCAAAAACCACAAGGGGATATCACTGATGTGATGTATTTTGTGTTGTAGAATAAAACATGAAAATATCTTGAGCTTATTTCAGGCATTTAACCAAAAACCCATTAAAAAAAAACCTATTGACTTAAAGATGATGGAACCAGAAGTGCTAAAATGTTATTGAATGTTGTATTCAAGCAATCACACAATTGTTCTGTAATCATATGACACATGCTGTCATTGCTAGTTGTAAAATTCATATTAGTTATATTTAATTAACTATTGTAGGCATCTTTTTTATATTTAATTAACTATTGTAGGCAAAAATAATTGCTTTGCAAGTTAGAGAAACAGCAAAATAAATAGAAGTACACTTTTTCGTTGGAGCAGAAATTTACCATGTTTTTTTTTCTATCTGCACATTCACACTTCTCAAGCCAACGCCAGACAGAACAAACATCCATATCTACTATCTCTACTGCCATCCCACTTTCACCCCCTCTGCATCCCTCAGCTCCATCACTCTTTTCTTTCTCAGCTCTCCTGTTCTCTGTCTCTAATGAATTTTTGATGCTGTATGTTTCTTTCCGGTGGGTTGGGCTCACGTCCCAGTGTCGTGTGGAGGAGGCAGGGCCAAGATGGCCACCCGGCTGTCGTTTATTTTTATCCTTCTTTACGCAAGTGGGAAACAGTCCTAGGGCGTGGTGCAGGACTCTGATTGGCTCTCAGTCTCAGTGGGATTGCATGATGGCAATGCCCCAGAGGGTAAGGCAGGAGCCATTTTTCTTTGGCACGCTGTAGTGAGGGATCACTGCTGAGAGATATCATTGTTTTGGAGATGGTAAGCACCACCTTCAGAGAGAACGTGCATCTGTTTTTTCTGGACTGGCCAAATCAGCTTTAGATGCCTTTTCATCATAAACCAGCTTGCAGAGTCATTACGGCTCTGTTCATTTTTTGACCAATGATATTATTGAAAATTTAATGATATTTATGAATTAATAATTAATAATATTTGTGGAAAAAAAACGAAATACTTATTGGAAAAATAATGTTTTAAGATAATACGTTATTAAGTTTTACTTGATGGTTGCATCATATGACATTTTTAGAGACATTATTAACAAAAAAGTGTAAAAGTTCTTAAAAACCATGTGAAACTAAGTTTAATACAAAGAGTACACTTTGAAGAGATTTTTTTTAATTACTCTTATTTAATTGACCCTCATCCAGTCTATGTTTACATTGTGTCCGTTCACACATGATTCATTCTTTTACGTCTTTGACCATTGCAATGTGAAACACTGTTTTAAGCTTTTAAGACCATGTGTCACATTAGAAAAATGTGAAACTTGCATTAAAAATGTGAAAAACGCATCTTGAGACCACCCGTTCCATTCCTCCACATATAGTTACCTTTGAACGCAAGAACACATCTTGTGTGAGCAACCTTTTACATGCACAGCAACAGCCTAGCTACACTAAAAGCATCTTTTCCACTGAATTGCTGGAAGGTAAAGCTAGAGCTCTGACCTCTTTGTAGATCAATATACTTCAAAACAGATGTTCATTTTGTGTTATAGAAAAAAGGCCAAGTTGATAAGAACAATATCCAGTTCAGTATGACGCAGTTAAAAGTCACATAAGAAAAAAGGTAAAGCTGAACATTTTTTAATTCATTCATGAATAAAAAAAATTAAACCCATCCTCTTGGGTTTACCCATCCCCTTATGCGCAGAATCTTTTTAATTAGCTTCTCCAATTACCTTTACCATTTATCCATCTGCTGGCTAAGGAATAGCTACAGAAAACCTGAAAATGTAATAGCCTAAAATAAAACTTATTGGGTTTTTCTCCAGCAGGCCATAGTAAAAAAATGTGTGGGCTGATGCTGTTCAGCCTGTCACCTACACTATACAACCTAAAACTCTGAAGAAATAACCCAGACACAATCTCTTTATTAGTCAATAACCATGCTTTAAATAGGCACATTCCTTAGTTTTCTTATTGTAACTTGAATCATAGAAGTAAAAGAGCCAATGACATGACACTCTTTTTGTCTAATAATGTATTCAAAAATGCTTTAAATTGCATTGTTCATTGTTCATTCTTAGGTCTTATTCTTAGAAAAAGGCATGCAACCAACATATAGGAATAAATGAAGAAAAAAAAAACATAACAGGAAAGCTACAGATCCCCATGACTGTCAAGTGTCTTTAAATTTCAGATTTATTATGACAGGGCTAGGTTGGTTGAGGTTGTAAAACGTCATGTGGTGTGACTCCCCCAAAACATAATGAAATTTATACATGAGTAATTCATGATATTAATAAAACATGATAATTATAATCATAAAAAAAGTTTTAACTTTACCTTTTGTAATAATAATAATTAAAGGCACACTATGCAAGATTTGTACCTTAATATAACAGCTTTGAAATCATTTCGATGGTAAACGAACTCGTGGGGAGAATCATCCCGGTAGTAAAGCAGGGGGCGGGGGGACGCGGCTGGCAAAACCAGCAATGCAAGTTTGAGTGGTGGCGCCACGCCAAATCTCGCGAGAATCACGACTTGCTTTACGTCACGACGTCACATACATCAACAACCTATGAAGCAGCCTCTATGGAAGACTCTAGCACGCATTTCAGACGTGAATCATGGCTGAGTCGACGAAGAAAACGAAGAAAGCGCGGTCGGAAGAGTGCAGAGACAGTGGTATTTACAACAGTAACGTTAAATACAAGTACTCCACAGCTACTCTAGGGGTCACTATTTGAGAAAAACGGAAACTGCATAGTGTGCCTTACAAATATTCAACATTTAAAGAATTATGTTAATACTTTTACTTGATATTCATTTATAGTCATTAAATTTAAACTTTTTTTTTTAAGGTTTGACTATTTTTCGAAACCATATAACCAGTAGGAATGCATTATATATATATATAAAAAAAAAAAAAAAAACTTGGCACAGATTTTTCATTGACCCAAAAACATCATTACAGTAATTTAAAAGCTCATAAAGTGTTTTTTTCCCTCCCCACACAGTGTATATCTGTGTTCTCCCTGTGTGGCTGCTTATCCAGAAGGTGCAAGTTTGACCTTTAGCATGTGGTTTCTGTTCCTTTCCATCTCCTCATTCGAGCCGCAGTGAGCAAACCTTTAATCTGGCAGTCTAGAGGGGTATGGGCTCTGCAGGTTAAGATGCCGAGTAACAGCTTTTTAGGGGCAGCAGATGTTCCTGTACTGGTTTTAATTGGGCCTCATGATGGCAACCCTCACCACAGTGCCTTTGAACGGACAGATAGGGGGCACCACTGATTAAAGGAGAAACCTGTTAATTGCTCGATTGTGTGACTTCGAGCACAGCACTTATGCATATGAAGCTGTCTATGACATCACTGTATAATTGATAGCTAGTGACCTCCCAGGGAGTGTTTGGCTCAGTGCATTCAGCAGAAGCTTCTCATAGTGGCCATTAAATTACTTTTTTGTTGTTACAGCATACAAAGGACATTCTGCTAACCTGAATTTGAAAGCGTACACACATTATAAAGCCACCCTCCCGAAAATAGATGAGCTTTTGCATTACAAAAAAAATGTTACCTCTAGAGAGGTTTTAGATCAAGGTAATTACTGCACCTCGTATTGTTGCTAAAGCTGGCTTGTAACATAAGCAAATTAGAAGTCTATCCACTGGTCTTTATGGTTGACGTTTAACAGCGGGGGATTAGAAGAGTGTGCCATTATGCTGTACTGTGAATACCAACAAATCACAATAAACAAAGCCTGGCCTCATCGTGGCAACACCCAAGCCTAATTAATAGAGTTCCAAGGGAGATACATTTGCATATGCAAATTTCACAACCATGTTAGGAAGCATTAGATGCGAGCGGCTTTGATGTTGATTTATCGATGGCTCTTTACAACTAAGGTTTTGTACATAGCAGGGCTAGATCAGCCAGTGACTGGGGCTTCTACTCAGTCTCATGTAGGGGCTGGTATCCAGGGAGAAGTGTTCAAAGGGCCGCTCTTTGTTCTCAGTGTCTGAGGGAGACCAGCGTACCTCTCCACATTAATTAGAGTTTAATGGCAATCGATAGGTCTCAGGCCCTGAAGAAAAAAAATATTGATTTGTTCAAATGTCAAGATGAAACAGTTTTGCACAAAAGGTGGGTGGAAGCTGGGCTGAATATGGATCATGGGGTGCTAAGGTTAGATGGTTTTTAGAGTACATTGATTTCCACAATCCAGAGGCCTTCATTTGCCATGTAAAAACACATGTGCTAGCAGAAAACAAACTGAATTTAATGTATATGTACACTCACACAACACAAAAGTAAGGAGTCTGTTTAGTAGAAGTTGTCTCTGTGTGCAAATATTTACATACATATTTTAAATGACAGAACTGATGTCATCTGAATCAGCAGAATATTTTGTTTAATGTGATTATGTTACATTTGCATAAAAGTTTAAAAGGGAGATAGTTTTAGTGTGATATAGAAATTGGTACTAAGAATTATGAAATTTCAATGGTATTCAAAATTTTGGTATGGTTACAGCCTCATTTTAACAAAAATATCTGTTGGATTATCAAGAAATAACATTACTCGTCTAATCATGATATGCAAAATGCAATTTTTTCCAAACCGTGATAAAACATACATAACAACCATAAAACAAAGGCATGAAACTCAAACCAAGAACATAAACTTACAGGACATAACAGGAAACATTCAATACTAAACAAAGACACAGGGCAAACATGAGGGCTAAATACACAAGACAAATGACAAGACAAGGGACACCTGTGAACAATTAAACAATGACCCAATGACAACATGACACAACAGACAAGGAAACACATGGCAGGATCCCATGACTAGAACAGGTGATCACATGACAAACAAGGAACAAGAAACAACACCCACAACGTGACACCCAGACCTAGTTTAAGTGTTACTTAAGTAACAACTTTGATTTGTATCCGACAGATGTGGGAAAGTGATTTTTTTTTTTTTTTTTATAAATTGTGAATGAAAAAACACTGAGCTGACATTTCAAGCAACCAGTGTTACAACCATCCATCATCTCCCCTATACTGAATAACCTATAAATCATAAAGCTTTATCTATACATGATCATGCACAGAATACTACAAATTCTTTCACAATTTAGTTAGCCTCATGTCATTCCAAACCTATAGGCAGTTTGTTCTTTTGCGGCTAAAATGGTAGACCAATGGTATTTTCGCCAGTGGCGACAACAATATAAATGTACATGTTATGATTTAAAAAATTAGCATCAAATGCTTTTTTTACATTGGGTGTTCTGTGATAAGAAGCCTATCACATCTTTTGTTGTGCTGACATAATAAAATTAGACAAAGTTTCAGTGGAAAAAAACAAAACGTTTAAGCGCCAAAATACGCATGGGGAAAGCGAGGATCCGCTTTCCGCATCAGAAAAACATGTCAAATTAAAAATATCAGACTTTTTCAAACAGACTTTTTGAACGCCAATGCTGACAGCACACCTGCTAATAAGAAAGCAGCAGCCTGGAAAGCAGGCTCCAGTCATGTGTCAGCATGAGAGAGTAAACGACAGAGACACCGAAGATCATCTTTCCTTGTCAATAAATGAACACCCAAGTAAAAGTGCAGAAAGTATTTTACACACAATGTGGATAAACTAAAACAGGTAAACATGTCAGCTTTGTTTTCAATTCTTGTTTTCATCAATATTGATATGGATTCTAAAATGTCAAGATATTTTAGTCTATGCTGTTTTCTGTTGATGCATGAACTTCACATTATTTGTAGTGCAACTGCCATCCAATGATCACAAGCTTTGTGCTTTGTTACTTTTAACATGTCTCTTACTTTTAATAAACAACATTCAAATTCTGTAAATTTGATAACAAGATTTAAACAATAAATGTGGTTTTGTGGCTCTTTAATGTTGCATGACAGATCGCTGAAGTCCAAGCGCCATTTGAACCGACCACCTCTACCTCTTTACTATTAGTTACAGCACAAAGTAAACATGAATAAACTTTAGAAGGAATGTTTAAAGATACAGTACAACTTACCAAAATGAATCATGGCTCATGTCAATCAGTGTTTCAACCGCAGAAAGACGTCAATAAAACAGTTTGAGAACAATGTCACGTAACATCACATTCAATGTCCATAAACTCTAGAAAAATTAACTCTAGAGAGGAGCATTTTAATAAATATGCACTATATTACAAATTCATTATATTTTTACTTAACCTGCATGATTAGAAAGAATGGAAGGAGCTAAAAATAGAATTCAACACTGCCTATATGATTGCATGTCAAGAGCTGCCTCTCACCAAATTAACCTCTCAGATATTACTAATGAGGAAAAATGGACTGGATGTGTGCAAGACATATGACAAGGATGCATGGAGGAGGAGGCCAAACCACTTGCTAGGGAAGCCCTTATGGTCCATGATGCTGGCTCAGATTCTGTTTAAAGGGGGGGTGAAATGCTCATTTTCACTCAATCTCCTGTTAATCTTGAGTACCAATAGAGTAGGATTGCATCCTTCATATCTCCAAAAAGTCTTTAGTTTTATTATATTTACAAAAGAAAGATAGGCTGAACCGAGTCTTTCCGGAAAAAACGAGCGGCTGAAGGCGGGCCGTGTGGGCGGAGCTAAAGCTGTGCTAACGCGCCGAGCTAACAACACAGAGAAGCATTTGAAGCAGTTTTATTCACCGCCCGGTTCCAACGCACGACCGACCGCGAACCTTTATCATTGTGACTGCTCGATCCTTAAGCATTAGACGATCTGCAAATCCGTAGATCTGGGCTTTGTTTATAAAACAAGCATCGTCGAAATGCAGGGAACAAACAGTCTTGCACAACCTCCGTTGATGCTCTGAAAAAACAAACTCCATCCACTGGTCCCTTAACGCCGGGTTCTTTGGGAATCTGTGCAGGGTTGTCTTGCCCTGGCAACCAAAAACACACTTCTTTGGTGACATTGACTTCCCTAAAGCCGAGCATAGCGCTTTGATGGGCGTACTGCTTTCGCTCTCTCGCTCTTCTCTCGGAGAAGTGCCCTTAGGACCCATATAAGGAAATTCTGCTACATCTGACGTCACAAATGCCCATACTCGAAAAAAACTTTCCGAAACTTGTGACAAACCGGAAGGAGCATTTTTGGAACAGAAATACTTATTTTTTGAAACTTTGTCCATGTATAGCATGGGAATCCAACTCTTTACAGTGTAAAAAACTCAGTATGCATGAAATAGCATTTCACCCCCCCTTTAGAGAACAATTCTTTGTGGCTGTATATAGTTCTCAAGTTGGAAAAGATGTTCAGTTCCCACTTTATCAGGCCTCATACCCTGTGCCTTTTACTACAGAATCTAGCTAATGGCCCTCTAATTGTTCTCCATGTGTTTTTATGCCCCTCAGTCTGTGCTGAGTGTGATGAATCAGATACTTCCCTGGGAATCTAATGAAAAACAGTGAATAGCAGATGGACAGAGATGCATTAAGGGGAGCTGTGCAGGTGTGCAGACAGATCAGCAACATTACTGTTTGTTTGCTTTCCACTGCACTTCTTGCGTCCCTTGTCTCTGTATGTAGTTTGATTTCATTGCATACCTGAAATGTGATGGCTTGAGCAATGATTAGGGCCCTATGATTATGGACAGGAAACCGACGGACGGAATCATGGAAATCAGTCATAAAAATGGAATTCACTGTTTAATGAAGAATGCCACAGAATTTGGGCTAATATATCAAAATTGGTGGTAAAATTACTCAAAAACAAATTGTAATATGGACAAGTGTCTGATTTAACTGCTAAAATAAATATGAAGTCTGCATGTTCTGTGTGTCTCAGCTCACTACAGCTCTCTAAAATAAAAGTTTGGTTTGGTTTTATTACCATTGTATAGTAAAATGTATACTTCTCAAACTAATAAAATAATAATAATAATTTAGTAAAACATTATTTGTGTGGAATAACAGATTTTTTTCATTCAATTATTCAGTAAACCTGTTATGTCTTTCAAATAAATAAAAATAAAACATTTCACAGAGCCCTACATGAGCCCTGTATTTTAATGCTGCTGAATAGTGTATGCTAATTATCAGAAGCACTAATTACAGTTAAATGATTCCTGCATGATAAGATACAAAAACTTGCCTAAAATGAAGTTCATTAGCTGAAATTATATGCTTTCATTATTGAAATTGCTGATGGATTGTCTGTGGCATTTCGCATAGTTCTTCAGAGTGTTTCTGTCCTGAAACTTGGTTTGACAACATTAAGTACTGAGGATTTTATCAGCATACATGAGTGGATTTGTCATGAATATATAATAGTGATGAAATAAAGCTGTTTTAAATTCAGTTCTTGGAGTTCATGGTGTGTCTGCTAACATTTATCAGGCAGCGCCTCGAGTATGTATTAAAGAGATATCAAAGACCCGAATCTCTGTACCAGAAGACTCTGCTGTCGGTTGTGTCCATGTTTTATCAGTATATTTCTTTAATAAGATTTGGATTTAAAACTATTTCTCAGGGTGGGCTTATTTTTCAAGTCAATTTCAGTACAAGCATTCTTTATAGTCTTGGCTAAAAGAAAAGCATTTGGAGTGTTATTTCCACTGTTATTGCCCAAGAAATAATATTCATTAAGCACACATAGATCTTTTGTGGCACATTGTCACTGTATTTATTATACAGTGCTTAGTTGTCAATACCTGCCATTACGTTGCCTAGTTTTTTCAGCATGTACTCATCTTCATGTTCTCATCTCCATGTCGCTTCAAACATGCATGGCTTTCTTTCTTATGCTGAACAAAAAATAACCCAGATATTTTTAAAAATGTGTCTGTCTTTTTTCATAGTTCACAATGAAAGTCAAAGTCCCTTACTTGTTTTGTTTTTTTTTCTTTCTTTTTAAATTTTTGGGTGAACTATCCATTCAAAATTTACGCTATGTCTTAAGGAGTGTCGAACACTTTGGATCGTTTCGTTTTGTGAAAGCTTTCACACTTGTGTTTGATTTCATTTCTTAAGGTGATGATGCACAGGGCAACTTTTTGAGCAATGTTGCTGGGCAGTATTGCCGAGCGATTGTTGCCTGGGCTCTTTCCCATTGAAAATGGGAAATAAATTTCTATCTGAATACTTTAGATCGGTGGTGGGCCCTGTGTCTCATCTGGTTTCCCGTTGACTGTAACATTGCCCAGCAACATTGCTCAAAAAGTTGCCCTGTGTATCATCAGCTTTAGACTTATTTATAATGAAAAATATCATACAAATATAACAGGTCATTGTGTCACTTGAGGTGAGGTAGTCTGTTTCTCATAAACTGCACCTGTCACAAAAATGTCTAGAGACATTGTGGTGTGGCTATGCAATTAATATTTTGCACGTGTCATCACAAGCAGTTCTGTAGAAAAATGTTAATGTTGCACACAATTTTCTTTAGTAGATTTAGTAGAATTTTTTTTTTTTAATTTTTTTCATTTGAATCACACACATCACTTATATCAGCGAGAGTCAGAATATCTTTCTCATAGTTTGACTTATAATGTTGTATTTTATTGCTGTTGCCAAAGCCATTTTTTTACTTACATTTTGCTTGTCAAGTGTTTATTTTAGACATTGCATGTGTATGCAACATATAATACAAATTCAATTAATTTACTTGGTTTCATGGTTTCAAAATGTGTGACAGCATACTGGGGTGGTCTGATGCTGCTTTAGTTTTGTGTAAATGAAATGCAGCATCAGAGCAGCCTCAGCAGTTGCCATAATGGAGTATATTTTATTACACAATTATTTATAATGTGTTATTTGTAATGTTTTATCATTTAACATTTTCATTTTCATTGATTTCATGCTTCTATATTTAATATTTAAAACATTAATTTTGTACTATTAATTTTTCCTTATTTCTTCAAGTGTACATCTACCATTTATCATTTTGCATTTGTTTCAGTTACTGTATTTTATTAAAAAATACAGTAAAAACAGAAATATTTTGACATTATTACATTAAAAAAACTGTTTTCTATTTTAATATATTTTAGAATGTCATTTATTCCTGTGATCAAAGCTATATTTTCAGCATCATTAATCCAGTCTTCAGTGTCACATGATCCTTCAGAAATTATTCTAATATGCTGATTTAGTGTTCAAGAAACATTTATTATGATCATCATTTTTGTGGAAACTGTAACTTTTTCAGGATTCTTTGATGAATAGAAAGTTTAAAAGAACAGCATTGGTTTGAAATAGAAATCTTTTTTAACAGTGTAAAGCTTTTTATTGTCACTTTTGACCAATTTAATCCTAAACATTTTTTTAAATTTCTTTCAAAAAAATCGTACTGTTCCTGAACTTTTAAACGGTAGTGTAATTTCTGTGTAAATGTATGTACTGTATGAGGCACACTGTGATTGATCAGTCTGTGTAATGTACCTTTAGTGGTATATATGTGGTGTTTCATTTAAGACAAAATTAAATGTCTAATCTATTCTATCTGTAGCTTCTCCCATTAATCTGCCTGCGTACCCTTATATTTTTCAACATACTTTAGTTATTTAAGTCTCTTCCTTCCCGTTTCCTTATCCTGTATCCATTATCTGATTGTGCATCTAATGGGCGCTCTTAGTGGAGTCAAAGCACCAAATCCAATCTATCACAGTAAGGGCTAAGCACTAAGTCCTGTGTCCAGCTATTGCTTTGGTGTCTGGCATAAGTTATTAACTGAAAAATGTCGGATGCCCTCTGCTCTGCTAAATGACATGATATTAAATATTTATCAGGACTAAAATTAGATGCCCACCACTCTATCTATTAGTAACAGAGCTTGAGCTGTTCGTTTTGGTGGATTCTAAAGGAGAAAGATAGCAGAATGGAAAAGATTATTTGCTATAAACTGATGTCTGTACACTACTGTTTCAAAAGTTTGGGGTCAGAAATATTTTTGTTTGTTTTTTGAAAGAAATGAATACCCTTTTTCAGCAAGAATTCATTGATTTGATCAAAAGTGACAGTGAAAACTTGCTGCTAAAAAAATCTATTTCAAATAAATACAGTTCTTTTGAACTTTCTGTTAATCAAATAAAACAATTTAGCTCAGTTTCACAAAAATATGAAACGGCACAAAAACAATAAGAAATGTTTTTTGAGCATCAAATCAGCATATTAGAATGATTTCTGAGGATCATGTGACACTAAAGACTGACACTAAAGACAAGACTGGAAAAAAAATTGTACCGCCCCTAACTGTTGTATTGAGAATCCTATAGAAAAAAATAAAATGTCCAATATTTCAACTCACATTTGCTGCTTTAGCAAAGCAAATCTAAGTGGATGTTTTATTCCCACTGGTCTCACTGCAGTAGGAGCTGATGGTTTATGTATGTGACGTTGTGCTTTAGCGGCTGCCTCTCAGCGTCGGCTATAGCAGGGATGGCTGGTTATCTTCCATCCAACGGTTTAGTGTGCACTCAATAATTATGGTTTGTTAAATGGGGAGGGAAAGGGGCATTGCCCAAACCATAATTCAGTATTTACTCAAAAGCATTAGATAAAGCTTTATGAGCCCCATTAATTTAGATCCTCCTCTCTTTTAAACGGGGACAGATCAGTGTCTTAGGGAGAATTAGCATTTAAATGACTTGTGACCTGCAGCCTCCAGTCTACTTGCTGCAAAGACTTCTCAGCCATGAGAAATCCTGCTCTCTCCTTTGTTTGATCTGTAGCTCAGAGTTATTTTCTGTGTGTGGATGTGGGTAAATTCATCCTTTTATCTACTCAGGTATATTTTCTTGTGTTTTTCTCTTTTTTCTCAGGGGAATCTCAGGTCAGCAGGGCAGATGAAGTTGTGCTGATGTTTTTATTGCAGTCTGAGTTTAGGTTCTGTGATGCTGTTATTTTAAACCGTTTTCTACCCTAGATTTAATAAACCTACCCCAATAGAAGTAAAAATCTAAATAATCTACCTTTTTAATAAAAAATGTATTGCTTGGGGCTTCAAAAAAAGAATGAGGATATTACATTCATTTTATGTAGATGTGAAAATAAAACACCGTTATGTGGTGCCCTGGAAAATGTAGCAATTTCAATGTCTCATATGACAGCCGATGACAAATCGAGTCTATTCTTACACAAAAGAAATCCTTTTTAATCTTTCAAATCTAAGACTGAGATGGTTTAGGATGGTAACTCTGCCCTAGTCCTAATGCAATGATTTTCAATGGTTCCATAAATTCACTGACGACCTTCTGGATAAGTCTCCTATTGAATGATTAGATCTCTTGGCAGAGGTTTCAATTAGCACAGTTGGCAGCCCACGGCTTGCAAATCAATCCAGTAAGCCCAGGCAGGCTTCACTGGCTTCCTCAGTTGCCGTCTGCTTTCAAATGGCTTCTATTTTAATGTTTCTCTTCTCTTTGTTCTCTTACAGTGGGGAAGACTTCCCTGATCACACGCTTCATGTACGACAGCTTTGACAACACATATCAGGTAGGCAGCTGGCGGACCGCTTGACGTCCTTGTCATTCCGTCACTCAGAGAGCTCAAAGAATTCCTCCCCTTATTGTGCAACATCAAAGAGTCATTTCGCACAATCTTCATAAAACACAATGGGCCAAGTTCAGTCTTTCAGTTGTGAGGACAATTCTTTCAAATTGATTATAAATGTTCAACATTATTGTAATGTTGTGTGGTTATTGATTCACATAAATGCTTTGCGAAATTTTATTATTCATCTCCCTTATATTCATCTCCAATCTACTCTGAATCAGCAGCAGCAGAGATGAATAAACATGTACGGTCACTTTCATAGGAACTGATTTTATCTATACTGTTCAGTGAAACTCTTGGTGAATGGTGAGCCAGATGTAGATTCAGCGGAAGCACTCTACAGACATATAGATATACTGTTGTTGTTGAATAATGTGTTGGTGGAAAAAAGCATGCTGTTTGAAACATCAAAGTGTCGTCTATATGATGAGGTTCATATTTTTCAATTAAACCTGTGAGAAAGCGAGTATAGCGGAAAGGAATCCATCTGTGAGACTGATTTGCTTGTATATGTAAATGGGTGATTGTTTAATTACAGGAACTATTTTTATCCCCTAGGATGATTTTTAAAGTCATCATGCAATGAAAATTCGATTTATTCATGAATGTTATTTTTTTTTCTTACCTTGTAATGTTTTATGAAAATGTCATAACTCCATCATCCTGTGCAAACAACAGACTTCTCTCAATTATTGAATCCACAATTGACTGTACTTTACATTCATTTTACACCAACATTTTAAAATCCAATCAACAACCTATGGATAGAACCAAGTGTCCACCCTACATTTTGAACTTTTTCAATAATGTTACACTTTGATATACTGTACATCACAATACATAAAAAGATATATTTGTATTATTTTTCATCACGACTTTAAAATTTGAACTTCCTTGTTCTCGAGTGTGTTCTTGCTTTTACTTGCGTCTGACCTTGACGGTCTGAACAAATGAAATGAGCCAGAGAAAATTTCCACGTCAAAGTAGGTGGAGCCTCAGCACACACCTACCTATTACGTAATCGCCACAGACCGATGGTAGTTTGAAGGTGTTTACAAGTCGGAGTGAGCTTTTCCTTTTCATCAGATTTTCTGTCCAGTCAAATGCTCTCAAGAATCTAAAGGGCCCCGCCCCCAAATAGATGCTGAAGCTGCAGCTGAAACCGGTCACACAATTACTATTTTCTATATGGTGAATGGCACATAGTGCACTAAATAGGGGATAGGAAACAATTCAGACAGAGTAAATATGCTTTCCATTGGGGAGAATTATGCCTGGTTTCACGTTAGTGTCACGCGAACCGCCGCAGCGCGCACAAATTCTGCTCCAGTCCAGAAACATGATAGCACAGAGCGGATCATATGCACGAGTCGGCGTAGACCACAAAATGTATCAGACCCATTTGAATTCTACACAGAATGCTATATTTTAAAGCGAAAGGGTGGAGAAATGGTTAGACAGACTTGGCATTAGAAACAGCACTGAAGAGTAGAAGAGATAACATTACATTACACACTTTTCAAACTACACATCCTCAGCATGATTATGTTCACTGTTTTGCTTTAGTAACAGTTTCATATTAAAGGGGTCATATAATGCCATTTTTGTACAAGCTAATATGATTCTTTAGGGTCTAAATTAAAAGTTTGTAATATACTTTAATTAAAATTTCTCATTAGTATTGTAAGAAAACACTCATTTTACCTGGTCAAAAACAGCTCTGTTTTCAGCACGCCGTTTAAGTGCATGCGTCTTTAAATGATAATGAGCTTTGCTCACCCCGCCCCTCTGTTCTGTGCGTACACAGTTTTAATAACACAATAACCATAAGGCGTTGTTCATTATAAACGTGGGATTATGAATTATATTGAGAACGTCGCACATAGAAAACATGCCGTAATGTACCCTGAGTGTAAACAGCCGCATTCATCGTGAAGCGTGCAGCAAGCGATTTTTCAAAGATTAATATAAATATTAATATAAAGGTTAATAAAACGTTACACTCACTTCTTCTTCTGGAGGTGCAGCAGGAACACGAATAGTTGGTACCGATCCTTTTTTCAGGAGCAGCTTCTTAGCAAAACCAGCTTTATACTGACCCTCGTTTGTAAAATAGTCTGGTGTGTGAAATGATTCGCGCAAACATGAAAGCATTGACGTTGATCGTGGGGAATATTCCCTTCGAAAACAAACTCAGCCACTGCGTCTTCAGCTGTACGGATTTAGGAACATCAAAATGACTGCTGTGTTCGTTATTACACCCAAGAACAGAACACCACAATCGAGACGCCATTCTGCTCATAGACAGTGCTCCAGCGTATCAACAATGACGCGCGGACTATGATTGACAGCTCGCTCACGAGCGAGGGCGGGTCTGTGTTGAAACGCTGCTGTCAATCAACAATCGTGGGAGGGGCGTCCGACCGTGTGACATCACACGGTCGAACGGCTTGATTTGAGAGAGGGGAAAACATAAGAAGATAAAAAAAAAAACACTGGATGAATTTTTATCATTTTATGATGGTTGTGTACAGGCACTGCCTACACACATTTCAGTACAATCAACTTGTAAAAGTCCATGTACCATTATATGACCCCTTTAAGTTCTAAATGGGAAATCTACTGTGGCTGACTGTGGCTGTCATAAGCTGCTAAATGCCAAATTTCCCAAACTTAAGATATAAGCAAAACGCGGCCATTTTTAAAAAGGGGAGGAGCTACTCCATATGTCCCACCCTGTCTTCCTGTTTCAGTGAAAATTACGCCAACACATTGAATAACGCTGTGTGTTTCAAGTCAATTCAGTAGGTCCTTAATAGACATCTTGGATGCCATTTCTGCTTTGTGATGCGATTACTCGGATCATTGTTGCATGAATTAATTTAGTATTATTGTGTACAGTTTTCAGTGTTTCATAACAAAGAATCACTGTTCCTAATAATGCTGTCATTACCGTCACACCAAGGATTTTAGAGGACAATTGACTTTTCTCCAAGTCGTCAAGAGTATTTCAAGTAGTCCAAAGTGCCCTTCATTGAAAAATCACCCATGAGTCTATGGCATTCTGTCACAGTACTGTTCTGTCCAAATGTCTAAGACATCTGTATTAACATGGAATGTTTCCATTCCACTTATCTGCATGGTTTATAACCCATAAAACCTGAAGGACGTTGAAATGATGTGAAAGTGTTGTGTTTTTTCAGGCTGAAATGCTCTGTTGGCTTGTGTCTATTTAGATGTCTTTGTGTTTGAGCTGAGTCGCAGCTTTAGTGCACTACAGGTTCTACCTGTCACAATACTTCAACCGTCTGAGACATATGCATGATGAAAGCTCTCTGAAGTCTCTCTGGCCTTGATATAGCCTTTCTCTCTCTCTTATATCCTCTCCATTCTGTTGCACCACCAATTGTGGGCTCTGCATTTAAAGTTTAGTAGGACATAGAGTATTTTTTTTTTTACATTTCTATGCCAAAAGAAAACCTCTTCAGCAAACAAATATGGATTAATATTTGTTATTTATCCAATCTATTGTTAATGTTTTGTTATACATATGTGCTGTGTAAACAATTAAATAATTGACCCTTACAGTTTTCATCCACACTGACACTGTACCAATAGCTTAATATTGAAAGAAACACTGAATTTGGAGTTAAGCTCTAACCAGCCCCCTGATTTTCACTCTCACAATGTGTGTAACGATAATACGATGTTAGTGTCATACACCAAACTAAGCATGCTGCGCTGCTAGTGTCAAACTGTAATACGATTACATGAGTGCTTTGTGAACAGACTGTGTTGTGCTTTCTGACGAGATGATAGATTCTGGAATCTCAAATCCAGAGCGCTGTTTCACACCATGTGTTTGTTCTTACTAAACTGATTTGTGTTTACCCATTGTAAACAGATGTTTCTGTATAGACCTATTGTAAAGAGATATTATATCTGAGTTAATGACCTGATGCATTTTTTTTTTGTCAGAATCTATTCATTTGTTCAAATATAAATTAAGATAATAATGTAACAAAAAATTATGTAATAAACTGTAATTATTCACTACCTCGAATACACATCTTTTATGATAAGGATGAAGTCTTTTAAATTGTCAGATAATTTGATCTTTATAGAGCAACGCAAGTATAGTTCAAGCTGTAACATGTAATGTGGTGCAACTCCACAAAAGATTTTATACATTTATAATGTACAAAAAAATATTTTCTACCTTGAACAATAACTTTTTTGAAAATAATGATTAAGGAGTGCACGCTCACATTTTTGCTTGGTTACACCACATGACAGTTTAACTTTTACTTCTACACGGATCAATGTTTTTCCAAAACCAAATAAACACAACATTAATACAAAAGCCAATATACAGTAGTGTTGGAGGTTTCATGCCTATATATGCTTGGCCAATCTTCACTGATTTTACATTCCATCAGTATGAGCAGAGTGTGAAGGTTGAATTAGCAGAGCAATAGCACAGCTGTACATAAAATATTGCAATCCACACAACATAATGGGAGACATATAAGAGCTATAAAACAGCTGCCCAACTCACTGCTGAATTAAATGCGCACCTTGACTCTCCTGTTTCCACCAAAACTGTTGAGCTTCACAGTTCACAGTCCACAGTCAATATTCATGGTTGGGCTGCTATAGCCAAACCTTTGGTCTCTCGTGCCAATGCCAAATGTCGGTTTCATTGGTGCCAACAGTGTAAATCTTGGGCTGTGGACAATTTGAAACATGTATTGTTCTCTGAGTCCACCTTCACTGTCTTTCCCACATCCGTGGGAGTTACGATGTGGAGAAGCCCCAAAGAGTATTAACACCCGGACTGTTGCTTGCCCAGAGTGAAGCACAGGGGTGAATCAGTGATGTTTTGGGCTTCAGTATCATGGCATTCCCTACTGTGCTTGAAGGGCGCATCACTGCAAAGGACTACCAAACCATTCTGGAAGACCATGTACACCTAATGGTTCAATCATTGTACCCTGAAGGGAGTGCCATGTATCTGCATGATAATGCACAAATGCACACACTGATGAACATGAAAGTTGAGTTGAACATCTCCCATGGCCTGCACAGTCACCAGATCTAAATATGCTGTAGCCACTTTGGGGCAAGTCAGAAAATATTTTCCTCCACCAGCATCACATAGTGACCATAGTGACCACTGTTCTGGAAGATAAATATAGCTCAAAGCCCCACTATATTATATAAATCTAAATTATATTATATAAAGTCAAAAGTTTGGGGAAAGTAGGTTTTTTTAAGAAGTACTTTTATTCAGCAAGTATGCATTAAGTTGATCAAAAGTGACAGTAAAGGAATTTATAATGCTACAAAAGATTGCTATTTCAAATAAATGCTGTTCTTTTGAACTTTCTATTCATCAAAAAATCCTGGAAAAAATATCAGTTTCCACAAAAGTAACAGCACAACTGTATTCAACATGTAATATAATGAATATAATAAATGTTCCTTAAGCAGCAAAATCAGCATATTAGAATGATTTCGGAAGGACCATGTGGCACTGAAGACTGGAGTAACGACTGCTGAAAATTCAGCTTTGCATCACATTAATAAATTACGCATAAAAACACAAAATACATTACAATACATTAATATACATAAAAATACATACAAAACATAAATACATTACAATAGAAAACAATTATATCAAATTATAATAATATTTCACAATATTACTTTTTTCTGTATTGGTGATCACATAAATGCAGTCTTTGTGAGCATATAAGACTGCTTTCAATAACATTAAAAAATCTAACAGACCCCATACTTTTCTGTAGGTCATGCTATGTATTTTGAATAGCCTTCTTAGAAAATAAACCTTTTACTTTTAGTTGTTTCATCACATTAAACTGGGATAGGAGAAAATTCTTTACAATTGAGAAATGTCACACATCAACTTGAACTATTTTCATTGTCAAATCTATTCCTCAAACGCAGGAGGGATCACAGGCATTCAGTGAAGCTGAGATTCCAGAATCTTGTTTCAGACCAATGACTGTGGCCATGCTGTCATATTCATTGTTTAAGGAGGTTCATTGATGACAATTGAATCTGACTGAAACCAAACAGTTCCTTTTGTCATCTGCATATGAATAAAATATATTGCCTCATCAGTGTCACCTTTGAGAAGTAAAAGGCATCTTAATGAGCTGTTACTCTCTACGGTTACACCGGAGAGAGGAAGGGATACTAGCTCTTTTCTAATTTGCATATTCTTGAATAAGTTCAAATCAAGCTGATCCTCAACATTGAGACTGACCTTAAGATGTCTGGCAGTGGGCTTTCATGATAACATATGCCAGAAGAGCAGAGAGCATCACCCCCGACTCCTATCATCTGTCAGTCTTCTTCTCTATGCAAAATGAGAGAGACACATCTGCATATTTATGCCTTTCCACCTGATGTGGATTCATCGCTGTCTGAGTCGTTGTTAAATCAGCATTTGGAGAGAAATGTGAGCAGAAAATTACCATTTAGAACAAAAGCTCCTGTTTTTCCCTTTAGACCTCAGCTACCAGATACTCTATTTGGAAAATAAAAGTCATTCTTCCGAAATTGTTGCTTGCAATTTATGTTGATGATATATAAAACCATCAAAGAATCATAACAAAATAGCCCAGAGGAAAATTGCTTTGCTCAGAGGTTGCTCTGTCGTATATCAGTTATGTGTTCTCAGTTATATTCATGTATCCGCTCTTCTCCTAGAATTTCTTATAAAGAAATTAAACAATTGTTGGGTTATTCATTTAGCCAGGTTCCCTCCTATTCCCAAGTCCTGTCTCCTCTGCTGGTCCCAACCAGCTCCAAGTCTCTTGCGTCTCCGCTGGCCCCACCAGATCCAAGAGTTTCCAGCGTCTCCTCTGGCCCCACCAGATCCAAGAGTTTCCAGCGTCTCCGCTGGCCCCACCAGATCCAAGAGTTTCCTGCGTCTCCACTGGCCCCACCAGATCCAAGAGTTTCCTGCGTCTCCGCTGGCCCCACCAGATCCAAGAGTTTCCTGCGTCTCCCCTGGCCCCACCAGATCCAAGAGTTTCCAGCCTCTCCGCTGGCCCCACCAGATCCAAGAGTTTCCTGCGTCTCCACTGGCCCCACCAGATCCAAGAGTTTCCAGCGTCTCCGCTGGCCCCACCAGATCCAAGAGTTTCCTGCGTCTCCCCTGGCCCCACCAGATCCAAGAGTTTCCAGCATCTCCGCTGGCCCCACCAGATCCAAGAGTTTCCTGCATCTCCGCTGGCCCCACCAGATCCAAGAGTTTCCTGCGTCTCCGCTGGCCCCACCAGATCCAAGAGTTTCCTGCGTCTCCGCTGGCCCCACCAGATCCAAGAGTTTCCTGCGTCTCCCCTGGCCCCACCAGATCCAAGAGTTTCCTGCGTCTCCACTGGCCCCACCAGATCCAAGAGTTTCCAGCATCTCCGCTGGCCCCACCAGATCCAAGAGTTTCCTGCATCTCCGCTGGCCCCACCAGATCCAAGAGTTTCCTGCGTCTCCGCTGGCCCCACCAGATCCAAGAGTTTCCTGCGTCTCCGCTGGCCCCACCAGATCCAAGAGTTTCCAGCGTCTCCGCTGGCCCCACCAGATCCAAGAGTTTCCAGCGTCTCCGCTGGCCCCACCAGATCCAAGAGTTTCCTGCGTCTCCACTGGCCCCACCAGATCCAAGAGTTTCCGGCGTCTCCACTGGCCCCACCAGATCCAAGAGTTTCCTGCGTCTCCGCTGGGCCCACCAGATCCAAGAGTTTCCTGCGTCTCCGCTGGCCCCACCAGATCCAAGAGTTTCCTGCGTCTCCGCTGGCCCCACCAGATCCAAGAGTTTCCTGCGTCTCTGCTGGCCCCACCAGATCCAAGAGTTTCCAGCGTCTCCGCTGGCCCCACCAGATCCAAGAGTTTCCAGCGTCTCCGCTGGCCCCACCAGATCCAAGAGTTTCCTGCGTCTCCACTGGCCCCACCAGATCCAAGAGTTTCCGGCGTCTCCACTGGCCCCACCAGATCCAAGAGTTTCCTGCGTCTCCGCTGGGCCCACCAGATCCAAGAGTTTCCTGCGTCTCCGCTGGCCCCACCAGATCCAAGAGTTTCCTGCGTCTCCGCTGGCCCCACCAGATCCAAGAGTTTCCTGCGTCTCCGCTGGCCCCACCAGATCCAAGAGTTTCCTGCATCTCCGCTGGCCCCACCAGATCCAAGAGTTTCCTGCGTCTCCGCTGGCCCCACCAGATCCAAGAGTTTCCTGCGTCTCCGCTGGCCCCACCAGATCCAAGAGTTTCCAGCGTCTCCGCTGGCCCCACCAGATCCAAGAGTTTCCAGCGTCTCCGCTGGCCCCACCAGATCCAAGAGTTTCCTGCGTCTCCACTGGCCCCACCAGATCCAAGAGTTTCCGGTGTCTCCACTGGCCCCACCAGATCCAAGAGTTTCCTGCGTCTCCGCTGGGCCCACCAGATCCAAAAGTTTCCTGCGTCTCAGATGGGCCCGCCCAGAGATTCCTGCATCTCAGATGGTCCCACCCAGCGTCCCACTCCCCCACCTCCACTGGCTCGCGTTAACTCCTCAGCTCCTCCTTCAGTGGCACCATACAATGGTTTGGATCTGCCTTGGGCCTCTCAGTCCCCAGCTCCGCCTTGGTGTGATGATCCCCCAGCTCGGGCTCTGGCCTCAGAGCCCCGGACTCCATCTCCGCCCTCCGACCCATCGGTTCCACCTTGGCTCCATGCATCCTCATCTCCATCGTGGACCATCATCCTACTGGCTCTGCCGGGCTCCCTCGTCCCTCTGGCTCTGCCTTGGTTTGATGTCCCCCTAGTCTCGCCATGCGATTCCAGGCCCCTGGCTACACCTCAGTCCTCAATCCCTTCAGCTCAGCCGTGTGCATTCGTCCTGGCTGGGCTTTGGATCCTCCTCCTGTCTCCGCCCTGGCTCCTCCCACCTTCTTCTCCCCCATGGTTTCTCCTGCCGTCATCTCCTCCTGTTACTCTTTGCAAAACCCCTTGTCCTCCTCCAAAGCCCCCTCCTTCCCTCCACTGTTGGATATTCAGTTACGTTGCCAGGACGCGCCTTCCGGGAGGGGGAGACTACTGTTACGTTTATGTTCTGTTTTGGCTTAGTTTTGTGCTGCTAGTTCCTGTTTTTTATAACCTTATAGTTTTTTACACAGCGGGGTTAGTTGTAGCACAGTGTTACAACTAAGCCGCCAAGTGTGTAACGATAATGAAATGAAAACAGGGGACCCACACAAATTTTGGTTTGAGTATTTATTTATATATTTATTCTGCCACATTTAACTTTGTTGGACTTTCACAAACAATGATGGAATTTAAATTTAAAAAAGTATGATTTTTTTCACATTTGTTTACTATGCATTGATCACTTGTTTATTTATTAAGAATGTTTTTCATGCAATAAACCCTTTAAAATTGGATCTTAAGCTCGTTTTTATTATTATTACTGTTATTATTATTAATAATAATAATTTTGCATGCAGCTGCCACACACAAATATAATTCAATTTCAATTACAATATTTGATGATTTTATTTATTTATTTATTGCAAAACTGTAGCCCTTTCCTATATCTCTATCCATGATATTGATCCATAATAGGATGATTGGATGAGGGATGGATGTATGTATGTATGTATATCTATCTATACAGTTGCACAAACAATATAAAACTATACAGATAAAATAGTACTGAAGTATGTGTGTTACACACAAGTGTTACAACTAACCCCTCTGTCTGTTACAATTAACCCCGCATATGGGGTAAGCTGTAACATTTGCACTTCTGTCACTTTCAGTGCAACTGTACGAAAATGCTAGGTCCTAGAAAAAAAACTTTAAGTGTTCATTTGTAGCAGAGATGTGTATGTTGTTTGTGTAAAAAAAAAGATTAATCTAACTTAATTATTTTCTTAATAATTGAGCCAAAACCAAAATGTGTTAGGTTGTGCCCAACAAAATGTAAACAACTCAACAAAACCATATTTTCGGCCATCTCCTTACGTTCCACCTGCCAACTTTTGGTAAATATGACTTTGCTTGGTCATGAGTAAAATTCCAGAAACATTTTATTGTAGAACTCATTGCTGCAGATGGGGGAAAAGTCTATTTTTTGCCCCTTTAAAACTAATAGCTGTTGAAATTATTATATATATATATATTGAGAGAGAGAGAGAGAGAGAGAGAGAGAGAGAGAGAGAGAGAGAGAGAGAGAGAGAGAGAGAGAGAGAGAGAGAGAGAGAGAGAGAGAGAGAGAGAGAGAGAGAGAGAGAGAGAGAGAGAGAGAGAGAGAGAGAGAGAGAGAGAGAGAGAGAGAGAGAGAGAGGAGAAGCACAGCAGGAGGTTTCAGTTCTTTTTTCTTTAGTAGGGCCTGTGAGACTTTTCATCAGAAAGGGCTGAACAGTCAGCTGTATTAAACACACACTACATGTTTCACTGGGGCTTTAAGTCATCCAGAAAATTCCAGAATGACACATTCTGCCCTGGTTCTAGCATAGTTTTTCTTTCCAACTTTATCTTATAATTGATTTGAGTACAAAAAAAAAAGTGTGGGCAAGAAACAGAGCAACAAATTTAGAAGAGAATTAAGCAAATGAAAAGGAAGAGCATTGACTGCCTGTCAAAAATTAGCTTGACTTGCTGAGTTTGTAGTTGTTTTGCTATGATGGCGGTTTGTGTAACGTGGAGTGTTTCAGAAACAAGGAAGAGGAGGATCCAAGTGCATTATGGCAGTTTATTAACTAAATAACAAAAACGTCCAGGCAACAGGGGACAGGCAAAAACCAGAAACATCCACTAAGGACAACACCAGACAAAGAACATGAGAAACACTTGGGTATCTACACACTCAAGATTGGCGAACAAGACACACCTGGGAACAATCATGAACTAATCAACAAGAAAAGCTACAAAAGGACTACAAAACATGGCACAGAACAGGAAATAACAAAAGTCCACACATCATGACAGAGGTGTGGATTCCAGACACTCCAAATAAAAAATAAAAAAAAAAGTCCAGGAGGGTGGTGGAGCAGAGGTGGAATGGGAAAGGGATGGAGGGCCGGATCCATGGAGAGGAAGTGGGCCTGGAGACTGCGGCAGGACGGGACGAGACTCTGGTGTGGCGGGTACAGTGTGACTGTCATGTTCCTCCTCCACGACACCCACAGTAAAAGCAGAGCCGCTTACCCGAAGGGCATAATCCAGGAACTCACTCAGTGACACTCGAGGACCATCATGGATGAGTTTGGGTTGTAACTGGTTGAATCCATAGCAAAAGAAATCAAAGCCAAGTCCAGGAGGTCAGTATGTTTGCAATGTTCAAAAAGTCTTGGATGTGGTCCTCGAGTGAGTGAGTCCCTTGGCGTAGTCGGACCAGGGTGACTGCTGGATTCATCTGTGGTCAGGTGGTCTGGTGTTCTGTAACGTGGAGTGTTTCAGAAACAAGGAAGAGGAGGATCCAAGTGCAGTATGGCAGTTTATGACACAAAAACATCCAGGGGACAGGCAAAAACCAGAGTAAATCCAAACACAGGGTAAAACAAAACATCCACTAAGGACAACACCAGACAAAGAACATGAGAAACACTTGGGTATAAATACACTCAAGGGGAGATTGGTGAACAAGACACACCTGGGAACAATCATGAACTAATAAACAAGAAAAACTACAAATGACTACAAAACATGGCACAGAACAGGAAATAACATTAAAGTCCACACAAGACAAGGGGAACATGCATTGGCTGCATATGTGAGATTTGGACATGCTACTAGGGTCCATTGAGAGAACTCTGCTGTCCTGCCTGACTGAGTTGCCACTCAACACGGTGCACTGGAGTGTGACTGTTTTCTGCTCAGCACAACCAGGGAGCAGACAAGACACAGAATCTTCATTTCAAAATCTAGTGAGCTGCTTCTGTAGACAGCATCATAGGCACACTCTTGACATGAAGGCTATTCCAAAAATTAAGCACCTCCTAATATACCTTTTGTTTTTTGTCCAAATTCTAAGGTGGCATTAAATATATCTTCTAAAAATAATGCAGTCCTATCATGCATTGCGATTGGCTTGTTTCAAATAACAATTAGAGACTATTTTAGCCAAAATTTGTGTGTTATCTATATTTGTTTTTAGTTCTTCTCATGTCACTTTCATGTGAGAGGAGCTATCATTATGACAAATGGAGTTCCAGCTTATGTGTCACATTCCAAATCTGCCATTGAGATTCCATTTCAGTTAGAATGCTTAGTAACCAGCTGTCGAGGCAGTTGCCGACGAGGCAGCACACTAGGGCTGAGTTTAACTCCACTTTTAAGACGCAAATTTCACTAAGTACTTCCTCTTGGGGTAATCCCCACCACCATTTTTAAGTGCGTTAAACTTCGTCAAGTGGACAAGGGAAGTTTATTTGGACAGACCCTCGACCCCTCGATTTGGACAGAGAGAGCGAGTCTACTCAACATGTACATTTCAGGCAGATCCACAGACCACAATGCATGCACAATACATTTTTTTTTTTACTTAAATGCAGCCTAGGTTTTGGAACAGAGTGAGAGAATTAAATGACAAAATGCTTTGTTAATGTTTATTCACCCAAGTATTAAAGCATATTGAAGCACAAAGCAGTTTCTCCTAATGGATTTATTTTAGCAGCACCATAATTTGTCATAACTTCATTCCCAACAAAAACAAATCTATTTGTCTATTTATTTATTTATTTATTTATTTATTTATTTATTTTTTGTTAGGTAAAATACAGTTTATTCAAATTAAACTCTGCTGTTAAGGTTTCTCTTTAGCTGCACATTGTCATATAAAGTTAGCCATTTCAGTCTCGCAAACCTTACAAATTACAAATAATACTGTATCAGTTCTCAGACTGAAATGGATTTAACTGAAAGTTATTATTTTTGAGTGAGTCAAATGTACTTTCAAACATCCCTTTAACTGAATTAGTGAGTCATTAAGCTAATTCAAACTGATAAATTTCTTTTTGTCAGATTCATTCAAAAGAATAAATTCAGTTCAGTCATTCTTTAGTGAATTGGACTACACAGATTACACTGTTTGCATGCTATTATTGACAAATTCAATAACTTAATGAAAAAATGATCGCTTTTCAATAGCAGTGCAGGAAATCCTACAAAAAATTTAATAATTTGCCAAATACTAAATTCAGACACTTTTGCTAGTGATTAAAGCACCATATGTAACATTCTATTGCTTTTCAATTCATTGTAACTGTGCGAAACAACCACGCAGGGCATTGTGGAACTGACAGCAGATTGGAGAAAGTGTTGAGAGCAGTCAAGAGCATCTAAAAGTTGAGAAATGCAAATGTCTGGTAGAAACATTGTGTGGCAGCCAGTCGTTGTGAGGTGCGGATGCGTCTGTCATGAGCATTTCAAAATATGCCAATAGTGCTGGAGTTTCTGTTGATTTAGTGTGCAAATCATATTGTTTACATATTAATATATTTCAATCAGATTTCAAATGCAGGTTAAATGCTTTATCTTTGTGTCTAGACTGTTAACAAAAGTGTATTAAATGTACTCTTTATCTTTACTTTGGACATTCGTCGAAAAAAGCTAGCCTCTTTCCAAATGTATGTGTATAAAGGTTGATTCCCTTTCGAGGGAACAACACAGTGTCAATTTTTGTGCCTTTGTCCTTGTCTATTTATTGTTTGTTTGTCCCGTAGGAACAAAATAATAATATTATCATGGCGACAAAGCAGTTTAAGTACTCTGTTCCCCCTTGCTCTTGTTGTCTTACTGGTCGGTATACACGTGATATTTATGTTATATGCTTGTGCTACGTATCTGATTGCATTTTGAGGAAAGTGGTCAGGCTCATTTCCCTCGTGGGAATGCCAATGCGGTGCAGCGGCTCAGATCATAGGGGTCGCAAATGGAGCTCGCAGAGGAGCTTGAGACTGGCCTGCCCCTTTCTCTGCGGGCTCTAGCACATTCACTCGAGATCCGGAAGCACACTCCATGGCTTCTTCCGCCCCGAGTGAGGGCCCGATGTTGCCGTTATATAGCTCTGAGTAGGTCTCTCCCTGCATAAGAGGAGCTAGTGGAGGTTGTGACTCGTGCTATGGCCAAGTTGAACATAGATTGGCTGTTCAAGAAGCAGAAAGTTCCAAGACAAGCAAGCTAGACAAACGTTTCCTTAGTAAATCACAGCCTTTGCGTCAGGGCCTGCTATTCTTTCCGAAACTAAACACTGAGGAATTGAGGTCCTGGAATATGCCGTTTTCCACTAAGCGTATGTGGCAGCGTGTTAGGCTGGGACGTATGGCCATCTTGTAGGCATACCAGGCTGACCTGCTAAGAGACCTGGCAATGGTGAGGGGGCAGGGCCTGACACTGTGAAAGAGTTATGTCTGGCCACAGATTTGTCTCTCCATATCACCAAGGAGACAGCCCGCACCATCGACTGCTCCATGACGGATCTGACGACTGTTATACTCCCGAGAAAGGCTTTGGGAAAGAGGTTCTTCTGATGCCAGTTTGTTCAGGCCTTTGAGGGGAGACCCCTCCGAGGGGAAGTGGTCTACACCATCACAAAGTGTGCCCACCTCTCTGTGGTGCCCTCAGAAAATCGGTCTACTACCCCTGGCACCCTCGGGAGCAGCGGTTCCAGTGAGACCATTGCTCAGTGTCTAAACCTAAACCCATTATGGCACTGGGAGGCTTGCCCCCTCCGAGGAGGGTAACAGAAAAGAGCGCTCAGTTGTTCCCTGCCGGTCATCCATTTCAGGGCACCAACACACTACTCAGAGAGCACTAGAGGTCAGTCTCAAGGGGCTGATTCCCTTAGTAGAATTTTTGTCAGCATGGAAGCTTCTGTCAAATGTTTCTCAATGGGTTTAGATAGGGATTATAGAGATAGGGAACAGAATTTGATTATTGTCCACCTCGATTCAAGGATCCAGTACTATGCTACTGGAGTTGATTTGGAAGGAGTTTGGGCAGGTGGAAGTGGACTTCTGGAAATGGCATCCTCTGTCTGCTCTGGTTCTCCACTAGGGCTGGATGCCTTGCGTCTGTATGCATTTCCCCCGATTTCTCTGGTCCTGGGAGTTCTAGAGAGGATTCACCAGGATGGGGTTCGTCTGCTGCTAGTAAACCCGTTCTGGCCGGCCTGAGTTTGTTTCTCGGATGTTCTGTCTCTCCTGGATGGCTCCCCTTGGGAGATTCCATTTAGGAGGGACCTTCTGTCGCAAGCATCCCCGGCTAGAGAAGTGGAACTGTGGATCTGGCCCCTGAGGGGGACCAACTCGTGAACTCTAGAATCCTAAACTCTAGAGCTCCCTCCACAAGGAAACGTTATGCCCTGAAGGGGAGAGTCTTCACTTAGTTGGCTCTGTGCTGGAGTTCCTTCACAATATTTTTTCTTTCTTTCTTTTCTATCCCCATCCACGCTTAAGGTCTAATTGGTGCCATGGCTGCTTACTATGCACCGTACTATGGTTCTTTGTGGAGACACCATCTTGTAACTCGTTTCTTTTGTGGCACTCTGAGGTTAAGGCCTGCTACGCATGTGAGAGTCCTATATATGTGTACTATTATTCACATATATTTTTATGTATTTTAGATTTATTACAAAAATGTGTTATAATGAGAGAATAGAGCTGCATTTTCTAAGTTCTGGGTGGCAGTTTAGAGCTTGAGTTGCCATGACAACCATGGCGCGTCTTCATCTGACAACACAGAGGACCGCTTGACTAACAGCAAACTCTTGTCTCTCTCACTCTTATTGAAAAAGACGCATTCTCATATGTTGAGTTGGCCTCCAGGGCGAGGTCTGCAACACGTATAAAATGCATTCTGAGATTTACATTATGGTTGACTTCAGTTGATTTTGCTGTTGCAGGCAAGATTTATTCAGTAGCATCTGTTTTTTCTGCATTGAAGTTGTCTTCAGTAAATAGATAAACAAGCCCAGATGCTTCTGAATAAATCTTACCTGACATTCTATGATGACCTGGATCACTAAAAACCATCACAGACATCTTGTCTGTGTTGCCAAGAAAATGATTAGTGTAGCCTTGAGAGTCCTGTCACATGTTAAAGGAAATAAATGTAGCTGTATAATGTAAACACGTTAAAGCCTTCCTGATATTGACCAGATGTCATAGCATTAGCCCACGCGATCGCTTAACATGTCTCAGATTATTCACCAAGCCGATTGAATGACGTCATACTGTACCTTCATGTCCCGCATTGAGCTGTTACATTCCAATCAATATGCCTTAATGAAATGCTGTGGAACACTGCATGTCATTTGTCTTCAGGGTACAGTGGTATCGATGCCAAATGGAAAACTCGCCAAGGTCTAAAACAATGGATAAGTACCAGCTTAATCATAGGACAGGATTTGATTCTGTTGAATTTGACAAATGTTCATCTATACAGGTCAGCATTCCATTCTTCGTAATATGATTTGGATTGTGTGACTGTACAATCACAGACAGGCACTTTGTAAGCAGCGAAGCTCCCAGCATGCTTTGAGTCTGCTCACCTGGGGCATGTTGCATTCTTAAAATGTATGCTTTGATTAAATGCAAATAGAAAGATAAACAGATAAACAGGATCCGGCCTGACATTCACTCAAGGTGGTGCTTTGTGAAGCAGATTAGTGTGGCTAATTTCTCTTCTGGTGGAGTTTCAATTGGCGGTCGATTCTAATCAAACTCGTGCCATCCTCCCTTGGGGCACCACTACTGGTGCACTGTGTCTAAAGGGCATGTTCTGTCTGCTGTGCGAGATCGGCTTTGATGCTTGCTTTTTTGATAGTGTTTTTACATTCATATGTTCATTATAGTCTAATATTCTCAATGGGCATAATTTAGGTCACAGACTGTATGTCAGTATTGTCTGAACAGTGTATCGGAAGCATAAATGAAGACTCGTAATTAGCTGCGTCCTCATTTGGTACCTAAAGCAACAACTTTTGTTTGTGTGTCTGTCACAGTTTTATTTGCCAGTTCCACTTTATTTATAGGGATTTTAGTAGCTACAGGAATTAAATTTTTTCTTTTCTTATCAGAACACCTTTTTTCTTGAGGCTTTTGGGAAGCTGTGTTGGAAGCCACGCTCTGTGTTTTAAAACTGATGTGTGTGAAGCTTAATAATTAAAATGTTTATGAATAATTCATTCTGGATCTCTTTGTGCGAGCACTCCTCTAGCTGTGCAAGTTTCTATATTTAACATCGGCGTCACTTTTCCTCTCTCTTTCTCGCCTTCTTTCCTTGAAAAGCTCAACACCTTTGGGTTTTCATCTTGACACTGTTTAACACAGGAGGTTTCTTTTTATTTTTGTCACAGAAACCCCTTTTTATATATATCCTTTAAAGTCTGCACTAAGCACAAACCAGAATTTTGTTCTTATAGAAATGAATATAGTTCCATAGTTTCAACACAGAAGAAGATATTCTTTTATTTTGTCACACAGAAGGAAGAAAGTCAGGTTTGGAAAGACATTAGCGGCCCTATCTTGCACCCAGCGCAATTGAATTGTACACCGACACATGTATCATTCCTATTTTGCACCTTTATTTTGGACTTTCTCTCCACAGACGCACGCCGGTAAACTAGGGAATGAACATGCACTCCCGGGGGCGGTGCAGCGAAAAGAGGAGGCGTGTTCCGGCGCAAACGTTCCCTGATGCTATTTTGCAGGTTTAGAAAACAATTCCACCACTGACCAGGAAAAACCTAGTCTAAAGTCAGTGGTGCGTTGCGCATGTTATTCATATGCTATTGTAAGGGCGCATGCTTGGCCATAATCAATGTAGCGTGTGCACAACAATCTACACAGAAGCAGCAGTTTTCATTTTTGCAAATCATACATTATTACAAGGAAAAATATTAACACACGAGGGAAATCATTGTTGTGTCCATGAAGATGTGAAAAAATAGGCATAAATCTAGCTTACACATTTACCCAAATTTTTATACGCCTGTTTAACCAAAGCTAATTTGGGTGGGTTTCTCCCATCCCCATACAATGTCACTTCTCTGTCTTTTACGGCCCTGACGAGAACGTCGGTCTCCTCGGATGTGAACCGCTCCTGGCGTGCGCCTGACAAATCCACCGTTATAATAGCAATCCGCCATGGAACAAGCGCGCCTGCTCTTAAAGGGAATGTGAGATGTCGCTCTGATTGGTTTATTTCACGTTACGCCCAAACCACACCTATGAATAATGAAGCTACTTCAGACCAACCCATTTTAGATTGCGTCGGGCGCAAGAGTCATTTATCCCGCCGGTATAATAGCAACAGCGCCCGAGATCCGCCCACAAAGTTACTTGCGTTTCGCGCTTGATACTTGCGTTTCAAATCATTAAGGTCTTAATGGTAATAATAAAGAGTGCATATAATAAGAGTAAGTGAGTTCTCAGTTCATTTATTGGGGTACGAGTGAGTAAAGATGACTTGCAGTTTAGTAAGTATATCTAATGTTTATTCAGTAATCACTCTGACATATGCAATAAATGATTAATTACTTAGAGTATGATTCAGACCGATAAACTGTGAATTTGTAACTCTTTACCTAAAAGAACCAGCTCATAAAAGTCATTGGAAAATGAATCAGACTCTAATGAAGAGCAACAGCAAGTACAGTTGTTTTTTATTTTATTTTGCAGCACTTTTCATCACTTATTACTGTCACATTCTGTCTGTTTAGTTTAATTTTCATGTACTTTTAGTTTGTTTCTCTTCAGTTACCTGTTCCCTCTGTTCCATTCCCTTTCGCTCTTCATTTGTTTACATTGTTATTGAATAATTAGTTGTCACCTGTTCATTATTGAATTCATTCATCCTGTCTATTTAAGTCCTTCAGTTCATTCAGTTCTTGGTTGTGCTTAGCACGCTGTTGCGTTGTGTTTGAACCCTTTTGGGTCTCTGTTTGTCTTTATTAAATAAACCTCGCTGCTATTTGGAACTACCCTGCCTATCTTCAACATCTTTGGAAGTAAAGCATTACAATTACATTTGATTCGGACTGAAAGCTCACAATTTGAGTAAAATAGGTGAGGGAGGAGCAGGTTTGCACAAAACACAACAAAGAAACAGAGTAACAGTCCACTGACAATCCACCTTTTAGTCTCACACATGGTCAGATAAACATGCACAAACAAATGAATTTGTGTTTTGTATGAAACCTTGTCAATTATTGGTCCAGCTGATATGAATGAGCCTTAGTCAGCCATATCGGCCATATCATAAAAAATGGTGTTATGATGCAAAACTGCTGCTTTCTGTAGGTGAATTAAAATATGCACAGCTGAGTGATTGGTTTCATGCTATCCATCATGTTTGCCTTTAGGGGCTTGTTGCATTGTGGGCATATGAATGTCCTTTGGAAACTGAAATATAATAAAAATAACAACTCAGCCAAGCAAATCAGGAGTAACAGGTTTCATTGGTTTTATAATTATTAATATCATCAAGTAAATTAATAACTGGAATTAATTAATCAGTTAATAATTAATAACAAATTATTGGACTACTGTACAGTATATCCAACCTTACCCAGATATAAACACTCACGTTAGCATATCTCAACTGCTTGATTGTTTATCATAGAAAAATTATAGGTTACTTGTTGAAATCACCTTCACCAAGATATTAATATACAATAAACATCAACATCATGGTTTTCTGTAAAGCTGCATTGAAAATTTGTGTTGTGAAAAGTGCTATACAACTAAATTTGACTTGACTAATAAATTATATCTAATCTATAATCAATTTAAACTGAATCTTTGAAAGTGTGCCAGAGACAGGTCATTACATAAGCTTCTTTCTAAAGGCTGACTATCTTTCCGATCTGCTCTTTTGTGCTAGAAAATTTACACTATCACAGACAAACTGAATCACACATAAAAAGGCCAATCCTCTGTACTACAGATGTCCATGATGTGTTCCTCAGATCCCACTGATCTGTGGACCTATATTGATCCATCAACTTCTGCTACAACTGAGAAGACCAGGGTCTCCTGGAGAAAAGCGCACACAAAATTCATACGAAAAAGTTGTATGTAATTTGCTACGTACACATCTGGAATGATAAATAACAAACTTATTAGTGCACATACCATTATGCAAATGTTCTCACAAGCGTACATACAATTGCTATAGTTGGCATTTGGCATCTGAAGTGAATTGAACAAATGGTTTTAAAAACATGTTTTATGTTGAATTCAACAGTTACACTCAAAAGGCAATTTTCAGCATTAGCTGGTTTTACAAACGTAATCGACACAATTGACTGCACTCCTATTGCAATAAAAGCACCAGTGGAGAATGAATTTGCTTTCAACATCAGAAGGCACTTTCTTGCCATCAGTGTTTAAGTAATTTCAACATTGCAGTTGTGAGGTGACCTGAGCCAATGCATCATTTTATCTTACAATATTGTTGGCAACCCATATACATTTCAATTATGTGTGATAGTTGGACGAGGATATCTAGTAAAATAACAAATATTCTATTAAAACAAATATTCTAACAGTATTCAGGAAATTGCTGGGTCTGTTGTTGTGGGATTTATTTTTATTTATTTTTAATTTCTCACCCTGATGTTGTTCAGAACATGTACGATTTGTCTGCTACTCAAATTAAGTTATTTAGAAGAATTATTCAAATGCTTCATTACAGGGGCTGTCGAGTGCCAAAAGGACAGAATTCCATAACAAATACCATCAATGTAATTAATTGGAAATGAGTGAATTTAAATAAGTGAAATGAGTGAATTTAGGCAAAAAGAAACTTAATGTACAGAATGAAAAAAATGGATATTCAGTTTGAGGTTTGCTTAACAATAGTGTTGTTATTAATGTTTTATAAAGATTACCTTTAAGAGAGCATTAGATTATGACAAAAGTAATATAAATGTACAAATAATGAAAATGAACACTGTAATTTGACTGTAAATTAAAATATTACTGTAAATATCCAATATTAGCCAATATTCATCCAGTATAGACCAACAGCGATAGGCCTACATAAAATAATGGTTAAAATTGGCAAATAAACAATATGGTACTGATTTATTGCCCGTCCCTAATTTTTATGTGAGGAACAGATATAAATGTAATCTGTTATTAACTAGTTCCTCATCAGATAATTGTTTTTTTGTTTGTTTTTTATTATCATTATTATTTATTTTTTAATATATGTATGTTGTTTTCTTAATTGATGGTCAGGATTCACACTCTGACAGTGTAAATATGTGTAATATATCATAAAGAGAGGCAGGTCCCAGAACAGAGTTATCATGTACAGTATAGCAGTTATTACCCTCATCAAACTGACAGGCAGAACGTAGCGGCTGTCTGTTCTAATCTAAACCACATTTTCGGATTCTCAGGATGATATCAAGAACGCATTTATGTTTGCCATGCACAGAAACAGCCGTATTTCCACTCAATTTCAGCATCTGATTTCATTTTGTTCTTACATGATGTTTTTCTTCTGTCATAACAGGCGACAATTGGAATCGACTTCCTGTCAAAAACCATGTATTTGGAGGACAGAACGGTAAGCAGTCTACTATGTTCTAACGCAGCAGTAAATCAAATGCACTAGTGTTCTGTCTATTCAGCGTCAAATGAGAAAAGTTTTAATAACACCATATTGAATCTCAAAAAGCTTTTTTTTATTATACCAGTTGGGTTGCTGACAGTTTCAGCATATAGCTGGAAGCTCATGTATTAAGAAAATGGATTGTATCGTCTAGAGATTTCTGTGAGTTTATAACCCAGAAATGATTTCATGACCTTCAACGGGGCAGTTTGGTATGGTTTTATGAGGTCATATCGATCCACCTTCTTGCTTGGCTCTGCGTATGTTTATGTAATTGTGTGTATATGTGTGTTTGAGAGGCAAAATAATTTGACTGTTCAGTTGGGGATCTCTGACTTGCAGGTTCGGTTGCAGTTGTGGGACACTGCAGGCCAGGAACGTTTTAGGAGCCTTATCCCGAGCTATATAAGAGACTCCACTGTAGCTGTGGTGGTGTATGACATCACAAGTGAGTGTAACACACACACACACACACACACACAATTCAGTGATCAAACCTTCTTTAGCTATAATATATTTCCAAGAGGATTTTTTTTTAAAGCAGTTAATATGATTACATCTGTCCGATTTGCCATTTTGAGATGTGATCAATGACATGCATTTTCTATCAGGAAAGTATGTGTTACAGGTCTGTCTTTAACACTATCACCAGATAGATTCATCCCCGAAGATGTAAGAAGCAGCTGTTGGTCATTTTTCACAATAAAAATATGACAGTTTTATCTATCCATAAGCCCCAGTGTGACTTCTAGAGCCAGAGTTAGCGGTGCACACGACTGTATTGATATGACCAGAAAATATAAACCCTGATTTTATAGGTAAAGCAGTCAGTTTCACCTTGAAGCAGAAGCAAGTTCACTGATGTCAGGCTGCACATGAGCAGGCATAAATGCCATAATAAAACCATAAGAACCTCTACCCAGCTGCCATCGTAGTTGAAAAGTTTTGGTATATATTAATTTATGGTGCACAATAGCTAGAATATGTTTATTGTATTTTAAAATGAGGAGAAATTACATATAAATTTAATCAATAAATAAACACACACACACACACACACACACACACACACACACACACACACGTTTACTTAGCTGCCTTAGTAGGTTTTTTATACTGTACAAACTGTATATTCTATCCCCTTACACTAACCCTACCCCTAAACCTACCTATCACACAAAATGATGACGTTCCTAAAGGGAGGTTTTTGGAGATTTTGTCAGGTTTTGGTCACTTCTGGGTATAAATTTGTCCCCAAAATATAGTTAAGTAGGTACACACACACACACACACACACACACACACACAAAGTTGTGCCAGTCTTTTTTCCTCTATGGGCTAATAAGTTATTATTATTTGAAGTGCCCCTATTACGCTTTTTCAGCAATTTTTCATATTGCCTTTCATGTAGTGTAATAGCTGTTTGTGAATGTAAAAGGTCTGCAAAGTTTCAAAGAGCAAAGTGCACGATAAATGGAGTTATTCTCTCTCAAGAGAAAGAACCAATTCTGATCTGAACTGCCAAAACGAGTCGTCAGTAATTCCAGTCTTACTTCCGTTACCTCATACGTAACAATGTAACAAATTTGCATAATGCCAACCTATAGTCTTCATTGGCTGACACCAAGCGATCGCCCCCCGGTGGCTGGTCTCAGGATAGGTCATAAACCCCGCCCTCCCCATGAAGTCTAATGGACGCGATGGAAACTAAACAATTAAATTACACTTCAAATAATTTCTTTCCGAAGGTGTTTTCTGACATTTTAGGTAGTTTTTATCACGCTGATGTAAGTTTAAGAGTTCGTTTTTTTAAATAAGTTTGGTCTTTGTTAGTTATTAAAAACGAGAATGTGATTTCATGATTGACAGCTGTGATTGACAGCTTCACTAAACTAATTAGTCACTGACGCACCAACGGACATTTTGGGGGATTTTCGGGAGGAGATTGGAGCTTCAGCTTTAATTTCTATATGTTCATAACTGTTTATTTCACATTGTATTGTTCTGCAATCAACGGTTTCTGTGAGAGTGAGGGTGGGACTTTGATATCGTGGCTCCACTTCCGGCTCACTACTGCTCAGTATCAGGTCCCAAATCTACCCAAGATGTCACCGCCATATCAGGACTTTGTCGGCTTCACTTTTCACCGATGGAAGAGAGTGAAGGGGCATCGTCCATCTTTTTTTACAATTGGCTGACATGAACAACGTCTACTTTGACCCACCCTCAAACACTGTAGCTGGTTCGACAAGATGCTTTTTTCTGCACTGCAAAAGCAAATTCTCTCTGTATACACATTCGAAGGATGAAGATGTGAAGAGTCAGTGGTTAAAATTACCACACCGATACAACAGCAGTATAACCTTTTGTTGTATTCCCGTAATTTACTGACAATAGCTTCTCAAATCTCGGCGAGGTCAACGCAGATGGAACAGTGGCCATTTTATTTAAACCAACTTGCACTTAATCACAACCTATAAGTATGATTGATTATTGATGTGTATATTTTAAATAGAGTGTTCAAAATATGTAGTTTTGTGTTTTATAATGTGTAACGTTAGGTCTCCGGCTAACTCACGTTGTCTTTTGGAAAGGCGGGGCTTAGAGAGATTGAATCTTCGAACGAGTCGTTTTCAGACTCTTTGAGAAATATGGTGATGTAAACACTTGACGCTCATGATGTGCAATGTACATTATAAATCAAAGTGTTTTTTTGACCTTTGATGCATTTAAACCAAGCGGCAACATTCTGATCTGAAAAATGAAGCCTACCCGGAAGTGCGAAAAACTGCAATACATCGAAAATCCGCTAGGGGAAGGTCCCAAAAGGGAGCAAATGTCCATAGCCCCCATGTTAAAATGTCCGTTTTCAGAGCATAAATTCATGTCTTTACAGGTTGGTCCCATGGACTTTTATTGTATTTTTCGATAGGTTCCGAGTGCCTGACAACGGCGAGGGTAGTGATTTTTTTTCTAACTCGTTAGTTTAGATCGTATTTAGATATAAAATATATGACAATAAGGGCGTGGTTAACTTTGATTGACAGCTTGATTGACAGCTGAAAGGCAGCGCCACGGAGAATGACAACATAAGAAGCGCCATTTTTTAATACAGTTGACATATAATACTACTGTTTCTGTATCATGAAATGTAGTTTTAAGAGTTTTTCAGGCGAGAATGTAGTTGTTTAAAGCTCAAATCTGTGGTTTATTTAAAGATTTATGAAAATTTTATCCAGTTGATCCAGCGATGACCGGGTGCTCGGCGAGATGTACCCCGCCTGGAACGGTCTTTCATCGGCTTGACGTTCTGAGGCTTCTGTAGTGGTTAAACATGAGATATAATTCGTCTTGTGTATATCTAATGGGCGATTTTTGGTCTCGTGAATCTATATTTTTTTCCCTGGGCAATCGTTTTGGCTGAGGGGAAGTTTCATAACTTTATAAGCTATTTAACTTTACCAATGTATGGTTAAACTCGCGCTGACTTTGTATGTTTGATTGAATTGTTTGCTTTATTTGTATAGCTTCTTATACCTTTTACTTATACTTTTATAATGGCTAACATTGATAAAACTGAAATTTAACAAAAAGAGACTGGGTTGAGTTTTGTCATTTTAATACAACGAAGATGATATGTAATGTTGTTTACTGCAAAATCTGTTGTTTAGTACAAATGCACATATTGCCTGGACCATAAAATGTTTAATATTTTTATATTATATTTAAAATGAAAAGAGGCAGATTTGTGTTATATTTTGTTTTGTTTTTCATAAATAGGCAAACGTTATGTGCAGTTGAATATAATCAATATGCGTTGCCTGAACCACATTTGTGGCTATAATGTTTAAGATTTCTTTAAATGAAAACGAAAAGAGTTAGTATGGTGTTTTATAACATATTTCGTTGCCATAGACTGTAAAAAAATAGTTCATTGCCTGAAATATAACCGGAGTAGCAGAGTGAGCTGAGTGACGCGCGCTGCGTTAGAAGGTGGGCGGGGTTAGCATTTCCCAAGATTTTCCAAGATGGCGCCGCCCATACCCCCCATAAATGGCTTCAAACCAAGCGTGCCGCACAAGCCCTGAAAAGTGAAGCCAAAACGTCTCGATCGCCCCCCGGTGACTGGTCCTAGTATAGGTCATAAGCCCCGCCTCCCCATGTTATTCAACGGGACGCGAGACCAACTAAACAATTAAATTACACTTCAAATATCTTTTTTCCAAAGGTGGTTTCTTTCATTTGCTGTCGTTTTTATCACGCTGATGTAAGTTCTAGTATCTGTTTCCAAAATAAGTTGGTTTTTAGTTAGTTACGTGATGCGGTGTTGTAACGTCATGATTGACAGCTGTGATTGACAGGTTCTCCGAGCGGAGTAGTCACTGAAGCACCAACGGACATTTTTTTCGGGATCTTCGGAGGACTGAGGAGATTGTATTTACTTTATTTTAACAAACCTCTTGTCGTACTGCAATCAATTTTTTAAAAAAGTGTGCAGAATGCACTTTCCCTGCGAGAGTGAGGGTGGAGCTCTGGTGGAGCGTTGATTTCGCGGCTTTACTTCCTGCTCACTACTGCGCAGGTCTGGTCCCGAAATCGCTACTGCGCAGACTCAAGTTCCAGTTCTCGCCAATGGAAGAGAGCGAAGGGGCGTCGTCCATCTTTTTTTACAGTCTATGCTTCAAACCAAGCGTGCCGCACAAGCCCTGAAAAGTGAAGCCAAAACGTCTCGATCGCCCCCCGGTGACTGATCCTAGTATAGGTCATAAGCCCCGCCTCCCTGTGTTATTCAACGGGACGTGAGACCAACTAAACAATTAAATTACACTTCAAATATCTTTTTTCCAAATGCGGTTTCTTTCATTTGCTGTCGTTTTTATCACGCTGATGTAAGTTCAAGTGTCTGTTTCAAAAATAAGTTGTTTTTTAGTTAGTTACGTGATGCGGTGGTGTAACGTCATGATTGACAGCTGTGATTGACAGGTTCTCTGAGCAAAGTAGTCACTGAAGCACCAACGGACATTTTTTTCGGGATCTTCGGAGGACTGAGGAGATTGTATTTAATTTATTTTAACAAGCCTCTTGTCGTACTGCAATCAATTTTTAAAAAAGTGTGCAGAATCCACTCTCACTGAGTGTATTCTGCGAGAGTGAGGGCGGAGCGCTGATTTCGCGGCCTTACTTCCTGCTCGCTACTGCGCAGGTCTGGTCCCGAGATCGCTACTGCGCAGACTCAAGTTCCAATATGTCAGCGCCATATCGGGACGCTGGCGGCTTCAGTTCTCATCAATGGAAGAGAGCGAAGGGACGTCGTCCATCTTTTTTTACAGTCTATGCTTCAAACCCGTTCTTCAGAAAGTCTATGGGTGACGTCACAGACGCTTTGTCCATATTTTTTACAGTCTATGATTTAAACCTGATGTAGGAGACCTCTAAAACAAAATTAGGAATTAAAAAAAAATTAAACATGGCTAATATTGGATATTTACAGTAACTTTGCATGTTCATTTTCGTTATTTGTATATTTATATTAACTTTTGTCATCATCTAATGCTCACTTAAAGTTAATCTTTAAAAAACATTTATAACATAACACTTTAAAAGACGTGGTAAAGCATAGGATATATTTAAGGAATTGAAAAAACGAAAACAGCATTAGTTGTGGTAATTCTTTTTAACGCATTAAACAGAAAATATCAATCGCAACCTAGATTATTTCACTGTTTTCCCTACTTACCACTCTCTGTTTCTGTTTTTCTAAAGATGTGAATTCATTCTCTGTTTTTTTTCTATAAAGATGTGAATTCATTCCAACAAACTACCAAATGGATCGATGATGTGAGAACGGAGAGAGGAAGTGATGTCATCATAATGCTGGTGGGAAATAAAACAGATCTGGCAGATAAGAGGTGAGTTCTCTCACTCTCATTCTTTCTCACACGATTTTATTAAGCTGCTTAACAAGGCTGTTTCACTCACCAGAGTGTGAATCGAAGTTGACAGTTTCATTAAAGAGATTCTCTGAAAAACAAGGAGGGAGCCTTTATTCCCACTTTAGACTTCTGGGAATAAAGTCTGACGGATTCTTTGAGAGCAGCCCCTTGTATTTGTGTGAAAGAGAGGTAAAGAAGCAATGTAAAAATAACACATTGTTTAGAGAAGGCTTGCCCTAAAATGATCTCACCCTGACAGTGTTGGGGAATAACTAGGTCAAAGTAATGCCGCTTAACTATGATAACTAGCATTAACTTAAACTTAACTATTACAAATTTTCTACATTTTTCTTTAGCATACAACAAGCTTCTTTCTTCCATCCTTTATGAAGTAATACCTGTACAGTGAGACAAAACGCTATTTCACTGATATGTAGCCTATTTGTCCACAGGGCTGAGTTATTTGAGGAAAAATTCGATGTACTGTAGTGTTGGGAAGTGTTATTATTTTTAGTGAATGTGAATTAACTTGTTGACAAAAATATATTTTCACCATCCATTTAAATCTCTCCATTTGAGATTTAGATATAGATGCTACTGTTCATAACCATGTTTTGACTCAATTATACTGTATAACTGAGCATAGCGTATTATTATTATATATGGTATTAAGTGGAAACATATACACATATACACTACAAGTTTGAGGTTAGTTCAAATTTTTTTTTTATACTTTTTTCCAAGGGTATATTAAATTGATCAAAAGTAACAGATATATTTATAATTTAATATATATATATATATATATATATATATATATATATATATATATATATTAAATTATAAATATATCTGTTACTTTTGATCAATTTAATATACAATTAATTTAAAATAAATACTGTTCTTGTTAACTTTCAATTCATAAAAGAATCTTGAAAACTGTATCAGTTTCCACAAAAATATAAAGATTATATTAATATTTATATTATATTAATAGCTTATAAGTTATTAATATAACTGTTTTCAACATTGATAATAATAAGAGATGTTTCTTAAGTAACAAATCAGCATATTAGAATAATATCTGAAGGATCGCGTGACTCAAGACTGCTGGAAATGTTTTTTTGCCATCAAAGGAAAAAATCACATTTTAAAATGTCTTAAAATAGAAAGCAGTTATGAAGTTTAATACTATCGCTTTGAAAAATAAATGTCATAATCGCTTAGTTTGTATATTTAAAAAGTGTAGTTATGTAGTTAGTTACTTTTTGTTACTTGTTTTGTTACTAGCAGGTTACTTAGCCAGAAAATTGCTTTTTTCATAACTTGACTGTAGTATAGCTTGTTGCACTCTTGTTTGAAACACTTCCACTTAGTCAATACAAAGCTTGAATTTATAGTCATCGGCCCTAACATTAGTAAAAACATACGGATGGGACCTGGCCTGTCTAAAATCACTTTCTTAAAAATGAAATTTCTTTGTCAAATGCTTCACCACAGCCAAAAGATCAGAGAAACATGCTATTAAACGAATTAAACGTTTGTATGAAATGGACATTTTATGCTTCACTAGTTCTTCAGAGACGTGGGAGCTCAGGGTAAATACAGCTCAGTCGCTTTCTCCCTAGTCATTTTCCTCTCTCTAACTGTGTGCATCCCGAAGGGAGGTCATTTTTTTCCTTGATTTTCTTCAATAATAACTTGCCTCTGTAGTTTTCATCTCAGCAAAGACCAGGTTATGCATACATATTTACAGCTCTTAGTCTTAGGAGGCATTGAAACAACAGATTTAGAAACAAGAGACATTACAGTTACAATTACAAACAGAACCTGATTGTTTATCTGTTTGCAGATAGGCTACACTTTAGTTTTATATTTTATCTAATGCAATGAATTTTCTAATTTTTAAGTGTAGCTTAGGAGTCCACATGTCTATACTTTTGAGGACACTGTATGTATTGCTTAAATATAAATTACTTATACACTAATTTTTGGGTTGGCACAGTTGAAGAAGTTGTTTGAAATAAAGGCCTCATTATACTTCTGCGTCGGACCTACGCCGGAGTATGGAGCGAATTATGTGCCATAATTTAACAAACAAATCCAGCATTTTGCAAACAAACTCAATCTACTTCGCAAAGGAAAACTCGACTCGCAAACAAACTCGATCCGCTTTGCAAAGGAAATCTCGACTCGCAAACAAACAGAAAGCAATGTGCAAGCACAAAGGTCACAAATACGTGCAGGCAGATTTTCTCACAAATGCGCCCAGGCAGATTTTCTCACAAATGCGCCCAGGCAGATTTTCTCACAAATGCAGTTGAGCAACTTCCTCCTCTAAAACAGTAGATGGCGCTAAACTATAGGCTAATTTAGCGCTAGTCTCCCGGGAGAAGCACTGATTTGAAACTTGCCTTTGCCTACTACAGCTGAGGAAAATGACCGGTGAACGGGTGTGTTTCTGTCTTATTTGATCTATAATTAACCTTTTTGAGGTTTTCTCTTGCCAAACGTTTATTGCATATCTAGACAGAAATCCACATTAGCACTTAGTAGCACTTCTTATGATCGAATCTATTTCTTTCGTTCTCCATAAATGAATGAGAACATTTCATTTAATTGAGAGGCGGGTTTCATTTGTGTGTCCAAAATAATAATTTGGGCACTGCATAGGCTACGTCACAGGCAAGATAAGAAACAATTGTATATATATATATATTTTTTCCATTAATTATTTTATTACATTAACTGTTATTCTGACTGAATTCCAACTAACTAAATAAATAAATAAGTGGGAGCCTCCTTTCAATTAAATGAAATGTTCTCATTAATTTATGGAGAACGAAAGAAATAGATTCGTTCAAGTGTAGACATAATCACTAATTTAGTAATTTCGCATGAGTCCGATGCAGAAAAAAATGACAAAAAGCAACAAGATGGCAGAGCTTTCAGCTTATAGATTCCCCGATCCTAGAGAGAGTGAAGTACTAAGTGCTAATGTGGATTTCTGTCTAGATATGCAATAAACGTTTGGCAAAAGAAAACCTCAAAAAAGTTCATTTTAGATCAAATAAGACAGAAACACACCCGTTCACCGGTCATTTTCCTCAGCTGTAGTAGGCAAAGGCAAGTTTCAAATCAGTGCTTCTCCCGGGAGACTAGCGCTAAATTAGCCTATAGTTTAGCGCCATCTACTGTTTTAGAGGAGGAAGTTGCTCAACTGCATTTGTGAGAAAATCTGCCTGGGCGCATTTGTGAGAAAATCTGCCTGGGCGCATTTGTGAGAAAATCTGCCTGGGCGCATTTGTGACCTTTGTGCTTGCACATTGCTTTCTGTTTGTTTGCGAGTCGAGATTTCCTTTGCAAAGCGGATCGAGTTTGTTTGCGAGTCGAGTTTTCCTTTGTTAAGTAGATTGAGTTTGTTTGCGAGTTTAGTTTTCCTTTGCGAAGTAGATTGAGTTTGTTTGCGAGTCGAGTTTTCCTTTGCGAAGTAGATTGAGTTTGTTTGCAAAATGCTGGATTTGTTTGTTAAATTATGGCACATAATTCGCTCCATACCGGAGCCTCTACGCCGTAGGCAACGTGTTGGTTTTAATTTATACTTCTGCGTTGTTGTCCGCGTTGACGCGCACCTAGGGAGCATGTGAAACCCCGAGGGAGGGGTTCTGGCAGACCAATCACCGCGCTTGTGTCCGCATAGAATTGACGCGTTGTTACATTTTTGGAGAGGTGCACGTCAGGGTACGCCGTAGGGTACGCGCGCTACACACAGCCTACGACGTAGCTACGGCGGCAGTTCGACGCAGAAGTATAAAACAGGCTTAAGTCTCTTATGCTCTCTATACTACAGTAAAAACAGTAATATTATGAAAAAATACCATTTTAAACGGCTGCTTTTGCATTTTAAAAGTTATTTTATATTTTTCTCCCATCTTCAGTGTCACACGATCCTTCAGAAATCTTTCTAATATACTGATTTGCTGCTGAAGAAACATTTCCTATTGTTCTGTTGAAAACAGTTGTGCTGCTTAACTTTTTTGTGGAAACTGTGATACACTATTTCATTATTCTTGGATGAATAGAAAGTTTAAAAGAACCGGACTTATTAGAATAGAAATAGAACTCTTTTGTAACAATGTAAATGTCTTAACTCTTGTTAACTTGTCATTTTTATTGCATTGCTAAGTAAAAGTTTGAATTTATTTTAAAATAAAACATGTTTTACTGAACCACATTATAACAGGTATTCTGCACTGCAGTGTTCATTTCCATGATACTAACATTTGTAAGTCATGTTTCATTTGCGTTTTACTATATACCTAATATTTTTATATGATATAGTACAATTTGCAGTTCTAATTTGATAATTTCATTGTTGTACTTAAAGTTAAATCTAATCTAATCCAATCTGCTATCATATGAGGAATTTGCAACTTATGCACTTAGAAGTCATTTGAGTGTAGGGTTGCAAATTTCTGGGAATTTTCAAAGATTTAAACTTTCCATGGGAATTAATGGGAATTTAAGGGAATTAACAGGAATTTATGGGAATAAACAGGAATAAATTGGGAATTTTCAAAGTTGAAGGTTGGCTCTTCATAGGGAACTTAAATATAGTTGAGAAAAGTATATTTTAGCATAATCTTGACTAAAACAAACAGATGCCATTCAAATACACTTGAATATCCATGCCATTCCTCAATCGCATGCACATAACACACTGCTTACTGCATGGCTATTGAGACCACACCCCCTACTGGCACTGTGCATGCCTCCATCACATGTACAGAAGCCCAAAGCACAAGACTATTGAAGGCACACATTTGAGTCTGTGGATTAAACAAAGTCTTTAAGTTTTGATGATATTATGGGAAATATATTTATTAAATGTTTAAATTGCAAATATCACATACAAATGTATTCATCTAGTAGATAGCAAGCTGATAAGTTAGATGCTAAATAAGCTAGCATAACTTTACCACATAAGTAGGGCTGGGCGTTATGACGGTATATACCGTTATCGCGTGGTTAACTCATGTGCAGCGTGCATGAGACTGAGACACTGATATTTGTCAAAGAAACATGAAGAAAGACCAAGAGGATCCACAAAAGGAATTACGTTTTCAAAATTAACGTGATATTTTCAGGGGGGAAGGCGCAGAAGTCAACTAGAGCAGTGCAGCACACTGAAAGTTTAGAGAGACACACATGCTCGCAACGGGGCTTACTTGCTTACTTGGCGACAAGTTCATATATCAATATTCTAACGAATAGAAATAACCTTAAATAATGTATCTATCCGTCTCTTATGTGTACAGTTACTTTCAGAGTGGACGCGCAAGCGGTTGCCGTGGTAATGAATATTTCCAAAATTCCCCAGCTTAACTTCCCATGGAAACTTACCGGAAACTTTCCGGAAATTTTTCGCCCCTTTGCAACCCTATTTGAGTGGATTTATTCTTTAGATTTTCTTTCATTTCTTGAAAATTTATTTTAAGTTTGTAAATGATTCACTTTGTCATTTGTTTCATGATATACTTATATACTTAGAAATTTGAATTGTTTGTAATGTCACCATGGTGATCAATACTGCATGCAGAGATAGAGCTGAACTCAACTCAACTCACTATTGCAATGTGTTTGAGCGCAATGCAGGCTTATTTCCATGACGACTGTGATGATGTGATGGAATGTGGCAGGTGGAGGTGGCTGCAGTAATAAAATAAGGGACCGTTCACACAGAACACATTTTTCCATTCCAATACGTTACTTTTCCATAGTTTTTCTATGTAAACGCACTATTTTTTTGGAGAGTATTGCGTCTTTTGCAGCATCTCAGTCGTGGCACAGCGTTCTAAAAACGCAGCGCTCAAGCTCTTTTAAAAAACACATCTCGACACCTTGCATTTTTTCCCCATTCCACAGCCCATGCATGTCTTGCGTTTTTCAAAGCAAAAATGCGTTCTGTGTGAACAAACCCAAACAGGCTGAGAATGGAGCCAGTTAGCTGTGTGCTAACATGAAACACTGCTGGAAGAGAAAGGAGAGACTCATCAACTTTAATTTTCTCAACTTTGAGTTTAGTATGGTGACATGCCATTGCCTATCAAGAATTCAATTACTGTGTTAATGTGGTTCAAAGGTGGCATTCCCCTCAGTTTTTTAGTTAACGTCAGTGTGCCATTTCGTCTTGAGTCTTTTGACGGGCAGCTAATGTCCAGTCAAATCACAGTGTCTCTCCCTTCTCTCTAACACAGACTGAGACACAGACAGACACAGTCTCCACAGCCCATTTCTGAGGTAGCAAACAAGAGGCACTTTCTGGCATTTTAAGGGAACAGTTCACCCAGAAACTAACATTTTGGCATCTTTGACTGACCCTCATGTTTCTTTTTAAACATGTAAGAGATTTTCATTCCATTAAGACATCAGACTAATGTAAAAAAAATATTTAAGATTCTGCACTATTCACTAATCAAAGTTACAAATGCAAACAAATTTGTGATGCTGATCATTTGAACATTTTTGTAAAAAGATCAGATTTCCTTGCTTTCATTGAACCATAATATAATATAATATTAAAAATTAAGAAATTCTTTTATCAATACATATTTTATAAATTACATTTTTTTAGCACAGATGCATTAAATTGATCAAATGTTACAGTAAAGACTTTTATATTGTTACAAATATATATATATATTTAAAAAATCTTTTTAACTTTGTATTCATCAAGAAAAATCCTGATTTTTTATCAATATCCACAAAAAATATATATCAGCATAACTGTTTTCACTGTTATAATATATAGAAATGTTTCTTGAGCACCAACTCAACATAGAATGATTTCTGATGATTTGTCGCTGAAAATTCAGCTTATCACATGAATAAATTACATTTTAAAACAAATTTAACAAATTCTTTTAAATTTAATTATATTTTCACAATATTACTGTTTTAAAGTTTTTTGATCACATAAATGCATCTTTTATGAACATTCAGAAGAAGAACTGAAAAAACGTACCAACCGCAAATGTTTGATATAATATAAACCTGCAAGCCTTTCTTTGATTCGTGGAATTTTAAATCACACCTTTAGTAAAATTTCAGAGCTGCTCTTTTTCATAAAATGAAAGTAATTGGTGACATTCAAGCTCCAAAAAAGGACAAAAAGCACAATAAAAGTAGTTCATACAATTTGTGCACTATTTCCAATTAAGTAAATAATGACAAATCAATAACATTACTTATTTCCCATCACGCCATGGAGGGTAAGTGAAGCCTGTGAGATTAGATTACTTTCAATGATACTTTTCATGATGTTAGACAACACACTCCTTGTTCTGTTGCATGATAGTGGAATACTATTAACTGTCTTGTGAGACTAGGTTGAAGCCATTTCAGAACAGTAGATAATATTGGATTTAGAGCAGTAGATGAAACTGAAAAAAAAAAAAAAAAAAAAAAGATTTCTCTAATGGTGGCTAAATGCCCTGGAGAGGACTAAAGTGTTTGTGGCATGGCAGAAAGTGTCAAGTAATTTTTGTGCCAGAGGAAGTGAAAGGTTATGCAGAGTCTGCCAGTCATCATCTTGAATGTTAGTTCTGTACCTGGAACTTGAAGACATCTTGTGCACTCTCTATAATAGAGACAAACTACTGTACTACTGCCTTTATGGCAGTGTTGACAATGTGTTAACTTCATGTGCACTTCGTTCACAATGCTAGTAGTGTACTATAGGTACACTTTCTAACTTCTATTGTTGTAACTCTGGATCTGCAACTACGACTGGACGGCTGAGGTTGAAGTTAAAGTTAAATGATTGAAGGCGGATCCTCTGTCAAAGTGTAGTGAGTGTGTCCGTGCAAAGGGAAGATATTAAAAACCTTGGGTCAGACTGTTGCCATGGCGCCCAGTAATAAATCAGGACTGAGCAACCTGTCAGAACATTTGTCACTGTATGTGTGTATATATAATTTATGTATTTCAGCAGTGTGTGTGTGTGTATATAGCAGTGGTTCTCAATTGGTTTGGCCATAGGACATTTTCCCAAGGTCATTAAGCCTCGACCAAATTTTTAAGAATTTGTGCGGAAGGTTAAAGCGCGAGAGCAGACCATCTACGGGACAAGCCGGATTCCACCATATCTTTAAGTACACAATATTAATCTTTTACATTGTAATCCTTTTATTTCACATTTTTGGCTAGTTTGTGTGCTGCTGCGCGTGTCCCTGTGTGTGTAAAATGATGACTGCGTCAGGCTGAAACTAGCAAAAAACCCTTGCGTCACGCTTGGTGCTCCATTGCGCCGAGTGTATGATAGGGCCCATAGTCTGAAAACATCACCTCATCTACAGCAAATACTGAATCAGGACAACACACTTTTCTCAGTTTACTCAAACTGTGTCTGACTGAAGAGTCGGCAGCTTTCACATACGTCTTTCAAAATAAGTGTTGCATCAGAAAAACATTTAACATTTTTGTTGTTGATGTTTCTTTGACTACACACTCTTGTGACCCACTTTTTGGTCTTGACCCACCGGTTGAGAAACACTGGTATAACTAGCTGTATATACAAACAATAGAAGTCTATGGAATGTCTCCATTTGGATAGCTGTGTGCATGCGTGCGTGCGTGCGTGCGTGCGTATGCATGTGTGTGTCTTTAACCAGACAACAAAACACCTTATACTGTGATATTATTGGAATATTCAGATCTAAAATCAGTGTGGGATGTATTGCATGAATTTCAGTCCAGAGGATGTATGTTCTGTCAGAGGAACAGATGGTACTGCGCTCTTCCAGACACCCTACATGATGTCAGCTGAGATTACATACCCTTGAGCCAATACCAAACAAAAAGAGACACATTGAGCCCAACCTAGTATACATCCATCTAAAATGTCATACACAATCAATTTAATATCCACTTGAAAGAAAATAGAAAAAAGAAAATAATGTGTGCAGAAGCACAGGTAATCAAATTTCAAGGTCAATATGTACCATATAGAGAGCAGTGCTGAATGCTTTTAAAAGAAAAGAATGACCGAGATTTAACTAAATATTCACCAATTCATAGAGTTTGATAGAATGAATGTACTTTAAAACTCCTGAATGTAATCACAACAGCTTTTTGAATAGAGGCAGTGACACATGCTACACCTGTGTGTGCTGTTTCTGTGAGCTTAAGATAGCACCGGATAAAACATTTATGATTTATTTAAGCTGACCAGACATTCTGCTCCATCAACATTTATAACTTCTGCTTAATTTCATCTTTCTTTTTGTGACATGAATATCAAAATATTTAGTTTGTGGCATACTGTAAAACTTCAAAAGCACAGTCATCAGTCAGCGATCGATTCAGGGTCAGGTTTGGAGTCCTTTTGTTTTTTTCAAGTCACTTATTTTATGTAAGGGATAATGTAGAGCCAGGCGCTTGTTATAGCGAATACAACCCCAACAGGCTGATTAGGAATTCTTGAATCAGCCTGAAGGGGTTGTATTCTCTATAACAACCGCCTCGTTCTACATTTTCCCACTTATTACACGGCTACCTACCAAATAAATCAATAATTTGACACAAATTATTGATTTTAAAAGGAGCTTATTGATTTAAAAATGATTATATTGTTTCCGCTAAAGAAAATAGTCTGTTCCGCGTCCATAGCAACGCTCTGTTTTTCATGGCAACGGTGTGTTATACTTCGCAGCGGTCTGTTATCAAGAAATAACAGACCGCATTCTACATTGGAATTCAACCAAGCCATGTAATAATTAGACATAAAGAATAATGTCTGTTATGTTTCATCACTTTTTTTGCTTTCACCCTTTGCCTTCCCTGAGGGTTTCAATTGAAAAGTGAAAAGCAGTTTAAAGCACACTCTTTAATAGACAAGAAAGGGGCACGAAAACATATCTGCGCAGTTTGGGTAGACTTTGATCATGAAACAAAGCTACATCAAACCATATCTGATGTTCATATCACTCAAGTTCTTTAATTGTCACAGTAGCTTTGACAACCCTTCATAGATATGTCATAGATGAACCTGAATTGGAAACTGAGGACTGTATCTCTGAAGAGACCCAGCCTGGGTTTCCCCATGCTGCCTTGCACGCAGCGCGATTTTATTCACGCTGCTAGGCAGCCTGGATACCATGGACCAGATTTTCCCCTGAAAAAGGGAACCAATCACAGAACGGGGAGGGAGCAGCAAGACAATGACGACGTCTATGCGACACACCGAAGCAGTTTGTTTATATCTATGGGTCCAACATGGCAGCAGACGCGAAGTTACCTTTCGATGCAGCCTTAGATAGTGTTCTAAGTAGTTTTCGAATTTCTGTCGCTCTACATACGTCATCTGGTATAATTGAAACGGTTGGCTATGAGCTACGTACAGGCGCATTTGATAGACATTCGTAGCGCCCAATAAACAGCTCTGGGCATTCGTAAACCACGCCTCAAATACGAAAAAATTTACAGACCACGTCTCAATGAGAAAGAGGTCTGACGTTAGCCAGGCTAGAAGAGACCATGAAATCTCTGAGACTCTGAAATGGAAGGAAGTCACGGTGGCATATCCTTAATGATCAAACTAGTGTTGTAAATTTAGCTGGTAGTATGTGAAATTACTGAGCAATGGGTGACGTGGACAGACAGAAGGCATATTGACATGTATTTTTTGCATAAATGGCAAAAGAGTTAAACCCTTCTCATATTTCCATCACCCTGTTTTTATGTGCATTTTGAAGTTTCACATCAGAAATGAGTGTTGGTTACTGGGTAACCCACAGCACCATCATCTGCTCGAACAACTTGATGGAAATCACCTAATTCACTTTTTTTCTTTCTTTTTTTTTTTGGATGGAAACCCAGCTCTTTTGTCAGATTCAGGGATTTCATTTATGGAGTGATAATATTCAGATTAGTGTTCAACACATATGGGTTGTCAATGATTCCAAAACTATTACCCCATTCAATCCTAAATATTCAGTATTGTACAGTATAGCAACAGTTGTTTATTATACCTGGTAAAGTTTTCAATCCTGTCACATTTGTAGTGACTATCATACATTTAATGTGTTTGTGTGTGTGTGTTTCTTAAATTATCACACACGCTTAGTTCTTAAAGTATTATAAATGAAGTGTGTGTGATATCAAACACAGTTATTTTTTTAAGTATTTTGAATTATTATAAAAATGTAAAATAACTGTTTTAATATATTTTAAAATGTCATTTATTTCTGTGATGGCAAAGCTGAACTTTCAGCATCATTACTCCAGTCTTCAGTGCCTTCATAAATCATTCTAATATGCTGATTTGATGCTCAAGAAACATTTCTTATTATTATCAATGTTGAAAATGGTTGTGATGATTAATATGTTTGTGGAAACTGTGATACATTTCTTTTCAGGATTCTTTGATGACTAGAAACTTCAAAAGCACAGCATTTCATTGAAATATAGATTTTTTTTGTAACAATGTAAAAGTAAAATGTAATGTTAATCAGCAGGGTTATGCAAAATGGCTGATATTTAGATGAAAAACACACTAAATAACATTAAATCTAATCAACTAATGTAATTACGTTTCATTTAAATTATGTCTTATAGGGGCATAAATGGCACCATTTACAGAGAATAAGCTGTATTATTTGAGAAGCAGAGAGTCAGGAATGCAATTCACGGGTTAAATAAACTCACACACGTCTCTGTGCTCCTGTCTGTGGAGAGAACAAAGGAGTTTGGGTGGTTACATCAATGTTGTCCCAGCAGACAGAGCTCAGTGGCTTAAATACAGCATGTCCTATTCACTTCCCCCTGCTCTGAGATACAGCTAGTCTCCTCTTCAGCCTACTCATTTCTCTCAACCACCTCACAAACTCTGTCACATACACACACCAACATGCATCAGAGCCACAGATATGGATTAATGTCACAAGTGTGTCATACAAATGAGGCTTAATTAATTGACCTTCCCTTTGTGCAATTAATCAGTTTCAACATCAATTAATTAGAGTTAGTAGATGAGTGAGGGAGGCAATGACTGATGCTGTTGTCTCAGAGCCTGTGCTGTCTGATAATCCTTCACCCATAATCTGTGACCCTCTAACCACTTTATCAAATACCACATTTCCATTATTGCTGTTTTCATAAATCTTGTTGGGCTACTGTCAGGGCTGGGCAGTTTCGTGATATTGGTTGCCATTATTGGCAGAATGATTATTTGCCTTCATGTGTAGTCCTGGAAATGTAGCCTCCGTTTCTTCGCTATTGTTCTTCATGGAATCCCTCTGGCCAAGACCAGTATAGCTAGTCACCAGCAAGCGTTGTGTTTTTGATGCTGGTGTCCCCACCGTGGAGGCCTGGAGAAAGTATACTTTAGCCCTTCCCCATTTATCTTAATGGCTGTTTTGTAATATATGGATTGTAATAAATGGATCAGTATGGCTATGCTGGGCCAGCATCCAGACCAGCTCCAAACCAGCATAGAAATTCATGTTTTTTCAGCAGGGGTCATCACAGTTCAATAATATTTTATAAATAAACGTATTTAACTTAAATAAATGAATTAAAATCTTCAACCTTTTCACAGGCAAATCACGATTGAGGAAGGCGAGCAGCGGGCCAAAGAGCTGAGTGTGATGTTTATCGAGACCAGTGCCAAAACGGGCTACAACGTCAAACAGGTAAGTTTTACCTCACCACTTTGTTCTGTCAGAGGAAAGAGCGGGCACAGGCACGGTGTGTAGGTGTGAGAAACGCTCTCATTCTTTCGGATTTCTCTTCTGAGGTGCAGTTGAAAGCATAATTCAGGATGACTAAGCGCCGAGGTGGGAGAGATCAGATGTGACGCAGAGCTCTCTCTCTCTCTGAGAGCCGGAAGTGCGTACAGCACACTGTGTGTGTTGTGTGGGCTAAGGTGTGTGTGTTTGTGTGTGTTAGCATCAGCTCTGTCTGACTGGATCACAGACTGTGATAGTCGTTTTGTCTCTCTTCTGTTAGAATGATCAAGCTTTGCTTCTTTTTGTCAAGTGTCATGTAATTATTCAAGTACAAAAGTTCTTATTGTGTCTCTTTTAGTACATTTTTAGTGACATAGAGTAAGATCACATTTATTTTATGAGATTTCTAATTTCAACAATCTTTAAAATAAAGCAGTAAGCCACTAACGGCACTAAAGTGATTTTAGTGCAGGTAAGGAATGTCTGACATGAAAAAAATAAAAAGTAAAATTCTAATTATCAAATTGAAACAATGATTGTTAATAAAAACGGAAACATATTTTTCCATAAAGAAATAAATATGTCATTAAAAAATGTTTTCAGTAAATATGAAAAAATATTAAATATTAAAAACATTTAATTAATTGAAAGCATCTTTAAAAAAAAATGATGTCATTTTTTTCCACACAATTCAACACCTCATCTTGTGGCCCCCTGGGGGTCTCTGGACCCCAGTTTGAAAACCCCTGTACTTTGATAATAGATATCAAAATTCAATAAAGAGTTAAAATTATGCACAATGAGAGCATATAATGTTTTTGTGTCAATAATGGCAAAAACATAAATAAATAAAAACAAAAAAAATCAGCTGACGAAAAGGAAAAAAATAAAGTATTATCACATAAACTTTACGGGCCCTATCTTGCACCAAGCGCAATTGACTTTGTACACCGACGCATGTATCATTCCTATTTTGCACCCGCGCAAAGCGCGCTTTTCCCTCCACAGAAGCACGTCGCTAAACTAGGGAATGAACTTGCGCTCCCTGGGCGGTTCAGCGCAAAAAAGGAGGCGTGTTCCGGCGCAAACGTTCCTTCATGCTATTTTGCAGGTTTAGAAAACAATTGCGCTACTAACCAGGAAAAAATAGTTTAAAGTCAGTGGCGCGTTGCGCATGTTATTCATATGCTATTTTAAGGGCGCATGCTTGGCCATAATCAATGTAGCGTGTGCACAACGTGCATACACTTTGATTCTACTTTGAAGCGTTTCAGATATTTCAGTATCAATATGTATTGTTTTGACAACACTACATTGAACTTAGTTTATTATTTCAGATGCCTTTTTGAAAGACTACAATTGAAATATGTATATATTATAGGCTAAAATTCAGCCCGGAGTGACTGCCATACACGGCACTGCTGAAATCCGCCCGCATTTGGCGGGTGGCAGGTAAAAACCCAATAAATTCATTAAGCATCTTACATTTGGGTATTTAAGACAGGTTGGCAGTAATCATAACTTTTACTGCATTGTCCTAATATTGAACTATACTACTACTGTGCATTCATATTGAATGTATAGCCACAGGTGTGTGTTTATTTTAAAACTGCTTTGAACACAAGTCATCCAATCAGAATTTAGAGTCTCTCCATTTTACAATTATAGTTTGCAACTTGAAAATGAGGTTTATACTGTCATTCTTCAAAACCAAGAGTGAGTTATATTATTGTACATTGTTCCATCAGCTGTATTGGACACTGAGCCTTCATTCTTCTTAAAGCCATGTACAGTATCACTGTTTCACATGAGCTCAGTACTGACAGTACAACACTAAAAGACACAATAAATCTCTGACACAACATATTAATGGCATCAGATGTGGAGCTGACTTGTTCCAGTCTCCATTACAAATTGAGACAATTTCCAAGCCTTTACATTGTTAGACATGTATGTGTGTGTGGCTGACTGGAGCACATGTTTGTTTGCACTTTTGATTCTGTGAGCTCTACAGCAGGGAGCTGCATTCATCTGAGATTACGGTCAATACTGAAATTTTCTTATTTATTTCTCCAATAACAGCAACATTAGATAAACTGATTACCTCGAAGAGGTAATTGCAAAATAATGACTCAAATATTGATTGAAGAATTGCAGGGCGTCAAGTTCTTTCCAAGATGAAATTGAACTCTTGTGTAAATAATACAATATTCAACATGTTTGGATAATAATTATAACAGAGTAATTTGTTGTTTAACAGTCTTTCATTGCTATAATTTGTAAGAATATGAAGTTTCATTTTGCATAGCAAGAACATTCAATTTGTGCTTTAGTGTATAATAAAGCAATTAGTTTTCTTCAGTTCTACAGCTGTTTTATTTTTAAATTGTAAAAATGTATAAAAAAATTCTGTTGGTTAAGGCTGCGTTGTAGTATTTATAACTAGCTCTATTTAAAAACAGTAAATGTCTATGGAATGTGTGCGTTTCTACAATGTTGTCTATTATTACACGTCTCTCTGGAATACTTGATTTTGATTGGTCAGTGACACTGAGCTGTCAAACATTTGTGCATAAAGGGATGGTACAAAAATGTAAATTCTGTCATCATTTTCTTATTCTCATGTCATTCCAAACCTGTATGATTGAATGTGGAACACTAAATACGATATTTTGAGAAATGTTGTTGTTTTTTCTTTCATTGTCAGTGTTCACAATGTTGGCTACCTACATTCTTCAGAATGTCTTCTTTTGTGTTTTGCAGAAGAAAGAATGCCTACAGGTTTGGAACAACATGAGACTGAGTACATGATGACAGAGTTTTCATTGATAGGTGAAAATTTAAGACTAATAAAATGGATATTTGTCTCTTTACAGATCAGGAATCCACAAGTGAGCAAAAACATTGAACACTGAAATTTGAACTGAAAAGAGGCAGAGACCTGAATGAGAATTTAAAATGGTCAAATATGTTGTAACTAACAACAGTAGCTAAAAAAATGTTAGCTAACTCTTTTACATTTGTGTTATGCTAGCAGCTACAAAGCGGGAACACGTATTCATCCTTCTGAAACGTAAAATGAAAAATGTGACACCGTATGATCTTGTATGAGTTCACGGATGCGTGAAGCCTGCAAGTCAACATTAAGTGCTCTATTTGGGACAGGGTCTGTCTCTGTTTTTCTTAAATGGAATGATTTTGTGTGCCTTTGTTTTTGTCCCAGCTACATTACAACATTTTTATAGCTCTCTCCTGTCAAAAACAATGGCCTGAAGGTAGTTAAAAAAATGAGTGGGGTTTTTTTCTGACCCTCTCTGCCTAATGGTCCAGTGTGCCCCATTTCTCTATGGCTTGTCTATTGTGATTGAAGACATGAAATGAGAGGGGCGGTGTTGGCTACATAAGCTAACTGCCCTGTTTGATATGATTGGGAGTGAGTGGGGCTATTTATCATTGCTGTATAGCCTCATATAGCTTCTGGGAACGGCCCTTTCTAGAGGATGGTTGTAATGGAGGTGTGCGGTGGGCCATTAATTGCCCAGCTTGGAGCGGGACGCTAGCAATGCATTGCAAGTTTCAGAAGGCAGAACCAGACTAAGTGCTTTTTGCTGTTCCTTTATCATCTTCTACATAGAGTCCACTTTAAAGGTCAGCAGGTGTTTTAGTCGGTGACATTTATGATTCTGAAAAGAACTGGTTGCATGGGATCTTCATTTCTATTAATATATATACAGTATATTACTAGACAGGTCTGCTTCAATACACATGAGAAAGTCCACTTTGCTCCAGGTCCCTTTTTTACTGGTTTAAAAATTGTTCAGATCATATTTTCTGCCAGAAAGCTGTACATTATGCATGACAGTGGTGGTCGCTAGACTATTTTAAGTATTTTTGACTCTGTGACCCTGGACCACAAAACCAGTCTTGTGTGTATTGTTTTTTTAATTGAGATTTATACATCATCTGGAAGCTGAATACATAATCTTTCCATTGATATATGGTTTGTTAGGATAGGACAATATTTGGCCGGGATACAACTATTTGAAAATCTGGAATCTGAGGGTACAGAAAAATTGAAATATTGAGAAAATCGCCTTTAAAGTTGTCCATTTCTATTGGCGATAGAGCCGCATTCACTCACAAAAATAAATGTTTTATATATTTAAGGTGGGAATTTACAAAATATCTTCATGGATCATGATCTTTACTTAATATCCTAATGATTTTTGGCATAAAAGAAAAATCTATAATTTTGACCCATACAATGTTTTGTTGGACAAACTAGGGGTGGGGGTCTTTAGGCTCCTCACGATCCGATCCAAATTATAATTATGGAAATCAAAGCAATTTTTGACAGCCGCAGGTCTAATTGGCTGCATTTACTTATGCACAGATCAATTTTAACATATTAATACATGTTTTGTCCTGTTCTTAAGAGATAACTGAGTTGAAACATAACTATTTACATTAATTTCACATTAGAAAAGCATTTGGGGATGTTAGTGCATTTAATCACTTACATTGAGTCATGCACAGGCGTATGCCGCAAACGCCCATGAGAATCATGTACAGTGAAGCCTGCAATTGCCCTTGTATTTTGCTTCAACCATGAAACCTTAGGCATGTTTATGCAGTTGTTCAGTGGTTTTGTGTGAGTTTGTGTTTAATTGGCTGCAAGCAGAATGCGGTTGTCTCTATAGCACACAAGTGCCTTCGCATATTTGCAAGAAAAAAAGGGTTTTTTTCTCAAGGTTTCGAGCCATTGAAGAGAGAATCGTGATACTTTGGGGAATCCATTCCCCAATTCACATGAACCAACTGAAACCAACACAGCTAAAATCTCTAACCGTGTCGTCTCTTCTCTCCCGCAGCTGTTTCGACGTGTGGCAGCTGCCCTTCCAGGAATGGAGAGCATGCAGGAGACAAGCAAAGAAGGCAGTATCCTTTCAGTGAGCTCAAAACAAAAACAATTCAACAATTCAGAACGGATTTCTGTAATCGGGTTACTCTGCTGCATTCTACTTAACATTCAATAAGGCATAAACAAGCGAAAAACTGATTGGCTTTGTTTCAGTACTATTATGACCTCTAGGGCAATGTTTCCCTACTATTTTTGTCTTATGTACTCCCACAACCCCAAACCAGACACCTGTTACTTTTATCTCATATCATTAATATTATTAAAGTCTCTAAAAATCAATCAATCAACATTGTGGATGAAAAATAGACCAAAATAGCACACATATAAACACAAATGGATAAAACTTGCCACATTTTATTGTTTTACTTCACTTAAAAAGCGACTGAAAAATCATTTTTTACTTATAATAATACTTTTAAATATTATTCTTAAAAGTCTGTTTTATAGATTTAACAAAGCAAAAGCAAAATCTTTCCAAATTAGTTTTGGCTTGCATAGTTTTGTGTATGATTTTTGAGGATCGAGGTGTGTCAAAACCCATTTGCATGTGTCTAGTTTGGCTGTTTCTACCATATGACAGATAAATTTGCACTAAAATGTTTAGCCTCTGACATCAAAAACAAAATATGTCTTACCCTTACAATTAAAGGTTAGCCCAACAATTTTTTCGTCTAACTACAAACAACATTACAGTTATTTGTATTAAGCATCCGAAAATAACATTATAAAATGAATAAATAGAGCCAAATCGCGGAAACACTGAGATGTTAGTCCCGTCCGAATTGGTACATGAAATCACAGACGTTGAATGATAAGAATTGTAACTCAAACATTTATAGAACTTGTGCCGTCTGAATAGTCCAGGTTGCTTTGATCTCATGTTAGTGGCAGGTTGTCCCGCCCTCGAACCAGTAAATCGAGAAGAGAAGAGTGTCATCAGAGAAGAGATGTTGTTGAAAAAGGGAGGGGAAGATTCATTTTGATTTATGATTACGAGGATACACCATTTAAAAAAATAATGATGTGCACGGATGATTCATTAATAAATAAACACTGCAATATTCCACTGAGAAAAAAAAATTGCCCATTCTTTCACTATTCCATGATTTCATGGTGACTTTAATGTGCATAGTTTTGGTAACAGCTTTTGAGAACAAGTGCATGCAATACAACCTGTCCATGTTGAGCTTCTGCGTGAAAATACTGTAGTTCGATGGGATGTACAGCCTTTGACATCAATAGCAAAATATTTTGTTGTGTTGTCACCTTCCTTTTTTGATATTAGAAAGTTCCAGAGTAATGAAAGTATGCAGTGGTCGTTGTACAACAGCTGTTCATCAGCATAGTGCTGTAGTATTCTGAGTGAGTGATTTAGCCACTTTTCTTTCTTTTTTTTTGACAGTGTAGAGTCTCATTTACCGAGGTGAGGTTTTGGTGGGTGATATATTTCTTGATTTTCATGATTCATGTCATTTACACCATGAAATTCAAATACTGGCCTTGCTTCACTCTGAGGCTAATTTATTTTCCTCTCATTGCATTTTCTGCCGCATTCAGTCACTCATTAGTGGCAGTGGAAAGTCTATTGCTATGGTAACAAAAAACATTTTCCTCTTCATTTGTGAGAATAGGTTGGCAGCAGAATAGGATAGATTTCATATCCAGTAAGTTTGAATGACAAAGTGTCGTCTTTCTGTTTGTTTTGTGTGACTGACAGAGGTGTGGGATGTGTTAATTGTGTGCTCTCTGCATAGCATGTATGTTTGCATGTGTGCAGTCATAATAGCACAGGGAGGCATAGCATTGGATCGGAGTAGTGGTAGGCTACTTTTGATCATTTCATAAATACAGCTGTGTTATAATTTGAAGAGAATGTTAGAGCTTGAAAGGCGATCTGATCATCTGGCCTGACAGTATGCAGTATGCAAACCCCTCACTCCCAAACAAGGCCAATTGGTTTCCTGCAGTTATAACTTTGTTTTTATCAAAGCTCTAAAACTTGTAACTGGAATGATTCACTTTGAGGACACATGTTTAAATGAAGTTCAAATTAATCAGGTGTAATATGTATCATCAGCTGTAAATACAGTGTAGCTAAATAAAAAACACTGCAATATTCAACAACAAAAAAAGTCCATTTTGATTTCATAGTGGCATTAAACGTTATGATAGCTTTGTAGCCTACTCACTTTGCTTTCCCAAAACATTTATTTGTATATTTTAAGTAGGCTATATGAATGAGACTTATGTGACAGATTTAGTGAAATTAATTCAAAATATAATTTTACAAGGACGCTATTAACCAAACTACACACACGCGCGCGCGCGCACACACACTCACATCACACTACTCACGACTTCAACATTTGTTCATGAATGCAAACATGAGCTCATTTCATTTGAGAGGGTCGTCCGCAGCCATGAGCAGCTGTTGTGACTGAACAAGCGTAAAAGCCCCACTACAACAACACATGAGATTATGTTTTATGTTGGCAAGAAAAGAGACTTTGGATTTGGGTTTTCGATAACGACCACTAGATGGCACCCGTTCTCTTTTTGCTGATGGACGTCAGCACACAATAAATAAAATGAAAAAGTGGGGAAATATAAGTGCTGACAAAATATGTTGCTCTTATCTGCTAAAATAGCGTAACGTAACAAAGAAAACATAGTTTTTGCTATGTATAAAGCCTTTTGTTTACAGGCTGTAATTAAAGATGCCGTTGGTCAAACATATCCTATTCTGCAGCATTTATGGCTGCAATTACTCCGAATACCTGGAGGGGTCAGTATTGAGGCATATTTTTAAGTTACACAGAAAAAAGTTGCATTAAAAAGATATAAATATAATGTCCTGTGATCTTAGGCCTTTATGGTTGGATTATTTTCACCTTATTCACATTTGTTTGATGTAAAACTTCTGAAGTTTTTATTCCTTAACAGCATTCTCCAGTGATTGACATTAAATTGGACAAACCACAGGAACCTCCAACTACTGAGGGCGGCTGTTCCTGTTAATAGCTCACATCTGATTTACAGCGTCATCTACACCACATGCTTGTTGTGTTGCTTCCTCTTGGTTAGCTTCCAGTTGTGTTTTCAGATTGGATATTTGGCCTTCCCATCTGACTTTTAGTAACTGGTTGGAATCAGTGTTATATCAGTTTCAATTGTAAAATAGTATACTTTAGTAACAAAATTGCCAAAAATCCTAAAAATTCGAAAAGTAAAGGGCAAAAATCAACAAAAATGTCGACTATGTCTAACATGTATACTTTTTTGAAAATGTAGAGACGTAGGTTTTTTTCTTTGTTTTGTATTTTTGTATACAAGGATGAGCACTAAATCAGATGCAGACAAGAAATTCTATAATTTTGCCATAAAAAGCAGGATTAGAGCAAAGAGTTCAAAAGCAAGAGGGAAATTCAAACAACAAATAGCCCAGAAAATACGGCAAACATGCATGTTAGCTATTTTTAAAAGTATCATCTCAATCCTGCTGGCTACTGTGCACAAGATTGTGAATGCATACGCAATTCATTACAGCAACTTGTTTTAACTTTTTTTCTTTTTCTTTTTCTGTGACACATAACTTGAAATTTTTATTCTGTCTGTGTGTTTGTGATAATGTGTCAATTGTGTCATCACAGTTTATTGAATGTTTACGGCATAGTTTTCTTTATAATTTCCTGTTCTCAATGAAAGCAAACGGCTCGTGGAAACAAACTGATAACAAGGAAGGATCCCCTTCTGTAGAATGTTATCTTAGGACATTTATAGCGTATTGCAGATAGTCGGAAGACTATGAACGTGACAGAAGAGCAAATCATGCACATGTTTAATTGATTAGAATAATTCGTTTCCACGCGGATTGATCAAACAGTCCAATTCTATTGTAAATATATCAGCTGTCATTTTCAAACTGGCTTTAATATCAGAATGCAAAGATGGGACGTTCCTCCAAAAATAACTATAGTTCACTTTTAAGAATTAGCATTATGCAGCATTATAGTGTTTGCCTTGTGTAGGAACCCACTCATGTCTACAGCTGCTCTTTGGGCCAGTGCACTGACCAGGAGGAGACACATTGTGTAGTAGGCTATATCAATTTATTTGAAATGTATTTCATGTGAATCCTTAATGCACTTTTTCAAGAAAGAAAGATGTAAATGTTTCAAAATTGCTGTCAAATGTCTGTCTTTGAAACCACTTTAGAGTTCAAACTGTAGCGTAAATCTCTCGAGGGTCACTGTACAGACAAACTATTTGTAAAGTTGCTTCACATACCGCCAGATACAAGTCATGTCTAGCTATTTGTACCGTAGAAGAAATGAGTATGAGCACATGACAAGAAGTGTCAGAAAGCAAGTGAAATGTTAAAATGCCAGTTTATCCTTATTCAATCCAGCAGCTTTTAGTTGGAGTACATTGAGTACTACTACACTGTAATTGACTGACTCATTCAGCACGGACACTGACCTTTGCTTTCTGTTTATGGATACTTTGGAAATGTAAAGGGAAAAACAGATTTGTCTGTGTTAACTTCTCAGATCACAGAGAGGTACAGAGGTATTTATTGGTTGTTTAATGACTTATGAAGTTTTGTTTACATTTTGTTTTCTTCACTTCTGAAAGGAAGTTCTCATTTGAATTGAATAGGGTGCAGATATGCCCCCTGTATGGAATCATATCATAAGTGTACCTGTAATATCAGTAGTAATTGTGATTGACACAACGCTACATCAGCCTTGGGTGAATGTCTGTGCGTGAGTTGAGTTATGCTTTTAAGGGTGCAACCATTCCCTGTGTATATGTTTTAGCTCAGTGGAGCAAGCCTGATTGATTCAGAGCTAGCTTTACCATTTACACTGTATAGAAATCTAGCATGTTGGTCCAAATCAGTAAAATCAATAAAAGTGTCTTATTACCAAAAAAAAAAAAGTGAATATTGACCATTTCTTTTTTTCGTATACTTCTCTCAGTTAAAAACATAAACACACCAAAGAAATAGAAAAAGGTAAAGAATGAATATGAGACTTCTTTCTATTTAAAGTACACTTATGACTTTTTCCATATTATAATGTTAAAATAGCATTATTAATTAGTCAATATTGGAATGATTTCTGCTGAAATTCCTACATAAAGGATTATGTAACACTGAAGACTGGGATAATGGCTGCTGAAAATCCAGCTTTGCCGTCACAGAAATAAATTACATTTTTAAATATATTAAAATAGAAAACATTATTTTAAATTATAATAATACTTTATAATATTACAATATTTTATATGAATTATATTCTTTTAAAACATTGTATATCCTAGTTGTGTTTATCCAGTATAACTCTTTACTTTGAAATGTAAATTGACTATAATATTCATACACTGTAAAAAACAAAAAACAAAACAAAAAAACATATATATCAATCATCAATCATTTACAGTGTAGGGGAAGTTAATGTTTATTTATATCTTCTCAAGAGATTGTAAACGTGGAAATTAGCCTTTAGTTAGAACTGTCAAATTAAGCAATAACATTTTAACTGTGAAAGCTTTGCAAGACTTGTCAAAACATGTCAAAGATTAATCCACAGTTTCTCGGCAAACAGGATTGCATGGGTGTAGGTGAAACTATTTACACTTTTTTTTTATCAACTGTCACAAAGTCATTAGCAGTTATCAAATTAGCAGTTACCTTTGACTACATCTGAATTTTTGTCCCACCTGTTTACATTCCCTTAATCTGTAATAATCGCTTTACTGATCGCTTTATTATATCGCTTTACTAAAATTATTTTATAATTCACTTTAGGTGGCCATGATTATTTGCCAGTAAGGATAAGTTAAAAGGTGTCATGACTGAAAGGATATAGAAAATAATGGTAATTATGTTGGATTTGAAGCCAACATATTGAAATACTAACTTATTATTCTTCTGAGACAACATTTTCTAACTGCTACTCCTCCTAGAGCTTTAATGCTACAAGCAAAAAACTCGCCACAGACCTTGGGCCTGTTCTGAAGTTTGTTGCTATATCTTTTCTAACTGATCCGACTTACGGTTTTTATATAAATGATGACTTACATTGGCTGAGCAAGAAAAAAAAAAAAAAAACTTAGTGGAGCAGTACTGTCCACCAGACCCAGACAGCAACGTAGTGTCTGCCCAGATCCGGCCCACATCTGGTACGTGTGGAATCCACGTGTACCAGATGTGGGCCGGATCTGGGGCGACACTACACTGTAAAAACTAAAGGAGCCTCAAGTATCCTGTTGGATACTCAAGGAACTTCAAAATGTAATTTTGGTGCCTCAAAGCTCTTTTTCCTATAGAAGGGTAACTGGAAGAGCATTGACAATCTTTGAGGTTCTTGCTGGAACTTATGGGATCCTTTAAGCACTTTGTATTTACTTCAGAGGTTCTGGAGTCACCTTTTCATTACCATGAGACCTCGAAGTGCTTTGGGGGAAAATAGAGGAACTTAAATGCGATAAAAGGGTTATTGGAAGATCTTTTAACATTTAAGTGGTTCCTGGAAGATCTCTTATGTTAAAGCCAGCATCTGGAGGAACCCAATGGTTCAGTGAGGCCCGAATTAGATTATTATTCTATTATTATTATTATTATCCTATTATTATTATTATTATAGGCTACTTAAGTTTGATTCAGTATACATACCCAGGTGAAAAAGACGTACTATTAAATGTATTAAAAATGTACTTGAGTGTGTTTTTAGTAGACCTACAATACAAATATAGCCTACTTTAATGCATTTTTATTATTATTATTATTATAGGCAAGTTTGATTCAGTATACATACCCAGGTGAAAAAGATGTACTATTAAATGTATTAAAAATGTACTTGAGTGTGTTTTTAGTAGACCTACAATACAAATATACTTTAATGCATTTTTAATACATTTAACAGTAACTATAGTCTTTTTTACTTGGGTAGCTTACATATATTTAGTATAGGCCTATTTTATTAAGTCATTTAAACCTTAAACAACAACACTAAATAATAATAATATTATATGAAGAAGAAGAAGCAGGAGGAGAGAAGTATTATTCTGTCACGAAACTGCTGCTATTCCTCTGCTGTCGTCGCTTCAGTGATCCTCGCGCTGCTCGCGCGCAACAAAGCTCAGCTGATCGACGTCAGAAAGTAACGGCTCCTCTCATCAAAGCTTCCGCCGTTTGTTCGGCTCTCCATTACAAGGTTTGTAAACTCGCCAAATAAATATAAATACAGAGTCTATTCACTATATATTTAAACACACACATATATAAACTAAATTTATTATACATTACTACGTTTTTACAGTGTTTACCACTCGTTTATTGCACAGTATCTGGTATGAAGGTTTTAGCCGCGATGCTAACTACGTTGATCTAATGAACAAATGGAAATGATTGACTTATTGTCTTAGATTGATTTAGTCATTCAATTCAACATATTTTGTACAACTGTGTCTTCAAATTGCTGATATAGCCTAACTAATTTAGAAAATTCTCTGATTCTTGGCGTTTGTTATGAATAACAAAAACAGGTTGTAGTTTGCTCTGTTTTTGTTTAGCCTAACGTTAACTTTACTTACTACAGGTGCCCTCATTCTCTCAAATACCATTTTAAAGCCATTTACTGGTCAATAAATATTATGTTGAGAATAATCAGCTTTGTTCTTTTGTTTCCCCAGAACAACCATTACATTTCTAAAATAATCTGAACATTTCAGTGGCAACATTGAATTACAGTAAGTACCTGCACCACATGCAAGTACTTTATTACTATGAACTTTCTCTGTGTGAAATTGTATTGTTTGACTGTGTACTTGTGTTTTTTAATCAGTTACTCTCTGAAAATCTTTTCTCATGATCTCAAATCTCATTCATGTTACTCAGAAAAATAATATCACAGGTTTGATTCACAAAAAATGCTATAGACATTTTAACTCTGAATTATAACTTCAAGTTTAGTCTTTTTCGACAAAAAAATAAATAAATATGAAAAAGCAATTAGGCTTCAGAAGACTTGCAACACAACCCATAACACATGAGTTGTGAACTCATTGATTATTTTTAGGATCTTTTCTGGGACATTTTTGGAGCTTAACCATTTTTACATAAATTGTTGCATTGAATTGAACTAGACAAGTGTGCATAAGAATGGTTTCATGAATGATTTACACAATTGTTTTCTGCTTGTGTTTCATGCAGTGTAAGTGATCGGTGACTGGGGTTGCATTATGCCTGAGATCTGCTTTTCGGTTCCACAGACAGAAAGTCAAACAGGTTTGGAACGTCACAAGGCTGAGGAAATTATTTAAATTTCACAACTATCACTTTAATAACATTACTAACAGTAAATTTTGTACTTTGCAGGGATCTCGGAAAGCTGAAATACAAGTTTGATCAAGAATAAAAATCCTCCTGTAGAAAAATCATTGAAGTGCCTGGACCATCCACCAGAAAAGAGGAAAAACAAACGGAAAACGATGCTGTACCTTTTCACTTTTCTAACTCGTTAAGTACCTCACACCAACTTGGTCCCATAGTGACATTTTTGACCACAAACGAAATTGCTGATCGTGTGAATTCATATTGAAATGACTGAATTCACCAGTGAACATTCACAGAACAACAGATCATTTTACTGCACCTTAACTCTGTTTCGGGTCGAAGCCTCTACTTCTACTTCCTCTATCTTGTTTCATGAGAATACTCAACAACCATTTATGAACACTGTTGATTCAAGTCACACATTTAAGCTTTTCAAAAGCCATATTGTACATTACAGTCTCCAGTCTAACGGCATACCAGACTTCAACATTTTATGATTCAAAATAGCTGAATAACTAACCATCAGAGATTTCAGTATAGAGATAAAGGTTACAGCACAATGAGTGTATATTAGCACTGTTGTTTGTTTTTGGCATCTGATAGAGCTTTTGGACTTGGAAACAGTGATGTCAGACTTACCATCGGACTGAAACACAAATGTTTTAAAGTTAAGTATGATGGACATTTTTAATTAGTTCAAATGTAATTTTTTTACATTGATTTATTTAGTGGAACATATGTGTTTCCATGCATTTTGTTGATGTCTTTTCTTGTTTATCTATTGTATATACATGGTTGATTATTCATGTTGCTTATGTATTATACTATTTTTTTGTGTATTCATTGATATTAATCTGTAGTTAGCTTTTTTTCCCCATGTGCATGGAAGTGTATGTATAAAAATGAATATCAAATATGTAATAAACAATTCTTATTTTGTATTTGGTTCAATTTGTTTATTATAATAGAAGTCAAAGGTAACCATAGTAACATGAAATTAAATATTTAAAAAAAAATGAAATTTGGTTCCTGGAGGCACCCAAAGTGGTTCCACACAGTGCCTAATATAAGAGTTCCTCAGGAAACCTGTGTGGTTCCTCAGAGAACCGGCCCTTTTTAAAGGGTGCCTAGAGGATCTTCAGACGGTTCCGCCGGTGTGGCGAAGTGAAGAACCCCAAAAGGTTCCTCCAGGCACCTTTTATTTTTACAGTGTATATTGCTGTCTGAGGAGGGAGCCCCATGTATGTTACGTTTGTTTATTCCGTCTGAATACTCAATATTGATGGGGTGAATGCATGTTTATCGCTAATCGTTAATCGCTGTTCTAAACTAATGCACTGCTACATTGTAAAATGCAAATAACTGATGAAAGAGAGCTATAATGTCAGAGCAATACTGTGGTATGGAATTCCAAAGCTGCCAAAATAATACAGCTTTGCACAAGGCAAGCCGAGTTCGAGTCCCGTTTCAAGGACACGGCTTTCTCAAGCCAAAATCAAAGTTTGTTTATAAACTTTAACTGATAGTTTTCGTTTATTATTTTAGTAGTGCAGAGAGAGAGAGAGAGAGAGAGAGAGAGAGAGAGAGAGAGAGAGAGAGTGTGTGTGTGTGTGTACTGTAGCTTTAACAGTTTATTTACAAAAACAACAAAACTGTGTCAGATGAGAGTAAAAAAATCTTCTTTTTTTTGTGACAGTGTAACCATAAAGGCACGTGGATTCTGTTGTAGAATCTGTTTGTTGTGGAATGTGATAACATTTACATCTTTATTTTGACTTTGTTGGAGTTATCTGTGCTTGTAAACATAATAAGCTTCCAAGGAAAGATAAGGATAGGCCAATCATATTATCAGCTCAAGATTTCACAGAAAGTGAAAGTTCAGCTCCATATAAGTTTTTCAAGACTAAATCTGTGACATTTTGTCTGGAGAACAAGAAAGACAAGATTATAAAAGTTTTTCTCAGAAAAAACACATGCAAGTGTGTATATAATGAAACATTATATAATTCTTTCAGAAATCTTTCAGGTGACAGATGTTTAATGAAAAGCATGAATAATCTGTTTACACGGTTGAGTGATTTCTTTCTTTGTTTATGGTCCGTTGCAAACTCACTACACTGAAATATCGCCATATGCCAAACAGTATGGACAATACTTATGCGACCAGCCTGTTTTTCTTGATAAAGATGAAAGCATTATTTAAAGTCTTATTTAAAGCACATACCCAATGATCTCAATCATCCTTCTACGGTATTTTACATCTTGTAAATAGGGGAATTACACCAGCCCTTTAAGATTTATCTCATACATGGGTCTTTATATATCAAAAAAGAATGTTAGGAAGGGAGTCCCTAATTTTGGGGTCCTTGGTATCAAAACGTTTGAAGCCCCTTGTTGTAGCTAGTCATGTCAAACAGAAAGTCAGAGAGAAAGACACCAACAACATTTAGCAATCAAAATGTTTAATGCACAATAATTAATAAATTATATAAAAAACAAAATATCTTAAAGAGTCTATTTGAGATTTGAGGGGATCAGAATCTTTCACAAGATGCCATCTGCTCCAAAAGTCCTGTTTGGCATCTGGGACCCTAACCCTCTCGGGGACGGCTGAAACAAATCCGGCCTCAGCAGCTGGGATGGATTAAGGGTGGAATATCTAATGAGAAGTTCCCCTGAGATGGAAGAGCGGGATGCAGGCTTGTGGCTATTCAAGTGGAAAATGCAGTCGGAGAAGCATATGAAGGGGATTGTGTTTGTTTAAACGACCTTTTCCATTGCTCCTGCTTTTTCAGTACGCCAGTCGTAATAAGCACATGGCAAACACTTTTAAGGACAGCAGCAAAACAGACGGCGAACGTCCATTGTTCATGATGTCTGTCCTGCTTTTCAGAATATCTCTTCTGATGAAATCCTTCGCCATGACATAATTTCTCTGTGTTGAAAGACAAAGCTAAAAGTTAGTTAAACTGAAAATGATACAATTTTTTCTTTATCCTATAATTTTGATAAATCTAGCTGCCACAATAATGTTAAAAAGAAATGAACATGAATTTTCATTTGTGGGTGGATGAACTAGATATAAAATGCAAAATGACATATTTAAACTGCTGTCATTCATTACAGTAGACGGAAGACTCACACATTGCAAGTGGGAACAATCCTCTCTTCAGGATGTCTGGAAAAACAAATTCTCTTCAGGAAAGATGGGAGTCGGAGTTTAGGTCTGCATTGTTTTGGCACCGAACTAAAACCAGAGACAAGAGGAAGAACGTTTTTTGCATTTTTTTGTCACAACAGAGTTATTATAACACAAATGCTCTGAGGTTTCTACTTTAAGCATAAAACGTGATCAGAGATTTAAGAACAAAATGCTCTACTAACAAGACCATACGTAACAACGGATGTACTTTTTTTTTTCTGGCTACTTATAAACAGAATCTGGGGATATTGAGGTTGCTGATTCAAAAGGCTCACTTGACTCTGTAAATTAATTTCAGCATCTGGTTGCATGTTACACATTAGTAACCAGTCACTAAGGTACTTGAAGAGTCAATGAAGTAAAAGAAAAAGACTTCAAGTTTAAAACACGTTCCAAATTCCATTTTTAACAAACATTTACGTTTAATGACTCTTAAAATGTCATCAAATAAAAAATTAATAACAGATTGTCTTTATAACTTGAATGTATTTGAGCGTTTTTCAAAGTTTTAGAACATATTTTTCAATACAAATATAATTATGTTTCACAAAACATGACATTTTAGAACCTGAACTAACCTGAAAAGGTCAAATAATCTGATATTTTAAGAGAAGTATTAACATAATTGATCTAATTATTATAAATATGAATATAATACCTGTTCGCACCACAGGAGGAACTTTTTTTTTTGTTAGCCTAATATTTTATTTATAACTGCTTTACTGCTTTTTTCCATAAGAAATAATAATAGCTCATGCCGAACTACTTAAAGGGATAGTTCACCCAAAAATCATTTACTCTCCCCCCAACCTGAGTGAATGTCTTTCATCTGCTCAACACAAAAGATATTTTGAAGAATATGGTTTTTCCATAGTATAGAAAAGAATACTGTGGACGTCCATAGGGCCCATCAACTGTTTGGTTACTGACATTATTCACAATATCTTCTTTTGTGTTCAGCAGAAGAAAAGAAATCCATACAGGTTTCATTTTTCGGGGTGAATTACTGTTTTCTTTTTGAGAATTTCATCATCAGGATCAGTTTTTACTTAATGCCCCTCAACCAAAACATAAATTTAATTCAGAAATTAAAAACACACTCAAGTCACTGTATGAATAGATCATGTTGTCACTCACCATTTAGCCTGTGACGAGGGTAGAACCTGTATTTTAGAGTTTTTCTCCTCTTCCTCCTTTTCCTGCTCTCTCTCGTTCTCTTCCTCCTCCTGTTCATCACAAATGTTGTCCCACAGTTGGCTATTGACAAAAAGAGCGTTCTGCAAGCTGAGCCCTCGGTCCAGACAGGTCACCTGGCGACAGAGGGGACAGCGAATGGTGCGCAGGCCGCTGTAATGCAGCCCCATTGTCTCCAGACAGGTGGTGCAGAATGTGTGGTTACAGTGGAGAGTCCTGGGAACACGGTCGGTGCGAGAGTAACGCAGGTAACAGACCCCACATTCCTGATCCTCAAACAGCGCCATGGCTGAAAACTGGAACTTTTATACAGTTGCTGATATAATGTTTCTGTAGCTCGGTCTTCTGGAAAGTGTTTAGCGTACTCTGCAAAAACCAAAAAAAGATGGAACTCTCAGGCGTACTTCGTGCATATGGACATAACTGTTGTGTAAAGGCAGAGTTCACCCAAAAAATACTTTCTTGAAACTCAAAAGAGGATATTTTATTGTTTTGGATTATTTGCCCATTCAATGAATGTCAATGGGGTCCAAAGTTGTTAGGACATCGCTTTTTTGTATTCCTCATTAGAAAGAAATGCATACAGATTTGTAATGACGTGTAAACAATGACAGAATTTTCATATTTGGGTTAACTATCCCGTTAAGCACATTAAAATGACAGTTCAAATCTTGAAGCAGATGGCAAAGCCATCACTCTCACCAAGCATTCATCCTTATAGTATTCAACTCTAATGCTGCAGACCACCTGTTAGTCTAGAATATTATATTATTTAATTTGACCTCTCAGTGTTGACCTCTGACCAAATCAGACAACAGGCTTACAATACTGCATGAAAAAGAAGAGTGACTAGATCTCTGGTTTCTGCAGCCATGAGAACATCTATTTCAGTTCGCCAATATTCAATTGACAGAATATTCCGTAACATTGCTCTTATATAATATTACATGTTTAGTTAGATTTCCCTGATCAGGTCAGGTAAAAGATTATATGAGAAACATCTCTAGTCAAACTGTAACTTGTAAACCATTTGAACAGTATGTTCTTCCTTTATTGTGTAAGACAGCACACTGCAAAAATCACTAAATTAATGAACGTTTATGTCCTATTTCCAGAGAAAACATATTAAACAAAATTAATATAGATGAGAAGCAATATTGCATAGTTAGAATTAAGCTTATATCTCACTAAACTGTTAGATAAACACTTTACAATGATGTTGTAAGAAAAATATCAAACTCAAGTTGTGTTTTTTTTAAAAGTCTTAATATCGTACGCAGTTTTGTTTATAAAGTAATTTTTTTTTTTTAAGGATGTTTGGATATTTTACTGGAAAACAAGACAAAATACTGATTAAGAGACTTAACCAGAGACTAAAATGCATGTTTGAGCTGTTTTAACTGAAAGCAACTTGCACTGAGATATCTTAAAATATGTCAATGGCATTGTTTATGCCTCAAGATGACCACCAGTAATGTTTTTTCCTAAGGCACGTTTATAAAAGCTATACTTAAATGTCCTAATTTAACTAAAGTCTACTCATGGCTTAATCTAAGCCCTGTCTCTGAAACCAGGCTTAATATATCTCGTTGTGTAATATTAAAATGATTTTAAATCCATTTAATGAAACACACACATACACACACACACACATGTAAACCAACCTTATAGTTTAAGAAATAAACTAATAAATCAAAAAATATACTTACAGAACAGTGACTAGTATCCTAATTCAGTTCTCTGTATAGACTGTTGCAGCTCTTTGTCAGAAGATTAACTCATCTGAATGAGAAATAGTGGGTGTGTGATATGAATAAGAGAAAACTGGCTCTGCTGTCAGTGTGAATAACCACCGCGTGTTTTAAAGAGGCTGTGGAGTTGTGGGGGAGGTGATATCTGCCTTTCTCCTCCCCCATTGGCACTTCAAGCGAAGCTCTCTTAAGTTATTTAGAATTTCAGTGTAATGGAGTTGGCTACTTACTGGAAAACTCAAGAAATCCGTTAAGTTCAGAGATTCCATGTTCAAAGATGACGTAGACTAACTTGGAAAAACATGACATGGAAAATTCCTGAAGGAGAACTTCAGTGGCAAATTTTGAAATGAAACCGATAAAATTAGATAATAATTTGAATATAATGATTATAATATTTGTAAATGGATAATTGAAAAATATAGTCAACACTCTCAGAAAAAAAGGAACAAAAGCTGACACTGGGACTGGGACAGTACCCTTCAAAAGGGTTCTAATATGATCCATTTAGACACTAATATGTACACGTTTGGTACCAATATGTACCTTTGAGGGACTTAAATGCACTCTTTAGGTACAAAGGTGTACCTTTTGTAAAGGTACCGCCACAGTGACAGCTTTTGTACCTTTTTATCTGAGAGTGAACTATCAAATAAAGGGTTATCAAATGGCTTTTTTCCAGACACCATTTAAGGGATGCAAGTTAATATTTCTGCCTTCAGCAAATCAATCGAGATGTGAGGGTTCATATCAACACAGTGCTGGATAGGAAAAGAGAAGAGGGGAAAAAATACTGATCAGTATGTTTGATGGTTTAGGCTACAGTGTCTTAAACTTAGAAAGGAGGTTGTCATACTATTTATAAATTATAATAGACTATTCTGAAATAATGAGAAACATAATAGTTTTGTAAAACTTGTTTTTCTTGTTATCTTAATGTTAGTCTTCTTGATAGTAACGTTACATCAGTCAGTGTTCTCCCTGATTATTTTTGTCCATTTTCTTGAACTTTAAATGTACATTGGCGATATCAGTATATAGATTATTATTGTTAAATGTTATTATAACATTTTCCCACAAAAGTATCTTAATATAGCCTAATAAAATACAAAATACGGGCTCGTCCGGGATTTGAACCCGGGACCTCTCGCACCCAAAGCGAGAATCATACCCCTAGACCAACGAGCCGCTTGTAAAGAGCGCAGTTGTAATACTATATGAAGCATTTCTGTAAAATTAACGTAACTTTTATGATGCTGAGGATAAATTCTTCTTAAGTAATATAGGCCCATATATATTCTTCGACCTTGACTGCAAATATTGTTCGTTTTCGTATTGTTCGCATCTGCATTCGTCTAAGCGAACACGCGTCGGTCTGTGTTAACTCTTTCAGTTGCGTTATTGCTACGTACGTAGTACGTTCATCCCGTCTTGCATAACATATCGTCATTTTCACATATATCTATGGTATTTTATCACTATAAATGACAGGAACATGTAACAAATAAAGAAGTGAAAAAACAATGGGCTCGTCCGGGATTTGAACCCGGGACCTCTCGCACCCGAAGCGAGAATCATACCCCTAGACCAACGAGCCACGTGCAACGTATATTGTAACCTGAGAGAACATAAACCTTAACAGACACCATCATATACTGTGGTCATTATAACGTTAATGTTGTTGCTGTACTTACGCTATGCAAATGCAATGTGGTCAACTGAGCCACATCAAAATAATAATTAACGCACCTTATTATCCTCATTCATTATTGCAATACTGCACTATAGTTAATTGTTTAGCACATTTTACATTTTTGAATGTAAGTTATGCAGTTCCTATTTGAAGGCATAATGCTATGAGCTCATTTATTTATTGACATTACAATTACATAAAATCCGCATACTTAGTATCCATTACTAGTTAGCTAACTACTTACCAAAAACACATGTATTTGTTAACACTCATGTAGGCCTATTACTAAGTGTGAAGTATTTTCATTTTGTTAAAACCTAATCACCTTGGTATCCGTATGCAATATTCGGTGGGTGAACTAATGTTTTGAAGCTCTCTCGTATTCTCTGCTAAAGCTGACTGTTGCTCTATTTTTTACAGTCTATCTATGCTGTTGCTGCATCTCTGATGTCAACATGGGAGAATAAATTACCCATAGTCCTTTACGATAATGTCGAGTGTTTATACAGCTGCTAGTCTTGTGCCTGTCACCGTAGTGGATGAAAAGATTGATATTCTGTTGTGTTTATCATTAGATCCGAATATTGATACCACAAATATAAATTGGGTTACAAGCAAATGGCTCATCATGGCTTATGAATGTGCAAAAACTCATAAAAATCATCATTGTGCTTTCTTGCGACAACTAAATAAGCCTACAGTCTGTTATATTTTATGAGTTCTAAAGTTATCATTTATAATAAAAGACACCACACTATTACACGATATAAAACGACTCCAATGAGAAACGACTCCAGTGTAGGCTACTGTATGTAAGCCCATTTTTAGCACATAAGAAAAAAAAACATGCTTTGATAAATCGTAATTATGACATAAACAGTGAGATGAAAGGTTATGAGATAAAAGTTCAAAATTACAGTAAATAATTAATTAATTTAATAATTATGAGATTAAAAAGTAGAAATTATGAGTTAAAAGTAAAATTTATGTCTTTTTGCGTCATAATTTTGCCATTTTAGTGTCATAATTTCGGTTTAGCTTGTCATTAATTTCGACGTTTCATCTCATAAATATAAAAGCGACTTTTTATGTCATAATTATTATTTACAAAAGCACGATTTTCCCCTCCTTATGTGTCGGAAATGGGCTTCCATAGTACTGTACACGTGACACAATGCGGAAGCACAGGGAGAGTGGCTTACTGTTCTGTTCTCTCGTTGTGATGTTCTTGGTTGTTGTTCGCTTTCAACTGTTGAGTTTCTGTCACCCCTACAACCCCAGTTGACAAGCATGATGTCAAGTGTCCCTGGAGTTGTAAGTGAGATTTGTAATTTCGAAATTTAAACGTTAACACTAACTTTACCTTGAGTTCAAAGGTCGTGGAGTACGTTAATTTTCTCAGCAAACTGACAAGTAGACAATGCGCGAACTTTTTCTCCACGCTAACAGGCTAATGTTAGCCAAGTAGTGATTTGTTACTAACATAGTAGTACATTAATAAGACCTGGTGTGCAAATATACCGAGAGGCCAGTTATCAACGTGATTTTATCACATTATATAGTTGTTCAGCTTCCAATAATAGCTCAGCATGTAATACATCCTTGTTATTGGAACACCACTGGCTCATTCTATTTCTTTGTTAACATGGTTTAACGTTACCACTGAAATACTGTTTTATCGATTTCCGAAAGCCTGAAATCACAGTATGTCAGAATAGTTCATTCTACCACAGCACACACATAGCTATGGCATTTGTAGCACAGTTGCCCTTGGTAACTAATGCAGATACAATACTAGATGTGATTTTGTGATTTACACCCATCATCTCTGCTCATGAATGATCTCTCTTTTTCTCATGCATGCAGTCCAGATTTTGATCATGTAATAACTATGTACATGGAAGGTCACTGAGAAATAATGGAGGAATTTCTGAGCACGCTCCGTGATCATGATGTCAGGTAAAGGGGAGAATTCAAATTCTGCTCAATCCTCATATTATAAAAAAAAAAAATGCTGACTTGAAAAATTGTGTGCTGTGTTATTCATTTTTATGTATGTAGGCATACAGCATTCACTATTGTTTACATGCTGTTGATCTCCTCTTGATCTCCTCAGCTCTGTCCTGTCATCCTGTGAGCCAGAATTACAGGAGTTGATGCGACAGATTGACATCATGGTGGGGCACAAGCGGCGTGAGTGGGAAGCTGAGGTTCGAGCCATGGAGCTGCGACTGCAGAATACACAGGAGGAACTCCAGTCAGCCAGGGCTCTGCTCGACAAGAGGAGCTCGGAGGTGCGAAATCACACCTTGATCACCTGTCTATGTTCATACTTAAGTTTAGAGTTTGAGGCTATTGTGTTACACTAAATAAAGGGTGTCCAATTTTTTTTAAAGGTGCTCTAAGCGATGTCACACTTTTTTGGGGGCCGAAACATTTTTTGTCACATACAGCAAACATCTCCTCACTGTCCGCTAGCTGCCTGTCCCCTCAACACACTGTAAAAAAAAAAGGGCTCCACAACTGGCCCAGCCTGGACCACGAAACATAACAAACAGTGTTCCAGCCAATAACCGACAAGAGTGATTTGGGGGTGGGGGTGGGGTTTGGGGGGTTAGTCAGTGTGCACATGAAGGGGGGTGTGGGGTGTGGGGGGTGGAGGAGAGAGAAGCATGAAGAGGGAAGTTAGCTAGAGGTGAGATGTCCTAGACAACGACTAACGTTAGAATTATATTCTCTTGAATTTTGATATGGCCGACACACAACCAAAGAGACGATGTTCCGATGAAAAAATAGCAAAGAAGAGAGAAAAAGGGGAAGGAACGCGCAAAGTCACGAATTTACATCGGAAAAGCACGGAAGGGAGGGGGAGGGGACGGGATGAGGAGGGGGAGGGTCGAGCTAGCCTCCGTTTTGTTTGACAATACTTCGAACGTCAACAAGAAGTGACGTCACCCAACATCGCTTAGAGCACCCTTAAAGGAGGCCCGATTTAATGTTTTGGACACACCTGGGGCCGGATAATATATATATATATAAGCATGCTTATTAACAATAACAGGCTTCTCTTAATTTAAGGTATGTATTATTTATTGTTAGGTCACAGTCAAACTGCCTCAGACTAATTCATTGTTCAATAATAATTAATTAATCAATAATAAAGCACAATTATTTTACCCTATGTTCAGTTAAGTTGAGAAGTTCCATATAGAAAAAGTGCATTATAATTTTATGTATTCCATATTCATCTGCATTATCAATTTAGTCTATATGATAGAGACTGTCTTTTGGCAAATGAGACAAAAGCAATAATTATGACTCTCAGTGAAAAAATTATCTGATTTCCAGCACTCATAAAATTGACTTAACGTTTCTTTGATGTGGCCATGGTGCTATCCCGAATTCCCGGTAACAAGCTGTGTCCGACTCCTAACATTAATGGTCACTCACTCACGGTTTACCTGGGGTAAAATCTTGTGTTGCCACCTTGTGGTGATATTGTGAGACTGCATGATTTGTAAATTATGTGTGGCAGGCCACATATTGTATATTTAATTGATAAGCTGCGAGCTGTTTGAAATTCATCCCTGGGCCGTGATTGGCCCGCGGCAGCTGATCGATTTTTGAAGGCAGCATTGTTGCCCACAAGATATCCCACAATCCTCTGTGTTCGATTCCATGACAGTTGAGCTAAAACAGGGTTCCAGCAAAGCCCGTCTACGGAAAGCCTGTTCACTCCAACGCCCTATTAAGTCCTATTGGTTGTAGTTCCAATCAGAGTTCCACTGGGGCGCTTGCCATGAGTGCAAAATGAATGGGAGTCAATGGGGCTATACGGCTAAATTTGTCTCTTACACCCGATTGCCGTTGAGAAATCTCAGATTTGATTGTAGATTTTGCAAGTTCAACATGGGTTATAGGTCGAAAGTTGAATGAACGAATACTCATGTCCTTTCGATTTCGTACAGGTTGAGTTGTTGTTGCCCATAACACGCTAGCATTCTGCTAATGAACGCTGATTGGTCAGTGAAGAACTGATTACGACCAGAGATACCGCTTGATGGCATCGTGGCTTCCGAAGCGGGACCAGAAACAAACAAAACAAAAACTCATCTAGCACGTGTATTTACTTGTGTCAGCTGTGTTGTCGATGCCTCGAGAGAAAAGAAAGTGCAGAGCGCGAAAGCACCAGAGTGACTGAAGGATTGCCATGAAGCAGTATCTCTGGTCGTACGATTAGTATGACGTCATTGACATTTTGAAAGACTTTTTAAAGCAAATAAGTGACTCTAAAAAATCTAACACCAAGCAATGTGTAATTTCTTTGCATCCCCTTTCGAAAACAACATTCAAATTACTAGACAAAAAATTATATCCTGAGAAAAGTGGATTTTGAGGAGTATAGCTCCATAGACCTCCATTCATTCTGCACTCGTCATGTGAGCGCCCTCATGTGGAACAATGTGATGTGGTCGCATTTGTGCGAGTGCATGGTCATGTACTACTCAGTTAAATTCACGCATGAATTTTCCTGCATTGAGCTTGTTTTAGCGCCCGCCAAAGTCTTATTTGATCGGTGAGTAATGTAGATGAACTGCTGTGCTTGTGACAGGGCGCATGTTTAACTGAAAGAACGAGCAGAGAGAGAGAGAGCCCCGGTCGCGCGCGCGCACTCTCTCTCTTCGGAGCCAGGCGAAAGTGTAAACAAGACTTCACCGTCTCCAAACTAAGCGCTGTCTTGCTCTCTCTCCCGCGTGCATATTAATCAAAATAAATCGACACAGTGGTAAAAGGTCGGAAGAGTTTCCGTGGAGCATTCAGAGATTTTTTTTTTTTTCTGAATTACCGTTGGGTGTGTGAATTGTGCTAAATATGTTGCCTTATCTTCTCTGAAAAGCGTTCCGGGCATTCAGCTGACATAAAAAAAAAAAACACTTTAATTAAACGAAAAAAACTATCCAGTGATGAAATGTTTTCTGTGTTGACACAAATCTTGGATGTCCATGTCCTAACTGCTGGGATAATCACACAATGCGCACGACACGTCCAATTCGCGAACTAATGACTCCTTTGAACCGATTCATTTTAATGAATGGTTAAAACAACTGATCTTTCCAACACTGAACTCAGGAGACGTCTGAATCGGTGTATAACTAATCAGTAACACTTTACAATAAGGTTCTATTTATTACATAAATTACATAAAAAGTACAGTTTGCTTACTCAAGCTTAAGCTTTAAAATAAATAAAACCACTTGTTTTTTTGAAAAGCATTTGACTACATTTTTCCACACAGTGCTATCAAGAATCAATAAGAGAAGAGAATTGTTAAAGAATCGGATCGATAATCAGAATCGTCAGTGGCATTATTATTGATAAAATCTTATCAATTCCCATCCCTATGTGAAGACAGTAAAATTATAATCAAACATTAAAGAACATATATGTTTTTTATTAGTTTTTTTTAGAGTTAAAAGATTAAAACATTTTGCTAACATGAGGTCTTGTGTCACTGTCAGTCTTATTACATCAGTGCAAAACTAGGTTATGCAGATTAAGACCACTATTCATCAGCATGCATTGATTAATCCCATGGTATGTAGCAAAAAAAAAAAAAAAAAGGTGCGACCAAATCATATGCTGGTGCGACCAGCGCAACCAGTGGAAAAGTTAGTCTGGAGCCCTGTAAAAAATAAAAATGCCATCTGAAAGTTGTGGGTAGTGGTCAGTTTGTGTCTTAATGTAAGTTTTTGACCGACCTTTTTCATGTTTGATGTCGTTTGTAGCTAGAAATTAGTATTTGCTAAGTTACTCACCAAAGCACTCTCTAGTTTGTTGTAGATCAACTGTTTGTTGGCTGATTTGTGATTAGTACTACTATACTTTATGAGACAATGTTCCAGACTGCATTCAACACAATGAAACGTAAAATGAGGCCACAAGTTATTCTTAAGGACTAAAATGGTTGTGATGGTTTTGTTTTACACTTTCAGTGGTGAGATCTCTTTGTAAATATTATGGCTCAGCAAAATCACATACGTCATATGCTCTGCCTTCACCCCTGGCAGATGCTTAGGGTGAGAGAAGTGATGATGTCCCTGCTGGAGCTCCAGGATGGTGGTTTCCGAATGTTGAAGTTGGTAGTGGAAAAGGGAATACAGCAGGTGATCTGCATGAAGGCGTGGGTCTTCCTGCATGACTGGACTAGACTAGACTCTGTGCTTTTGTTTGAGCATGATCTTGATCATGACACCACTACTGTAATATTGTGAGTAATATAGGCCAAGGCAGTATTCTGTTATGTGTCTGTTATATTTTTAAAGGTATTACATATTTTAGTTTTGTTAGATCAGCTAGACATGACGCATCATATCAGTATAACTGACTTAATGAATTAGATTTAAAATGTAGATACATGCATCTAATGTTGCTTTAAATAAAATGTTATATTATATTAGTATAAATGAAGAATTCAGATGCAAAAGCTTCTAAGTGCCATCTTAAATTTTCTTCTAGAATGATCATTTTTATCAAGCTCATATATTTAAATGCAATAATTTCACTTAAATGGCAATGAAGATTACCTATTAATTGTCATTTAAGTGAAATTACTGAACTTAAATATACGAGCTTGATAAAAATGATCATTCTAGAAGAAAATTTCAGATGGCACTTAGAGGCTTTTGCATCTGAACTCTTCAAATATTATATTATAATTTAATAATTCCATGGGTTCCAAAATTCTGAGATATGCTTCAATATCTAATTTTAAACTAAACAAAAAAATAATAATTAAAAAGGAGAAATAAGTAAAGTTGTGACAGTGAGTTCTGCTGTCATTAAAAACAATAGACTGCAAATACTACATAAAGTTCATATTATTTTTTAATTAAATTTGAATAAAACTAAAATTGTTATGCTGATAATATAATTTGCAATGAAAAAAAAAATATTTCAGAAAAAAACAAAAACATTTTGACTAGTGGTCTCAGACCCCAGCATCATGTACATGTGTGTTGACTGCTTTGATATGCATTATAGGCTATAATAAAGTGACTGGTCATCTTTCATTGTAAGAAGATCACACTCCACTAGGTGTCATGTTTGAGCTGCAGTTCACACAGGCTCTGACAAGCATGATCTTATGTTCTTCAGATCATGGTGCTCAGGAAACAGCTAGATGAGATGCAAGCTGGAAAACAAGAGCTGGTTGTGAAGTATGAAGAGCAGCTGCAGCATGTAAAAGATGAGGTAAGATCAGCTTTTATTTTAGCCATGGTAGTGGTGGTACATATTATTGTTACACACACAATATTTTTCTCAAACACGCGGTCTGATTCTACAAAACATTTCTTTTTTTTATCAATATAGTTAACAATAACTCCTTTCAACAGTTGTCTAAATTGAAACGCAGCTATGAAAAGCTACAGCGTAAACATCTGAAGGAGGCACGAGAAGGAGCTCTGAGCAGAGAGGAGGACAGGGCTGAGATGTCCCTCCTCAATAGCAAGATGGAGGTACAGAGACTGGCTAAATATAAAGTGGACTTCATTGTTTATATCAGAATCATTTAATAGTTTTAGTTCAATAATTTAAAGTTCATTGAACTTTTTAATTTATTTTTTTTATGCAGGAGTTTCGTCTGCGCTCAGTAGAATGGGAACAGCAGAGAATGCAGTATCAAAGACAAGTGAGCTCACTGGAGGAGCAAAGGAAGAACCTGGCTGAGCAGTTTTCCCTCATTCAGGTGGACTTTATTTGAAACCTAACTATTATACCAGGTTTGATAATTGAGTCAAGCATGACATTTTGGTATGGTTTAGTGGTTGAGGTTTCTGGTACAAGAACCCACAAATGAGCTATGAGCTCAACACTTGCGTTGAGATGGTTTTTCTCATACCTTCATGGAAGATTTGGCATTTTGGGCCCCCTGCTTTTCTATTCTTCTTCTAGAAGTACAGTATTGCTTATCATTGTTATGCTGACGGTACACTACTATACGTTCCTGCCAGGTCAAATGTTTGTTGTTCCAGTAATAATCCTCATCTCTTGTCTTGAGGAAGTTACATTTCCTAAAGCTTAACGAGGATTAAAAAATTAGGTCATTGCATTTGCTTCTTTGTTGTGTATCGTTGGCATGGAAAACCAGTTAGGTACTCTATCTTTGACCTTGCACAGTAGAGTTAAGAACTTGGGTATCATCTTTGATTTGGCTTTTTTTCATCTCAGGTCCATTGCCAAATTAAAACAGTTCCTCTCACAGAAGGATTTGGAAATAATGATTCTTATTACATTCCGGCTGGATTATTGTAAAGCCTTGTATGTGGGTTTGTCGTCTACTATTTCACATCTGTAATTCGTGCAAAATTCAGCAGCAAGACTCCTTTTTTTTTTTTTCGAGTACCAGGAAAAGAGAACATATCAACCCCGTTCTTGCTTGCCTACTTTGGCTTCCAGTTACTTACAGAGTTAAATGTAAGTTTCTGCTATATGTTTATAAGGTCTTGCATGGTCAAGCTCCACAGTACATTGCTGATCTCCTTCAACAGACCTATATCTAGGTCTCTTCCTTTATCAAATCAGTTACTTCTCTCTGTTCTCTGTTCCTGCTTGAAAACCAATGGTGATTGATCGGGCATTTGTAGTTGTGGCCCCCAGGTTGTGGAATGCACTTCCATTTTATGTTAGGTCCTCTTCTACACTGGCCATATTTAAATCTACACAAAAAAAAAAAAAAGTATCCATAGCTTTGATGCTTTTGAGGTATATAGGGTTTTATTTGTATGTTTTATATTGTTTTACTAGTCTGGTAAGTTTATTTTATTTGTAACACTTTGCTAATTTTGGTTAATTCTGGTATTGCATTTTTCTTAACTGTACTACACTTTGGTACAACTTTTGTTGTTTTTAAATGTGTTTTATAGATAAACTTGAATTTAATACTAATATGTGTGAAATCTTGGGTGTCTCAGTCTCAGGGTGTAGGCCGGTCGCAGGAGCAGGGGGAACTCCAGCGGTTGCGCTCTCAGCTGCAGAGGGCTCAGGATAGCCTACATACGCAAGAACTGGAACTGGAGAGACTTCGGCTGCTCCAGGATGAGCTGGGAGACTCCATCAAGGAACAGCAGGTCAGCTGCCCCGCTGCAGCCCACATACGGGGACAGGTAGATGCTGATCCACAAGAAAAGTAGAGCTAGAAATGGCCTCTAGAGTGTAGTACATAGCGTAGTACTTGTTGGAAAAGTAGGTATATGCCTTCATATGCTCCTGGGGAGTTCCTGCTTAAGACCTTAAGGGTTAATTCAACCAAAAATGAAAGTTCTGGCATGGTTTATTCACCCTCATGTCATTCCAAATCCAATACGATTTTTGTTTATTTTCAGAACACATATAAAGATATTTTTAATATTCTTAACATTATCATTTTTGTCAATCCATTACGTGAAAATTTTCAAGCTTCAAAAAGTATTCAAAGGCCTTGTAAACTAGAGACACTTCTGAAAAGAGACACAATTTCTTAATTTGATGAACAGATTTAAATTAGGCTTTTATGCACATGGGAACATTGATCAATACAATACAAAAAAGCAATACAAATACAAATCAATACAAAAAAGCTCTTCAAATATGGTCAGAGAAAGCTTAAACGTGCTTGTTTGACGCACAAGAACAAATGAGGTTTACAGATGTGCTCCATGTATGTGCACTGTTCAGTGTTTTTATGTGAATAAAAGCCTGAATTAAACATGTTCATCACTTTTGAAGCTTGAAAAATGTCTTTTATTTTTGAATGATTTTTCATAAATTTGATTGGCATCTTGAGTTCAACTCACTGATTCAATGTTTCTCAGCAGTTTACCAGTTAACAGCTCGTTGGAGGGGAAGGGTATCAGTGGGTAATTTAAAATTTTCGGTTATTTTTCACACATGACTTTGTTATATAGTGCACAAGTTGTATGGATCAATTCTCTGATAGTTTTATGGTGCAATATTTTAAAAGCTCAAAGCACATCATTCCAACATAACTTGAAGGCAGCATTAAATGCTGGTTTAATAGCTGCAGCATCACTATTATTGTAAAGTGTGGTTTTAAATCAAATATGTGATAGAAGGAATAATAGTAAAGCTGTTCTCTGCAGGTTTTGAGTGAAGAACGAGAGGAGCTGAAGGCCACACTGAACGCTCAGGATCAGTTTGTACGTAGCACAGGAGTCCAGCAGCAGCAGTTACGCCGGGAAGTGTCCCGACTCAACCAAACTCTGCAAGCAAAAGAGCAAGTCATAAGGTACGTTATCATCATCATTTCAATGTTCCATGATCATTTAACCACAGTCCATAAAGTAACTCGCTAGGTATCAAGCTAAGTATGCAACCATGATTTACAAATCACTTATCTTTTTGTTTAGGTCTCTAGAGGAATGTTTAGCATCACACGGTTCTTCTCCAAGCTTGGCCTCCCTTAGACAAGATCTAGAGAAAGCCACAGCCAAGCTGAACAGTTCCCAGGCCTGTGAGAGTCACTTGAAAGCGGAGGTTATCAGACTCCGAGACAAGTGAGATGTTTTTAAAAAGTCTCTTCATGAGAATATACAACAACAGCAACTAATAATTAAAAGCTCATTCTGGAATATAAACCTTGAATTCCATTCTGTTTTGTCAGGTTGGAGAGCATGCGAAAGCATAAAGCAGAGATTAGCAGACGAGAAAATGAGTGGAAACAGATGGAAGAGGAACACGCTCGCTGTACAGCTGAAATCAAACGTGTATGAACAATAGAGTGTTTACAGTTTGAGTTTTTGATGTATGATCAGTGTGTGGTTAGGCAGCTTTATTTATTTTAACACACTGAGCCGTCTCATTCATAACGAGAGAAATGATTGCCAACGATTTATTAATGTGTACAAATTACTGACAAACATATGTTGACAACTCTTTGTGCCTGTAGTTGCGTGAAGAGATTGAGAGGGCCGAACAGACTCGTTGTGGGGAGTTGGAGGGAATGAGGAAGGAGGTGTCTCAGTTAACCAGTGAACTTCATCAGCGTGACATCACCATTGCCACACTCACTGGCTCCGCCTCTAGTATTGAGCGACAGCTACGGGCAGAAGTGGAAAGAGCAGAGCGTCGGGCATCAGAACTCAAGGTTCAACAAAAAACTGCTATTCATGACCCTTTATTAAGAGACCTGTTGAGAATTACTAGTTTATTAAATCATGCATAAACTGATTGTGTTCTCATTTTGCTTTTTGTAGGTGACACAGGTCCAGCTTGAAACTCTAAAGCTTGAGAATCAGCATCTAAATGATCTTCTAGAGAGAGTCGAGTCAAGATCACCTAAGGTTTCCATCCTTTGCTCAGTAAACCTTCATTTTACTCATAATGTGTCCACGTTTAAGTAATGTTTTGGGCTTTATTAAAGGTGCATCAACACTGTTGATATTTGAAATCAAACCCAAACAAACACACCCCTCCCTCCATTGCTTCATCCCCAACATACCGAACATGCTATGCAACACAGGTAATGACAAACAGCTGGCGTATCAGACAGCTTGCGCAAGTATGGATGAATCGGCTGTGAATCAAAAACAGCAACAGCGTTTCTTGGTTCTGTGAAACAGCAAAACCAATGTTACTCATGTATCGATCAGAAACAAAGCAACCTCAGAATCCTTTTTCAGACCTTCCCACTCTCTAATGTCTCTCCAGACTTTTCCAATAGTGAAATCGCTTTTAATATTATTCAGCAGGCTGCAGTTAAATTGTCAGGGATTCGGTTGGGAGGATCATTCCACCAACAAGGAACAGTGAACAAAAACGTTTTTGAGAGTGATTTTGTCCCTCTCTGTGATGGTACCATACCACTGGTATTTGAATTTATGATGCAATGCTGTTTTGCATCCTTTCTGTTTTTCATGTCATTGTTGCTCATTCATTTTCATTTTCTCTTTGTTTCTCTGTTAGAGGGGTAATGGAGAGCTGGCAAGTCTTAGAGACAGCTACGTGTCATCTCTGAACAGTTTGGAGGAGGAGAACAGGCAGCTGAGGCTGGAAATGACTGAGCTACGAGCTCGCATGGAGGCCAACAACCAGACCTGGCAGGACAAGTATGAGAGAGCGTTACAACAAAATCAGAACAAGAACCATTCGCACAATGCCCAAAACAGGTACAAAGTACTTCCAAATAAAAATGTTCTCTCATCTAAACTCACACAGTCTAGGAATTACAAGTCTAAGACCGCATTGAAAATTTGGGATGAACAGAAAGTTTTAAAGAGAAATATTTCTGATTCATCAAATAAGCAAAAATGTGACATTGACCATATCATACACATGTATAAAAATACAGATTTCCTTGCTTCCTTTGATAGCAACAAGTATGCTGTCAAACAAAAGTTTGGGGTCGGTAAGGCTTTTTAATGTTTTTGAAAGAAGTCTCTAATGCTCACCAAGGCTGCATTTATGTATTTATTTTTTCATTTTTTAAAAAATACAGTGAAACTGTAGCCTGGATAACGTCAGACCTCTTTCTCATTGAGACGTGGTCTTGGAACCACATGTTCATTTTCTCGTATTTGAGGCGTGGTTTACGAATGCCCAGAGCCGTTTATTGGGCACTACGAATGTCTATCAAATGCGCCTGTACGTAGCTCATAGCCAATCGTTTCAATTATACCAGATGAGGTATGTAGAGCGACAGAAATTCGACGAGGAAGAAGACGAAATAAACTTGCGTTCTAAACTACTTAGAACACTATCTAAGGCTGCATCGAAAGGTTACTTCGCGTCTGCTGCCATGTTGGATCCATAGATATAAACAAACTGCTTCGGTGTGTCGCATAGACGTCGTCATCGTCTTGCTGCTCCCTCCCCGTTCTGTGATTGGTTCCCTTTTTGAGGGGAAAATCTGGTTCATGATGTCCAGGCTGCCTAGCAGCGTGAATAAAATCGCGCTGCGCGCAAGGCAGAATGGGGAAACCCAGGCTAGTGAAACTGCTAAATTGTAAAAAAAAAATAATAATAATAATTTAAAATAAATGTAATAAAAAGTAATTTATTCCTGTGATGGCAAAGTTACATTTTCAGCAGCCATTACTCCAGTTATCAGTGTCACATGATCCTTCAAAAGTATTTCTAATATTCTGATTTGGTGCCCAAGAAACCTTTCTTCTTATTATCGATTTAATGTGTCCTTGCTGAATAAAAGTATATATTTCTTTATAGTGTTTAACACTAGTGAGTATAAGTGTATAATGCAGTTCTGTAATGTGCTGTCATAGATTTGATGAGGATGTACAGCGCAGACACCAGGAGGAGCTGCAGGCCATGGAGACTCGGATGCAGGAAAGAGCCTTGCAATACGAGGACCAAATACAGACTCTCCTCAAACAGCTTGAGAACCTGGCACGAACTTCCCCTCATCACCCCTATGGCCAATCACAAGAGACCAGGATGGCTGTGTCTCCAGTCCACTCGTCTGCATCATCTGCCTCATCCTCATCTTCAACTCGCAAAGCTCATAGGATGGCAGCTCTGCTCAGTGCAGCGGTTAACGGAGAAGACGCTCAAGCTTCCAGCTCGGTAGACAACTTTCTGCCTTTGGTCAGTAGTAGAGATATGGGTCATTTTTTTTTTGTCCCCATCTATTAATTTATTAAAAAAATGTATACATTAAAATTCATTTGGCATGGTTTTTGGGGGATAATGTCAAAAATGTCAGGGTGATGCAATTGGCACAGTAACTCGTTTGAGGGGCATGGCCCACGAATCTTTTTCTGTCACCCCTCCTTTACATTCTCTTAAGACAAGCTGTGTAATACTGTGGCACTGCACAACATCCTTAACGGTCAATTCCTCCCTCTTCCTCCAGGACTCCACTGTATCTCCAAATGGCTCAGTGACCAAACGGTTTCTAGAGGAGGAAGCACTACGGTCTCAAGAGCTGCTTCAGAAACTGGAAGGTCACATTCAGAGCATGGAGCAGGAAAACGCCAACACCGTCTGCAAATACCTGGGCGAGGACAGCAGCCCTCAAAACGATCACTGAGTCAGGAGTGCCTTGACCTGTACCTGTGGAGATATATACAGGTCATGAGGACATCTCCGCATGGCCATTTTTATTTGAGGGGGAGAATGGGTTTTGGCAGCTAGTTGGGATTCATAGTTGCTGCGAGATGATTGGACAAGACCCTTGTTACACCAGGGCAGCTCAACAAAAAAATGATACCAAAGCAGTGCCAAAACTTTAGTCCCAAAAGTGCTGAATACCTCCCAAGTTTATTGCACTAGTGAAGGAAAGACCATGTGCACGCTCCCTTTTTCACTGTACCTTGACCTTTGATCTTTCAAATGGCCTCTTGCGTCTACCGTTATCATCTGTTTGAGCACTTTAGACATATCTATACTGTTTTTGCTGTGCCTTTTTCTCGCTTTATTATATCATCAATATTTATATACAGTGTCTTTTTTGTAAACCTAACTGACATGATTGTGAAGAACGTGTGTTTTAAGGGTTGAATTAAAAGAGCTTGTTTTCATAGCCATGTTTGTTATGGGAGTGGATGAGTCTGTGTGAATGGTTTTATTTCTTTGTCATTTTGTGTTTCAAGCAAAAGGCTGTTTGGACATGTGATGGGATCAGATACATTCTCTGGGGTCGTATCCTTTAGCAGGGTTGCACAGCAGAGATATGAAATTGACGTCAAACACACAAGCTTTCTCTCGAGTCTCCACCTATGTTAAGTGGCCTATAACAGACCGCTGTAATGATTTAGTAAAGTTTCACCCCAAGAATGCACGGACTGTGCCAGGCCTGACAGTTTACAGCGCGCGCACACACACAGACACGAATGCAAACTACAGCAAACACACACGTTCGACATGAGAACGCTCATGGAATGTTAATGTCATCCTCCTGCACATGGAAATAGCCAAAGGCTGTTATTTAGCACAGAGGGGAAAGACTCATATTTTACCAACGGAGTGATCCTGAGTGGGAGACGTGCTCCCTCACTTTAAAAAATGGGGGGAATAGGAATATCCTAAATCTAATTTGCTTTGGAATGTCTCTCTCTCTCTCGCTCTCGCTCTCTCCCTCTCCCTCTCCCTCTCTCCCCTTCTTCCCTTCCTTAGCTTACCAAGTGCTGGAAATATGTTTTGCCGGGCTCCGTTCCAGCGGTTTTGCGATCGGAATTCCATAACCTTGGTTACCAGGCCTGCAAAGCTCAACAAACAGCGCTGAGGAATTTGGCAGTGTGGAAGTTTACTCTTTTGCTTGCAGAGGAAAAGCATTTTTTTATTTGCATGGGCCTTATGAATCTTGAGGCCCTGGACAAAGTCAAGGGCAAACTGAGATTAATCAACACTTAACTTGCTTGACTGGTTGAACAGAGGCCAAGAATGTATCAGATAATTTTGTTTTGAAACTGTTACTTTAAAAGGTCAAAACTTTCAGAATGTAATACTTTATTTTTTTTTTACTTTTTTACTTTATGGACTTTTTGACTATGTAATATGGAACCCAGCCATAAAACCCTAGTAAAGTGAGACTAGCTTCAAACCTAAAGACAAAAATTCTGTCACCATCTGTATGTACTTTTTTTTCTGTGGAAAACAAAAAATATTTGAAAGAAAATCTTTCTTGAAAAGTTTTTTGTCCAGTTATTGCACTCTGTGGAGTTTAATGTTGTTTAGACCCCCGACGTTCTGCAGTTCATACAGGTTTGGAACGTAAGGAGGGTGATGAAATGATGACAGAGGGAACGTAATCTTAATTTTTATATAGGTTGCGACGTTCAGGAAAACCACGAGTAAGGGCCACTTTGATGAACAATATATCTTTGTAAACAAACACAGCATCGGCTCACGTGTGAGTAGGTTTGGTCACGTCATTATGCGACAGGAAGCTCGTGCTCAAGACTTCCATGATCGTGTTCAGGCCGTTTTGCTGAGGCTGTGGATTACAGGTAATAATGTTGTAAATAATGTTCTGTTTCTGTTTCGTTTCTCTTCGTAAGACCTGAATGTATCGTCAGCCACATGTTTTAATTTTGTTTTGACTGTATATGTTTATGCTTTTTTTTTTTTACTCTTAAAGTGACGGTAACGTTAGCCGTTGACTTGCAATATGAGTTATATATATATATATATATATATATATATATATATATATATATATATATATATATATATATATATATATATATATAGGACCACTGTTTAGCTAAAAACCTTTACAATTCTTCTGAAGAAAAAAGACACCTACATTGGAAGGGTGAGTAAATTCATTTTACCTTTACAACCCAGTAGATGGCGCAAGCACGATTCTCAATGTATTTACTCTCATTCTGTAACATTTGTAATGAGTATTTTTTTACAAGTTAGTTACAATGGTAGCACTTTATTTTACATTGTTGTTGTTATACGTTACTTGTTTAATAATAACAGAAACTTGCGCATAATTATACGCAACTTACCCAGCCTAAACCAAACTCTTAACCTTAATCCTATTAGATACACAGTATTTGTATTTACTCTGTAACAACGACACTTTATAAAGGTGTAATCTGTAAAAATCGTTTGACTACAACATTTAACAATAATCGGGCCTACGGAATACGCTAAAAGGGAACGAGGCCTGGTTGTGCTGCATTAGAGAAGACAGTGTTGTCGCTATGTTAAAGAGACACTGTTTTTTCCATAACGGTGTCAAAAATCATTTGCTTGACCTTCCTAAGGCTGACGAACTTGGTTAAAATTTATTTTAAACACTGTTCCTGAACATTATAACCCCAATATTTATCTGTGCGCTTCACATTTTATGGAGAACAGCTTGTTTTGAGGGGACTGGGGAGGGACATTTCCGGAACACTTGTTAAGCGCTGCCAATCACAGCACACTGGGCTCAGTAACCAATCACAGCACATTTTGTATTTCGGAAGGAGGGGCTTCATCGAAATCTGCGTGTTTGAGCCAGACTGGGGAGAGAGGTGCTGTAATAATGTAAAAATTCTGAACAATCAAGCATGAAAACATATTCTAGTACACCCCAATCAATCTCCCCAAAATCAAGACTGCGTAAAAGGGCATAATAGGACCCCTTTTAAAACTAGCATTTGTAGCCCAGCAGGCCTGTTATGGTATTAATCTCTTTCATTCTTTTGCACGAGACCATAATGGCCCTTATCCATAGTGAAGAGGCTGATTCAGTTGTAGGCCTAATTCATGGCACCAGTTGTGACTAGTGGTTCAATCCACTTCTTTAAATAACAAGAACACTAACATTTTCCATCAAGCACTTCCAAAATAAGACAGACTTGTCTTGCATACATACACACACAGAAACTTGCTAAAGGTATCCGCAATGCACTCTAGTAGTCCACAAAACACACATAATCTTCTCGGATTTACACATTAAGTGTGAAATAGTTTGTTTTTTAATTAATATTTTATTTTAAAAATTGTGGTTGTGGTAAAGGGATAGTTCACCCAAAAATGAAAATTCTGTCTCCCCGTCATGTCGTTCCAAACCTTTATGACATTGTTTCTTCTGCAGAACACAAAAGAAGATATTCTAATCTTGCTCGTACAATGAAACCCACTGGGGTCCAAAACATCACTACTCCTCATCGAGTTCCATTCTAAAAACACTCAAACACACACACACACACACACACACACACACACACACACACACACACACACACACACACACACATTTTAAAAAAAAGAGACATTTTTCAAAAATATCAGTTTTTGAATTCCACAGAAAAAAAACTGCATAGTTGTTTGAAAAGACATGAGAGTAAATACATTTTTTGGCTGAACTATGCCTTTAATCGCTGCATATTCCACCAACCATTATTCATCCTGGTTACTAAGAACAGTTTGCATGAAACATGCTTTGTTGTGCAATGAGATAGAGATGTCATGAATGTTCCAACCAATTGCATGTTCTCCTAAGCTATTGGATCAGTTGAAGCCATGTGCCCTCAGAGGCAGAAGTATTACAAACATGACCTGACCCTCAGCAAGAAAATGTTCCACTACATAGCTTCCAATAGACAAACATGCGCAAATGAGAGGTGTAACCATAGGCTTGTAAAACTGCAGAGGTGAAGTCATTGCTGGCCTTAAAAATGCACATATCGTAATGCCAGATAATCTTTAATATAAGAACTGGAGCCAGAGCAAACAGACAAACAACACTGTTCATGTGCTTGCAGCATCTCCACTTAAAGTGTTTAGAACCATGACGTCTTTATCTCATTCCTGAATGTAGCTTGCTTGCATATCTGAGCTTCTAATGTGACTAACAGGTGTATGTGTTGTATCTTTATACATACACCACATTCCGTACATTTAGTGTAATAATAGCTTCTTTAAAGGAGTGAAATGCCATTTCTGCCAGCACAGGATTTGATATTGCTTTGTAACTGAAGAGGTGAAAAGGAGAGCTACAGAGCTACCAGAGCTACCACTATATATAAATGCAAGAGAATATATGCATTATGTATAGGGTCATTCCGTGTCAACTCAACCAGAGGTCCCCGGCTAAAAATTCTTGAATTTGATTGTTTTTTCTGGTGAAAGAAATACTTAAATTTAATTAGAGGACACCACTGGCAAAACCAGCAATGCAAGTTTGAGAGGTGGCGCCCCGACGAATCTCACGAGAATCACGTCTTGCTTTACGGCACGACGTCACATAGGCTACATCAACAACCTATGAAGCAGCCTCTATGGAAGACTCTAGCACGCATTTCAGACGTGAATCATGGCTGAGTCGACGAAAAAGCAGAGACGGCTCTAGGGGTTTCTGTTTGAGAAAAACGGAAACTGCATAGTGTGCCTTTAAAGAGGAATATTTGAACAACAAATAATGTTGAAACTAGCAATGTATCTGTTTTTTTTTTTGGTTTGAGTGCCATAAATATTATTTTTCCAAAGTTTAACAGTATTAAAGATATCTTAATCCTTCTAGATTCTAATTATTAATACAGTTTTCTTTTGGAATCTTAATTTTTAAGGCCCTATATGGTTCAATCTCATTGATATAGGGATGTCAGTGCTGTAACATGTTGTAACGATACTGCGTATTAGAACACTTGGTAGCTTCAGAAGCTGTTAAAATGAACAAATCTCTTCTTACAAACTGATTCAAATATAGATTCTTATAAATAAACTTTTGAGAGCAAGTTAATGTGCCTCAACTTGACAATGTCAGTGTATTTTGGCACTCAGAGAGATGTGTTGTAGGCAATTGTTTTGATAGAGGGAAACAAGATACATTTCTAGTTTCAACATTATTTATTGTTCAGGCATTCCCCTTTAAATGCAATAAGTATCAGTTGTATGCAAAGTGACCCACATTTGGTTTTTGGCCATAAAAAAATATATCATATTTTCCAATTTACTCATGGAACCACATTAAGATCTCCATATCTCTGGGATTGATCCATATGGGGTAATCTGTAAAATTGTTTCTACACCAATTAGCCTAGTGTATTTGATAGTAAACTTCCTCCTAAAATACAACTGCATGACTAGAATAAAACCCAGTTCACCGTCCCTTGTTTGCTTTTGTTCTTGGAAATAACCTTCATGTAAAAATTACTTGCAAAAGTAGGATTCTTTCTTCCTTTCTCTTTTCAGGAAGCATCTGTTGCATTGCTGTTCTCAGATAGCTTGCATTCCTAGACTAGATAAGAGGAGTAAGAGACACTTTCCCACGATTGCTGTTGCTGACCATACAGTGCTTACGCCTTTATCTAACATTCCAGAGTCTGGTGAAACCTCCGGGGGGCAGCGTGCCTCACTTCCAGCCCACAGTCTGTGTGTTTGTGTACATGATTGTGTATGGAGGAGCTCATTGTTCATCTCTGTCATAAAAGTGAATAAAGGCCTGGCTGGCAAGGCCTCACATTAAACTGCTCCAAACGCCCTCAGGATTCTCAGAATGTCTCGTGGACAGATGTGGGGTGGGTTTTATCAGCATGATTCAATGTGCGAGGAACAATGCCAAGGATCCTCTGAACAAACAGCTTGCTTATGAGCACCTCCATTCAAGCATTCATGTGCCATGGTCAATTCATTCTAGACTAGTCTCCTTTGCCCTGAATAAAGCAATATTTGCCTTATCAGTTTGTCCATGGGGAAGTTATTCAGCACTGACTGCTCGCTCTTATCTAGGTTCAGCGTGTAACAGAGATAGTGAATTCTTTACGCATTTCATAAAGCAGTCAATGGACAAAGCAATCAAACATTTTTAGCCATGTTTAAAACATGTCTATTTAGCATTCATTCATGGAAAAGAGCCAGTTCCTGTTTTGGTCCTGATATGGTGCCACACTGAGGTGCCGTCTCAACCTGATAGGTGTTTAAAGAGGGCCGCCACTGTCTTATATAGCAGCCAGATGGAAACTTTCATGCGATTGGTCAACTATCTGATCTAAATTCAGTGGAAACAGGCTGTGGCATGTGTATCTGTATAGCAGTGTGTGAGGTAGAAAGAAACTGGGTTATTTTGGTGCCTGCACATAATGAATATGGCAATGGGACTGGCATGTGTGGGGCCGAGGCATCATGCACCTTTATATGTAAAGGTTTTTTCGTTGTTGTTGTTGTTGTTGTTGTTGTTTAGGAGAAGGAGGAGGCACTAGTAAAAGTCTTGGCACTTTTTGTATTTTTTTTGTTTAAAGTCACCATTAAATTAAAATTGACTATTCTTATTTTTCATGAGATATTGATGTATTTATTATAAATGTTTTTAGCGCAATTTTCCACCAGACAAAATTGCGCTTGTTAACTCATGATTTCTGTTCTGTGCGTCTGTGCGCACCAATCTTGCACTTCTATCTACTCCTCAACCAGACCACCTAGAGACTTCGGGTTTTTGGCATTATGTTAAGGAAGGTCTAATCTCGGGAACGCACAAAAAAAAAAACAAGAAAAGATTTACTATCTCTTAGTGTTGTGATCCCATGAGGTGAGAAAATTGCGCTAAAACACTCACAGAGTTTTTATTACTTGTTTCTGTGCACATCAAATTCATGTACTCTCGTAATTTTTTTAATAAAAATAATATCCCCTCCCCTTTGCAACGACACACTGATGAAGTGTTTACTGGCATGAGGGCTGGACAACCTGTCACTGTCAGATTGCAGCAATAGTAAACCATGATGAACAAACTCGAGTCCCGTCCTACATATTTATATATATATATATATATATATATATATATATATATATATATATATATATATATATATATATATATATATATATATATATATATATAAAATGTTATTATTATTATTATTATTTTATTTTTTATGAATGAAACTAAAACGGTATTCAAAACGGTGAGCTTGTAATAATGTTTTTAATTCCAGTGGTACTGGTGGATTTCTGCGGGAAATTTGAGCATGTCTTTGCGTCATTTCGTCACATCTGTACACATAAAGAAGGTGTCTCGGCCAGTAGGCTATATTGCGTGTGAGGATGTTGGAGGTGGATATTTATAGCCTTTTCTCATACCACTTGATATAATTAAAACTTATCAATTTGATGGCGGATCCAGAAAGGTTCAAACGACAATCACCAGTGACAACTGGAGATTCACCCGTTGTAAAATGCAAAAGACTTCAGACTTTGGAGTGGCTACGGAAAAAAGAGACTGCAACCGGGCCCATGCGAAAACAAGGATAAATAACGGAAGGGCTTTTGACAGGTGGCGTGAACTCTGTGTTTTGAAGCGGTTCAAAACAGACACAGAGACGGCTTTTTTTTTTGCTGGTAAGTGACCGTTAGATTTAATCAGTGCGATTTACTGCAATGCTATTTTTTTCCTTAGTTGGTCAGAACAAAAGTGGATGTTACTTATTTGTTCAGACTACATTTTCCGGTGAAAAGTCTTATGTTGGTCATACTTCCAAAAGTAGAATCTGTGATTCCGAATGACAGTATCCATACCGGCACAGAGACTGACAGCCGCACATTCTCCTCAAAACATTAATTCACCCTCGCTGTGCCGTGCCAAGGCACAACCCACGTTAAGTTGATAATTCCGCGAATAACTGCAATTGCAGATTTCAAACAGAGATGGCGACAAAGAGGAAAAACTACGGATTGCAGCTTTAAGCATGCGATCAGCTGAGAAAAGCCATTTTTTCACATAAAGCTGACCTTTAAATTGAATAAATGTCTAATTAAATCCTAAAACTCTTGGGCTATTTTGACTCAACAAATTAATCTTATTTAAATTTTTTGACGAGTGCCGCAAACTACAAACACTCAGGTTACAATATTACTCACTGCTCCTAATGTGTGTGCACCAACTTGGATGGGTTGGTTAAATGCAGAAGACAAATTCCGAGAATGGGTTACCATACTTGGCCTTCACTTGTCAGTAGCAGAACAGAGAAGAATCCAGAAATATTAACACCAAGCTCTAATTTTATCGCAGAATATTTTCTTCCCTCCGTTCTGTCTTTAGGTAGGACTTTATGATGTAGGCTCACCATAAGCGTATAGTGTAACCACTAATGAGGGCAGCCATTTGGAAAATGGTCATAATTAGATTGGGTTGCCCTGTATGCGGAACATTCAATCACTGCTTTGCCCATCTTTCAGCTTTTCCACCTCTTAAGATTTTATGTAATAGAATGGACACACACCCCAGGGTGTGTATGCATCCATTTTGGGTGTAATTCTGTTGTGTTGGTATAGCAATAGACTTGAATTTGTGTGTCCTTGTGTGTGTGTCCTTTGTCCCATTTAGGAATGACAAAAGCAGAAGATGAGGATTAGAACACCTTCATTTGTGAATCAATGGCAGCTCTTAGGGCCTGAGGTGAAGACAATCATTCATATTCAAACCCTTTCATAACTGTTGTCTTTCCAGGGAGAAATCAAACTGAAAAGTTTGAGCCTGTTATTTAGTTTTATTGAGTTTAAGTCATATTTTGGTAAATGGTTTAACTGTAAAGTCCAAGAATAAGAGTTTTCAGACCTGTAAGTCATTTGCTTTGTTACAAAACAGGGACTTAAAAGATACAATATTGCATTTTCTTCTTGGTTCGGTTCACTTTCACAAGGCGTAGCGTAGCAAAATTTGTCAAAGCAAGTGATACGCGAGCAAATATATTCACATTTTCATTTGGGTAGAGACCACCTCATTCAGGCGATCTCGGGCTGATTATTTTGGTGAGGATCTGAGAACTATTTCTGGTGTCATTTATGTAAATATTAACTAACCAAACAAAGAGAGAAAACATGCCAGGTCTTAAAACAAACGGCCCAAACGAGGCAGTTGTGAAAACGCCCTTAGTTACTCTAAAGCTCTTTAAAGGAATAGTTTACACAACGTTTTTTTCGCACTTGAAACAGCTGGGTCATTCTAAACATAGGGTAAATGGAATACTGTTTTTTTTTTTTTTTTTTCACATTGTACTTTACCTGGGGTTAATAATCAATCCTGGCTATTCATAAGCTAATGTTTCACACTGTACATTTCTACACCTTGGGTTAACGTTCATATTTGCAGTGTCAGTGTCATTGATTGAATGAACATTCCAAGCGACCCGTTTAAATAAGAGTTGCATTTTAGCATTGCGCATCCTCCTACTATATATTGCCCTGTACCTGCAAACCTTTCCTGAATAGACTTTTTGGACTATAAATATAAGCATAAAACTCTTCTTCACTCCAATTCACGCTTTCTTTCGCCATTTTCTCCATTTCCCCTCAAACGCTGAAATTACTGTGTGTATATATACATGCAATGTGTTTCCATCACTGTCCAAAGCATGTGAAAACAATTTTAGCCATAATATTCTCTATCACATACATGTTTGTACAGTCATACAAACATGTATGACTATGCCTTGTGATGGCATAGCGCGTCGGCCCTGGAGTCACGCCTCTGGCAGGCTGAAGAAAGGGAGTTGTCTCCGCGTTGGTGGAAAACCACACTTCGCCGTTTCTCCCAATCCACCCAGATCCAGGATCCTCCGAATCCTCCTCGCCTTCAGTGGAAGCTAGAGAGGATGATGAGGGTGCCACATCCAAATCAGGATCTGACTCTCCTGAGTCTGTGGTGTCAGAGGGAGAACACGATACATCCTGCAGCTCGCTGGAAGGGTCAGGCTGCATAATCATCTCTAAAACTTCACTACAAGTCAAGCCCTTTCTCATGTTGCTTGCTGCTCTTCTCACCATCAAATGACCAGCAGGCTTGCATGCACGCGTTTAAATCCACTTGCTTTGTTTTTGTTTAGTCTGCATTTCTCACCATCAAAAGGCAGCAGGTGCATAAATACACTTACTTTGTTTTTGTTTACTCCATGCAGTTCTGAGAGCTGAGGTGCATATTTTGATTTTCTCAGACGCATCAAGGTGAGTTCACACACACACACACACACACACACACACACACACACACACACACACACACACACACACACACACTTTATTATGCTGTTATACTCCATATAACTCCATGTAAAAGCCAGAAACTAAGCTTTTTTTGGCACAGGCCTATCTAAAGGGTTAATGGTGCCACCCGGTTATCAACAGTAAAAATTACAAATTTTACCTCTTCCCAACAGGGAAAACCACCAACAATCAAAAATGCATGATTATATGGTGTCATGGCTTTGCAATCAAAAAATGTGGTTATAATGGAAGTCAATGGGGCAAAAACAGCCACGAACAGTAAATGAGGGAGAAAAAGTTAAAATCTGATGCTGCACAAAAACTAACAATGCATCAAAACCAATGTTGTTTCTAATCTTTGACATGTCCAAGACTGTGATAAAAGGTAAAAAAAAATCCAGTCCACAATCACATTTTATATTGAAAATGAGTCATTTTGTGTGTGTTTTTTTCCCAAATCAGTGACATCATTTACAAATTTGGCAATTAAAGAGTTAAAATCCTGAATTTTTTTTAAACATTTAGTATTTTTGAGCAGGACTGAGGTTGATTAATAGATTTATGCAAAGAAATTTGAAAAAAATATTTATCTGATAAATTTTTACAGCAGTTTAAAGTAGTGGCTGTTTTCAGCCACAAACATAACGAAAGGGTAGTAAATTTGCCCACAGTGTACTGTTGAGTTTTTGAAAAATTTCAAAGCATTTTCCCAAAATATGTGTCAAAATAAGATTTGTCACCAAAAATCATTCCATTTGCTGAAACACAGAAAAAGTTATGGCCAAATTTAGACTCAAAAATACCCCATAGTGGATGAAAACATCTCCAACAGCACATAAGGGTTAACATCCTTGATGTGTCATTACAAGTGCACAGCCATGTTAGATGATTCCTTCAGAGTGAACACGGGTGAATCTGACTGCAGTAGATGTGAAAGATATGAATAAAAATGATGTTTATTTCAGCCAGCGCACATACCTGTATTTTCTTCCTGTTTTCGGTCAAAGTCCACAGTAGTCGATTGTCGAGTTCACGCGCGTGATCATAGGTACTAAACCTATGCGCGTGAACTCGACAATCGATTACTATGGCCTTCGACCGAAAACAGGAAGAAAATACAGGCTGAATAAACATAATTTTTATTCATATCTTACACATCTACTGCAGTCAGATTAACCCGCGTTCACCCCGAAGGAATCACTCACATGACCTGTGCACTTGTAATGACACATCAAGGATATTAAGAGGCTAAAAGCAGGTTTAAAACTTCAAAAGTCAACAGGGTGCAAATTTTAAAAACAGGATAACACGGTGTAGGCAACACCGATTTTTGTCGTTGTTCTCTGTACTGACAGCACTCCAAATTTACAAAAAAATGAGCTCAATGTTAAAATTGACCGGAGTTCTCCTTTAACACAAAAAGGGGATACGCAGATACATAACGGCCATTAGACCTGACCCAGGCTCACCAACATCTACCACATATTCTAACTCCGCATAGTTTCACACTGTACAAGTTTGACACCACAGTGCGGGGTTAACATCGCAAACGCGATGCAAACCCTGCTCTGGAGTTTTATAACCCCAGGTAAAAAGGGGTTCTAACCCAGATTCTACATTACGTTCACACTATGCTAGCCCGGGGTTAAGCTCAGTGCGAAAAGCCTTAGCCCTGGCATCATTTACTCACCCTCATGACGTTCCAAACCCATATGACTTTCTTTCTTCGAAAGTTTGTAGACTAATTTAATAGTGCTTTTGTGTCCTTTTTTGTCTTTTGAAAGCTCCATTCATTGTGCATAGAAAAGAGCAACCATAAATTCTTTCTAAATATCTCCATTAGTGCTTCTTAAAAGAAAGAAATACATTATGGGTATGGAACGTAATGAGGGTGAGTAAATAATGACAGAAGTTTCACTTTTGGGTGAACTATCCCTTAGTGTGTGTATGTTTGTTTATGTTGATGTTTATGATTGTGAAATATTCCTCATTCCTAAATTCTTGCACCGCAATAGCTAACGGCCTTGAAGCGATTTTTATCTTTTGCATATCAGTGTATTTGACTGTTTTTCTTCACAGCTTTTTCCTGTAGAGAATTCAACTCCATGCTTTTATCGACAAAATAGACCTTTTTACCTCTAAATGGTTTACATTATTATGCAGTAGCAGCTTAGTGCTTCTTATCTGGACCTGCCAACATAAGCTGACATTCCTTTCAGCTGTTGATTGTGCTGGATTCTCGTTTGCTGTTTTCTTAGAACTGCAGAGGTGGAGGGGAAGTGTGATTGTGTTTAAGGAATGTGAAATGTGCAGGGAGAGGGTGTGCCAACTTTGGAGGGTCATAACCGAGGCACATTGTACATACGGGAGTCTGATTTCTTCATGTGCTCTTGCTGTACTGACGACAGGGTCTTTCAGGAGGGATTGCCTGTTTACATTCTTACTTGGAGGATTGACGCAAACTCCGAAAATATTTGGGTTTTGAAGTCCCCTTAGAAATTTGTTGAGGGGTGTTTTGAGAATTTGTGGATTTGCTTCAGCGTGTGAGAAAATGACTGCTCTAGATTTGTTCTTATTTGGGCCTGTGGTGTAGACTTGACTCCACAAGGCAGTCAGACGGTGATGTGAAAACAAATAGCAATTTTCATCCTCATCCCAACTTGCTTTCTCAGCTTATGGGAGACCGGGGCTAGTTGTCACAGGTCTGTAGCTAGGAATTCCTCCAAATAAAATGACAGTATCATCATTTTTAATAAATGTCAGGTTGGGGGTAAATTGTCACATTCAAATTTTATAAATGTAAGTCAAACATTGGTTTGATATTTTTATGCTTTACCTTTTACAGTTTTGCTCTTTCATGAATTGTTTTGCATTTTTTACTTCAGCCTGCAGGCAAAAGTGACCCAAATACATTTTTGTGACTCCAGTTTGTTTTCCCATAACAGTGTGAACAGCACAAACCACATGCAATCTGATCTTTTGGATTCTGATGTGGGCCACTTTCATATGTGGTCCTAAATCAGATACAGTTCTGTTTGTCGGCAGTGCGACCAACACAAATGATATTTGATCCAATTTTCGCGTGCGATTTTGTCTGTTAAGACCAATGTATAAATTAGTTGACCGGTTTTCTTTACAGTGCAATGCTTATTGGAACACCTCATGTCACCGCATGTGAATGTTCGTGTCAGCCTGAACAGATGCATTAACAGGCATTCATTCATTATTAAATATTTGACCCGAATAATTCGTCTTGGTGTGAACAGGCCTTCAGTCTGAACAGTCATGTAATCGGAATTCAATCTTTTGTATCACTCTTGATCAACGTTGACATTCGTCCAAATTTTGCACTCCAAAGATTTTACATACCAGTAGTTCTTTGGCCACTCAGTGAATATGGAAGACAGCTGCGAAGGTAGTCAGTGGTGGGACAGTGAGATGTTAGAATTCTTAAGTGAAGCCATTCACGTCACAGTCCCTCCACTTCTGGCTCTGACTACGCATCCAAAGACTGTTTAGTAGCAGGTTCTAGCACATCAGCTATTTACCCAGCCAACATTACGATGGTTTAGTTTAACAATTCAATTTAAAGTCGTCATGTTGTGAGGGAACTGGTGTAAACCAACTCTCAATTAAAACTCAAGTTACAGATAGAGTAATTTTTGTTAAATATAATTCTTTTGTTAAACAATCCAACTAATCTCCCTTTAATTCCCGTAAATGGTGTTGTTACAGTAACACAAGAAGTTGTACAAGCACATTATGATGATATTTATTTAAGGTGTCTCCCATGTTGGAGGGTTACTTCCTTAATAGTATAGGATTACTATTGTGAAAACAGCAGAGTGAGCCTATAATCATAATCAGCCCTGTTGCCCAGTATTTTATTGCTGTAGAATTGTCACACCTGGTATGTGGTCAATCACTGTTGCAGCAGCTATTTAAAAAATAAATACAATTATGGAGGATACTGTGCTAATGCTGAATTATATGCTTGAAATGCAAGAAAAAAGAAAAGTTCTGCATAGTAAACAGTTAAAACTGGAATAAAAAAAGTTTTGCCTGTTCTGTTTTTAGCCTGGGAATTATTCACAAAATCTGCTCTGCAAAATTCTATATTCTTCCATACTGCGCGCATAGAGAAATAGTGTGGATACTTTGAAAATACTTTCAGCTAGTAATAAGCTCCATTTATCAGATTTTACCGTAATTAACTTAAGTCCACAGAATTCCCATAATCTTGGCAGAAAATAAAAAAAATTGTGCAAGATTTGGTCTACCGATGGGTAAACAAACCAAGAATGTTGCCTATTACAGTGAATCTGGCAAAGCATATCGGCCCTCAGATCTGAATCGACGCTCCTCATTAATTACACCGTTATGATGGAAAAGAGGTCAGGGGCTCACACGCACTCTTATCTCATCCATCTAAAAGCAGGAAATGATAACACTGCCTCTGTGGATCCACAGGGAGAAATGGAGGCATTTGTGGAATCCAGCATGACAGCAGGAGGCCATACAATAGGAGTGAAAATGTTAATGTGTGCTTACAGGCATAGAGCAAAGCCTGTGAACTCCTACTGAGTTAATGGGCAATCAGATTCTCTTCCATTCAGCCTTGTTTGATCTTTTATAATGCAACAACAGATGGGCTCATTTGAATTTATGCAGTGTTTTTCATGCCGTCTTGATACTTGTATCCGTATACCATTCACAGTTTTGAAATTCAGAGCGCTCATTGTAAAATAGCAGCGGGGTGAAGCACATTCCATTGAGGAGACAGAGATGTGTTTTTCCTCATATTTGAGGCCCTTCTCCAAAGTTGCCTCATTCCTGACATGTTTTGTTCTCTCTGACTTTTTGTCTTCTTCTTATTGTTTAATTTTAGTGCGCTTCACCGAAACAATGAAAACCGTACATTTGTATTGCCAGAGCATTTGCAGCGGAGCTAGCATCAGTAAATAGCTCTGTTTCAGAATATTACTGTTTTTACTGTATTTTTGATATTTAGAAAACACAGTAATATTATTTAATATTATTACATTTAAGCAGTTTTTATTGATATATAATGTTTTAAAATGTCATTTACTCAAGCACTTAATATTTTCACAGTTGAAAACTGTTGTTACTTATGCTGTTCATTTTTTGATGAATAGAACCGTTCAAAAGAAGACCGTTTTTACTGTCACTAATTCTTTTAAAAATATATATCACTGAGCCCAAACTTTTGAACAGCAGTGTATAAAATAAAGTGACTACAAACTAAGAATAAACGTAAAAAGAAAGTAGCAATTACTACGATTAACTACTTGTGAAAAAACCTTAACCAAAGATGAAAAAGACAAAAAATAGTGATAATGAGCGTAAGTTTAGTGATAAAGACTTTCTCGTGTCTGAAGAGCAGGTGTGAGGTCGATCTTATCTCGTCTGCTCTCATCCATGTCCTGAGAAAGCTCCGGGTCTGTGCATGACATTAACCGCTCCATTGCACGTCTGGCGAGGGCTATCGGCAGGTCAAATGTCCCTCCCATCCTTAATGATCAGCACACACATACAATGGGAGGATGTAACAGGTCCTGCCCTACCATGAGTCCTCTTACGTGTGTGTGTGTGTGTGTGTGTGTGTGTGTGTGTGTGTGTGTGTGTGTGTGTGTGTGTGTGTGTGTGTGTGTGTGTGTGTGTGTGTGTTTGGTTTATATTACATTGTGGGAACCAAATGTCCCCACAAGGATAGTAAAACCTGAGATCACCACCATTGTGGGGACCACTGGCTGGAAATGGGTTAATAAACATACTAAATTATATTTTTTTGAAAATGTAAAAATGCAGAAAATTTTCTGTGATGGGTAGGTTTAGGGGTAGGGTTAGTGTAAGGAGATAGAATATACAGTTTGTACAGTATAAAAACCATTAAGTCTATGGAGAGTCCCCACAAAGATAGTGAACCAGACATGTGTGTGTGTCTGTGTGTGTGTGTTTCCTCATTCCGATCATCACTGACCGCTCATCTGCGCCGTGTCTCTGGTATGTCATCTTTAGCTGCACTGGCAGCGTGGTGAGGTGGGTCAGTCGGAGCATTCCCGTGGTCAGTAGTAAGATGTTTGTTCAGTTGGCTCCATATGTTTTCTCAGGCTGTAACCTATGGCTATGCGGGTCAAAGACTCATCAGGAAAAAAAAGAGGTGGCTTAGAGAGACTGTCAAACTAAAGTACCATTGCAATACTCAAACTTAAAATCGAAATAATTTATCATCTAGCAATATCATTTTTTTCTTTATCTAAATTTGATTGCCCATTCTGGCAATGTTTGTTTGTGGGGATAATTTATAAAAAATGTTTTATATTATTTTATATTTGTAGTGAAATATATTTAGTTTTATTTTATTTATTTTAATTTGTGTGTGTGTGTGTGTGTGTGTGTGTGTGTGTGTGTGTGTGTGTCTATATATATATATATATATATATATATGTATTTGTATTTGTATTTAGTTTACATATACAAATATACATATATTTGGTGTATATGAATAGCATGCCAATGAATGTTTGTTGATTTTTGACAAAAGAAAACAGTAATCCAATTTTATCATCTAGTAATGTTTTTTTTTATTCTTATTATTGAATGTGATTGCCCATGTTGCCATGATTGTTCAGTTTTTTTGTAGACATATTTTATTTTATTTTAAATATATGTATTTTTATTTTCATTTATATAGATTCATTCAAATGTATTTTTAAATGTATTAATTCAAATGGCTTTCTTTTTCCCCCCTTAATTCACACTTCTTTATTTATTTCACCTTATAATTTTTTTAAATGTCAATATATTTGTTTGTGTAGTGTGTGTATATATGTGCAGCATTTACTTGATTAGCTCATATAAAAAGACTGAATTTGAGATACTGCTAGAAAAATATATGATCTTACACCATGTTTACTGACATGTTATCATATGTCATTGAGATCACATGTGGAAAGGAATTTTGATTATGTAAAGATGCTCACCTGACAAATTTTCTGCATTTTTTTTATATGCCCTGGAGCAGAACCCAGTAAAGGGTAGTAAACAAGCAGTCTTCTTGTCTACAACTCCAGACTTCCCTGTTTAGCTCTGTAATGCTTCACTGGAATGTTGGGAAATGCAGAAATAGTCACTATAAAAATAGTGTTAGGAAAATTAGATATAATCTAAGTCTCTCTCTCTCTCTCTCTCTCTCTCTCTAATCTATCCTTTTCTTATTTTCCTGTTTCCTTTCTTTTTTCTCTCTCTCTCTTTTGTCTCTCTTGCATTCACACTCTAACTGAGCTCCACTCGTGTCTCAGTTTACACACTAGCTAAAGTAGAAGAGCAACAGATAGGTGCCAAGACAAGAATGTGGAAAATCAGGTTTGGATAAAGGTAGTCCAGAAAGTGGGAGAAACAGAGATCTTCATGTTGGCAAGAATTAGTCGATCACCTGTATACTTACAAAGAGTTCTTTGGAACTGTTTTTGTTGTTGTAGTTTTTTTGGTTGAATTTCCAAACCTGAATTTCCGCATTCTTGTCTTGGCAAGATTTATTTATTTATTTATTTATTTTCCAGCCAGGATGCAATAAATCCAAAGTAGCATTACATTGTTACAAAAATAAATGGTGTTCTTTTGAAATTTAAATAAATCCCCCAAAAAAGTATCACGGTTTCCACAAAAACATTAAACAGCACAACGGTTTTCAACATTGATAATAAAAACAAATATTTCTTTAACAGTAAATCAGCATCAGACTGGAGTAATGGCTGCTGAATATACTGCTTTGCCATCGCAGGATTAAATTACATTTTAAAATGAATTACAATAGAAAACAGTTATATTAAATTATAGTAAGATTTAATTGCAGCCTTGGTGAGCATAAGAGACTTCTTTAAAAACATTACAAAATCTTGCTGAATTTAGAACAGTAGAGAATAAAGAATGTTACATAGGAATTTTTCCATTTGATCCACTGAAGATCATAACATTTCGAAATCATAAAACCGTTTATTTTCAGCTTAATTTCCCCCAGATCTTTAATGTGGCCTCATACTGTAGACTGGATGAAAGCTTTTCAGCGTGCTGGAATGAACATGACTTTCTGATTCCAACTCGTGTTTCTCTCACCGTTTCTGTTCGTTCTTTCCCACACATTTCCTCCCGCTCTCTTTGTGTCTTTGGTAGCACATTGTTCGGAATGGCAGTAGGAGTGAGCTGTGGTCTCAGGTAACTGAGTGGAAGTGAAGGCCTGGTTGTTGAGTCTTTCCATGGCTGCTGTATGGGGCCATTACGCTCCTTCTCTTATTCCCCTTTTTGGCTTTATGTGGTTTTGGCTGGGCTAGTTTAACACAGCCTCTGGGTATGGAGCCCCATTTCCTCTTGCCCAGTCAAATGGTAATTACACTCTTTAATGTTAAAAGGTGAGTCGGCTTTCGTACTTCAACTTTTGTGATGTGCCTATAATGGAAGGAAGTAAAGGAGGGCTATTAAATGGGTCCATGCGTCTCATGTTACCCTTGGATGGGTGTTTAAGTATGTCATGTATTGTCATATTCATGCCAGTGTCATTATGGAATGAAGTTGGATGACTAGGATTTTGCAGTCCACATATTCAAAACAGTTACACAACCCACAGTGACACACAATCATTTTTCTTTCATTAGTGTATAAATGTTGCTTATGAATCACACTTAGTTTGAGCATACAATTTTGCAACACTATATTTTTGATGCTTTTTTGAAGAGTTTTGTACCCTCCTCCTCTTCCTCTTCCATGTGAGGTTCCAGGCACGTACATTGTTGCCATGAGTCTCCCCCCCCCCCATGTCCTCTTTTTAAAAGGCGTCTGCTTCACTTCCAGCGACACGGTTTCAGGGTTCAGGCTCTGTGTGTTGTGTGTTAAATGCGTGTATAGCCGGAAGCACTCGCTCCAGACGCCAGGCTGGAAAATAGCAGGAATTGCATTTTGAAATCCCAGGAAACATCCGTAATTTCTGCTTGCATTCCTTTGCAGTTGACTGAGCGCTCTCTCCCCAAGCACCTCCCATCAGGAAGTGCCTGACAATGGGAGCAGAGTGCCAGAAACAGGCAGACAGACAGGCAGGACAGAGCTGGGGGCAGCCAGGGGTATCCAAAGTCTATTCCCCTTGCCCTCCTACCCTAATTCAACAAACCAATGCTTGCATAACACAAGCAATGGTGGTTATTTACAGGCGATACCAAAAACGTTGTCTTTACAAATAAGTATTGCATTAAGATTTTCATTTTCAGAATAATTTACACTAGTCATCCCAGACTTTTGGAACCGTCTGTTTATAGAAAAATACATTTTCTCTCTTACAAAAAAAATTAAATAATTAATTGATAATGATGCACCTACATGGAAAAATATACAAGCTATTTTTTATAATAAAACTACTCAAAGCCATTCTATTCTCTCACATTCTGCTTGGATATTTGTTTTTCTCATGTCTTTTTAGTTAATTGTTAAAGTCATTCCTTAAACACTCAATACACTCCCATTCAAAATTAACGAGAGAGAAAATAATACATCTATTCAGCAAGGACAGATTAAATTCAGATCAAAAAGATCAAATAAATGTTGTTCTTTTGAACTCATTAAAGTATCCTGTAAAAATGTTTCACGTTTCCACAAAACTATTAAGCAGTACAACTGTTCATCGTTGATAATAATAAGAAATGTTTCTTGAGCACAAAATCAGCAAATTAGAATATAATAATTATTTCTGGAGGAACATGTGACTCTATAGACTGGAGTAATGGCTGCTGAAAACACATTGTGTATAATGATGAATGAAACTGCCTGTTTAAACAAGAAACTTATTTGAACTTCAGTAAATTAATTTTTAAAAAAGTTGGACCAACATAGGAAAATTTAGTTTGACAAATGTAAAAGTTACACATACTAAGAAACTGGCTTAGTAAATTAATTTGACCTAAGCCAACTAAATTGTGCTGACTCATTTAAACTGATTTATTTTGAATGAACTGAATTAAATTATGTTTAGAAAACTTTCTTCAATTAAATTAGGTAAGGGTAATGGCAATAAACTTGATTTAATTGATCAGATTCGTTTGGGAAGGGTTTAGTCTAATTCTAAAGTATTCATGTGTATTTTTGTTGTCTAGCATGAACAGTCTACAATCTATTGTTTACTTGGCCTTATATTATTGGATCATTATCATGTTGCAACATCTTTTGTTGTAGATTATGCTGTACTATTATCTGATGCAGCTTAGAATTCATTGGTCCCTAAATGACTAAGCTAAGCAGCTATGCACTTCTTTGCTTTACACAAAAGGTTTTGTCATTGTCAGTTGTATGCAATGTCGTGTTACTCTTTTGTTGTGCAAAAGATCAAACTTGTCAGTTTCCTATGTAATGTGTCAGTTGAATGCGTTTTAGAGTGTTAAACATGGTTCTGTTCACACACAACAGAACCATCTTTCTAATAAAAAGAAAGTGCCTGTAACATTGATTTTGGGTTTTGTTTGTGTATTTTATTTAGTTAATCATGCTCACAGTCTTAGTTCCTGGTTATGTCATGTGATTCCCTGTTTCGCTGGTGTGATCCTGTCATGTGCGTCCCCTGTTCTTGTGTCATGTTCTGATTGGCTATCCTGTTTCATGCGTCACATTCTTTTTGGTTGTTTCATCAGTTCTGTCTTGTCATTGGTTTATCGTCTTAATTATTCACATCTGTATCTTGTTAGTATACATATATGAAGAGTTCAGATGCAAAAGCCTCTAAATGCCATCTGAAATTTTCTTCTAGAATGATCATTTTTATCAAGCTTGTATATTTAAGTTCAGTAATTTCACTTAAATGACAATTAATCTTCATTGCCATTTAAGTGAAATTATTGAATTTAAATATACGAGCTTGATAAAAATGATCATTCTATAATAAAATTTCAGATGGCATTTAGAGGCTTTTGCATCTGAACTCTTCATATATATATATATATATATATATATATATATATATATATATATATATATATATATATATATATATATATATATATATATATATAGCCCTCATGTTTCCATTGTGCCTGGTCTTTGTTAATAACCTGCTGTTGGTGAGTCTTTGTTTCAATGTATGGTCAAGTTTATGTCAAGTGACTGTCTGGTTCTGTTTATTTGTATCTATTCATGTTTATTAAAATAAGATGTACATGGGTTCAACTTTAACTTGCCTTCTGACTGTTACAGTGCCACATTCCACATTATATAACCAAACTGACTGAATTAATAAAGAACAGGTTTGACTGATATTTGCTTTATGAACTGGTGTTCTGTCACATCTATCTATTAATTATTTAATGACACTAAAAAAATTACTGAGTCACATTTTAGGATTTATTCATGTTGAAATGTATGGATGGGAATTTTCTCATGGAGACACTTGATCATCTATCTATATTTGAATCTTAACTTTAAATTCTAAACTGACCTTTACAGACTCTATAGATGAGTATTGTTTACTCCGAAAATATACATATTGGTATCATAAAAGGAGTCATAGAAAACATACAGATTTATACAATCACTACAGATCAATACAGATCTGTTTTTTTTTTGTTTTTTTGTTTTTTTTAAATAAGCATTCAGCATTTTTAAGGAAACAGCTTTTGAAGCCAAATTATGGAAATAACTTCATCCGGCACCATATGCAGACAAAGAAAGAAGCAGAAGGCGCCACAACAATCATGCTGCAACAATACTGTGAGATTCCACTCAGCAGCTGGACAGTGAGATACACAGCCCAGCCCTATCCCTTTAGTCCTGCTCTTCGCCACCTGGCCTATGCGTGTCTCCGTGTGTGAGTCTTGTCACTAGGCTTCAGGCTTAGAAGCATCCATCTAATTTCAATGGTTGACGAGACAACCCATGGATCCCCAGTCAAAATGGCCTAGAGAGACAACTTTATCAGAGCTGGTGGGGGAGGTTTCCAGACCATCTGCTCTAGCGTCCTGGTGTACATGAGACCTGATCCGTTTAGATCGTTATCACATACTGAAAAAAATGCTAAATGCTGTATCAGCAATGAACGTTGAGTTTACTACGACTGTCATATATATGAGCTCTGGGATTAATTAAACAACAGAAAAGGATCCGATTGAAAACTTGCTGAAGGTTTCAATGCTCACTGTATAAAACGACAAACATGTAAAAGGTAATATATACACCATTGAAAAGTTTGAGGTCAGTAAAAATGTCTTTGAAAAAAATCTCTCATGTTAAACAAGGCTGTTTATTTGATCAAAAATACAGTAAAAAAATGTAGTATTGTGAACTTTTATTACAGTTTAAAATAACTGCCATCACCGCAGTCTTCAGAGTCACATGATTCCTCATTCTAATCTGATTTTGTGCTGAAGGAACATTTCTTATTCAGTTTAAAGGGGTCATGAATTGAGAAATCAAATTTCCTTGATCTTTTGACATAAGAGGTCATAGTATTAAAAAAAGCTCCAATCTTCCTTATTAGTCCAAAAAGAGTTAAAAAACGAGTCGTTTCAGATTTTGTCACATTATTATGTCATAGTGGGACGAAAGACCACCTCTGCAGAAGATCAGTGCCTACGTCATTGCCCCTTTAGCCCCGCCTCTTTATCGCCGCAGTCAAACTGATAGTTATAATAGTTGTGATTTGCTGTTATTTTCCTTTGCTTCGGCATTGGGGTCAATGGGGGATTCCCGGATACGGAAGAAACGTATGGAATGCTGATTTTGTTATTGTTTTAATTTAAGCCGTTTGCTGTAATCTTAAATAAGAGCTTGAGTGAACGACAACATTACAACACGTTTCGTTTTATTTAAAACACAACTATGTTTTTCGCTAAATAAGAAAAGGATAGACGATGAATAGCCTACAAGAATGACGATGTGCGACAAACGATGGTACGTTCATAATTGTCAAGTACTCCAAGTAAACTTCATTTGCCACAACCGATATTTATAACGCATATGTAATACGCATAAAGGTTTGACATTGTTAGCAAATGATATATACTATCATTGTTGGCAAATGAAATACAAGTACAGAATTATATATCATTTGCCAACAATGTGAAACATTTATGCATATTACATATGCTTTAATGTGTGGTGTCAGTAAGATGTTTTTCTGTGAAAGAAAGAAACACACATACATCCACCTAATAAATAATATATATGGTAGGTTAGGTTCACACTGTGGAAGACCTCATTAACAATTGCCCCTTATGATGGCTGAAAGACTCTCCTGATGTGAAGCTGAAACGCTATCCAGTCCAGACTGGTTTACACCTGCTCTCATCATAATAGCCGTGTGGAATGCGGAGAGAAAGTAAGAGAATACCTCTTATTCATAAAACTGCTCTGAGGGGGGACAGGTGCTGTCGGGGGGGGGGGGGGGGGGACCTTTCAGCGCATGGCGGGACTGTTGGTAAACACATTAAGGGATTTCGGAACAGAAGAGGCCATGATGATTGCTAAACAGTCACCATCAAAAGAAGTTCCTGAAAAATGTGTTTAAACTCACTTTTAAGATATATGTGTATCTATATATGTAAGAAAATATATGTAACATTGCATTACGATGTTGCTTTGGAAACTTTTTAAATATCCTCCTTGAAAAAAGAAAAACATGTATAAGTGACTGGTGAAAACAGAGGGGAAAAGCTTCAGTAATATTTGTCCAATGGGTTTCATGGGGGGGGGGGTCTTTCCATGCACAAGTGAATACATTTAGAGAGTGTTTCCCTGTATGTGTTTGTGTTTGAAAGGAAGCAGAGGGGGTTTGAAGAGTGAATGCACTCTTCTCAGATGTGCCATATGGTGTTCGTGTGACAGGTGCATCTGCTACTGAGTTCCTCAGGCTTTGTTTACATGCAACAGCAAAATCAAACAGAAATCATATTTAATCATATAGGCCTAGTTGTTTTCATGTATAAAATGTTTATATATATCTACAAATGTTGCATGATTAATTGATATGCTCCTTCGTTATCACTCTTAAAAGTAAAGGGGATTTTTGCAATAGAAGTTATAACAAATTCTTAGTGTGAAGAATATTTCAATAATATGAAAAATCTTTTCCCACTATAAAGAACCTTTTGTGCAATGGAAATGTTCCATGGATTTTAAAGGTTATTCATGGAACCATCAAATAATAATAATTTTTAAGAGTATACAATAAAAAGTTAAAGAAAATTTAAATTGCCCCACGTGTTTACTAAACAGTGCACGATGAGGGTTAAATATTATCAGCAAAAACAGTGAAGTGGAATCTGGTGCATGCTAAAGAGAGTGTGTTTATGGTATAAACAAGCTTTGTTTTTCTTCTGAGTGCCATAAACAGGGGAATTGGGTCCACAGAAAATTGGAATAGTTTTCCGCAACAGTGGTATCACGGAATGTCTGACCGTCTGCTAGGCACAAGGGCAGGTTTTGACATTGCTTTTTCTTACCCTTTTTCTAGATTGTTCCACTGTAACTCTGATACTATAGTGACATAACAATGAACAGTGCTTTTGAAGCATTTATTAATCTTGGTTAATTTTAATTTCCACATATACTAATACATTTAATCATTTCAGTTTGTTTAAAAGAAAAATAACGAACTAACCATAAAATAATAATGAACAATAGTACATTTATAAACAAACATTGACCTAGATTAATAAATGCTGTTGTTCATTGCTAGTTCATGATAACTAATGTTATTAAACCTAACGAACAGAACTTTATTTAACCCCTTAACGGTCACCGTACCGTATACGGCACGCCTAACTTTACTTCCCTATATTACTATTTTATCCTAATCTAATTATGACAAACTATATATCGTTGGAAAGTTCTAAGACTCCTAAATAGATATTTAGGACTTTTTTTTGTTATAAATTATGTAGGAACATAAATAGATGAATTTATGACAAGAGTGCACCTCAAAAAATCGACGTAATAACAGGAGTTCTGACCTTGGTCACAAAAAGTTGACGCACACACTTTTAATAATTGATATGTTGGTTTTTATGCTAAAATTTCATTAGAAAATATATAATCTAGTATTTGTCAATAAAAAAATATAAAATAATATTATCTTCTAAAAAGTATAATATATATATTATCCTCTAAAATATTGTATTATATTTTTTTATCGCTTTTTTATTATATTACATATTTTATTAGTTATCATAAATAAGGTATCATTTGAAAGCTTATGATCTCAGAATTCATCCCGTGAAAACTGTTTTGAAATTGGACATTGTGTTACCATAGAAACGGTACTCTAAATTATTTTATCAGGCTCCTCCCCTTTTGGGCATCCTTATGTTTCATCATTTATGATCAGAATATTTTCTAATCTTGACAAAACACATATTGTCAGAAAGGTCTGAGTCTCAAGATTCCATATTTTGTGACAGAAGTGATATTTGGACAGAAATTTATTAATTTGTTATGGTAGAATGCATACAGTAAAATTCAATGGAATTCAATGACACCCGGTGGCTATTTTTGGTAATACGCCTAAACAAAATCTCATGGGAACTTTATTTTTTGTGATATCAACTTCAAATTTGGAACACAACTTGGTTAGATATTTGGCTTTGATTTTATAGTAATTTTTTTGTAAAACATATTTTGTAAAATATATATTTTATATAAAATAAAAATATTAAATAAATTATATTTGATATAATCTGCTATTTTTTACCTTTAATACAAGACCAAACTTAGGTCTATACTCCAAAGCATTCTTGAATTACAACCATTTAAACTTGAATAGTGCATTTTAATGTCCATTCTCAAAAAGGGGGGTGACAGCTAAGGGGTTAAAGTGTTCCCTATTAGGCAAGCTGATCTTATAAGCAGGGGTGCAGCTTTTTTGGTCTGGTTTTTTTTTTGCTGCTTGGTAGGCTACTCACACTTTACGTGGTGCACTTATACAAGCTGTCATCATCACTTCCCTCCTGACTGCTCTCCTTACTATCTTCTTTTCTCTCTAACATGGTAGATGATGATGATGATTTTTTTTATTTTTTTTATTAGCATTAATGACACATACAACAGCAGGAATATTAGGCTGCTGTCACTTTAAGACTGAATGCACGGACCGAATATACTGACACACATCCGGTTTCTTTCTCAACTGTACACTTATGACATGAGAATAATTTTTTTTTTTTTTTTTTTTACATCATTTTGTGTCTATGTGTCCATTCAAGCACAAGTAAAAGCGAAAAGGTGAATCATTCGGTGTTCGAGCACTGTCTGAAACGCCTCTCTCTCTCTCTCTCTCTCTCTCTCTCTCTCTCTCTCTCTCTCTCTCTATGTACACGCGCTTCAGGTGTGTGAGGCTGTGTGCAGGCCGTCCCGATTTTCGCCTCTTCTTCCGCGCTTAAAATCGTTTGAATGTGTAAATTGGCGAGACAAAACATGTCCAAATGATAAACTTTCACTCTGTCTTGGTTAAACTTAGCAGTTAATCCGCGAATCACATGCGTTGCGTGCCGAACCGTGGGGCCTGTTCCGTACGGATCACGGAAGGGGTGGGGCATTAATGAACACACTTATCATCATGACTGCTATCTTACCCCAGAGATGGAGAAAAATCCTACTCCAGTAAGTTAACATGTCCCTGTCCTCAAAAATGTTGGTACTCAAAAGCGCTCCCCTCCCCACGTTTTCTGGTGCACATTGTTTATTTTTACCACGCATATGCGACCCTGTTCCCTTTCGAACGGTCACTTCGTATTGCGTAGCTATACGCAGTGGGAAACTCCTTTTCCTCGATTTACTGAAGCTTTTATTTAAAACGCATTTGCAGCTGCACAGCTAGCACATTGAGCGTGGCTCGCTCATAGGCTGTGCTGCAGCAACTGCTTAAACCAATGGCGCGGGCGCCTCAGACAGGCCACCAATGAACAACATTGTACGTCAGAGCTCCCAAAGGGGGCGTGGCCTTAGTCTATATCAGAGCCCCGCATTCGCCATTATAGCAGATTTTACTCCTTCAGCGACAACTGCATGTCTCTGACCGATACTGCAAGCTTCGCCGTAGAACAAGCCCTTCAGCCTGAGCGAGCATTTTCAGCGGACTACGCACTCAAGCCGTTTTCCCCCTGACGCCGTCTCACCTGTGGCTATCCGGCGACGACGACGACATTTCCTTTTAAATAATTATGCCTGTTTCATCCTGCGCCACGTGCGGACTCAAGCTGCACGAGGCTGATGGACACGCGAGCTGCATTTCTTGCCTGGGAGCTGCCCACGCGGAAAATGCGCTCTCCGCCGGCGGATGTGAGGCCTGCGAAAGCATGCCGATCTCCGTGTTGCGCACCCGGCTAGCTCTCTTACGAGACGGCGAGGCCGCGTCACCCACCCTTCCCTTCGCGGCACTACTTAAGCCGCGGAAGAAGAAGCGCCGCAGCCAAAGGCCCCCCGAGACCATGGAGATAAGCGAAAGCACGCCGGCCGTGTCCCCGCGTACCCCGCCTTCTCCGGAGACAACGCCCTCACCGGTTTTCTTCGAGGGAGACTGAGCCCCCCCGCCACGTGGCGGGCCTTGTCTCCTTCGGGGGATCGGGCGAACAAGACGACAGCCTGTCGATTACTGCGTCTGAGGAGGAATGGCCGGGCTCTCTCGACCCCGCCAAAGCTTCTGAGGCATCAGGCAGTTTTTCAGCGACCAGGACTAACTCCGACGCCGAAATGCTTCGGATCCTGACAAAGGCTGTCACGGACCTCGACCTCGAGTGGGCCTCGCCTGAGGAGCCGCCCCGTAGTCGGCTGGATGGCTGGTTTCTCTCGGGGCGCCAACAGGCCCCACGTCACAAACCAGCGCCATTTTTCCCCGAGGTCCACGAGGAGCTGACTAAGGCGTGGCGAGCACCCTACTCAGCACGGGTGGGTTCATCTGTTTCCGCGACACTCTCTTCAGTGGACGGTGCAGCGGAAAAGGGCTATGAGTCTTTGCCGCCCCTCGAGGAGGCTGTGGCAGCTCATTTGTGCCCGAACACGGCGGCTAGCTGGCGAGCTAGAGCTACCCACCCCAACAAGCCGTGTAAAGCTAGGGCTGACTTCTAATAGTCGAGGATTCGACGATTCGATTCGGAGAGGTCTGATTCGACTATGAACCTCATAGTCGAATACATGGGCGTCAGTTTGGTTTGAAATGTGCTGGGGACAGAGACGCATTCGCATTTTCAGAAGGGCTGGGTACCATTTTTATTTTATTTTTTCAGGTCATGTTTTGAAAGACGATGTCCTGTAGCTTACTAATGTAAATAAATAAAAATGTATTCAAAAATCTGCTTCACATTTTCAGCAGGGCTGCGGAGCGGCTGTGAGTTGACTCCACACGGTTCTCATGTGCGTTAAAAAGCTGACTCCACACGGTTCTCATGTGCGTTAAAAAGCTTTACGTTGTTTAATGTACCTAAACAACGATTACCAAATTTCCCTCTCATATTGCTCCTCATAACCACTGAAAATGGTCAAAAAATCGAACCCAGAGTCCATGGACGTTATCTGATATTAAGCGTTTCTGCTTCACATTTTCAGCAGGGCAGCGGAGCGGCTGTGAGTTGACTCCACGCGGTTCTCATGGGCGTGAAAAAGCTTTACGTGGTTTAATGTACCTAAACAACCATCACCAAATTTCTCTCTCATATTGCTCCTCATGTTTATGAAATGTTATGATATATGTGTGATATATATGTGTTTTTTAGCTCTTTTGTTTGAAATGGAAAAAATCTAGCTGCTAAAAAAAAAGAAAAAAAAAAGGTTCGACTATCAGTCGACTACGGCAAAATCTAACGAATCAGATTCGACTATGAAAATCCTTAGTCGAAAACAGCCCTATGTAAAGCTACATCAGCCCTCGCCGGACGCGCGTATTCCGCCTCTGGCCAGGCTGCATCGGCTCTACACACCATGGCCGTGCTTCAAGTTTACCAGGCCAAGCTCCTCCAGTCCATGGACGAGACTGGCCCGGATCCGGAAGCCTTCAGCGATCTGAGGAGCGCTACGGACCTAGCCTTGCGTGCTACGAAGGCTACAGCACAGGCCATAGGTAAGAGTATGGCTAGCTTGGTAGTGTTAGAGCGCCACCTTTGGCTGAATCTGACGGAGATCAGGGAGACGGACAAGACACGTTTTCTCGACGCCCCCGTGTCCAGCTCCGGCCTCTTCGGCCCGGCGGTCAAAGGGTTTTCGGAGAGATTCACCGAGGCACAGAAGGCGTCCCAGGCAATGCGACACTTCCTGCCGAAACGCTCTAGCTCGGCGTCCAAGACCAAGCCAGCCTCTTCGCCGCACCCGGTCAGACCGGCAAAGCAGGTATCTCAGCCCCGCCCTGCGGCTGATACCTTCCGCCAGCCGAGACCGACAAAGCGCTACCCGATGCCCCGGCGCCAAGGCCCGCGGCCCAGCGGTGTGAGTGAACCGGTTCTGCCGAAGTCATCCTAGCAAGGATGAAGAGAGAGGGCTCGTGTCTCGCACTAGCCGGACCACCCTCAAAAAGACCCGCTATACTTCCCGCAGCTCCCTGTTTAGTTCAGGCGGCTGGGGATTTTATTACTGTAAACAGGCCCGCAGCAGTGAGCGCGCCTCTACAAACAAACGCCGTTTTCACGGCGACCCAAATAAAGCACAAAAAGAGCATGTTTCACAAACACAACCCATGGTTTCACGGTCCCCCTACACTAGGTGGCCCCCTCCATGTTGTAAGAATGACTTCCCCACAGGCAAAAGCTGGTACAGTCACTCAAACACTCGATATGTGCACAAATCACAATGTAAAGGTAGTGAGTCCCCACAGTGTAGGCGACTCATCCCATTCAGTGGTTCAATCCCTAGCCACACGGGTGCAGGCCTGGCAAGCCATCCCCGGTGTGTCGAGTTGGGTCATAAACATTATAAAGCGAGGTTACTCGCTCCAATTCGCTCGCAGACCCCCAAAATTTCAGGCGGTAGTCGAGTCTTCAGTGAGAAGCAGCGTGGGTCACGTGCTTCGCGCCGAAGTACAGAATTTGTTAGCAAAAGGGGCGATAGAATTAATCCCTCCAGCGCAAACATATTCAGGGTTTTACAGCCGTTATTTTCTAATTCCGAAAAAAGACGGCGGTCTCAGACCCATACTAGATTTGAGACATTTAAACAAAGCTCTCATGAGACGGCCGTTCAAAATGTTGACTATCAAACACATCCTAGCGCAAATTCGCCCGGGAGACTGGTTTGTAACAATGGATCTGAAAGACGCGTACTTTCATATTCAGATAAACCCTCGTCACAGGCCATTTTTGAGATTCGCCTTCGAGGGTCAAGCCTATCAGTACACGGTCCTGCCCTTCGGCCTGTCCCTGGCACCCCGTACATTCACGAAGTGTATGGAGGCAGCGCTCTCTCCCCTGAGACATCAGGGAGTGCGCGTGCTGAATTATCTCGACGACTGGCTGGTGCTAGCACAATCGAGAGCAGAGCTGATAGCTCACAGAGATTTGATTCTCGGCCATTTGAAATGCCTGGGTCTCACAATCAATGTTGCCAAAAGCAAACTGACACCCAGCCAGACTGTAGTTTTTCTGGGCACAGTTTTAGACTCAGTGGAGATGACAGCGCGGCTCACACGAGAGCGCGCGCTCGCAGTGCAGACGCTAGCAGCCTCGTTCAGAGCGCGCGAGCGCGCACCCCTGAAAAAATTTCAGAAACTTCTCGGCCTCATGGCAGCAGCATCGCCAGTACTCTGTATGGGATTACTGTGCATGCGCCGCTGCAACACTGGCTGAAACGCCGTGTGCCAACCTATGCATGGCAGTCCGGCAGCCTGCGCATCATGGTGAATCACGGTTGTATAAGAGCCCTGATTCCCTGGCGAGCTCAGGACTGGTACATCAAGGGTGTGACCATGGGAGTAGTTTCCAGAAGGAAAGTAGTGTTTACAGATGCATCCAACCTAGGTTGGGGTGCTCTGCACGAGGGCAAGCCTGTCTCCGGCCTCTGGTCGAGCACGGAGCAGAGCTTACACATCAACTGTCTGGAAATGAAAGCGGTTGGTTTGTCCCTGAAAGCATTACTAACAAACCTAAAAGGCCACCATGTCCTGGTCCGCACGGACAACATGTCAGTGGTGGCCTATATAAATCGCCAAGGCGGCATCAGGTCAGGCAGCCTGTATGCCCTAGCGAGAGAACTCCTTATATGGGCACAGAGCAATCTGCGCTCTTTGAGAGCAATGCATATCCCGGGCGTTCAGAATCTGGGCGCGGATATGCTCTCACGGGGCAACACTCCCCCAGGCGAGTGGTCCTTAAACCCTCAGACGGTTCGTCTGATATGGAGTGTGTTCGGAGAGGCCGAAATAGACCTTTTTGCCTCGAGATCCAACACTCATTGCAAGATGTTCTTCTCGAAGAGCAGGGATGCGTTGACCCATCGTTGGCCCAATCGCCCCCTCTATGCTTTTCCCCCTGTCTCGATGATTCCACAAGTCATAAAGAGGGTCAGGGAGAGCGGGTGCCCAGTCCTGCTGGTGGCCCCTCTCTGGAGATCCAGACCGTGGTTTCCGGAGCTGATTCAGCTATCAGACACAGTCCCTTGGCCTGTTCCGATGAGGAAAGACCTCCTCTCCCAGGCGAAAGGAACGATATGGCATCCGCGACCCGATTTATGGGCCCTCCATGTGTGGCCCCTAAACGGGTACCCGGGGACCTTCCAAGGAAGGTCCTAAACACTATCTCTGAAGCTAGGGCCCCGTCTACTAGGCGCCTATATGCTTTGAAATGGTCAGTGTTTTCCAGCTGGTGCTCGAAAAACTGTTTGGACCCAGAGTCATGTGAGGTAGATGCAATATTATCCTTCCTGCAGGAGCTGTTGGATGCGGGCCGCTCCCCGTCCACGCTCAAAGTGTATGTGGCAGCTATTGCAGCGCATCATGCCCTGATAGCTGGCCAGTCGATAGGAAGGGATGATTTGGTGGTGCGGTTTTTGAAGGGTGCTAGGAGGATTAACCCCTCCAGACCCCCTTCTGTGCCCCTCTGGGACCTCTCCAGGGTCCTGGGGGCCTTAAAGGGCCCACCATTTGAACCGCTACAGTCGGTTGATTTGAAACCTCTCTCGCTAAAGACTGCTCTCCTGCTGGCACTGGCATCTATCAAGCGAGTAGGGGATCTGCAGGCGCTCTCAGTGAGCCCTTCATGTTTGGAGTTTGGCCCAGGTGACTCTAAGGTCGTCCTCAAACCCAGACATGGTTATGTGCCTAAAGTGCTTTCAACTCCGTTTAAAGCACAGGTCATTACGTTATTAGCCCTTCCCCCCTCTGCCGAGGATGGGGAGGTGAATTTTCTGTGTCCTGTCAGAGCACTGAGAATTTATCTGGAGCGTTCTGCGTCTTTCAGGCAGTCAGAACAGTCAGGCAGTCTGCTTTGGTGGCCGATCCAAAGGCGATCCAGTCACCAAGCAAAGGCTGTCTAGATGGATTGTGGATGCTATATCTATGGCTTATACTTCAATGGGTCAGGTTTGCCCCATAGGTATTAAAGCCCACTCGACTAGAGGCATGGCTTCATCGTGGGCTTGGTCATCTGGTTTTCCTATTCAGGATATTTGTGATGCGGCCGGCTGGTCCTCGCCTTCCACATTTATGAAATTTTATAATATGGAAGTTCCTTCTCTGCATGCGAAGGTGCTTTGAGTATGATGAAGACCCGGCAGTGCCCGGTCTTCTCTACAGTGTACTGTGCATAATCATTCACATACATATATAAAACCCGCTTGCTGGTTATTTTCTAATTTACTAAATAGCCCCGACGGTGTCTGGGTTCATTAGTATATTGGGTTGGTATTGTTACTGACACATATATTTTATAAGGCCCGACGGTGTCTGGTCTATATATAAAAATATATATTATAATGGTTCGGACTTGTTGAGCTCAGGGGTCCTGAGTTCAGTGGCAACCAGTTACTGTTGGTGCAGCGTTTTGCATGGCGTCCCCACTGCGTTCGAAAGGGAACCTGAGATAGGGAACGAGTATTGCGTAGCCGGCCGCACTATAGTAACCTGGTGAGTTGTCGCTTCAGTCGTGGAACCTGCTATAATGGCGAATGCGGGGCTCTGATATAGACTAAGGCCACGCCCCCTTTGGGAGCTCTGACGTACAATGTTGTTCATTGGTGGCCTGTCTGAGGCGCCCGCGCCATTGGTTTAAGCAGTTGCTGCAGCACAGCCTATGAGCGAGCCATGCTCAATGTGCTAGCTGTGCAGCTGCAAATGCGTTTTAAATAAAAGCTTCAGTAAATCGAGGAAAAGGAGTTTTCCACTGCGTATAGCTACGCAATACTCGTTCCCTATCTCAGGGAACTGAGGTTACGATAGTAACCGAGTAGTTTATAACCTCATATTAATTGAGATACTACTTTTTGTCCCCTGTTTTTGCTTGCTAAAACGTTTTAAAAATGTTTTTGTTAATTTTATGTATATAAAATGTAAATACAATAGAAATATTGCCATGGGAACTGTTTGAAATAAAATAAATGAAGAAATTACTGAAAATTACTAAAACTGAAATAAAAATAATTTAATGATTTAAAAGAAACTAATAGAAAATGAAAAAAACAAAATTACTCAATCTTGAACTAAAATGAATGAAAACTTTAAAAGTATAGCGAGAAAATCTCAAAAATATTTATAAATAGTATATAAATGATCATAAAAAAGCACTACGCAGGATAATTTAAAATGAACATAAAGGCAAAAGGGTAAAACAAAATTTGTGTGTGTTATAGTGTCCATTATACATTGATACACATTTTAAAAATAAACTGCCTTTAATTTATTTTAATCCCTCAACATCATTTTATAATGTGACACATTAAGGAATTGCTGAAGTGTGCTGTGAAATTTAAAATCAAACAGTGATTCGTGTGTGTGTGTGTGTGTGTGTAAATGTCAGGTTTGTATTGTAGTCCAGTGCTTTAGGCACATGAACAGCCCTTTGTTCTTTGTGTGGACTCTGATGTGCTGGCCAAAGCTTTCATTGTGTTCTGTGAAGTAGAGAAGAAAATTGCAACCTGCCTTTGAAGGCCACTGTCAGTGAGACATTTGGAGCTCAAAGGAGCGGTCAAAGAGCAGACGTCACAAGCGTGTGACAGCGTCCTGGGTCTTGACCCCCACTATTACACTCAATGCACACCTGGATACCTAGAAAAGTGATTCTTTTCAATATGTGTTGTGGAACATTTAGTCATCAAATACCAAAAAGATCCATTCCCTGATGTCAACAGAATCACCTGAAAGAAACCTCTGTCACTCCAGTGAACGACGGGAAGATTTAGATGACGCCCAGAGGGCTGAAACGAGCGCCTGGCCTCACCTGTCGTAGATAATATTCCAATGGTCATGGACAGTACACATTTTCAACAGTAATTTTAAGATGTGAGCAGCTGTCCTTTGCATGAGGAAGGGATTTTTTTGAAAGGGGTTAAGGGGTCATTAGTGGACTACTGGCCCTCAGGCCAGGATGGATTTGGTTAGGCAAATGAAAGGCCAAAAGGGCTGGTTGAAATATGGCAGAGGTGATGAGAGAGATAGAGATCACCGCCCCGGCAGCTGCACTTCGACATTAGAAAGACCCAGATAATCTATGTGTTGGGTTATAGATATAGTAAGCAAAAATGTGCTTACTACCTCTAGCTGTTTTATCTGAAATCCCAGTTTAAGGGGATGCTTTGATTGAAATATTGTGATTTTATTAAGCATAAAACAGATTAACGGATTAGCCTGATTCCAGCCTTACTGAAGAACCACCAGATCATCTCCAATCCTCCACCAAATTTCACAGTGGGTTGTATGCTTCTCCAGGTCTCTATCTATCTATTAGAGGACCAAGTGTTGGGCAAAGCTGAAAACTGAACTCATCAGAAGATCAGAATCAGGCACATCCGATGTGTGACTCAAGCCACGTACAAGGTCATCCTGGAAGAAAATGAGCTTTCTTCTGCTCTGACAATGTTCCCCAACTCGAAGGATTGTTTTTTCCCACAGGACAATGCTCAATGCAACACAGCCAGACTGGATGGAGGACCACCAGATCAAGACTCTTGTCATGGCCAGCCCAAACTCCAGACCTGAACCTCATTGAAAACCTCTGGAATGTGATCAAGAGGAAGGATGTCACACAATGTCACAATTCATCAAACAAAGCCGAGCTGCTTGAATTTTTGTGCCAGGAGTGGCATAAAGTCACCCAACAGCAATGTGACCGACTGCTCGAGAGAATGCCTAGACACATGAAAGCTGTGGTTGGAAACAAAGACTTTAGATATACAAAGATGGTGCACTCGTGTTACTATGAATGGAAGAAAGTGCAACGCCCAATATGGCGGAATTAGTCACTGTGTCACCGCAGCTGCCGTTAGAATCTCCGGTTGCTATAGAACAGTCAGAGTTTCGGAGACGCACATGCGCCGCGGCTGCATGGTCTAGCCTGAAAAATATTTTTTTTTAATGCTATTTGAGCATAATAAACAACATTTATGAGATAGTGGTTGTCAGATTTCATTGATGATTTCAAATATGAAATTTAATCGTAAGCTCGGTGTACAGCTTTGGAGAATTTGATGTTTTCCTACTCAAAGAGCTGCACTTGCATGACTGAAATAGATGCCCGAGAGGCGTTTCAAAGATGGCCGCCGAGTAGGTTTGCCAACTTTCTGAAATGTAAATAAGGAACAGTGAGCGGGGGGAATATATTTCATACATTATAGCATATTATTATACAACTTATTAGGCCTAAATAGAATAGAATAGCAAAGCCTAATCAATATACAAGACTGAACCACATAGATGTGAAATATAAAGGCTATCATCGGTCACTCCCTCCTGTGCCCAATATCACACACTCCGCCGTGACAAACAGAAGCATATGATACAATTACTACTATGGTAGTCATTTTCCCATTCAATTCTATATTTTTGTGCTCTTTTCTTTTTCGCCGGCTGCTCGGTGGTAGTCATTTTTACATTTCCCGCTGTTGTCACTTGTCGTCATCGTTGCTACGATACGTGACTCACAATGACTGAAACGACCAATTAAAAGGGCATTCTCTGATGATGTTCCAAGCTATTAAAAACGTTTTTTTTTTTCTTATCATCGCCTACAAATGTCTTTGTTTATAGTCTGACATATATAAGAAGCTATGTGTCTGTCATGGATTTGCTCTGGAACAAAGTGCGTTCCGTATCAGTTCAATACGGAACAAGACTTTTATGTGTCAAATACGGGACGATTCCGTATTATAGGCTACGGAACGGAAAGGAACTTTTTTGAAAATCAGAGTTATTCCATATTGTTTATAAAATATTGATTTCTGAACTTAATTGAAATTAAAACATTAGTATTGTGTTTTTTTGAAAATTAACATAAACTTGTTTTTGCATTATTCGAGGTCTGAAAACAATTATTCTTCAAATAATTTTAACTTATACACATAAATATAAATAGTAAATCCAGAAAAACTGCTGATTTTGCTGTATAGATAACAGATTTTTTTTCTTTTTCTTTGACTGCTTCAGTTTGAGAGGAAACTTCTTTCTGAGTCTGTTTTATCCGTAGTTTATGAGAACAATAAAGAAACAAACTTCTTATATATGGGGCTGTGGGGTAAAGTACATAACACAAAAAAAAGGTTATAAAGTTTGTTAATAATACATGCATAATGTTAAACTATTAGTTCAAACAAATGAGCTCACCTCGAATCCCCATGCATCGCATGTTAGGCAAGTGCATTTTGGGTCTATAGACCTGTCTGTCTGTCATTTTCTGCAAATGTCTAATCAAATAAAGCAATTTTGTGTTTCTGAAATTTAGGTCAATCTGTTTAATGTTTTAAAAATAAAATGAAAAACCCATGATCCTGATACTATTTGTTCAAAGTCTAAAAAAGCACACACGGACATTTTTGAGTGGCACACACAGAGCTAACTTTATCTTGTGTACATGCAGTAGCTCATGTGTGTAGACATGTTGTTTTTAAAGAAAAGGCTAATTAAGTAGAAGTAGAAAACCCCTCCTCAACCCTCTTTTCCCACCCATACTGGCCGCCACACTGGCCCCAATGCACATGCTAATGTGTGGAATGCGGCCATTTCCTCCCTCTCTAGGAAGACAAAGAGAATCAATGCAGAGACGGTCTTCCCCCCTCTCCTTATAACCTTCAGTCTTGTTCTCCTGAAAAATGCCTCTCTATATTACACATTCACCTTTATGATGGAACAAGCAATGCTATTTTTAAAACCTAATTGCATAATTAGAGAAGAAACTGTGATAGCTCACATTAAAAGCCCACAGTGGAACTTCAATAGTTATTTGTTTTCTTATTATAAATATAAGATTTAAAATAGCAAAGCATTCTCATTTTATAGCTGCACTTATACAGGAGCTTGCAAAAGAATTCATTGGAGATTGATATCTGCAACATAAGCTGAATGGCAAATGTAAAGATAACTGCCATGCTAATTAACTATAGTTGTACCTTTCTAAATAAAACGTTTGTATATGTGTTTGAATACTGACATACAAAAAGGAACATGATATGATGATATGAGTCCAAATGTCTGCTCAACAAGTGCAGGCTTGATTTCTACACACAGCTGCCACTCACAAAAGGCAGGGACTTTCTTACTTTCCAATGCGTCTTCTCCAGAGCAGGTGGTGTATTCAATACATAGTCGTAAAAATTATATTTAAGATTATGTGTTTTCAAAAATGTCCTTTCATTTCGTTTTAACATACACTAATAAACATAAACTAATTAACTAAATTCTGTCTGTCATACAAAAATGAAACAAGATTGAGGTGAAATATTACTAATGAAACAAATGTGTTATAAATGCGCAATAGGTTTCTGAATATTTAATATTTATATGTTCATACTTTTTAACAAACATAGATCAATGCTGATTCTATGGAGTTTGAATAAATACATTTCGAACATTATTTAAATAAAATCAAAGAAAAAATAAACTGTTATTGTTTAGTGAATAATGAGAGATGAGAGTAAATTAAAAAGCAGTAGAACAGAAACCATTTTGTAATAATAGAGAGTAAAAGTTTCTAAACAAAAAAACACTTGAATGTGAGCTCTACCTCTATTCAAACTAAATATTGGAAACTTGAAATTTGCAAATTCACAATAACAAACTGACATTTCAATAATAAATGCACAACTGTGTGTCATAGATTTATCCAATTAATTCTTCAAAAGTTGGCAACCTTACATATCTTTCTTTATTAACAGATCTGTCATCTACAGCATTACGGCTGTCTTCTTTATCCCGCTTTTTCATTGCCTGTAAATATCTGTCTGTACACCAAAATAGGAGCTATGATTAATAAATGTGTCAGATGTGTGATAAAACGAGGGTTTGCGTTGTGTGATGGGGTCAGGCGTGTGTGTTTGTGAATAGAGTGTTTGTGCAAAGTGTGTAAGGGAGGTGTAGGGTATACGAGCAGATGGTAGACCTCTCCCCTGTAATGTCTGCTTGAGAGAGAACAATACGTCTCTCTTTCTGAGGCATGATTAAGGGGTGGAAGAGGATTGCTCTCCACGGACAGCTGGTTGGCAGCATGCCTCAAACACACATACGGACACCCCCTCCCCATCATCCACACAGACACACTCAGCAATTAACTGACACGGGCCACGGCTTAAATATTCACCAGCCCAGAGCAAACAAAAGACCTTCAAATCGATTCTCTAATGGCTCATGGTCTATATTTCACTTGTGCATTTGTCTTTTTGATTCTTTCTCCTGCTTAGCACATACACATTACCACAGCACCCACCCCCAAATAAAAAGAAGAAAAAAACACACGCTCATGTATGACTTTCTTTCTTCCATGGAACACAATAGGAGAATGAAAGCCTCGGTCACAATTCACTTTACATTTTTCTTTCTTCTTTTTTTTTGATACAATGCAGGTGAATTGTGACTGAGGCTGTCAGTTCCGACAATTCTGCCTAACATCTTTTGTGTTCCACAGAAGAAAGTCATACAGGTTTGGAACAACATGAGGGTGAGTAAATAATATAGGCTATCCCTTTAATGAACTATATTGTGAATGCAAATCAGTCAAATATTACAATATAGGAAGTGAGTGCCGGTAGAACATCATCTCTATGTCAAAGAAACATCCAAAAAACTATTATAAAACCAATAATTCCCCATGTTTTTGTGTACATTATGCATTTATTGGCTTAATTGAGCGCGCTGAAACTTCACAAGAAAGTGTAGTAAAGCAGAACAACAACGGTTACAGATCTCTGCGACTTTTACTGCATTCCTCTCACCGTTAAAAACAAAAGCGCCTTCCAGAAGCAGGGCAAATGCGCACGGGGCTGAGAGTGAATGCAGTTCCGCTGGTCGCGCGCACTGCCCGCCCCCTTTAGCAGCGCGCTCCCCGCCCCCTGTCAGCAGCGCGCTCCGCTTGGGTCGAGCGGTTCTCCCTGCGCTCCCCGAGAGGGGGCGGGGCGAGCGAAAAGCGGAACTGCTTTTGATCCCCGAGGGACTGCAGCCTTCGCATTCCGCGCATTCCAAAGGCAGTGAACAATCGGAGCTCGGTCATTTATTAGCAGAGCCCCTCCCCTCCTGATCTCAGTCTGCTGGAGGAGCTCTCCAGACGCGCACGCAACTCAAATATACGCATGGAAATAAAAGCCGTACTCAAAGAATTTCCTTAAGGATTATATCGTTAAACAGATATATCGTCCGTATTTTTTATTCGTAATGCTACTGTGAATCGGTGAGTTGTTAAAGAGTTTTAAAGTATCTTGTTGTTTTAAACTGATTTTTATGTCACATGCTTAGTTTCTTGATGCTTTTGATACTGTATGTGAACGATAGGGTTTTCTTTGTAGGCTGTATTTGTTAATCCAACAGGTTTTACATGAATTTGAATATTTTGGTGGAATAAACTACGTAGCATTGTGGCTTAACTAGAAAAGAATGAGGAACTAGCTCTAACATTCATAATATCTTTTTGTTTCCATGCTCACTTTGGCATGTTTAAATGCATTGCTACAGTTGTGGTTGTAAAACAAAGGTGACCCACTGGAAAGGAATTTGTGTCTGTCAGGAAATCATTTTCGCAACTTTGGAAAGTTATTTGATCCTACCCCATTTTTGTTCACTTCTAATTCTTATCAAGATTATAAACTTAAGAAGAAACACAGTGCATGGTGGGTGTTGTAGGATGGTGCCAGTGGTATTTTGGGTAAACGTGGTGTTGCTATGGGTAAAGGCAGTCAGCCTAGAAGCATGAGGAGTGAGGCACCACACTCAGTGTTTGCTGTTGTAGAGTGTTGCCCTATAGATGAGCAATTAAAAGGATTTGAATTTTAAGTCATTTAATTCTCTCTTTTTTTTCCATCAGGTTCACAGTCCAGAAAAGTCTCATAACACACTATCATTTATTGTTGTCTGCAAAACATAGACTGAAATGAGAACAGCAGAGGATTCGTCAGGCACTGTGCTGCACCGACTGATTCAAGAGCAGCTCCGTTATGGGAACCCTACTGACCCTACTCTGTTGGCTATCCAGCAGCAGGCACTGCGTGGAGGCAGCAGTGGAGGAGGTGCAGGAAGCCCTCGTTCATCTCTGGAAAGCCTAACGCAAGAGGAATCACTTTCTCCCCAGTTGTCCACCCGACAGGAGCCCCAGGGCCAAGAGCACCAGGGGGACTACCAGCATTTAGAGAGTCCAGTCTGCCACCTCTATCAGCTCCACACAGAGGAGCTGCCAACTTATGAGGAAGCAAAAGCACACTCACAGTACCTGGCCTACCAGAGAGGTCAGGTAGGGCTTCAGCACTGCAGCCTGGAGAACCCCGGAATGGTTGGTGGAGCCGAGCAGGACGAGGGCATGTGGGACGTGAAGCGGGAGCATGCTCGCTCGCTCAGCGAACGCCTCTTGCAGCTCTCGTTGGAGAGGAACTATGCCCATGACAATATTCCCATGAGCTCATCGCATAGCTACCCTCAGCTCTCCAATAATCACTCTGGTCCTGTTGTGAACGAGAGGTTGATTCATGAGCCAGACCAACGTGGTCCACCCCCGGAGTACCCCTTTATGGTCAGATCCCCTGGATATATGCTTAGTCATTCACAGGAACATGGGCACTATTATAAAGAGCCCCCTCCAGCTTTCCACTCACAGCATCACAGGTACAATCAGCTATTTATATCACTTTATATTACATATAGGTACATTGTGGGTGCACACTAATGGCTTATATTTATTTCTAACAGGTTATTTCCAACCCAATCTCAAGCGCCTCACCACAGCGCCCTGCCCATGTTGACCCCTGCTGGCCAGGATGTCATTGTTGGAGGATACAGCATCCCAGTGAAAAACTGCCAAATAGAGCAGCTTATTAAAGAGAATGAGAGACTGAGGGGAGAAGTTGAGAGCTACAGCGAGAAGGCCGCAAGGCTGCAGAAGGTAAGAGAGGACTCTTTGTTGCTAGTGGCTTTTTAGAAACCTCCTAGAACTGATATTCTTGGTATGGTGCCACATTTTGCCATAGATGCAAAGGAGCCAGCTGTGGCCTTTGATTTCAATCTCTGAAATGACCTACAAAGAGTGTGGAACAAGAAATCATTGTGCCCTGGTGTCTTCTAGCTGCTGCATTCTAAAGAGATTAGCCCTCTTGCAGTGTAGGAATGTGGGGAAAGGGAGAGGATCACTAGAATTTCGATGTAATTTGAAAAGGACTCATTCCTAGTGACTGAGTGAAAATTCCCAGTAACTTAATTAGCATGTGAAACACTGAATTTACCCATGCCTGCAATGCCAAACATTTTTCTGTAATGTGATAATGTCATCACTGAAATACCAGAGTGTCAAGGCAGAACAAGGAGGAAAAAAAAACAAGCTTATCTTGGTGTTTGTTTTGCAAAGGTTTATTGGGCATTGCGTATGCTGTGCAGTGTCATAACATAGATTGAATTTCAGTCCAGATTCATACATAGATAGTGCTTGGAATCAGAACAACTGTATCTTAAAAGAATGCCATCCTAGAACGGTTGATCATAAAGATCAAACCTTCTTCATACAGAGCGATACATTGTAAATCAGAGAACTCTAAAGGGGGGAGGCCTCTCTGGGTTGTTCTGTGGCCCTCTTTGTTGGGATTCCAATGGGATGCCAATTGGAGCAGATGTCTTGGCTCATCTCAGTGTCCGAGAATGAAGAAGGGGCTTTGCGTAGTCCACAGCTGACGGACTGGGCTGCTAAGAGCAACAACCAGACCCCACAGCTGTGGTTTCCATGACTGAATGGCCCCTTTCACTTTCACTCTTTAACAAATCCCCACATGGCACCCAGGGTCCTGCTTGTAAATTTACCAAGTAGTTTTGAAGTATAAAACCTGCAGTTTATAGAAATCAGTGATTTTTCTTATCTGATGTTGTGTAATGACAAGTTAAACCTACATGAACCTTTATTTTGTTGTTTTTTAAATGCGCTCTTTCACAAGCCATTTTCTGCGTCACAAATGCCATACAGGTGCATATAGTGTCAAGTATTGTTCCTGTCTCAGTGAATGGTATGCCTTCAAAACACACATTTCCTTTGTTCCCTGCATTTACCTTTGGCATCCCGCCCTGTAGGGAGATGAATGTGCAGACACCTGGGACTCATAAGTGTTCTTTCTGGAATGTTGATTCAATTCCCAGTCCCTGGAGAGCTCTCTGAGAGTGATTCACTTGTGGGCAAGCACCATGAAGAGCTCAGCCAAGCACATTCTTCCCCTTTTTCCCTTTCTCTTCTTTTTTTGTCTATCTGTCATCATTGCGCTCTGATCCTTGTCTTTTTATATTTAGGTGTAAGAAAGAAAGGTGAAATTCACCCAAAAATAAAAATTGTCATATACTCACCGTCATGTTGTTCCAAACAAGCTATGCTTCATCCCTCCTCTGAACATAAAAGAAGATACTTGGCATAATGTCCAATCTGCTCTTTTCCTTGCAGTGAGAGTAAATGGGGATTAGGAGTTGAGGAATTAATGTGAGTTAATAAATAACAGATATTAAAATGCCTTTATCCTCTCTTTCAGCTCGAACAGGAGATTCAGAGGATATCAGAGGCATATGAGACTCTTATGAAGGGATCTGCGAAGAGAGAAGCCCTTGAGAAAACCATGAGGAACAAGCTTGAGGGTGAGATCAAGCGACTTCATGACTTCAACAGAGATCTCAGGGGTAAGATGTTTCACATAGCTGAGCTAATTGTCTTAAATATGAGCTACATGTTTAGGTATGAGGCGATAAATACTAATTGTTGACTCCCACATTAGACCGCCTGGAAACAGCCAACAAACAGAGAGCAGCCATGGAAGTTGAAGACAAGAGTCGGCATGCCTTCACCAAACTGGTTGAGCAAAGTAAGAATTCCCCTTTGCTCCTCTATAAATTATCCTTCTCCCAAATGTGTAGTCAAGCATGCAAGCAGCCCCAGCTGTTCCCACTGAGTTTTTATGTTTATGCTGTAGGCATAATAATGCATTCCTCTAACAATGCAATGCATGCTTATCATTGATGTGATTTCTGACAAAGCGTTTGGTTTGATATATTGCTTGCTACGCTGAAATTGTCCATAAGCATAGCAAGACTTTTTTTTTTAATCAAATTAAGTGCCAGTAAATAGTTGGTTTGGTACATCCTATAGTCTTCGTCTCAGAAAGTTGTTTTTGAAATTTGACCCAACCATTATTAACACAGTAAGTAAATGTGACCTGGATTCCTGGAATATTTTCAGGTATTTTGGGATATTCCATCCTCCTGGAATGCTTCCCAACAGCCCCCACCATTATTTTAGTCTCTGAGGCCCTAAGCACCCTCTTCTGATGCCCTATGCACTGGCTCTCCATTTTTGGGCATATTAGCGCTAAAGAATTCAGAGCTGTGTTAGGGTAAACTGGATTTGTTTTGCTAATCCTAATAGGGATTGTTGTTCAGCATTTGATTTGAATGATCCCCAAGAGTAGAAGTATAAAGTGATCCTTCATATTTGCATAATAAAATTAGTTTACCCCAAAAAAGAAAATGTTCGTGCAAACAAAAATTCTGAATGTTTCCTTCTGAGCCAACACATAGTTCCATGGAGGCATGTCAAAGCCACGATTTGGCATCTCTGAAGCCTTAAAAAGGTGTAGGTTATTACGCTTTATGACCTTGTGGAACATTTGCTTTACTTGTTTACTGCCTGCCTCAGAGGCATACCAGAGATCCAGTTAGTACAAAGACGTGCCTGTGTGCGTAAGTGGATAAGAGAAAATCTGCATTCCATCCAAAGGCATTTGCTTTGGGTTGTATAATCAGCGTAGAAGCGGAATGGAAGACTAATTGCTGTCTAATTTTTCTATCTCACAAGGCATTCAGAGTGACCCAAAACAAGTGAGCTGGGCTTTAGTATATCCCTTTTCAGTATGCAAAGTCATCTTAAAGGGTTTGAGGAATTCAGCCTCCCAAATGGGAATATAGTGAATCGCTTTTGTAATCTGGGAATTCTAAAGCAAGTCTGCAGTGTAGGTCAAAGGACACGGGGAAACTCGGCCACTCCCCTGCAAACCCAGACAGACGTGTGTAAATCAAGCCTGCCTCTTTTGTTCCAGACTCTTGTGGGAAGCTTATGCCCTGAGAATTGGTTAGAATGAGACTACAGCCCAGGGAATGTTCTCGACACACCCCAGTCTTACAGCATGGTCATTCATTTTGTGGCCTGTGTAACAACTAAGCATGATGACTGAGTAGCACTACTTGTACCCTTACCGTAGTAGTGGTACATAGTTCTCACAATGTCTGTCTTTTCTGTCCATAGATGAGGATCACCTTCGAGAGCGGGAACGTCTGGAAAAAGAGCTGCAGCATCTGCGGGGCTCAGGAGAAGAATGGAAGAGGCGGCGAGAAGCCTTGGAGCAAGCGCTGATCTCCGCTCAGACACGAAATAGGCAGCTGGAAGAAGAGTTACGCAGGAAAAGAGCTTACGTGGAAAAGGTGGAGAGGATGCAGAGTGCCCTGGCGCAATTGCAGGCAGCATGCGAGAAGAGGGAGGCGCTTGAGTTACGACTGAGGACCAGGCTGGAGCAGGAACTGAAGAGCCTGAGAGCACAGCAGGTAAAAAACAGACACTATTTTGTTCACCCAACTGATGTGTGAGAATCAACGTCTTGGGATCGAAAAGTAAAACTTTTTCTCTTTCAGTGGCAGTCTCATGCCCAGCAAACGAGCCCTGGGTCCTACTCGGACCTTAACGTGTCATCTCTACACCAGCAACTGAGGGAGAGGGAGGAGCAGGTTCTGGCCCTGGAAGCTGACATCACTCGCTGGGAGCAAAAGTATCTTGAGGAGAGCACGATGCGTCAGTTCGCCATGGATGCCGCTGCTACTGCTGCAGCTCAGAGGTGAGTCAAAACAAAAACAATAGATAAGCTTTGCGTCAAAGAATTGAAAATAGGAAATAACTTGACATCATTTTTTACTCATGTATAACTGTAATGCTCTTTCCAGGGATACAACAATCATCAACCATTCACCTCGTCATTCACCCAATAGCAGCTTCAATGAGGACCTGCCGTCCCCCAACCACAGGCATCAGGAGATGGAAAACAGGTACGTCCTCTATTATGCTCCTACCTGCAACTGGAAAGTCAGTCTATATTTGTTAGCAAAATTAAATGTTTTTTTTTTCCTTTAGTGTCTATGTGCTTAAAGTACTTTGTTTTCTCAGGATTCGAGCACTTTATGCTCAACTTTTGGAGAAGGATGCTATTATAAAGGTCATGCAGCAGCGGTCACGGCGAGAGCAAGGCCGACTTGAGCCGCAAGGCCTACGACCTGCTCGATCTGTTCCCTCCATCAACACAGTTGCCACACCTAGTACCAGCCGAACCAAAGGTGAGCATAGTTGCCTTAGGCCAGGGGTGTCAAATCTTGTTGCTGGATGGCCGTCTTCCTGCAGAATTTAGCTTCAACCTGACTGTCTGGCCTTTTTAGTAATCTAAAGACCTTGATTAGCTGGGTTGTAGCTAAACTTTTCAGGATGTTGGGCCTCCAGGAGCAGGATTGGACTCCTTCCATAGTCCAACGCTGTGTGCCTGTGACCTATCTGAACCAAAAAAGACAACTGGCAGCTTCTTTACTTAGTGGCTATGTAATGTCGCCAAGGAAGAATGTGCCATCCGAAATAAAATGAGTGCGGCGACTAGCCGGTGTTCCTGAAATAGTTTACATCTCGTGAAACGGAATGCATTTCAGTCTTCCTCTTTTCTAGAATAGATCCTCCAGAATAGTAAAGGGAGTTTGCAGGATGGCAAATGTTTGCGTGGTGATGCATATGTTTGAACCAGTAATTAAACTGCTTCCTTTTCTGTCTGCGATTTCAGGGAAGAGCCTCTCAGATGACCAGACAGCAGCCGCGTCCATGCCTCCATTGCCCCATCAGCTCTCCAAAACTCAGTGTCAAGACCGCAGCACCCAGTGTGAAGGGCCTTCAGACGAGACCAACCCTAAAGCAGACCCTGTTGCAGCTATATCTGCTCCACAGCCTTACATTTCTGGTGTGTAAACTTGTGTGCATAAACCCATCTTCACTCATCTCACTTCTTTATTTGTTTGATAAGATTTGTTGGTTGACACGACAAATCTTTATATGTAGTATCAGGTGCTAAAAACAACACTTAATGGTAGAACTTCTATAATGATGGTGCATACTTGCCCTTTTGAACCAAAGTTGTTAAAGAGTAACCTGAGCACCATGTCAAAGCAACAGTTGGGGAATGAACTCAAACAAAACAGTCCAAGTTTTGTAAAGCTTGTTTGCTCTCCAGGCACTAGCCAACAAAGCTGAAGATCTTGTATTTCATTACAGATTCCACTTCTCTCAACACAACCCAGATCACCAGCGCTGTTGAAAACGACATGGTAGAGATCCTCATCTGAAATCTGAGATGAACAGTGTTCAGCTTGATGCTGCCTTCTGCTCTTACACATTGAATATTCTCCCTGGGTCTCCGTCTGAGGACCAGTCAAGAGAAGAGGACATGTCAAGAGAAGGCGTGCTTGCTTTGCGAAGGAACTCGCCATTGAAGCCGGTCAGTTTTTGTATCAGGAAGTGAGAGGAAAGGATGGTGGGAGTAACCTAAAACTGATCCTTGATGGAGAGCTGAGCTCTCTTGACAATTCCTCCACACGTTAAACGAAAGTTTTCATCTCACCTGGTTACCCAACCTGGACTGTGAGATGTATGGTCTGAATGTGAGGTACTTGGACAGTACATTACAGAGCTCCAAAAAGCTACCACAAGACTTATAAACACATTGTATATGTTGATGTTCTTTTGTATTTATGATTATTGCTGCTGACTGTGTTTGAAGAGTGTTGTCAGAATGGAGTAATAGGAAGAAATATCCCACTGTTGTGAAACTTTTGTTTGTTTTTTTACTTTCCTCAAAGGAACAACCAAGGGCAGTGTTCTTTCTCTTTTTTTTTTTTTTTTTGAAACCAGCTAAGTATACCAACCCATGTAAGACTATATCCCACATTCCTAGATAAAATGCACAGACGAATATATCTCTAACTTTATATACTCCATGTATAGTAGATGTACCATCGCAACTGCTTTGTCCTGAAATATCAAGAAAAGAATAGTTTGGATTGTAGGAGGCCAAATGCAGTTTGAACTGGGAGGCCTAGGATTAGACAATTTACAGGAATAGTTGGGTAATACCTTCACTAGCACTCCCTTTGACTAAATTATCCTTACAGTTGGCGTTCTTACTATAACTGACTGACAGCGGGCGCTTCTCACTTCCTGATTTAAGTGGCGGAATGGGAAGCCTCCTTTTGGGAACAGTGGAAGGGTACATACTCTTTTAGTGACACTTAGGGTAAGTGTTACTTAGGAGGGACAGGAGCTGATGTTTCAGATGCCATATTATTATTATTATTTTGCACCCAGAACTGCAACCACCACACTTGCCACTCCCTCGCAGACACGCTGGAGCTGATCTTCCCACATTCCTCCGTGGTGGAATGCCCCTGCTCAGAGGGAAAAGGCTATCTCCAGTCTGACCCTTGGCCTTGCTCAGAACGGTTGCCATTTAGACTACCATCCTCTTTTTGGATCTGTTTATTTTCGTAGTGCTGCAGTAGCTGGTTCTACTGTAAGCATTTAAATACTAGTTTTGATGTGACTCAAAGGTTCTCTAATGTAGTGACTGTGACTAGCCTTGATTTGAGATGGAGACATTTCTGTCTGTCTGAAACATTTGTTCTCAACCAAGACTACACTTGCATTGGTTTATGGTGGGATAATGGTATAAACAGTTAAAACTAACGAAAACGAACAGTCTTATCTATGTGGGTAATGTGTTAATTTAACCTTTCCTCACTTTTATTAAATGCTTATTTTCCTATTGTCTCAGATGCAAAGCACCTGCTGGCCAATGCTTTGTATTGGGAGTCATGCTTGTTTTGTTCACTACTTGGACTGTTTACAGAAAGGGCGGTTTTGAAATGAGAGAATTTAATATATTTTGTATATTATTTTACTATTTGGTATTTAGTAATGTGATCATGCCAAAGATTTGCATTACAATTAAGTTATATAATAAAACTGAGCATTAGCAACGTGAAATGTAGATACGCAGTTCAAACTGGTTGACCCATATTTGGATGTTGCTGTGAACTTCAAGAATGGGGAATTGTTTTGTGTGTCATTAACATTTCAGCTATTTGAATAAAACTTTAATATATATCTTTACAAAGACTGTGTCTGCTGGTTTTTGTCTTGGCTAAGGCCAATGCATTCAGGGGGGAGGTGTGTGTGGTGTCTCGTCCTGAGATGTTTCACAAGTGCAAGTCTGTGCAAACTGCTCTTATCTGTGTCCCTGCTTTGGCATGAATGGCATCTTTCTCTCAGAGCAGAAGGGAGCCTTCTTCACAACAGCAAAACAATTCTGCCACCTGCTTCACTGTTGGCAAGCAGTCTTCATGAAGAGAGGCCGCATTCCAGCTCTGCACTCAAAGCCACAAAAAGATTATTACTCTCATCAACTGCACAAATAATTTGCAATTGCAGACCAAATCACTATAACTGCACAACGGCAGATCAATGATTAACCAAAAGCAGAGAATATTTGTATTGTTTTCGTGGTTTTGTGAATTAAGACATCCTCAGAACAAACTTCATGACCATTAAAAAGTATGCTCTATAGCAGTTTCCCAACTTACAGTGCATTATTTTGGATGTCTCCCTTATCTGACCCATATATTTCTTCCTTCTAATGAGCTGGGGCCTCATGTATCAATCTTGCGTACGCACAAAAACTTTGCGTACGGCAGCTTTCACGCTCACGGTCGTATGTACTAACAGTGAAATTAACGCGAGAATGTGCGTTCCTCCACGCCAATTTCATGTCTGGCGTACGTATATTTCTCACTGTTTTTGTCCGTTGGCGACTCTTACAGGCAATGAAGTGAAGTTGCAAACATTACACAACGAATTGTTCTACAAGTCTATCGCACCACCACCTGTGGGAAACATTGCTATTAATTTGCAATTTATAAAATAAATGACATATATTGTCACACGAGCCTTATGAAAATATTCTATCAATTATGCAATTAAGTAAGAACATATAAAAGCATATTATGCAAAATGATACAGCCCTTATTCTATGGCAGCTTTGGTTTTAATGTCCACCTTTATATCAGACCATTTCTTTTTAAGGTAATTTAGAGTAGACTGTGTACAGTTGAGACACCTTAAATAACTTGCTTAAATAACAAGTTGTATTTTTGCTGTGCACGTGCGTATTAGTGTCCTCTTTGATCGTGGGAAATTTGAACAACGGACACATCTCCGATCCGAAGAAATCGGAAAACTTTTTTTTTCTAAGATATGATGTTCACTTCACCATGCACTCTCCACAATGACTAGCTTATTATCCTTATGTGACTGTTAAACGTAACTGGTATCACCACAAACGTTATTCTGTCGCCTAAAAACGGGCATATTTCATGGTATTGTGTCATGCAAGGTAATTGCAAAATCTAGAGAAATGTGCGAGGTGGCCAGCGGGGTATAGTTGAGACACACATGTACCAACTGTACCCCCGATAGAGTTCTATTAGGAAACACACTGTTTAGTTGTTCAGCCAGCAATCATGTAGCCAGTATAGGACGCAAATGAAAATACAATTTGATATGTGTGATTCTACATATCTTGTTCCTGCTTTATACATTTTAACCAGTGCTAATTTAAATAAAATGAATGCATATAAATGGATGAATAAACAAAAATGTTGCCCAGTTGTTATTTTCTTTTCTATTTGTCTTTATTTTTTATATTTACATTTACCATGAATGGTTAGTTACCTTCACGACATTAGAAATGGGTCTCTCAACTGTACCATGCACTGTCTCAAGTGTACTACATGGGTACAGTTGAGACAAAGTTGAGACAAAAAGCACCTTATATTTAAAATAAAAACTACTTGTGGGTATTATTGATTGATAACATCTTAGTCTACAAGCTAATGTAATCATGTGGCATGTCATGTGGAAATTCACTTCTTTTCAATGTCTATTTTTGTGTGAAAAATCAAAACGCAAAAAGTGTCTCAACTGTACTCAGTCTACTCTACAGTACGACGATCCCACCGCATTGACGGCATCAGCCAAACTCTCCCACTCATATTTTTTTCCTTTTGTTATTAATTCCGGAGGACAAAGTTCCAAACTTTTCCAATTTTTTTTTTTCGTTTCTACCTCCGATAGTAGCACTTCCAATTCACTTTCTGTAAAGTTTCATTTCTTGCCGTCATTTTCTTACTGTTTTCTTTTGCCAAAGTGGACTCATTACCATATTTAAATTGGTTTAATTAAGGGAGGAGACTGGGTGGGGCGTTGTGCTCGTGCATGTGCGCTCAAATTTACGTTAATTGGGATGTACAAAGAGAATATGCGTGGGATCCTTCGTACGCAGAGATTCATACATCTGGATTTTTTTGTGCGTACGCACATTTACAGCTTTGTCCTTACGCAATGTTTTAGTATGAATTCAACGCAAGTCTTTGTACATGAGGCCCCTGATGACCTGAATCAGGTATGTTTGATAAGGAATAGTTTGAAAATCTGTAGGTCAGTAGTCAGGGCACTGTAGTCTGCCATTTTAAGGGCTGTCAATCGCGAAATCCTACCAGTGCACTGAAATGTTCGCTCCCTAAAAAGTTCCATAATGCACCGTGAAAACCAGGGAGCAGATGCTCACTATGTTCCCTTAACGGAAGTTCTGAAGCGTGCAACATAAATCACTACACATAATGACACACGATAGATGTTTTTTTTAAATGCAAACCATTATTTAATTATATTTCAGTATAAACATACAACGCTAGAGTGGTAATGAACATAATATAGCTAACATTATTAATTTATTCACGCTGCACATATAAGTAACAAGCAAAGTATTTATTATAATGTAATTTAAATAACTTTAAAAAATAAAGTCAGAAAGATATCAGTTCAGCTGTTGTTCATAAATACCAGTAGTGATGTTGTACAATGAGGACGTTGTCATGTCGTCGAGTCATTAGTGTCTCTGTGTGTAGTGAACCAGTATCCTTACTGTCCTTACCAGTTCCCAAATTCATGCACGCGATATAGCTGAGTGAGACACAGCCGGTGTGCCTCCAGGAACAGGGTTGAGAAACACTGCTCTATAGGAGTGCTTCTCAATAGTGTGAACCCCACCACCACTGCAAATTGTGTATGTCTCCCTCATCCAACACACCTGATTCAACTCACCAGCTCATTAGTAGAGAATGGGCTGAATCCGAAATCGCCCCCTATACCCTCAAATAGAGTAGTGTTTGAGGGGACAGCCATTGGTGTGCAGTGGTGTCCGAAACCATAGAGTGCACTAATTCTATCCCACATTGCACCGCAAAAAAGAGTGTACAACCGATTTACGCTCTCAACCGCTGTCCGAATTGCTCACTCATTTTCATTCACTCCTTCAAATGAATTGTATCAATGGACTAACGTAGGGAATAGTGATTGAGGGTTTAGGTTTGATTTCAAATTCAGCCCAAGACTTGAATTGGATTTGTATGAGAAGGGAGACATACAAAATGTGCAGTGGTGGGGGGGACCTCACGACAGGTTTGAGGAGCACTGCTCTATAGAATAAACGCTTGTGGTATGATTTAAATCTGGATGTGTACAGCTGCCATATTGTCATGTGGCTTACAGCTGCGTTGCTTCACTGCCATTCACAACTCCTCTCCTGTGGTCTGTTATAAGCACTTCAGAATCTGGAAGTAGAAGGTCATATTGGTTATTTTTGCATACTGTTTTATGAATACTATGAATTCAGACATTCTACTCTTTTCATGTACTGTTTTTCGCCTAATGAAATAGGGAAATAGGCATGTTTGGAGGCAGGGTAGAACGTTCAAATGCCTTAGGCAAATTAGACCTAACCAGACAAGGGTCTCAACAGTTTGGAATGCTTTGCAAGCCAAATTGATTTAAAACTTTATAGCTCAACATTGAGAGGAATTTGCCCTCTGAGTAAAACATGTTAAAGCATTCCATTCCAAATGGGGAAGAAGAGAAATGTCTGACATGTTAGGTAAGAAGGGGAATTAAAATGCTTCAGATTTCAGTTTAGGTCCAATCTTGATCAAACTCACCTGCCTGTACCTTTCTAGAGCTGTGTTTAAAATTGACCAATTTCAAGTGAGCGAATTCGGACACTTAGTGCGCCGGAAGGGCTGTCGCTTTTGCATAGTTTGCGCTTGCTGTTTAATAATCATTTGAAACCTTACAAACTGGCAGCTCCAGTAGTGATGAAAAGATTTATCTTGAATTATGTCATGGAAACTAGCATGTATAAACCTTAATTAAACTATTTAATAATTCATTAAAAAGAAGTTTATACTTGTATGATATTACTCTGTACCCACAATGGCCAAGCGGTTCAGAAAATGGATGGATGGATAATTCACCTGCGGGCACCATCTGACTAGACGTGGGAATTCATTCGGCGCGCGACTCTCAGAGTGCATTATGGGTTTTCTCTAGCAGTTGAGTGAACATCAGTTGTACACTCAATAATGTGGTGCATTATGGGATTGAATAAGTGTACTCGATAATGTCCACTATGGTTTCGGACACCACTACAAATGACTGTCCCCTCAAATAGTGCCCTGTTTAAGGGTATAAGGAGCGATTTCGGACACAGCCTAGTAATCCCGAAGACCTTGATTAGCTTGGTTGGAGCTAAACTCTGCAAGACCTCCTTGAGAGCCAGAGTTGTGAAGCTCTGCATTATTTGAGATCTGAGATTTGAGGAACACTGCTCTAGAAGAGACAAGATATTACTTGGGTCTTTAAAAAAAAAAAGAAAAAAAAAATCTTATAGACAGGAATCTTACGAGGAAGTCTCACTTTTCACATTTAATCTGATTGCTGTATAGGAGAAACAACCAGAGGGAATTTGTATAAGGTGAAAACCAATATAAAAAATGCCTGGTAGAATTTCACCTTTCCTCCCTGCTCTGTCAGCAACATTAATCTCTTAAGAACTTTGACTCCCAAGTTCTGTTCATCAGATGCATTTTTTAAATAGTTTTCTGAAGAATGCAGACAAATGATTCACTGTGTAAAAGCAGCCCTTTTGGTGTTCCAGCCTGCCAACTCAATACATTCATGTTTCAAGATTAACTGTATTATTCATTAATATCATGATCTTCGCTCACACCCTGACCAAAATGATTATTTTTACCTATTAAAAGCTGTGAGCCACCTAACTGTGTTAAATAAGTCCCCTGAGAAGAGGACTGTGTGCTCTTCAGTGGGTTTCTGTTTTCAGGATAAATATTTTGCCTCACATGCCTCCCTCAGTAGGTGTGAGCTGGCATTCCATAAATGCTTTGCGAGATACCTGGCTGATGGGTTTACTTGTGACGGATCAGTGTGACTTTTCTCAGCTGAAGAAGTACAGACGCAAGGAATGCTCCCACTGGAATGTCCCTCTCATCAGGGGGCTCCAGTACACTTCAAGGTCAACCAATGGCCTGTTAGCAGTCACCTCCTTCCACCACCAGAGACATCACTGTCCAAGTGCAACAGTGGGTTGCTGGGCTTATAAATCAACTGGATACCACTGTGCCTTCATGTAATGTGAAGCATTTCTTGTCTCACTCGTACATTCTTCTTCATTTCTGGTGTTCTGTCTAGGTGAGAGGTCAGATTGGTGGACTAAGAGCTTCAACATCTGTTAGTGTGCATACTAGGATCACACATTGCTCCATAGGGAATGTCATTCTTGGCACTCTGCTAGTATTAGCAGGCTTCCCAAGCTCCCCAAAATTCAGCAGAATCACCCGGGACTGAGTTCATTCCAGAAACATCTGCAATTTAACATCGTAAAGCTTTCTTTTTTAGAACAGGCCTGGTTGAAGGCATCAGTGGTTTCTTTAGATGAACATGTAGTGTTTCTGGTGTTCAGGGTTTGTTATGGTGTATTATATCAGTCAAAACTTAAAAGGACAGTTCACTCAAAAAATTTAAATTCTGTCATTCATTCACCTAGCCTGGAAATCCAGACCTAAATCTAAAAGATTAATGGTCTGGCATCGTCTAATGAAAATCGGCCAGCTCGAGGGGCGGCACCAAGCATGCATTTGAAAATCTCACTGCATGCAATTGGATAACACTACGACCAATCACAACAATAAACCCCATACGCTTAGCTACCAGCGGAGCTAACTGGTAGATTATACTCTTACCGTATCCGGTCGGCAAAACAGCAAAAACGTCCTTCTGGCAAAGGAACGATTCGAGTGGCGTCTTCTGTTGCTGTTTTAGATAAAAAGCCAGGTCTAACTCGTTCATTGTAGCGGCCAAAGCCGTTTCAAACAACTGGTATTCATCCATAGCCAATTAGCCATCTTGCAATGTTTATTAATGACTTCAATGCTGTCGTCATCTGTTTAGCTCGCGTCCGGCCCGCCTATATCAGATAAACCGATGTGATTGGTGCAGCTCAGATCGAGGGGCATATTTAATGAGCATGTATTACTCGACATCAGAGTAACTCGCTGAGCAAATTCAACTTGTGCTCTCGCGAGAACTCTGGATTACCAGGGTATCATTCACCCTCATGTCTTTCTAAAACTGTATGTCTTTTTTTCTTCTGTGGAACATAAAAGCAGATATTTTGAGAAATGTGCATACTTCTCGAATATGCCTAATACTTCTATACAATACATACATTATGCACCAGAGAAACACGTGAGCAGACATCTTTAGAATTTTGTCTTTAACCTTCCATTTTTGCGGTAGCTTGTATATTTCTATGGCATCGCTGTCGAATTAGCTGGTGAAGTGGATTTTTGTTACACTGTAAAAAAATTCTAACCCTCCCAAATCAAAAATTTCAAGTGACCAATAACATTTAAATTTTTCAATTGGCCCAAGTGAAATTCTGTAAATTATAAAATTAAATTTACAGATTTTCACTTGGGCCAATTGAAATTTACAGAATTTCACTTGGGCCAATTGAAAAATTTAGATGTTATCGGTCACTTGAAATTTTTGATTTGGGAGGGTTAGAAATTTTTTACAGTGTACTATTGTAGAATAAACGAAAGTTGTCATGAGCATTGTAATATTTGAAGCGGAGGTCATAACAAATGTCAGTAGACCGGGAAGATTTTAAAACGAGCAGTTCATTCATAAATCCGTAAGATCTTACCTTCATGCTGTGGAATACAAACCGTAAGACAGAACACAACAAGCGCAGCGCTGAAAAGGGGCGGGACTAAGGTCTATAGTAGGCGAAAAACAGTATGTGAATTGAGTAGTGTGTCTGAATTATTAGTATTCATAAAACAGTATGGGTGAAAAGTACCAGAATAACCTACAAGATTCTGAAGTGCGCATCCGATGGAGACTTTACTATCCCATTATGCCATGGGGAGGATTTGTGAATGGCAGTGAAGCGACACAACTGATGCCGTAGGTTACATGACAGTGACAACATGGCTGATGTAATTTGACAGAATTTCATTCATACTACATTCATACTATATAGAACATACTTTCGTGAAGTAAGTTGTAACCAAATGTAGTACCTACTATACAGTATGCAATTTTGGGGAGCAGCAACAGTGTTTTTTGGCCCACACAATGGCAGTCAAATGGCTCCAAAGTTGTGTTGTTTTCTAAATATCTACTTTTCTGTCCCGCAGAAGAAAGAAATGCATACAGGTCTCCACTTCTCATGGTTAAGTAAGATAGCCATCATGCAAATGGTTTACAATAGTGTTCAGAAATGTTTTTCCAGTGATGCCCACACTGATTCAGCAAATGGAAAGCACATTTTCTATTATTGGCCTTTACACATGTTCCAAAGATCTTAGTAACATGTTCTTGGTCAAGGACCTTAGTAACACAAATAATTCAATAAATCAAAATGTTGTGTTTTACACCAGTTTCCAAGGAGATGCACAAAGATTCCAAAACCTCCAAGAGTGTGGATGGAGTGAATTTCCCTCACCGAATCTTTCCCCTTTTCCTTTCCAAAAAAGGTTATGGCTGTCTAATTTTAAGTTTGCTTTATGGTGGAAAATACATTCTTTTTTTGCCTTATACCTTTGGCAACTGTTTGAAGCCCATCTGTATTGACTCTTAAATAAACCCACAGGCACTAAAACGTAAAACAATTACAATTATATAATCGAAACTAAGAGAGTGTAAAAAACAAAAAGCCTTGAAACCAATTAGCCTCTTCAGACTAACCTGACAGCACAAATGGGCTCCACAAATGGAGGGTGTGGAACTTGTGAGTCAGGATAATCTTTTCAGGCAGATGGACCTCTACTATCTGAAAAGTGAGTGCTGAAGGTGGAGTAACAGGAAGTGCCGAAAGTATCATCTTCCTGTTCTAGAGATCTGAATCTGACACCCAACTGTTTTGAGCTGGATTATTATTATGTTTTATGCAATAATCAGTTCAGATCTTATGAGTCACGGTGAGGTGTATTAAGGTGAGGTGAGTCTCTGTGCAGTCAGTTGTGCTTAAAAAATGTTCATCAGGTTTAACAGACGTAAATGAAATTACTCATTAGTCAAATTAGGAAACTTTTAACAATGTCATATCGATAGTCAAATAGCTGAGTTTAATTTGGAGATGCATATTCCGATCACAGTGTCATGTACGCCACGCCTCAATTCTTGTGTTTAAAAGCATTCTGTGACTGTGGTGGAAATTTTTAACATTTTTGAAATAAAATGGAAGACTCAAGTCCTTTGTCTTGTGAAGGCTAATTTCACAGTCTTTCATGTATCATAAATACTCATCAATAAGAATATTTTTACACTTTTCATAAACTGATAAAATTACAGCTTAATTGCATGGCGCACAATATTTTGCTCATTACTCAAATTACATTTACTTTGATTTTGTCTGTTTTTTTCACTCAAGTATTTATTTAGTTAGTTAGATTAGTTAGATCTATCTATCTATCTGGGTCATTCCAGAATTGGAGGACATTTCATGTCCCACCTATGAAATTTCAAATAATCTATGTATAATATACAAAAAAATGAGTCACTGTGTAAAAAACACTTGTCCTGAAACTAAATATATATAGACTTGAAGATTTTTTTTTCTTAAATATTAATGAAAATAAAAAAAAGTCTATAGTACCCACTTAAATGCCATTTTTCTCTTGTCCCACCTTCTAGATGACCAAATTGAATGTTAAATATAACTGTTAAAATACATTTTAAATATCCCTTTTTTTGCATGATTTTGTTTATATATGCCTCTTTTAATTGTTAAAGCATTTTTTTAATTGATATAAATATTTTAAATAATAGAAATGTTGCAATAAAGTTATGTCCCCAACATCGTGCAACCCTGTTACCGAAATATTTAGACTGGCAGAAGAAGAAGAAAAAAAACAGTGAGTGACATGATACACAGGAAATAACATCACTAAGCAGTTTGCCACCAGAATGGGTAGAACAAAGGTATATTCTCTCTTTGATTTTTCATGTTATTATACAATTTTTAGCCTTGATTGAATGTGTCACTCTAACAAATGCAACCCTGTTACACTTATTATCAGAATAAGACAAATTAATTTGAAGGTTTTCTTCTTCTTTTTTACATAAGTAAGTTTGTCCTAAAGACAACAGTTAGAGCTAGCTAAAGAGCAAGTTTCTATTCATGAGAAAAAGCTAACATTAGCATTAATTTGCAACCCTGTTACTCACAACCCTGTTACCATAATTAGAGTAACAGGGTTGAATCTCCTTCAGTCCACTCATAAGGGACAATCTATTCATGTGACCGGTCTTCATTTAATTTACAAACTAAATATTTAGCATCTTAATTAATAAAAATCAATATTAGAAGAATAAATTAATGAAATTTTAAAAGAATAATTCCAGAATACAAAATAATGAAAGAAATATAACAAATGATAATAACAAAAGGAGAGAATTTGAGTGAAATATTAACAAATATAACACCCATTACATTAAGCTAAATAATTAATATAATTTTGATTATAATTTAGCATACATTTCATGTTATTAATGTATTACCCTGTAACTTTTCGCAACCCTGTTACTTAAATTTCAACCCTGTTACCGTATAATTTTTATTAAAATAATAATAAATTACCTTTTTTAGCTCACAGGGGCTTGAGCTATTGTCATTACCGTAGTTTGAAGGATTATATGCATTATGCATTTTAGCAAATACTTGAAAATATATGCTGAAATCAGTCAAATAAAACATGTCAAAAGTAAAAAATTTGGCAAAGATGGAACTCAAAAGTTACTGAAATGAATTTAAATCAATTTAAATCAAGTGATATCTAAAATTAAATATTTATATAGAGTGATTGTGACTTTCTATACCTAATGGCAGGAAATTATATTTAAAAAAATCAATAAATATACTTTTTTCGGGTTCCTGAGTATTGGTAACAGGGTTGCATCCAGCACCAAAAAAAAAAAAAAAAAAAAGTACTATAAAAAGTGTGCCTTTGATACCTGAGCTGGACGAATCAAATTATTTAATGGTATATTGCCTGTTTTTATGAAATACATAATAAAAAATAGTAAAATAAAGGGCCAATTTTTCAAAATTATGGATGCCTAAATGTCCTCCAATTCTGGAATGACCCATCTATCTATCTATCTATCTATCTATCTATCTATCTATCTATCTATCTATCTATCTATCTATCTATCTATCTATCTATCTATCTATCTATCTATCTATCTATCTATCTATCTATCTATCTATTTTATTAGTTTATTATGACCGCCGCTAGCGTAGCTAGCGAAAGCGGTCATATAGGGATTGTCAAAGTTTTTTTTTTTTTTTTTTCGTCACCTTACTGAATTTTTCGTCAACGATACCAGGGACACCGAAGCACCGGGGAACATGAAATTTGGTGGGCATGTAGCCCCACTAGACTTCTAAGGAAAAATTTCGTTTGGTCCCCGGGGGCCACTCCCCCCCCGCGCTGGGCCCCCCCAAACCCAAAAAAATGCAGTTTTTCCTAAATAACTACCTGAACCGTGGCACCGAGGATGAAAAAATTTTTATGGCATGTTGGTCTACTAGACTTTTACGGAAAAATTTCGTTTGGTCCCCGGGGGCCACTTCCCCCCCCGCGCTGGGGCTCCCGTAAATTTTTCGTCAACGATACCAGGGACACCGAAGCACCGGGGAACATGAAATTTGGTGGGCATGTAGCCCCACTAGACTTCTACGGAAAAATTTCGTTTGGTCCCCCCCCGCGCTGGGCCCCCCCAAACCCAAAAAAATTCAGTTTTTCCTAAATAACTACCTGAACCGTGGCACCGAGGATGAAGAAATTTTTATGGTATGTTGGTCTACTAGACTTTTACGGAAAAATTTCGTTTGGTCCCCGGGGGCCACTCCCCCCCCCCCACGCTGGGGCCCCCGTAAATTTTTCGTCAACGATGCCAGGGACACCGAAGCACCAGGGAACATGAAATTTGGTGGGCATGTAGTCCCAGTAGACTTCTAAGGAAAAATTTCGTTTGGTCCCCGGGGGCCACTCCCCCCCCGCGCTGGGCCCCCCCCAAACCCCAAAAAATGAATTTTTTCCTAAATAACTACCTGAACCGTGGCACCGAGGATGAAGACATTTTTATGGTATGTTGGTCTACTAGACTTTTACGGAAAAATTTCGTTTGGTCACCGGGGGCCACTCCCCCCCCCCCCCGCGCTGGGGCCCCCGTCAATTTTTCGTCAACGATACCAGGGACACCGAAACACCGGGGAACATGAAATTTGGTGGGCATGTAGCCCCACAAGACTTCTACGGAAAAATTTCGTTTGGTCCCCGGGGGCCACTCCCCCCCCGCGCTGGGCCCCCCCAAACCCCAAAAAATGCAGTTTTTCCTAAATAACTACCTGAACCGTGGCACCGAGGATGAAGAAATTTTTATGGTATGTTGGTCTACTAGACTTTTACGGAAAACTTTCGTTTGGTCCCCGGGGGCCACTTCCCCCCCCTGCGCCGGGGGCCCCATAAATTTTTCGTCAACGATACCAGGGACACCGAAACACCGGGGAACATGAAATTTGGTGGGCATGTAGCCCCACTAGACTTCTACGGAAAAATTTCGTTTGGTCCCCGGGGGCCGCTCCCCCCCCCCCCCGCTGGGCCCCCCCAAACCCAAAAAAATGCAGTTTTTCCTAAATAACTACCTGAACCGTGGCACCGAGGATGAAGAAATTTTTATGGTATGTTGCTCTTAAGGGCCCACATCAACCTAGCCCATAATCACTCATTTGTGGTTTGCGCCCCTCCCATAAAAAATGAAAATGCAATATTATTCTGCTTTAATCGCCCCTATCTTCAGTGGAGATGTTCAGAACTGCACCATATTTCATGTGTATGATTAACTTGACATCCTCTGGGGGTATCCTCTGCTAAGTTTTGTAGAATTTCATCCATGGGGGGGTATAAAATAAATTCATTTATGTGCACATTTAGTGACTGTACACTCATCGGCCTGTAGATGGTGCTGTTGAGCGAAGGGTTGCTGGTTTAGGATGATACTGTCACACACACACATGCAGGAATACAAACAAACGCAAGCATGCACACACACTGACATCCACACGCACAGACACACACCCATACACACACATACAAATCCACATGCACAGACACACACACACAAACACACACGCGCACACATGTACGCACACATACATACACGCACAGACACACACACACACACACACACACACACACAGACACACACATACACACACACATACACACACACACACACACACACACACACACACACACACACACACACACACACACACACACACACACACACACACACACACACACACACACAGACAGACATGCACATACTATTACTTTTTTTAGTTATATACATAAACACGCAATACAGCCAAATTACTCCACGTCATTTATTTTTGTGGAAAGCCAGTGCAGGCCTGAGCGGTGGTCATATTTTGTATCGCAATGCGGTACATCTAGTTTATCATTTATTAAAGCAATGTTGTTTGGTGTGTATGATTCCATATCTGAAGGTCAGTTATATTTTTGAAAAATCAATATTACAGTTTTTTACAATCACTTTGCTACTATTTTCAGAACCTTGATCTCATTTTTCAAAACTCTAGACACAAAACTCAAAACGGTTATCACTTGTAACACAGGCTGTCTAATGTTCAAAACACTGCATTGTGCATTCACATCTTTAAGGAAATCTTGCACTTGCACAATCATTGGTTCAAAAAACAAATTTACTGTGAAATACCATTGAAACATAACTATAGATCACACACACACAAGCAACCGATAGTTTCACTGTGTCATTGTTCGTACAATCATTAAATATTGTAGAACAAAATAGGTGAAACAGGTTTCATTATGGTACTACATGTACAGTAAATACATCTCTGTAAAAGCACTGCAGTAATAGAGAGAATACGACAGACAGTGGAATCATTGAACAAAGTTTGTAATATATTGATGCAAAACACTACAGTACAATCACAACATAGGGTTATTTGAATCAAAGCAAAAATAATTAGCTATGAAATAGAAAAGAAAAGACAGTACTGTAAAACATCAAATGCAGTGTTCCTCAACTTGCTTGCTTGTACTGTAAGAAACAAAAGAGTGATTATCTATACAGTGCAGTGCTGTCAATACTGTAAATAGTCTGAAAAGGTGGTACAGTATTTGGGACCATAGACTGATGAAGCATTATGATACAAATATTACAGTAGGCTACATCCATGGATATTGTAGTCTAATTGGTTCATGCTCAATTAGCGTGGAGCAAGGACCAATTAGACTACAATATCCATGGATCGTTATCTTGAAACTTTCATGATTTACTGTAAACATGGAAGATTGTTGGTCTGTTTCCATACAACTATGCATTAAGAGTAATGCAACAGTAACTTATCATTTTGAGCAGTTGTATCAATTGATAGTTAGATCATTGTAAGGAAATGAATAGACACTCTTTTGAAATGTAATGTGTGAATTGCCTTTTGAAATAGTAGTACTTTGATGTTAAGTTGTGTCATATTGAACAGGTGATTTTTTTTGAATGAACAAATGATCTAAGTTTTATGTGTATTGTATCCAAGCAATTGAGAAAAGGGTTAGAGTTTTGAAAAATGTGCATTTTGATCATTGGTTGTGAGTTTTGTGTCTAGAGTTGTGAAAAATGACATCAAGGTTCTGAAAATAGTAGCAAAGTGATTGTAAAAAACTGTAATCATTATCATGACACAATAAATACTGGAATGGTTCATTTCTTTCACCTTTTATTCAGGTTATTGATGTTTTAAACTATTTTATGTATTATCTTTATAGTTAAAAACAAACATCTGGCTTTGGGCAAGGGTAAAATAATCAAATGTATACATAGACATAGCTAAATGATGATAAAAGAATGGCATATCCAGTCTGTATTTTTATATGTATTATTAAACAGTTTGGTTGATAAAGACAAAACACTCATAATGCAATTTTCAGTGTACAGAAAGCTTCCTTTCCAGATCACTGACCTTATGTAAGCTGGAAGTCTAGATGAGCCTAAATCTCACCGTGACTCTTTTCTAAAGATAGCCTAATTATGATCTGTTATTGTGCCTCTAGTCTAGAGAACATCCATCGACTTACATCAAGAGTTCCACAGGAAGGTCAGACATGCCTGACGGATGCCAGACTGATGAAGTGTTCAAATTACCTGGCAAAAGGCTCAGAGATTCCAAGTTGCAGCATTGCAAATATGAATTAGTCATTGCAAAGCGTCTGTCACCTGTATTATTTTTCATGCTGTGTGTTATGAAATGGCTGGTAAAATAGCAATCGGTTTTCAGATGTTTTCATGTTTGTGAGGAAACTCTTCTGAATTCCATGCTTTCATTGAAACATGTGCAGATACAGTTTGTTTTACCCCCATGTTTTCCCAGTAACAGCATACCATGTTAACCCAGATAAGGTCCTTGCACTGCAATGTAATGCATGCTGGAATGTTCACTATGCTGTTTCACAAGAGCTCAATCCCGGTCACACACCGACAGGTGAGGATGGACAGTGTCCACATGCTCTCGCCTCATGTTTGAGTGTGGAATAGAGAGAATGTGGATAAAAATGGCTTTTTATAAGTGCCCTCTCATCTCAACCTTTGTGGGAGCCTACATTAAAGTGCATGTTGGCAAGCGTTTTTATGAGTCTTGTTACCAGTTCATGAACAGAAGAATCCAAGCACTCTGTTTTGGGGCCTGTCAAATGTGAATTGCTAGATATTATTCTCCACACAATTTAGGCAATGTCTATGTTCATTTTCATATTATCATCTACATTTTTTACACTAAGTGTAAGCTGCTGCTTGTGCTGCTGTCTTGATCCTGGTGGTCAAAACTGACTGAAGTCAATAAGCATAATTTTTTTTTTTTTTTTTTTTTGTGAAATGAATGTGCTATTTTTGTATTTAATATTTTGTATTTTGAGGGAATTTCATGATTTCAAACAATATTCACTATTTGCTTCTATATAGAAAAATTAAATAATACATAAGAATTATGCTATTTAATTAATTCAGTATTTAAAAATAAAGCAATGCATATGCTTTCTTTTGACATATCATTCAATGCACTTTTCTTCCAAAGTGTGCATACTTCTCACTGAAATAAATGAGAGCAATGTGCAATCTTATATTCTGCAACTTTTATAATTATCTATATCTCAGAACCAAAGAACAAGCAGAATATCACATAGAGAAAAAAGACTAAGGGCGATATCATTCCTTTTCTGTCATTGATTTTGAACCCATTCCCTGTCAACATGAGAAAGACAGTGTTCATCAAAAAAGCTATATACTTTCCAAAATCAGATTGTGTTTTCGTCTCAGGGTTATGGATGTTTTAAACCTGTCACAAAATAAATTATTTTACTCTTGCATAAGGGAATTTGCATTAATGTGTAATGCATAACCTAACCAACTCTCCTGACCCCATGCGTGCACATTTAAGGTTGTGGTTTTTGCACTCTCCAGGCCTTTACCACAATTTATAAGTATTTATTGAATTAATTGCAATACCTTCAGGGTAAAGAAGTCATGAATGTTTCAGTAGTGACACAAGAGTTTTTATCTTTTTAACTGTCCTGGATCTTGGTATATTTCTAATACTGTATGCAACCATTGCGCAAAAGACAATCATTAAGCAACACTACCAGCCGGAGCTTAGATAGTAATTCATTCACAGATGCTTAAATACAGCCAGGAAAAGTAGAGCAAAAGAAATCTGCCATCCATCACCTCCCTTTTCATGCTATTTTGCTGCAGCTTTATTGTGAAAGTGAAGCCATTCATGGAAAAATTACACAATGAGAAACACAAGGTGAAGCCTGTTGTGTGGCTTGGTTTAAATCACAAATCGCATCATTGTGCCCTTGACTTTAAAGGTTTAGTTCACCCAAAAATGAAAATTCTGTCAGTAATTACTCACCCTCATGTTGTTCCAAACGCGCAAGACCTTCGTTCATCTTCGGAACATAAATTAAGATATTTTTGATGAAATCTGAGAGCTGGATCACTCCTCCATAGGCTGCTAGGTGACCGAAACTTGCTGGCCCAGAAAAGTTATTAAAGAGATCGTTAATATAGTCCAAGTGACTCCAGTGGCTTAATCTTAAGTATATCAAGCGACGAGAATACTTTTTGTGCGCAAAAACAAACAAAAATAACGACTTTATTCCACTATTCATTTCCTTCTCTCTGGGCCTCTAGTTGGTTCACGTAGTGTTTTTGCGTAGCGCGTCTGTGTTACACGTCACCACGTAGGCTCACTATTGGTCGACACTGGTCATGTGTGTTATGCGTGTTGACGTGCAACACAGATGCGCAGCGCAAAAACACTAAGAGGCCCAGAGAGAAGGAAATGAATAGTGGAATAAAGTTTTTGCACACAAAAAGTATTCTCGTCGCTTGATATACTTAAGATTAAGCCACTGTAGTCACTTGGACTATATTAACAATGTCTTTAATAACTTTTCTAGGCCATCAAGTTTCGGTCACCTAGCAGCCTATGGAGAAGTGATCCAGCTCTCAGATTTAATCAAAAATATCTTAATTTGTGTTCCGAAGATGAACGAAGGTCTTACGCGGTTGGAACAACATGAGGGTGAGTAATTACTGACAGAATTTTCATTTTTGGGTGAACTAACCCTTTAACTTCATGTTTCTTCATGGGGGACTTACCCTGTAATAAATGCACAGTAAGTTGTGTGAATAAAAGCGTCAACCAAATCACTGAATGGAATGTCAACTCGGTGACTTTGAAGATATAATTGTTCAGATTAAGAGAAGGAGATTCCATTAATCCAAATATAGACCCCATGCAAGAAGCACCTTACTTGACAGACGGAAATAACCCCGCTCTCATCAGGAAAAACAGTTTTGACTGGAGCACAGCAGTGTTGCCAAACATCTTGGGTATCCTAGTGATGTAATGCTCCATTTATGTGCTAGTAACATGAATCTAAAGCCATAGGATTGTTGTTCATGCACTGAGACTTTTCAGGTCTAAAACGGTCTGTTGTACCTCCTAACCTCATCCTGGGCATTTGCTTATGCAGAATTGATCGCCTCTTTCTAAGGAGGATATAATAACATGACAATGACATGAGGCATTGCTTTAGCCTCAGACAAATATATTATATAATAAGATATTATAGCATGAACATTTGAGACGGGACTAACAACTTTTACTACACTGCAATACGAAATGAATTTGCCTGAATTTTCCTCATCAGCTTCTCATAAATGTAATTTGTTATCTAAACTTAGAGAAAATTACATAAAAATTGGTCCCAATGCACTGTGTTAATATGAAGGAACTAGATTTTTCACATGCAGGTGTTTCACCCATATTTTGAATTACGTTTTATGCATTGTGTCATGTTTTATGGTTAAAGAAATGTCAGTAAAATTAACTCATAATGCCCTGGCAGAAAATGACTGGTACCAGTATTGTCAGTTTGTTTTCCAGTTTGTCCAGATTTTTTTTATTTTGCAGTTTAAATCACTTTAGTAAGTCATATCGTATGCAAACATCATGAGCCAAAAACAATATCTGCTTACAATTTCAATATCCTGAATTTTATTGAATTAAGGCTCCAATACTGAGCAATTACATTTAATCCATTTAGATAGTATTCTTGAAAACGTTCGACAGAACCCTATTGATGTTTTAGACACACCATAGCCCATTTTGTGGAATACTTGATGCCAAAATCAGACTTCATTACAAACAAAATTGCTGCACGTCTTGTACATTGTACTGGAAGGACTCTTCTGCAGGATTGTAACTGTTAATAGTTCTGATACATAGTACCGAAATAATTTTTATAGCATACAGACCTAGGGAACTATGTTTCTAGATATTCAGATTTAGTGCTGATGAAGTGCTGATATTTGGTTAATCTTCCAAATTCAGTGTAGTTGTGCCATCTAGTGGAGAGAATAAAATCACTTTCCCCAAACAGATGCATATATATATAAAATAATAAATAAAAATAGGGCCTGAAATACTCTGCAACTCAACTATAAAGTTTAAATGACACATGCTTTTATTATGCCATTTGTTTTAGAATGTTATGATTCTTTGAAATCCCGTGTAGAATGTATTTCTCACAACAAGGCAGTGGAATCTTAAAATCTTTCTAAATTAATTAATAAATACATTTCTTCTTCTGACTACTACCCCCACCCAAGGGGTTGCATCTCTGCACCTTTTTCAGGATATTTCTGCATCCTTGTCTGAAAGAAATATGATTTTTTTTTTTTTTTTTTTTTTTTTTTTTTTTTACTTTGTTTTGTCATAGCTGATTTATATGATGCATAACTATAATCTGTATGCGGGAATATCTATATGCAGCATGAAGTGATGCAACAGTATCTAAACTAAGCGATGCACTATTGTGGTATTAAAAATATTTTCCCAAGAATTGCAGGTCTGCACCAATTTTTATTTGTCTTTATGATTTATAATTTCAAGTTATCTCTGTCTTGCTAGTTTTCTCTCCTCATTCAGGATGTGGTGGTCTTCGGAGAGTCTAGAAGGTATATCTTGGCAGGTGAGTCTCCTCTCACGATTTATAAGAACAGTCTCAGAAAGTGTATTTCACATTGTGTGTTATTGTACACAGTAACAATCCTGATGTTTTGGAAAAAAATAGCAGCTGCGGTTGCCAGAATAGTTCTGTTAAAATACAGTACTATTGTAAACATATTTACAGAACAACCTGTAAACTTGACAATTTGAAACTGTAATTTAAAAAAAGAAAAGTAAAAAAGAGCATTTTAAACAATCATTTTCTGCCGAAGTAGCAAGGCCACGGCCCATGTTGCTACTAAAGTCTGTTTTGAACCTTAAACATACTGACAACCACCATAATAACACCGTTATGTAACACAAAGCCACATAATGAATCAAAGCTGCAAGTAGATTTTCCACAAGCTGGGGTAAACTTACTGGATTCTTGGACTGAAAACTTTCCAGGAGTTTACCGGTTTAAATGAACTGAACACAAACAGATCCGCTCCTCTGTTTGGGATCAGATCATTTAATCCGGTAAACCCCTGGAAAGTTTTCAGTAAGTAACGACATCTCTTCCTTGCTTCTTTTCGCTTTTTAAACTATTATTTCCACTGCTGTAATGTATTTATTGAAAAACAGACTTCAGAAGTCAGAGATCTTAAGGGTTTTCAGCTTTCGAATGGTCTAAGTTGATAAATTGAATATGTGACACAAATTGCAACAGGACAGTGTGGGTTAAGGGACTATAATTAATTACATTTTTTGACCATTTTGCACACCTCCCATGACATGGTTTGCCCCCCTGGGGAGGCACACCCCACACCTTGAAAACCCCTGTGACCCCTTAGTTTTGTTTTCTTGGATTTTAGTTTGCATTCATCAGTTACCAGTTTCCTGATTCCTTTGTTCCTAGTTTGCCGCCAGTCATCAGTTGTCATGGACACTCGCTCTATCATCACACCTGTTTGTTATGTTGTCATTCAATTTATTATTGGATTGCAAATCAAGTACAAAGTACAAAGTATAATGCATATTTCTCTGTACATCAATAATGATCATTTTAATGACTGTCCAATGTCAGTAATCTGAGCTACAGGAATGCTTTGTCCCTGCTCTGTCTGTTTATCCATTAATGGTAAGGGGTTTTTAGCCAGAAAAAAGGTTAAAGACCCCTGGTATGGCTTAATTTGAGTCAAGTCAACTTATTGTTTTCATGTTGAAACTATGTACATGTTAACTCTCCCTGTGGTAAGCTGGTACCCCAAGACCCTTTAAGTTCTCCATGTTACTTCATCATTGAAGTCTCAAACAGGTGAAGATCATCTAAATGAAAAGTCACTCGATGCCTTTTCATATTTCTGATTTAATTTGTCTCTGGTGTCATTTCTCAGAAGCAAAACAAATTTTTTCCCCTTAAAACACTAAAATAGGATGTATCTTGACTTGCGTGTCATGAGAGTTTTCACCAGTTTATGTGTGTAGGGAGATGTGAACTCATACTGTGATTATCTGTTTTGAGAATTGTGCATGCATTACACATGAGTGCAAGGAGACAGCTGTACATCTTTCTGGTGAGCCGAATATGCACACACCCCTCTGAGTGTATTACTATTCCAGGTTCAAGTTAAACATTTTTGGTGGGATTTTGAGGATTCAAATATTACAGGAGTGAACCTGTAAAACATTAGGCTACTTGTGCAACTCCAGTTCTCAGATCAAGGTATCTCACTATGGGATACCATAGTTTTACAGACTATGGAAGCACCAATTACACCGTGTCTGTCCAAGGGACAGACCAGTCACAGCTCATGACAAGGAGAAGGCATTCTAAGCACACTCTTCCCCCGTGTTATGTGAGTAGGGAAGCTTGGTGAGATACCTCAATCTGTTCTTATAGAACCAGGGTTAAGCAGGAAACCTAACTTTCTTTCAAAGAATCGCTCGGTATCTCGCTCGGCAAGAATGAAAGATAAATTCTCATTTATCAAAAGAGCCAACTTCAAGAACTGCATGAGCCATAGTTAAGCACAGTGACATCCAGATGGTAAAATCTAATAAATGTATGTGGGGAAGACTAGCTTGCCGCTACACAAAATACCGAAATCCCTTTGAACAAATCGCCATGTATGAGCGTATCAGAAGAGCATTTAGATAAGCAGATATCCTGAGACCCTTTGTCTCAGAGGTGATAACGCTGTCTCTATACACCTGCTGACCCTGAATGGTAGAGTAACAAATTCGTACACTTCTCTCCAAAAAAATCCTTGTGATCAACTGCGGTGAACCAGTCGTCCCAATGGATCGAGCGAGTGAGAGCTCAGAGTGTGAGCATTTTGAATTTGTCCTTCTTTATGTGCTTGTTTAGGCCATGATCAGGCATATACCCCCATCTTTCTATGGAATTAGAAAATAACAGGAATAATAGCCCCTCTGAGTTCCCCCAACTGGAACTCCGCTCTTTTCTCTAAGAGGATATTTCTGCGTTCAGCACCTGAGCTGAATCCCCATTTGTTATGCTTTGACCCAGTTGAAATGAGGGTGTTTTTACTGCAAACTGAAGCCTGTAACCCATGGTTAGAGTCACAAGGACCCAATAATGGGTAGAACACTCTCTCCAAGCCTCCTGATAAAGAGCCAGATGATTCTGGTACCATCTAGTGGACAGAGAGAAAAATGGCCAGGATCTGTGTGACTCAGAGATGGTTTATCTCTTGGTTCATTGTTATTTTGTTTTTGTCACCCTGCGCCCTCGGTGTTGAGCCTGGATGCGACAGAGAATATTTTATTATTTGCTTTGAACACAGGGGCTGAAGTGCTTTGTGACAGTACACGTGCGAATTTGTGCTTGTACAGTAGGGGGCCCAACCTCATATTCTTTCAAGGACCCAAAATTGCTAGCGGCGCCCACGTGTTCAAAAACCTTGAGAGATTAAGCCAGAATGACCTCTCACCTGCAACAGCGAGAGCCATAGAATGGCTGTTGCTTTGTACCGTGCACCACGTGAGGTGCGTAAGTTGAGGTCTGTTGTATTACAGGTTTCCTCCCAGACAGCCAGGTTTGGATTGAGAGCCCAACTCCTCCAATAACTCTGCTTGATAGGCAATCAACAACGAAGTTGCATTATTGCACCGATTATATATTTTCTGGTGCATGGAAGCTGGAGGGACTGGCAGATGAGAGAGTGGTCTGCATACTATACACTCGGCAAAGCCGTCTAGCCATCATAAATATCCCATTTAACTCTCGGGTCCCCAGTTACTGGTCAAGCGATGTTAGGCAAGGCAAGGCAAGGCAAGTTTATTTTATGTTAAGCTTAGCTGCCAAGCCTGCAGCACACTTACAAACTGCTACTATAGGTCACAATCTACCACCGCTGATGCTAAATTGACATTTTGTGCGTTCACAGGCCCCAGATAGGAAAACGTCATCCTCCTGATCTATCCTCTCTGAATCAAGAATTAAGATGTGTGGATTTCAAAATGTCACTGGGAGTCAAAGGTTATGCTGTGCAGTTTAAAAGTTAAGTATGGGTAAGGCCCTTCTGAGAGGAAAAGAAATGAGTTGGGAAACATATGACTTACTGACAGAGCAAGACAGCTCTGAAATAAGCCAGACTTGGTAGAAATGTGGAAGATGGCCAGTTGTGTCTCTAGAAACAGCTGTACTCGGCACTGTCAGACATGTAGGGCACAGCGGGGCGAAAGGCGCACTGGGGTAAAAAGGCACATTTGATTTCATTTTCCTCTAAACCACTGGCACAAAAACTTGCCGCAGCACATTTCAGAACATCCGCTTTTCAACATGTCACCACATTTAGGCCTATAACCATCATATTTAAAAATATGATTTTAATAATATCTTATAATAAAATATCATTTATTGTTACTATACTGTAAAGTTTTGTTAAATTATTATGGGATCTACTTCAGTGCTCTCTGAATCTTTACTTATTTTTTTATTGTTTCTGTATTTTAAAACATATTTTTATATTAACATATTTTAATCACAATACATTTATTGAAAAAAATGAATTCTTTTATTTATCAAAATAAACAAAAAATAGTACAAACTTTGCTAAAATGATTGTTTTCAACAAGTATTAATCTAACTAAAAGAAAAGATTATTAAAAACATTATTTTAGCTAAAGTATTTGTAGAAATAATATGTGCCTTTTGCCCCATGCTGGTGAGCCTTTTACCCCCTTATTTACGGATTCTCACTTCAACAGACCAGATGAACTTCTGTCACCTGCGAAATGTGGTTCCACCAATTCAAGAGCTCAAACTTACACTTACAACATAATTCACAGAGTAAATAGACACAACATTTACAGAAAAATTTGCCAGTTTTAATGTGCTTTTTGAAAAGTGATTGCCCAGCAATGCCCAGATGAGCTTTGAGTGATCTCACTGTGAACATAAAAAAGGAATCTGTAGACGCAAAGATTAAATGTTGTAAAAGTAGCTAGACACAATAGCAGGAAGATAAGAAAGATGCATCCACTCGAATATGTGGAGGTGATCGTGGAATGATGGGCTCGCTAGACACTATAATGCCACACAAATATAATAAATAGATGGAAAAATTATAATCACAAATCCACATTAATATTTGTGCATATTAATAAATAAATACATGACTATGAATTTTAAATCTATATTTCTATTTTTATGTCTGCCTAGTTCTGTATTTACTACCCTTCGTGTAGCATATGCTAAAGAGAGAATGAGAAATAATCAACTTTCATCTTTGCACTTTTTTAATAAGCCTATTTTTGCATTTCTCCGAAAATTTTTGTTTTATCATTTTTGCATTGATGAGTGAATTTTTTTTTATTTTATGTCCTCGCAGATTTAATTATTTATATATTTATTTACATGTGTTATTTTATGCAGGTGGTTTCCTCTTGCACTCACTAGTTGATGCTGTTTTCGTGATGTCTCTTAAGGCCACACGCACACACAAACTTCAGAAAATTGCGGATTTACAAAGCCAAATAATAAACAGAGAGAAAAAAAAATAAGAAAAAAATCAAAGAAACAAAAATCAAAGAAAATAAAAACAAAACAAAAAATATATATAATATAAACGTGAACACTGGTGCGGTTCGCGTGGGATTTTATTTTGAAATCGTTTGCACCGGTCCGCCATTTCGTGCTTTTTGGTTGATGCAGTGTTCACACTATGGAGTGGGAATAGCTTCAGAGACACGGTAGTATTTGCAATGTGTTTTATTATTATTTTTTTCATTTATTTTTTTAGGTTCTATTTATGTTTGCAGTACATGTGCATATTTTTATCATGCAATTACCCTGATACATTCTGTAAATCAACTGCACTTTATAAACAGATTCAAATAAGCTTTTGTCAACCAGCAATGGAACAGAGAAAAATAGCGCCTCTGTTTTGATCTATAACATTTACTATGTTATAATGGCTTGACGACTGTTTGTATGATTTACACTCGTAACCGGTTCAGTTTCGTGAAGTAAACATTAAAGCACCAAAAGTGACAGGTTTCGAAATCAGCTAGTGTTTATCACGGCATAAATTAAAGTAGAATATTTAAAGTCCCTCATTATTTAATTGATATTTGTTTAATTAATAAGAGTGAATGGAGAGTAACGTAATGTGTTGTATGTGCAGTGCATCGATCGTAGTTTGTTTAATTCGTTCATGTGTTTTCTTTGCAAGTAACGTTAGCTAATTCCTGGTCTGTGTCAACAACATGTTCCATACTGTACTCTCTAACCCTGTTGTTGAATGAGGCTACCCTCGTGCGTTTTCGATCCAGCCATAGACATAACTTACCATAACCATCTAATCTAAGTTAGGTCTTTCAGATTGCTTGAAAAGTACAGGCAGGTTGGAGTATAGTTGGAAGTGAACTCTGCTGGACACTAGGGGCCCTCCAAAAGCAGGATTCACACCTCTGCTCTAAAGCACACTTTCTGTCTAGTTCTTTTCGAATTGTGATATTTTTCTTTGCACCTAATACAGTAAGATATTAAACCTGTTTAACTTTCCTCACAGCTAACACACAGAAGATGAGTTCTCAGCAGTTTCCTAGGGCTGCGCTGCCTCCTGCTGGGGCCGGACCGGTTCAGACTTCTACTGACAGCAGCGTTTTAGGGACACACTCAGGTAGGATTGTGATACCACCACTCCAGACCATTTAGTTTGAGATGGGGTTGTCACTATACCAACATTCCAGTAGTTGGTACTGCAGGATAAACTTGTATTGATGAACATCACAACCATGAAATTAGTGCCGTCAAATTAATTTATCGAGGTTAATCGATTCTAAAATAAAAGTTTGTGTTTATATAGCCTAATATGTATATGTATTATATATACACACACATACATATATATGTATGTATGTTATGCATACATATTCTTATGTGCGCACATATATACATTATATAAACTAACTTTTATGTTAGAAACGATTAATCGCGATTAGTCAATTTGACAGCACTACATAAAATCAAAATTGACATTTCTTTATTGAATATTGCATGGTTTATTATAAATGATAAATTATCCATGCACATCATTATTTAAAAAAATGCATTTGCCCTCGTAATCTTTAATCAAAATAACTTCCCCTCGCATTTGCATCTCTTCTCTTCTATGATGATGTGCTTACTGGCACAAGGGCGGGACAACCTGTCACTCATATGAGATCGTAGCAGTAGCAAATAGCAATTCAGTCAATTAATTCCCAGTGGACAAAATACCATTCTACATTTTGTCTTGTTCCAGAAGCCGTTTCACTCAGATGTACAAAATAAAAGAAAAGAATGCTGACTTTAATCAAAAACATTATCTTTTCTATTTCACGAGTTCACATCTACATATAATTAGTACAATAAGTTTATTGTTTAGGCCCGAACCCAGAGTACTCCCCCAGTTGGTAAGTGTAGATGGAACTGGAAGTGAGGAGATGGGGTGGAGGAGGGATGCTGACAAACTTTCAATGAACAGAGAGATAGGTCTGCTGTGAATTTATACTCTGTCATTGAGTTGATTACTGATTAATCTCCAGCTGTGCATAATTTGGTTAATTATCTGAACCTGCTCCTCCCGAACTTTGTTAATAAAACATCATTTAAAATTCCCTTTGAATGACATCTTTTCCCTGCTACTCTCCCTGAGAAAGTCATGCGTCAAAATGCATAGGAGTTTTGTATTTTTGTGTGCAGCCATGAAATAATGCAAGCTTTTTAACTGAAAAGAGTGCTATGGTCATAACCCAGAGCACCTTTATTTGAATGCATCTCAGGATGCATTCTCCATTATTCTACTTAGTTTAAGGACATCTTTTCTCTGATGACGTGTGGGCAATGTGGGCCTTCCCACGAGGCTGGGCAATGATCCCTCCAATTAGAAATTGGCAAAAGATGACCACCGCTTTCATTTTGTGCGACTTTAAATACTAATACATTACATTTTAAAAAGTGTTTAGTAAAGAGTTTTTCTTTCCCTGTGGGCTGATGCAAAGACTCAATATTTCTTTTCATCCTGTCCCTTTACATTTACAGACCTACTGTGTATACATTAAAGGGTCATAAAACCCTAATATATATTTTTTTTGAGCATTGAACATAATTTAAAGACTTCCTGAAATCAAAATTAACCGCATTTTCCTTGTGTGCATTACTAGTCTTGTGGGCTGCGTACAAAAGCTTAGGCAGACCTATCTGGCAATAACTGCGTTTGCATGCATGTTCTTAGCCCGATTATGCATAATAAGCCGACAATGCATGTAGTCATGTAAATATATTAACCCATTTTTTTCAGGCTTTTATTCACATATAAACACACACAGAGTGCATCACATGGTAAACACAGAATCTCGTTCATATGTGTGCGCGTCACACGCTATGCATCATGTAAATGGCTTTATATGTGTGTGTATGTATCATGTGTTGTTCAGATGTAAACGAAAAGGTCAATTTAAATCACCATAGTTCACCATATGAAGCGACCGTATCTCTTCAGAAGAAAAATGCTTGATTCATTTTTATGACCTAGTTGGACCTTCTAAGTTTTGGTTACCGTCCTAGACTTTCAATAGAGGGACAGACAGACAACTCTCAGGTTTCATTAAAAATATTTTAATTTGTGTTTCGAAGATGAACAAAAGTCGTATGGGTTTGGAACAACATGAGAATGATGACAGAATTAAAAATTGTGGGTGAACTATGCCTTTAAGGAGAAAGTTAAGCAATTTAAAGTTGATGCAGTGTCACAAGTATTGATATTTTAATGTCTGAGTTATGACTGACACAAAGAACCACAGAAAACATGTGTCCATGTCGGTCTGTAGGGATCTTTTTATTAGCAACAACAACCTAGTACTGAAGTACGAGTATTTTTGACATACCAATAGGCATGACATAATGTGGTGAATATTGTGTTACAGTTGGCAGTGAGGACAGCAGGCTTGAAGTGGATCACCCTCAGGATCCTCCACCTGGCAGCAACAGTGGCAGCGCTTGTGGAATTGCATCATTCCGTGATGATAAGCAGGAGACGGTGGTGGTCAGGCCCTACCCACAGGTCCAAGCCCTCGGCCAGCCCCAGGCTCTGCCCCAGCATGTGCCTATCCAGCCCAGCCCTTCAGTAACTGTGGCCGCCCCATCAGTCCATGTACTGCAGGGCCAGCAGTCCAGCATCAGTGAGGCCTCTGTAAAGGTCATTTATTTTCTCTTTTTTTCGTCTTGTGATTCTGTCAAAATTTTAAAGTCCCCCTTAGTCAATAATTTTATCCCTTAACTCATCTTTGATCATCAAAATTACATATTTAACCATTTTTCTCATGAGAAAATAATTTCTTCAGGCCTTAAAATTGCTTGAATGTAAATCTAAACCCCTGCTTCATTTATTATATGCGGATCCATGAATACGCATGTTAGTCCCCGCCTCCACTCACTCACATGGGATCAGAATACCTGATGTACTTGCTCAACTTTACTGTAGTAAACACAGCATAGTGACAAGTGAATATATTGGTTTAATTCAGCCATATATGTTTGAACCAGAAAAAGAGAAAGAGCGAATTATACAGGCTCGTCTACAAGTATTTATGTATCACTCTTTACAACATCGGACACATAACGGTTGATATTGATATTGATATTGATATGATTATCATATAGCAAATTTGATATATCATATGTTTATCATATATAAATTGATATGATTAGCCTTTTGCTTGACTATGTGATCAAACAGCTAATAATGTGTTGCTAATGTTACACAAACCATTTCTTTTCACTAAGTCCTTTGACCCCTTAAAAGGTGAAACTAATATATTTAGTATATATAACTATATACATATGCATGATTATACTTTTCAGAGGGCCACCTTTCTGTATTTAAAATCCTTTTTTTTTTATTGATTTCATGTAATATTCTAATTTTCTGAGATTTTGAATTTGGGGTTTTCATAAGCTGTAAGCCATAATCATCAAAATTATAACTTTTGCGCAATATTCAAATTTTTCGAGTTTCACATGTATGTGTATATATATATATATATATATATATATATATATACAGTGCTATGCATAAGTTTAGACACCCATGCTAAAGTTGACTAAAAAGAGGAATAAAAAAATCATCTTTTGGAAATTGAACTTAATGCCTTAATTAAAAAAAATAAGAAAAATCCAACCTTTAAGGACACCAATTTTCTTTGTGAATGAATAATGTATCGTAAATAAATAAATGTTCTTCCTTAAAATACAGGGTGCATAAGTCTGGACACCCCTATGTTAAATTCCCATAGAGGCAGGCAGTTTTTTATTTTTTAAAGGCCAGTTACTCCATGGATCCAGGATACTATGCATCCTGATAAAGTTCCCTTGGCCTTTGGAATTAAAATAGCCCCACATCATCACCTAGAGATTGGCATGGTTTTATTTCAGTTAGCCTAATAGCTGGTTTGATTTGCATTGAGAGATAATCTTATGGAAAGTACTCCATGCCAAACTCTAGGTATGGTGAAGGCTGTGTGATGATGTGGGGCTATTTTAATTCCAAAGGCCAAGGGAACTTTATCAGGATGCATAGTATCCTGGATCCATGAAGTAACTGGCCTTTAAAAATAAAAATCTTCCTGCCTCTATGGGAATTTAACATAGGGGTGTCCAGACTTATGCACCCTGTATTTTAAGGAAGAACATTTATTTATTTATGATACATTATTCATTCACAAAGAAAATTGGTGTCCTTAAAGGTTGGATTTTTCCTAATTTGTTTAATTAAGGCATTAAGTTCAATTTCCAAAAGATGATTTTTTTATTCCTCTTTTTAGTCAACTTTAGCATGGGTGTCTAAACTTATGCATAGACTTATGCATAGCACTGTGTATATTTATTTATTTATTTATGGGTGTATTTGGGATACTTTAAATGCTAATTGTGAGGTTGCCATCAGGATCACCTCAACTTTAGACTACCTGAACTCACAAATGATTTTTTTTTGTTAATTCTCCAGGCTGCCCTGAAGTCACCTATGCCCAGTCGTCTTATAGCACCTGCTCCGGCTGTTAGCCAAGGGCATATTCCTGTTCCAGCCAAAGTGTCTGGACATATCACCGTTCCTCTCGAGAGCAGCATTGCTCCAGCCTCGATACCAGTGGCAACCATCAGTGGTCAGCAGGTATAAGCACAATCCACTAGGAACTTATTCTAATTTTCTTTAGATACACATAGTGTGCTTATTGTAAGAAAGGTTTTGAGATGAATAATGTTTCTCCAGGGACAGAGTAACCTGCATCATCTTATGGCCACTAATGTGCAGATCTTCAGGGGCAATGCACCTGCGCTACAGATTGGATCTCCTGCTCCTCCCCACACTTTTACCTCTCATCTGCCCAGAGGTCAGTGATTTCATGCATACACTGCTGACATGTAAGGAATAATTGAAGACGGGACTGTAAACCCTAACGCTCAAAATAATTAATTGGTTTGAGTTGGGCCAACTTAAATTATACAAATTACTTCCATCAAAATAACATTCAGAACTTAATTTTTCTTTTGAGTTCACAAAACTGACACATTTTAAGTAAGTTGAATTATTTAATTGTTTTAAGTTCTATGAACTTGTTTCTTTTAATTTAGATAAATTTAAATTGAACTGAAACTGGGCTAGGATTTCTATTTCCCAGCATGCTTTGCCATGACACTTAAAAGTAAATGCTAAAATTAAGTGTTATATAATGTTTTTTTTTTTTTTGTGCCAGGTTAATGTTAAGTGGGAGTTTTAGTAGTGTTTAATGTTTTGCTATGCTAGTTTCTGTTATGTTGGGGTTTTTTGGGGGTTACCATCATGGTGATGAGTGGAGCTAGTGATGGAACGATTACTGGTTTCACTATAAACCAAAATAAAATGTACTGACAGTTAGTATTATCGTTTAAAACTGAATTATCATTAAAACCGTGTTTGATTATCGCGATTTTAATAACTCACTGTAAATCCTGTCCAGCCAGCAACAGGCTGATGCAGGCGCAGCGCGCAATGTTGTTGTTTTTTTTATTTGAGAAGGAACGGCGGAAGGCAGATTAATGTTTTAAATCTTACATGATCACAAAAATATTATAAAACTCAGTAAACAATATATAAACTCTGATTTCATTTTCAATACAATCGAAAACAGAGACGCAAGACGGCAAGTTGTATTTGAATGAAACGAGAGAGCGCGTGCGCTTCCGTTGTAATACATGTGCGCTCTGTTATAATGCGTTGTTATTGATGACGGTCATTTTAATGAAGGAAATGCCACAGAATATAATCTTGCTTTAAAAAGTGCATAGAACTGCTTGTTTTATTTGTTGTTTGATTTTCAAATATAAAACTTGTTGAAATGTTTTCAGTGTGAGCATCAGTTATTTTTGAACACTTTCATCTTGTTTGAACTAAACCGTGATATTGGTAATCACGATAATTTTGGTCACTATTATCGTGATATGAAATTTTCATACCGTCCCATCCCTAAGTGGAGCATGAGCTTGGTTTGAGAACAGTGTATGTCAAATGTTTTAAATTGCTGTACTCATTCTATGCTAATACTATCAAAGCATTGTCACCAAATAGCAAGGTAGCATTTTTTTAATTAGCTGGTTAATGCTAGCCAAGTTACCACTACTAAAAATATTTAAGTTGGGATTACATGATAATTTTAAATTGTGTATTAATTAGCTTACTCAAATATTTAAAGTTAAGAACAATTAAAATGTATGATTACAAAAAATAAAATAAAAAATCTGCAAGTTCTGCTTACTTAAACTCTACATTTCTTAACTTAAATAATTTGATCTAACTGATTACCTCAAATTATTTGAGTTTTGCCATTTTATTCGGGTTTATTAGAAAAATAGTGCACGCACGAGGTGGTAATGTGGCCACGACGCAGAGTGCGAAGCATTAATTTTCAACAATTCAGCGGCCCAGTGTCAATTATTCTGCTTATACCATGGTTACCACAGCTCAAGATTGCTCAGATGATGTATTTTTAAAGACATTTGTCAAGTTTTTGTCCTTAAAACACTCTGGTATGTAGGACTAATTTCTTATGCGTCTAATCCCAAGCCTCCGTTGCTAATTCCAAAACGTAATTTTAGAGCTAGTAACGGAAGCTTGGGCCACTGATAGCAGACTAATGCAGTTATTAATGTTGTGAGAGAGAGAGAGAGAGAGAAAGGGAGAGATTAAGCATGTGAATTACCTGAGTCTGTGCGTCTCTCAACAGTGTCCGGCAGCAGCACCAAGAACAGCGGCGTTATTACATCGCTAGTGAGACATGTCATGTAGCTTTTAAGTTGTTCAACTATTTTACTGATAAAATCGTCAGAGCAGTGCTGAAGTCACGTTTCTGAACGATTGTGTTTCTCTTTCTAAAGAGAGTGTGCTTTCCGTACATAATAAAACATAATTTTGTGGCAAAAAACATGGAAATAATTTGTTGTTTTTATCCCATTGTTTACTATATTTATTTGTTTGGTCAGTGTCGTTGTGGGGTTTGGCTCTTTTGCTGTTATAGGCTGTAAGGACCTTTTGAAATAACTGAAATCATTTGTCGAGGTGATATGGAACTGTAATGCGGTCAAGACCTGCCTGAACTACTTTAGCATGCGCTTCCCTGAAAATAATTGCACACCTTAGAATGTTCTTCAACCAGTCAGATTCAATCATTCAACTGCCCCATAGTATAATATTGCTTGAAGGAATAGTTCACCCACAATTGGAAATTCTAACCTGTATGACTTTCTTTGTGGAACAACAAAAATATCGATATTTTTAAATAATGGTAATCAGTGGTAACCAAAAATGTTCGGCTTCCAACGTTCTTCAAAATATCATCTTTTGTGTTCTACAGAAGAAAGTAATTAATACAGGTTTGGAACGACATGAGGGTGAGTAAATGATAACAGCATTTTCATTTTTGGCTGAACTATCCTTTTAATGTCTTGATTATTTAAATAAATAAAAAAGTCACTTGCTCATTTTACAATTTTTCACTTGCAACTGAAGCAACTGAACTGAAACTTGCAGGGCTAAAGCTGAAATAGGCATGTGCAATGCTAGTTGACTAAATGGTAGGAAGTGTCATGAGATCTGGCGATATTAAAACGTGACAATATTTCTCGTTGAGGTGACAAGATGTCTCATAATAGCATGATGAGTTGAGATTGGGACAAAACCTTTTACAGTTAATGCAATATGCTCTTCTGACTGATAATTCATACTCAGAAAGTAAAACTGAAGTGACATTCATTACAAGATGATTAGTTAAAATTAGTTACTTTTTTTTGTCATTGAAGATTTAATAAAAAATAGTGTTAAAATATCGTCTCGTCTTGTTCTTGTGAACACAATATCGTTTTTCGTCTCGTCTCGTCTCGTGAGCTAAGTGTATCATCACACTGCTACTAAATGGTTCTGCTGATGCTGGTTGACATTGGAAAAACTACTTAGTTGTTTCCCATTAATGTTTTCAACGTTTATTTGCACATTTACTACTTTTATGCTCAAATTATTTATTACTAAATAATACATGCAAAGATGTATTATTATTATAAATAATACAATTATTAAATATATTATATCACTTAGTGAGTGAGTGAGACAGTTGAGGCACATTGGTCTTTTTACCATACGATTATAATTGTAAAATTAAAATTTATATGCTAGGTTTAAATTATTCGTTCTTGTTTTTTTTTTGTCAAAATGATGGAAAGCATTTTGAATTAATCGATGCTTTCTAAATTTGGTTTTGATTGAAAAATTTTCAGTTAATATAACCTATGGTTATATGTTGACTAACTTATACTTGATATTCTGCTTAGAAAAGGGTGTTAGTTTTGCTCTTATTAGTCCTGCACTGTCTAAATATGACTATATTGGCTAACGTTGACTTGATGAATGTTTGTCGTTTTATGCAACAGATCATGTGCAATGATCAAAATGCATGGCAAATAAATCGCAAGTATATGACCTGTTTTTCAGCTGTATTTAGCATTGGAGTAGCATTTGGGTTGTGTGTATATAGGGTTTGTTACTTGAACACTAATTTCTGTTTAAACGTCTGTGAAATTAGTTGTTAATCTGATATAGATATAGAGCCATTTTGCATGGCTATGACAGGATATTGCTCATATAAATATCCAAGTATATGATACAGCTTTCATTCTTCAGGAGAAAATGAATCATGTTCATGAGGGAAAAAAAATCAGTTTGAATAAGGGAAGCCATATCTTTGTCATAGTATCCTTTCAATGGTTAAAATAACCACAGTCATTGCATGTGCTGCACTTTCTTTATACCATTTATTTATTTATTTATTTATTTATCTATTTACCTTTTTTAGAATTTGAAGGATAATAAAGATACTCATAGATAAGGATAAGTGAGATCTCTGATTATCACCCTAGAAAACCCAAAAAAGTAGTGCTTTAAAAGTCCTTGAAAGCCCTGGAATTTAATTTTACAGTGTCTGTTTGATGCCTGTTTTAAATACCTGTAATTTTCTGCATGTTTTGCACTGCTGAGTTATGCTAGATATGACACACTTCACCTCTATGTGATGAAGGTGAATTTTTTGGTATTTTTGTTTGTTTGTTTGTTTTGTGACATGAACTGTAGCGTACTGTAATAAAGTTATATCTGTGCCTGTGTTTGGTGTTTCAGGCGCAGCTGCTGCAGCTGTCATGTCCAGCACTAAAGGCCCTACTGTTCTCAGACCAGCCGGAGGAGCCAACGCAGGCCCTAGCCAACCTACAGCTGTGCAACACATTATACATCAGCCTATTCAGGTGCAGACGCTTTACAACTTACTGATCACATACAGTTAGACCCAACAGTCTGCTCTGGTCTAAACAGCACTTCATGTAAATGCCACGTTTAGAGCAGTGGTTCACTTCTTTTTAACTCCAAAGCCCCCCATTGTCCACAAAAATATTCAAAGGCCCCATGACTTTTCAGTTTGTTCATGATTTACTGGATAAATATTTTAAAAATATGTTTTACTCTAAATAATTTAGAGCTTGGCATAACTACAAAATAGTTTATTCATTGTAAAAAATCCCATGGAGTTTTGATTTTTATTAATTTGCTTTACGTTTCCAGGTCTAAAAATCACTAAAATTAGGCTACCTCATATATCCATATGAGAACCACTGGTTTAGAGTGATCAAAATAAACATACTTATGTCAGGGCTGTTTGGACTTGTATTGTTATGTTCTTTACATGTACTATCAATGTAAATCCCACCACAAAAAAAAGTAATGATTACTTTTTTTTAGCAACATATTTATAAGAAAATAATTTGTTTTTTATTTAATATTTAAGTGTTGTTTATGGAAACATTTTACTACAAATTATTCGTTCATCCCCTTTCTATACCCTCTTGTCCTATAACAAATAGAGTTAATAGGTTTTTTATTTGCGTATATGTTATGAATCTTACACGAAATTCACCTTCATCACAGTGTAACTGATGGTAATGGAAAAACGTGTATCAATGTAACCTGTTTTTAGCTTTGCCTTATAAATATAGCTTGTTACCTATAAATATAGCTCGTTACCGAATCAAACAAAGTAGGCTATATTTTAAACTTTACCAGTATCGATATGCTAGCTTGATAGTGAGTACTAAAAGAAATCTTATTTGTTTATATTCATAGTGATAAAGTTAGGTATTGTATTACATGTGATTCTGACATGATGTCACTGCATGCACTGCGCTCCTTCCTGTCCACTCGTCTCAGGTAAATAAATGTGTCTTCCAGCTGAGCCTGAGTGTTTGGCGTCGTGCGTTCATGTGTTTTGGGGGCGTGGCTTTGGAAGGAGCTCAGAAGGGAGGGGGTGGAGTGAATGGAAATAATTAGCTGTTTACAACAGTCGTGAGAGGTCTACAGACACTCGATTTTTATACTCTCTTTTTCTGAGTACTTACATTTTAATTATGTATTGGTATATAAAGACAGTTTAAACAAATTTGGAATGTTTTTTTTTTTAAGAAAAATCCTACCTACCCTGCCTTTAATGTCTGGTTCTTTACTGTCTCCATGATGGCTATAAATTTGATACAGTGCAAAACATGGATGATTCATTGATAACTTTCAACTGTTCCAACTAATTCAACCGATTCCAAGACAAACATCATTCAGAACCTCATCTCTGATAGCCAGCTAGCCTTGCCACCTTAATTACATTATTTAAATCATAAGAATTTGCAAAAATGGTTCAGAACTTCAAAGATAAACATATTCATATATTCACAAGCCATAACCAACAGTGCATGATTCTACCCACGGGGTTCCTACACAGTTTGTAAGTGTATGGAATTTGATTTAAGTAATATCCAGGTCTAGATAAGTATGGAAAAAAATAGTTTCCAGACTATTCAGTTTTCTAAAATATCAAATTAAGAATGTCTGAAATATATTTATAATACAATTAGTGTTTTTATGTTTAGTGATCATTTAGTGATTGTCAAACACAATGAATTCAATGTGCACAATTTCATTATGTAAAACTGTTTGTATTCACCATAAGTGAGTCTCTTTTGAACTTCACTCAGGCTGTACTTCAATGTTTGTTTACCGTCTAACATCAAACCATATTGACAGTATCAATCTGATCACAACTGATATCAGATATGTCAGAATATATGCAGGTAATATTTTTTTTTTTTAGGTTTCTTCTCATCATATAACCTCATGTTATCACAAAAACAGATGACGATAAGAACCATTTATGTTAAATATGGTCTGAAAAATATACAGAGAGGTTTGGAAATTTGAGTCTGGAAAAGTATGGAATTTTGAAACGGAAAATGTGTAGGAACCCTGTACCCAGCACTGGTCTGATGGTGGCACTGACAGTTCTGACAGACCACTCTCACTTCCTTAATGTTGAGTCCTGTTTTGTTTATGCACTTTGTTTGATGTTGCTGTCAGTTTACACAGTTGTGAAAATGTATAGATCTGCAACATCTTCCTTTAGTTCTTGAGAGTTCTTGATGTTTACCCACTGTCTGTATTCACAGTCTCGACCTTTGGTGACCACCTCAACGGCTGTTCTACCCACCATGGTGGCTCCCATCACAGCTGCTAGAACCCAGTCCCCAGTCATCAACACCCCCGTTACACACTCTGCAGAGATGGTTCATGGGTAAATTATTGTATCTATCTCTTCCATGAGCACTATAACTATGTGTCACGATTGGATTGTTTGGTGCTATTCCAATAATAATCTTGAATTTGCTGGGCTTTTTTAGGCGACCAGTAACCATTCACCCTCCACCAGCCGCCATCAACATCCAGCGTCCACCAACCCCCCGGGACACTACCACTCGCATCACCCTCCCAGCTATTGGCGCGCAGAAGGCCCAGCCCCCTCACACCATCACACAAGTCAGTATGAACCTATTAATCTAAAGGTGTTTGAATAAAGCAGGGATTTTTAAACCTTTTGACGCCAAGAACCCCCAAATATTACAATCCCCTGCAAAGGAAGTTTATGTTCTTGCTGGAACATAATGCCACAAACTTTCTTTCTAATACTTATCAACTTTGAGGGGTTTCTTTCTGTCTGCAGAAGCCAATCTTCAACACTGTGACCCCTGTTGCCGCTGCCACTGTAGCTCCTATTTTAGCTACCAACAGTGCTCCTTCAGCCACCACTACAGGTAAAGTTTTCCCCCCAAAGATTTTATCCACAGACACGAGACATTTTCATGCAGTTCATAACTGTGTGTACCCCAAAACAGGCTCTGCAGCACATACCCAAATGACCAGTAGCACTATTGTCACTATGACAATGTCCTCTCACTCCCATGCTACAGCTGTGACCACCTCTGCTATTCCTGTCGGTAAGCACAACCCATTCTCTACATGTGTTTATAACATTCAAGATTGTTTCTCAATGCATTGCGAGTCTTTACAAATTTGGTCTTTAACAATTTTGAATCAGTCCAGAACAATTCAGACCATTTTTATCCACAATTACACATTTATGAAGAGACAGAGTGCAATGCTAAAACTTATGGCGAGTCATGCTAATACTTACTATATCATTTGCCATATCCAATGAAATTCATAGTTAAGGCAATTCATCAACTGTCATTTTTGACGACAAACCCAAACAAACCTGACTTGTCAAGACAAACTTTGAATGTTGGCTTAAAGACTTAAAGTTTGACCCTTTATTGACTTTACAGAGGGATAGATTAATTGTTTTATAGATGGATGGATAGATGGATTGATGGATATATTGATGGTTGAATGGATGGATATTATGGATTGATAAATTGTTTGGATGGATGGGGGGATGGATGTAGATAGATCATTGTTTTCATCGGAGTAGCCTGATAAATACATAATCTCTGGCCCTGTTTAGACCTGGTATTAAGATGCGTTTTGGTCGATTGGATCACAAGTGAACAACGCATAACATTGTAGCGTATAACAGCGTAACAATACAGGTTCTAAAACATTTTGAGCTTGTCCACTTTTGACCACTTCCAGAGGTAGTCGTTCAAACACATTCAAACAGCCACAAAAGACTGCCTACTCTCCATCTACTGACCTAATGCGTAAACATTATGGGAAGTGCGCTAGCCAGATGGGATTTGAACTGTCGGCTGGAGACCCAAGTTTGGTTTGAAGAGGAAACGTACCAAGTACAATGTTCTCTCACTGCTCCTAATTTCTAACACACACTCACAGAAACGAAAGTTGATGCTCTCCGTATGGTTTTCCGTAGTCTCCGGTCTCGTTCATATGTAAATTGCGTGAAATAAAGATCTGAAAAAACACAAACATTTACCTGCCCATGGGCCATCCCCTCGAAGAAATCAGGACAAAAGTGGTTTAAAGTGGACAAAAGAGACTGATTAAAACACAAGTTGTAAACGGGAATGTGTCTCCCTTGTCTACTTGTGATCCGATCGACCAAAACACATCTTAATACCAGGTGTAAACAAAGCCTCTGTAAGTAACAGGCCATCCAGATCCAACACAAGAGTAGTCTTAGTAATAGTCAAAAATTGTCTATTGAGCAAGTTACCTAATAAATGCACTAAACCAATGATCGCTGCATAAAATGCAACCTCGAGTGGCACGGCTAGGTGTTTATTAAATGATTTAAATGCACTACGTGCAGGCAAAGAATCACAGACGTGAAGCAGAGACTAAAATGGTAAAGTGAAGCGCAGTAATGAAGCGGATGACGCCATAGCTTTATGGATGCAGGCCCCTATCCGCCCAGGCCCATATGCACATGCATACCCTGAATGCCCAGGCGCAGATGGATGGATGGATTGATAGGTTGATTTTCATTCTTGCTTAATGTTTCTGCTCTGTCCAGCTAAAGTGGTTCCTCAGCCCATTGCCCACACATCCCCACGTATCCAGCCAGAGTATCCAGGAGAAAGGACCAACCTGATTTCCATTTCAGGTCATCGCTCTTCTCCAAACCCTGTCAACATGGAAGCCCGCAGTGATAACAGGTGAAACTATCTTGAATTAATCCAGGGGTGTCCAATCCTCCTCCTGGAGAACCACTGTCCTGTAAAGTTGAGCTCCAACCCCAATTAAATGCACATGAAGTAAGGTACTCAAGGTCTTCAGGATTACTAAAAAGACCTTTGGACCTTCAGGTGTAGGATTGGACACCACTGAATTAAGCCATCTAAACCTAAATAATTAGCGAATTATCATTGAATTGAAGCTCGCGTCATGTTATCCATTTGTGTTCTTCTGCAGGCCGTCAGTACCAGTGCAGTTTCAGTACTTCTTACCCACACAGTACTCATCCCCGTATCCTCTGACCCACACCTACACCCCCATCACCAGCTCTGTCTCCACCATCCGCCCCTACCCAGGTAAACACAACACACATGCTCAACCAGAAACTTTGTGCTAATATCCAAATGTTTCTTAGACCTCTAACACGGACTCTGTGCTGTTTTCCTCAGTCACGGCTCCCGCTCAGAGCCCAGCTCTTCCTGCTCAGGCTGGTGTGAGTGTGGCCACCACTGTGCACTTGAACCCCATGCAGCTGATGGCGGTGGATCGCATCGGCCTGCCATCTGCCCAGATCAGCACCCAGAACATCCAGTCAGCCTCTATGACTGCTCAGGGCATTCAACCTGCACCCATAGGAGTGCAGGGGCTGCATGCCACTGCACCAATCAGCACGCAGAGCGTACAGCAGGCTCCGGTTTCCACACAACAGCAGCAATCAGAAGCAAAACCACCAGGTAATTTTAGCAGAACTTTTTTTTAGATCTACAGTTTTTAATTTATAAAATATTCAGAAACCGTTAGTGAAAAAATAAATAAATAATTAGCTTGCCCTAATAGGCCAGTACTCACTACATTAAAACATTTTGTTTTTCAATATTCTGGAGATGTAAATGTCACCAAGGTAGTGTAATGTAGCTGGTTTTGTCAAAATTGTGAAAATTACATGTGGAACATAATTTAATGGGTTTAAATCTCAAAACATCATTGTATTTCGTCATTTTCTAGCAATAGTGGGTTAGTGAGTTAAATTTATAGCTGTATAAGTTCTGTGAACTGTTTTGTGAACAAAAATGATAAATGTTTTTCAAACATAAAATTAAATGCATTCTATGTGTGTTTGTGTGTGGGGGGCTAGTGAGAATGGGGTCAGCACAAATAAAAAAAAATTTTGGATAATGTTTGTCCTGCTCATTTTATGAAATCTGTTTTGTTATACAGGTGTCGTTTTGGCTGAAAGTCCTGCTTTTGTAACTAATCCGATCGGGAGCACTTTCACTGGCACGCAGTCTGTCACTACGATGGTGCAGACACACCCCCAGGGGGTGGGCACAGGTGCACCCACACTTGTCTCCTCCCCTCGGCCTAGCATCCTTCGCAAGAAACCTGTGAATGAAGGGTGAGTCAGCTTTCACTCCACAGCCTTCATCACTGTTTCCATAGCATGTGTATTTATATTATGCTAACTGCTAAGGAGCCAAACTAGCCATCATATTATGATCAATTACATTACTTTCTCATTAATGGCATCCTGAGAAGTAACAGTATCCAATGTGCTCACTGTTTTTAAAGGCAGATGATGTTGATAAAATAGTTTGAGACCACTTTTGGGGTGTGTTTCTAGGGCAGTGCGTAAAAGTCTGATCCCAGCGCAGCCGAGCGAGCCTAATGCTGGCCGAGTGGATAGTGGGATAAGACTGTCGGGATCCCCTCGCCCAGCGGGGTAAGCCCTGCCTGAAGATCCTTTATTATCCTAATAAGGATAGGACAAAAGACAATGCTCCTAACACAGGGTTCCCACGGTCCTGAATACCCTGAAGATATCAGGGTTAAAGTTTGGTTTCCAGGCCTGAAAACCTCAAGAATTGAATTCTTAACATTTTCCACATTTTCAATATGTTATAAATTTTCTTTTTTTGTAAATAATTTAATCCATGTAAATCAGAATATACTTTGTTCACCAACTGTGCACAAACACACAAGTAATTTGGTATTGTTTCCAGAAGCACTAGGTACTTGCATGCATATATACTACACTGCCTGGCCAAAAAAAAAAAGTCGCTGTTTGGATTTAAATAGACAGATGCTTCACAATTTGAGCTTGATGAATCTTGACATTGTCATCCTGGAATATGGGCACGCTGTGTCTTCCTACATGGTTGTGTAAGAAATAAGCTACACACTCCATTAATTAGTGTTAGAAGAACTGTTGCCAAACATATAACATGCTAGAAACATAATAATTACTACAACAATGATCATAGACTTGACTACAATCATAGACTCTTAAGCGTTTGCCAATTTAAATCCAAACAGCAATTATTTTTTGGCCGGGCAGGGGCAGTGTATATACACACAAGTTCTAATCGTGCATAGAAAACTTTAAAGAGATAGTTCACCCAAAAATGAAAATTCTGTCGTCATTTACTCTCCCTCAAGTTGTTCTAAACCTGTATGATTTCCTTTCTTCTGCTGAACACAAAAGATATTTTAAAGAAGGTTGGTAATTAAACTGTTGCTGGTCCCCATTGACATCCATAGTATTTTTTTTTCCTACTATGGAAGTCAATGGGGTCCATCAGTGATTTGGTTACCGACTTTCTTCAAAATATCTTCTTTTGTGTTCAGCAGAAGAAAGAAAGTCATACAGGTTTGGAACAACTTGAGGGAGAGTAAATGATGACAGAATTTTCATTTTTGGGTGAACTATCCCTTTAACCACAGCAGTAGATGGCGCCAACTGCTGTTCATCACGGTTGCTCTGGAAACGCATCCTTCAAGCAGCAATTCAGTGATATATCAGCATTTAATTCTACCTTTAATTTGAAAAAATATGTTAAGAAAAGAAAAAGTTGGATTTCAGCTCACAAGATGATCTGTACTAGCCTGGGAAAACCCAGACAACTTCCGTCAAATTTAGATTTGCTCTGCAAGTAAGTCTGGCAAAGAGCTCATTCAAGTCCATTTCCCCATGCCGAGAAATCAAGGCACCAATCAGAAACGTTGAGGTGGGCTTTACACATGACGATCGGTCTGATTGGTTTTAGGTCTAGCCTATCGTGCCCAGAGGCATTTGAGCGACGTCCACTCCGTTGGTGAAGCGCAATAAACTTTTAAATGCATTATTATATTCAAATTGCAAACACATGAGGACAGTCTCCATGAAAGACCCACTGGCAGATGAACTTGCTACTACATTTCTCTCCGAAACGGTAGGAAATTAAATTAGATTTAATAGAGGATTTTAATTGTGACAAGATGATTGACAGGGCAGTTTACATGACGGGATGCACGCGACAGATCCGTCCGATAAAGATGACAAGTAGTATTTCCCAAAGTTGCCTACTTTTTTTGCTACACATTCAAAAGTAAATACATTTTCTTCACAAAAAGAGTACATATGGCGTAGTGTAACATAGGCGAATTGGGACGCAGCATATGGCTTTACACATGACGATCTCTGATTGGTTTTAGGAGTTTTAGGTCTATCCAATTGTGCCCAGAGGCATTTGAGCGACGTCCGTTGGTGACGCCCCTTTGGAAATTAGTTATTAAAGGAGCTTTGCCAGACCATAACTCAGTTACTACTGAGAATGGTCTGGTTTTAACCAGGCTAGATCTGTACAACTACAGGGCCTGAAATTTCAAGTCAAATCAAGTTCAACATTTTTTAAGAGAAGAATAAGAGAAGCTTATTTGCAGAGACCACCGTGGCCCTGAAAAGAGATGTGCATTTGTGGTGGTGTTGTTTTTTCTTTTGGAAAGGTTTTCCCTGGTAAAATACTTCTATATTTAATGCAAATTTTTCATTACAAATTATATTATCAGCATAACAATTGGAGTAAATGTAGCTGTGTAAAAGGTAGAGGTAAAATTCCCCCTTTTAGAACAATGTGCATTTATGTATATGTAACATATTCGGATGAATAAATTTAGCATGCTTAAAGGTGAGATTACACCACTTTCTGGGGCAAGAACGTAAACTCGGCACAGCTGTTATCTTATTTTTATTCAATATAAAATACATCTGATATCACTAATAACAGTGTATTTGTTATTTAATATGAAATACTAAAAATATTCTATGTAATTATGTATTTGCGCATTTAAGTTGAATAAAATATTGAATAATAACAGACAAATCATATTAAAGAGACGTAATATATCAGTTAGAGAGATTCATCTGAAAGAATTTTTAGCGCAATTTTCCACCGGACAAAATTGCGATTGTTAACTCATGATTTCTGTTCTGTCTGTGCGCACCAATCTTGCACTTCTATCTACTCCTCAACCAGACCACCTAGAGACTTCGGGTTTTCGGCATTATGTTAAGGAAGGTCTAATCTCGGGAACGCACAAAAAAAATCCAGGAAAAGATTTACTATCTCTTAGTGTTGTGATCCCATGACGTGAGAAAATTGCGCTAAAACACTGAGTTTTTATTACTTGTTTTTTAATTAATTATACAGGTCAATTAATATTTTTAGATACCAATATCCTATTTCAAGGGATGTTCTAATGACAATTAAAAAAAATATGAATATGGGGTCATGAACTGGCTTTTTTAAACTTTTTTTAACTTGTCAATTTATGACATTCGCTTGGTTTTTACATTCAAAAACATCAAAATGAATAAGTAATAGGCTATTTTCTACCCTGGTTTTGAGCCTAGCTCCTGAAACGCTCGGTTTTTATTGGTGTGTAGCATAGAAGACTTGGAAGTAAATGGCCACTGCTATGATTGGATAACAGTTTTGCATATTCTAATGACTTTCATGTAATGCAAACCGGTGGGCGGGGCTAAACAGGCAGTGTTGAAGTAGGCGGTGATCTTCTTCTGCGGAGGCGGTGTTTGATACCCTTTGACGTCATAGATCCCCACTTTGAAAAACCTGTCGTTCGCCCTGCCTGGTGTCAATAAAAGCTTTTATTGGACTAACAAGGAAGTTTTCAGTTCTGAAACTTACAGGATAGTCTAGTATGATGACCTCTTATATGTCAAAAGCTCAAGGAAATTTTGATTTCTCAGTTCATCACCCCTTTAATAAAGCATTACTTTTGTGGATTTTAGATTTCCCCTCCTCCAGAATCCCAGTTAACCCCTGGTTAACACTGATATTATTGGGCTCCTGGGATTTTTGCATTGTTAGCATTGTATAGAGTTAACTCACTATCTTTGCCTATTTCAGTGCATTATGTGAGGTAAACTGTTTGATAATATAAGGGATTCTCATTTCTTTATCACAAAATGCTAAAACTGGTGCTATTTTGGAGAGAAATCGTCTATCGTTTTTGGTATGATACTGAACTCTCATATGAGTTTCTTCATGTGTAACAATAGCTCGCTCGGTGTTAAGACATTACAGCTGATTTTGAATTTTCATACTATTTTTTTCATACATTATAATTTAAAATGGTATACTGTGTACTGAAAATAACTTTTTATCTTCTCATCTCTGTAATAGACTCTCCCTGTTGTTTTGGAAATAGATACATTTTATCACTGATAAGTGATGTAAGCTACTCGTTTACTCTTCCTTTTTTCTGTACTTGCACTACATTTTTTGGAAAGTAATATTTTTCACTTGTATATGTTTCAGTTCTCTTTTCACCCCTGAACTCTTAAATTCATCTGCCTCCATTTTTAGTGCAATGGCCACATCTCAAAATCCAATTTAAGAGAGAGGAAAATAGATGTCGCCATTTCTGCTGGAAATTACAAGAAATTGGGTGTGATTAAAATATATATATAATTCCTGCTGGAAAAATCGTGTCGGAAAATGTGGGAACCCTGTTAAGTTTTTGCATGCATGTGATCTCATTGTCAAAAACTAGTTTTATGCAAGCAGATCTTAATGTTTAATGTTGTTCTAATCTTTCTGTATTTAGAGTGAAGCACAAATCTGATGTTCATGTTGCTATGGCGCCCCCAGTCATGGCAACTGTGGAGGCTCTTCCGAGTCATGGAGGTGAGCAGCAGAAGCTGTCCACTCCTGCTCAGCATCATTCACAGGCCATTCCCACCCTACTGGCTCCACCAGCTCCGACGCCACCTTCTCAGCCCACTGCCGTTCTCTCAGCCCTGCCCGCAGCCATGGCTGTCACTCCCCCAGTGTCTGCCTCCATGGCCAATGCAGTGGCTTCTCCAACCCAGCCAGCGGCCAGCAGCACTGCTGCCCTGAGCTCCACTCTTCCAGAGGTTAAAGTAAAACAGGAAATGGAGCCAATGGACACTTCACAAGCAGGTAGGTGTGCTTGTCAAAATAAGAGTCCATCTATAAAGGCTTGATACTTGCGTTTTTCCCAAGCTTTTTTAAAAATTCTGCTTCAGACTGTATTTATTTAATCATTTTGGAATTATGCATGTTCTAAACATTGAAATAAATCTTAGAGACATATCATTTTTAAGTGAAATACCAATAATAACAGGAAAAAAATATGTTCTGCATATTGTGGGACTTTTAATTATAAACAAGGCTGAAAAACACTAGGACTTTTATTTTGAAAAATCTTTACTACTTCCAAACACGAGGAAGATAAAAGATGCACTCTTACAACGTCCTAAAACATATTACAATACAAACACCATAAAGTCATAATTTATCAACAGTATATCATAAGCAGTCCATTGTCATAAATGCACTGTATTCATTGATTGCAAACTGCTTTCAAACCGTGAGCCTATAGAATGTGCAACAGCACTGCGTTTTGACTTTGAAACGTGCAGCACTCACATATTTAATTAAATCACAGCCGGAATTGTGATATAAAACTTTTGTTAAACAATTTAACACTTTTACACACAAAAAAACAAAATTTAAGACTTTAAGGAGCCGTGGAGACCTACTTTTTATTCGCACATGTACTCCTAAATACATGTTACAATTGGCACAGATCTTTTTTCATTCGCAAATGCGAGTGAAATGCTTCCACTGTCAAGCCCTGCCTATTCCTTATACAGTCATTTTATAATCACTACAAACAATTCTACATCCAATTCAAGTGATGTTTGGTCACATCGACTGTTTTACAATGGCTTCTAATAACATGCTAGTCCAATGAAATTTTAAAGATGGAGTTTGGCCACACCATGTATTTATACATTTTCTTGATCACAGTGCCCTCAGTTCCTTCTTCGATGGGTCCGGCTCCATCCCTCTCCTCCCAGTCCTTATCTTCTCAACCTGGAGACCTCCTGCCTGGGGCCTCCCCGAGGAAGAAACCCCGCAAACAGCAGCATGTGATCTCCACTGAGGAGACGGAGATGATGGAGACCAACAGCACAGACGAAGAGAGAGCTAGCAGCCGACCTCCAGGAAACAGGCCAGAAAGGCACGAGTCTCCACCTAGAGAATATGTTGGTGAGCTTAAATTTATATTTATATATAAACATACACACATCCTTTGATATCTAGGTGCTTCATTAGCAACTGAAGCTGATTACTGTGATGCATCTGTGCATTTGCCCTTTTGGAAAGGTCAAGATGTGACCTTAAACTCATAATAACCAATTGACAGATTCAGTCTGCACCATGCAACAGCCACTTGGAATACATTTTTTTATTTTTTCTAAAATGTTGGTGGTCATAAATTCAGAAACATCAAAATGATAAAACTACAGTTAATCCTTCTGTTAAATCTAAAACTAGGGCTGCTGATTCATTAAAAAAATAACTAATTATTCACACCCATTTCTGAAATAAATTGTGATTAATTGCACCTAATATTAAATAAGGTGTAAAGAAATATATTTTCACAGAATCTCCAAACTGATGTGGAAACAATATAAAGACTATATTTGTATTTTAAATGTTTTATACTTTAAATGTTTATTTAATGGCATGTTAAACAATACAATGATGGTCAGTATCACTGAAACTGACGCTGATGAATCTATTAAAGGGATTTATTTTTATTTATTTATTTCATTTTGGGGGTAAAATAGTAGTAACTTTTGCTTACTATTGCCAACTGTACATTATCATATTTTTAATTATAATTTAACAAGTACAGAACATTATTATAGCTATTGTGAATGATTATAGAAACTTTTCATTTAAGTCAACAAAACCATTTTTACATAAACTCATTATAATAAATATTTATACAGAACGTGTGAAACTAGTATTCTGCCAAAAAGACAAAAGTGCACAGCTATAGAGCAGTGCTCAACATTAACACTTGTCTGGGAAAAGTGGATTTTTTGAAGGGGTGATGAGAATTTTACTTTAAATAAAGATTTTTTTTTTTATAAATCTGGCAATGCAAACATGTGATATTTAATTCTGATCTACCTACTTTAGCATTATAAATGTTACGTCACAATTTGATCTATACTGTCTTTTAAAAACAATAGTCGAATTGTTGGTGTAAAAATGATTGCACCCGGTGTAAATATGACCCATTGTTTCCTTCCAAAAATTTCCTTGCACCAAATATTCACCTTTGTTATGAATACCTTAACGCTGTGTCCTAACCAGATTCGATGCGACGTGTGATAAAAGGCATCTTTTCCATGTTAATCAGAGTTTTTGTCATAACCATCTGCGACGATGATTCTATTTTAGCAACGGTTTCTTTTTCTGTGACGTCGTACTGTTTATGTGCTTTATTGGTAACACTTTACAATAAGATCTTATTTGGTAACATTCGTTAATGTGTTATAACTAACAATTTACAATGCATTTGTTACAATGTTTATTAATATTAGTTAATGAAATTCCAGCTGTTCATTGTTTGTTCATGTTAGTTCACAGTTCATTTACTAATGTTAACAAATCCAACATTTGATTTCCATAATGTATTAGTAAATGTTGAAATTAACATTGACTAAGATTAATAAATGCTGTAGAAGTATTGTTCATTCTTTGTTAATATTAACTAAAGTAGTTGACTAATTTTAACTAATGAAACCTTATTGTAAAGTGTTACTGCTTTATTTAATGTTAAAAGCGTCTAATGTGAGTTTAAATATCATTTTGCGTGACCTTTATAGCCGTACTGAAAGTGACAATGGATAATTCACCTCAGATCTTGAAAATACATGAAAGGAAACGTTCAAACTGAGAACTCAATATGAACGAACAAGTCTATTCTGTGAAAAAGACTGTTTTAGTCAGTCAGTATTAGGTGAAATGTTTATGAATTGAATTATGTACTTATCCATTACGCTGCGAGTGCAGTGTGCTTGCAGAGAGACTCTGCTCTTCTGATTGGCTGTGATTTTTGATATTTGATATTGTCATGTCTTGTAGTCGTGTCTTATGTGGACAGACAATTTGCGTGTCGCTGGAATCTTATCACATTGTGTCAGGTTAGGACACTGTGATTATTTGAAACTGAGAATATGCATAAAACTCTGTGAGTGAGTGAGAGAAAAGCCGATCTTGCCAAGATCACCTGATTTTTGGTCTCTCTTGGTTGCTTATTTATTTCCCTTTTTCTTTAGTGGTGTAAATGTGAAATGCTCCCCAAAATGAGTGTACACTTGTTCAATTGTAACTTTGATTAATGTAGATGAGGACGGTGTTCGCTATGTGCCAGTCCGACCCAGACCTCCCCTCACTCTTCTACGGCATTACCGTAACCCGTGGAAGGCTGCCTATCACCACTTCCAGAGGTACAGTGACATCAAAGTCAAAGGTAGGTACCTTTCAAACGTTCTGTCTGCTTTCTCACTTTGGTCTTTGATTTATTTTGGTGCGCAGTTGTTTTCTTGTTTCCTTGTGATAATGTTTATAGTATTGAATCAGGTCATGTAATGTGAGAAGTCATCTTGCTACTCTCTCCGCAGAGGAGAAGAAAGGAAGCCTTCAGGACATGGCCAATCAGAGAGGAGTAGCATGTCGTGCTCAGGGCTGGAAAGTGCACCTGTGTGCCGCACAGCTGCTACAGCTGGTGGGTTCTGGAGCTGATGGTTTTACTTCCGCCATTAGTCTACAGTGGCTTAAGAGTTTTATTGTGTTATACATGAAATATATTAGTCTAACAGCCTGTCGTTGAGGCAGTTAATGTAACGGTTTAATGAATTCCTTTCTTGTTTGATGACAGTCTAACTTGGAGCATGACGTGTACAGCCGGCTGACCACCCTGCAGGAAGGGCTCATCCCAAAGAAGAGAGCGGGAGCTGATGATGAATTACACCGCATTAATGAGCTCATACAGGTTAGTGTCTCCACGTTCCTCACCATGGAAACTACACTGAATGGGCATAAACTTGACTAACCAAAAACCACCTTAAAAGAGATGGTGACTAATGATAAAGCACCTAAAATGTACACTTCCTCTTATACTGTCTTATCATTTTTAACCTGAAAACAAATCATTTATTTCTGTGATGCAAAGCTGAACTTTCATCAGAATTTTCTCCAGTTGTCAGTGTCACATGATATGCTGATTTATTATCAGTGTTGAAAACAGTTGTGCTGCTTAATAGTTTTTTCGTAAACTGTGATACTTTTTTCAGGATTCATTGATGAATAAAAAGTTAAAAAGAACAGCATTTATTCAAAATAGAAATATTTTCTAACAAAATAAATCTTTACTATGACTTTTTCAATTTAATAAATAAGTGGCAAGAAGAGTGGAATATGTGCAAGAATAATAAGTTGTATGAAGCAGACTTTTTATCACTCTTAAAACTAGACTTGATCTATAAATCTGAAATCTAATTTAATGTATTAAATACCATGTCTACACCAGATGTCGTATGGGTCATACAAGTCTGACCCATGCTTTTTTGCTTAAACTTTATGTATGTCTTGTAAGATTCCCTTATCTGTCAAACATATTTTATTGGATTGTCTTGGACTTAATACAAGCGGAATGCTCTTTTATGAAGTTACTTCACTTAAGGACATATTTAATAAGATTATGCCTGAAAAGGTTTGGGATTTTTTATCATATGTTAATTTAAAAAATCTTGTATAATATGACTTGCTGTTTTTGTTTGTTTTGTTTTTATTGTATTTATATGATATTTGTATTTTTGTAATTGAATTTTTGCCATGAAAATAGCTTTGAATGCTGACATGGCATTAAATAAAATAATCTGAATCTAATACATCCTTGCTAAATGAAAATATTAATTTCTTTAAAAAAAAATGACTGACCCCAAACTTTTGAATGGTAGTGTATGTTGTTTCTCTATATTTCTGTTGTAAATAAATGCTGTTCTTTATTTTACTTTTTATTCATCAAAGAATCCTGAAAAAATTATCACAAGTTATAAATAATATTTAGCAGCACACTTGTTTTCAACATTGATAATACATCAGCATATTAAAAATTCAGATATTGATTTGACGAAAACTTTACCAATACATGTAAAAAGTGACCCCAAACCATAGCACACCATACTGTAAATACATTCATGACCTTTTGACCTGACTCTGTCCAGGGTAACATGCAGCGCTGCAAGCTTGTGATGGATCAGGTGACTGAAGCTCGCGACACCATGATGAAAGTATTGGACCACAAGGACAGAGTCCTCAAGCTGCTCAACAAGAACGGAACTCCCAAGAAGAGCTCCAAGTTAAAGCGCAAGGAGCGGGCATAGAAGCCACTCCACCGTCTTAATCTTCCTCCTTCAGCATTGTTGAACTCAAGAACGCTCTTCAAAAGCTGGATATGTCATGGTTTATCAGGATGCTGTGCACAATCATCTACTTTCTTTTACAGTCTCAAAGAGAGAAAGAGAGACGTTTGTAAACCATCGAACAGTTTTTACAGGAACTGCTGCTTACTGTGGACCGTCGGACTGTCCATTGGGTATAAGGCAGCCTGGTTAACCAATGCTTTTTGTTTTTCCCCTAAAGACATTTCCTTTCATTTTAAAAGAAATATTATGTTGTACTATTTTTGTTGTTGTTGTTGTTGTTGTTGTTGTTGTTGTTGTAGAGGCTAAGCTTTTACAGTAGTGATCAGAAGATCAGGTCATGTTTGCTAGATGTAACTCCTGTACTTAGTTTGATTTACACCAGTACAAACTGCACATATACACACACTCACAATAGTGTGTGAACTTTCCATGTTTGGTGCCTTGTAACATGGGTGAAACTGGGGGACTTTTTTTGTGCGTGTGGGCGTAAAACACAAAAGTTAAACACTCCCAGATTATTCAACAAATTACGCCCACAATGAAAATGCGGTTATAGTCTTGTACTAACCAGATAATGATACCCCCAACCCTTCTAGTTTGTTTTTCATCACTGCAAACATTCAAGCGCTATAGTGACTGATGATAGTACAAAGCAGTGAAATGTGTACTTGAAAGAATCAGTATAATTATGTGAATTTCTATTATAAGAATGTGTGGATTGTTTTATGTTTCAGTGTAAGAAGATTGTTGTTAGTGGAAGTGATGTGGTTTTCACAGTCTTTTTTTTGTGATGTTTTACAGACTGTAAGTGAATGTTGTTCTGCGTTTGAATAATATTATTTTTTTCATTTTTTCATTTTTCTGTGTATACTCTTATGTGCTATTGCAGTAAAACTGGATACATTTACAAAGCATCTTGTTTAGCAAGTACATTTGGTACTGAATGCACCTCACAAGAACTAACATTTTAAGTGATAATGTGCATGAGACTGTTATATTTTGAATATAATCACTTAGTCAGTGAATTGTTAGGGATCTTTTTTTTTTTTTTTTCTTCAGCGCAACCAATGAAAGCTCAGATACACTGCAGGAAATCTGGCCTGCTGTTTCTACTGTACTCAGTAAACTAGAACAGTTTCCACAATGTTCAAATACATGTTTCTAATATAGCGGAGAAGGTCGTAAAACGTCGACTATTTTCATCATTATGACCGCCGCTAGCGTAGCTAGCAAAAGCGGTCATATAGGGATTGTCAAAGTTTTTTTTTTTTTTTTTTTCCGTCAACGATACCAGGGACACCGAAGCACCGGGGAACATGAAATTTGGTGGGCATGTAGCCCCACTAGACTTCTAAGGAAAAATTTCGTTTGGTCCCCGGGGGCCACTCCCCCCCCGCGCTGGGCCCCCCCAAACCCAAAAAAATGCAGTTTTTCCTAAATAACTACCTGAACCGTGGCACCGAGGATGAAGAAATTTTTATGGTATGTTGGTCTACTAGACTTTTACGGAAAAATTTCGTTTGGTCCCCGGTGGCCACTTCCCCCCCCCCGCGCTGGGGCCCCCGTAAATTTTTCGTCAACGATACCAGGGACACCGAAGCACCGGGGAACATGAAATTTGGTGGGCCTGTAGCCCCACTAGACTTCTAAGGAAAAATTTCGTTTGGTCCCCGGGGGCCACTCCCCCCCCACGCTGGGCCCCCCCAAACCCAAAAAATGCAGTTTTTCCTAAATAACTACCTGAACCGTGGCACCGAGGATGAAGAAATTTTTATGGTATGTTGGTCTACTAGACTTTTACGGAAAAAATTCGTTTGGTCCCCAGGGGCCACTCCCCCCCCCCCCCGCACTGGGGCCCCCGTAAATTTTTCGTCAACGATACCAGGGACACCGAAGCACCGGGGAACATGAAATTTGGTGGGCATGTAGCCCCACTACACTTCTACGGAAAAATTTCGTTTGGTCCCCGGGGGCCACTCCCCCCCCGCGCTGGGCTACCCCAAACCCAAAAAAATGCAGTTTTTCCTAAATAACTACCTGAACCGTGGCACCGAGGATGAAGAAATTTTTATGGTATGTTGGTCTACTAGACTTTTACGGAAAAATTTCGTTTGGTCCCCGGGGGCCACTTCCCCCCCTGCGCTGGGGCCCCCGTAAATTTTTCATCAACGATACCAGGGACACCGAAACACCGGGGAACATGAAATTTGGTGGGCATGTAGCCCCACTAGACTTCTACGGAAAAATTTCGTTTGGTCCCCCCCCGCGCTGGGCCCCCCCAAACCCAAAAAATGCAGTTTTTCCTAAATAACTACCTGAACCGTGGCACCGAGGATGAAGAAATTTTTATGGTATGTTGCTCTTAAGGGCCCACATCAACCTAGCCCATAATCACTCATTTGTGATTTGCGCCCCTCCCATAAAAAATGAAAATGCAATATTATTCTGCTTTAATCGCCCCTATCTTCAGTGGAGATGTTCAGAACTGCACCATATTTCATGTGTATGATTAACTTGACATCCTCTGGGGGTATCCTCTGCTAAGTTTTGTAGAATTTCATCCATGGGGGGGTATAAAATAAATTCATTTATGTGCACATTTAGTGACTGTACACTCATCGGCCTGTAGATGGTGCTGTTGAGCGAAGGGTTGCTGGTTTAGGATGATACTGTCACACACACACATGCAGGAATACAAACAAACGCAAGCATGCACACACACTGACATCCACACGCACAGACACACACCCATACACACACATACAAATCCACATGCACACACACACACACACACACACACACAGACACACACATACACAAACACACACACATACACACACACGCACACACACAGACAGACATGCACATACTATTACTTTTTTTAGGTATATACATAAACACGCAATACAGCCAAATTACTCCACGTCATTTATTTTTCTGGAAAGCCAGTGCAGGCCTGAGCGGCGGTCATATTTTGTACCGCGATGCGGTACATCTAGTTCAGGAATTAGCATGTATTTATGAATTACACTGAATTAAGCAAATACAGGGATATTACAGACGTGTCTGCGTTAAACTGTAAGCTAGCTACTTTTAATGCAATAATGTTTTTGTTAGAGAATGGTAATTAACATTAGTTCTCAAAAAAAGCACATGGGATTCGTGCATCTAAAAGTACGGCTCAAGAGTTTAACAAAATGATTGATGCATTTAATGTGTAGCAAATAAAAGGAAATTACCTTTATGTGAAATCTGAATATAAATACCTATATATACTCTCACAATGTGGGAATGCCTACTTAATATATATATATTATATATATATATATATATATATATATATATTTATATATATATATTTTATATGTATATATACACTCACCTAAAGGATTATTAGGAACACCATACTAATACTGTGTTTGACCCCCTTTCGCCTTCAGAACTGCCTTAATTCTACGTGGCATTGATTCAACAAGGTGCTGAAAGCATTCTTTAGAAATGTTGGCCCATGTTGATAGGATAACATCTTGCAGTTGATGGAGATTTGTGGGATGCACATCCAGGGCACGAAGCTCCCGTTCCACCACATCCCAAAGATGCTCTATTGGGTTGAGATCTGGTGACTGTGGGGGCCATTTTAGTACAGTGAACTCATTGTCATGTTCAAGAAACCAATTTGAAATGATTCGAGCTTTGTGACATGGTGCATTATCCTGTTGGAAGTAGCCATCAGAGGATGGGTACATGGTGGTCATAAAGGGATGGACATGGTCAGAAACAATGCTCAGGTAGGCCGTGGCATTTAAACGATGCCCAATTGGCACTAAGGGGCCTAAAGTGTGCCAAGAAAACATCCCCCACACCATTACACCACCACCACCAGCCTGCACAGTGGTAACAAGGCATGATGGATCCATGTTCTCATTCTGTTTACGCCACATTCTGACTCTACCATCTGAATGTCTCATCAGAAATCGAGAGTCATTAGACCAGGCAACATTTTTCCAGTCTTCAACTGTCCAGTTTTGGTGAGCTCATGCAAATTGTAGCCTCTTTTTCCTATTTGTAGTGGAGATGAGTGGTACCCCGTGGGGTCTTCTGCTGTTGTAGCCCATCCGCCTCAAGGTTGTGCGTGTTGTGGCTTCACAAATGCTTTGCTGCATACCTCGGTTGTAACGAGTGGTTATTTCAGTCAAAGTTGCTCTTCTATCAGCTTGAATCAGTCGCCCATTCTCCTCTGACCTCTAGCATCAACAAGGCATTTTCGCCCACAGGACTGCCGCATACTGGATGTTTTTCCCTTTTCACACCATTCTTTGTAAACCCTAGAAATGGTTGTGCTTGAAAATCCCAGTAACTGAGCAGATTGTGAAATACTCAGACCGGCCCGTCTGGCACCAACAACCATGCCACGCTCAAAATTGCTTAAATCACCTTTCTTTCCCATTCTGACATTCAGTTTGGAGTTCAGGAGATTGGCTTGACCAGGACCACACCCCTAAATGCATTGAAGCAACTGCCATGTGATTGGCTGATTAGATAATTGCATTAATGAGAAATTGAACAGGTGTTCCTAATAATCCTTTAGGTGAGTGTATATATACATATATATATATATATATATATATATATATATATATATATATATATACATATATATACATATATATATATATATATATATATATATATATATATATATATACACACAGACACACATATATACACACATACATACATAGATATTATTAGTATTATTTTTATTAAAGTTGGCATTCCTGCATTTTGAAAGTCCAACAGTTTTATCTGATCTTGATTCTTCCCATTTGTTTTATTCGTGTATATATTTCATACAAGGATAGACATTTTATTACCTATAGAAGGATTTGACATGCTTTATTCTCTTAACCCTCTAGTGTTTTTCACATGGCGATCAAAAATAACCGTTTTTTTTTATTTTCAATTAAATGAATGTTATGTACTTTAGTTCGATAATGTTTTTTATTTAATATTTTGTATTTTTAAGGGATTTTATGGTACTATTATGCTGTAGTTAATCCATTTATTCCCTTTTTGAGTATAGACCTGAAAATGAAATTTCCAAATTAAACTGTCATAAATCTTGAATGCTTTAGTCTTTAATCTTGAATCTCTTTTCAAAGACAACACGTTGCAAATTATTGCTGAAGTGAAAAAAGTGAACATAAAAAAGTTACAGAATTTTACGTTTCTTGTTACAGAAGTACTATTTTACATTTTTATATGAAATATATATTTTCAAAAACACGTTTTACCCTAAAACTGCAAGAAAATCAAAGACATAAATCTGAACGAGTTGTGTTCCAAATTTGAGATGGATTTTGTTTGGGCGCAGTACCAAAACTTTCCACTAGATGAAATTTGTCTCCCATTCATTTCCAATGCGGTTCCAATTGACCGGGAGGAGTACAAGTGTGACTTTTTTTTTTCAGCACCATTTAACCTTTTCGAATCATGACCATGTTTTTTGTGTGTGTGTGTGTGTGTTCGCATAGCAAGTGCGAAAACCTTTACCAAGTTTCATACAATTCCGTAAAATTTCCAGTCAAAAATGACCGAAGAGCACAATAGGGTCAACTCTGTTGAGCGAACCGGTCACACTTTATATTAGGTGTCTTTAGCTACTATGTACTTGCATAAAAATAAAAACATGTTAGGTACAATGTAGTTATTGTGTTCATTTTGTATTGCAAAACACTTTGCTGCTATTGAGATGAGATGGGATACGGGTAAGATTAGGGACAGGTTTAGTGGTATGGTTAGGTTTAAGGGTGGGGTAAGGTGTAACTGCTTTATTTACACACAGGTATTATTTAACAATATAAGTACAGTGTAAAAACATACATTCATTCAATAAGTGCATTGTTTCAAATCATTAACTTAAATGTTAGTTCATACTAGTAGTTAAAGACACTGAATATAATGTGGGACCAGAGAACCTGTTTAGAAAACACACCACATGAACAATCACATTCAATTCTTGCAATGGAGTTTAGTATTGCTCGATAGAAATATGACTTTCCAGAATGGCTCCACCCTAAGTAACTATGACACTATGCTATTTACAACTTGATTGCCCTCTTATGATCAGAGCTCAGCCCTCCATATGCCGTCACATGGGTCCAAAGGTCCAGCACTTCACTGTTACAAATCTACATTCTGTAGATTGATATTTACATCACTGGTGTATGTTTGTGCAGGTTCACATTGTCTTTCTGTTGAGTTTTGATAAGCTTTCATTGTACAAGACAATTTAACTTGAAACTTTGTTTTCATATTATTGCTCTCATGTGTTTTGTGGAATTTATAATCTACTAATAACTTTTTTGTCACTGTTCAAGATTTCTGATATGGAGGGCAGAGCTTCCTTGTATCTATCATTATGGATGCGTTAGTCAGGGAGCAAAGTCAAAGTATCATAAACACCTGTTGTCTCCCAGCAGGCACCTGAGGACATTTCTTTCGAAACACTGACACTGGGGATCAATTCTGAATTCAAAGAAGAGGAGCAGAAAATACTTCTTGATCAGGAGACTTCACAAAATATCCACAGGTAAAAGTAGCTCGCATTGGATTTGTTATGGTTAATGTTTTGAAAGTGTAGATGGTTTTGTTTTGTTATCTAGTATATAGATGGATAAGACTATTATATGATTCAGGGAATGTGTACGTGTATTTTAGACGCCATTTTGTCTTTTTTTTCATGAGCCTCTCATTAATTTAACCTGGAAATAATTGATTATTACATTCTCTTTGTTTTAATATTCAGGCTGGGGGACAGAAGGACTCAGTCATGGTGGTTTTAAGGAAGGTAAATTGTTTAATGGATTTGCTGAGACTTTCACCTAATTCGAATACTGTGGCGTTTCCATGATGCCTTCTTTCTATTCTATGTTAATTTTATATGTTAATACAAATTAATAAACAAAATTTCATTATGTAAATAAATATACTTCTTGGCCTACAAAGTCAGTTTTTACATAAAAAGCAAAAAAAAAATCGATTTGACAGCTCTAATTAATATATATACTGTATATAAATATATATATATATATATATATATATATATATATATATATATATATTGCTGTCAAATTGATTATCACAATTTATCGATTCTAATATAAAAGTTTGTGTTTATATAATATATGTGTGTATATGTATTGTATTTATATATAGCACCTTGGAGTAGCATAATATGCATACACTATGCATATTATGCATAGTGTGTGTGTGTATATATATATATATATATATATATATATATATATATATATATATATATATATATATATATATATATATATATATATATATATATATATACATGCTACTCCAAGGTGCTTTAAATGTATTACCATGTGAACTATCTTTAGTTAATTTAACTTAATTTAAAATATTTTCTTAATGTTTAATTTTGAAAATGTTGATCAACCACTTTAGGGAGATTACGTGTGGGTGGACTGCAGTGATGGGGTGCAAATCGGAGCTGAAGTCAGACTCTCTGACAATGGGCAACTTCAGCTCATCGACGATGAGGGAAAGGTAAGATCTGCAGCCAGTCTTTCCGCTGATGGTGAACAGCTGCTCTTGACTCTCTTGAAGTGTAGCTGATGTCTTCTTTGGCATGATTTCCAGGAGCACAAGATTAAGAAGGATAACTCTCTGAAGCCCATGCATCCCACATCGGTGAAAGGTGTGGATGATATGATACGGCTGGGTGACCTAAATGAGGCTGGACTGTTACGGAACCTTCTAGTGCGCTACAAAGAAGGATCCATCTATGTGAGTTCTTAAACACCACATCAGATAAATCATGTATTAAATGTTTTTTTATTTTTTTTTACTAATAAATTGTTAACATAAATATATGAATTAAATTGCTTTCAATTTCAAGATCCATCAACCCAAAATAGCCAGAATAGGGAGTGAATTGTGTACTTAATTCACCAAGTTCAGTTCATCCACCAGCTGCTCTTTGCCCTTCCTGTTTAATAACAAGATTGTTTCCATAGTTCCAGGTTTGATGAGCGGATCATATTGTTATACAACATCGATACCCATTATATAGTAAATCTGACCTACCAATTTTACAGTTCATAGCACTAAGCATTTACATCATGTGTATTATTCATCCAACTGCAAAAACTGGACCTTTTATTATCTAAAAAAAAAAAAAAAAAAACATATTTTTTTGGTTTGTTTGTTTGTTTTGACAGACATACACAGGGTCGATTCTGGTGGCAGTGAACCCTTACCAGCTGCTGCCAATCTACACTCCGGAGCAGGTGGAGCAGTACGCAGACCGGCGTTTGGGGGATCTCCCCCCGCACGTCTTCGCCATCGCAGACAGCTGCTTCTTCAACATGCGTCGGAACCGCAAAGACCAGTGCTGCATCATTAGGTCATTCAGGCATTCATACTTGGGTGAAACTGACATTTTGTAGTACAGTTTAAAACTATATGGTTTTACAGAAAAATCTGTCTCTATTTTCTATGTTGTTACAAACCCATCTGATCTTCTTTCATCTGTGGTACAAATGTTTTTTGTTTTTTTAAGGATATTCTGGCCACTCTTTTCCATATGAAGATAGTATCTCTAAAAATGACAGAAAAAAGCACTATTATAATTATCATAAAAGTGGGGCCACTAAGTACAAATAGTGATAGATAGTAGTATTTTCTTTGCACTTAATGTAAATTAATGTAAATGCTATTTATACTTAGTGCTATTTATACTTAAAAAGAGGCATATACTAATTGCACCTCAGTGTATTGTAGTGTATTCTAAAATAGAATGCAATAATAACGACATATTCAGCGTATATTATTATATTTCTTAAAATCATAAATGGTGGCTGCTTTATTGGGACATTACTTGTCCCTACCCCTAAAGTCGCCCCCTTCGCTTACCCCTGACCCTATCCGTTAAACAATTTATCCCCACTATTAAAAACTCATTTGGCACTTTATTTACAATTTTTTGAGTATTTTCCTAACTTTTTAAAATAAATGTCTCTCCATGCTAATATGCAATGGGAAAAGATTGAGTTTGGTATATTGGTATTTGATAATCAGATAATGCTGGGTGGAGTTAAGCCCAAAATATACTTCAGCCATCCACATTCCGCGATGGTCCGTAATTTTCATCACCAGGAGCGTCGGTGGATGTCTGCACGTACTGTCCGCGTGTCCAATTTTGTGCGAGTGACTTGAGCGCTTGAAAATAAAGTTCACTATATTTTCCGCACTTACAGCCAAAGGAATATATTTTGAAAGGCTTGCGCACTCAACCGTGCAACGAAGCGGAATGCGGAAAATGAAGTATACCTGGGCCTTTAGTGTAAATATCCTCTGCCAACAAGGTGTGCTAATTGCTTTTGGTGTAAATAGACTCTCCGTATATTACTTGTGTGCTATATTCTTTTGTAGTCCATTTAAAAGCATCTATAGAGGTGAGAATTATCAGTGAATAATGACCTAAGTTCCCTTCTCTTTACATCTGAACCAATTTTATGACACTTTTAAGGTGCTTTATATTGCATTTTTGAGCTTGACTGCCCCAGTCCCCAATAATTTCATTATATTGAAAAAAGTGTCCTGGATATTCTTAAAAAGTGTACCTTTTGAAAGGTTTGAATCTAAATAAGAACGAGTAAATTATGACACAGAATTCATTTTAGAGTAAGCTATTAAAATTCATTGCAATATTATACTGTAAATGGCAGGTTTTATGTGCCAGCTGTGCAAACACCCTGAACAAACTGGGCCTGTATGTTGACAAAAAGTCGGACTGACTCCAACAGCTGTCTTGCATTCTGTTGTTTGATGTGTTCTGAGAGCATCTGTATGTGGTGTGTTTGTCAGTGGGGAGTCTGGAGCTGGAAAAACAGAGAGTACCAAACTCATGCTGCAGTTTCTTGCGGCAGTGAGTGGGCAGCGCTCCTGGATTGAGCAGCAGATTCTAGAAGCAAACCCTATCTTAGAAGGTAAAGTTACTTATAGGATGCTCCTGCATCACTCAACTTTATAGTTCCTCGGGTAAGCATTTCAGTATTAACATCAATTCTTATTTTGTAGCCTTTGGTAATGCAAAGACCATCCGCAATGACAACTCCAGTCGCTTTGGAAAATACGTTGACATCCACTTCACTAAAAGTGGAGCAATTGAGGGCGCTCGCATTGAACAGTACCTGCTCGAGAAATCACGTGTTTGTCGACAGGTAAACCACCCTGATAATTAGATTGTGTAATTTGTTGAAATATTTCAGGGCAAGATAAAGCAGATGAAATGTAGAACTGCTTGTTTGCCCAATAAATAACAGTGTATTTTTTGGCACAGGCCCCACAAGAGAGAAACTACCACATTTTTTACTGCATGCTCATGGGATTGCCTCCTGACCAAAAGAAGATCCTGTCTTTGGGAAACGCTTCGGAATACAACTATCTCACCATGGTATTGCTCATAATAAAGTCTATATCTTGAATTCTTCTCTCTTTTCATATGTATTTACATATATTTTGTATGATGATGTTACATTAAAGGGGGGGTGAAATGCTCATTTTCACTCAATCTCCTGTTAATCTTGAGTACCTATAGAGTAATATTGCATCCTTCATATCTCCAAAAAGTCTTTTGTTTTATTATATTTTTAATTGAAAGATTGGCTGTACCGAGTCTTTCCGGAAAAAAACGAGCGGCTGGGGGCGGGCCGTGTGGGCGGAGCTAAAGCTGTGCTAACGCGCCGAGCTAACAACACACAGAGACATTTGTTCAACAGTTTTACTCACCGTTCCAACGCACGACCGCGAACCTTTATCATTGTGATTGCTCGATCCTTAAGCATTAGACGATCTGGGCTTTGTTTATAAAACAATAATCGTCGAAATGCAGGGAACAACAGTCTTACACAACGTTTATGCTCAGGAAAACAAACTCCATCCACGGGTGCCTTAACGCCGGGTTCTTTGGGAATCTGTGCAGGGTTGTCTTGCCCTGGCAACTAAAAACACTTCTTTGGTGACATTGACTTCCCAAAAGCCGGGCAGGGCGCTTTGATGGCGAACTGCTTTCACTCTCTTGCTCTGTTTTACGAGTGTGCGCGCGCCCGCGATCTTACCGGAGAAGTGCCCTTAGGGCCCATATAAGGAAATTCCGCCCTCTCTTACATCAGACAGAGCCATACTCGAAAAAAACTTTCCGAAACTTGTGACAAACCGGAAGGACAATTTTTGGAACAAAAATACTCCTTCAAACGTACAACTTAACTTTTGAAACTTTGACCATGTTTAGCATGGGAATCCAACTCTTTAACAGTGTAAAAAACTCAGTATGCATGAAACAGTAATTCACCCCCCCTTTAAGTTCACTCCAAAGTGAGAATTCTGTCATCAGAATTTCTTCTTTAGAACACAATGATTTGTTTAATGAAATGTATGTAGTTTGGATCCTCAATCCTCTTTTGTATTCCTGACATGAGGATGAATTAATGAAACCATTTTAACTTTTGAATGAACTATCCCTTTAAGTATCATTAAATTAAACATGATTATGTTGGATTAGGGTCAGTGCACTACATGTGAAGGACGGGATGATATTAAAGAGTTCGCAAGCTTCCGTTCAGCAATGAAGATCCTGACGTTCACAGAGAACGACTCATGGGAAATTAACAAGCTTCTGGCTGCCATCCTACACATGGGGAATGTAGACTTTGAAGGTAAGGAGTAATTAAGAGCCAATGTAAGAGGAAATACTCATTTGATGTTTATTTGCATTTTCAATTTTCAAGACACCATTATGAACAACATGGAGGGCTGCGATATTCTTTCCTCTGCACATTTCAAAATGGCTGCACAGTTATTGGAGGTAATTTGAGACCAATTTTGGAACCAATTTCGTCTTTGAGTAGCACACTCAAGCCCATAGATCTGTTTTTTTTTTTTTTTGCAGGTGGCCACAGATGCCCTGGATGTGAGCTTGACACAACGCTCTTTGATGACCAACAGGGAGAGTGTGACTAAACCTCTGACTTTAACACAAGCAATGGATGGCAGAGACGCCTTTGTAAAGGTTGTGCATGTACTGAATGTACTGGGCAAAAAAAATAATACTAGTTGGGCCAAGCCAAAAAAGGCAAAATATTTAGTGGTGTTTTAATGATCTTAAGCATTTTATTCACAAATTACTGGCCAGGAAAAAGAATTGCACAAATACTGTTAATGGCTTTAAACAGTTCATGAGTAATTGAAAAATATCTCCCAGTTCGTTTTCATTTAATGTTCACTATAGGGTTCACATCTGGACCACTTCTTGGTTGTCTTTGCAATTTGGGCGGGAACATTGTCTTGTTCAAAAATAACATCTGATCATTCCTCTTTTTTATAACTCTTCTGCAATATTCTCCTGTACTCCAATTAAATGACTTTTCACTGTGAAGTAGCTCACCAATACCAGCAGCTAAAAAGGCTCCCCACACAATGACACCTCTCCATGCTTCACTGTGGTAGAGATGCATTTATTATTATATTTCTCCACAGAGTTTTGAAGACATTGCTCTGGAGCTTCACCATGCAACTCATATTTCATTGTGACTCATCACTCCACACAGAACTTCCCATCTTCTGCCAAAAACTTAATTCTGTTTTTCTGAGACAGCAATGGCTTTTCAAATAGTGCATTTGCTTAAATTTTGCTAATTTCTTGACCAGTAATTTGTGGTTAAGGCGATTAAAAGCTTACTGTTTAGCCAATTTGGGCTTGTCTGATCTTATATACTCCAATATAGAGCTGTCATCTTCTATCTGTGTGCAGGCCATCTATGGAAGATTGTTTGTGTGGATTGTGTCGAAAATCAACAGTGCCATTTTCAAACAACCTCCTGATGACCCCAAACACCTCCGACTTTCTATTGGTTTGTTGGACATTTTCGGCTTTGAAAACTTCAAAAACAACAGGTTTGGAATATAAATATGTTGTAATGTAAATACATGAGGCAGTCTCATGTTATTACAAAACCGTATGGCTTTCTGTCTTCTCTGGAACACAAAAGATGATTTTTTTGAAGAATACCCTGTTCGCTCTTTCCCTTTTAATTAAAATGAATGGAGACCAAAACACATAAATCTATCGAAATTTTTTTTTTAAAAAAGCACACAACTTGTGTGCTATAGGCCAAGTCTTCTGAAGCCAAATGATAGTTGTGTAATGAATAGACTGAAATATAAATTGTTGTTTACTGAGAACTCCTAATAAATTTGACCCTATTTTGTCACATTCATTTTGTGACTATTGAAGCAATGACGTTTAATGCTATTGACGCTCAACCAGAGCCACCATAATTGATTTTAGGTCTCTATCGAAAGGCAAGTTTCAATAAATAATGTATCACGAGTCCACTTTATAATAATTTTATATTCATTTTCACTATATGGAAAAGAGCGACCATAATATTCTTCAGAAATTCCTCTTTTGTGTTCCATTGAAAAAAGAAAGGAAGTCTTACGGGGTTTGGAACAACATGAGGGTGAGTAAATGATCACTAATTTTTTCACTTTAATGTAAACTATCTTAATTCTGTCTGTGATTCCTACAGCTTTGAACAGCTCTGCATCAATTATGCCAACGAGCAGCTTCAGCAGTTCTTCGTGAAACACATCTTCAAGCTTGAACAACAGGAATATGCTCGTGAAGACATAGTCTGGAAGAACATTGAGTTTAACGACAACCAGAGCACGCTTGATGTGCTCGCCATAAAGCCTCTCAACATTCTCGCTCTTATTGATGAAGAAAGTCACTTCCCTAAGGTTATAACATATTTTTGCTTTTATTTACAACATAGGATTTCCTTTGATTATTTTTTTTATCATGCCATGTGGAGTAGTTATATTAGAGTTATATGTACAGTTATGTACAGTTTAATTTTTTTCCAGGGCACTGATGCTACCATGCTCAACAAGATGAATCAAGTTCATGGGAAGGGTAATATCTACATGTCCCCAAAAAATAATCACGACACACAGTTTGGAATCCGCCATTTTGCTGGAGTTGTCTACTATGACTCCAAAGGTAATACAGGCTATCAAACTTCCTCACAAAGTGCTTTCCCATTAGTGTCTTTGGCTTTAAAAATGGAAAATGTTTTATGAAATTTACTGTGAATATAGGTTTCCTTGAGAAGAACAGAGATGCTCTGAGTAGTGATGTCATCCAGTTGATTCAAACATCATCCAATAAGCTCCTAAAACAGATATTCCACAGTGAGCTCAGCACCACAGAGGCGAAAACCACCAACCACACTATCGTCACCCCAAAAAACTCACTGCGGGTAAGTTAACACCAGCTAAAGGCTATTAGGGTATACACATCCGCTGTACACTGTCAGGAACAGTATATAGACAAAAGTTTGTGACAGAACAACACCACACCTATATGTAATCGTTCAGCATTTTACTTCAAAGTCATGGGCGAGAGAGAGCTGGACCTCCTTAACAGCTTCCACTCTTGTACAATGATAAAAGGTGATAAAATGATTTTCACGTGCCTTCCCTCTTGTTTGCAACATCTTTAGCAAACAGCAGACTCAAAGAAGCGAGTGCCTACATTAACTGGTCAATTTCGGCAGTCGCTAGACTCTTTAATGAAGACTCTAGCTGCGTGCCAGCCGTTCTTCATTCGCTGTATTAAACCCAATGACTTCAAGAGGCCTATGGTAGGTTGTTAATCCATTTCTCCATCCTCCCTCAGTGTACATGAACTGACTTTTCTCTCAATGACCCACATTTCCATTATTTTTTCAGCTCTTTGACAGGGAACTGTGTATCCGTCAACTTCGTTACTCTGGGATGATGGAGACTATTCGCATCAGGAAGGCCGGCTATCCTATCCGCCACACATTTGATGAGTTTCTGGAGCGCTACCGTGTGCTGCTCAGGTCCAGTGTTTGTGACCCCAAAACTGTGAGAGATTCTTTAAACTATGAAGATTATGTTGCTTTTGTGTTGTATGACATGATTCAGTGTTGCAGTTGTTTCTGTAACATACATTGGTTCAGTTTTTGAAGATTTTGTAAGTGATTTTAGCCATTTTGCTAATTTTAACATAGTTTGCCTCTGAATTAGACCGTCCACATGAGTGGCCACCATTCATCCACCAAACCCTGCCCCCACAGAGACATGTCGCCCAACCTGATGTCAGCAAACACTAGTATATAAAGGGCAGAGAGGCAAAGAGCGCTCTCTGATTGGCTAAAAAGGGTGGCCAGTCTATTTTATTGTTTGCAGAGTTCATGGCTCATTTCTGTGATCTCCTTACGGTATTAAGGATATTTTATGTGTGGTATTTCAAAACAAGTATTTTTGCCTTAAAAGGTTAGTTCACCCAAAAATGAAAATTCTGTGATCAGTTACTCACCCTAATTTCGTTCCAAACCTGTAAGAGTAATTAATAACAGAATTTTAATTTTTGGGTAAACTATCCCTTTAATTTCAGTTACAGTGCTATGCATAAGTTTAGACACCCATGCTAAAGTTGACTAAAAAGAGGAATAAAAAATCATCTTTTGGAAATTGAACTTAATGCCTTAATTTAAAAAATAAGGAAAAATCCAACCTTTAAGGACACCAATTTTCTTTGTGAATGAATAATGTATTGTAAATAAATAAATGTTCTTCCTTAAAATACAGGGTGCATAAGTTTGGACACCCCTATGTTAAATTCCCATAGAGGCAGGCAGATTTTTCTTTTTAAAGGCCAGTTACTTCATGGATCCAGGATACTATGCATCCTGATAAAGTTCCCTTGGCCTTTGGAATTAAAATAGCCCCACATCATCACATAGCCTTCACCATACCTAGAGTTTGGCATGGAGTACTTTCCATAAGATCATCTCTCAATGCAAATCAAACTAGCTATTAGGCTAACTGAAATAAAACCATTCCAAACTCTAGGTATGGTGAATGCTATGTGATGATGTGGGGCTATTTTAATTCCAAAGGCCAAGGGAACTTTATCAGGATGCATAGTATCCTGGATCCATGAAGTAACTGGCCTTTAAAAAGAAAAATCTGCCTGCCTCTATGGGAATTTAACATAGGGGTGTCCAGACTTATGCACCCTGTATTTTAAGGAAGAACATTTATTTATTTACAATACATTATTCATTCACAAAGAAAATTGGTGTCCTTAAAGGTTGGATTTTTCCTCATTTTTTAAATTAAGGCATTAAGTTCAATTTCCAAAAGATGATTTTTTATTCCTCTTTTTAGTCAACTTTAGCATGGGTGTCTAAACTTATGCATAGCACTGTAAATAAATAAATGAAATAAATAAATATTGGGCATGGCCCATCCTTTTTTAGCCAATCAGAGAATGCCTTTGACATGCTGGCATTTACTGACATCAGATTGCTGACAGTTTTTTGGATGGCAGGATTTTGTGGATGTAGCAGAGGTTAGCAAAATGGCTAAAATCTCTTGGAGCATGTTTAAAAGTGTGCCAGTGTATGTTGCCATAAGACAAACTACTTTTGTATTAAATAAAACTTCTTAAAATAATAAGTCAAAATAAATCGCTGTGTTGCTTCTCAAGTAAATTGATCTTGATTCAAGAATTTTTATATGGGAATTTTAGATGCATAAAATTATGTTTTTTGCATTATAGCACCTTGAATATTAATGTTAACTAAATAATATTAACTGTAATATTAAAGGAGAGTGCCAAGAAATGCTCTGAAAGCATCTGTGAGAACGTTCTGACTGAAGATGACTGGAAGATCGGCAAGACTAAAGTGTTTCTGAAGGTACTGAGGTGAATTTTACAAGTACATCATTTCTAAAGTTGATCAATTCTAACACGCTGCTTATTTTGCGTCAGGACTTCCATGATACTGTTTTGGAACTGGCACGAGATAAGGCTCTGAATGACAAGGCACTTCTTATTCAGAAAGTCCTGAGAGGTTACAAACACAGGTAAAAGACTGAGGATAATCTCCTATGTCTGTAGAGATTTTTTTTTACGCTGGTTTACCACTCGCCATTTTACTTTCTTGTAGGAAAGCGTTCCTGAGAAAGAGAGGAGCAGCTTTGACCATACAGAAAACCTGGCGTGGACACAAAGTCAGAAAAGTTTACAGAGTGGTGAGTTGTCCTTTAACAGCCGATTGACAAGATGATAGTCATTGCTATCATTGTACATGTATGTAGAGTTTCACTTGTCTTTCTGTAGGTCCAGTTGGGTTTTGCCCGTCTGCGGGCTCAAGTGCGCTCTCGTCAGATGGCCTGGCAGTATAAACAGAAGCGACAGGCGACTCTTCTGCTTCAGAGTCAGACTCGTGGATATCTGGCGAGGAGGGAGTGGAAACGAAAGAGAGAGGCGGTGATCCTCCTGCAGGCTTACACCAGAGGAACTCTAGCCAGAAAAGCTGTCAAGAAGAAGAAGAGAGATGTAAGAAACCATGTTTAGATCACAGTTTGCTTAATATCTCAAGCTACATGTCATCATCTACCTCTTTCCTCTGTTGTTTGCAGGCTTTCCTCTCACTTCAGGAACGTAGGGCAGAAGATCTTGCTGCTCTAGAAAGACAGAGGAGGCTTGAAGAAGTTCTGCAGCAGAAAAGAGAAAGAGAGGCAGCTGAACAGTTTGAATCCATCACTGACCAGGAAATGGTGGATGATATATTTGGCTTCTTGCCTAGCATGGTTGGCGGACAGGAGGGTCAGGCGCCTGCGGGCTTTGAGGTGAGAGATCAGACTACTCAATGATGTTAACACTATAAAGCCTACTGTAACTTTTATAAGGCCTCTAAATTATCAACATGATCAATGCTTTGCTGAAATACCAGTTGTAATCCTTCTAAATGCCTTCTGTCATCTGATTGATAGTTTGAAACACAAGAATAACTATTATTTTGTTAGTAATATTTGAAGTTGTACTCTTACTGAACTGAAGCAACTTAGGTTTATTTGATTATTATTACATCATTGTTTAGAGAAAATAAATTCTAAAAGGTTAGTATCGAATATGATATATCAGGCTTTTGAGGAATGTTTATTTCTACATCTCTCAATTATCATTGTATCGCATTACATTATATGTTTTGCCACCAACATTGAACACTACAGAGTTTTGATTATAAACATTTAAATATCATCTTAAGACATATTATTTGGAGAGAGAGCGAAAATTTATATGTTTATACATTGTAAGTAGTCTGCTATACTGTTATAGAGATCTCATTAATTTACATGGCAAACTATCAGAGTTTCATCTTACTTTCTGGCCATATAAATAACATCTGCATCAAATTCCACATTTTTGCTCAGTTTGGGCCTTTTTTTTCTCGAGTATGAGCTCTATATTCCCCTATATCGTAATTAGTTATAAAAGTCTGATGTATCAAATATGTGTGTGTGTACTAGTTTGACCTACATTATTAGGACACTCTATAAATCCCTATATTGTAGTGTGTATTCAGTTTTCAGGCCATGCCCCCTACATTATGAGGACATGCTGATGCCCTTATAATTCAAAACACTAAATAAGCATACTAAACAATTTTTTATTAAAAATGTAAAAAAAGGAAGGTAGGGGTTTAGTGTTAGGGGCTATACAATTTCATTAGCTTAGAATAAAAACCATTATGCCTATGTAATGCCCTCATAATGATACCAACATGTGTGTGTGTGTGTGTTTAGGACTTGGAGGGAAAGCGGGCTGTGCTTGAAGAGGTGGATCTGGATGATGCTCCAATGATGGAGATTCCAGAGGAAGACTACGATGATTTGGATGAGTACTCCTTCTCCAAGTTTGCTTCCATGTCCTTCCAGGGTGCCGCCACACCCACACATATTCGGCAGAGAATACGTCAGCCACTGCTCTACCATGAGGACGAGAATGACGTCCTGGTAAAGTCACCTTTGACTTTGATCAGCTTTTGGTTGGTTTATGTTGTGTCATTTATCCGCAGCACGGCACAGATTTTGTTACGTTGACGAGTCACAATAAAAAAAATGAAAGCTTACTACTGACCTTCTCTTCTTCTCCACAGGCTTCACTAACAGTTTGGTGGATGATCTTGAGATTTATGGGTGATCTTCCCGAGCCAAAGGCTCAGGGGGTCTCGAGAGGTGGACCAGCCTTTGCTGATCGCTCCGTGCAGCAGGATGTGGCCTCCAGACAGGATAGACGCCTCAGCCATATGGTGGGCCTGGACCAGGTGAGGAAACATTACATTAGATATTTCACTGCTGAGAAAAACAGCAGGTCTGACCAGCTGGCTGCACAGCTAACAACAGCTTAGACAGAGACAAGTTTAAACCTAAGACCAGAAAAGCAGGTTTATTATTCAATAATAAGAATACTCAAGGATTCTGGACACCTGTCAACATATTTCCCTTTTCTCAATGTCTTTTGTTTAAATATGCAAGGGAGGTTCTGAAAGGGTTCATGTCTCTTTATTTTCAGAGAATGAGAAATACAAGAAACGCTCAGAACAGGAACGTGACTACAGGTCCAGAAGAGGCTTCCCGCAACAGAAAATCTTCAACTTTCACAGACATACTGTCCCGGAACAGAAAATCTGTTCAAGACGAGGGTGTTCCAGGCCGTAAACTATCTGCCATGCCAGAGCAGGGTCCTAAAAACAGAAAGACCTCAACTTTCACTGATATAATGTCCCGAAACAGAAAGATCTCCACAACTCCTGAGGCGCTGTCACCAAACAGAAGACCCACTAGAAAACCATCTGTTATACCAGAAGAGGTGAGACATAAATGTTGCATAAATTGGTCAATGATGTGGCACTCATCTATTATTTTAATTGATTAAATAGATAGGACAACAAATATATATATATAAAAAAAGATTTATTAATTATTTAATTAATTTAGACTTTTTGTTAACGTCATTAGGTCTTGTAAAGTATCAGATAACTTCACCTGTTTATGACAAGACAAGGTTAGTTCAGGTTGTAAAATGTCATGTGGTGTGACATCCCTCCCCCACACACATAACAAGTAATGAATTTATAATTCTTGATTATTGTAAGAAATTGCTTTTACCTTGACAATTGTTATTATTAAAAGGTTTTAGAAAATAATTATCATGCATTTATTTAGAGTTAAGGAAAATGTTACTTGATAGTTACACCACATGACATTTTTAGAGTGATTGTATAATATATTATATATATATATATATATATATATATATATATATATATATATATATATATATATATATATATATATATATATAAATGGTCTAAAAGTTTTTCCAAAACCATATGAAAGCAACATGAATACAAAGAGTACATTTTTAAGAACTTAGCATGTTTTTTTAATTAGATTTTCAAAATATTTTTTTTAATTTTCTTTATTGTAGACACTATCGTTGAATTAATTAGTCATTAATTCAGATATTTAAAACTTGTGTATTCCTGCACAAACCATTGTGACACTTTGAATTTATAGTCTTAACTCACTAACTCTTCATTTTAAGGCAGAAGATGGGTCTGAAGTTGTCAAACAACCCACTGTGCAAACTATTAGCGAAGAAGATGAAATCAACAGAGACGGACTCACCCTGGACCGGCCAATGACATCTCTTGAAAAGTTGCATATCATTGTTGGATATGCCATTGTCAGACGTGACCTCAGGTTGCTAATTATTCAAAACCATAAGTGATCTATTGCTTAGTGGTCAAATGTTTCTGCTTCTAAGACCTTAGCATCTCTCATTGTTAGGGATGAAATCTACTGCCAGATCTGTAAGCAGCTCCAGGAGAACTCAAACCGCGGTAGCTTCTTCCGTGGCTGGATCCTCTTGTCCATCTGTTTGGGCATCTTCCCTCCTACTGAGCACTTCATTAAGGTGAATGAAGAATATTCTTCCTTAATAAACTCTTTGATGCATCATTTTACTCTTGCTTCATGGGGTAATAGATTTAAAATAAGTAGTTCTAAACGTATTCAGTTGTGTTGAACTTGTCTCATCTGTTCTCGTCCTCACAGTACCTGCAAAGTTTTCTTCGTTTTGGTCCCGTGGGATACGCACCTTACTGCGCTGAGCGACTGAGGCGTACTGTTGCCAACGGAGTGCGTGGAGAGCCTCCCAGCTGGCTGGAGCTCCAGGTGAAGACACTTCTGCCTTGTTCACACAAAAAGTGATTTTTGGACTACACAACTGAACTGCCCATTTTGAAAATCTGATCACTAATGAGATGAATTGCTGGTAAAAACGAGATGTCATTCAATTTGGAAAAGGGACCTGTTTATTGCTGCTATATACATTGTTGCAGTGCATGCATGAGTTTTCCATGCATAAGTTTTTTTACTATATGGATGTGGGCAAAGACTAATCATGTCACTCAAAGTAACATAAACTTCTCCGTCATCCTGGACTACAGCAGGGGTTTTCAACCCGGGGTGCAAATGCATGTTTAGGAGTAAAAAAACAAACAAACTGAGAGACAAAATTTATTTTTAGGACTTTCATTCTGCTTTCCAAATACTGGTCAGAAATCATAAAATAAAATAGTTTTGTAAAATGGCAGAAAAAATAGTCTTAATAACAAGTAAATACTTTCTAGACAATATATGCTTTAGCACAGTGACAATATAACAGCCATATATTTAATTTAGGGAAATATGGGATATGGGATTTTTTGGATGAAAATTTTAGGAAGTTTATAATAATTGAAGGTCCTTGTCATCAAAATGCTTGAAAACCCTGGTATCTCACAGATGATCATGTGTGCTTCAATGTCTTAGATGATACTCATAGTCATTGCTTATATAGATAAAGTTACACTTTTCTGAATATCATCATGACGATGGGCGGCTCATCAAAAATAATGGCTTTCGGCGATGTATGTGTGATAACCTCTTAGGTCTTTATTCTCCTGTGGTCCAGAAAGTCATGCAAAATGTAATATAAATCTACTATAGTTTTGACACTACTATTCAAGCTCTCTCTGTTCAATCGCAGGCCACCAAGACCAAGAAACCCATGGCCATCTCAGTGACTTTGATGGATGGCAGAACTATCAGTATGCCTGTAGATTCTGCATCCACATCTAAAGAGGTCTGCCAAATGCTCTCACAGAAGGTCAAACTTCAGGACACATTTGGCTTCTCACTATATATGGCTTTATATGACAAGGTATGAAGCCCTCAGACTGAATTAAGAGTTTAAGTTAGATTTTGTTCATGGTTACCCAGTATGATTATAATTTAAGACATGGTTTGGTACTCTCTCTTTCTAGGTGTGGTCTCTAGGTAGTAGTCGTGAGCATGTGATGGATGCCATCTCTCAGTGTGAGCAGGAAGTGAAGAGGAAGGGTGGGCAGGAGCAACACGCCCCCTGGCGTCTCTACTTCCGTAAAGAGATCTTCACACCTTGGCATGACTGCAGCCAGGATAACGTTAGCACAGACCTTGTCTACAGACAGGTCATCAGAGGCATGAAGTATGGAGAGTACCAGTGTGAAAAGGTGCGCTTGATATTAGTGGTTTAGTTCATTAAATAGCAGATTGATGTTGGACTTTATTTTTAATTAATAAAACAAATACTTTTTACTAATTTTTACAATTTTTTGGGCAATTATCTCACAATTTGTAAAGATACATTTCGTGATTTTATTATGTTGTGCTGACTAAAATGGCAGCTGTCTTAGCTGATTTACTGACACTTAGTGGTGTGGATGGAGCATCAAGCAAATGCAATTGTTTTTCCGTTACCAATGCAATTGTTGAAATGTTTTATTCGCTGTCAGCCATGATTACTTATTCCAGTGGGAGCAAGTCAAATCAAGTCACATTTATTCATATAGAACTTTATACAGTACAGATTATTTAAAATCAGCAGTAATAAACAGTATTAATGTTGCAAAGTTCTTCAGTTATGAAATGAAAACAAATTCAGCTGTAAAGCAGCTCTAAAAAGACCATAGTGTCATTATTCAGCTCAATTTAGTTCAATGTTGATTCAGTTTAGTTCAATAACAGTGTGAATGTTGCAAAGCTCATTCGTTATGAAGCGAACTCAGTTCGACTATAAGCTCTACAGAAGATAATAGTGTCATTTTTCATCTCCGGTCATTTCAGTGTTATTCACTTTAGTTTAATAATATTGCAGTTCATCAAATTTTGAGACAAATTTTATTCTACTATAAAGCAGCTCTACAGCTCTTATCATTATCCAGCTCAATCAAGTTTTGTTCTCATCCAATAGTGTCAGTGATAGTATTACTAAATATCAAGTGTCTTTTAAACTCTTTGAAAGTGACCGATAAAGCGGGTTATTGGAATACAAGGAGTAGTTTTTTGCTGATGATATGATCTCAACATGGTGGCCCCCATGAGGTGACCATGTTGTGTTATTCATTCCATGGTATTTCATCTTTCTATCAGGAGGAAGACTATGTTGCACTTGCAGCAAAGCACTTCTATGTGCAGTTTGGATCAGACATCAGTATGGAGAACACTAAGACTGTAGTTAAGGAGTGCATTTACTCCAAAATACTGGAGGCCAAGTCAGAAGACAAGTGGATCCAGATGGTCAACACAGCACATGCGCAAGTAGAGATGTTTCTTATGCTGCTTATGTTAAAATAATAATAAAAAGACACTATCCACTAGTATGTCACAAGCATTTGTCTCTTTCTACTAGGGCCCATTCATAAACTCTCGGACCAAGCCTGATAAAGTGAAAGCAGAGGTGGTTGACTATGCTCGTCAAAAGTGGCCCATGTACTTTTCCAAGTTTTTTGAAGTTGCCAAGTTATCTGGTATGCATTGCATGCTAAGATCTGTATTACATTATATTAGCTTTCAAAAGTTTGGGGTCAGTAAGATTTTTTTTTTCCCAATACATTAATCAGTTCTTAAATACTGTTCTTTTGAACTTTCTCATCAAACCTTGAAAAATGTATAACAGTTTCCACAAAAATATTAAGCAGCACAACTGTTTTCAACATTGATCATGATGTAAAAATAAATTTTTGAGTAATGATGCTGAAAATTCAGCTTTGACATCACAGGAATACATTATATTTTACAATATTTTCAAGTAAAAATGTAATTTTAAATTGTGGTAATATTTCATAATATTACTTTTTTGCTGTATTTTTGATTAAAAAAAATCCTATGCAGCCTTGCAACCTCAAACTTTTGAACGGTAGTCTACATTGCAAATTAGATCATTTTCACAACTAATGCACAAAAATAGCTTTTGTATAATTTGATGAATGAGATTAGATCTGTGTCATTTCAATGTTCAGGTCCTCCTCTACCAAAGAACAAGTTCATCCTTGCCATAAATTCAACGGGAATAACATGTCTAAATGAGCGAGAAAAGAATCTTCTGGTGCTGACTTACCCAGAGCTCACTGGGGTCAACGCTATTAGGTGGGCTGGACACCAGTTAATGATTGATGGGCTTGTATAATGTTGCCATTTAAAATTTTAAAATATAATATTTTTGAATTAAATAAATATGAGTGATACTTTCCTTTGTAAATTCCATGAATTCCACCTGCCTCATCGCCTCCAGAGAAAGGAAGTGTGTGTGTTTGCTGACTATGAAAGGAGACTTCACTCTGAATTCAATTCAGGCCGTCGACATCTCTGATCTGGTAGCCATGTTTCTGGCAGGCCTCATACAACGTTCACAATTTGCTGTGACCCTACAGGAGGTTAACAGACAAGGTCAGAAGAGACAATAAGTTATACATTTCAGTAAATAGTTTTTTTTTTTTTTAATCATGATCTGTCGTTTGACTTTGTTGTTGTCTAATGAAAAATCCTTTGGCTTTTTTTCAAGATGATCGAACATTTCTCAGCTTTAAGAAGGCAGAGCTCATCTACCTCATTCAGGATGATGAGTTCTCTGCTGCCCGTGGCTGGTTGAAGGGTAAGAATGAGCGGACGGGAGAAATCGGTGCAGTCCCTGCGGATGCTGTCTTGATTCTTCCAACTCTTACGAAGCCAACCAATGAACTCCTGGTAAGAGCTTGAATATATATTTTGGACTATTTTTTAAAAACTTTTGCGAACTAGTCCTAGGTTTTTGGCCCGATCGGAACTGAACCAGTGCAGCAAGATTCTCTGGAGTCTGATTGTCAATAGTTATTTAAAAAAAGGTAGAAATTACGGTTCACAGTCCCTAAGAGTCCCAAAATGTTCAAAGTGGGAGGAGCCACTTTTACTAAAAATGGCTATAACTCGTGAACGGAATGAGATATTTTCACCATACTCAGCGCACCTATGTGAGAGCTCATTCTGTGGTCGCTTTGAAAAGGATGCGGTGACTGCCCACTTGGTGGCGCTATAACAGGAAACAAAACATGTAAACGGCTATAACTACTTCACCGATAGTGCGATTGACTTGAAAATTGGCATGCCGTGTCTTTGTCCGAGCTGACATGATTGTATATGCGTACATTGACATATCTCAAAAAACATGTCCGCCATCGGCCAATGAATTACTGTTAACTGTTAAAAAACTTTAAATTCATATATTTCCTACGGTAAACTTCTTTTATTGGCTGTAAATGGTAATTTCCATGATTGAGATGGTAACAGGCTTGCTAAATAAAACATGACATCTTTTTACGCATGTGCTTAAAGGCCTTGAAACCGCTTGAACCCCGAAAATTGGTGCTTGCGGCTATATTTTTTTCATGCTTTCCTACTGAGTTGAAAAGTGCTTTAGATCTGTGAAGGTCTGGGTTATGGAATATGTCTTGATCATGTTGGTTTATATTTCTAATATAATTTATAATATCTAATCAAATATTTCTAAAAGCTCCTTGCATTCTGACTTTTTTTAGAGCCTGATCAGCTTGTCCCCAGATCAGAGAAAGACCATCATAGACAACACTTCAAAAGGAACCGTCACTGAAAGAGTGGCTCCTTCAACTCTCAAAGAGTTCTCCGTTGAATATTTCAGGTACTTGCAGCAACTCTTTGACCACAATATTACATTACATTCTGAAGTGTTTCAGAAGCAAACACAGTTTTGTTTCTGTCATTGTCGCAGGCAGCCTATCAAGGATGTGAACAGACAAGTGATCGCTAAGAATGCAGCACCTGAGAGGCTGTGGGCAAACTCCAGAGAACCCATCAGACAGCCCCTGCTGAAGAGACTAGTGGGCAATCCAGATTTAAGCCCGCAGGCCTGCCAGGCCTTTACTGATATCCTTTGCCACACATATTTTGGTTATTATGAACCTTGATTATTGCCACAGTAGTAGTTGGCACCTTACTATTTACCTAATACATATCCAAATGATATGACAACTATTGTAATTTGATGTAGAGTACCCTAAGCGGTAACACTTTACTTGAAGGGGTGTGCATAAGACTGACATGACACCTTCATATTCATGACATGACACATGGCATTAATATGAAGGAGGTTTTATGCTTGTTAATGACAACTGTCATTAACAACTGTCATTAAGTGTCATTCGCTCAATTATGTCATTTTTAATGCAAAGATGACATTGTTTGAGATGTCTTTGTTATGACAACTTGACATAAACAAATACATCATAACCTGTCAGTGTGTTTGTTATGACAACTTGACATAAACCAATACATCATAAATGTCATAAATGTGTCATAAACATGACATAGCAGATTTATTATCAAATTTAAGCAACTACTTAGCTTTATGGGTTAACATTACATTAAACTGTCATGTGGTTGGTTTTGACATTGGCTGTCATGAGGCCATTATAACTGTGTCATGAATATATTTCTGACCACTTTTTTTCCAGCATTCCAGTATTAGTTATAAAATAATTTGACAGTATTAACACTTAATGACATTTTAATGACAAATTCAATTTTTATGATGAAAATATAATGTAATGTTAACCAATAAAGCTAAGTAATTTCTTAAGTTAATGATTAATCTGCTATGTTATGTTTAGGACATATTTATGACAGGTTATGTTGTCAAGTTGTCATGACAAAGACACTAACAGGTTATGATGTATTGGTTTATGTCAAGTTGTCATAACAAAGACATCTCAAACAATGTCATCTTTGCATTAAAAATGACATAATTGAGCGAATGACACTTAATGACAATTGTCATTAACATGCATAAAACCTCCTTCATATTCATGCCATGAGTCATGTCATGATTATGAAGCTGTCATGTCAGTCTTATGCACACCCCTTCAAGTAAAGTGTTACCGTATAAGCACTGATCCATGGGTAAGACTTACCAGCTGACCTGGTTATCCAGGAAGGATACAACCCTAAGTGTGTGCTGATTCCTTGACTGATATAGTGTGCACCTATTCTGAAGTATATGGGTGACTACCCTACCAGACAGATTCAGAGCCCTCTGGAACTCACAGACCAGATCTTCGGTCCACCTACAAGAAATGAGGAACTCAGAGACGAGATCTACTGCCAGATCATGAAACAAATGACCAGCAATAACAACCGGTAAACATTACGTGCTCAAACAGAAGTTGATACTGTATTTTTTCCTTGTGAATGCCTGTACCCTACCATTCAAAAGTTTGTGGTTTGTATGATGTTTTAAAAAAAAATTAAAATAAGTCTTTATTTAATCAAAAATACAGCAAAAACAGTTATCTTGCTAAATACATTTGCGATTTAAAATAACTGTTTTCTGTTTTAATATATTGATTAATATGATTTATTTCTGTGATTGCAAAGCTGAATCTTCAGATAGAAAGGAAATAACTGAATGGAACGTTCAAAAGAACAGCATTTATTTGAAATAGAAATCTTTTGCAGAAGTCTTTACTGTTACTTTTGATCCATTTAATGCATACTTGCTTAATCAAAGTATTGAAATATTAATTCCTTAAAAAAAAGTCATGTCTGCTGATATCTTAAGCTCTTTTGAACTTGGTACAAAGATGTGACACAGTTTCACAATAGTTCTGTACAGTTTTCCTTTTGAGATTTTTGTTGAACCATAGTCAACTTGCCCTTTATAACGGCGAGGGGAAACTATGCAAACTTTAACTTAGATCCTTCAGCGAACCATTTTTTTTAATTAGCTTCTTCTTTTTTTAAGTTTGATCATTTATTATTAAAGAATTAGGTTTAATTACAGTAGTGGTTTTTTGTTTTTCATACCTAATCATCTTTTCTGGTTATGCATTGCTTAACTATTGCCAGTATATTTAATTCAGATGGCATTAAGCTTTAGAAGCTTTAGATTACTGCTACACAGTTAAAGTTCCAAGAGATCCAGTCAATTTCCTTTCCAGCACAGGACCAAACAATCATAATTTACACTGTTTCAAGTGCCAAAATGTTGTGCATCATTATGAAATTAAATAAGCGATGTGCATTTCAGGAAAGATTTGTGTAAACTTTCCTGTTAGCTGCCATAATACCTTGGTAGTAAGAAATAAATCCTAAATAGTCAAAATGGTCCTGAATAGAATTAGTCTTAGAATTACAATTCTATTAGCAATTAGAATTAGCAAATAATTCATTTGAATTCCTCTGTCTGTTGTGCATGAGAATCAACAAGCATCAGGTTCATTGAGGTTCATTCATAGTTTCAATTTAAATACATCTAAAATCACTATGAAATCAAAATTGACATTTCTTGTTGTTTTTTTATGGAATTTTGCAGTATTGATTTTAAATCCAATTGAATTTATCCATGCACATCATGTACCCTCATAATCTTTAATCAAAATTAATTCAAATTCCTTTTGCAGCGACATCTCTTCCTTTCTATGATGACTTATGTACCGGTGCGAGGGCAGGACAACCTGTCACTCACATGAGATCACAGCAATAGCAAGATCAATTCGATCAACAAAATCAAGTCCCGCTCAATATTTTTCTTTTTCGAGAAGCTGTTTCACTCGGATTATGTCAAAATAGGGATAGTCACAACTTTCGTTTCATGCCGATTTTAAACCACTTCTAGACATTAGATAGTAATGTGCCGTTTATATGCTATGTATGTATTCATATGTATATATGGAATTTTAGATGCTATTATTGTAATTATATTAATTTATAATAAATAAATGGTAGACTATAACGGTAAATTAACATGTCCAAGTGTTGTTTGTGAATCAGGTACAGTGTGGAGCAGGGATGGCAGCTGCTGTGGCTGTGCTGTGGTCTCTTCAGTCCCAGTAACTCTCTGCTAAAATATGCCCAGCGTTTCATTGAGACACGCAAACGAGAGCAACTGGCCACGGACTGCCTCCAGAGACTGCAAGGGGCTCGGAGGTATGACATATGCTTAACCAGGTTTCATTTCAACCCAATCTTTTATCTTTACAAATGAGATTAAATGGCTTTGTGGGTAGAAGAACATTCAATGAATAATCAGACTTTAAAGTTGAAATGAATTGATTGTACATTCCAAAGTTTCATATCATGTGAGTTCAGTTATAGAATCACTAAAAGCTAATGTTTAAGTCACTGTTCATGAGCATAATGCTTGTATTGTTTTTACTCTTTGAACTTTGGCTGGCTTACCTGGGAGCCATAACCTATTGGAGCTCATCTCAAACAGCATGTGTGTTATATTACTGGACTGCTATACTGTAAAGCATATGCTGGCAGTTTAGCATGTTGAAAACAAGCCTGACTTATTCCCATGTTCAAAATTGATAATTAACACATGCTAATTGATGATTATTTGTGTTTGAAAATGGCACACTGTTGCACAGCAACACCTCTCCTTTTATTAGCATGTTTGGAAGACTGGAGCAAATGCCAGGAAAGTAATGGGATAGTACAGAATTTACAGCGGCTTCATCTGCCACTGCAACTGTTCAAAGACGTTTGGTCCACTGATGCAGCCCTATAGTTGAAATGAGTCCACAAGCTGGGTCACAGATGATGAGAATTGCATTGTTGATTTGGTGTGATAATATAAATGCTTACTGTGTATAAGACGACATTTGTCATTGTTTCTGTGCTAGAATGGAGCCCAGAAAACTTCCACCTCACCAGGTAGAGGTTGATGCAATTCAGCAGAACAGCACCCAGATCTTCCACAAAATTCAGTTCCCTAATAACACTCAAGAGGTAACACAACATATAAACATATATATACAACATATATATATTTATATCGTGGTCTGTCTGAATACTCGATTCTGATTGGCCGAAGGTAATAAAACGGTTTAATGCAAAGGAGGTTCCAAGTGAGTTGAAGCACTATTCGATATTAATGCACTGTTTTCATCGAAGCACACACACATACGTCACTCGCACACACACATACGTCACTCGCACACACACATACGTCACTTGCACACAGAGAGTGGAGATCAGGCTGCGCACACACAGAAACATTCAGAAGCACAGAAACTTGTCAACGCTGCCCCGCGACTTTTAGTAATAAAGTAATTTTGCCACTGAATCGCTATATTATATTTCTCAGCAACGAGGGGGTTACATCGCTATTCCGAAGTAATTAAACTCACAGCTTCGTTGTTAATGGACAGAGAGAGATGCTGAACAGACATCATTTGTATATATTTGTATATATCATTTAGCTACACTTATTTAGTAAAATTTGTATTATAATTTTTTTATTATTAATTATAAAAATATTGCAACAAGCACGAAATTATGCAATGGCATACAATGCAAAACATTCCTGATTGTTTTGTTGTTTGCAACACATTCTGACTGATGCTTTCAGGACTATCAACTAATTTTTGCAGTTTCAACAAAGCCTCATGGATGTAAGCCAGTTATATAAGATTATTTTAGGGACAACCATGTGGAATACATCACCAAAACTTAACATCTCAACGTTTAAGTTTATAAAAAGTGGATATACAAGATTAAAAAGATTTAACATTTTCAGCGGCAATGCAGGACTAGCTCAAAATGGCATGTGACCGTTCTGTCATTTGGTTCAAGACTCTCACATTGAATAGTGGGCCTTTGTCTATTTGTGTGTGTGTGTGTGTGTGTGTGTGTGTGTGTGTGTGTGTGTGTGTGTGTGTGTGTGTGTGTGTGTGTGTGTGTGTGTGTGTGTGTGTGTGTGTGTGTGTGTGTGTGTGTGTGTGTGTGTGTGTGTGTGTGTGTGTGTGTGTTTCTGTGCTAGTAGTTTGCATCACAATAATTCTTGTACAGTTCAAAATGGTAAAAAAATAAATAATAGCAGTTGAATAAACATGAAATCTACAGTTGCCAAATGCAAGTTATGCATCTTATTCATTAAATACATTTTTTTTTTGCCCTTCTGGACAGAATTTTGAGGTGGCAACCAGCACCAAGATAAAAGACCTGGTCCAGAGCGTTTCTAAAAAACTCATGTTGGCCTCAGCTGATGGTTTCAGCCTCTTTGTGAAAACTCCTGATAAGGTTTGTACCCAGGCTACCGTGATGTGTAACTAACAGCCATGGCTGTAACCTCGTATTCAGAATCTTAAAAACACATTTTGTTAAATCTCTATCTGATTATTGGAAGACTTACGGTGGTCAATGATCCCATGTTCCTTTATTAATTTATTGCAGCATTTTTTCCTCATGCTTTTTTCTGTATGTTATTCTGCCATTCTCTTTCTGTCAGGTTCTGAGTCTGACTGAAACAGACTACTTCTTTGACAGCCTGAGACAGATTACTGATTGGTCCAAGAGAGCTAAGAGAACGAATCAAGGTGAGTTTCAATAGATGGAAACTATTATGTGTTTTTTCTAGATCATTGATTAAGTAGAACAAGTTATTCACAAGTCAATTCTAAACTATTGACATTGCTGACACTGTTTTAAACAGCAGGGGGTCCAGTGACTGTACCTTACACCGTTTTCTTTATGAGAAAACTATGGTTCAGCATTATCCCTGGGAGAGATGTGGAGGCAGATCTGATCTTCCATTTCCCACAGGTACTGGCAATCTGTGTCATCTTGATAACTTATGGACTCCCATGTAGCTCTCCTGTAAGAACTGTATACTGGTAACGTAGGTACAATAACATTCAAAAGTTTGGGGTCAATACGATTTTTGGAAACACTTTTATTCAGCAAGGATGCATTAAATTGATCAAAAGAAACAGTAAATACGTTTATAATGTTACAAAAGATTTAATTTTCAAATAAATGCTGTTAAACAAATGCTGTTTCCATTCCAACTGTTTTCAACATTGATAATGATAATAAATTATTCTTGAGCACCAAATTAGCATATTAGAATGATTTCTGAAGGATTATGTGACACGAGACTGGAGGAATGACTGTGGAAATATTATATTGTATTAATATTTCACAATATTACTATTTAAATTGTATTTTTGGTGAAATAAATGCAGTCTTGGTGAGCACGTCGAAAACATGAAAAAAAACAGTGTATATTATACTTTCTCCTTTTTCTCACACTGTTTAGGAGTTGCCGAAATACTTGAGAGGTTATCATCGTTGTACCAAAGAAGAAATGGTGGCTCTCGGCGCTCTGCTCTTCAGGGTGAAAGTGGACAATGATAAAACTCAGTTTCCCATGATTCCTAGGATGCTGAAAGATCTGGTGCCTAATGACCAGCTTAAAGCCATGTCTGCTGATGAATGGAAGAAGGTCAGTTCTAGTACACTGCTCTTCTAAGCATTGACATTTATGAATGAATGCAGCATATATGTAATATTATGTTTCTATTATGTTTCATTCCTCAACAGCACATTTTTGCTGAGTACAATAAGCAAGCGGGCACGTCTGTGGATCAGGCAATGGTTGGCTTTTTAAAGATTGTCTATAAATGGCCTACATTTGGCTGTGCCTTTTTTGATGTGAAAGTAAGCAATTTGAGTCTGTATCACAATACATTTTTTGCTAATATTGCTTTTAAAAACTGTGCATAATATGATGCTTGATATTACAGCAAACATCAGAGCCCAATTTCCCTGACATTGTGAGGATTGCCATCAGTAAACAGGGCATCACTATCATTCACCCCAAAACAAAGGTATCATCAAATGATCAAAACGCTTTTAAACAAGTATTTAAGTAAGACCTCAGATGAGTGGTAAAACTGTAAGCTTCAGAGTGAAGTTGCATTGTCTGCTTAAAATATGAATCATCTATCATAACTCTGTCTCCAGCTTTGATTTTGTCGGACTAATTGAATTCTTCTTCTGTTCAAGGACATTCTGGCAATGCATCCATACAACAAGATTGCAAACTGGTGCAGTGGAAGCACATACTTCCACATGACTGTAGGAAACCTTGTCAAAGGGAACAAAATCCTGTGTGAAACTTCCCTGGTAAGTGACACATATGTTGCTTACTCCAGTCAAAGAAATGTTCTGCCTATTAACATTTTTCAGATCTCAAAATGACAGAATTCTGTGTTCATTAGGGCTATAAAATAGACGACCTGCTGACTTCCTACGTCAACATGTATCTTAATGAGAGGAAAGGACAAAGAAGAAATCAGCACTTTGACTAAAGATAACAACAAGCATAAGGAACGCATACGTAGCCAATGATATATACTCTGTTATTAATTTATCAAACTGAATATTTGTCTGATTTTATTTTTCAATATGATATGCTATATCTTGCAAAATGTGTGATGCCAACGGATATGCCTGTTTTTTCTTAATATAATGCAGAATGTGTGAAGAAGACTGTCATTTCAGTTTGTTAACTGGTTCACTAATATTTAATGATATAAATGAATCATCATGGTCTTTGAATCATACTTAGTTTTTGATGTATTTCAAGTTTTTATGTAAAATTGTTAAATAAATGACTATGAGGAGTAACTCGCAGCATTGTATGTTTATTACTCATCATCACAGAGGCCAATGTCTTCTGGGTGTTGGTTCAAAAATGAAATTACGTACGCCTGTTGTTTTGTCATGTTTAAAATCAAACTGTTTCAGCTCTTGAATCTGACAGAGGACGAGTTCTTCTCTGGTTAACAGTCATGTTATGATGTGTTTTGCCCCAGGGCAACAAAGTCTCGAGGGGCAGCATATAATGAGGCTTGGAGACGTCCCAATCAAGACTTGGCACTATATTATTTAGCCTATTCTGGTAGACTCAATAGTGGACGCATTCAGTAAAGTGAACTATATTAGCATATCGTTGAAGACTGGCCCAAACAGAAGAAAAAGAGATGATGTGTGTCCTACACAGCTGTGATCTCCCAGAATGAAAGACAGATTATTGCTCTTGCTGTCCGCTCTGGGCTGCACATCTGTCTGAGGATCACATGGTCTTATTTCTGGCCTCTGCTGCTCCAGTGTATGATGCCCCAATAGTCCACAGCAGGGACCCGAGAAACAAGGAGCCCAGTCTGTTATTCTCTGTCCCACTCGCCCTTGTGTTTTCTGCTCGGATTTCTTCTCTCTCATTCTCCGAGTTCCAAGGGGCCTCGCCTGTCTGGCTTTCCACAGTCTGCAATGGATGATCTCTAGTCTTTATTCATAAACTATCCTGTTAAACGCTCAGTTCATCTTCTGTTTATTGATATGGTTGAAGGAGGGGGGTTTCTAACCTAAAGGCATGCTAGTCCCCGTTACCATGGTACCCCAACGGCTCCACATTGCGACCAAGGCATGCCATTATTCTCCCCCTGTCGAAATGTGCCGCTTTTTCTGACTCGGGTTATTGTGGAGCGCACAAGTGGCCCTCAGAAGAAAATACCATTGCAAAGAAAGGCTGAGGTCAAGGGTCACATTAGAGCCTTCCCATCGCGAACTGCGTTTTTGTGATCAAATTTGTTGGCTACACAAAAAGATCCACAGTATTGTATCTCAAATACAGCTCAGCCTAGGAGAGCAGAGCCTCAACTCCACTGAACTCCACTGCCTCTGAACAGAAGCTGCTGATTTGCTTTTGCTTTTCAGGCAGCTGTAAGAGAGTCCAGGCTGTAGAACTCCCTCTCCTCAACTCCTTCACTACTGCACGGGCTGTTGAGGGATCAACATCTCTGGTGAGTCTCTCATACATTTCATACTTTCACTCAGTGACTGCAAGACTTTTCCTAGTTGAAGTGCAAGCCATTTAAACGTTATATTATTTTGTACTTTTATTTTTGATTGAATTTTTACATAGAATAGCTATTGTAAATCAAGGCTGTATTGTTTTCTACACTGTAAAAAATCTCCTTTGTTGCATTAACTCAAATTCTTTGTTTCAATGAACTCAAAATTTTAAGGCAACCAGGTTACCTTAGTTAACTTAAGTTAAACCAACAATAGTTAATTTCAGTGTAGCTTATGCATGCCATTTAAACTATTTATTTTATGTACTGTGAATGTTTTTTATTACTATTTTTATATAATTACTATATTGTGTTTTCCCAGTTTAAGTGCATGCCATTTAAACTATTTATTTTTAATGTTTTTTTTTTAATATCATTTTAATTTATAGAATTACTACATTGCATTTTCCTTGTTTAAATGTATGCCAGGATCTAAATGTGCATGTTAATAGTAGACTTAATCAAGGCAATTTTATGAGTTTATTGGTTTCTGGAAGGTCATTTTAGCACTGCATGATAAAATAAAAACTACTTGGCCAAGGTTAATCAATCAAAATCACTTCAGGGGATCAGATATAAAAAATGTAATTGGACATGTACCGCATTTGCTTTCACGTGGTCACTGGTCATATTTCATGTATTTGTGTATTATTGTAAAAAAAGAGAAGGGTTTCATACAGCGGAGTTTCACCTTGAGTTTCTGTAAGCATGTTGGTCCCCACACTGAGCTGCAGTTTAGCTTTAGTTAATCTGCAGTGCGCCTCACGCCTGTTATTACTTCTGCTTCTTTTGTGAATATGGTATAGGAGCATTAGTGTCACATTGCAAACCCAGCTTGACCCCTACTTATTTCTTTAACACAAAAGTGATTTTGTATTGTTGGCAGCCTGCAGAGAGCCTTGTTCTGCAAAGCTTTTGGTTTTGCAGCATGTTTTCCAAGACAACCACAAAGCACTTGGACATGCACTTGGAGTTTTTCATCAGAAATTCTCATATTTTATTCTGAGGAAATGTGTTTTTCCTGGACCACACTGTATAGTTTCATACCACACACCAGAAAACATCCAGAGCCATCTATTAACATCTGGATTTCTCTATCGCAATCACACCTTTATGACTCCAGCTGCAGTTCAGGACAGCTTTTTGTTTTTTGGTTCTCTACTTTTATCTGTTTAAATTATCGGAGGGTTTGGCATGTTCTGGGACTTGAGAATTTCCTCCCCCTCAATTACAAATCCTGCAGCATTTTCCTTTAGCAGGATCTTGAGACAATCCTTTGTACACACCCACTTTGTGTTTGTCTGTACTGTTCTGAAAATATTGATAAAGAGTCTCCCTATTATTACAGCTCCAGTGAGAAGTTATTGTAAAATGTTTTGGCAGCAGATACAGGCTGTTTGCTCTTAATACAACTGGAAAAAGCCACATTTTAATATCTTACAGAGATGTACTCCAAAGGGTGTGGAACTACAATATGTGTGGAAGTACATCATGATTTTTCTTTTAATTTCAGTAATCATTAATTTCCTAATGTCTTCCATATGTCCACTCTGTATTTTATGTATTATCTTTAAATTCAAACCACTGACCTTGATTAGGGGAAGTCGTGGCCTAATGGTTAGAGAGTCAGACTGGTAATCCGAAGGTTGCGTGTTTCATTCTAAATACCAGCAGGAAATGTCTGAGGTGCCCGAACCCCCAATCGCTCCCCGGGCGCCGCAGCAAAAATGGCTGCCCACTGCTCCGGGTGTGTGTCCACGGTTTGTTTGTGTGTGTGTGTGTGTGTGTGTGTGTGTGTGTGTGTACACTACTCACTACTCACTACTCCTAATGTATGTGCACTAAAACCGGGGACACACTTAATGACTGTAAGGCCGATTATGAATGTAATTTGATATACGACTGATCATGCCCAAACGTGCCGAGTCAGAGACAGTTGCATTCATTCAGTTTAAAATCTGCTCCAGTCATTGGAAACAGTCTGTAAGTGTGTTCAGTCAGTCTTAGAATGTTTCAGCTAGTCGTTAAGTGTGTCCCCAGCATAACTTGGATGAGTTAAAGGCAGAGGACAAAATCTGAGTATGGGTTACCACATGGCCTTAACATGTCACTTTCACTTTTTTTTGCATTTGGCCTGAGTCGAAGAAAAAAATGATCGTTATTATCATTTCCTCTTTTTGTTTTTTCTGTTTTTTTTGTTTTTTTTTTGGAAGACAATGTTTTTTCTGATTTTACTTAGTAGTAAAGCAGATTTGTTTAACATTGTGATATAATGTGATACATTGTGATATCATCATTCCATGTAATATAATTGTGAGGTAACACTTTATTTTACAGTGTTACATTATGTTACATGTACTTGCCATAGTAATAACAGTAAATTATGCGTAATTACATGCAACTATCCCTCAACTAAATCCTAATCCTACCCTAACCCTATAGTAAGTATATGTAGTTAATTAATATTACTCAGTACTTAAATATATAATTACACTGTAACAGTGACACCTTAAAATAAAGTGTAACCAATTGTGACCTTGCACACCCCAATGAATTTTAATTCAGAAATGAAAAACATCATTGAAGATGTGTATTAAGCCATTGTAAGTCATTGTATGCATGAAATACAGTAGTTCCTGTCAAAAAACGTCCTTCATCCTTCAATTAATGTATTGAAACATCAACCTTATATTATGCAATATTCATACTCGCTAAGAGTTTTTTTTATCCGTATTGTCAGCTATAGCTCAAGTAGTAACCTATACTTTGAACCTTTCTTAAAAAGGTCTTCATCTCATCCCTGCAGATGCTTCATTTGGCCTGATTATTAATAGAGCAACTGTTTGAGTTTGCTCAGTGAATGTGAGGCAGGCTGTCCTGGGCACCCGCCAATGATTTGACAAACAAGAATGCCATGAGGACAGCTGGGTCAGGCTGTAAGCAGATAGCTGGGAGTGACTCTGGGGTGTCGTGACAAAGGTGTGGCCACCGGATGCACTACAACGCCTTCATGCAGCGTGTGTGTGGAGGTGCAGAGAGCAGTTCTGCCTCTTCTGAGACACGACACATATATCTATAGCTGAGGTGCTGCCAAACTGCCAGACAGCTGTAACACTCCCTCACTCACTACACGAATTAGTGGTGGATAAATATTTACTGCGGCTGGAATAAAGAGTGTTACTTGGTGCATCACTGCTGTGTCCTTTGCTCCATTTTTGTAAACATGTTTTGACAACAGGGGAGTTTGGAAACATATTCCCAAAGGCAGATGTAAACTTGCTCTTTTCTTTTCTCAGATTTTAATACATAATCATTTCTTATAGCAAAAATGAAATGCTTAAAGCCATAGGTTTATTTAGATGAGTGATGGAAGTGTTTGCCAAACATGTATATTTTTGTTGATCTCTCAGTTTTTGATGATTTTTGTCGAAATCTTAGCATGGCTTCTGCTCCCTACATGGAGATTAGGCAGTTAGTCAGGATTCTTTCCAGGATTCTTTGATGTATAGAAAGTTTAAAAGAACATAATTTATTTGGAAACAAAATGGTTTGTAACAGTGTAGAAGTCTTTACTGTCACAATTAAATGCATCTTGGCTGAACATTTTTTTTAGTTATTTCTCATATAAATTCGTAGTGGCCACAAACTTTGGACCACTAGTGTATATACTCAGCAAAAAAGTCCCTTTTTCTGAATACTGTATACTTTAAAGATAATTGAATAGAAATACAAATTATCTTTACAGATTTTTATTGGGAAGTGTTTAAACAATGTTTTTTTAATACTTGTTCAGTGAGCTGTGAACAGTTATTGTACATGCACCTGTGGAGAAGTCCTTGACACTAACAGTTTACAGCAGTTGAAAGTGGGATGACGTTTCTTTTTTTTTTTTTTTTTTTTTTTGCAGAGTATCATTTAATATAATACATTTTAAATTATTATATTTACTTATTCAGTTTATATATATACATATATATATATATATATATATATATATATATATATATATATATATACTTTATTTTAAAGATTTTTCAAGTTAAAACAGAACAAACAACACTGGCTCGTATTACACACGAAAAAAAATATATAATTCAGTTTAATATTTATCTAAATTCATTCATTTAAATATAAACCATATATGATTATTTTATACATGTGAATTCAAACTAAAGTTAATTTATAATTTTTTAAAAAAATCTTTTTTTCCTGTTTTTGCAGTTACAAAGATGGAGTTCCCCCTTACAGAAGCTCCCACCTTGCTGCCCAATCGATCCATGGAGAGCTGTTCACCTGTGGATAATACAGTGGAGAACATGATCTTTGGATTCTACTACATCATAGTTTTCCTTCTTGCGCTGAACGGCAATAGCCTTGCCCTGTGGATCTTCGCCCGCCAGAGAGCCAACTCTTCTCCAGCCAATGTCTTCCTGCTCCATCTCGCTGTGGCTGACCTCTTTTACATCTTCGTTTTACCTCTCAGGGCCACTTATCATTTAACGGGGGGACATTGGCCGTTTGGTGAAATCCCCTGCCGTCTCGCAGGCTTCTTCTTTTATGTCAACATGTATGCCAGTTTGTACTTCCTGGCCTGTGTTGCAGGCGATAGATACCTTGCTGTGGTGCACGCCGTACGCTCCCTCAAGGTCAGGCGCCCTCGCTACGCTCACATTGCCAGTTTTGTGCTTTGGGCTTTGGTGATAGTGTCAATGGCGCCCCTACTGGTCACCAAGCAGACCGCTGAAGTCAATGGCTCCACCGTATGCTTGCAGCTGTACAGAGAAAAGGCCTCACACCGTGCTCTCGTCTCCCTCGCCGTAGCCTTCATGCCGCCTTTCATTGCCACCCTTTCTTGCTACCTGCTCATAGTGCACAGTCTGCGAAAAGGTTCGAGGCTGGAGCCGGTGTTGAAACTCCGAGCTCTACGCACCATCGGTCTGGTCATGCTCATCTACATAGTGTGCTTTTTGCCCTATCACTTAAGCCGTGCAACCTTTATCTTGGGTCACGGACACCCAGACCTATCCTGCCAAATTAAAAGAGGGCTAGCCCTGGCTAACCGTCTCACTTCCTCTCTAACCTGCCTGAACGGGGCTTTGGATCCACTGGTGTACCTGTTTGCGGCTGAGAAGTTCAGGGGAAGCGTTCGCAGGCTTTTCTGCAGAGACAAATCAGGGGGGTCCGGCGCTACAAGTGGGGACCTGAAGGGGACACATGAGAGCTCTATGAGCGCAAAGTCTGAGGTCTGAGCGAGCCATTGAAATGAATATTTTTCATCAGTTTAAGTGATTCGGCCCACACTTCCTGATTGTGTATGCTCAATTAAATATCAGGAACTACAAACAGCCTTATGCATCACCAAGCATGTGATTTGGACATGTTAAAGTGAAAGTTATTCGGGATGGCACTAGTGACTGTTATGTTTAAGTCAGTTGTCAGATCACTGTTGACAGAAGATTCCATCAAGGCTCAAGAAGACATATGTATAAGACTGTGTACTGACTTTTAAAATGTTGTCTTTATTAGCATATTACCTGTTTGCTAATGACATGCTTTGACTTGTTCTTTGTAAACTGTAAGCACTTCCTTAGTGCACATTCTTAATGAAATCAGTGTGAAGCTAATTCATTTCATATTTGGTACCAAACAATACTTATAATAATTTTTTTAACAGTCCTCAGGGAGGTTTTCTGGTTATAACACTCTCAAGCTGTGGTAAGAATGTGTGAAGGGTAATAAACCAGTGAGGAGTCGAAATGAATACTATTACATTCCTTGACGGCTATTTGTTCTTTAGACTATTTAGATGAATGTGCACTTCACACTAGTCAATTCATATCTTAATGTACCTTTTAATGTTTAAGGTATATAATTACAGATGGTTTTGTTTTCACATGTTCAAAAGAAGTTGTTATATGCATCCTTATTTATATGATTTTAATTACTGTAACCAATTGGTATATATATATATTTTGTATTTTTGTGGTTATTATACTTATATCATTAATTTTTCTGTATTCCTCAAGTAAGATCTATCCATGAATCAATTTGTAAACGATTTAAGTCAACTTAATAAATATAAATAAATGTAACCTCAAATGGTTATTGATTCTTCTTTTTATAGGCATCAGATGCATTCTGGTGATTACAATTACAATTCCCCTCCCCCCACTATCACCAAAGAGACAAAGAACTTTATTAGTCTTTATAACACTTGACTTGTGAGTATCATCTCATGTGACAGCTGCTAATGACAATAATCAGAATCTTGTGAAACCGTCCTTTATCTACAGTATATGCATCGCACATGCTCTGTCCCACCACACTGTGGCCGTCACTGCTGAGCTCTTATTGACAGTAGAACATAACCGCATTCTTTATAGCTGTGTGCATGTCAGAAAGACGCAAGATGGAAACCACCAGGCTGAAGTGACTGTGGCACTATTCAGGTTCTCTTTTCACATCATGTGACTCAAACTGTGAGCAGTCAGCAGATTATTTTCTCTCTGTGTGTCTGACTCGCTTTCTGTCTCTCTTGCTTCTCTTTCCTCATATTTGTGCAAGGTTTCCTGTCCATTAACGTAACAAGGCAGCTTCACTGAGTGAGAGAGAAAGTGAGTTAGAGGACAGTAATGTGTGTGCAGTGTATATTACTCAGGATTACTCAAGAGAACCTGGCAGTACGATCCTCAAAAACAAAACAAAAACAAAAAGAAACAAAAACGGTAAACATTTAATTTAAACCCTTTCTTTCAAAAGAAGTAGAAGGTTTGATACCTGCCAGTATGATCACAAAACAAAGCAAAAAAACAAAACAAAAAAGCAAAACAAAAACAAAAAGAAACAAAAACAAAAACAGTAAACATTTAATTTGAAAACTTTCTTTCAAAAGAAGTAGAAAGTTTGATACCTGGCAGTATGATAACAAAACAAAACAAAACAAAACAAAACAAAACAAAAACAGTAATCATTTCACTTTAAACCTTTCTTTCAAAAGAAGTAGAAAGTTTAATACCTGGCAGTATGATCACAAAACACACACAAAAAAACTCTCTTTTATACTTCTGAAGCATTGCAAATTTATGCTATGCAAATTTAAGACGTTAATCACTGATAATCTGTTTCCCCATGCAGTTCTCAAACCTCATTCAAGGTTATGTGTACTCAAACATATAAACAAACAAGTAAATGATGCCGTATGTCATTTTATTCTCATGTATCTTGCATTTGCATGGAAAAGTGCAGCTTGAACATCTTGCCCAATGTCTCCTTTATTTGTCCAAAGGAAGGATTTGGAACAATATGATGAAATGTCAGAATTTTCATTTTGGAGGAACTGTCCCTTTAAATACATCCAGACTGACTGTATACGGTCAGAAAAAGATTTGCAAATATATGCCTTTAGGGGCACAACAGCATTTTACAGGGGAAGTACCCTTAATGTAACTGATTATGTTACAAGTGTGCTACACAAGTCCCTTCCCTTTCAGGACCAGTGGTTTAGTCAAAAAGATAAACTCATAATAAGAGCCTTTTACACTACTGTTTATCTACATTTCTCTACTTTGCATAATGGCCATTAACACTTTCATGGGTTGTCCTCCTCATAGTTTTGGTTAGCAGGGTTAATCATTGATCTTATATGAAAGAACGCACTGTCGAGAACTCCTACAATACCACATACACCTTTTTCATCTCTTTTATGGTAAAAAAAAAGAGGTGTTGGAGCCATGTGAACGTGTGAACCAGCCTTCATGTTCGGCCTCCTCTCTTGCTCACTCTCTCTGAGTTTTTAGACTCTGTGTGCACAGAATGAGGAAGTTCACCCTTGTGTTTGTGGCTGCTTCCTTTTTGCAGCTTTCGCCCCTCTAACAGGAAGAGAGAGAAGCAGCGAGCCTAGAGCCCGACAGAGCAGGAGCGGCTATCAGTTGTAACAACGAAATGAAGCAGACCGTGAGACTCTAAAGCTGACCTCATGTTGATCTCCTCTTGAAAACTGCCGGGGCCAAAATAACCTGGGTGTCTCCAGACGGAGGAAGGGAGAAGTCTTTGGAAAGGATGTTTTCCCACCAGCCATGGTACCATGGCAATATCACTCGGTCCACAGCAGAGGACCTCCTCTCCAAAGCAGGCAAGGATGGGAGCTTCCTCCTGCGGGACAGCGAATCCATACAGGGAGCGTATGCCCTCTGTGTTCTGTGAGTACCTCTCAGGTGGAAGGGCACATATGTTGCCCCTAATATTAGGTGAAACATGACCGTTTGAGTGCTTTGAGTTGGACTGTGGTTTAAATGTGACATTTGCAGTGTGTTTGTCAATTCATTTGCATGAGGTGACATTTGAGTGTAACATAAAAATAAAACATCGGTTTTTGTGGCACTGGCCCTGCAACCTTATTATATACATAAAGGTCTTTGAAAATGTATATCATTCTTGGAATCAAAACAGAGGCCTATTTGTTTGCAAACTCTCAGTTTCCCTGTTTCCTTGCAAATTGTTCAGTATGTGTGGTTCTGTTGAAGTGTGCTTTGTGAATGCAATGAAATATAAGTCCAGTATGATTCCTTGTATCTCGAATTATTCACAAACAGTGTTGACTGAGACTCAAGGAAGTCGGTGAGGGGTTTCCCATTATTACTGCTTTCAGCAAAATGAACCTTTTCACTGTTTATGTGTGAATTGTGACATTTTACCTGAAATTTGTTTTAATATGCATTATGTTTTTATTCTTCTCAATCTTTACTTTTGCAGGTACCAGAACTGTGTGTATACCTACAGAATATTACCAAATGAGGACAAAAAACTATCAGTCCAGGTAAGAAAATCCCAAATTTGGAAATGGCAGTGGTTACTGACCTCTGTTGAGAATATTTTGCATTGGTTTTTTTGGGTTGAAGCTTCCTGCAATGGCTCTGCTTTCATATTCGCACAGGCAGGTGTTGTGTGTGCTGGGGGACTATTTTGAGATGTGCACCGAGACACTTCTGCTTGTGACTTCAAGTATTCGAAAGTCACCAGAATGGTTTTTTCTTCTTTTTTCTTTTTCTCTTTAGTAAAAGTAAAGCTTTTGGTAGACCCCAGAAGAATTTGGACACATTAATCAGCCATAAAATCTCATTCGTTAGGTACAAAATATCAAACACTGGCATCTGCAAACATTTAGAGATTTCCTTGGAACTAACTTTTCACATATTGTTCTGCTGAATTTCAGGTGAACCACAAGTTCGTCACATTATCTATACAACAGGAACATGTTCAATGACCTCCATTTTGAACTATATATTGTTTATTAAATTAGTAATTCGGAACCTTTTTCTGTAAATTGTTTTGCTCAAGAAAAGTGTTTGTTCTTTATTGTGCAATATTTGTATCCATTGTAATGAAATTCACGGATTTTTTGCTCACGCTAAATGCATTATTCATTTATTTTAATAATTTGTATCTGTCTACAACGCTGTTTATTTTCCGGTTGCACTAAAATGGTGGTCAAGTGAAAGAAAAAAAAAAAGAAAAATACAATAGAACCACGATGAGACAAAAAGTAGAGGCAAATATACTCAATCATCTGCTAATTACGTGTTGCGCTCATAGTCTGCTGGTCACTTGACAAAACACTGTCCATTTTTATGACTAGCTGCACAGAACATCTGGCCTCCTACAAGCCATTTACTATCTTGTACTTGGTAATGAATGTGTGACCTTGTGACAGTTGGTTCTTCAGCTGCCAAAGACTCTCTGAGACCGTTGTGTGGGCGTCTTGTCTGTCAAGTATCTATTATGTCCTCTGCATTAAAGCAAGCACTGGTCTTCCAGCGTGACAGTGCAGCTGCAAAAACCAATTGGTGGTTTTATTCGAGTTGTACAAAACTCTTATTCTCATGACAAACAAAATAATGAAAGCATTATAATTTGCATTGTTCTCTCTTGGCGTTACATTTCAAAGTAACCTGCACTCAAGGGACGGGGCTAAACCAAAAACTGTTGTACAATGCCCTTCAATGTCTCTCCACCACAGTTCTTCCTCTTTCAAGCCTGCGTTGCAGCACAGCCTCAGTTTTAAATTATCCATCAGCGTGGGTGTTAAGCAAGCCACAGGGTTCCTCTTGCACCCCGCCTTGAATGGAAAGTTTCAAAAATGTGTTCATGCCATTTAATTTAATTAGATTTGCAAAATTCAATTGAAATTCATAGTCTGTGCTGACCTTAAACCACAGAGAATTTGTTTTTTATGCAAAGATTACGCTTGTTTCCTATTGCCAGTCGGACATCTTGTGATTAGCCACGCTAAGATGCGTGACGTGTTGAGATGATTTTGAGCGCAATGCTAAAAAAGCTGCCATTTTCCTTCATTTTCTCCATAGCCAAAAGTATAAAGACTTCGTGAATTTGATCTAACATTAGGGGCATTTTGGTTATTGACAGAGGACAAAGTACTGTATGTACTATACAGTATGTGTGCTGAATTTTTCTGTATATCGTGTGCTTTTCCACATCATATACACATCACGTTTTTTAAATAAATATTTGGTTAGAATTTGTTCTTACTTTGTATAGTATTGCATATAATTGGGTCAAAACATTTCCTGAGCATCACGACGTAAGTCAGACCAGGTGACTGAGAGCTTATACTCCAAAGTCCTTTGGAAAAAGTGGCTTATAAACCCTGCTTGGCACCAACTGCAAAATGAAGAAATGCAATGTACCGCTATTGGTTTCGGACAAAGGAAGAACAACTAAGAGAGTCACTGGGATTATTGCTGGGAGTGCTGAACATGTTTATGCAAATAATGATTTTGTATATCGTAAAATGCCATGTATCTTGAACATTTGAACGCAGTCTTCAGAATTTTTCTTGTTCATCTGGATACTTGGCTTTGTAGGCATCAGAGGGTGTGCCTATTCGGTTCTTCGTTCTGCTGCCAGACCTGGTGGAGGCATATTATAAAGAGAACATGGGTCTGGTCACACACCTTCAGTATGCTGTGCAGAAGGAGAAGGAGGAGGAGCCGGAGGAGGAACCAGGTAAGTCAATTACAATAAGCTTTGTCCATGGTTTCAGAAACACATTTATAGTTGCTGTTACCATGATAATGTACCTAGAGAACAAAACCACTAAAACATTCTTCTCTTTTGAAGTTTCTCATTTTACTTTTGTTACAAACTCTATCATTATATTATATTAGTAGATTGTAGTTTTTTATTTTATTACAGAGAATATTATTAGCATAACAATTTGAGTGAAAAGTTTGATTGAAGCAGTGGTTCCCAAACTGGGGGGCCTGGAGTTATAAAAAGGGGTGCACGGCCAGGCTAAATGAAAGTGTACAGAAAGTATACCTATCAAGGGTGCAAGACCCCACTGCAAAGTTATCCTGCTTATTATGGAGCTACTTGCCACATTGGTTACACTCTCAGAAAATAAAGTACATTATTGGGTACTATACGGTTATCCGGACCACACCTGACCACACGTGACCACAACCGCTCTTGGTTGGTCGTAACCCCAGTGACGGGTAGGTTTAGGGGCGGGGTTGGGGTAGGTCATCACATGTGGTCCGGATAACCGTATAGTACCCATAATTGTATCTTTAGGGGTACAATGGCTTGTCACTGGGGCTGTACCCTCAAGGGTACAATATTGTACCTTAACCTTTAAAAGAAACGGTACATATATGTACCTTTTAATGCTTTTTGACCCTCAAAAGGTACATACATGTACCTTGAGGTCCAATAATAAGCCCTATGGGGTACGTTAGTGTAGATTGTACCTTGGGGGACAGAAATGGACTCCTACTGTACCCCTATTTCTGACCGTGTAAGTTAACGATTAAACAGAAAATATTATTTTGGCATATTTTATTACCTTAAAGTCCCCCTGTGATAAAAATCAAGCTTTAAATGTTGTTTATACTGTATGTCTATGTGGTGCTTTTAATATGCTTTAAGACAAACCATGTGCAAATTCATAAGTCAACACCATTGCTGAGTATTTTGTCCTTAAAACTCAAGGTTTGAGTTTTAAAAACACGGTTTGAAATCGCTGGTGTTTCTGACATCACAAACTACCTTGTAACCAATCACGTCAACGAGTGTATCTCTGAGCTGGTGTGAGTGAGTGAGTGAGTGAGTGAGTGGGGCGGGGCTAATTTGCATATTCATGTAACTGCGTATTCGAAATTAAGCAAAGGTGTAGAGTTACATTCAAGCTATTTTAAGGCATGATGATTTTTTTTTTCAAGGAAAATTCTTTAAATATTTAATTTTGATGATCAAAGATGAGTGTTAGAGAGAGTGGTCGTGGTTGCTGTTGGGGAATAACAGACCACTAGATGGCACGTCGCGATTGAAGAGTCAGGATTAAGTTTTGCAACGAGATGTGTAAAAATATGAGGCTACATCGTTCCTCACTAAGCATGGACAAGTTTGTGAAAGGATTGCCAGTGCCAGGTAAACACAAAGCAGAATCTACTTCAAACGTCAAAGCAACATGTCTACACAAAGCTAATAGAACCCATTATAATCAGTGATGCTGTCTGTGACGCGACATGGCAGAAAAGTTTGGGAACCACTGGATTAAAGAACGAAATCATTTATCTTTTTTCTCTCTATTATTTTAATGTGGTCTCAGACTTTTTGACCCCACTGTAATTTTTGGAACTATATGACAGTAATACAATGTAAGCTTTGAAGTTAATACATTAATAGGCCTACATTAATTAATACAACATAACAATACATTAATAATACATGGTTACATTAACTTCAAGGAAACTGTTTGGTCAAATCTCCATTTCCACAGAACAATTTAGTTTGCCGCCTCAGTTGCCTCCCAGGAATATCTCAGGTAATGAAAGTAAAGATTGCCACAGTGATTCGTCCAGAGGAACCGATAGGGGAACAGAGGTTGCCCGTCCCTCCATCTCGGACACCTATCTCCAGCGTTTGCAGCAAATCGACATATCAAAGTACAATTTATTTAGTACAATTTAATACAATGCTAGATTAATCTGTCTTACCTTAATAAGAACAATTTCTTGTTAAATGCATTATGATTTAATTCTATCTGATGCAAGATTACTTAAACTGTGTCAGTTCAGAGTGATTGTACTGTGTAGCCTTGTTCTGGTAATGTGCTAATGATTCTGATGTTTAATATCCAGTCTATCAGAGGACCACCAGAAGTCGATTCAGGAGTATTTCCGCACATCTGTGTGTCTGGATGCAGAACAGGTTCAGAATGGGAACCCGACTCTTCCCCACTTAAAAAAGCTCACACAGAGTATCTGCAAAAACCTAAACAGGTACAAATTGTTCTGAAAAATGTGTGAATTCTGAAACCTGACTATTTTGGTATTGACACTTTATTTATTGTGCATTTTTATTAAAGGTGGTATCAGTGATTTCAGGGCCAAAAATATTTTTATCACATTCATCTAATCTTTCCTAACGATCCGCTAGCTGCCCGCCCCATAAGCCAAAAAAACGTCAAAAAAACGCGTCTCTGTAGGCAGCCTAGGCTGTGAGATCTGCACACAAAAACAAATGGTTTAGCCAAACACTCAAAACCAAAACAAATAGTGTTCCAACCAATCACTGACAGGGGGAGGGTGTTGTGAGGTTTTGAGCCAGCTTTTTCTTCAGCTCTGACTTCGAGCTGAACAAAACCTCACAACACCCTCCCCCTGTCGGTGATTGGTTGGAACACTATTTGTTTTGGTTTTGAGTGTTTGGCTAAACCATTTGTTTTTGTGTGCAGATCTCAGAGCCTAGGCTGCCTAGAGACGCGTTTTTTTGACAGCCTGCTTATGGGTCGGGCAGCTAGCGGATCGTTAGGAAAGATTAGATGAATGTGATAAAAATATTTTTGGGCCTGAAATCACTGATACCACCTTTAACATTAATTGACATTCCTACTTGCTCGTAGTGAAATTGCTCGCACACTTCCGAGTCTTGAGGCACTGCAGAAAGTTTTGGATCCACCGCTGTCTCCTGGAGCTGGGAGACTAAGGAGTCAGGTCAGTAAGCATGAATCAAACCAGGAAGTGTTCAATTTCATGCACAAAATGTACAAAGGCATAGCTTGTAACAACAGTACTCTTTGTAACTGACTTTGTACTGCTTTACATGATTTAGGGATTTAAGTAGTTTTTATTTGTAGCAGATATTAGAATATTACAATCAATCTTGGGACACATTGCGCAATAAACCACTGTTACAGACGTTAGGACCAAAAAATGTGTTGAAACACTTGCTGTTTCCCCTATACAGACAAGTAAAGAAATGAGAAACGACAATAATATGTACAAAAAAAGTGGTATGTTGAGTTGTTTTTTTTTTTCACATTTTTTTTTTACTCATATCTGTTTTTACTCTTTTCCAGCTTTCTGGAGATGCAAATCAGTCTGTGGCTTTCAGACTGGAGCAACTGACTAAGCTTATATATTCCCTAGAAGACAAGGTAACACTGTTCTTTATTTATGGATGACTGCAAATATAGAAATGAAAATCTTATTGGGAAGTTGGGAACTTTAATTCAGGGATAATGCACATCCAGCCTATTGTTATCTCAGAATAAACCCCAACAGGGTGATCAGGACCCCGACGCAAAGTGCTTATTATTAGCCGCTTATTACACGGCTACTTGCCACATAGTAATATAATACTTGCCACAAGTAAATAATTAGACATGAAATATTGATCTGAGTTGAAATAATTTATATGGTCTTTAAACGCAAAGAATCCTCGGAGAGAGCAGTTGCTAGCATGGCAAGTTCGAACTAGATGGACATTTTTAAAGATATGGTACAGTCATACCACTAATTACATGGCATTTCACCACATAAATAATTAAGGGATAAGAGATATTGATCTGAGATGAAACTGTTAAAGATTAAAAGCTTTTGAGATTTTAGATTAAAACCGTACCTGTTTTTTATTTTATAATCCAACAGTGTACAAAACAATAGTTGCAAAATGGCAGCAGCTGGATTTGTATGAAACAAGAGAGAGCGAGTCCACGATACTGTATGACATAATTAAATAACTGTACAAAAAATATTGATTTGACTGACAAACACATAACTTCCACAAAGAAAAAACGTTCCTAGCAAGCGTATAGCGCTGCTGACTTCAGTAACCTGGATGAGCCTGTGTTATTTGTTTTCAGCGGTAGTTATCGGGGAATAACATACCGCTGGATGGCGCGATTGACCAATCAGAATCGAGCATTCCACAGAGCCGTGTGATAATGTAGACTAACATACCCTCTTATTTACAGACCAAGAATGCTGTGTTTGAATTTGTCGGATATGATGGAGGGCACAGAAAGTCACTTATTCCTCCTGTGATGTTTGAAGTAAGAAATTCAATTCAACAATAAATATACCATTTTTGGTAACACTTAACATTAGTTAGCACTAATGGTAACACTACATTAGTTAACGAACAATACTACAGCATTTATTAATCTTAGTTTATAATAAAAAAATGTTTTATTAACTAACATTAACAAAGGTTAATAAATGCTGTAAAAACAGTTTGTTTATTGTTGTGTTAGTTAATGCAGTAACTAATGTTAACAAATCAGACCTTATTGTAAAGTATTACCTATTTTTTTTTATAATTGTTTTTTTTTATAATAAATATAATTGCTTAGTTGATTAGTACATAAATATATAAATAAATATAAATACTGTATATAAATTCATGTTGTTTGCTTACTGTATCCGAAGTGAAAGTCATAACCTGTGACCTTCTTCCTGCTTGTAATGATGTCATAATAATGAAAGCATGGAGGTTTTCATTGCGACTGCTTTGCACTCCAAAACCACATGCAAATTAGTGCTATGTGGCGATAGGCGATGAAATTTGCCTCTGCACACAGCCATCATAGATAACCTTTATAACTATTTTTGTCACATCAGAAATGCTGAACTTAACTTTACTTGTCCTTTTCTGTGTTAACAGGTAAAATGTGACTCCCTCGGTATTTCAAACAAAATGTACCTCAAAGTAGATGTGGAAGGCGGGAAGGTTTACTTCAAGAAGTCCAAAGATGGACCTGAGGATAAATATTTTGTGCACAATAAAAGTATGCTAAACCACTTCATCACTTACATAACCATATACATTTGAATATGATTACGATTTTCCAATATTGACAATTCCACAGGCCTTCACTGCAAAAATAAACCTTGATAGGATTATCAGGACCCGAACGCAAAGCAGTCTTCATCCTAAAGGGTTGCGATAATGTGTATTATCTTGTTTACTTTAACTTATTTTCTCATGTAAATCAAACACTGGGTTCAAGAGACATCCGTTGCCAGTCACAATAGTCAAATGTACAGTTCAGTGGTGGTCATTATACTAAATATTTGACCTCTAAATTCTGCGATGGACCAGGACCAATCAGAATCTAGTATTCCCGAGAGCCATGTTACCAAAATGTGTGAAATTACCTATTAACTAGGAAATAATGGCAACATGCCAAATTCTTAATTTTCAGTCTTGCAGTTGGTGAAGTCTCAGAAGATGCATAACAGATTAGCATTGGTGGTCGAGACAGAGAAGGAAAAAACTCAGCGCAAAGACTATGTCTTTGATGACACAAAGGTAAAAATCCCACTGTCACAGTAGCGAGGACATTTTTTTGTATGGAAGTTTTTTAGGCAGTCACATAAATGAACAATAATATACAGTTTGCATGTTTTTGTGTGTGTGTTTTAATGTGCTCCTGTGTGTAAATGAGTATCTCAAAACACATTTTCAGAAAAGAGAAGGCTTCTGCCAGCTTCTACAGCAGATGAAGAACAAGCACTCAGGAAAACCTGAGCCGGATATGATCACCATCTTTGTTGGCACCTGGAACATGGGTAAGATGAATTGAGCCTATTAACATTTAGTATACATTTCAGTTTATTTAGTCCAAAAAAGCTTCTCAAGGTCTCCTCAATTCAGATATTTTTGGAGCTGAAGCACAAATAGTGTGATCTAAGTGCTGTAGGCTACACGTTTTTTTTTATAATCTCACTTTAGCATATTTAAATTTAGTACATAAATAATATACTAATATAATATTAAATAAGATACTTAAGTGCGAACTGAATGTAATGTTTTTAAACAGTTAATGGCATGCCATTTACAGTTAAATGAAATTGTATAATTGTTAGAATTTGTATGAGTTGCAATTAGTTAATCATTTTCTTTACCCAATTTCAAGGACTTCAGAGTGTTTTTATATGTAATTTCATGATTACTTCTATTGTCTCTGAAATATGGTTAAAGTGAACTGACAAATGTACCGATACGCATTTATGGTAAACTAAAATATATTTAAATGTCATTTGATGTCATTTTTTATGTCTTGCAATAATGAACTTGCAATTTAGTGCATTTAAAATATATTAACTTTAAATGTAATATCAAAAGTAATGTCAAGACATCAAATTAAGTACTTCACAGCATTATTAAAACAAAATGATTTAAAATGTACTTTAAAGTAAAACCTTTAATTTGACATTTATTTGACATTAGCTACACAGTCTTGAAAGTGTGCTCTCTTTAAGTGCACATAAGCGGTTATTAATTTCACTAATATTATATTATAACTGTAAGTACAGTTTTTTGGTATAAGAGATTAAATGTGCACTAACTAGAGATGAAGTGAACTTGTGCTGTCCATTCAGGAAATGCGAATCCACCACAAAACATCACTTCCTGGTTGCAGTCAAAGGGTCAGGGAAAAACCCACGATGACACAGCCAATCAAATCCCACATGATATCTATGTAATTGGGACACAGGAGGACCCACTGGGAGAGAAGGATTGGATAGAAACCGTTAGGGGAGCCCTTAGGGATATAACCAACATTAGCTTCAAACAAGTAAGTGATTCGGGTGCCTTATGTGGTTTGCCTGTAACATCTGCTCATTGTTTATTCTATATAGTTTATTCATATCTATGTTATGACTACTCCTGACAATGAATGTGTCAAATGGCCTTGCATATAAGCTAAATAATGACAGCTATGTGTTTTTTAACAGATAGCCACTCAGACACTGTGGAGTATACGGATTGTGGTTCTAGCCAAGCCGGAACATGAGAACCGCTTCTCTCACGTCTTCTCTGATAGTGTTAAGACTGGCATAGCTAATGCTCTGGGTTTGTTAATAGCCTTTTCCCCGAAACATTTAATAGGAAATGCAAAGCAAGCTTTGTATTCTACTTCATTGTATGGAAAAAAGCTAATTATGTGTGTATGTGTGTTTAAAGGGAATAAAGGAGCAGTGGGGGTGTCTTTTATGTTTAATAGAACCTCCTTTGGGTTTGTCAACAGTCACCTGACCTCGGGAAGTGAAAAGAAACTGAGGTAAGCCACAACCCAAAAACCTGCCAGTGTGACAAATAAGACATTGACATAAAATACACATGAATAATAATAATAAGTAATACAATAACAAATTTAGTAACTTGATTACTGTACCTTTTCTAGGCGAAACCAGAACTACATCAGTATTCTGCGTTTTCTGAATCTGGGAGATAAGAAACTTAATCCTTTTGACATCACACATCGCTTCACACACCTCTTCTGGCTGGGGGATCTGAATTATAGGGTTGACCTACCATCACAGGTAGGTTCAAATGAATGTTCATCAGCAAACATGCTTTTTCCAGTAAATGCATCTAGGTAAAGGATGACAATTCTTTCATTTGGAAACTTTATATCAAAGCGGTAACTTGTACGGTTTTGCAACTGGGGTGAAATAAAGCTGTTTGAATTCCATAAAGATTTTGTAATTATTGTTTCTAAGTATTGTTAATGCATGTCAAATGCAAACACAAGAAAATAAATGGTTCATATCAGCAACTACTTTTATTATTTTTTATCTGATAATAGTAATAAAACACTGTAGAGGTCATTTATAACATATTTGATTACAAAATAAATTTTAATTGTATTTAACAGATGTCTACAAATTAAGTTTTAAAAAAAAAGTATAGTTGCTATGCATGTTTATTTCATGAGTTCAAATGAAGTGAGAGAATTCTTTTGTCACACCGCAGAACCGTTTAAAATGATCTATTAAAGACATTTTTATGTATTTTAAACACTCTTCATGTTGATAAAAAAGCTGTCTACGGACAAATTATGCATCAGTTACCCACATTATGATACTCTGAGGCATGAAGTGCCTTTGTGGTTTAGAGAGCTTTCATGTATATGAACAGGCAGTTCCTCTATTAAGAAAAGAGCTGCCACGTACTGCAGCTCCTGACATCAACTGACAGGAAAAGACAGAAGCTTTGCATAGTTGTTTGCTCTTTGCAGGAAGCTGAGAACATTGTGATGAAGATCAAACAGCAGCAGTATCAGGAACTGCTGGCCAAAGATCAGCTGAGCATAGAGAGGGAAGAGAAAAAGGTCTTCTTAGAATACGGTGAGAAACCACCTTTCTTTCATTGACCTAAACTCACTGCAGATACACAGCATCGGTTCTAACCACAACATACGCTTTTGTGCCCATAGAATAGGAACATGTAGAATGATAAAAATATCGTTATCATTTTTTAGGTTATTTGTCTAATCTAGTTTATTTTATTTTGAAACTATTATTGGTGATGTTGCACTTGTGCATAATTTACCTATTATTTTGATCACCAATATCATTTTTTGACTAACTGATTACTCAACTACAAAGTTACTCAATGTCCATCCCTACTCCAAACAGGTAGTCGTAGCCAAAACACCCTTTAGTTGAGACAATATTGCTACAAAAAGACCTCAAACATATAGAGCAATGTTGAAATTACCACACTGTTTACACTTCCACTTGTGAATGGCTCACTTACAGTTTCTCTACACAGATGGGATGGGATATGAGAGTATTTTATTATCAAAAAAACAAAACAAAAACTCACACACCTCAACTTTGAATAAGTTTTAGGACCTCAGGCTGTTCACTGGAGGTTTACTAACTTTAATCCAAAACAGATTTTCTTTTGATAGTTTGAATTATAATTTTTGCATATCCAGTGGGGTTTAGCCTAACATCAAACTACTATATAAGGTACTATACACTAAATTTAGAAGAAATACATACACTACTGTTCAAAATTTTGGGGTTGATAAGATTGTTTTTAAAAAATGTTTTTGATATAAGTCTCTCATGCTCAAAGGCTGCATTTATTTAAAAAAAAAATAATAATTGAAATATTTTTACAATGCATTTTTTTTTTCTATTATATTATCTCTAAAAAATATTATTTATCCCTGTGATGGCAAAGCTGAATTTTCAGCATCATTACTCCAGTCTTCAGTGACACATGATCACAAATCATTCTAATACGCTGATTTGATGCTTAAGAAATGTTTCTTATTATTATCAATGTTAAAAATAGTTGTGCTGCTTAATATTTTTTAGTGGAAACCATGATACATTATTTTCAGGATTCTTTAATGAATAGTTTTAAAATGTCTTTACAGTCTCTTTTGATCCATTTAATGCATACTTACTCAATAAAAGTATTATTTTCCCCCCAAACTTTTGCACCGTAGTATACATATATATGTCAGCAAGGTATGTTATGCCAAATTTCTTGAGTAATAGAAGCGTGCTTAATATCATATTCCATTCCATTCATATGTTTTACTTTACAGTGGAGGAGGAGATTACATTTGCCCCCACGTATCGTTTTGAGAGAGACACACGGGAGAGATATGCCTACACTAAAGCCAAAGCCACTGGGGTATAGCGTGAACGCCACCATACATCTGAACAACCTTCCCCATGCAGCAGATATATTATAAAATTGAATTTAATGATGAAAATCCTCTTTACATAAGTATTTTATCTCACAAACAGACAAAATACAACTTGCCTTCATGGTGTGATCGTGTGCTTCGCAAGTCCTACCCTATGGTGCATGTGGTTTGCAACTCATATGGTTAGTTCGTTATATTTAAAATGGAGGTCGTATAATGCAGATGAAAGACATCACTACATTAACCAATATTTCTCTTTGATTTTTTTTAGGATGCACCAATGATATCATGACAAGTGACCATTCCCCTGTATTTGCCACATTTGATGTTGGTGTGACTTCTCAGTTTGTCTCAAAAAATGGTATGATGTTGTAAATATTTCACTATGGCAACAACCCCAATTTAATAGAGAAACTTTGCATCCCGGCCAGCTGTCTTGTGCGTTTTGCTAATGCACTATGTATGAACTCTTTACAGATCTGTCAACGGATGCTCAGGGTGCTATAAAGATCATGAACTGTGTGGCTAAACTTTTGACTAAATCCAAGACCAAGTTCTTCATTGAGTATCACTCAAGCTGTTTGGAGAGTGAGGAGCTATAGCCTTTCCACTTTCTCTTATGTCTTAAATGATCACAAATCATACCTTTTTCTTTGTAAGATCACATAAGCTACTGCAAAAAGAGAAAAGTGAAGTTAAATACTTCCTATTCATTTTCTAGAGTTTGTGAAGAGTCCTGAAGGAGAAAACCAAGAGAACACAGAGGGCTCAATAAAAGTACGATTTGGGGGACAAGTTGAGGTAAAAACTCGATTGATAAAACGTTAAAAAAAAACATTATACATTGAAAGCTCAGCCATCACGCATTACCTTATCTTTGTGAAATCACTTTGCAGCTCACGCCCATCATTGCAGACCCAGAATACCTCCTTGATCAGCACATCCTCATCTGCGTTAAATCTACAGATTGTGATGAGTCATATGGTAAGGGTTACCTAAAATGTGTGAACGTTTACTAGTACTCACATGCTCGTAATTTTAGCTGGCTTGGTAACTTGCAAGCACATCATTTTCTGATTTCATTTTTAAAGTTCATAGTTTATTAAGAAAACTATGTTTAACGTGCACACCGGCTATTGGCATATTCCTGTAAACATGAAATCAGAATATTCCAAATAAACTGAATAAATGTTGTATGTTAATAAGATAGTTCAGTCATGGTGAATATTCCGAATAAGGTGTTTATGTGACTCAAAATTCTGATGAACATGATGGCATATGGGAATTGGATTTCCAAAGACTGTAATATTGACTTTATCTGGTTATAGCATGTGTGCACATGATGCTTACATAATCAGAATAAACCATTTTCTGATTAGTATTGGAGTAGTCGTATGCATTCAAACACAATAACGCTGCGCTCTGTCTGTAGGCGAGGGCTGTGTTGCTCTGCGTTCTGCTGAAAGCTCTTACACTGAGTTCTCTATCGAACTCACTCATCATGGAGAGCACACAGGCCATCTAACAGGTGGCATTCAACTCCCTAAATCTGAAGGAAAACAGGCAGAGAAGCTGTACGGTGAGTGCACAATGTGTTTCTGTACAGCAATGCCTGATACAACCGGTCCACGATCGTGATGTAATGCTTTCCTTCCTGAGTATCGAGGCTATGTTCCTTTTACTTAAGATTTTTTTTCTTTATTCCAGATTTCATTAAAGTCGGAGATGACCCAGGAGCTGGTAAAGGGAAATCAGGAGATAGTACCAAAATGTAAAATATTTGCATTTTCCCTCTTTGCCATTTACATGTATTTCTTTAGCAGATGCTTATATCCAAAGTGTTATGTTATTATTGAATTACTTTTTCAAAATGACGTTATATTTTCTTTACCAAAATTAGATTCGGTTATTTTTTGTACAAATATATAACTTTGACATTCTTTGACAGGTCTTCTTCAGTCCTCGCCTCTGATATAAGTAACCCCAGTTATATGGGTGTAGGCTACAAGAGCAATAACCTGGCAGACAGGGGCGTCAGCAACATTATGTCCCCTAGAACAGGGCCATCCTCTGGACATCCATCAAAGGACATGACGCATGGCAATCTCTCCCCAAAAAAGTCTAGTTATGACCATGCTACATCCAGCCCAACTACAAAGACATCAACCCCTATGTAAGTACATTTCGACATTAGGTAAAATTTTAGTTTAGGGTCCAATTCTCACTATTAACTAGTTGCTTATTAGCATGCATGTTACTTGGCTGTTTATTAGTACTTATAAAGCACATTTTAATGCCTTATTCTACATGACCATATTCTACATCCCTTAATTCCACCCAATACCTAAACTTAATAACTACCTCACAACTATTAATAAGGTGTAATTGGACTTTATTGAGGCAAAAGTTGTAGTTCATAGTTAACATTGAGAATTGGACCCTAAATTAAAGTGTGACCTCACATTTTTATCTCCTTTATCTCATCAATATATCCGTCATGTCATCTGACAAAGGTCTTTGATTTAGTCAAAGGTTATCTGGCAAATTCGAGTTTTTAATTGATCAGTCAGTTGATGTTGGATACGTGTGCATGATCATTTCCCCTTCTTTACATTTAGACCATTTTTGCTGTCATGTAACACTCAAAGTTAATAACTATTAGTTTAAAAACATCTCAGAATGAATCAGTTTTTTATATTGTATATTATGGTATGTTGTGATGCCTAAATTCACTTTTAGCATTTAAACAATGATAACATGTTTAGGTTTTAGTGTAGAATTTTAACATCTGACAATTATTAGTTTGTCAGCCATCATAATTTTTTTTATTATTATTATTATGGTGCGTTCCTAATATTTTTGTGACATTTAAATAAATGTTTTCTGTTTGGAATTTAAAATATTATTTTTGATTACCAAAACAAAAAAACTGTGTACAAATGAATACTTCTCAACCTGACAGGTTGCATCTCTTATAGTGATTTCAGATTAATATACTAAATACAATTTTGCATATTTGTTTTTGGCTACAGATCTGAGGATGGACAACCTCCAGAGATGTTTGACAATCCCCTTTATGGCTCAATGAGTGGATCACGAGGGGGGAAAGACCATCTCTCTCCTCCAGATCCTCACTTCTCCTTCCCCAAAACAGACCTTGACGCTGACCGTCAGGCCCCTGTTCCGACCCCTCGCTATCGCTCCTTCACCTGTTCAGAAACCAAACCTCAATCATCCTCAGCCACAAACACCATGAGCAGCGGTCTACAATCCCAGATCATCACCAAGAAGCCTGTGGTGCCTTCTCGCTCTGAAGGGGGCATGACTGGGCCCAACAGACCTCCGGTTCCTGTGAAGTCTCGCTCTGGTCAGCCACAAGAGCTTCAACCAAAGCCTAGAGACTACAGAGACAGCTCAGAGCTCCCATCCAAGATACGACCACAAACCAGACCAGGCCAACCCAAAGATGGTATGATAACTATATGCTCCACATTCCTTCCTTGCGGAAGCCTGTAGATCAGGGCTCTCTATCTCATCCTTCATCCTTCAAGCGCATGTAGACAGCTCCAGCGATTATAATGGGATCTAACCCAACCCATTAGGCTAAAAAATAATCATGATAACACTAGTCAAGTCAAGTCAAGTCAAGTTTATTTATATAGCGCTTTTCACAACACAGGCTGTATCAAAGCAGCTTCACAGCAATAAATTAGAACAATACATCAATGTTTGTTTCTAGTGGAACGTCTACGTTTGGTAATGCTGATCAATAGTATCGTTGATTGATTAATTAAATTAAATATCCCCAACTGAGCAAGCCAAAGGCAACAGTGGCAAGGAACCGAAAAACTCCATCAGGTGACCTAATGGAGAAAAAAAACTATTTGTAATGGTTTCTGAAAGAACTCTCTTATATGCCTACCAAGGCTGCATTTATATGATCAAAAATACAGTACAAACCAGAGGTGTTTCTAGCCTTTCATCAGTACTGGGGCACGTGACACCATAAAAAAAAAAGTGTCCATATTTTGATACTTTTTTAAATACTATTTTTGATATTAATGGATATGAATTGTCTTTACCTAAATTATAGAGTTGTTGACACGCAATTATTGTTGACAAGGCCACCCCTAGAAAAGGGGTCTAGCGATGCCCATGGAACAAGCGGTAATGTTATGAAATATTATTACAATCTTAAAGAACTTTTTTCTATTTGAGTATATCTTTAAAATGTAATTTATTCTTTACTTAATTTTCAGCATCATTACTCCAGTCTTCAGTGTCACATGATCCTTCAGAAATAATTCTAATATGTAGATTTGATGCTCAGGAAACATTTATTATTATTATCAATGTTGAAAACAGCTGTGCTGCTTAATATTTTTGTTTAATAATATTAATAATATTTTTGTGTATTAATATTAATATTACTGTTTTTACTGTATTTTTGATCAAATATATCCAGCTTTAGTAGAGACTTATTTCAAAAACATAAAAAAATCTGAATTATTCTAAACTTTTGGCTGGTAGTGTAACTAATAAAAAGCTTAGATTAAGAATGAGATATTTGATACTACAGAGCATTTATTTATGGTTTATGTAATTGTAATATATTTAATTATTCAACATGTATTTAATTCATTTTCCCTTCTTTTTCATTTGCAACATCTGTCCTCAGTGCACCATGAGTCGTCGCAACCTCTGAAGATGGGACGGCCTTTAAAATGATTTTCTATTGGTATGCCATGGTAATAGACCTTTCAGCGCTGGTGTGATATCTCATACTTTAGACTCTGTACTGGACAAAAGCCATAAGCTTCTTAATCTCTGAGTACTCAAATTAATAAGTGCATAAACAATAAAAGGAACTTGGATATTGATTTTAAAATGATTATGAATGTTTAACAGTTTGAATGTTACTGCATATAGTCATAAATAGAGCAATCTTTCCATCAACCTGTGTTTCAACATTTCATATTGCTTAAAATATTTTATTAAAAGGAGAAAGTTGTAATCTTCTAATAAAACCAAGTGTTGTACAGTTATTGGCTTTTTTTGGTCTGGAAACGCACTTTAAATGACTGAGTTTTAATATTTAGGCCACCAATAGTTGTTCTTAGGAAATCAAGCAGTGTAACTTGTTTTACAGTAGGCTATATGGCACAGTCCATATCATAAGTGTAGTGCTTACCTAGTTTGATCAATAACCAGGGACAGTTCAATATAGAAGAGAATGGGACCCTGACATAAATTCTATCTATAGTCTGTGCCTCCATCTGCTGGTGATAGAGAGGAATTGCTAGAGATTATCTTATTAAAGGAGGGACCATAGGCATACCTGTCAACATTTGGATACCAAAATACGGGAAATCTGAACGCGGGGGGGGGGGGGGGGGGGGGGTGGCGGGGGGGGGAATGGCAGAGGCAGGCTAAATAGACATTAATTGCGCAGATATTAACATAAATAAATACATACATACTATTCAATTAAAATAAACATAAGACTTATTCATGTTTCTTTATTTATTTTTATCAATTGCAACAATTAACTACATTAATTAATCACGATTAATTGCCATTAAAAAAACTTACATTTTATAATGTAATCATTTCACAATTAATCTCCAAATTAATGTAGAAAAACATAAAACAGTATATTTTAAATATTTGTCTAACAGGTAAGAAAAATATACAGAAATTGAAGTTATCAAACAGTTTGCACTGCATACAATTTAAATTGTACATAGATTAATCCTTATTAAAGTAAAAAAAGATCTTTAGTCAAGAGCAGTGAGTGCTTTTCTCTGTTACCTTTGTTCTTTGATTAACTTTACTGACAGAAAGCTTTATTGGCTACTGTCTCTTTAAAAACAGCCGCTGACGGATCTCACACGCGTCTCATTCTCTCACAACTCTTTACTTTCATTTACGACTTTTTTTTTTTAACTAACAGACTGCTCAGACTGTTCTTATGAGGATACTCGACAAAACGGACATTTTGACATAATTGCGTGTGTTAATGCCATCTCTCTCATGTTCATCCATCCTCGGATGCTGCTGTTCTTTGCGCGATTTTTTCCCCCAAACTACTTCAGTGGAAATCCAGCCCTGCAGCCGATTCTAAAGATTTTATTGGTCATGTGAATCACAGTAGGGCAATTCCGCGCAAAACTGTCACATCCATAACGCCAACTAAATACCATGGCATTGTGTTGGCGTTATGGATGTGACAGTTTTGCGTGGAATTGGCCAGTATTGCCTACACCAAACACTGATCCCAAAACCTACCCGTCATTGTAACCTTAACCAATGAAATTAGCTGCAGGGCGGGATTTCCGCTTAACTGGTTTGCGCCCTTTGGGATTTAAAAAAAAAAAATTATAGAAAGATTAAAAATACGGGAGAAATACGGGAAAATATTTAAACGGGATGATAGCGGGATAGCAATGTAAAATACGGGAGAATCCCGGGAAAAACGGGAGGGTTGACAGGTATGACCATAGGATGTATGTTAGCAAGCCGTGTGGGTAAAGTAAGTTTATCTTCTTGCATTTATTTAATTTTATTATAACATATTTTATTTAAAAATAACAAGCATCTTTAAGATTCTTTCATGATTAGACAATTTATTATTCGGTGTTTGTGAGGGATTTACCGTGATGCGTACAGAAGACGCAAAATCTCTCCACCAATGGGACCATTCCGTCTGAATTCTTCTAGCCAATAGAAGCACGGAGAGAAAAAACGGCAGCTTTTTGATGACGTCAGTGACCAGAAGCACAAAACCGCGTGAAAATGGTAAGTGTTGTTATTTAGCTATAACATACAATGATTATTACCTTTAAAACGTATATAATTTTTGCATAGACCAAATAAATCTTTTGCAAGATGTAACATGTTTTATTGTTTGCTGTTCACCAGCGTTGGCGAGCAATTATTAATCATCGCAGCCTGCTAACGGCTAGCTCTCTGGATAGCCCAATAAAACTGTCCTGTCTCAGTCAAATTATTATTATTCTTTTAATTAAATCCCTATTAGAAGCAACTATGATTTACATCAGATTTTTTACATTAATGTATGTCTTAATATTTGATGTGGTCGAATAGTGTTCGATAATTTAGAGCTAACATTAGTGAAATTTGCTTTCAGTGTTTGCAATTTAATGACTTCTCTCATTGTCTGACAGTAACGTTATATTTCACAGGTTTAATTACATTTTAATATCGTGTAATCAATTCTTGTTCTTCATGTGAGAACATAATGTAACATTCAAACATTTAATTCCTCAGCTTTTCTACTCGTTCTTCAAGTCCTTGGTCGGCAAAGATGTTGTGGTGGAGCTCAAGAATGACTTGAGGTACGTTAGCACTTTCTTTTTATGCGTGCCATGCTTTTAAAATATAATATGTGCACAGTGTAATGTGTGTGGAAACTCATTACATTCTGACTTTCAACTTTGCAGCATTTGTGGAACATTACACTCAGTTGATCAGGTATGGCAGCAAACCCTGCTTTGTTGAAATCTAAGCAAATGTTGTGTGAATTTAATTTTAAAATTAAACTTGTTCTCCCTTCACAGTATTTGAACATCAAACTGACAGATATCAGTGTCACTGATCCAGAGAAATATCCCCACATGGTGAGAACTTGTCAAGTGTGTTGTTTGTTATAGATTAGGAAGTGTTGTGTGTGTGTGTGTGTGCACAATATTTAAACTACATAATCAGTCAATAGATTGAAAAGAGAAGTAATTATATGGTATAAATCTGTTTTGTGCCTGGAAGCTCAGGAACCTGATCTTGAGCAGGTGCTCAACTGATGAACACTCGTAGGAGAACTCCATCTATAGAAATGACTCTAATATTTTGTATTGTTTTAGTTGTCGGTGAAGAACTGCTTTATCCGTGGATCGGTGGTGCGGTATGTACAGCTTCCTGCGGATGAAGTGGACACACAGCTTCTACAGGATGCTGCACGCAAAGAAGCTATGCAACAGAAACAATAATGCGTTTCCATTTGAGAAAAGGTTGTTTTGTTGGACTGTTCACACGCATCATCTGTGGAGTTTTGTTGGTTAAATTATCTTCTTTTTTTTTTCTTTTTTTTTACCTGAAACTTTATGTAAAGTTTGTTGTTGTAATTTTCCTTTTTACATCTTTTGTCATGAGGCTGTGACATTTTTTCAGTTAGTGGTTGAGTGCCTTTTAATGAATGTTAAGAAGGTTCTGTACTGCATCTAAATTCTTTGTTTTTCAGGCCTACTGATACAGTAATAAAGTGTTTTTGTTCATCGCTTTCTTTTTGATGAAAAAGCTTGTGTTGTTGTTTCTTTTTAGTTCAGCCATTGGCAAACTGTTGCACAACATTAAATGTTGATATACTGGTTAAGGTGTAGGTAAGATTCTATTTGATTTGTTGAATGTGGATAATGTCGGCTGCATAGGTATTTGTACTTTTTTATCCTCTCTGTGGTGCGGTAAAGATCTTAAGCTATTTAAAATGTCGAGAAGCTAAGTCATTTGGCATCATTATGACAAGTCATAAGATTTATTGTTGAATAATTTATTCAAATGATTATTTATTCATACGTATTACTATGCAAGTTATTTTACACCCATTAGGGTGGGTCAGTGGATGAGATAGGCTACAGAACAATTTTCTTAATTATGACATTTCTTCTTATTAAGTAGTTTCTACCTAAATCTGTTAATCATCATGTACTGTACATACAAGTAAGGAAAAAATATATTACAGCATTTGGCTATTAGCAGTGTGGTGTTTCATTTTAAACATTTTAAGTATGACATTTATTGTATGGCGAAATACTAATTTCAAGATTTTTGGAATATTGATATTTAAACAGTTTCAAATTAAGACTGTTAGCAGTCTATCACTGCAAGTGTTATAAGTAACGTCACTATTGGATCAATTATTTTATATTTATTTTATATTTGAAGTATTGATTATAATGATTTACCAGTGCAAATCATTTATTTATTTAAATGCATGTACTGGTTATCTTGAATTTTTTTTTTTTTTTGCTAAGAACATAGCCTACATAATCAATGCCAGGTGTAAATACAATTGGGAGGTTACGAAATCAGGAAAATATCGTACAAATGACACAGTAAGACAATTTTAAGGGCTTTAGAGTTGATATGTATGGAAAGTGCAGGTACGATTTAAGTTCCTTACAAAAAAATAAAAAGTAGGGCTTAGCACCCTGTAATTTACATTTGTGTAAAACAAATTTCGCTAGAAGAATAAATAAGTTTATCAAAAATATTGGTCCTTTACATCTTTATCAAAGTTGTGCTGACCAAATAAAACGTATAACAAAGAAAAACTCTGTGATGAAAATGTGCGTACAAAGATACAGAAATCCTTCCAAAATGTATATGTGCATTCCCAGACAAGATGAAATATAGATTCATCTTCAGCACCACAAAAGGAACAATCTCGAATTAAAATAAATTCTCTTCCCGCTTCCAGTGACGTGTTCCATGGCGCGAGGGCCGAACAACCTGTCACTCACACGATATAGCAGCAATAGCAAACTATTACAACAATTCCAGATGGATTACATCAAATCCCGCCCTACATTTTTTTTCTTGCCCAAGTAGCCGTTTCTCACTCAGATGCACGTCACAATAGCCGTTTCATGAGTGCCGAAGGATTTGTTAATTAGCTCACCAATGAATGAACTTGAAATTTGGTTGAACCGTGTGAACCAAGAGAAATTGCTACCACCAGCCGTTTGTTAGTTTTCCATTTTAGGCCTTGCTGACACGTTCGCGGGTTACTCTTAAATTACACAGATACAGTTTAATGCGAATGGTAGGTGTGATTTTCATCCTTTCCATAAATTTGTTTATGGTTATTTCAATACCCTGTGTGATCTCTAGAAAGTATTAGGCTATACTTCATCATTGGCGCGTTCCGATTCATTTCGAGCTCAGCTGATTCAGAACGCTCCCATGATTTCCACAACATAGGCCTACGTTTTGAAACAGCTTTTAAGTGTGAATAATAAGTAGTTGTTTTTATGACGATAAATTCTGTGTCTGTGTTTATCACAGAGATTTATTACTTTTACTACATGGCATCTGACAAGCACAATGAGTCACTGAAGTCATGAATTGGGAATTGCATGGTTTTCATACTGAAATAATTTCAGACAAGTTCAAGTGGTGTTCATCTGTGTTTTTAGGAGAACCACATGGAGGAGTGTTGCTCTGAGCGACACCACAGCAAAGTAAGTTGAGAGAAGGACCTAGGAAGTCATCAATTAGCAACGGTTAAGAACGATAAGTGACCAATTTAGATTTTCATGATATTGTTTTGTCATTTAGATGGACGATCGCATTGGTAAAGGTTCTGCTCTAAACTCTATTCTCCAAGAACTGCTTGAAGAAAAGGTAGGATTGTATAGAAAAGTGTTTGTTACGTTTCTTTAGTGTGTGTGATCAGTTTTTGAATTTGTGTTTTTTAGATTTCTACTCAGAAGAAAAATCACTGGATACTTGGCCCTGAGAACCTCAATGACACTCTTGTTCATGATTTTGAGGTAGAAGAAGCAGCGTGAGCTTTGCATCAGTGCATGGTTGTGCAATCACCTGTGAATAAAAGTTGCAGGTGAAAGTTCAGGTTTTAAAAATGACTTCAGCTAATAGTAAACTGTTGTAAATAAAGCAAATATATTTGTGTTCTGTTCTTGTGCTTATTAATGTAGACCCAGAATAGCCAAGCTGTTGTAAATCAGGTTTGACAAAATTCAGTTTAATGTGTGTGTAAAGGCTTGACTATTTGTGAGTGTCCGACTCCTCGCCATTCAACATGTCCTTTAAAAATATAGTGAAAACTGTTGAACGGTAATCAGTGACCTCGCTAGATTCATGTTTTGGAGTTGAGTTGGATTAGTTGTTAGAAAATATGATTAACCTGGTATTAAAAACAATGGTAGTTTATTAGATGTTCTTACTTTGTGAAACAAGTCAGTAGCCATGTTTCCATCACCACGTTTTTATCCGAATTATGTGATATCGAATGAAAAATGCCTTATGGAAACAGTAAAATTCGATTGAATTTCTTGAATATCGACTAAAATGAAATACGGTCGGTCTGATCGGATTTTATCTTGATCGATATACGGTTTATGCGATAAACGCTGATGGAAACGTTATTTGCCGAATAAATAATGGATTGCGAATAAGTTTTAGGTCATTTTGGGTACAACCCACCACAAAAGAAAAAGTTTTAGTTAATTTCCGCCCAGTTTGCACCCATTATACTGTCTGGTTTGCACACATGGCCGGTGTCAACAACGTGGACAAACGAGGAGACGAGATACTTTTTGAATTGAATTTAACAGAAAAATAATACGGCTATTATAGCAAAAATCTAAGAAATGCCATAACAGTCAAATAATGTCACTATCAGCTGTCACATAAGCACATAGAGTCCTGCAATGGGTTGGGTACCCGCATAAAAGTGGCTAAAACGGATGGATTGTGACATGATTCCTAAAATTCGCGGGCGGGTAGCGGATGAAAAATATGTGTAATATTTGTTTGTCTAAATTGCCATTACACACTCGCAAATATTGTGTTTTGGGCATCCTTAAAAATATTATTTGCCGTTACCTGACCGATCCTGTCAATTTAGGACCGACCCAATAATTTTTTTCCCCCCTTTTAGTCCGACCGAATGGCCGGTTGTAAACTTGCGTTAAGATCGACCGATTTTTTTTTTTACTCTTCAAACAACTAATACAAATGCAATAAAATAATATTAATTATATTTTAGTAGACCTAAGTAAATTGCCCATAGCCTATTATAGGCCTACAAACGTAGGCTACGCTCTTTCTTTTAAATAAAAACCCGTCAATCAAGCAAAATAATATTCAATGATTGTAGGGCAGGCTAATAAGCCTGTGTTGTAGCCCTGTCATTAAAAAACGATTTAGTTTTTATGTATTTTTTTTATGTTAATTATATGAAAAGTGAAAAAAGCATGAATAAGATAAGATGATCCCGAATATCGGGAGACAAATGGAGTGGGCAGACATGATTTTGACCACTTTATTAAGTTTGTTTTTGTAGAAAGACTTTCTTTAAAGTGAATTTCGTTTCGTATTAATTGTATCTTAATTTTAATCAATGTTTAATCAACCATTTTCCTGGATTTAATATATAAGAGCTAAATCTCAGGCAATATAATCAGGACAAGGAGAGGCGCCCGCGCGTGAACTGGAGGTATAGCCTAGGCTACTTGAATGGCCCAAAACAAAGCGCACTTTAGCGCTCATTAGCCCATTCATGAGGCTATGGTGATGTTGAGAGAGGTGCGAGATAAAAAATAAAGCACTTTAAATTGAATGATTTTAGCTTGTGTGCGATTTATCGCGGCACGGGTCAGATCTGCTGAACTTTGCGGGCACGGGCGGGGGCGGTCTCAAAAAATGGACCCGTGCAGGACTCTGCACCATGCACTACAACTTGTGCAATTGATCATTTGTTTGTAGATGGCGCGATCCATTTTGTCTAGCAAAACTTTGTTCGCAAATGTTTGCTTGAATGTTGTGCGATTCAGTGCGAAAATGAATGGAAACACCTTAAAATGTCTCAAATCAATTCGATATACCAATTTGATCGCAAAACAGCATGTGACGTCATTACGCACAGGTTTTTATTCGCTTTAAAGCCGTTTGATGGAAACACTTTCAGCAGCTTTATTCGCATGATATTTTTTACCGAACTTCAGATAATTCGATTGACAAGTTGATGGAAACATATAGTGTCTGTGTACCTACTTAATTTTGGGGGCACAGAGGTTTAGTTAAGTATAAAGGTATTTACTCAGTATAAAAATTACAGAAGTCAATGGAAATTCCCCACCATAGTAGAAAAAAAACCTGCATGCGTTGCATTCTGGGCTATATTGTTGCTTTTTTTGTTTTATTGGTTTTTAAGAAGGAAGCAAAAGAATCTCAGTCCTGTTCCAGAGTAACACAAGAGGATCTAATACCTTTGGTTTGTAATGGATAGTTTTCTGATCCCCCTCACCAATCTCTCATAATGACTATGTTGCAGACTTTCATTGTATGATCTGTATGATGCTATGCAGTATGTAGTGCACTATGATGTGTACATTAGAGGTTTGAGCATTAGTTGTGGAGTCAAAAATAATTTAGGTTGATGTTTTATATATATCAGCATGTTGAAGTGGTGTATATCTGGTTGTGGTGTTTTAGATGGAGCTGTTTGTCACCTGTTGACTGTGAATCAGTACTGGTGTAACTTAAAGCAAATGTCTGTGGAAAAACAAACTCTGTAGCCCAACTGTTTTGTAGTGTTTCACTCCTACTGGGGTTAGTTCATTCTTTCATAGTACTCTAGTTCTGTAAAAGGAATTGATACTACAGAGGTGTAGAACTTCCAGTGTTGCTTTTCACTACCCCAAGCTTGTGGTGATTTGGTTCCCTGCTTATTGTCTCGACTCTCTAACAATTCGGTCTTTGTTGTAGTATGCAAGGATTCCCATAATGCTAAGCTTTTACAAATATATGAATATATATACATACAGCCTATATATATAAAAAAAAGGAAAAAGGGAAATGTTAGATGATTAAATTGTCAAGAGAATGGTGAATGCACTTGAAACTTGGTGTTAAAAAAATGACCCTGACAAAGGTCTTCGTTGTCTTTCACTTTCATGTTGCCCTGAATATGAAATAAATAGGCTATACACAAGTGTTAGACATAGAAATCCAATACTTTTATTTTACATTCATACATCTATATTTTACAATAAGCTTAATGCATTTTTTTTATTATTATTTAAAAAAGCCCAATCCCAAAACAAGTCCTGAAGATGTATAGCTCACGCAATGATTTGCATTTTTTTTTTCTTAAAGTGTGTGAAAAGCATTTATAAAGCACACATGCACACACACACGCAGTCACAGCGTCCTTCTGTCACACATTCTTGCATGTCTACACACTCAAAAAGGAAGAAAAAAAAAAAGGACACATGTTGCCCTTCAGTTGTACCTTAGTAGAGCTGGGCTGAATGAAAAGAAATTCAGACACCATTGAGAAAGGCACCTTGAGTACACAGTGTATACACAGACAAAAAGAAAATAAAGACAATAGTATAACCTTTTAATGTAGCTTCTAGAACAACAACAAAACTGTAAACCTTCACTTGCCAAAAGAAATAAAAAGTCACGTTTCTATACAAATACATCTGAAGCAAAATATCTCCTTGATCATAACATAGCAGTACTTTTTTTTCTTTTTTTTTCTTCTTCTTATTATTACTCTTGAATGCATATGTTATCATGTAATTCCAGATCGGCTCTGCCAGCAGAGAGCAATCTTGATGTAAAGTAATTACACTTTGTCACAATATTTATGCAGTTTCCTACATAGTAAAAGTTTATCAGTGGCAACCCACCTCATGCATGTTTTCCATTTGAGAGAGCAGCCATCATTCTCAAAAGTACACGACAAAAACCAAGTAAGATATTCAATGCTATAGTCACAGTTAGGAGATCCTCTTACAAGTCAGAGGCTGTTCCAACATAGTGTAACCTGTACATTTATATATAAAAATCTATAGACACACAATTCTTTGCTTTGCGAGAAATGTGTTTGACTTAAAATATTCCAACCTCAATCAAAATCCCCAATACCTTCAGAAAAGTATGGGGTTTTTTTCATTAGAAAATACTGTATTTTCAAAAACCAGATTTAAATGTTTTACATTCCATCCTTCTTCCAACAAAATAAAGCTTTTTATAACTCAAATTGTAAAAACACTCCCAACATTAATATATATATATATATATATATATATTCATGTAAATATAAACAATAAAGTGACTACAAGAGATCATATTGTTGTTCTATGTTCAAATGTAGAGGAAACCCGTTTAGACTGGCATTTCATGCCAGCTTTTTTTCTCTTCTTGTCCGATTAACACAGTGTGGCACTAAAATTTTGAATGATTGTACAAGTCAGGTCATATAATGCCATGGTCAGGTCTGCCCCAAAGTGCCTGCTCAGCATGCCTTCGTCAAGTCAGTTGGTAGGTCTGTCGAGGACATGCGATATTGGATTTTGGTGTTGGTGATCGCGCCATGCTTCTGCCGGAGGTGTAACCGCAGCTGACTCTTGTGGCGAAAATGCAAGTTGCATTTCTCACACTGAAAAACAAATGCAAGAACAGAATTTAGGACGAGAATGAATGCTTTTGCATTTTATAGATCTAGTTATGATATGGCTGTACGTATTCTTACATGATAGGGCTTTTCTCCTGTGTGTATTCGCAGGTGGCTTTTCAGTGTCTGCAAATGGCGGAAACGAGTGCCACAGATCTCACATGGATATGGCTTCTCTCCGGTATGAATCAGAACGTGAGCCCGAAGGTGAGCAACCTGTGCAAAAAAAGGTTATGTTATTTTTTCAAATCTCTTTTTCTCTGTCTCTACAATTGACTAACTCGAAGCACTCACCTGCACAAATCTAGCGCCGCATGTCTCACACTTGTATGGCTTTTCTCCTGAGTGAATCCGTGTGTGGGTTTTGAGGTTTGCTGGTCTGTTGAACTGAGCTCCGCAGATATTGCATCTATATGGTTTCTCTCCTGCAACGCAAATGAAAAGGAGGTTAAGCAAAACATCGAACGGCAAAGCCAAAATTACATTTGTAGCAGCAGCTGTTTATTTTTACCGGTGTGAACTGTTTTATGACTGGCAAGGTTTCCCTTGTAGCGGAATGCTGCTTGGCAACGGTCACATTTGTATGGCTTGTCGCTGTGGACCTGAAGCGTGTGGCGTTTCAAGGCTTCCTCCTCTGCAAACTTGGAGTCGCATTCATTACAGAAGTAGGTTCCATTTTCTGTGAGGCAAAGGGGTAATGGTTTTAGGTTGGTTTTGGAAGACACAAACAGGTTCTTAGGAAACCATTTTGAAGAGTTTCTTACCACAGCTGGAATCAGAGTACTCAGAGTGCATCTCAGACATCTCCTCGGCCAGACGTGAGGCCGACGTGTTGGGACAGATGTCAGAGTGCTGTGGAGACTGGGAGCCGCAAGACGAGCATTTTAAATGGCTCATATAGAGAGAAGAGTGGCTGTCGCTTTTCCTCTGTGATCCCTCCAGAGTTCTGATGAGGAGAACACCACATTTTAGGTCTTTATGCAGAGGAATTCACTCAAATTTTTATAGGATACTGAATGAATTTCACACATTCCTGCTAAGAGGTAAATCCTCTGTGTGCTTTAAGAGGATTGGAATGGATGAAGAAATTCAATCTGGCTTTGTGGAGGTGGTGGGTGGAGAACAGTTTCACAAAATACTCACAAACCGGCAGTTCTAAACTTTACTGCATTAGGAAACGAGATCTTCTAATCTGTTTCTGTACACATACTACAGGATGACACCTTAAACCTTAAAGAGTTTCAGATTTCCTTCGGAAAAACTCACCTGTTGATGATGTTGTTCAGGCGACTGGCCTGAGGCACAGTGAAGTCTTCGCCTTGCTCGCTAATTTTTGTCGTTGCCTTCGAGTCGGGATGTTCAGAGTCAACGTGGTGAAGGAAAGCAGACAAGCCCGGCCTCGGTGGGGAGTGCATTCCAGGGTCACGAGGATTGGTCTCCTCCTCCTTGGAGCTTTGATTGAGCACAATGAACTTGTACTTCTTCCAGTTGCGAGCTTTAGGGTCTTGTGTACCTTGAGAGGTTGGAGGTTGCGAGGCCTGTGCGAGGGCGGCGTTTTTGCTGCTGCTTGACTCTGTTGGGGAATTGGGCTGGCAGTCTGATTTGAGGGGGCTCTGGGGGCTGCTCATCAAGGTTTTGCGTCCATTGGAGGATATGCCCATGGAGTAGTGTTGGTGGCTCAAATGTTCCTCTGCCAGGGAACTCTGCTCTTTCCCAGTCTCCCTCTGCTGCTCTTGGGCCAGACTGGTAAAGCCATGTTTCCTGGAGCTCATCCCAAACGAATGAACCACTCCCTCCAAGGTCTCCTGCTTCATTTCCGCATCTCTTCCCAGCTCCCTTGAGGAGTATGAGCCTGCGTGGCAAGCGGAGCTTGAGCTCCCGACGGTGGCGCTGCGGGTGAAGTCGGCCAGCACAGTGTTGTTACCGTCGACCGGAGAGCAGTGTTTGTGATGGATGATGCCTCCCTTTGAGAAGTCTGAGAAAGTGTTCTTGGTGTCTGTAAGCTTGCAAAGAGGAAAGGGGAAACCTTGCATGGGAAACTGGCTGTACAGGTATGAGTTGTTGGGAGCGTTGACTCCGTTAAACATGCAGACGCCATAGGGTCTCCCATCTCTGAAAGTCGCTGCCCGTCCAGAAACGTTATCCATCACCTCGTGGGGTCTGTAACTGTGAACGTCTTGAGGTAAAAGCAGGGGGCTGACCAGAAAGTCCTCTCTGGGAAGTTTGATGGAGGAGTCACTGCATGGGAATATTGAGCAAATTAAAGACCTTGGTTTTCTCTCAAAAAACTATTTAGCATTCTGTATTTTTAAGCACTAAGGGCTCCATTTATGAACAAAGCAAAACATACCTGGACTTGATGAATCTGTGGCAGGTGTCAACAACATGGTCCATCTGCAAGTAGATGGCTGTGTTCATGATGGCCATGATGAGGCTCTCCTTCAGTGCGAGACGTGAAGTGTACATAAACTCCAGAAGGATTGCGAAACCCTCTGGGTCAACTTTTGGGTCCAGACTGATGGCGTTCAGGTTACATTTGTGTGAATCAGTAAAGATTGAGTAAAAGAGCCCACTGTGAAGAAAGTATTTTAGTTTTAGTCACACTTTAACATATTTCCACCATAGGCAAGCATGTAACAGATATACAAATAGTCTTCAAATGCACCTGCATGCCATAAGGACTGTTTTGTGTGCTCGAAACTGTTGTCTGTTGACCAGAATCGTGACATCTGTGAGGATATCTCTGCTGCGCAGTCGGTTCAGGTTGAGCAGGACATCACTTGCATGACGCGTGAATTGGATGCAGCTGTCGGCTGCACAAGCCATTTTTTCGAGATCTGTTGGGAAACACAATGAACCATGATGTAATCGGTGCTCACTGAACAACGTGCTAAAATCAGAAAAGTTGGGTATTATTCCAACATCACAGGAATCTTTTAAAGCTTATATTAGCTGTTAGAAACTTTAGAAACAAAGGCATTGCTGTTGTTCTTTGCTTTTTTTAGGGAGGCATGTCAAAACATCTATTAAGAATATAGCTTTAATCATGTTATGCATCAAAAAAAAAAAAAAAAAAAGTCAATGTGTACCTCCTCTGCTTTTCCTCTGACAAAGGAACACAAAAGGAGACGTTATGGAGAATGACAGCCTCAGTCGCCATTCACTTTGATTGCAACTTTTTTTGCATACAATGAAAGTGAATGGTGACTGAGGCTGTCATTCTGCCTGACAACTCCTTTTGTGTTCCACTGAAGAAAGTGAGCCATTAGGGTTTGGAATAACACGAGGATGAGTAAATGATGACAGACTTATAATTTTTGGGTGAACTATCCCTTTAATCTGAAAATCAATTTCATTTATAGTTATCTCTCTTTCTCCGGTAGGTGGCGACAAATGATGAAAATATTTAGTTAGAGATCTGACGTCCATCCACGTGCAGTGGTTTTGTCACGTCTGAGAATCGTTTTACATCCTATCTAAAATTATCTTTTATCTGACCACACTTATAGGAACCTTAATCAAGTTTTCAATTTCTCGGAAAATGCATATTTATCTTCATATGTCCCTAGTTCACGGAAGTGTGCATTTACACAGCTTTTGCCCTCTGAAGTAAATAGCTTCTTTCCCTGCGATTTTAAAGACTTTATGTGTGGAGGAGAATAAACTCGAATGAGTCATGGGAAAATTAGGTTGTTTATTACAATACTGTGAACCGATACACTTCACTATTGAGGAATGGGTGTAATAACAGACAAAGTGGAATAGACAACAAACACAAAACAAAGAATGATGTTAATACTGTAGAAGAGTTTATTTTTTTAATAGATTAATTTTGAGACAACACATTCTGCTCTCCAACGTTCAGACATTGAACGCATCACCTCAGACGGTTCTCCCAGTCACATCTGGCGCCTTGACACAAATATAGTTTCACTGGACGCCTTTAAATAGTTAGGCGAACATTTCTCACATGTTGAACATTCAGTATTAGAGATTGTGTTTCCATTTGAGCCTACATAATATCAATATCCCAGACCGCGCGCTGTCACGATGCCAAAGCAGCTGTAATGCTCTTGTGTGAAGAGGCAAAACACCCATGACCGGGAAAGGGATCTGGATTTTAACCACTTGTCAAACAAATAAAAATTACACAGAAACCACAACACCTGAATACATCAGCTCTTTACAACGTTTATGAAAATGTATTCTATAGACCAGAACTTTTGTAGCCACTCTGATTGCACGTTCTGAACTACTTTTACTTTTGTTGTTTAAGAAATCCGAAGTTTTGCGTCCACGAGATGTCACACAGTGACCGTTTTGAAGTTCAGCGGCACTAAACGACAACACCTGCAACTCGCATATCAAGTCATATTTGGCAATTTCGCACGCATTTAACTGTCTGAAATCACTAAGAACGTAAACAGAACGTCAACTTCTCACGAACACAGAGAAGTGTCGTATGGCAGAGCGCACGCGCTCGTGGTTAATTGAGCTCTCACATATCTCGAATTCTTACTCTGTTTAAATCTTCTTAACTATTAAATCTTATTTTAACACTTTTACTCTATGTAACGCCAATAAATGCGCTCACTCCAGGAATAGAGCCCGATCCAAAACACACAACCAGCGGCATGATTTATGAGCCACTGCTCAGTGTCAATCAGCACTTTGCGACCACTTTAAATATAGTCGATTTCTTTTTAAACCGGTCTTATCCATATACATCTCTACATCTTTCTATTTTGTTGCATTTCTGACGAGAACATTACCTTAAAATGAAACGCACAACACATTGGTGACAATCACAAATGTATACAAAGAAAAGAAACATGACAAGAGAGAAACTTGTGCAGGTCTGTTATGCTCGTGCTGCTACAAAGTGACAGCGAACCGAACGATGCAAACTTTTCTATTGCATCTCTACCGCCAAACGCTGACGGATCTTAGTAAAACACGACAACAAGTAACAATTCAAAAGTCTCTGCTACTTTTTAAATATATATTGATCGCTTGTGCGCTTTAGAAAAAATAAATAAATAAAAGAAAAAAATAATAGCAATATCATTGATGACAGTAATGAGCAAATAGCCCCAACAACTGATCACAGACCTCACATTTCAACTAACCAGAAACCATATCTAAGCTTAGGATGTGATTTATACCAGCATACACACACTGAAAACACAATGTTTACAGGTTTTACAATGTTTACAGGCACAGGACAACAAAACCAAGACGTCAAGAGAAAGAGCGAGCGCGAGCGTGAGTGCAAACTACTTTTAAAACATGCGCCTAGAAAAAGGAGTGAAATCGTCGGATGTCTTCGCTTTTATCTTTGTGTTTAACCACGCAGTGCACAATCTCTACTGTATTATCTTAACCCCCATGTGCTATTTAGTCAACTTTGTAAGCAGTCTTGTTTGGTCGCTTGGGCAAAAAAAAAAAAAAAAAAGAAAAAAAAAAAAAACGCGTAGCGCGTCTAAATGTTCAACCCTCTGCTGCAAGTCCTATTTACGACCCCAGTGTTCCGCAGTGAGGACTGACAGAGCAGTGTGGTTCTGTTCATGCAGGACGACCTGAACTGTCAAAAGCATTTTCACCAGACAGACCCACTACATAAACACTCCGCTATAGAAACTGTCCAGAAAAACACCTTCAAATCAGCCGAGATAAACATTTAAACATAAAATCCAATAAAACAGCCTAATGAACATGTGTGAGTAATGGCAACAGCGCGCCAGAAGGAAAAGAATGTAAAAAAATCACCTGGTAGTGCTTTCCTAGAAACTTCTTGCATCACCACTTCTAAGAACCCCAGTTCTAAGAATCAGGAGAGCTCAATTCTCGGAATTTGAGCTGGCGACCATACCATTTTTAGAGGACAGGGGTGTGTAAGATTTTGCCTTAAGTTTGTATTTCTTTAGTTATCGTCAATAATTGAATTTCACACTATTGCACTTCAATAATAAAGTACAGTGTTTCTAAATTCGATGTTTAAAATGTAAATGAAATAATCATATTTCCGTTACGATTGAGAAGAATAGTTGCATTCAATGTTTAATTCCTCCTTTCTGATGGACGCGTCCAGACAGAGACGGTCACGTGGCCAGAGAAAGTGGCTTACGTACGTTGTCTCTTTAGCCCAGCCTCAAAATACTCAGAACTAATTTACTATTCCATGACATAAGCAAAGTGTCCATTCGTTGCCTTTCCCTGTATTAAACCCACGGCCATAACCTAGTCTTTACAGAACATATCTGGATCGCTTATTCACACGGACACAGTTTTTTTTTTTTTTTTTAATTATGATTTATTGTGTTATTTTCTCTCTCTAAGTGATATCGTTTTCCTATTATGTTACCTCTTCAAATCTGTGGACCTGCTGGCCAGTGTGCACAAGGGTTTGTTTGACCGGGATTATATACTGTATGAACATTGAGACATTGTGCTTGAATGCTGGCTTAACTGGAATGTAGTTAATTTGTTAGAAAATGTAAACTTTGACTCTAACTGCTTTGTTCTCGTCGTGGTTTGTCTGTTTATAAGCGATATGCTACTGACGAACTATACCCTTAGTAACGGTTATTTGGCATACAACGTCGATAAATGTGTTCAGGTGGTTGTTCTTCAGAGGAATATAGATATTTGTTAAAGCCACTTTGTTTCGGAATTGTGCAGTATTAGTTATTTAATTGTCAATTGGCGGTGAACCTTACTGCACTTTGCGCGAGCGCTTGTCTCGTGAAGATGCCAGGCAACAACTGACTGACGAATTAATCTCATTCTTTCGCACAACTCCGCATTACTGAGCCATGCTCTTGGAGCCGCACTTTCTATACTATTGATGCCGCACTCTCTACTGGTAAAGTATCCATATCCGCCACGAGAGAAGACAGAAGCACACAAAAACAGCAGTTCGTACAAACACTTGTTGTTTATGCCCACGAATATGATGTTATTTTTGCTTCACGATACGTAGGCTAATCGTGGTTTGTCCAATTTATTTTTATTACGGTATTCCGTTGTACTTAATTATGCTCCGAGCAAAAGTTGAATACAATTTTGTGAACTACTGTTCTAAAGTGTCGAAACTTCTATAAACTGGTAACCTGAACACGTCCATTGAAATTAAGCTGCAAAGACCGAAATGACAGCTCCTGATCACCGATTAACCTCAGGCCTCCTTTCATTAAAGCCTTTAGGCCACACATAATATTTTTAAGAATGCATTTAGTATATATATTTTTATATAGGCTATATAGAAACAATGCTGCAAAAATGGAGGAGGAGAAGTTTTAATTATTTGAAAATAACACATGCAGGGGCTTTAAAAAGCTCTGCATATTTTGACATCTTGGTCGTTACCTCTTAAAAGTTTCTCTCGTTTTTTTTTTTTTTTTTTAGTTATTATTATTAATGCTATTATATGGACATGGTTTATTCTGTCATTTGGTAAGGAGGTGTTTTTTTTAAGAATCGTCTGTCATTAAGCATAAGGAGACGGCATGTCTGTTTTGGTATTTTGCATGCATGTCTCCCGTTTTTTTTTTTTTTTTCTTCACTAAACGCGTAGTCAATGCTGGCACATCAGGCGTCGTGTTTTTCATCCAACTTGCAGAAAACTCTCGAAAAGTGTTTGTGACGTACCCTGAGTTCTCACTTTCAGGTACAGCAGTAGTTTCTGCTGTATCCCTATATAATTTCATTAGAGTACAGGTAAAAGGTCTGATAAAAAAAAAAAGTTGTTAATTTGACCCATCGGATATAATGGATAAGCAGCGTCAGATATTTAAAGTTCAGCTAACTCTGGCATAGAGAGCACAAACTTCGATGTTTGTGTGAGAAATAAATACTTAATGCTCTGTTTTTAGCACTCATTTTTAACATTAGCCTATATTTGAGCGAATAGCCTATATCGTCTGTAATTTATTAGACATATTCTGGCTTTCATTTGATTTATTATCATAAGTTAAAGTGCTGAGCAATACTGTTCAACAACATGAACTTAATATGTGAATATTCCCTGGGGCAGTTTATAATCTCACTCTGCTATTGACACTGCAATTAATTATATTAGTATGTAATATAGGCTATATAACAGACTCTGGAATGCAAGGAACTTTACCGCTGGGTTGTAAATTTTGGCTGGCTCATAGTCTTGGAATCTGTTTTGCTCTTGACATTTTTACATTTCAGGCCTGTTTGCTGCACAGCACAGGGAGTATGTTTTGAGATGATGTCCTTTCATGCTTCATGATGTATCATCATGAGTTTACATTAGAGTCATGATGAAGATTGCTTGTTAAATTGTTACTGTGGACAAACTATCAACATTAGCTGCTTAGAACAAGTTAGCCTAAATACTTTTAAAACCCTTTTATGTCTCCACATTGATTTTTTTCTACAAAGTGTTTCTAATAATCAAATGGTCTATATTTGTTGCTTCTGTGTATTGTAAATTTGTGGAATTCTTGTAGATCCATAACGACGAAGAATATAATAATAAAATATATTTATATATATATTTCTAAATATTGATGTCAAGACTTTGATTTGCTTACTAGTTTTTTTGTGGCATGTACATGTGTGGGCATCAATCTACTGAGATGTGAATGCATAATCAGAAAATATGAGCTGAATATGAATGTAGAAGGTGTTTAATGTGCACATTTGTTCTCATACTTCTGTAAAGCTAACTGTAACTGGACAACTCTGACCTACTACTTTTTACACAACTCTCATCTGTAGTTTTAAGCTTGAGCAGTCAAGAGAAATGTCATCAGGAACATCTGTTTTTTTTTTTTTGTGTTGTGTATAAAGTAGTTTATTTTAAAGGGAAATTGTGGGGAAATGCAATAAGTAGAAGTTTCAACGTGCATAACCAAATACTGTATGATGGGAAGAACAAATTAAGCCACTTACTAACTGGATTTCTTAAATCTTGATTACTTAATTCACTTTGCAGTTACTTTTTGGTTTGAAGCGTTGACTGCTGAGTGATTTGACTTTCTGACATGCTCACCTGGGTAACTCCGTTTGTGGCTCCAGCTGGGGGGAGCTGGTCCGTTCTCCCTTGAGCCATTTATACCCTGACACAGAAGGAGCATCTGTTGGGCTGTGGTGGAAAAAGGAAGAATATCAGTGCACATGTTTCCCCCCTAACAGATCAAATGCTTTGGTCTGGATTTAGTTGGTGTTTCCGTACTTTTTGCAGCCATAATATTCCGTAATATTCTGGTGATTAAAAAAAACCCCTGATTTTACAGGCTTAATGATTGTCATGAGGACCAACACACACATTATGCATCAAGTGCATCAACTTATTTATTATTTGATTTTATTGATACAATCTGACTTTAAGACCTAATTTTTGTGATTGTTTTTTACCTGTTTCTTAGGCCTATGCACATTCATATATGCCGTTTATATTTCAACAAAAAAGGACACTCCTTATAAATTTATGCAACAGGGCAGAACATGTATAATAAATATATAAAAAAAAAATATAAAAAAAATGTATGTACTTAAAAATATATATATATTTTCTATTTTTGTGACTAGGGTATGCTCTTTTTCTAAACAAATCAAACTGTAAATGACCCGAAGTGAAGAAGTTCAGGTTTGAACTTATCGTTCTTCCTTTTTGGGTTTCATTAGTCTTGACTCATGCTTTGCATAGCAAAGCATTTGATGTAATTGTGTTTTTTTTTTTTTTTTTTTTTTTGTCATTTAGCTGAATAGCAGGAGTGTCAGCATTGCACTCATTGGCTACATGGAACGTCAACAGATTTTTTTTCAACAGCTGAACTCTTGTGACACCATAGCGTGACTCAAAGGAAGATGATCTCGTAAAGTAGTGAGATGGAGATCAAATCAAGAAAGTGAAAAAGTGACAGAACCTGACATTTAGTTTTCCTTTCTTACTCTTGGAGTTTTGTTTCAAAACAAGGACTATTAAAAAGTTTGGACTTCATTCCACAATGAATCTTCACCTAATATACATAAGTAATATAACATATGTTATACAATAATACTCAGAGAGAGATGGATTTATATATATATATACTCATACTCACACACAAAGAATATTGAAATGTGTGCAAATGATCATCAATGTGCTTTTACTCTTGCAACATGTAACGTTCACTAAATTTTGCTCATTAATATACAGTAATATTTAAGCCATCTTAAAAGAATCTGAGATGAAATGTTTACCTCATAATTACCCCTGAAAGAAATGTGTCGCTATTGTTGAATTTTACAAGACAGGAAAACGTGTTCCAAAAATAGTTTTGCCTCTGTGCTACCTTGGCTAGTTGTACCCCGGATTGTGTGGGCTGATTTTTTAGAACAGAGGTGGAACAGACACACAAGATGGAACGCCTCTATACTTTCTTGTGAAGATCATGCCTAGGCAGTCATAATAGAAGCATAAAGCGAAAGCATGAATATATTTGACCTTCTCGTGACAGCCCACTATGTAAAATTTTATTTCAACAACAACCCACATAAAAAAGCATTTAGTGTTGTGAAGAGGCAGAAGTCCTTTACTTTCCTCAGTTTAACACTGATTGACCTACTTTGTTATTTTGGCCTGAGGAGAAAATTGAATTAACGTAATAAATTGATTTTTCTGACCCACTAATATATTTTACCAGCTTTGATTTAAGTGTGTTAGTTTAGAGAACATATTGTTGTAGATGGAATAGGAATACTTAAGACAAACTTGTCTTGATAGATTTCTTTCTGACATGAAGCTGTTCTCACAAACGGGTCAAATTTAGCAAAGATTCATTCTATGACTATAGCTGATGTCAAGCACTTAAGGGTATAGAATATTGTTCTATCCATGGTGACATTTTTAATCTTGTTCACTCTTTGTATTCATGTTGGTTTCATATAAAAACATTCATACCAATTTACCGACCTAAAAATGTCACGTGGTGTTACCAAAAGTCATAGCATATTCACCTTGAAGACATTCGAATGTATACATCTTATTTTCAATGTTACACATTTTTATTTTACAAATCATTATTTTCAGTAAAACTTAAACTACCTTTTTCATGATTAATTATTATAAAAGTTTTTGAGAGTCACACCACATGACATTTTACAACCTAAACTAACATTAAAGTCAAATTATTGACTCACGGTCATGATATGGATATGCAGAGGTCTTCTCTTTGATATAATTTCCTTTTGGTCTGACCATATGACTTTGCTTTGTCGGACATGTTTTTTTTTTATTATTATGTCATTTAGCATTGAAACAGTTTTGTTAAAATATAATTTTTTAAAAGATTATGCCAAACGACTTTGGTGCAGGCAGACGAAGAGTCAAAATTTCCAATGCAAACTTTTACACACAATATAAATCAAACTGGTACATAGAAGACGAGCAGAGGGTTCTCACACACATAATACAACGTAGATCAGACAAAGACTGACTGCACAGATGGAACTTAAATACAAACACAGATGAACACTGATTAACAGAATACAGGTGATACAAATGACGATGATGAATAAACAGGTGACAAAACTGAACTGATGATGACAGTAACCATGGATACAAAGGAGTGGCGGGAAAACAGAACAAAGGAAGACTTGACTAATGAAAACAAGACTCAGACAGAAACACAACTGTGGCAACTTAAGATTTTCTTTTCAAGAATTACATTTTTAATAAGCCCCCCCCCCAAAAAAAATAATTTTAATACAGACATCAATAATTGTATGTATATGTATGTAAATGCATTTTTATGTGTTCATGAATAAATGAATAGTTATAATAAAAAATAGGCATGCCATTGACCCATTATTTTAGTGTGTAGTTATGGAAAATAGCTTTCACCCTGAACTGAGGAAGGGGATTTGAGGTTTTCTGCCAATTTATGTTGGTAATTATTTACAGCATCACTTGGATACTTTTTTTCAACCTTCACATAAAAAAAGAAATCTCTTCCTTAATGGAATCACACGGATATCCACCCATCTGGATCCGGCGCCCCACTAAAAACACCCCAGGTGTTCGTGATCCAACTGGGGAAAGTCTCTTAAATAGTTAAGGCCCTCCTTCACAACAACCACCGATTCAGCACTGCCAAACAAAGAGCATGTTGAGCTTCAAAACAAAGAGCAGCGTCAACTTTATTTCAATCCACTGGAGGGTTGTTTAAGGCCCTCCGATGTGGTTTTGCATAACGCACGGCCGTAAAATCATCCAGGAGTTTGTAGAGAAATGTGTAATTTAGCATGGCCCCCTGCAGTGCCCAACCACATGCGCATGAGATAATTACTGCAAAACCTTGGCAAACTTTTAGCCAACGAATTCCACACAAAAATAAATGACCCACTTAGAAAAGCTGGATTAGGTAGGGGAGCCTTGATCAATACTCTTTAGTAAATGAACGGTTAGCAGCTACTGAGCAACAGGCACGAAAGACACATTGTTAGGGTGACATCATTGGGTTGTTCCCAGGCCACTATGTGAGTGATTTCAGTTTGTGTTAGAAAGGGAAATGAGCTAGTGATGGTAAGAGATTACCAATACTTATTCTTCAATATGAGAGTCACTATTCCAGTCAGTTTGAACAGTAATCAGTGCCCGTCTGTTCTGCTCCAACTTTTACTTACAAGTTGTAAAACAAGTACCGTATGATGCTGAATAGGCACGATGTGCTGCCCATTAACATTAGTCTGAGCGCCGGAAACTGCCCCACAGTCTTTTCTACATGAGCGGCAAATTTTTACCCCCATCTGATAGCAACTTTTTTGTTTTTTCATTTTTTTTTGCCAGCTTCAGCCTTCATTGTCAGCGAAGTCTTGAGCCAACCGTGTTCATCAGAGGAATGATGCAACGGAGCTGTAACACGGTGCGGATCCGCTGTTAGCAAGTGCACTGAGGTCCTCTTAGTTCTTTAATATAAAAAGACTGCTTTTGGGTTGTGAATAAAAATTCTAAAGGAAGCCTTTTCTTTTCTAAATTTCCATAGAGAATAGAAGACATGTCACATGGACATCCACTTTTTAAGATCAGCAATTTAAGGCTTAGTTCTTACTGGTATCACACTCTACTTTATATAACACATTACTTTACACATTAATATGCACAAACACACACACACATATGTGTGTGTATATATACCAAGTTCTGGCATGAAACTCTAGCGCAGGCTGATAGGTCCTTAAACTCATTTGGATAGCGATCGCATCGTCATCTACATAGCACAGCTGACTGGTTGTTGTTGCATCAGTGGCCAATGAGCTGCGGCTCAACATTCAAACAAATAACGGTAGTGCGGTAGTGTTGCTGTTAGCAGTCTGCAGTGCGCTACAGCAACCCTCCACCTTCCCCAGCTCCACCTGTATAGGTCTGCTGTGGGGGGGTTATTCATGTATATATGTATATGTATAAATATATGTATAAATGTGTATGTATGTATATACGCATGTAAAAATTACTGTAATTTTTTTCATAAATTACTATATATATATATATATATATATATATACTGTATACTGTATATATATATAGTATTTTATAAAGTAATATATACTTTATTGTTGCAACATGATATGCTGAAATATGAGTAATATTGCGAGTTTAGAGACGTGACACTGATGTAAAGTGTGATTAGAATATAGTATCTCTTTGAATGAATGTGCTGTTGTACAATCATTTAATGCCCTCTGCACTATGCTCAATGATGCAGGTAGTTATTTTGGTATATTTTACTATTATTGAAATTATGTTACAAGTATACATTTTAATACATTTTCATAATCCAAGTTGTAAAAATGTATATAATCTGTAAACCAAGCTCTTAGTTGACTGTACTGAAAGAAGATTGGCAGATTCCTGGCTGTGATGAAAGAAACCCTGAAGTGTCGGTACTGTTATCATTCACTCTTGTATCTGTTTGACTTCACGCTTGGCTCACAAAGCCATGACAACCGCACTGGTCTCCATAAGATGTAAATATGGCCTATTTACAGTTATTTGATAACATTTCTCCAAATAATTTCAACACAAGCCACTATCATAATGCACAATTACAAATATTGCTCAGGTGAACTTATTCTTAACTGACATGTATAACAGATATTGAAAAAGAGTGTGAGATTTGAACTTTGTCGTATTAGGATGACATTTGATCACCAGGTCCATTAACATCTCCTACAAAGATGAATTATCAAATGTTTAGAATCAAATAAAGCAAAGAATTTGTATTTAAAGTGTCAAGGCCTACAATTCAAGTACACTTTATCTCTGGGACGAACCTCAATCTTTATAAGCATTTAGTTGCCCTTGGGAGCATTGTACCGGTTATTATGACGAACCTCGCTTCCTCATATGATGTTTGTCTGGAGGTTGCAGACTGAAAACACTGAGTCGTTTGCCATTCTTTAACATTTGAGCAAGACTCGACCAGAAGAGACGAAGCTGGTATGTATTTAACGCCTACAGTGCTTCATACTCATCTCTTCAACTGCGGTGAGAAAACCAGCCTCTCTGTGGTCGGATCTGATGTTTCGACTTTCTTCCCACATCAAATTTACCATTCACATTCTCATAGTTTATGAGAAGTTGGCACAACGATATTTTTGTTATATTCTAAGACAATAATAATTATATTAGTCGTATTTAGTAAGTTGGTTTCATGCACCAGATGCAAACGCTGACATATGAGGCAGATCAGATTTAGACTTGAGGCGTGGGCCATGTCGTCTCGAGGTTTTGCATGTGAGCTGATCAGCACAGGATGTCACAGCCCAAACAGCAGTAGGCGGGGTGGGGTGGGGTGGGGTGGGGAGGGGAGGGGGGGTGTTGAGTGGTGGAGGTACTGCCGCTTTGTCTACCTCAGTAACATTACAGATGTGTGGGTATGCAGTCTGTAAGTAAGGCCTGGCATGGGGGGGTTGGGGGATGGGTTAAGGCACACAGCTGCCACATTGACGCCATACGCATCCTCGACCAACTTGCTGAAGACGTGAGTGTCATGCTATAAAATTTTTCGTTATTGATTCATCATGACAATGACAATGAATTTATTTAAGATTTACACAGTAAAAAGAGGTAATCAGCAAGATATATGTATACACACACTCACATATCAATTATATATATTGGTCATTATTGGCCGGCTCCTGCGTCAGCATCACACGCATGTGCCGTGGTGCTCACGCGAACTGCGTCAGCCAATAATGAGCCGGCGTTCTGATTTAAAACCTGGAAGTGCTGCGCTGTTACGCTACGTAGATTTTAGATAGATCGATGTTTTTGCGCACAAAAAGTATTCTCGTCACTTCATAACATTAAGGTTGAAGCAATGTAGTCACTTGGACTATTTTAACGATGTCTTTTACCTTTCTGGGCCTTGAAAGTTGCAATGACGTTGCTGCCAATGGCTGGTTCAGAAACCTCTCGGTTTTCATCAAAAATATCTTAATTTATGTCCCGAAGATGAACGAAGGTCTTACGGGTTTGGAACGACATGAGGGTGAGTAAGTTATGACAGAATTTTCATTTTTGGGTGAACTATCCCTTTAACACTACAATATCTATGAGGTTAAAAAGAGAATGAAAGCATCATAATAAGCAGTGTAACATTTATGCTTTTAAAGATAAAAAAAAAAAAGTGAAATGCGACTTTTTCAGCAAAAAAGCTGGTGTGTTACAGACAGTGTGATGGTGAGATTCGTTTACTCAAGCACTGGCATCTTCTTTTTCCACAGATTTGAAAAATGACTTTTTGATGGAACAAACTCATCTACAAAAGCAGCAGTCCTCGTGGAAATTAGCACAGTCACTTGGGGAAAGATCTTTAGTGACTCAGAGACAGAGGCAGGAAACTGTTTACATCACACCTTGGAGGGCTAATAGAGTTTTCGAGTATTAGTTTATGAGGTTAGTATGCCAAAACTCAAGTGGAAATTTTTCACATTAGTGTAGAGTAGTTTTTAGCTTTGCGATCGGAATGGCGATGAATATAACGTGTTATAACACAGGATGTTAGTGTGTGTTTCTAAAATTGTAAACATGGTGTCCTTACAGCATTTACACATAATCTTCTTCAGGAAAAGGGTTTAGTCACCTGCATCACTTTACATCCTGAAATAATGTTGCCATGATGCCATCAAATGTTTCGATGTATTCTCTTCCTCTTTCACACTTTTGCATTCAGTAGTGCCTCTAACCTTGCCAACTCTGGCTCTATTCGTTTACTTAGAAAATAAACTGGCAAAAAACAACTGAAAAAAGTCTAAACGGGGCCAGTGCATCTAGTTTGGGCAATTTAGAGATATATAGCAGCCTAAAAGCTAGATGGGGTGAAGGAAGGAGGAGCTGATGAGGAGCCAGAAAGAAAAAAGGGGGCGAACACAAGAATGAGAGAAAGAATTCAGTGTTTTGGAATTTTTCTGTTTTTCCCCTCAAGTACAGGATGTTTTCTGAGTCCGGCGCCACCTGGTGGATTGCAAAAAAGAGTGAAAACAGACCTCTGAAATGTCAGTTGGTGCAAGTTACGCACCCGTTCTGGATTTGTGTTCACTTTGTAGGTTAAGACTGAGCCATTCTTCAGAGCGTCTGCTTTGTCCTCCAATTACAAACATCACATAGATCACGTTCAACCTTTGAAGCCTCCATTTGAAGCAATAACAATGACTCATACTTTTCTAATTTCTAGTCGTGCTTCAGAGACCACAGAGCGGACTAGAAGGCAGGGCACCAAAATGTGAAAATATGACTCCCTTTTTCATAATCCCACCCCTTTAGCACCCTCTAAACCTATCATCGACTAGTTTTCGAAACAGCCCATTTGTTGTTGTCATTGTCTTAAAGTGTCAAGGGAGCTGGTTGATCGTTATCAGAGAAAGAGCAGTACTCTTTAGCATTCAGATGCGCAATCCGAATGCCACAAACACATGCTTTAAAGGATTAGCTCACTTCAAAATGAAAATTCTGTCATCATTTACTCACCCTCAAGTTGTTTCAAACCGGTGTGAATTTCTTTCTTCTGCTGAACACAAAGGAAGATATTTTGAAGAATGCCTGTAACCAGACAGTTGATGTACCCCATTTTCTTCCATAGCATTTTTTTTCCTACTATGGAAGTCAATGGGGTACATCAACTGTCTGGTTACCGACATTCTTCAAAATATCTTCCTTTGTGTTCAGCAGAAGACAGAAATTCATACAGGTTTGAAACAGCTTGAGGGTGAGTAAATGATGACAGAATTTTCATTTTGAAGTGAACTATTCCTTTAAGATGCGCTTGTTTTTTTTGCCTTTAAAAATATATTATGTATTTCTGAAGGCTTACATTTTGTGTGGTTTAAGGTTATGTATTCTCACTCCTCCAGATTTAATTAGGCGTTAATCTCAGGGAGAAGATGTTTCGAATCCATTCATTCTAATGTGTGCTATTTCCTTCCTTCCACACCTTGCCTTAAAGTGTGGCGCAAGACTAATTTCTCAAACGGCCTAATCCCTTTAAGAATCGCGCTTGCGATATCATGCTCTCTTGTAGAATTGGGATTTGGAGAAATATGTTGGACTACATTTTTATGCCAAAGAGAGTGCTTCTTATCATTTGGTGTAAATGGAACTTGCTGCTACTGGGAATAAAAATGCTACATGGTTGGAGCTCATCCAGAGGAGTTCATGGAGATCTCAATTATGCGCCATTTAAGTACCAACTTTGTCTGATGTTTCTCTTAAAATAAAAAGAAGCACAAACAAGACAACTTGTGCGTACTGAAGCCGGTGGTTATAACATTTACATGGAAAGAAAATTTTGGCTTGAAGAATCTGATAAGAACCATTCTGCACAATCATTCTGAAACCTCTGACTTTCTATGAGATTGAATTTGAGATATTAAAGAGATCTTATTCATGATATTACTTTCCTTTTGCAGCTATTCTAAAGGTACATGCTCAAATTAGAGCCTTATGATTATATATATATATATATATATATATATATATATATTTGTAATCATTCAGATGGTCATGATAATACTGAATTCTCTGCTATTATATATATATATATATATATATATATATATATATATATATATATATATATATATATATATATATATATATAGTGCTATGCATAAGTTTAGACACCCATGCTAAAGTTGACTAAAAAGAGGAATAAAAAATCATCTTTTGGAAATTGAACTTAATGCCTTAGTTAAAAAAATTAGGAAAAATCCAACCTTTAAGGACACCAATTTTCTTTGTGAATGAATAATGTATCGTAAATAAATAAATGTTCTTCCTTAAAATACAGGGTGCATAAGTTTGGACACCCCTATGTTAAATTCCTATAGAGCCAGGCAGATTTTTATTTTTAAAGGCCAGTTACTTCATGGATCCAGGATACTATGCATCCTGATAAAGTTCCCTTGGCCTTTGGAATTAAAATAGCCCCACATCATCACATAGCCTTCACCATACCTAGAGTTTGGCATGGTTTTATTTCTGTTAGCCTAATAGCTAGTTTGATTTGCATTGAGAGATGATCTTATGGAAAGTACTCCATGCCAATCTCTAGGTATGGTGAAGGCTATGTGATCTTATATGGAAGGTAAGAAAAAGTAACCGTTAGTTATTTAAAGCTTTTAATATGCTTTCATTCATCTATCAGTTCAAATCTCCGACCATTGCCTGCCTGTAAATGCACCAAATCTCTTTATTCTACATCACTGGTAGTTTTTAGCGCAATTTTCCAATGGACAAAATTGCGATTGTTAACTCATGATTTCTATTCTGTCTGTGCGCACCAATCTTGCACTTCTATCTCCTCCTCAACCAGACCACCTGACTTCGGGTTTTCGGCATTATGTTAAGGAAGGTCTAATCTCGGGAACGCACACAAAAAAAAAAAAAAAAAAAAAAAAACATAAAAAGATTTACTATCTCTTAGTGTTGTGATCCCATGACGTCAGAAAATTGCGCTAAAACACTCACTGAGTTTTTATTACTTGTTTTTTCATAGCGTACTTGTGGGTAAAGTGTAGACTTTGGTTTGCTCAAACATTTCTTAATTCACAGAAGTCAGGATATCAGGAAATCCAATCTGTCCGAAATGCCTCAGTGGAATATCCATTAGGCCTGTGGAGGGGTGTGGTTCTGTGCTGCCTATTTTTGGCTCTCTCCCTCTATCCATCAGAGGGAGCAAATGGAGTGTAATCCATGATAACATGGATGCAGGGGCTTTTGGCGTGGATGAAAGCAATTCCGCCCAGTCCCAGAAATCAGCCCCTCTAAAACCTGATTTTATTTGGATGGTCTCCAACTTTGACCAATTCCAAAAACCCAAGAGGTAGATAAACATGTATTTCCAGAAATTTTTAATAACATATCAATTTACATGGGATTTTGGGGTATGATTTGCAGAAGTATATTTTGTTGGGTGAGTTATAAAATCCCTGCAAAAATACAAATTTTTAAATTTATTTGTAAGTGTGCTCAAGTGGCAAACGTCAAAGTTTTATGACAGCTTGAACTGTAACAACTATTAGATTATTGTTATTATTGTATAAGGGTATCACTTTCGTAAGACACATGATCAGATTTTAGATGTGAAACAGAGGGCATGCATTCTATGTTGCCAGGTAACCTCACATATCTCTGCTGGAACAAGTTGTAATACCAGCTTTCTGGTAATATATTTCATTTCCAACCTCATGAAGAACTTCAATATTAGACATGTTCCCCTGGTTTCACAGACAATAGTCCCAGACTAAAATGCATGTTTGAGCTGTTTTAACTGAAAGCAACTTGCACTAAGAAATCTTAAAATATGTCACTGCCATTGTTTGGTCTCAAGATTCACACAGCAATGTTTTTTTTCTAAAGCATATTTATAAAAGCTGCTTAAATGCCCTAATTGAACTAAGGCCTTATCCTGGTTTAATCTAAGCCCTGTCTGTGAAACCAGGTCGTAGACTGAGAAGTTTCAAAGCACCTAATCATGTATGATCATGTTAGAGAAGATCTAGAAAGCTTTTGCTTTTTGGGTTAGTGTTCTGTATGTGTGAATTAAAAATTAGTACACTGTCCTTAAATCCCAAATGTCATCTTATCAATATGAGGGTGATTTTATGAAACTCTAGTCATGTTAGGGATCTGAACTTAGGGAGTAAGGGTTGAATGAACACATTGTTCTTCCGTTTTAGTGCAGCTACTGGAGGTCCAGATGGCATTAACATATGTATTTTCTTCTGCCAGCTTTCAGATTGCGTATGAAACCAGCCACCCATAAACACTCACTTGCGCTAGATATGACTTCAACTCCCTTAAACTGCCCTGCTAATGTTTACAGCAAACAGATCAGCCAGAGTCAATGTCACACTGTAAAGCTGTGCTCTTTCGGCATGTTTGCTGCTATGGCAAGAATCTATGGTCATAATGGGAAGAGTGGTGTTGGTCATTAACTCAACAATTTTGTTTAGCAATATTGTATCTGAAATGTAAGTGACTCAATATTAACTTAACTGTAAAAAATCCACCTATTTCAACTTAAAAACGTAAGTTCAATTGCTGCCTTAAATTTTTTTATATAATCAACTTGGTTTGTTGTTGAAAGTCATTTCAACTTAAATAATATTAAACTATTAAAAAATCAAATTGAATTTTGTATAACATAAAAACGTTGAAATTGCTTAAAATATTTTGATGAGTTAAAGTACTGTAATAAAGTTGCTGACTTACTGATCATATATATTTTTTTAGAGTGTTCTTGTTTACTGAACTGTTGTTTAAAAAAAAAAAAAAGAGAGAGAGAGAGAGCGGTCACAAAGCGTTCACAAGAAATTTCATGGTCGAAATCCAGTCATTTTAAGTCCATCTTATTTTAAGTCACCCTTAAATTATTTTATATCATATAATTGTAATTTATTACCGTATTTATAAACACTGGTTTGTAGTGCAAATATGTTGTAATACTTGGTTATTTACATTCAGTTATTATATGAATCGGACGTCTCGCACAGAAGATTGCTTACTTCCACTACAAAATAATCGGGATAGGAATCTGTGTAATCAGGAGTTTCCTGTGAGAAAAAGTTCCACATGCTGATTTTGTGAATTCATTAGCCTAAAAGCATTTTGGCTTTTTTTTTTCTGTTCATCTATCAATTTTTAAATGTTACTACTTGTTTCAGAATGTTCAAAGAACATTCAAAAGTTACGTTCCCATAATGTTTGCAAAATGGTAAAATGGAAAGTTTCCTTAACGTTTGCATAATCAAGGAAAAACTTTTTGGATGTTTTAAACGTTCAGAGAAAATTCAGAAACATTTTCATAACTTAATATGAAAATGAGCAAAACGTTTTTGTCAGCTGGGTCATGCCTATGGCTGAATCACAGCCGTGCTGATATATGGCCATAATACACTGTGATTTTTGCATTAAAAAGCATATACCTAAATGTATGAATGTATGTAACTTTGGTCTCTGCCTGCCTCAGAAACAGCCTATCTTATACACAGAAACAGAAATAAAGGCATGCACTGTCCATAAAGTGAGTGGAAAAAAGGTATTTTCTGAGTAACCTGGCCTTGATATTACTGACAAAGAAAAGAGCGACAAAACAGTGATTATCCAACATAGAAAAATCAAATCAATGTCAGATCAGTGCTATTTGTCCAATGAGCAGCTGCTTGTGGATTTGTTCACTACAGTTGATGATAAGCATTTTATTAGTTTATGAAGAGAAATTTGTCTTGGCAAATCAAGGTTGCTGTACAAGTACACTCAAAACTCCACAATTTCACCCATGATTATTCAATAACTTTATTTTATTTTTATATTTATACCTAATGAAAATCTGTACTTTTCTATTGGCATCAGGCAGGAATTAAATCTATTACAATATGAGATCTCAATATGTGTGGCAAAACACACACATCATAACTCGCACAGAAGATTCCTTACTTCCACTACAAAATAAGCTGGATAGGAATCAGTGTAATCAGGAGTTTCCTGTGAGAAAAAGTTCCCCATGCTGATTTTGTGAATTCATTAGCCCACTATTTTAATTGATACAATTATTGTGACTTCATTGGATTTAGGAAAGAAGTTGTTCTCATAACAACTCCTACAATCATCAGTATAAGCCTTGTGGGGCTCCAACACTTATTATTTGCTGTTTGGAGAGAGTCAAGTGAACTTTGACTAGACGGAATTGAGAGTATTCAGACAGAGGACTGGTCCCACCATGTGAACTCAGCAGACCGTAACAGAGAGCCATCTTCAGCACCAGCACCAAAGGTCCTTTAGGAAGTCTTTATGAATGAGACCGTGTTGGAGCAGCGTTTCTGATGTGAGCACATGAGTGGAAAATGAGCTTTCACTAAGCTTGTAAACATGGCCATTTCCTCCATGGCTTTTAATCAGCTTCGTGACTGTCCCAGTCCAGAGAATTAGGCGAGAGATCTTACAGACGCACTGTACATTAGTAAGTGCATCTTCAGTGCTGTTGCGTTCATGTCTCTCTAGAACGTAAGTTGTTTTACACACGACATAGCTTGAGAGCTGATCCTTTTACGTCTCTTTTTATCATTATGTCCATTATATTAAATACATATTTATATATAAAAATAGACACATACCATGCTCGTGTTTTAATGTAAAACCGTGTTATTTTAAGTTCATGTTGCAAAGCACACCATATGCACACAGATTCTTGGTGTAAATTATGCTTATGAAACACTATGATGATGTTGTTATGCAGCTGTAGAAATGTGTGCACATGCTTGCTATCTGTCTGATTTATTTGGTTAGTTCTGCTAGAACATTCAGCTTTAATATAATTTACAAATTAAGGAAGCTTGTGCATGTACAGACTATATGTATTTAGAGCTTAAAAAATATATTCAACAGCTAAAATAGATCATTTTTCCCGTCCTCCCACACTTACCTGTGACTTTCACTGTCATGTTGCTGGAACTTGAGACATCTCCACTTGATTCATGAGCTGTTATTATTGCAGATACCAAATCGTGTTGTTTTCATTTTTCCAACAGTTATTGCATTATCTTTTCCCCATGCAAATTAATGGACACCCAGATCTTGCGCGTTTTGATTTGCTACCTTATCACAGTAAGCGATGGTTTGAAATTTGTCTAAGCCCACTTGTAATAAAGTACACTTGGCAGAAAATATGTAAGGGGAGGGAGCCTCTTTTTAAAATGATGTCAAATACTTGTGAATTACATCAGAATGAATAAATAAGAGGGTCAAGCATTTTCTGTTTAGACTGTTTGAGCAAATGCCAAGAAGAGAAAACACTCGATCTAAGATTAAGAGAGGGTGCCGAGTCCAAACAGCTTCAGGCACTTTCTTTGTATTCTTCGCTTCTCTCTCCTCCCTGGCGCCTGCTCATTTTGCTCACACATTTTACATTCTTATCATATTAAAAATTCATTTTATCTTGAGTAATGGGGCAAGCTCCGGCTTTTTCCTGTGAATTTTCCAGAGCGTGCATTTCAGGGACTTCTCTTTGAAAGGGATAGTTCACCATAAAATAAAAATTCTCAAAAACCCATATGAGTTTCTTCTGTGGAAAACCAAATAATATTTAGAAAAATGTCTCTTTGGTTGACTTTATACAATGAAAGTTAAAGTTGTTTTTGACCTAATTGACTGGCATTGCAAAGGCAAAAACAGAAGAAAGAAACTCCTACTGGATTGGAACGTGAGGTTGAGTAAATTGTCATTTATTTTTATTTTTGTGTGAACTATCCCTTTAAGGTTAATCTAGCAGTCATGACCTTTGAGGCTTTCATGAATTGCACCAAAGTGAGCAGAATGTTGCAGCTTCTATTAATTCATTTGTGACCAGGTATCTGGCATTACTAACCTCCATCTACTGATTAATCAGTACAAGTGCATTACTACTAACTCATTCAACAAATTCAAAGACCAATCATTTTGAACCCTGACCTCTCCTAGAGTTTCAGTGTTGGTTCACTGAGCGTGTCAAATAAGGAAATTGCTCTGCTGGCATCTCTTTCGTTTTTCTTCCCTGTTAATGTGTTTGCTTTTTATTAATTTCCTTTGGATTACTTTACTGCAACCCCAGCAGAAAAAAAAAAGAAAACACAGAGCTGCTGTGAGTGTGAGGTCATGCAGGAGGGTACAGAAACAAGGTAGTAAAACAGAAAATTCTCACCGTGTTTCTGCTGCATGGAGTGGGGCATGCTGGGAGATGAGGGATTACTCAGCGGTAGCGAGGAACCCCCAGCTTCACCACCTCTCAATCTCTGGAGCAGGAAGTGGAACGCCTCTGGTCTGTCCAAAAGTTGCCAATGGGAGGCAGAAGTCTCTTTTTTAACAGTCAAAGATCTGAAATGTCTCTGATTGCCTCGGGGGAAACGGAGGACATCCGGAATTCAACGAGAGAGAAGAAAGTGGAGCAGGTTGTGACAGCTCTTCAGCAGAACACGAGGATCGGCGGGCGACGGAGCTGGGATTGCCGGGAAAGCTGGCACGAGGCAGAGGGGCTCAGAGCTGAGCGTACATGCTGGCAGATGTTGAAGATGCCTGGCTGGATTGGCTAAGCAGGTGCTGATTCCCGCAGTCTCTTCTTTCTTCCGTCTTACAGGCTGTCGGCGACCCCCAGAATATCCTGGCGAGCGGAAGCTGTCCCTTGTTGGATGCGTTTGCGAGTGAGTGTGTGGAGGAGGATCGGCGTAGCAGAGATCTGAAGCGAGTCGACTGAGCGTGCTCAGCGCTACAGAAGAGGTCCACAGGGCATCAGTGGCACTCTAAGCTGATAGGCCAACAGTGATCTAGCGTACATTGTTTAGTGCTTACTTAGTCCACTTTCCTTGAATGCTAAAATTATGGGGCGTGCTCCTTTTTTTTTTTTTTTGGTGTGGAGGGGGGAACCCTACAGATAATCCCAGTCCTCCTTTGCTTTCTCTCTCTCTTTCTGAGGTGCAATCTGAAATCTCATTGAGTCACATGAACTCTAAACCCTGTGATATTCCCATTAATATGGAGCAGCTCTTGGGCTCCGGGCCATCTGCCAGATTACAGTCTTCCATATACTGCTGTGACACATTGTTGTATAAACTGAGGTTTTATACAACAAACATCTCAGTCCTCTAGCATTAATCTACCTAAGCTCATCTCAATCCACAGAGCAGGATATTGCTCTTTATAACTCGTCCAGCAATGGAAGCTGATATTACATCACTCCAGATGTCACATTTCTTCACCCCTGCTATACACGACAAGTATCTTGCCTGCATGGGATTGAAAATTAGACGATAACTTTACAATACATTAAAGGTTTAGTTCTCTCACAAAATAAATTCTATCATAATTTTCTCACCCTCGTGTCTTTTGAAAGCAGTACGATTTTCTTTCTTCTTTGAAACACAAAAGTAGTTATTTAAAGCAGAGTCCATGCTGCTCTTTTCCATTAAATGAAAGTGAATGGTGGCCAAAGCTGCAAGGCAAGATTTTCAGTGAATAAAGACTAATATCCTATTGTATGGCTTTAGAAGACTTGGGAATATAGAGCACAAACCTTATGGACACTTAATGGTGCTTTTTTGGTTCTTTTAGGAGCTGGACATTCCTTAGTCCCCATCCACTTTCACAAATTTTATGGAAGAGAGCATCTCTAAACATTTCCCTTTGTGTTCCATGGAAGAGAGAAAGCCACAAGAGTTTGGCACGACATGAGGCTGACTAAATGGTGACAGGAGTTTTATTTTTTGGGTGAAATATCCCCTTAATGTCACTTTTCCAACACCTTAAAGATATTGACCTTTAAGTATTACTGCAATTCAAAAGGCCATCATTCTCAGTCAGGGGTCTGTGAACCTGCCGGGGGTCCCTGAAGGTACTCTAGGGGGTCTGCGCCACGGAGAAGATGAGATATGTGTGTGTGTATATTACATAATTTAAAGTTTTTTATAACGTAATTTTTATAACATAATTATAAGATAATCTTTCTGTTTTATATTCTAAGCATTGTAATGATCAAAATAAAAGTTACTATTAAAGTTATTAATTGTTTTTCTGTACAATGACATTAAACACTGCTGACCTTTGACCTTTGTGTTGCTAGTGCCATGCTCTACTGTTTGAGCTTCAGGTACACATCCAAAAAGGACAAAAAAGATTCTTAAAAGCATCCATACCCCTTTTTAAATTAGTTTGACCCATATGTGATTGATTGATATTGAGAAGAAGATAAGTTGAATGGTGCTTGCATGTGATGTCACACATTTACATTATAAGCTTACAAAAATGACAACACGTATTGCCTCAGGCTTGTTGTCCAAACACTGTTGGTGTCTTACAGAAAGTGCTGTCCTGCTTTCAGTGAGATTTTCTCTGTGGCTGCACAATAGAAGGAGCTCACATTTGTTTAACATTTGAGGTTGAAAGTTCAGTCAAAGTTCAAAGTCTCCAGATGCGCTTAAGGGATCAGAAAACATGGTTTATGTCAAAATGTGTTCTGACAGCTGCCTGTATCTCTTACACACCTGATGTTCTTGATATTACATATTTCTGTATTATTATTATTATTATTATTATTATTATTTGTTTTTTTTAAATTTATGCCATACATGCTTATTTTGTGAATGCATTTTCTCTAGACATCACCTTTTATATGAATCGTTTAGTTAGATTTGTGTGTGTGTGTGTGTGTGTGTGTGTGTTTGTGTATTCATGTCTTGTTTTAACAATTCTTGAACATTTGACCCATTTCTTCAGATTTACTCTCGGACTGAATGATCATCAAATAATTATATATTTATAAGTGTGTATGTGGTTGTTCTGGAGCCTTTATGTAAGGCGTAAAGAATGTTCATTCTTGAGCCTTTAAAGTTTATAGCATTTAAAAGACACATTTTTTTTTTTTTGAGGAAATTGATATTTGCAACAGATTTTCAGAGAGTTCTACATTCCTAAGTTACTCCCTAGGAAGAACAAACCTAACAACAAAAAAAATATTATTTTTATCCAAAAAGAAATTAACTTTCACTGATACCATGTGAACCTTTCGAGGCAAACCTGTCATGATCTCCGAGGTTTATGCTTTTAAATTCACTCATATACATTACCCACAATCCTGTGGCGGCTCCACCAATCAGAATAATTGCTGTTAAGTGGGAATCGCAGCAGTCAATCCCACAAAGCTTTGCGAATTGTCAGTATGCCTACATTCTAATAGATTCCTATTCTGACACTATAACACCTTCTTCAAATGGTATTTCTTAATTATAATCAATGATTTACAACCAATATATTGCATCATCATTTCTGATTTATGTCATTCGCAGTCATTCATTGTCTATTTTTCAAGCACTTTTTTTGCTTTGAATCGAATGTTGTGATTTAAATCAGGTCTTGAATGCTTATGGGAATGGGAAAAGGAATTGGAAAAGTACTTCCAAACCAAAGGATGCTGGAAAAGTGGATGGTCACAATTACGTAATATTAAGTGTCATTAGTGATTTGTGTCGGACCATGTGGTTGGCAACTGTGCATGTGTGCAGAAAACTATTTTCTTTAGCCTATGCAGCTGTAAGATGGTGAATAAAGACAACATCAGTCAAATTGTCCTGCTCCTGATAAAGTTGTTGGCTTATATCCCTCTTTTTTTGCTCAGGCATGGCTGAGTGACTTGTGCGGCTCTCTCAATTCCGTCGTGTCTCATTATAAACACTACCTTTTAAATATTTTATCTCTCTATATAGATGTTGTGTGTGCACGCTGCATGTCTAGAGACGCTAATTAGTGCTGTCATAAACACTCCCACATGCCTGGGAGTTGACTTCACATCACACAGGGTGAGTGGGCGGAGCACCTCCCTCTGAGTCCCGGGTCTCAGACTGAAGGTTTGGCAGTCTGTGCTACAGTGACCTTTATCAAATCATTCACCGATGACTTTGTCAGTTTATGCTTAACTTGTAGGTGAATTGCTATTGTGGCAGTTTGTGCTTTTTATTGTCATAATTCAATTAAAGGTGTAATTCACCCAAAAAATAAAATTCTGTAATTTTCTCATTCTCATCCTCACGTCGTTCCAGACCCATGCAGCATTCGATTATCTTTCAAACCGCAAATGAGGATATTTTTTAATGAAGTGTGAGAGATTTGTCTCACTCCATTGAATGTTCATGCATGAAACCAAAATGTTGCTTTAAAAGTTCTTAAAAACATTGTATATGTAATCCATGTGCTTTAGGCATGCTTATATGTGAATAAAAGCCTAAATTAAATCTGTTCATCATATAAAGCGATCGTGGCTCTTCAGAAGACTTGGATGAAATGGCTCAATCCCTATGGATTACTTTTACTATCTCTTTATGAACTTTTTGAAGCCTCAGCGTTTAGGTTGAGTGTATTAAAAAGATCTTCATTTGTGTTTCAAATATGAATTAAAGGATTAGTTCACTTCAAAATGAAAATTCTGTCATCATTTATTCACCCTCAAGTTGTTTCAAACCAGTATTAATTTCTTTCTTCTGCTGAACACAAAGGACGATATTTTGAAGAATGCCTGTAACCAAACAGTTGATGTACCCCATTGACTTCCATAGCATTTTTTTTTCCTACTATGGAAGTCAATGGGGTACATCAATTGTCTGGTAACCGACATTCTTCAAAATATCTTCCTTTGTGTTCAGCAGAAGAAAGAAAGTCTTATGGGTTTTGAACAACATGAGGGTGAGAAAATGACTTAATTCCTAACACATAAAATGATCCACAAACCTATATTCTTTCTTCCTTTCTCTTTGGTTCATTGAACCACTTAGCCTATCTGAGTCTTTTCATGGAGCTGTTGGTAGGAACACTGATAAGATTGCGGCGGAAACTCACCAATAAAACTGAGGTCATAAGGGCGCTTTCACACTAGCACTTTTGGTGCGCACCCGGGTTTGAATGACGTCAGACTTCGGTTCGTTTGGATGATGTGAACGCTGTCTTCCGAACTCGGGTGCGCACCCGCGAACCGTACTCGAGTACGCTTAAAAAGGTGGTCTGGGGTACGGTTCATGTGAACTCGGGTACGGTTCGCTGCTGATATGAACGCAATCGAACCAAACCGCGGAAGTGAATAATTGTTGACGTACAATGTGTCATTGTTGACGTATAATGTGTCTTTGGCGGACAGCCCACTGTCTTTGAAACGTTTTCAGATTTTTTTTTGCGGCAGACAGACGCAAGTGTGTTTCTGTATGTCTATGTTGAAAACAAAACCAAAGGTTAAAAAAAAAGAAGAAAAAATGTCAACCGAGCAAGTCTATCCATTTGGGCGCCTTTTCATTCGCGGTTACCAAGCAACACCATTACGCCAGCTGCAGCCTGATGACGCAAGTGTACCGCGGTTCGGATAGAAATAATATAATGTGAACACAGTCCATCGGGGGCAGGGGGGGGCTTTACAAATATTTTGTAGTGCATACAAAGATTTTTTTTTTAATTAATTGTATCACAATTATGTTGTAATTTTTTAGTAATATTACCATTTGATTGTTCAGGAACAGCTCATGGAACACCATTAATGACTTTTTGCTGTTGAGAAAATCGTATCAGACGGTGAAAGAAATGACCTTATCTCATCACCAGAAGGCCATTTGCTCTGACCACAGCATCTGTCCTGCAAAATTTAAAGGCTTCGCTCGGTTTACGTGCTGTCTTGTTTTCCTCGCAATATCCAGAACCAACTCTTCACAGATTTGCAGGGTAAAACCACTCAGGTGAGTATAATATAAATGGAGTAATGTGCTGAAAGAAGGTAAAGAGAGACAAACTGTCAGACACACTGTCTCATCAGCTCAGTGTTTCACGCTGCCTGCTGCATTTACTGCCTCTTTTCACGTCAGACAAACCACATTCTGCTTTTCATTTCTACAAGCATGTCAAATGCAGTTAATCAGGGTTTTCTCAAACTTTTTTTGGCCATTTTCTCCTTCCAACTCTTTTATAGGCCATGCTAACAGTGCCAAACTTCCAATTACACTAGTTTTCTAAGCAGACTTCATACATTACTTTCAATTATTTTGTTCTATAGTACTTTCTTATTATTTTATACACACACCTTACTGACTAATGTACAGAGCCAAGGACAGATGCAACACCTTCTCGTTTTAGAATTTCAGTTTTTGTGAATCTGAATATGAGCTGCTCATAAGAACAAGAGTTCACAAGTTCAAATCTTGTTTCACTGCAACAGTGGAATAACAGGGTCAGCCACCGACTTCAATGATGCTGAAACAACTGGTGAGATCCAGTTCTAGTTTACTGAATTTGTTATTTTTTTAAGTTAATTGTTGAGATTTGGTGGGCTGAGATAACATTTTTCATCAGTAAGCATCTTTGAGATTCACTTCCTCATAAGCTGCGCATACACAAACATTCATGACAATGTAATTGTAATCATAATTATCGCATAGTAAATAACTTGCAAATGAAAATGTGCTTTTTTCCCCCTTAGTTTACATGGCTCTTATGTCTAATAAATCAAAAAGCAATACTACTACTAAGCTGAATTTTGCATTTGGTTTGACACATCATTGTTTAATTGCCGGAGAACTTTGGTTTATGGAGTTTATCTGTTGTGCTAATTTGCCATCTTTTAGAATGAGGCCAACGAATAACCGCACTCTGCAACTTTCATGCCCCAAAATGGATTTGATAAAGGCCCTGACTTTGCAAAGTAAATGCAACTTTATCTGCCATGCTTAAAAAAAATATATATATAACTCTCTAAGTGTCTCCAAAGCAAACACCAATTCCTTCTGTTCTGTGCTCAGAATCAAAAGCCACGGCCGCAGGCTTGTATCTGCTTCTGCTATCCTGATGAATATTTACATGCTTAAACACTCAAATTAGAATTCATTATCTTGTGTAATCTTGGGTTTAGATCTACATGTGCAGTTGTTTGATTAGTTGCTTGAGGATATGGGTTTTGTGCTTGGTTTGTGGGCCTTCTACCTTTTCTCACACTTGCCTTTTGATGCTAATGTCTGGCAAACGATAGGCCTGTTGTGTTCAAATTAGCATCTCCATTAGAATTGAAAAGCTCGTTTTTGTGGTTGAAGTTGTGTGATCCAAAACCGCTCACTCCAACTTAGCAGCAGTTTACTGAAGGTATGCACATCATCCTGTGGCAACATGCTTTCGTACCGGACATATTACGATGCATAATTTAAGAACAACACTGGATTTAGTTGAATGAGCACCTGCACATTAACCGGCTTAATGCAGAAGCTTCGCCGTAGCGGTGGGATTTTTACATTATTAAACAGAAAATACAGCACAGTCGCCTTTGTCATTCTTGACATTTCCTGAAACCATCTTTGCAATTTGACAGCATTAAAGATGCATGAGAGGCCTACGAATCCACTCTAAGAATTTCCTTTTTCCTCGAGGACTGAAAATCTTGTTCGGCTACATGTTTGTGAGCTTTAAAAGGTGAAGTAGGTTCACTCTGTTTCTGTCATGGTCAGCCTGCTGCGAAGCAGGTCACTGTCACGTTGACATTCTAAAACATGTTCTCTCTTTCCTCCACAGCTGCTTGAGGTTTATCTCATGCAACAGAGGAAGTGGTGCGGGAAGAAGAATGCGTCGGCCCTAACGTTTTGTGTGTACAACAGGATATCCGACGCTGGGAGCGTTAGCCTCGTGTCGAGAGGTGATATAAAAGATAGATTGTCGCTTGTATTCTAAATATGTACAAAAACTGTTTTTGTGCCCCCACCCACCCCCCACCCCTCTTCGTCTTTCAGCGCATCTGCTCTCTCACCGTATCGCTGTAGCACACGCTTCGGAGCACTGACATCTAATTTCAGTTGTTTTCATCACAAGTAGTAATATGACTCACAAAAGTAAAACATTTGAATCTCGTCTCTTATCATATTGTAGTAATTCTGTGCACTTCAAGTGTACTCATAGGCGAATACGTTAATTGCCAGTTGACTGACAGCTGGAAAACACTGGGATTTCATGCTGGGGTAGCGGTAGTTGTTTTCAGATTTGTTTTAGAGTGTATTTTTGATCAAATTTGTGAGAGAGCGAGTGAGAGAGAAGGAAAGAAGAAGGAGAGGGAGCCAGACACTACTCATGGGGCCCATTAGGAAATTGCCAGTAAGCAAAGTTGCAAATAAGCTGTCACACAGTACAAATGAGATTACCTTTCCAATGTGCCCTGGAACCTGCACGCTGGGGGATGCAGAACCAGTCACGGCAAAACAAGGCACAATCGTCTGATTTATCTCAACGCTTGATCTTCTGGTTGTGTTCTTTCTGCCTCTGTTTTTCATGGATGGTGTGCAAAACAGTTTACAAAGTGCTTGCAGCACAAGTTAATCAGTTGTAGACAACCTCTGAAGCGAGTCGACGCAGTGTTTCAAGTCAGGGATTTCACTTATAGTCATCAGCGCTGAGTTTGTACACATACAGAGAGGCTTACTTGCATATTTCTGTCTAAACTGTTTACATTTACTGCTCTTTATTCACTTCTCGATCAGTTTGTGGATGAATTGATGATTTGCTTTCATTGTTGAAGAGATACAGGAGTCTCAGGGGTTGATTTTTATTCAAATGAACAGATTAAATCTTTGTTTTTTTGTTTTTTTAAGGTCACATTAAAGGGTTAGTTCATTACTCACCCTCATGTCGTTCCAAACCGTTAAGACATTAGTCATCTTAGGAACACAAATGAAGATCCTTTTAATGAAATCTTTCTGGAGAGCTTTCTGTCCCTCCATTGACTTCCTACACAACTACCACTTTCAAGCCCCAGAAAGGTCATAAAGACATCATTAAAGTAATCCATGTGGTTTAACCTAAATTTCATGAAGCGACGCGAGTGCTTTGTTTGCGCAAAAAACCACTTTACCACTTGTGAATTTACCACTTCATTTACAAAATTTTGTAAAGAAAGCAAATTAAGGTAAATTATAAATAAATAAATAAATAAATAAATGTCATGCCTTCATCCTTTTCTACTTTTCAAATGACTTTTATCTGTATAAATTGTATTGCTTTACTCTTGCCCCAGACCCAAAATATGAAAATCCATCATAAAAAAATAATGATGATAACTAAAACTACACTAATCTAAACTAATATTGAAATAACCACTTCAACATTTATTGTGTGAAAATGATTGAGTGTATATATTTTTACAAAAACATACACAGTTGTAGCATCATTTTCATCACAGCACTGATGATGAAATATGAAATGGCATGTGAACACAAAGAAAAATAAATTATGAATCGAATATTTCTATTCTGTCATTTCTAAGCAAGCTATATATAAATATATATATTAAGGTAAGATTAAGTCTTAACAGAACCTTTTAATGAGCCATTTACATTTATTAATTTAGCGGCGCTATTTATATTTAAGCACCTTGAAGGATAATATTAGAGACTGAGAATAAAACACGCAAAGCAATTAAGAACATGAAACTGTTCTTACATTAACTTGATCATAGCATGTTTGCCAACTGATGCAAATCATCATTTTCATTTGGATGCTAGTTATATTCACTACAAAAAGTTGTCAGCAGCGTGTCAAATACTGTGAACTATTTATCTGTTAACTATTTGTGAACAAATATCATGATCTCAAGTGTGAATATTTATGAGTCACTATATGATGAAGAGATAGATAAGAGCTTCAAGTGACTGCACTTCCACTTTCTATATACAAGAAATATCAGGCCACCAGTGTCCTTGCCTGAGAAGATTTCTCTTTCTAAAACACAACTCTCATTCCAGTTATGATGTGCTTATTGGTAACGATGAGAAGCCAATCATTACCAAAACAGCCAAAATATAAATTATGCCGATTTCACTGAATTTACAGTATGAGAATTTGGGGTTTATTTTGTGGTAAGACTCCTTTTTCTAGACTCAAAGTTTGTATTGTGGTGTAACACAAGTCTATTTTCATTCTGCCGAAACACCATTTCTGTAGACAACCAGGAGACCCTCATTAAATTCACACCAAATGTATGATTCTGTCACACCCACAAAACCCATTCTAGGGCTTCATCTTGTTTATCTTTTGTAGGACCCAAAATTACTACATTTAAACTATTCTGGCGAAAGTCTGGATGAACCATGTTATTCAGATGGCGATGAGGTTTATCTCAAACTGTTACCTTTAGCGTGTGTGGACACCACTGTCATCATGATTCAAAGCTATTGTGGTACATTCCCTAGCAGAAAGAAATCAAATAAAGAAGCGAAGCACTGCTATGATATTTGCATTGACAGCTGAACATGCAAACTTTCAGATTTGAATGCAAACTGCAGAATGTGGTTGAGTGTTGGCGGGTGTTGAAGGGCAGGCTGTGTCTGAGAGAATCAAGCGTCCTGTCGAATGAAGTGTGAAAGGAGATTAGACTAAACAGATCATCGACTTATCTGTGAGGTATATTATTGAATTACACTACGTACACGTGTCTACTATTATCTCTGGTTGATGAGTGAGTATGCTGCTCCCCCTAGTAGAAGTATTTTAAACCATTTTAAAGAAACTAAATGAATAATTATTGAATTTTTTTTGTCTTATTCATTATCCCAGGAATATTTCTGAAATTCATCTCTGAAGTGCTTTTTGATGCTTTGTATGATTTGTCCCAACCCAAATGCCATATATAGAAAATAATGTTTCTGTATAAGCACACGTTTCTGTATAAGCACAAGTTTTGGCTGCAAAAATAGCTTTGAAGATTTCCACCGATATTGCTGAGGAAGAAAGATAAGAGTTCATTAGACACACATTGGCCCACTGGGGCATGTTGTCACACTGCGAGTTGTCACTGTGGGTTTTCTGCACAATTTGAAGTTAAATAAAAATGCAAATAAATAAATAAATACATGCATAAAACAGCAAAAAAATAAAATAAATATAGGCTATATATAAACATCAAATCTTTCTTTGTGCCTGCAAATATTGCAATTAATAAATAGTATACATTTGCCAACCAGTCGACCTGAAATTCATGAAATATTATACTGTTGTCCTGAGAACAATTTTTTTGTTTGTTAAAATCTCCCTTTATTATATTTTGACCTTTGTCTTAATAAAATGTGATTTCATTTCTGTTCACTTGTTTTACTAACAGCTATAGTTTTAGTTTGCAGCATCAAAAAAGTAAAAGAAAATAGGAAAGGGAAGTTAATTTTATTTTGGAGAATATTAACATACCCCCCCCCCCCCCACACACACACACACAAAAATTATTCTTATTTAAGAATAATAATAATGTTTAACATAAACATTTCAAACCACTGCTATAAACACACACACACACACACACACACACACACACACACACACACACACACACACACACACACACACACACACACACACACACACACACACACACACACACACACACACACACACACACACACGTGTTGTGTTTTCATGTTTAATGGGGACTTTCCATAGACAATGATTTTATACTATACAAACTGTATATTATATCCCCTTACTCTAAACCTATCACAGAAAACATTATTTATTTTTACATAAAAAAATAAAAAAATAAAAACATAATTTAGTATGACTTATAAGCTGTTTTCCACATTGGGATCACAAAATTTCCCACAAGGTCAAGGATTTCGGATATTGTCCCCATAATGTTACCAGGACACACACACACACACACACACACACACACACACACACACACACACACACACACACACACACACACACACACATTATATATATATACACACAATGCTTCCACTCAAATTTTATTTGCATTCTCCCTTCTGAAGTTTTTACAGTAAGTTGGCCCACTGAATGTCTTCCTGTTCAGACCACAGCTGGCTGAATGGATCAAAATAAGCATTTCATTTTATATATTTGTAACAAAATGTAACACTGATCCCTTAAATGCAGTGATTGCAGCAGACACAAAGAGGACAGCATCCAGGCTTTAATAAATGGTGACACAACACATGATGAATAATCACAGTTCTTACACTGTTTGCACAATAATATAAATACACCCGGCCGTTATGACGAAGAGATATCGCATGAGAGCTGCATGGCTGAGACTGCCATACATGGGCAAATTTCTGTGACTGTGTGTAAGTGTGTGTGTGTGTGCTGCCGGCTGGAATTTCGCCCTCTGACGTCACTGCCTGTTACTCTCCTAGATTTGGGAAAAAGAAGTTTCACTTTAAGTGGGGATTTGAAAGTCTGTGATTCCTAGAAAGAGAGGTAAGATAACTATTAAAGCTTTCGAGGGGCGGCTCCATGCGCTGAAACGCCGATCGCAGGCCCGGGACAGCGCAGCGTTGTTAATGCGCGAGAGCTTCACAGCTCGAACTGTTTTTTTGACAACTATATGTTCTTCAGTGAGAGATTCGAGCTGTGCCATTGAAATGGAGGGCGTGGGATTGCTAGAAGGAGGGGGCGAACTTTGTTTCTTGTATTTACATCGCAGCCGTAACATTTGAGCGAACATTTAGAAGGTGTCGGCGTACTTTGAATACGATTAGTAGATACTAGTTGCAAATGAACTTCTGAAACGGGTTCGTGTTGTGATTCAGAAACATTCTTTCGCTGTTGTGTTTCTTTTGAAGAATGCGGAAGTAAATAGGCTGGAGGGTTCGTGTGCAGGAGGACTGTAACAGAGACGTGGCTTCTGCTTACAACAGCAACAGATATGAAAGATTAGTGCTGGCCATGTGCTTTGCTTGCGTTGTTACATTCAAATGTCAGTGTGATGCTGCACAACTTACACCGGAGTTTTGTAACGGATTATGTGTACTTGCTTACAGGTTAATAGAGGGAATGCCTGAATGTTACATTGACAATATTGTGATTTAAAATCTTTTGCATTGATGGACAGATGGATTATGTAGCTCAGCGAGATAGATGTTGGCTACTTTGAATTCTCTGCAAACACACATACATATACATAGACACACACAATGTTCCTGACGCAAATGTTGATCTTTGTACACACACACACACACACACACACACACACACACACACACACACACACACACACACACACACACACACACACACACACACACACATCCCCCAAATTATATTTATCTATATTTTATAGAACTATATTTTGGCCCATGTCTCAAGTTTCAGTATTATGGTTTTTATGCTCACATATTTACATTAGGCTATTGAAACCATAGCATGTAAGCTCTGGTCATTTGGGTGCAGGTTGAAACAGAAATACACTTGATGGTTTGAATATCAGTCTGGGTGATTTGAGCCTGTTGCTCTTAAACCACACTATGGAGGTAGTTAAGATCCACCCAGTGTTGACAGTGTTTAGACAATCTTGTGAATTTGCAGTTTGAATTGGAAGTTGAATATGCAATTTGTTGTGAGTTGCGCTTATAGCGGCCGATTGATCTTCATCAGACTTCAGCAAACCAATTCTACGGTGATAATATGGGTTTGTTTTGTCAGTGTAGCCCTGTCATTCATGGGTTTAATAGCTGAAATAGAATGTTTTTCTATTTACTTTTGAAAGTAAATGTGATTTTGATGTTCATAATGATTTATCTTTTGGCAAAGCATGAATCCAATGCTGTAATCTGAGCATTTAGTCCAATATGGACTACGCTTTTGTGTGTGCAGCTAATAGTATGAACAGAATTATTCTCTCCTGAAAGACATTTTCTTGTCAGAAAAGCAAATATCTCCATTTCAAGTCATCCAAAATGTCTAGAATATAGACATTGTTCATCTTAAAAGTAGCTAGAGTAAGTGCTCAAATATTTATCTGTTTCCTTACAAAGATGACATTCAGAATTCTACTTTGATATGAATCTCTAATCAATAACATCAAGGCATCCCAACCATCAAACTGAATAATTTCTGACACCCTCCCCCCAAAAGTTTTAACTCCAAACTACATCTCACCCAACAGCAGGCATTAAAAAAGAGGACATGTCTGACAGGCTAGTGATGCTTAAAGTTAAAAGATGAATCCTGCCTTTGAGCCTAGTCTTCCATGCTCACTCCTTTGACTGTCGGTTTGCCATTAGTGCAGACTTTCTATGAATATTGACTCTGTGCCGTATGACTGTAGGTTACTGTAGGATCAAAATATCGTGCCTCCTTTCTGTTGCTATGGAGACTCCATCATCAGGTGCTGTCTGGAGCAAGAGTGACAACCGAAAGTTATAAATACACAAAGAAACAAAGCAATTATAGTGAGCATATCATATAATGGATTTATGCAACACTTAATCCTGGTGTCATGAACAATTCAGTTCACACATTGAATCAAGTCCTAGACCCCAGAGCCTTTCCATTGTAAAATAATATTTATTGGGAGCTACATTCAGTGCCTGTTTAGAATAATATGTTTAAAATTGCTGATGGTTTTAATAGCTAAAATTTTTAACCCTTTGATGCACAACATGGGTCTAAAAAGACCCGACTGAGTTTTCATTTTCTATATCTTTGCAAGAAATTTATTTAATCATTCAGTATTCCAGGTATTCCTCAATTAACTTGTTTTAGATCATTACAAATCAATATTTAAATTTTTCCTTTCTTACTTTTCGAAAAAAAATTGTTTTTGTGTCACTACCCCTCTAATGCGCAACATGGGTCTAAAAAGACCCGTATTCATGTTTCTTTGCTGAATATTTGAAATAAATTTATTTTATCATTTATTAATCCAGGTATTCATTAAATATCTTGTTTTTGATTTTCAAAAATCATTATGTTTATTTTTCCTTTCTTACTTTATAAACAAACACGTTTTTTGTATTTCTACATCCATTTTACACACATGGGTCAAAAATGACCCGTATAGGAACCTTTGATATGTATAAATATATTTACTGCAGAAAACTATTCACCTGCCACACATTTCACAATTCAACACGGCTGCTTTTGTATTTTTCATGCATGTAAGTTTTATTTAAAACATTTTTTTTTGTTACAGAAAAATATAGATATAGCCTCGTAGGCTAAGGTTACCTTGACCTTGAAAACCATAACTAGTGTGAAAGAGAAACATGTCCAATACCATTAGCTAGCTTGCGTCAACATTCTATTTTATCTAATGTTAGCTAGGTCAATAAAATTAAATTTGCAATAGAAAGTTATATATACAAGTGTATATATTGTCGCTGTTGGGCAGAAACCTTGTACCGTTATTCATTTTTATTTGTGGTCATAAATCAATGCTATCGGTCACATAAGCCGGTGTGTGGTGGCGTTCTGGTGCACTATGGCTGCTGTCGCATCATCCAGGTGGATACTGCACATTGGTGGTGGTTGAGGAGATCCTCCTACAGTTGCACTACACTACAGTTCAATTTCAGTGTTATCGGTTAGGCATATATGCGTGTTATGTGTGACAAAGTGGCCAATAAACATATTTCAAGTGTTACAGTAAATGTGTGGATCTAAACAACTGTGACATTGGTTATTTTGACAAAAAGTTTTCTTTATTCTTTTGTTTTATCACGCTTGCATAGATGAGTCATTTTAGACCCATGTGTGTAAACTTGATGTTTTAACACAAAACTTATAAAAAAATATTAAAATATGAATTTGTGATCATAAAAAAAAAAAATTATATTCATAAATCATGAAATTAATAGATCATGAAATAGTAAATGCTCAAATAAAGTGATTTCAAAAGGTGAAAAAAAAAAAAAAAAAGCCAAGCCATGCATGAAATAACATAGGAAATGAATACGGGTCTTTTTAGACCCATGTTGTGCATTAGAAGGGGTATCCATAGTGTGCGCATCAAAGGGTTAATAGGCATGTAAAGAGGGACACACACCATACGAGAAGTGCGTTGTCACAGCTAGGACAAAGCACAGGCATCGCACATATAATACACAATTCTGTACGTTGTACAACGTTCAAAGGTCAGTTTGTTAAAAAAAAAATGTTTTTTAAAGAAATGAATGCTTTTATTCAGCAACTGTTTTTAACGTTAATGATTAGAAAGGTTTCTTGGGCATTACCCAAGCTGAATGGTGCAGAAGACTTTTGTGGAGCAGCTCTATTCAATATTTGATGATCATTGCCATTTGCCAACTATTTTTACATTTAATACATTTAATCTTTAATTACACAAATCTCAAAACGATTATCCAACTGTAATACTTTAAATTATAATGTTGTGATGCCTAAAAATATTGGTTTAATTAATTTTTGTTTTCTTAAAATATATATATTTATTTATAATAATTATCAGCCATTTATCAGTTTTCATTGAAATATTTTTTTAGCTTGAATTGGCCAGAATTTAGATTTTGCCACATCCCTTGTTCTTTTGGAAATGTTTTTGTTTGCGGAGCACAAATAAGTGAAATAACTAGCCACGTTTTATCTGTAATTTCAGTTACTGAATATTAACTTTTGTATAAGAGCAATATCCCAGTCCTGGATTTCAGCACTGTTGTGATTACAGTAACTTCGGCCTTGTGCCTACAGCTGAATCAGATTTGACTTTGTTTAAATTAGTCTGACATTAATGTATTCCATCTGAAAGCGTAATTTGCTCAATGAACAAGTTTTGAACAAAGCTATAATTTCCAATGTGTCTCAGTCCTCTGACAAATTCAGTAGTTTGATAGAACAGCTGAACTTCTGCTCCATTTTTCTACTGTTGCACTCCAATTTCCAAGAGGCATAGTGAGGACGGATCTGTGTAGTTTAAGTACACAGGAAACAGACATGCAGGATGAGAGGTGGATGAATGAGTGTACAGTGACTCTGTCCTTTAGGATGTGATGTGGAACCGGCTCCGGACCGCGAGACGGATGATGCAGCGGTCGCTCGCGCGGTTATGATTTACAGCAGGCTTGTGCTCATTTCTCACTGCGCTCATTGACACAGCAGTAGAAGGAACGCTGCTCGACTAAAAGTCAGCTGCGCTGTGACTTTGATCCCCCTCTGAACTCTGGGTAATCAAGCTTCCTCACATTCCCTTCAAGTGCTCACAAGGAGAAAGACAGATTGCCACATTAGCATACAAGGCTAAGAAGACACCTGCAGCCGTAAAAAGGACATGCAGTGTTTTAGCCAGAGGTAGAAAGAGGAAGGAGCGAGCCGATAAGAGGAAGGACAGCTGAGATGTGTTCACACACATTTAGAAACACGAGCATCGTATGCTTATTACCACGGCTGGACAGGCCTACTCGATTTATGTGGATTAAACGCTGTTACTCTTGTCCTGGTTATTTTTGATGAAGTGTTTAATCTCTCTCTTTTATAGAACCTTCAAATTTCCTTTGGTCCACTGTTTGTTGACAACCAAATAGGAATGTATTGCCTGCATCCTCCCTTTTCTTTGTCAAATACCAGTCCTGTGAAGCCTGGCTTATACTCGCTGCATCCACACAAGCGTGAAGGTGCACACGGCAAAAATGACATCATCGCGTGGCGGTGTGCACAACATTTTTTGTAAATTTGTGCGCGCCTCTGCTTCCGTAGATGCACAACTTCGAGGTGTTTCTTGCTGAGCATGTATACGTCTGTACCTTATCGGCACCCGGTTTGCGCTTGTTTAAATTAATTGCTTGCATGTACAAAATTAGCCTACAATTGATTATTTTTTATTGAAAATAAAGGTCCAAGTTTGATAAAAAAACTGTTCATGAAAGTAGAAAATATTTAGTATTCATTAATAATATTTATTTGTTGTTTAATTTTGTTACATACATTTGTTCTCATATCCATATATTTTGTTTTAATGTCACAATAATCTTTTACACGATTCTTTGGGACGTAATAAAACAGACAACAATGTGTGTACTTTACTACTTCTCATCGCTGCTTCCTGATGGTTTAGAGGAAAATAACGTAGTCACCCCCTGTCGTTTCAAAGAATAGTACAACGGCGAGCGTGTCAAGTATAAACACGTGTCCGTTTAGGGTCATATAATGCCATTTTTGTACAAGCTAATATGATTCTTTAGGGTCTAAATTAAAAGTTTGTAATATACTTTAATTAAAAATTCTTATTAGTATTGTAAGAAAACACTCATTTTACCTGATCAAAAACAGCTCTGTTTTCAGCACGCCGTTTAAGTGCATGCGTCTTTAAATGATAATGAGCTTTGCTCACCCCACCCCTCTGTTCTGTGCGTACACCGCTTGTAATAATAACACAATAACCATAACACGTTGTTCATTATAATCGTGGGATTATGAATTATATTGAGAACGTCGTACATAGAAAACATGCCGTAATGTACCTGAGTGTAAACCTTAGAAGCATTCATCGTGAAGTGTGCAGCAAGCGATTTGCAAAGATTAATATAAATATTAATATAAAGGTTAATAAAACGTTACACTCACTTCAGTTCTTCTGGAGGTGCAGCAGGAACACGAATATATGGTACCGATCCTTTTTTCAGGAGCAGCTTCTTAGCAAAACCAGCTTTATACTGACCCTTGTTTGTAAAGCAGTCTGGTGTGTGAAATGATTCGGGCAAAGCATTGAAGTTGATCGTGGGGAATATTCCCTTCGAAAACAAACTCAGCCACTGCGTCTTCAGCTGTACGGATTTAGAAACATCAAAATGACTGATGTGTTCGTTATTACACCCAAGAATAGAACACCACAATTGCTTAGACGCCATTTTACTCATAGACAGTGCTCCAGCGTATCAACAATGACGCGCGGACTATGATTGACAGCTCGCTCACAAGCGAGGGCGGGTCTGTGTTGAAACGCTGCTGTCAATCAACAATCGTGGGAGGGGCGTCGATTTTGTGACGTAACAAAATTGAACGGCTTGATTTGAGAGAGGGGAAAACATATAAGGAGATTTAAAAAAAAAAAAAAAACACTGGATGGATTTTTATCATTTTATGATGGCTGTGTACAGGCACTGCCAACAGACATTTCAGTACAATCAACTTGTAAAAGTGCATGTACCATAATATGACCCCTTTAAAGTCCAAAGTCTTCTTCGTCCGTCCGCGGAACGTCCAGGGCTTCCAGTTATGAACTATTAGATCAGATCAACTATAGTTGTTCTGACAACCCACTGACTTGATTTTAAAAATATTCACATCCTTAATAACAGTTAGAAAAGTGTTTTTCTACACTTGGTTGAGCATATGCAAACTGCTATGATTAGCTCTTACGATGCAGCAAGATAATGACACCTCTTTATATATGGCCATATTACAGACTTACAGAATGCAAACATAATTTACATCTAATTTGCAATCAGTAGTTTGGTCTAATTTTTTCTAAACATTCTTAAAACTATACATTTGCTTCCTATGTAAAAAAGAAAAGAAAAAAAATGTTTTAACTATTTTTTTCCCTTTTTTTTTTTTTTTTGCATTTCAGGCCAGGTTCTCTTTTCTTTGTCTTTGTAGTGTGCTTTTCTTTGTAGTTGGAGTCTCAGACACCCCAAGCTGTTTTTGTTAGCACAATAGGAGTGATGATTTTCTGGCTGTTGTGGTTCACCCATCTCAGATTTTTTTTGTATACACGTGATGTTCCTTGAAAGGGCGCAACATTTACAAATTATCAAAATGTTTTATTAGTCATAAATTAATAAGCCTTGCTATGGCTGATCTAGAGGGCAGAGTAATTCTGAGATGCATCAAGAATTAATGATAACACATTTATTCAATAATTTTTTTACGTTTATTTAAAATTTTTATTTATTTATTTATTTTTACACATGTAATATTACATTTATGTAATATTGTATACTAAAAATCTATATTAAAAAGGAGCAGAATATTTTTTTACTATTTATTTATTCATTCATTTAAGTTATTTTATATATGTACTATTACATTTAAGTAATTTTGCAAAGACAATTAAATAATATTTTTGGAAACAGGATATCTGCACTCGGAAGTTTAGGCTTCCGTTAGTTGACCAAGCAGGCATGACTAATGGACAAAGCTGATAATCTCAAATGACCACATGTTGCCTGAAGTATCTATTCCTAAATTGTATCAGCATGGAATCCCATCACATTTTATACAGGGATACATCTCAAAAATATATGCAAAAATAATCCAAGTCCCACAGTGATGTGCTCAGTTGTGGGTTGTGCCGGCCAGCTCTCCTCTGAGTGAGTGCTAGGCCACAGTTAATTAGGCATCTTTAATCACCTGAAGTCACTCTCTCTGACACTGTTTACCCCCCCGTAAATGGGTTATTATTACTTCTACAATCCCCTCTGTGGTTTCAGGCATTAAAGGGCTATTTTAGCTCTGCTAAGTGAAACCCTGTCGAAATGCACTAAGAACGAAATACCAGCCTTCTCTGCCTGGACTAACCATCATTTGCTTTGTGTTGAATTTCTAAAGACTTCTGTTTTGTATAAACAATTCTCTTGTCTGCAAAAGATTAGACATTCAGTGCTTGAATATGTTTTAATTACATATGCTATCTTTTATGATTGTGATATCACGGAGCTCTGCTCTTTACGTGAGGCAATCAGTGAGATTAATTTCACGATTTGTTTATTCGTCTATGAATGTAACCTAGTTTTTTTTGTGGCTTTCAAATTAAGCTTGGCACGGCGACGGTATATGGATGGAAACATCTGCGCACAAGTGACCCCCCGTGACCTGTGTATGTGTGGATCATAAGCCAGTTATCTGTTAATGTGTTGACTGCTTTATAGGGTCAGATCTGGTCTTGTCTTGTTGGACTTTTATTAACCAAACTCACAGTCACAGCTACAGCTTATCAGCAGAAGATGTTAAACGACTCAGCATTCTCAGAAAACGCTCTGCTCTTTTAAAACAGGATGCTGTATTTCTCCCAAAAAGCTGATAATGATAATAATCATCACACTACACAGAATACAGGTTTACTCACAGGTCTAATAATGATCTCTGTCAGAAAATGAACAACGGGTTTTCACAGGAAAATGGGCTTTTGATGTGAAATAGATACATCATTTTTTGGCTTTTGAGTGGATAGCAATACCTCTTAGCCGATTTGGATGGAGCACTTGAAGCTCTCGGTCGTTATGACAGTCCTTTGTTGTACATTCAAGCTAGACATTCACTGCTCATATATTTTGTGCACTCATTCTGAACCACTATGCACTTCAGTTTGCTTATATGTGAGTCCCAATGAATAGCGAAGTCCCATACTGACCTGTATGAATGTTGATCTCTTGCTTATAGAAAGCTTTTATGGCACAGAAGATTGTTCCTTAAAAGGTGATACAGGAATCAGGTGTTTTGCTTGTATTTGTTTTATGAAAAAGTATAGAAATAGGCTGCCTAAGTGCTCTAGATCCAGAGCGTCACTCCCAGTGTCCATGTTTGGTCAGTCCCTGCAATATGTTCTGTACATGGAAGTAGCGTAGGACAACCATTCCATCCCTTTGCTCAGAGCGCTGATAAAACAAAAGAGTGATTCCATGCTGACAAGGGATAGTTTGTCTCTTACTCGACCTCATTTCACTAACACAAAAGGAGATATCTGGGTGAATCTCACAAGGAGACTCATATTTTGCCACAAAATCATAAAAATCATAATAATAAAATTATTATATATTTTTTATTAAAATAAACATTTCATTTATTTACTTTTTTTGCATTGGGACAATATTTTTATGACAATTACACCAAAATAAATAAATAAATGGATGCACTTAAAAGTAGTTATCCAAAGCTTTGTGTATAGATCAGATGGAAATTTCAGGGAAAGTTCATTTTTTTAAATGCATGTTATTGATCTATTGGGAATGATTCATCCATTTATGTTTAATAACAAAAGAATAATGTAATATAATTTTTTATCAAAATGTCGTAACTCGATCTTCTGGTTCTGGTGATGTATCTTGGACTTCTCCAATCATTTGGTCCGCTTAACCCTGCTCCTTTCTTAGAATCAACTGCAAACTCGCATTCAGTCCTACCTGTATCCAATCAGCAACTGATGGATAGAACCAAGTCACCGTCATACATTTTTTCCCTGTTAATTTGTTTCACCCATTTGTATGCCACTATATGGAAGACAAGCTCTTTTACCACTTCTGTTTCAGAGTGACTTTAATATAGTCAAAAAAGTTGTGATTATTTAAATATGAATATATTCATTGATACATTTTACTCCACATACATAAATAAATATGATTTGGTGTGGTATGCATTGTATCAAGTTCAGTTGTGTGTTTGTGTGGGTCAGCAGCATAGTGCTGTCTTGTGGTTCAGTTGTGTTGTCCTCACTGTAGGCATTCGAGACTACTTTTAGATACTGTGGTTTGTCTTATTCTTGTAGGCCATTGTAAGTGTGTCAGCCCCCCTCTTAAATAACTCACAGCAATTATCATTGTTATTCTGCAAATGGTCCGAACCACAAACTTGGCTTCTATATGACTCTGGCCAGTGAAAAAGAGTGGCATTCCAGACCGAAAAAAGCAAGCCGAATCAAATTTTGCCCCCAATCTTTCACGTTTTTTATTTCCATATTTGGAAATGTTTACCTCCTCATGACTCCACAGTGCAGCAGGAAGAAGCACTATGAGTCATTTGAACAGCATAAGGGCCTGACTGTAGGTCCTCCTCACTGAGGGCTTCTCTCTAGTCCATAGACACACGGGATGCTGTGAGTATACTCTTCTCTTCTCTTCTCTTCTCTTCTCTTCTCTTCTCTTCTCTTCTCTTCTCTTCTCTTCTCTTCTCTTCTCTTCTCTTCTCTTCTCTTCTCTTCTCTTCTCTTCTCTTCTCTTCTCTTCTCTTCTCTTCTCTTCTCTTCTCTTCTCTTCTCTTCTCTTCTCTTCTCTTCTCTTCTCTACTCTCCTCTCCTCTCCTCTCCTCTCCTCTCCTCTCCTCTCCTCTCCTCTCCTCTCCTCTCCTCTCCTCTCCTCTCCTCTCCTCTCCTCTCCTCTCCTCTCCTCTCCTCTCCTCTCCTCTCCTCTCCTCTCCTCTCCTCTCCTCTCCTCTCCTCTCCTCTCCTCTCCTCATGTTTACATGTTAACCTTGTGGCACAGGGCTCTACCCTTTGCAGATGCGCTCTACGCAGCGGAAGTATATCTTAAAACAAGCAGTTGAGGCTGTTGGTTATGGCCTTCATTTTCTTCGGTGTATTTGTTGGTAGAAGCCACCTCACTACTTCCAGTTTTTTTTGTGGGGCATTTTTGAATTATCTGTATATTTTGTCATATGTAAATGTACAGTTAATTTAAAGTACTTTGCATATTTGTGCACTTGCTTTCACTGTAACTGTCTGGGCTTTATTGATTGGGTTTTTATTGTGCTGTGCTCTGAGATAGCTTTGCATTTTATATGGTTATGTGACTCTTGTCTTTGTTTGGTAATATTTGCTGAGGAGATATATTTGTGGAATGTGTTACTCATGGTGTGAAGAACTACTGTCAAGTATGTTGAGCTATACTTCCTTTAAAGGGAAACTTTTAAAAGCTCAAATACAGAGTTGCGGGACGTTTTATTTACATTAAGAAGGAATGCATTTGTACAGGCAGGACATTGTGTTTCTCTAACCGCATTCTATATACCGGTAGGCCACTATAGGAGTCTCAAACTCAAACTTCCCGGGGACCATTAGCCCCCATATAATGTCATCCATACAATAAATACTATTGTTTTTACTACCATGAAGTTTAACTAAGTACAGTTATTATGCACAGACATAGCTTGACATAGTTGAACGTCTCATGTCCCTCAAGCCTAGCATACTTCGCTGCATGTTTAGTGAAGTAATGACGCATGAGATTGTAATTCCTTCCTTATGAACTGCATTTTTCTCTTGAACATTAAGCAGGTATCAGTCCCATTAAAGGATTAGTTCACTTTCAAATGAAAATTAGCCCATGTTTTACTCACCCTCAAGCCACCCTAGGTGTTACAATCGAATACAATCTAAGTTATATTAAAAATATCCTGACTCTTCCAAGTTTTATAATGGCAGTGGATTGCAACCAACAGATTGAAGCTCAAAAACGTGCATCCATCCATCATAAACGAACTCCACACGGCTCCAGGGGGTTAATAAAGGCCTTCTGAAGCAAAGTGATGAGTTTGTGAAAGAAAAATATTCATATTTAACACATAACAAAGTAAAATTCTAGCTTCCGGCCAAATGGCCATATGCAGTATACTTGCCCCAAATGCGCAACTTTCGAAATGTGTGACGTCAGAAGTAGCGTAGTGCGCCATGGCGTAGAGTAAATATCAGCATTACTCGCATCAGTTGCGCTTTACACTTAAGTGGAATCCGTATGTTCATTTGGCCGGAAGCTAGTTATTTTACTTTATAAAGTTTTAAATATGAACATTTTTCGCTTTGCTTCAGAAGGCCTTTATTAACCCACAGAAGCCATGTGGAGTTCGGTTACGATGGATGGATGCACATTTTTGAGTTTCAATCTGTTGGTTGCAATCCACTGCCATTATAAAACTGGGAAGAGCCAGGACATTTTTTTAATATAACTCCGATTGTATTCATCTGAAAGAAGAAACCATATACACCTAAGATGGCTTGAGAGTGAGTAAATCATGAGCTATTTTCATTTGAAAGTGAACTAATCCTTTAAGAGACCAGGTCTGGCTTTAAAGTAGTGGTCTGAAGTTACAATATATATATATATAATATATATAATATTAACTAAGATTAATAAATGCTGAAGAAGTATTGTTCATTCTTAGTTCATGTTAACTGAGGTAGTTAACTAATGTTTACTAATGAACCTTATTGTAAAGTGTTACCATCATCTTTTATGGTGCTGTCTGGCTGTGTTTTTTTTTACCCTTTTTTCTATTGGTTGTTAGAAAGAGAGGTTAGAAAGAGGTGTTACATCCTGGAAGTTGCATGGGTTTGGATCCTTTTCTATTCATGGAGGGTAATATCTTGCACCAAAAATTTTGGTTATCTTTGTTTGGTTAAGGTATTTGTGAATACAAATAAAGCATAGCTCACTGTCACCACATTTGGAGTACAACATATCTGTGGAGTCTTACCAGTTAAGTAGTAACCTTAAGCCTTAACCCAGGGGTGTCCAAACTCGCTCCTTGGGGGTCACTGTCCTGCAGAGTGTATCTGCAACTTGCCTCAACTTGCCTGAGTACGCCGGAGGGGCTGTCGCTTTTGCATAGTTTGTGCTTGCTGTTTAATAATCATTTGAAACTTTACAAACTGGCAGCTCCAGTAGTGATGAAAACATTTATCTTGAACTCTGTCATGGAAACTAGCATGTGTAAATCTTAATTAAACAATTTTATAATCAATTGAAAAGGAATTTATAGCCGTATGATATTATGCTGTAGCCACATTGGACCAGCAGTTTGGAAATGGATGGATGGATGATTCATGCGCCATCTTCTGGCGAGACACAGGAATTCATTCAACGTGACCGTCGCAGTGCATTTTGGATATTCTCTAGCCGCTGAGTGTATCTGTTGTACACTCATTGCGATGCAATATGGAATTGAATGATTGCACTCGATAGAGTCGACTATGATTTCGGATACAGCTACAAATTGCTGTCCCCTCAAATAGTGCCCTATTTAAGGTTATAGGGGGAGATTTTGGACACAGCTCTTGATTAGCTCTTGATTAGTTTAGGTGTGTTTGATTGGGTTTGAAGCCAAACTCTGCAAGGCAGTGGCCCTCCAGGAGCAGGATTGGACACCCCTGCCTCAACCTTCTGGAATTTTACTTTGCAGTTGGTAAATCTACCAGTATTTCTGCTCGGTTTTATAGAAATGTCTAATCACACAGCATCCCACCTCCTTTATTCTTGATCACAAGTACGGCAACAGTTTAGATACTTCCTAGCTTTTTACACCTTCACATTCCTCTGGTACCACACCATAGTTGTGGCAGCGAAAGGTAGACCTTAATGGGATTTTCCATAGCCGTGAGGTGAGATAAACTCGACTTTAATGATAGAACGGTGTGATAATCTCATTACTTTTCGCTCAACAGTACTGAAGGGTCTTCATATCCAGTGCTGGTTGGCTTCAGGCAGAGTTGTCTTGTCTTAATTCAGTTTGGAGCCAGTGCAAGCAGCAGCTGGAGCACTTGGCGTCAGTCAAAACATTTTATTATTTACAAATCATCGCTTTGTTTTATCTCTTTCTTAACTTTTGTTTTATTCATTCATGCCCTGAAATGTGTGATGACTCATCTTGTTAGCTGATGGTTAACACTTGATTTTTTTTTTTTAATTAGTGTGAGGGCAATAACAAGTGCTTCCATTAAACGGCACGTTGGATTGCTAACCTTCCTTTTAAAAGGCGGACAGGGGGTTTGTTTTAAAAGAAGAGCAGAACCTCCCTCTTAATGAATGGTCTTGTTGTTTGGTTCTTATTTTACAAGAAATTTGTAATATTTATTTTATGACTCTTCTTTCAACCCAGGTTCATTGGAAATATATGCCTGTGGCGACATTTCTGAAAAAGGATATTAAATTGCTTAAGTCACTTAAGACTATGGGCCCTATCTTGCACCCAGCGCAATCGACTTTGTACACCGACCCATGTAATTTTTCCCGGACTTTTCCCTCCACAGATGCACGTCGGTAAACTAAGAAATACACTTGCGCTCCTCAGGGTGGTTCAGCGCAAAGAGGAGGCGTGTTCCGGCGCAAACGTTCCTTCATGCTATTTTGCAGGTTTAGAAAACAATTGCGCCACTAACCAGGAAAAAATAGTTTAAAGTCAGTGGCGCGTTGCGCATGTTATTTATATGCTATTTTAAGGGCGCATGCTTGGCCATAATCAATGTAGCGTGTGCACAACGCGCATACACTTTGATTCTCTCATCTACACAGAAGCAGCAGTTTGCATTTGTGCAAATCATACATTATTACGATAGATAGATAGATAGATAGATAGATAGATAGATAGATAGATAGATAGATAGATAGATAGATAGATAGATAGACAATTTATTATAAAAGCATACATCTAGCTTACACATTTACCCAAATTATCATACGCCTGTTTAACCGAAGTTAATTTGGGTGGGTTTCTCCATTTCAATGTAACTTCTCTCTTTTACGGCCGTGACGAGAGCATTGCTCTCCTTGGCTGTGAACCACTCCTGGCGCGCGCCTGGCAAATCCGCCGTTACAATAGCAATCCGTAATGGAAAAAGCGCGTCTGCTCTTAAAGGGAATGTGAGATGACGCTCTGATTGGTTTATTTCACGTTACGCCCAAACCACACCTATGAATAATGAAGCTACTTCAGACCAACCCCTTTTAGATTTGCGCCTGGCGCAAGAGTCATTTATCCCGCCGGGAAAATAGCAACAGCGCCCAAGACCCGCCCACAAAGTTACTTGCGCTTTGCGCTTGACACTTGCGTTTTAGATCGTTAAAATAGGGCCCTAAAAGTCTTTGAGCACTTTTATAGTGATTTGTTCAAGTTCACTATGTCAGAAGTGCCATATATATATGTATTAGATTGCAAATCATGCACTGGTGGAAGTGCTTTGAGATCATAACTTAGTATTGTGCAAGGAACCGTGCAAAATTAAGTATTTATTAATCAGTAATATGCCCCTGTAATCATGATTTGTGTGAAAATATATTTTTTGGGTCTTTTACTGCCACTGTTTAGCTGGAAACTGCATTGAATTGAATGTATAGGTGTGCTTTTTTTAAACGTAAAGCGAATTTCACAATTCGATTCATAAGCTTGCGATTCAATCCCGATCTCGATTCAATTGCGAGTTATAAAGTCAGAATTGCATGATATATACGTGCAATTGCGAGAAATAAAGTCAATTGTGAGATATAAACTCGCAATTGTAAGAAAAAGTCAGAATTGTGAGCTGACTCTCCTGCAATTCTGACTTTTATCAGAATTATTAGATATAAAGTGAGAATTGTGGGATGAAACACAATTACGAGAAAAAAAGCCTGAATTGCGAAATGCAAACTTGCGATTGTGATTGTCTCACAAGACACAAGACTTTTTAAGTTAGAATTGTAAGATAAAAAGTCGCAATTATCTTTTAGAGAGAATGAGTATGAGAAGGGTGTCAATTGCGTTGGCAGCCCTGCTTTAAAACCATACTTTTCCTTACAAGCTGAGTGTTTCCATTGTACATGCAATACACTTAAAATTCTTGTTCACTACAGCTGAATGTTTATTTTTAACCACCTTGCAAGACGATTAAAAGAAATGTGCATATGTATTAAAAGAGCAACCATGTTACAGGCCCATCAGATTTGATTTTTTGTAAGCACTGATTGCTTGTGGAGCTATAAGGGCTACATTTAGGTTATTTATTTATTTATTTATTTGTTATTTTACAGCTAATGATTGTAATTGTTTTACTGAAAAGTGGTATTTTTTATTATATTTCCATGTTTTTTTTTATTTTTTTTTTTATTTACATTACTTTTTTTATAAAAGCTCATTTTTGCCACAGAGCTTTGTTTTTTTGCCTACAATACATGGTTACATAGGTACATCATGATAGCATATGGCCTCTTATGGCCTATTTACTTTTACTGTATTATTTTTAATCAAACAGCTTATGTGGATTTTTGACTTTTTTAATATTTAATACATACTTTGTGGGACTATACAGAAAGCAAAAGGTCATAATCATAGAGCCCATTAGCACTTTTTAATCTGACGTAGAGCCACGCAGTCTTTAGGTCAGATTAAAAGTGCCAATATTAACAGTCATCATTATCACCCCTCGCTGCAAAAGCGCAGTTTTGTGATCTGCCAAAAAAGGCATTATCCTCCACCCCTGCGGGGCTCAGCCTCAGCCCTGTTCTTTTGGTATCAGAGGTCATTGGCAGATTAATTTCTTCTGACGCACAGGCTGTATGTTAATGGAGCCCGGCTCAAAAGGTTGCATGTGCCATACTAACAGATGCCATTTCACTAGTCCTGCTATTTTGTTATGAGGCTTGTTGGCTTAAAAACAGAGCAACCCAAAAGCCTAGATCATAGCCTCAGAGGAGAGGTAGATCTTGGCCTGTTAAACGATATCTTGCTGAGAGACGCAACCAGAGTAGCTGTGCTATTTGTTTCTGCACCAGCACTGTGCCAGCCATTTCTGTGCCTCATTGGCTTTAGGATGGATCAGCGAGATGGACCCATTTCTGGAAAAAATTTTCAGGCTTAAATCACAAATATGGAGCTTTGTAGAGCTAAACAAAGTGGCAAATTCACTGCTTTGGTTGTAGCTGTGGAAAAAATGTGAACCAACCATTTACATTTTTTTTGTGTGAAAATGAGTCCTATGGCTTTTTAAGAGCTAAAACTCATCACATCAGCCCTAAATAAACTTGAAAATTATATTTGATAGAAATAACCCCTGGCAATCAATCTTTGAAACAATTCATACATTTTTAAAATGTTATTCTAGAAATACTATTATTTTTACAATTTTTATTTTAGTAAATTGTACTTTTTTTCATAACCTTAACCAATGTCGTCATGCACATTCTGTTATGCAGTTACATTACAGGTTTCATGGTCATCAAATGTTGTTTTGGGTTTCTTTATTTTGTCCTGTGTTGATCTGTTTGTTTTTTATACTGTATAGGGCCCTGTTTACAACTGTTATTAAGATGCATTTTGGTCGATCGGATCACAAGTGAACGGTGCTAAATACAGGTGTACACAGGGTCTAAAACATTTTGAGCTTGTCCATTTTTGACCACTTCCATAGGTAGTCGAAAACGCATTTCGACTGGATTGCTTTCATAGTGTAAACGCTCATGTGTTCGAAAGTGTAAAAGCCATAAAAGACCGCCTGCTCTCCACCCAATATTATGGGTATCGGGTATGGGTAGATTTAAACTTTGTCTGCATTTAGACCAATGTTCCCTCTAATTTTTTTCTTGCTGAGCGAAACTTTTCTGTATAGGCTCTATGCACGATCGCTTCCGCGTTTTGTCTCAGCCAGCCTAGTTACATCCGATGCTGCGGTGGAAGCCATTTTTGCATTCGGTGGAGATGATGGCAAAGAACTTCTGTTTACAAGAACTTCCAGCGGTTAACGTGAATGATGTTAACAATATTGTGAGGCAGTCAGCTGTCACACCTAAGAGTAAGAAAGAGAAGGGCTTTAATTTATATATTTCAAGCTACATCGACAACTTTGAGGGTGAGTATTCTCTCATATCATGCGAAATCCGACTAGCGAATCGGTTTCTAAAATCGTTGTCACCATTTCTGAGAAAATGAATTTTATGAAAGTTTTGCGGCTAGTACACTTCACTATAGAACTCACTATGCGGAAGTAAAGACGCTGGCTGAGATTCTACCGGAAATACGTCAGCAGCGTTTGTGCATAGAGCGTATTGGGCGGACATTTTTCGCCACCTGAGCAAAAACATTCTTTATACCAGACCTGTACAGCGTATGTAAACACACACACACAAACAAATAGTTTCATCATGCAGCCATTTCTATGTTATTTGACCCTTGGTGTAACTTAGTGGTATTAAATCATATTTTTTAAAACAAGCAGTTAATTAAGAAGTCATTAAATGAAGCACATTTTAGGTTACCTGAGAATTTTGTAGGCTACCTCCAGATTCGAGTACCAGTCATTATTTGTCATTTAAAATCATTTACAAAATCTCCTGCAGGACAGTTCAATTCTTTACAGTAATATAATATAGCATGAAAAAAAGCAGTTACACTGACATGGTTTGGGAGAACAATAAAGTGTTTTTGTACAGTCAATTATTGGCCACAGGCAGCACTAAACCATCAAAATTAAATGATTGTTTATTGCTTATGAATTTCCAATATTTTCTTTATCAGGGGTTTTCAAATTTTTTAATGGCAAGGAGCCCTAAACAATCCCCTTGTGAGATAAATTCTGTATTAGGCTTATAATATAGGCCTAATAAAATATAATAAATATAATATTGTATTTATTTATCGTAAGTATTTAACTAATTTAAGTATTTAAAGGCAGAGTAGGTAGGATTTTTCTAAAAAAAAAAAACATTCCGAATTTGTTTAAACTGTCTTTATATACCAATACATAATTAAAATGTAAGTACTCTGAAAAAGAGAGTATAAAAATCGAGTGTCTGTAGACCTCTCACGACAGCTCATTATTTCCATTCACTCCACCCCTCCCTTCTGAGCTGCTTCCAAAGCCACACCCCTAAAACACATGAACGCGCGACGCCAAACGCTCAGGCTCAGCTGGAAGACGCATTTATTTACCTGAGACGAGTGGACAGGAAGGAGCGCAGTGCATGCAGTGACATCATGTCAAAAACACATGTAATAAAATACCTAACTTTATCACTATAAATATAAACATAAGATTTCTTTTAGTACTCACTATCAAGCTAGCATATCGATACTGGTAAAGTTTAAAATATACTTTGTTTGATTCGGTAACAAGCTATATTTAGGCTATAGGTAACGAGCTATATTTATAAGGCAAAGCTAAAAACAGGTTGCATTGATACACGTTTTTCCATTACCAACAGCTACACTGTGATGAAGGTGAATTTTGTGTAAGATTCATAACATATACGGTGTTTTGCATGTAAGAGTTTCCATGATGAAAACATTGTTGACTCTAATGAGGACTACACTCCGGAGACAAGTACTGCATCGTCGGTTCGAGGACAGGTCCGGGGTCGAGGGCGAAGCAGAGGAGGTCATTCAAGAGTGTGGGCAACCAGGGTCCGAGGAAGTAGTTTTTGCCTTGTTTGCCTTCGCTGACTGAATATACAGGTGCTTTGAATTTTGAATGCTCTTTCTCTGCCATAATTTTACTTTTCGTAGGTTCCGCGCCTCCTCAAATCAAACGGGTGCGCGCGCATATGGGCAGATCTAGCAACAGGGGTGGTAGCCATGGTTGCGAGAGTGAGTGACAGTCGCCCAAACCAATCAATTGTTTCGTCCCGAATGGAAATAATGAGCTGTGTTTATTGCAGATTAAAAGGTCTACAGTCACTCGATTTTTATACTCTCTTTTTCAGAGCACTTACTTTTTAATTATGTATTGGTATATAAAGACAGTTTAAACAAATTTGAAAAAAAACGTTTTTTATAAAAATCCTACCTACCCTACCTTTAAAGTGATTAGTTTAAATGCTTCAATTTGTTTTAATATTATATTAGTTTAATATGAAAACAAACTGAAGCATTTAAATAGACCTAATAGCTAAATATTTTCAAGAAAAGTGAATATGTGAGCTCTCTTTTATAGTCATCTCATCATCCCTGAATCCCTTTTGTTTGAGGACGAAAAACATACCAAGCACAATGTTCTCTAACCATTCTAACCATCTTGATTTCTAACACGCACTCATCGCATTCGCCGTGGTGTTGCAGCTGTCAGAGCAGAAATGAAAGCTGCGGCTCTCCATGCGTTTTCCTTCGTCTCCGTGCGCATTCACATGTAAATTGAGTCCATTAGATGAAAAGATTAGAAAAAACAAAACAAAACATACATTTACCCACCCATAGACCCTCCCCTCGAAGAAATCAGGGCAGAAGTGGTTGAAAGTGGGAAAGATTTAGTGTTTTAGATTAAAACACCAGGTGTTAACAGTAGAGCCCGACCGATATATCGGCGGGCCGATATTATCGGCCGATATTAGGCATTTTCCTAACTATCGGTATCGGCATTTATAACGGCCGATAAATTAATATTTAAAAAAATGCAGCGTGCAGTGATTTATGTAAGGATGGCGCTGTCAATAAAGCAACTAAAAGCTGTTACAAAGAACTAGCAAAAGTGGCAAAAAAATAACAGCGTGTCTGGTGTAGACACAGTGTTAAAGCTCATTCTGCTACGTTACAACATCAAGCAATATTCCAATAATTTATGTAATTATAACACTTTATATAGGGCCATTTTGCATTAAAAGTAGCCAGATGGAGACGCGACACGTTCAGAATTAATACACTTTTAGTAAACTACAGAACAGCGCGAGCGGGAAGCGGCGCACCTCACGCGGGCAGAGAATGCGTCCGAGAATGGACACTGTTAGTGATATAAAACGCACACACACAGGTCTGTTAAATTAAGCAATACTTTTAAGGTAGTCTAATATTTTTCTGACTAACAAAATTACTGACACAGTAAAGGGTAGATTTAAATAAAGAAAAACGAAATTTAAATAAAGAAAATCGAAATATAAATAAAGAAATTAAACGAAATTTAAATAAAGAAAAACGAAATTTAAATAAAGAAATTAAACGAAATTTAAATAAAGAAATTAAACGAAATTTAAATAAAGAAAAACGGAATTTAAATAAAGAAAAACGAAATTTAAATAAAGAAATTAAACGAAATTTAAATAAAGAAAAACGAAATTTAAATAAAGAAAAACGAAATTTAAATAAAGAAAAAACGAAATTTAAATAAAGAAAAACGAAATTTAAATAAAGAAAAACGAAATTAAGTTAAATTAAAATACGAGATTATTTTAGATTGATAATAACGGGTAAAAAGGCTAATATATTTTGTTTCTATTATTCTATTTTCCACAATGTCAAAGCAACACAGCTTAATCCAAAACACAAGCTCAGACATGCACTTCCTCCATACAAACTCCGCTGTCCTGCGCTCTTGCCAGAGAAGACTCCAGTTGCTGGAACACTTGCGCGTCGACCGGTTCTATTTCTCGCATGCATGCGTTTTCCGCGTGGCTCGAGCCACGCCAGTGAGACGCGTGTCTCACGCAGGCAGTGTGCAAACTCCAACCTGTTAACATGGGAGCCGAAATAAAAACGGCCATGCCACGCTGTCAGTGTGTCGCCGGCCTTATTCAAGCGAATGCGAACCGTTTCGCGGGGGATCCCAGATGTGAAAAAAAAATAAAAAATATTTGAATGTCAAATTTTCAAATCGAATACCAACCCACCGAACGAATATTCGAATATTCGGGTCCAGCCCTAGTTTCAAGTTTAGTACATTTTGCTTACTACTTATTTAAAATAGTATAAAACTACTGTACATATGTAATTAGAAACGTTTTCATTATGATATTATTAATTTTACTTTACTAAAAAGATCTGAGTTCTTCCTCAACTGGTAGATATTAGAGAAATTAAGATTAAAAATAGAAGAGTATTTAGAATATAATATAATATAAAATGCAATGCAAACTAGTTTGGTTACAGCTCAAATTCTCATTCTATCATTCACCCTGCCTCCATTAAATATCTTTGTCACACAAGTGTTTAATCACCACATTTGAGTTATCATTGCAAAACGTTTATATACTGTATTTATTCTGTTTATACTGTGTATTCTATATACAGTACCCATTAAAAGTTTGTACACACCAATTGGAAAGTGTGTCCAAACTTAATGTACTATAATACACATAAATAATATTGCTACCGTATTATAATATACACATAAATAATATCGGCCGATATATCGGTATCTGGTTTTTTTTTTATCGGTATCCGCATCGGCGCCCAAAAATCCATATCGGTCGGGCTCTAGTTAACAGGTATGTGTCTCATCGGGGATATGATCAACCAAAACACATCTTAATATCAGGTGTAAAAGAGTTTTTAAAAAAATTTTTTTAAAGGTACTCTATAGGCAATGTTGGGTGACGTCACTTCTTGTTGACGTTCAAAGTATTACCAAACTAAACTGAAGCTAGCTCGACCCTCCCTCCTCCTCATCCCGTCCCTTCCCCCTCCCTTCCGTGCTTCTTGAAAAAGTCATGAACCATTTAGAAAAAACAAACTGGATTTATCCACCTGTCCAGCAAAAACAGAGCCACCTGAATGTCGGATTGGAAGCCCTTCTGCCGGCGGAGTTCTCGCTTCCTTTTGACTGCTTTTCCGATGTAAATTCGGGACTTCACGTTCCTTCTCCTTTTCCCTATTCTTTGTTATTTGTTCATCAGAACGTCGTCTCTTTGGTCGTGTGTCGGCCATATCAAAATTCTCAAGAATATACAATTTTAACATTAGTCGTTGTTAGGACATCTCTCCTCTAGCTAACTTCCCTCTTCATGCTTCTCTCTCCTTCACTCCCCACACCCCCCCTCATGTACACGTGCACTAACCCCCCAACCCCCACCCCCAAATCATTCTTGTCAGTTATTGGCTGGAACATTGTTTGTTATGTTTCGTGGCCAAGGCTGGGTCAGTTTGTTTTTGTTGCCGTTTGTGGAGTCTGGGCTGTCTACAGCGACCATGTTTTTTTTTTAATAGTGTGTTCAGGGGAAAGGCAGCTAGCGAATAGTGAGGAGATGTTTGCTGGATGTGACAAAAAATGTTTTGGCCTAAAAAACGCGTAACATCGCTTAGAGCACCTTTAATGTTCAAAAATGTAATAGAAATTAAGATTCACAGGTTTAGTGTCTGCTGTCACTCTCTAATTGCAAAGTTAACATTAGGTTCCCAAAAATCATAATCTTTGGATTGATTTAAAAACCTCTTAAAGTGCAATAATAGAAAGTGTTATTATTGCACAGTACAATGAAAAAAAAAAAAAAAAAGTGGAGCCAGAGAGGAATTAGAAAGAGCTATAATGAGTTATTAAATAGAGGAGCAATGTGTTCTGAGGTCTATAGAGAATAAAATGACCCTTTTGATTTGCCATTGCTGACATTTTAAACTAATTCTCCTTCCATTATTGGCTTTCCATTGAATTTGGTTGGGGTCTGTCTCAAACATAGGGAAGGAAAAGCGTGGAAAGGGTGTATTGTCTTATAAAATGGAAATACATTTGGAGTCATGCTAAGTTAAAACCTTTGGAAATACTTAAAATACTTTTCTGTCATTAATTATACACAGGAACAAATGAGTAATGCACTATTAATATTCTAGTAAATATAATAGCATTCTGTTGAATGCAGTAGTTCACTATTAGATAATCAGTAACTACTATTTTTTTCTTACCTCCCAGAGGAATACTAAGAACTATTTACATTACAGGTTCAAAATTAATGAGAATAATGCATAATGTATAATTAATTCTGAAGTGAAGATCATGGTAACCCCTACTAATGACTGAAGTATTACCAAATCCTTTAGAAGGGATTATACTTGGATCAGTATTCTAAAGTGGAAAAACATGATAACTTCCTAATAGTGACGTAAGTCATTGCAAGCATTTGAGATTTTTGTAAGGTTTTGTGTAGCAATTCCCTCTGATCACCAAAGCAGCATATTATAATTATTTCTGAAGGATCACGTGACACTGAAGACTGGAGTAATGATGCTGAAAATTTAGCTTTGCCATCACAGGAGGAATTAATTACATTTTAAAAGATATTCAAATAAAAAACAGTTCTTTTAAATAGTTGTAATATTTCACAATATTGCTGATTTTAGGGTATTTTTTTCAGCCAGGGTGAGCATAAAAGACTTCTTTCAAAAACATTATAAAATCTTACAGACCCCAAACTTTTGAACATAAGTGTGTGTATCATAATATAGTTGGGTTAATGACATGGTGCATTCATTTGTTCAAAAATACATTAAATATGCCATTCTTACACTAGCATTTAAAAAAAAAAATCTTTTTTATCGCGGACACGCTTATTTGTAATTAGCCCAGTTATTTTTGCTGTAATTTTCAATGAGAAATGGTTATTAAATAAGCACTTCATCTCATTTGATTTGATTTGTTTTCTCTGGACCTGGGTGGATACAAACCAATCGTTTGTCCTGCTGCATGATATTTGTCAGAAAGTTTTATTGCCGAGAGGGACACACACCTGCTGTGCTCTCTTACCACAAGAGGATGCAAAGAATATAGTTTGTGTTTGGCACTGTCTCTTCTGGGGACAAGAATGTCGGCTTCCTGGGTGGAGCAGACAGGCCCTCTCTCTGACCACAGTTGCCTCTGTACAGTGAACGTGTTCCCCAGCTCACGTGGCTCACAGTCGGGATTAATTGCCACCGAGCCCTCTGTGATCCAGGAATGCAATTACCTACTGACCCAAATCATCTACTTGGCAGGAAGTCTTTATCCCTCACACCGTGCTGCCAACACCTGCCAGTAGACGCTTCTCTTTCCCCTCTCTCTTTTTATTTTTTTTCTCTCTCCCTCTCCCTGTGTCATCCAGCTGATGTCTGGCAAAGGACGCTCTCGTCAAAAGCAGCTGTTATTTTCAAAGCAACATCAGTGTTCTTGGAATATGTGAATGTCACGGAGTCGTACTAAAGCAGTAAGCTATTAGACTCCATGTTTTACAGTGATCTTACCACATGATTTTTTGTTCACATTTGATACAACACGCTAGTGTTAAAAAACTTATACGTTTAAAAAATACATTTATAATTAATCATTTTAAGAATATTCTTGCACATGTACTCACCAGCCACTTTAGTAGCTACACCTTGCTAGTAACGTGTTGAACCTCCTTTTGCCTTCATAACTGCCTTATTTCTTTGTGGCATAGATTCAACAAGGTGCTGTAAACATTCCTCGGAGATTTTGGTCCATATTGACATGATGGCATTAGGCAGTTGCTGCAGATTTGTTGGCTGTGACTCTCCCGTTCCACCACATCCCAAAGGTGCTCTATTGGATTGAGATCTGGTGACTGTGGAAGCCATTTGAGTAAAGTGACCTTATTGTCATGTTTAAGAAACCAGTTTGAGATGAGGGTCGGTAAAGTCTGGCTTTTAGGTTGGATTGTTTATCTGTTTTTGGCTGCATTGACCTAAGCAAGGTTTACCATATGATTCTGGGCTTCTTTTGAATAGTCCCTGTGGAAAGTGATTCACAAGTGTGAGGTTTGTTCTCTGAGCTTAATGATCTGATTTGTTCGGTCTCATAGCTTCTGCTCCTCGGTTACACTCATCAGAACATTTTGTCTCTAAACTATTTGGATCATTTGGAGTCAAATGCAAGCGCCGGCTCTGAGTTAGTGAGAATTGGCAGTCTCTATTATTTTGTTTTACTTTCCTGGACCTTTCTTTGACTGCGTCAGCGGTCCTCATCTATAACCTCTGTAATGATTTCATATGGGAGAGTGAGAGTGGGAGTGGGAGTTTTCATTCAATAGATGTTCTCAAGCCGTTCCTTTTGTGCCGTTGTGAAACGGAATAAAAGAGTTTGGCTAGAATCCTAGTTGTATCATCAGCGATAGCAAACAACAGTCCTTTAGTTCATTTAATGTTAATGAATGAACTAAAGTAATAAATGTCTACTTTATGTGCCCCACTCTCATCTTATAGAGATCAAAGGCTAGAAAATTACCAAAAAAGCCATTCACTCGTGTTCAGTCACTGTTGCTATTTTCAAATCATTATATTGCATTTAGATCCGTATGGCGAGTTAGAGCTCATTTAGTCTACTGGAGATTTATTTAGCTGAACCATAAACACTAATTTGTTTTTTACTGATTTGTTTACTGTTGTGTCTCTATTCCTTATTAATAAATAAAATAAATATTCAAGTTTATTTATTTATTAATTAGAACATAGAAAAATAATGAATACATTACAGTATGACAATTATAGTACAAATACCACATTGTTATACTATAATTGTACTTGTACTTATGTTATACTAATCTGTCAAAACTTAAAAAGCACACTGGAAGGTATTTGTTATATTCCAAACCCTCTAAAGCCATACAATAACTGTGTAAAATTGAAGTGAAATTTAAGAAATATAAATTTAAGTGTGACACATTTCCATGCACCAATATGTGCAAGTGCAAATGAGAGGTACAGCAGAGGGGGAGATTATCAGCGAATAACAGCTTACATTTTTTGATCTATTCGTCATCCAATGCGTTCAATAACTTCAGAAGATTTTGAAAAAAAAAATGCATGAGTTGTATGGACCCTTTTTATATGTGGGCAGACCCTGGTCACCATTCCTTGTCATTGTATGTGTTAATTTTAGGGTGAACTGTCCCTTTAATGTATTATGTTGAAATTTCATCATCTGTATTCAAAAACTTGACTCTTAGCTTTGTTTGCATGTTTACGTAATCTGTTTCTAATTTCTGAGCTTGGTCGAAATGAGTCAGAGGTGCGGCACCCCAGAGAAGTGTGGAAAAAGTAAGTCAAAGATTTCTAGTGTAGCCCCCCTCACCAAACATTGGCAGAAGACTTCACGAAATAGAAGACTGTATTACCGGCTATATTAGGGGCCTTGGTTGTTTTGTGCCATTATAAGCTTAAACCCTGACAAACAGGATTAAGCACACCAAAAATACAAATTCATATTTTCAAAGAACTCCTAACTGACGCATTATTGGATAGATTGGGATGATCCGAGGTATTCCAGCGAGAGCTAAGAAGGATCATGCTGAATCCAAAGAGCTCAGCAGTAAAAGCCTTTTTTCCTAGGGTGCTTGCCTGCTCTGTTCCAAATTTTTGGCTAGAAAGAGATGGGAGAGCGTGAGATTACAGCTGTCCTGCAGCTCTGCATGGATGCTGTTTGGGGCCAGGGCTTCCTAGATCACTGCCCTTGACACTACAGAGAAATATCCAGCCAAGGCCTCAATGCTGGTCAATTGCTCATTATGGTTTGAGTTATATCATCGTCCTATTTAGGATAATGGAAAAAAGAGAGGGAATGAAAACAAACTACAAAAGGTCAAACAAAGGGTTTAAGGCATTGTCCTGCAGCATTAGGGCTTAAAAAAGGGCTGAAAGCGCAGACATGCCATTAAACGGAGAATTGTGTTGGATGGGTTTGAGTGAAATTTATTTGTTGAGTATAGCAGCTAAAAGGATAAAAGTCTGGTTTATACTCCACACATGTGCAATTGTTTTGCTTGTTGCAAAAACATAGATGACTCATGATGGCTTTGGGTCATGTTTTACTCAGTCATTCTCTTTAAGAGTCTGACCTGTGGGAAACAGTCACATGTCCCATGTTCCAAAACAGTGGCAGCCCTCACTCACAGCTGTGCGGATCTGGGTCTTTTTGGGCTACTGGGCAAGCTGGAATGTTAAGGTCAAAAGATGTTAACATAATCAGCTTTAAATAATACCATCTTTACACTTCAATGGTACCACAGAAGCTACTTCTGAACGAAAAAGTGAATTATGGACAGCTTAATGTTGCACAGAGGCACTGTATTTTATGAAAAATAAAATAAAAAATCTACATCTTGTCCACTGTCTGTCAAACAATGTGTAAACAGCTATGAAAACAAATATAGTAGGCCTAATTGGTTCTGTGTAGTCTATGCTATGCGTTATGTGCAAAAATGGTTTAAAATATAAACACCATAAAACATCTGCTGCTTGTCCAGTTTTAATGCACAAAAATGTTACATTTAAATCTACCCCAACAACTTTTTTTTGTTCAAATTATATTGCTACCTTTACTTTGACGCGCAATCGCGAGCTGGTGCTCGTTTAGTGAATACTGAAAAGTTTAACGCAGGTACGCGTCATGAGCAGGCAAAATGGAAACACTCTTCTCAATTTACAGACTAGGATATGGGGGTCAAATGTAAGTTATGCTCTGGAGATAAAATGTTTCCATTGTATTGTAAACAGCATACAGTTTGTCAAACCACCTAAAACCATGCTTATGAGTTTGTGTAAAGCACGCATAAAGCATTCAAATGTTTTGGACAAATGCACCTTCCTTGCTGCAGCTAGTCTGACCTCTCTCAGCTATCTTTCAAATGCGTTTTGTCAATAAAAATGTTGTCAAGTTAAAGGGATGGTTCGGAGTAAAATCAACCTGATTTAAAATCAACGGAGTAAAATCAACAACTCCTGATGTACTTACAAACTTTCCAATGCCTTGTTTTATGAGTACAGAACCTATTTGTACTACTGTATATGTTTGGTACCATTCTGGGCATTATTATTGGGGTAATTTACGAGATACATCATAGGATCCATTAGCGCCTGCACTAAGACATCCGGCTGATATTGCAAAATAAGCTCTAACTTTAGTAATGTTCAACCAAGGGAAAAAAGGCTTCTGGGGGGATGTTTGGCTCGAGGTCATGGTGCAAAGGACCCTAGGTTGATTTTACTCCGAACCATCCCTTTAAGTCGTGGTTTTCCGATGACAGTGCACAGACCCGATTAGCCGATATTGAAATTCATTGTCGATTTTTTTCATTATCGATTGCATCATTAAGTTGTACGCAAAGTTTATTATATTTATGTGTGTATAATAAATGAGAAAAATCTAAAACTAGACTAAATGACTCAGTTGTAGTATTACTAGCTGATAGTGACATCTAAAATACCATGACAAGTCATGAAACTAGCTACATTATTATATAGCCTAATTATAATAACTATTCTGTTTTAATATATTTTAAAATGTAATTTATTTCTGTGATGACAAAATTTTCAGCAGCCATTACTCCAGTCGACTGTCATATTATATTTCAATAACTATTTTAATATGCTGATTTGGTGCCCACATTTCCTCTTATTATCACAAGTGAAAACAGTTGTGCTGTTTAATGTTTTGTGGAAATGTGAGAGATTTTATTCAGGATTCTATGAATATATAGTATAAAAGAATATTTGTTTGAAATATAAATATATTGTAACATTGTAAATGTCACTTGTTTTGATCAATATAGTGCATTTTTGCTGAATAAAAGTATTTACTAATTTAATATTAATAAAGAAAATCGTACTCACCCTAAACTTTTGAACTGTACAGCAATATAAACATCAATCTGTTTTTTAATGAATGAAAATAAAATTTCATCATGCAAATATAGATGATAAACTATTTACAATTAGATGTACCAGTAACGTGCAGTCTGTTTGAGTTTCACATTTTTTAATCTCATATTTTAATTCAGCAGTTTTTGTTATTCTTTATTATTTTTCAGCATCTTATATGGCCATTTGGTACTCTTTTGTTCAATACTGAGTTGAAATGGAAGGCGGAGAGACAGGGGAAGAGGGCTGGATTTTCAAATCCCTGCACTGTCCAAATATGGAAGGAAAGTTTCTGGTAGCTGAACAGTTTAACTAATATTCCTTGCATTGTGGACATTCCTGCATGCTCTTATGGACGGTTGGGCGGGGAGAGGGTGAGCTTACTGAACATCCTGAACATGCAAGCCAAAAGAATAACCTCAAAAATGAGAGTTATTAGTTTGTCCAGCTGTTTTAGTGTTTTATAAAAGTCCTTGTTGTGATCCACAATCCTACTTACTGGAGGGCAGTCCATCATGTTAATGGCTGAGGCTGATAGGATGTTTTATTGGATGGTGTGATGTGAATTTGCATCGTGTCAGAGTGTCCCATGAGGATGACAGATGCTGATTTGATAAATTGCATTATACACACCAGTCGCTTTCTGAGATCAATGGCGGACTGCATAGAATGTCCTGCCTCATGGTATAGTGCTGTGGGGTATGGTTAGTCCCCAATCTCTGCAAAACACAACACAACACAACACACTCACACCCACCTACCAGAACAGACTCTGGAATAGATCTCAGCCAAGCTATTCCTTAGGGTATTCACATCTGTGTGGTTATTGTTAAGGCAGAGCTAAAGCAGCCTGCTTTGGAGAATATAATACAAAACAACTGTAACTCCCTGTAGGCTGTAAGCTTGTACTTCTGACAGAGAGTAAATCAGGACTTCTTCGTGTTGCACTTCTAATAAGCGAATTTTAATGATTTAGACACATTAAGTGCATCAACACTAAACCAATAGTCTAAATAAAAGCATGTGTCTCCTGAAGCCCTTTGACTTCAAAAGAAACATCTTAAAATGTTCGTATGAATGATTTAAGCCTATGGCAAGACGAGAGACCGGCAGAGTCAATGGCACATCAATCTTTCACAACTTAACATACGCCTGTCTAACTGAGTTTGGCAATGCAGAATATTCCCTGGAAACAATGGAATGGCCGGAAAGAATGTAGGCAAAATTATGGGGAATACGACCGAGAATTACAGAGGACATAATGATAGAAGAAACACATAAAATTTTGGAGGAAGCAAAGTGCAAGAAGAATTTAGGGCTCGGATGAAATGCAAGTCGGTTTTTAGGATAGTCTAGCGCCTCACTTTATAACAAATTTGGCTGATTGCTTTCCATGTGCTTTGGATTCAGAATCATGGGCCTGCTTCTCATAGTCATCTTTTTACTAAACAGCATAAAGCCAGCGTTCGATTGCGTTAATGACAAATAAGAATTTCCATGATAAAGTGCGAAAAAAATAATTTAAAATCTAAAAATACAACATATTTTTCTTACACCTTATAAGAGTGTACACAACCTAATAATTATTTTCAAAATTATTTTACCGACTGGGTCAATTCGACCCCAGCAATTTAAACCCCCAGAATATGATTTTTTTTTTTAACAAAGGTTTAAGTCAAGTACTTTGTTTCTATGTTGACTTCTTAATAGCCCTTTAAATAAAACACCCACCTACATCCCCACCCCGCCCCTTATACATCTAGAATACCTATTGCACGACTATGGACAAATTAGCAAATCACCATAACATCTCAATGATTGACATACAATTAAATTAGTGAAAAAGAAATATAATTTTTTTGGTGTTTTAATGGCTTTATATTATTATATTATACAATTTTTGTTATCAAGGATATGTTTGGGGTCAATTAGACACTCCCATGGATGATCTCAGGATGCCTCACTGTTTGCACAACGCAGGATTCATGGTAGCGTTCACCTCTTTTTCTCTGGGCAGTCGGTTCTCCAGATGCCCCAAACAGTCGGAAGAGGGCTTTATCAGAGAAAATAACATTGCACCAGTCGTCTGCTGTTCAATCCCTGTACTTCCTGCAGAATTTTAGTCCGTCTTTGATGTTTTCTTGGAGAGAAGTGGCGTATTTGCTGTTCTTCTTAACATCAGGTTGTTGTCCAAAAGTCTTGGCCTGGCTGTGTGTGCAGATGCACTCGAAACCACCTGCTGACATTATTGAGCAGTTCTGCACTGGTGCTGACACGATTCTATAGCTGATTCCTCAGGAAGAGACAGTCCTGGTGCTTGCTGGACTCTCTGTGACGTCCTAAAGCCTTCTTTACTGAAGCTGAATCTCTCTCCTGATCCGGTAAATGGTTCTTTTAGGTGCAGTATTCTTTGCTGCTATTTCCTTACATGTGAGGCCATTTTGATGCAAAGTGACCATGGCTGCACATCTTGCTTTGGGGGTAACCATTGCTAACACAAGAACACAATGATTGGAAGCACTTCTTCCCTCCTTTTATAGCAATCATGTGCTGATGATATATTATTAGATTGCCACGGCCAAAAACAGTGAAATTTGAGGTTTTGTGATCAAGTTTATTGGCCAATAAAGCTTTTTGAAAATATGTCAAACGCATCTGATAACTCTGCTCAATAACATAGACAAATGTGAATCAGCATCACAACTACTGAAGCAGAAAACTTTGCAAAACTCAGAATTTATGTCACTGCCAAAAACTTGTGGCCACGGCAATACCTTGTCGTAGGAAGCGGGACCCTAATAACGTTCCATTTTTGGAAGGTAATGTCTGTTTGTGGTTGAGAGATAACGGGAGGGTCAACACTTGGAGTCTCATATACCTTATAATCAGGGTTAGGGTTGGGCCGATAGACGATGCCATCGTCCATCGTGATGGCTGACAGATTGTTTCCATGGTGATGTGTCATACTTGGCACGTGATTCACCACAGCCAAAATAGCGCTGTATGACAGATGTAGCGCTTTTATTTCTTAATATTGACAAACTTGCTTACCATGTCATCAACTATCTTCTATTTTGATTTTCACATACGTGTATGTGAGTTTGTTTTGTTGTTTAAAAACCTTTATAAATGATCTTGATCTGTAATGGGAGATGGGCGCCGCCATGTTTGTTTGGGCCGCAGTTCAGAGATTCCTGTCTGTTGGATTTATTAAAGTACGTGAATTCATCAGTTTCTCCCAAAATACGTGATATTAAGTGGTTGGTGAACTGGGAGAAGAATAGAGTAAACTTTGTTTATTACACTGTATATTACACTGTGTATCTGATATGAATAAAACATGTCGGCAAATATATTTGAATGGATTGTTATTGCTGCTTCCATAGACACAATGACCATTGTGTATTTTACAAACTATAAATGTATTGTTTTGCTATAAACTATATGTATTTAAATGTCTGAAACCTAAAATAAACATTATGTTGCTAAAAACACTGAATAGTTGTGATATATGACAAGTGCTAAGTGCATCCGTCTTTGACTCAGCGCCAGCCATAGTGCAAAAGCACAGTTTGAATCTGGCAGTCACGTCACTGTACATTCGCTCCTTAGTGGTCAACTGCTGCAGAGCGTGCCAAAATCGAAATTGCTGATGAGATGTAGAGGAAAATATCTAGTGGAAAATGAGAATGTTGTTAACGTCCATCGCGATGTTTCACTGTAGACATCGTCTAATGACAAATTGGTAGACATCGCCCAACCCTAATCAGGGTCCTCCTCAACATTATCCTCTGTACTTTCACTGTCAAAGAATTAAAAACAAAGAAAAAATGTTTAGAAGGCTTATGTGGAAGCTTTCATATGTTTTCTCTTCCCCCTATGTTTGGTGAACTATCAGTGTTCTCGCAAAAATGTTTTGCCCTCCCCCACGGCACAAAATATCAAAGTTCTTTGGAAGAACTGTGTTTTCCCTTCCCTGGAAATATCTAATCTAAGTTCTTGTGAGAATTATGATTCCCTCCTCCACCATGTCGTGTGAACAGTGGTTCCCGCAATACAGTGTTAATTTCGTTAACGAAAACTATGACGAAAAATGTTCGTTGACGACCTTTTTTCCCCTGACTAAGACAAGACGATAAGAGACGACACCCACGTCATTAAACGATAACTGTGACTAGCATATCAACACATGCAATGTCGTTGACGAAAAAAGACGAGACTGAAATGTGTTTAATTTTTTTTAAAACTTAACCAAAACCACTTGTTTGTGTCAAATAAAGGAGACGACAACACATTGACTGTTTTTTACGAGCGTTCATGCTTACGGTTGCCAGATTTGAATAATTAAACCCCCAGTCAGAGCTTTTCTGTTAAAAGAACACGTTTTCTACCCGGTCTTTTCAATAGTATCCATGCGCGCGCGCTCTCTACACTGCTGAAGAAGCGCGGATGATCTGAAAACACAGTAGGCCTAAGCTGGAGTTTAGCGATCTTCATTTGAGATTTTCTACTTAAATTAAAGTGTTGTTCAGCCGGTCTGTGTTCTGCCACGAGCCGTTTGTGCTATCTCTGCTACTAAATCTGCGATCAAAATATAGGCTGATACAGGGCCGTGCACAGACATTTTAAGGGGCAGTGGCCTAAACCAAAAAAGGGGCACTATTTTTGGGGGGGTTGGCACACTACAAAGTGTAAAAAAAAAATCGGCCCTGGCATTTTGTTCCAGACTAGCCCACTATATGATCATAAACTCCAATTCCTTAAAACTACTAGTGCCATGTTATGAGTCAGTATAGGAACGAGTGAGTTAACAGATGAAATAAGTAAAAATTTGACATTTATTAATACAGCGATGAATCCTAAAACAAGCAATAAGCTGCACTGGCATATAAATACCATTGTTTCTTACAGGATTTTTGGTAAAACTGCGGTGGGTGGACCTCGGGTCCTCTAGGGGGGTTGGGGGGCATGCCCCCCCGTAAGAAAATTTTGTGCATTTTCATGTTAAATTCATCAATCTGGTGCACTTTGAGAGTTCAAAATTAAAAGCTCAAACCCATATTCAATGTGCAATTTAAACGAAAATTTCAAAACTCTTTTAGTTACAGTGTCTATTTACGTTACACCTATAGACCTTATGTAGCTCCGCCCCTTTTCAGCGCTGCGCTCATTGTCTTTTGACTTCCGGTCTGTATTTTCACAGCGTTTTGCGTGTTTATTAATGAACGGCTCGTTTTAAAATCTTCCCGGTCGATTTACATTTGTTAAGTCATCTGCTTTAAACATTACAGTCCTCATGATAACTTTCGTTAACTTTACATTAAGTAAATCCACTTAAAAAGCTAATTACTCCTGGACAGAAATGCCATATAAATATACAGAGCGACCGCAAAACGGAAGTTAAAAGACAATTTTCCAAAGATGGCGGCGCCCTTGTTTCTCTGGTGCATAAGGTCTATAATAGTTATAATATTAATCACATGACAGTAATAGCCATATTTTGTAAAACAATAAAGGAAACTTTCATAATTAGTTTTGTACCAATTTCTATACTTGGGCCTTTGATCTACGTGTTTCATGGACTGGTCTGTCAGAAGAAAAAAAAAACCTAACGCTGACTTTTTCTGATGCATACACTGGCACAAACCCAGCACCGCCAATTAAGCAAAACAAAACGAATGGGCCGCCGATGTACAAATTTTATGGGCCGTGAAAAAGAAAAATAATGTATGAGTATGAGATGTATCGGCCCAAAAAGCACGTCGGCCCACCTGGAAAGTGTGCGGTATGTCCGATGGCCAGTCCAGCCCTGGTTGTACAAGTTGTTAGCACTCGTGAACTGTCGTATACTGTGAGTGATGCTGCGGAGCGAGCGGGAAAACCTGGAGCGGATTAGCGGAATCAGCGAAATGCTTTGAGCGGAGCGGTGGGGGGTGGGGAAGAGGGGCACCTCAGTCGATGAGGGCAGAGGGGCAGTGGCTCTAGCCACCGGGCCACCCCCCTGTGCACGGCCCTGGGCTGATATCCTGCAGTGTTTTTAATGTTGATCATATTATACGAGCAAGAATGCAGTGTTTCCTGAATATCCACACGATTTTAAATGTGACATTGATTTTATACAACAGTTTAACAAACAGAAGGGTAACATTATGCACTACATTTAAAACAGTATTGTCATAGGCTTATTGCTCCATTTTGCAACGAAAGCCACAGCAGAACTGCAGCACACAGCGGTGATTCGTGAACGAATCTGTGGCTTTGGACGAATCGTGAGATTCAATGACCCGTTCATAAAAATAGCAGCTTGCTTTCTTACTGAATTAATGTATGAATGACTCCATGACTCACTCATAAAGACAGTGACTTACTACTGGCTTTAATTTAATATTTTAAAACCACCATTGCATATTTATTAAACATTGTTTAATTAAAAAAAAAATATGTAAAAAAATATTGTCCCTTAATGGAAAAAGTGTGACTGCAGTCTAAGTGGAAGAGAGGGGGTACCAGCGGGTAGGGCACTCTAAAAACCACTGAACTAAGGAAAAGAGCCACAATACAGCCTGTTACCTTAATTTACATTTCTCATAAGCTTAACTGAATTGGCCTAGAGATAAAAAATGTAGGACACTTTTTGTCTAAAGACTACATATAAATAGCTACCAAAATTAATGTCGGTAAGTGCAGTTTGACTAAAAGTTGACCAAAAATGCAATGACTTTTCGTCAACTAAAACTAGACTAAAACTATGAAAGAAAAAATGACTAAAATGTGACTAAGACCAATAAGTATTTTCGTCTCAAGATGAAAACTAAGACTAAATCAAAAATGGCTGCCAAAATTAACACTGCCGCAATACTACCAGTATGTTAGGTTAGGGCCCTAAAGCAGAAGAAAGGTTTTTGAAGATATCTTACATACATACCTCAATATCATACAAAAGAATCAAAACAAATGAGTGTAGCATTTTGATATTTGTACTTTTCCTTTAGTGTGTAATACAGCTGTTTGTGCATTTGAATCCCACAAAAGAGACCCACTGAACCACTCGAGGCTAATGGGAAATAATATGAAGTTAGGGTAGGGAATGACTTTTTCAAAATAATACAGTTAACAACAAGTTGAGTCGTTGAGTTCACTCGGATCAGTTCTGAAAAGATTTAGTTTACAAGTAGGATTTTATGAGAAATTTTGTTTCCATTCGTTAAGCATTTTTGTCTTTTTGTACCCATACAGTTCCAGTTTCCATTTACTTTCATTATTAAAAAGAAAAGACTGTCCAGGATATTCTTCAAACATTCTCCTTTTGTGTTCCATAGGAAATAAAAGAAAGTCGTATAGGTTTGGAAAGACATGAGGCTGAGTAAATAATGATTGTTTTTCCTCAATACAATGAGTTACATATTTTGCAAAGACAGGCTTTCATAATGTTCTTTGAAGAAGAATTATTTGACCAATTACATAAGAGAGGATCGTCACACAGAGGTGAATGCAACAGATTTTTCCTCAGTTATGGATTCACTTATGGCCACTGGCCATGAAGAATTTATGAGTCTATTTCATTTATTAGTGTTGTCATTCCAACGGCACAGAAACTTTGCCAGCTTTCAGCTAGATTTCTTTGAGTCGTATTTCACTGCTTGTTGGCTGGAGATTCTGAAAATCACATGATGCTTTTCTCCTGCGCTGCTTGAAAAATTGGGTTTAGAGGCAAAAATGTCATGGACTGATTTAGTTTTCTTCAGTTTAATTGCAAAATGTCATAGGAGCCAAAAAAACAACAACTTTTTTTTTAATGAGGCATTGAAATAATCAGAGTGGTTAAAACAAAAACCGTAAAACACAAAACATTTTCATTACTTGAAATAAAATAAACTTTAACTGAAAAAATATCAAATATAAAAAGTATTAAACTAATTTTATTTCAGCTAGTTGCCAAGGAAGGAAACATTTCTCATTTTCGTTTAGGTTGAGGTACTAAATTAACTAAAACTAAAACTAAAAAAACAAAAACAAAACAAAAAAAAAAAAAAAAAAAAAAAAAAAAAAAAATATATATATATATATATATATATATATATATATATATATATATATATATATATATATATATATATATATATATATATATAAACATCTAATTCAAAATATTAACAGTATAGTATATAGATGATACTAAAATAATAGTCTTCAGGATACACTGATATTTTGAGAAATAATTTTCAAAGATTTAGGACTGGTTTCACAGACAGGGCTTAGAAGCCAGGATTAGGCCTTAGTTCAATTAGAACATTTAAGTAGCTTTTATAAGTGTGCCACAAAAAAAAAAAAACCTTCCTGGTGTGAATCTTGAGACAAAACAATGACAGTGACATATTTTAAGATATCTCAGTGCAAGATGCTTTCAGTTAAAACATGCATTTTAAGGCTTAAGCCTTGTCTGTGAAACCTGGGTCTAGAGTAAAATGCTTTATTTTAAAAGGAAAAGATACGAGTATGTCACTGTTTGTGTAATAGATTTATCTATGGTGCATTGCACTGTCAGGTCCTGGATGGCCTTGAAATGGGCCTTTTGTTGTAACCTTATATGTAATTAATAAAATTTAGGAATTGGTATGGCTGATGAGTTTTTAGACTGTTGGCTTATCTGGCAGGAAACAACTTATTCAATGATATGGATGGCTGGGTGAACATATGTGTGTGTATATATGTATATCATTGTGTTCACCCAGCCATCCATATCATTGAATAAGTTGTTTATATATGTTTTTTTTTTTTTTTTTTGTCTTAGAACCCTCAATCAGAGCTTTGAAATTAATGCCTGTGGAGACAGTGCAGATAAAAACATGAAGAGAGTCAGTCAGAAGTGATACCAATCACATGTAGCGCCGCTGCTCCTACTTCTTTTTCCCGGCGGTCTTCCTCATGTCTTGGCAACGTGGGGAACTGGCAGTGTCAATTTATCAGAGAACAAAAGAGACACTATGTGGGTAGGGAGTGCGTCTGTAGGCCCTTGGAGAGGAAACAGACCCCCTACCTCCTACCTGCGCATTCAAACAGGATGTTCCTCAAACAGACAAGTGGAACCTCATAATTAGCATTTTGGAACTTTTTCTTTTGTTTGTCTTTCCTAGTCTTCTTTTTAAGTTTTCTGTTTATGTTGTTTATATGAATTCGCTGTTATTCCAGAGCTCATTGTCCTAGAAAGTTTAGAGTACAGTTATTATGGCAATACATTATATGTACGGAAGATTTAAAGTGTCTATCGATAGAGATTTTGCTGTTTTGTGTATCACAGTGTGTAAATATAGCGCAGGGCGCAGGACTGATAAAAGTTTTTGACACGTTAGAAAGAAATATGCATGAATTTGAAAATGAAGCGTGGCGCATGCTTGATGTTAAAAAAGTTTAGCTCAGTTAAGTTAAGCACTACAAATACACACTGATGGTAAAATACACTCAAAATTATGCCAAAATGCCTGTCTTGGTGAGATAAAATAAAGATAAAATAAAATAAAAATAACAAAACAACTTTATTGTGATGGATATTGTTATCGTGAAATAAGATTCTGGTCATATTGTCCATCCACTCCTAAGTACAAGTGAGGAATAATAACATTTTTATGAATTTATGAAATTGTATATTTCAGGCGCTATGGTTGAATTCCTTTTTTGATTTATTTAAAAGTACAGTGGATGTGACAAATAAAAAATTAATTAATGAATTTTTTTAACAAGTACAAATAATCATTGTGGAATAATATGAGGTTCATAGTACAACATTCATATATATATATATATATATATATATATATATATATATATATATATATATATATATATATATATATAACTGCAGGGAAATACGTGATTTCAAAAAAATTTGTTTAATATGAACAATATTAACATCTATTATTTTCCTTTTGTCACCAAGTCCTCATTCATCTTTCTGTCTTTCACGTTTAGGCCTGTGATCATCTGGTGATTCATTTTTGCTCCTGAAAAAGAATCAGGTAAATTCAAACACTTTATTTTTTTGCTTTTTTCTATCTTTCCTAATTTTTCTAAATAAATCTCTTACTTCATGAAATCTAACACAAATGATATTTCCCAGTGGGTGGGCCTGACAATTATTATGACGTAGAATAGAAGCCAAGTGGAAGAGTAAGTATTCTTAGACCGTAGGTTTCATATTGTTTTGACTTCATCCATGTGTTTTTTTTTTTCTGTGTTTTTTTCTCTCAGAAGCTTAAAAGTTGGATGAGCTGGGCCCACCAATTCATTTTATTCTTTTACGTAACTTTTGGCTGCTTTACATTCTGTACACTAAAAGAGCTGCCTCCGTGCACTCCTGATGTAAAGAGAGGGAAGGAGAGAGGGTTGCTTATATAATCTGACCTGAGTGTCAGAGAGGCCAGGGGCAGGACACAATGTCATCTCTGTGATGTAAGCCCTGGTTCCCATCTCACATGATGCGTTCTGTTACGTAACAATCATGTACTTGCAGATGGCCACCTGACTGCCCCTTCCACTTCATTCGAAGGAAGCAGTGTGCCATTGGTTTCCAGGGCAGACTTCATCTGACACCCTGTGCAGCCTCCTTCAGATCTTGAGAGACTGACATGCATGAAATTTACCGGATGCAGTATAGCATCAAAATTGACTATTTACTTTCTTAATGCTCATTCTTTGTGTTATTGAATGATCCGTGTGCATTATTCAAACCTGGTCAGAGACTTCTGTGAATATTTATTTTATACGTACTGTAGTTTTTTTTTTTTTTTTTTTATTGTGAACTGACGCAACTCACAAGTATTTCAGCCCGTTCTCATCCTAGGGCGTCATATATTGACGCTCTTGACATTTCGTCTACATCGAACGCACATGGCACCCTTTAGCGTCAATATGAGACGCAGATAGAAATGGGCCAGAAGGCGCCTCCTAGCGGTCTAACCCTAACCCTACACTAGACCTAAACCTACCCATAACCGAACAAAGCTCTGTGCGTCTCATATTGACGCTAAAGGGTGCCATGTGCGTTCGATGTAGACGAAATGTCAAAAGCGTCAGTATTATGACGCCCAAGGATGAGAATGCGTTGAGTATTTATAGTGCATAAGTTGTGTAACTTAGTGCCCCTTGACAACACAAATTGGCTGAAAAATTCTGGATGTTTTGGGGGGTAAAATGGTTACTGCATTTATAATACAAAAGAATATGGGTAGTTTTGGAGGATTTCAAAGTAGAAATGTGAAGATTATAATTTTATAACTTACTATACATCCTTCTGTTAAAACGTGTGTATTACAGTTTAAATAATTTGATAGTTATTTTAGGTGCTATTTAGTCATCGATGTAATTACACAGAAAATATATTTTTTTTTAACAGTCTTTTGGCTATTTAAGCAGTGAGTATTTTAACGCTTGTTTTAAAGAAAAGGGGGGACAGTTGCAAATATTTTTTTGTGGTAATAAACTTTATGCCACAAATTCTGACGATTCAGTTTAACTTGTACTGAACCCAGAATATCCCTACAAGTTTTTGCATCGGGAAAGCGCATACTTAGCAGCGCACTAGGTTTTGAAACTAGGTTTAATTTTAGATTTGCATGAAGACTCATGTCAAATGTCTGTTGTGATTTTGTCATTGCATGATAGATGTGTTTTCATCTTTATGTTATGATGTTATGAAACAAATGCCAGTTATTTCAGAGTCGCAGTGAGATCTCTGATGGCAGGCGCCTCCATTACACTAAATGAATTTGTTTTTGCATGTACTGATAGCACTAAACGCTTCTCACCTCCTAATTGATTTTATCATTCATCTCCGGGGAATGTTGTTCACAGTCATGGATGCTTCTGAAGGAGCCACGTTTCAAGCAAGCAGCACAGTGTGGACAATCCACCCCCTCTCCACCCGGAACTAAGATGTTGCCCTTAGAACTAATAATGGGCTTTAGCGCATGCTTCTCCGATTGATCTGCTAAAACTATAAGTGCAAGCAGAACAAATCCCTGTAATAATTGCCTCAGGACGGGAGCCAGTGCCGCGCTAAGAGTGTGTGTGTTTGTGTGTGTGTCGGCTCATAGCGCCACTCACACACATTATCTCTCCACTGTACATCTCCTCACAAACCTATTCTCTGAATCATTCAATCGAACTACGCTCTCCACTTTTGTGTCCTGTGTAGTTGGAAGTCTGATATTCTTGAAAACAGGTTAGCTGTGTCTTTTTTCAGAAACATTTTGTTATACACGCTCACTCACATATAGATATAGAAACACATATAGAAAACTACATAAACTCACAGAAGAGACAGAGAGAGAGATGGATTAAAAACCTATACGAGACTGTGACTTGAAGACACTTTAATGTCTTTATTTGTTTACATTTTATTTTTAACCCTCGTGGTCTGTATGACTTTTAACCTTACAGATTCTTTCAAAATTTTGCTCTGACCTTACTGAAGTCAGCATGAAATTAAATTTCACCTTACCTATTTTTCTAAATGCACGATAACTCTTTCCCCGCCAGTGTTTTTTTTTAAAAAAGTTCCCATCAAGTTTAAAAACTTGAAAATTTTCACAAAATTTTCATGGCCCCCAGAATATTTTGTTGACTGAATAACTGAACATGCAATATATCAAAAGAAAGAACAGAGCCTCTGCTTCTAAACAAAACAAACAACAAAAAATGTTTTATTCTTCATGCCTTCTTTTTTATCAACACTTGAATGTGGGTAAGTTTCATAAAAAAAGCAACGTTTTGAACAAAAAGCTGAGAAAACTGTGTTTCGTTAAAAACTACAATGTGCATAAACAATGCTTTTACTGCTTGTTTCTGCTTTTTTTTTCCCTGTGCTTTGATCAGGAGATTCTGTACTCTTTCAGAAGATGCCTAATAGCGCCCCCTACCGTATGACAGTGAAAACTCAGAAAGTCGTCAATTAAAACGAATAAAAATTTACGTCAATGTCGGGGAAGCGTTGTCTCATTAATAACGGAAAATTTCATCAATGGTGGGGGGAAAGAGTTAAATGCATGTTAAAGTTTGACCCCGTAACATTTATTCGAAATGTCATAACCCGATCTTCCAGTGAAATGACTTCTCTCTCTCTTTGAGTGCAACTCCCACATCTCAACATCCAATCAACAATCGATAAATTTAACCAGTCCCTGCTCTGCATTTTTACTTTTTCCATAATCCATTACACTCGGATATACTTCACAATATGAAAGAAAAGCGTTTGTCGCTACTTTAAGCCCACTGGCAGATGTTGAAGCTTGTATCACAAAGTAGGCATAAGGTCTGTTCACATCAGCACAAATTTTAGAGACAATAATTCAGTCCGAATTCCACACAAGATTTGTATAATATACTATAAATATAATAAAAAAATCCAAAAAGATAATTGACATGAGTGAACTTTTACAGTTTGTAGAAACTTTTTCACTTTGAGACCCCAAACAGAGGTATTGTAACATTTGTCGTGGAGCACATTTGAAGAGTGTTATCAAGTTGAAATGTCGTTTATAATCAGTTTGGGTTCCTTAAGACTCCAAACAGAGTACATTTTTAGTTTTTGTCCTTTTTGCAACTCCATTGAAAGAGAAACTAGGAAACAATCGAGAGAAGAAGAAGGGGGATCAGAAAAGGGCACAAGACTGTAGAATGTGTCAGAGAGCATTCATTAACCACCAGGCCACTCTTAAGTTTTGTTTTTAAAAAGACTCGGTTTCATTTACTCCAATTTAGAAAATGTTTAAAACATTATTTCTCACTTGGATTTACATTGACTTTCCAATAAGACCCAATGTCAAGCGATATAGTAGTTGTTCTTCCCCAGCCCGCCTCGATACTGTCGAAACCATGCCCTTCTCAAACAGAACTGAGGCATCAGTTGTACATGTTCATGTGTGCGTGTGTTTGAGAGCTGACACATGCCCAGTGGTGTTTGTTTTTCAAGGCATGACTTGACCGTTGTTTGGAATTCCATTTGGCTGGCCATCTGAGAGATGAGCTTCAGGGTCCTCTGTCACGTTATGCCTGTACCACTGCTCTGAGCTCGCAGCCAGATATTTGTGTTTTTGAGTTTCTCTGGCGCTGTAGGGCTCCATGTACACAACATAGTCCAAACACTAATCATTTAAAATAGCTCAACTGTAGTCATGCTGCTTTATTGAGGAGCTTGCTAGGAAAAACTGTGGGAAAACTAAGGAAACTAGGAAAAAGTAGGAAAAGCAAAGAACACCAGCATTTAATAAACATTCTGCACATAATAGAGAACACACACAATGCTGCACAGGGCCTTTGATTTGTGAATGTTTTTTTTGTTTTTAAACATAAACCATCTGAATTAACATTCACTAGAATAAATAGGGGCTTTTCAACACTACTTTTTAGAAGAATTTTTTTTTTTGTTGTTTTTTTTAAATAGCTGAAAATTTGCCATGGTACTGAAGTGTGACGTTTATTTTAATTCCAGGTTTCCTGTGCTTACTTACGTTGCACAATTTGGCCCAAAATAACTATTGTAATTTCACTGTAAATAAAAACAAAAATTGTATTTAAGAATATAAGGATAATAAAATTTTTGCTTTGAAGTACAACTGTCTTAATTCATTTTCAAATGTTAAACCATCAAGCTTTTATTTTGGTGGAAAACAGGAAGGAGCCCTTAAGGATTCTGTTTTGTTGACAACAACATGGATTATAACCGCTTTTCATTACAAGTTTGAGAAAATGGTTGGCGCTTGTTGTCTTTCCAAATCCACTTTATAAGCGTCACAAACTCAGAGCAGAGATGAGTTCATTTGTAGCAGCATTTACTGTAAAGCGAGTCGCTCTGAGACTCTGAAACTATTGAGCTGTCATGAGTTGTTTGCATGTAAAAGAACACAGTGTCCTGTTTCACTCTGAAATATGCAGCGTATATATTTATCTAATTCAATTGCAGCCTTTGCGATTTGAAAATCGCCATATTGCAGTTCAGTTTTTATTTCGATTGTGCAACCTTATGCCGTACGATGGTGCTTTGATGGTATCAAACAATACCATATTTTTTGGTAAACCATAGGACTAAATGATTATCTGTTTATATGCTGAGGTATTACCATGGAACATTTGCATAAAACACAGTAATACCACAGTATGTCTTGTAGTATGTTTTAATTTCATAGTCAGTGCACTGACTGAATATTTGGTGTAGAAGTACTGTGAGGTGTGGACATACGTCTTTCTTGTACTCTTGCTGTTCCAGTGAAAATCTGAGTGGTCATTGCCATGGAAACCCTGGAGAACTATCAGGTACAGGCTTTGGGGTCTTTTAGTTGACGTTGAGTCATTGATGCAGAAGTGACCATAGCGGTATGAATGTGTTCTGTACTGTACTCAACAAATCTTACTTAAGTGATAGATGATCAAAATCAAATGACCTGAAACAGATTTTTTCTGTTTTTTGAGTGTTTTATTATTCATAGACTGACTCTTTCTAAACTGAGTACTGGGGACATGTTATGTGTTTAGTATTCACAATGGTTCATTTATTTGTCAATTTATTCAGTAAAACTCTTGGCTTTTAAGACCATTTCTGAGGTTAAACGAGCCATGGTGGATTAGGTACTCATGACACAACCCACCCGTTCCGAGAGATGTGAGCGGTCCCCAGACACCTATTCACTGAAGGAACTCTGACTTCACTTGAAAGCAAAGCATTCCTATTGCTCTCTTTCTGTAGCTGTCATCCATACTGTCAGAGCATGTGTTTGCATACAAAAGCGACAGTATTATGTGCACATATATATCTACAGATATTTATCTTATGTCGCTTTACTGAAATGATAATAACCTTTGAAAGTACGGCATTGTAACAGGTTATTTTCAGCACAGCTGCGGTGCAGAATGAATTGAATTTATTCTCTCAGCAAAATATTCAGTTTGTATTTATTTTTTAAATTACTGCAGAGGAATTATCAAAATAATTTTATGTGCAGTGTTAAACATTCTTTAGCTTGCAATTTTTAAAAAAAATCCAAAAGTTCGTAATTTTTTATGTTTTTGAAAGAAGTATTGTCTGGTCACCAAGGCTACATTTCTTTGATTAAAAAATACAGTTACAGCAAAAATATTTTGAAATACAAATAGTATTACAATTTAAAATAACTGTCTTATATATTTTAAGACGTAATTTATTCCTGTGTTTTCAGCAGCCATTACTACGGTCTCCGGTGTCACAGGATCCTTCAGAAATCATTCTAATATGCTGATTTGGTACATATTCTATATGCACAATGTGCTGCTTAATATTTTTATTTATTTAATACTTTTCCCAGGGTTCTTTGAGGAAAATAAAGTCCAAAGGAACAGCATTTATTTGAAATATAAATATTTTTTAACATTATAAATGTCTTATATTTCATCAGTTTGCTGAATAAAAGTATTAATTTCATTAAGAAATAGATATATTGTTTTGTAGTATAATTCTTTCAGATTGAAAATTTCAGTGTAGAGAAACTCAGTTCCATGTTCATACACCCCTCCTTGGTAATTTGCAGGCAAGTAAATATTTGTGTAAATCAGAAAAAAAAAGTCTCCAACCATTACTTGAAGCTATTTTAGATTAATGTGATGGCAGGCGAGTGAGCAGTATCAGCTGCAGAATGTGGTTGTGTGTAGTGGCAGCAGGAAGAAGGGAATTATAGCAAGTGTAAGCCTGGGGCCAGTGTGTCTGACAGGGCCTGTGCAGGGGGCTCAGTGCAGGGTTCCTTGTTTTGCTCTTAGACTGTTTGTTGCTTCTTTGGATTCCTGGCTCTAAGTTGTTGTTCTCGGGCCAAATTCTCATCGCACACACAGAGTGAGTCAAAGAATGAACACTGAGTCCTGCTGCCAGCTGACTTTGAAGAACAACCCAAGCTTTCCATGACAGCCATCGCCGTTACTGGCTCCCTGGGAGAGACGCTCTTAGGGGAAGCATTCTCCATAAAATGCTAATGTTAGATACTTCACTGAGCTGGAGATTCCCATGACATTGGTTAATCCATCACCTCCTTTCCTTCACTTTACCGAGAAGTCATTTGTCTCTTTACTCCTTTTATAAATTCTCTGTAAGCTCTTTCCCCACATCAGTTGCTGCAGTCAAGAAGAGTTGTAAGTGCACTTTTCGTTTAATTGCTAGTTCATTACAAAAATGCAGTTTAAAAAGCCTTTTTTAAATGCCAAATTCTTACTGTATTTTCTTACAGTAAATTAAATGCACAGGGTTACAAATACCCAGTAAACAAGTATACAAATGAACTTTTTCAAGCCCAATTCCAACCATTTGGGCTCGAGAGTACTTTGGAAAATTGTTGTCACTTAACACAGTCTGCTGCTGCTTCAAGAAATGCTACTTGAATCATTGTTACACAAGGAGAATGCTATACATCAATTCTATGTAGAGATGCTGCCGAGTTCTCTGGGCCCGAGCTCATCTCAGATGGTCCAAAAGACAGTGGAAATGTGTGCTGTGGTCCGATGGGTCTACGCTTCAGCTTGTTTTTGGCAAAAACAGACTTTGAGTTCTCAGGCCCAAAGACTAAAGGAACCATCCAGACTTTCATTAGCGACAGGTGCAAAAGCAAACATCTGTCATGGAATGGGGGATGCATCAGTACAAACAGCATGGGTGACTTGTATATGTGTGAAGGTACTATTGATGTGGAGGCTTATTATTGGGATTGTACAGAGACATATACTGCCATCAAGATGACATCTTTCCTGGGAAGCGAGACATCCAGGCCTCATTCTGCACGTGCTACAACAGAGTGGTTTTTAGACACTCTAGTCTACACCATAGGACCAGTCAGGGATGTGCTGGACTGGCCTGCCTGCAGTCCAGACCTGTCTCTCTTATTGAAAATGTATGGCCCATCATGAAAAGGAGAATCAGACAACGATCACCATACTTTTGAGCATTTACTTTTATATGAGGTGAGATTGGGCAAAAATTCCACTTGCAAAATTGCAACAATTAAGGTCCTTGCACACTGAAATTTTCGCACGTTAAAAAATAAATACGATCTCACGTTGTGTCAATCACGTTTACACATTTTCGATTTTCTGAGTTTTTCGCATCCGTAGCAAGCAATTTGAGAGGTGTTTTGACAATTCAGAGCCATCGAATGATGAATACGAAAAAACGCATACAAAAATTTCGGACTATATATATATATATGCACATCATATATATATATATGTTTACAATATACACTTAAGTTGGTCAGTGAAAACATTGGAAATCCATGCTTTTGACAGTAAAAGAGAATAGTTCACTGAAAGGTTCTTTGGCGAATCAAACATGGTTCTTCTATGGCATTGCTGTGAAATGCCCCTTTTGGAACCTTTATCTGTAAGAGTGTAGTGGTAGAACAACAATATACAATCAATCATTAGTAATGCTCTATTATATCTATCAGACCTGATTAGAGAAAGCTAAAGACCTTATAGAAGAAAAAAACTAGAACTGAGGAAACAAGACAGACAGACATAAATTTACTAATAAAGAGCTACTTAGTTCGATGCCATACAGTTCCTACCCTGTTTTACATGGAGAAACACGGTCCCGACAAAAGTGTTATTCTTTTGTTGTGGCATCTATTAGAGTACAAAGTGGCTGCACATCATTAACTTCAAATCTGAGTTTACTGGTGGAATGAGGCTGACGGTTCATTCTTTCTTGTGCTTTCCCTTTCACATTCGGCACCAGTGATGCGTTCTCATTGAGTCTGATTATGAAGTTTGAAAGCAAATTCACTCTTTTCTTCTTCAAACCTGCCTGCCCAGATGAAGAACTCTATTAGATGAGGGGAGATGAAACGTGGCAGTTAAGAGTCTGATATGCTCAAACGGTCCACATCCTCTCCCATTTGCCGTTTTGCATGTGATATTTATCTTGCAGATACTATTAAAATCAGATGAAGCGTTCTTTGACTGATAGACAGAGTGGCTACACGGCGTCAAAGCAGAGAGATGATTATCACAATCTGATATTGACACCTCATTACGTTCATACTCCTGAACAGAGGATGCAAAAAACTTTCTCTGTGCGTCAGAGAGTTTGCTGTGGTGTTCTTCTGTGCTTGTAACAGTTCTGCTTGAGGCGAGTGGAGTTTTCTACCTCTGTTCTGATAAAATCATTCAGAGGCAACTGTCATGTCAATGATGGTCAGTAGGGGTAATAGGGTTAACTGCTGTTTGTATTATTTTTATTATTGGACGTTTCTCAATTGTATAGATAGGGAAAGTAAGAGATGAGGCAGAATGCGATAAAGAAGAGAGATCCCCGCTAGGCCACATCTCGCACAGTTGTGTATGCTGAAATAACATTACTGACATCAAAGATGTTCTCAAGAAAATTGTCTATGAAAAATAAGTAAAAAAATTTGTTAGGCTGCATTATTTGTTGTGATATTTGTAGATTAGGATATTTTTAGAGTAGGTTTAGACAGTATGTCAGATATGCACATGATTTGGTGATTATAAAATTAAGCAGCAGTATGAATTCTGAAATAATTTGATGGGCCTTTTATGTGCCTGGTCCAAGACTAGTGATTCTCTGTAGAAATAAAATTGGCATTAGAGTTGTTCATTTCGATTAATTTCTCTAGACTCTAAACTCTAGAAACTGTCCATTTCAATAAATTGATAGAAAAAATTGATTAAAAACCTAAATCATAAATTGGTTTGCATCATCACTTAAAAATGTACTGTGGGATTGTTTATCATTTATTTATTTACTAAAAAAAGAAAGAAAATATATAGAGTATATGTAAATATTGATGTGTATGTATTGTTAGATTGGTGCATATAATTCACATTTTGCTTCTTATGTTAAACATTGAATTAACTTAGCAAAAATTGCTGTTTGGTTGAAAATATCCTCTGATTGAAAATAATCAGATGAAACGTCGTGTTTTTTTAGTTTTAATTTCTGTAGTATTTATTACTTCAATGCTACTGTCAAATAGACCTGAAAAACTTAATTTTAGTTGTATTTTTTATATTGTATTTGTCCTATTTTTTGCATCTTTGTTCTTATTTTTATAATACAGGGTGGGCCATTTATATGGATACACCGTAATAACATGGGAATGGTTGGTGATATTAAAGTCCTGTGTTTGGCACATTAGTGTATGTAAGGGGGCAAACCCATCTTGAGGAGTTTGCCCCCTCACATATACTAATGTGCCACAAACAGGACTTTAATATCACCAACCATTCCCATGTTATTACGGTTTATCCATATAAATGGCCCACCCTGTACAATAACAAAAACAACTATATTGTGATCTTGGGTTGTGGTTTAAATTTTAAAAACCAAAGCAAGATTGTTGAGAAGACTGCCTGCTCTTCTTTAATAAGAGTGATAGTTTCATCATCTAGATAATCGAATTAAGTGAATTTGACCCGACAATAGCCAGGGTAAAGGAAACCATTAAAGTTCAGCAGAAAAGTTCAGCAAAGATTTCTGAGGTAAATCCCTCCAAGCTACCACTACAGTTGGTAGCTTGTAGTACCAAGGTTTGCTCCATGGTCGCTACACAGGATATGTGTTGCTTGAGGGGTCAGATATATGTGAAAGTCTCATTACGATCAAATACGTAGCTGCTTAACTGAGCAAAATGAGTACAGACATGACCATTGCACTGAACTGAACAAGCAAACCGCAAATGTCTGCTGACAGCATGAGAAGTTTGGAATATTAGATTACTGGCACATCCCTAAGAATGTTTACAGCATGTGAGTGGAATCAGAGTAGATTTATTGCATGGATTATACATCTACGAGTGGGTCTGAGTTCGTTATAAGCCATCAGTTAAGCGCCGACAGCCATCGGTCAATTAAGAATTGCAGGCCAGACAAGCAACCAAAGGTTTTGAACTTCCTTAATAATCCTCTTTGGGTGTGACAGGGGTCAGTGTACTGTGGAACGAGTGGTGATGGGGTGAAGGATTAAATATGGTCTCTCCCGTTAAATGTGTCTACAAGTACCCAGCTTTTAACCTGACATCGCAGACGGCTGTCGCCGGGCAGGCTTTGGCTGCTTTTATTCTGATCTGTTGAGTTGATAGACAGATAAATCATAGATGTCCAAATGTGTCCAATTTTCTGACTTATGTGATCATTCGCATTCATCTCATGATGACGGGCGCTTTCAGGGACTTTTTGCCATTGTATAAAACTGGCTCAAGTGTACAAATGGGGATGAGTTTATACAAACAAACTGTTAGAAATCCGCAAACCATTTCCAAACCGCAAAGAAGTTAAAAAGTGAACTGTTTTCTGTTGCAGTTCTAACATGTTTTGTTGTTTCTTACTATAAAGCGTTTCTGGTGAAGCATTGCACTGACAATGGCAAAGTTTTGGGTTTAATTCCTAGGACACACACATACAGTTTCACATTGGACAAAAGCATTTGCAAAGTGCATAATTGTAAATTTACAGTACCGTAAATTTATTATACAGTATCTTTATTCAGCAAGGATGAAAATTCTATTTGTGCTAAATTTGGCTGCTAAAATTTCAGCTTTGCCATCACAGGAATAAATTAGGCTACATTTTTAAAATATATTCAAATAATAATAATAAAATGTAATAATATTTTACAATATTACTGTTTTACTGTAGATCATAACTTCTGAATGGGACTGTGACATGTGCATTTAGGCTTCTCTTATTTTTTTCCCCATTGGTCAGCCAAACAGTTAGACCTGCCCCAAACATTGGATGAGCCACACTTCATATTTGAAATCAAAATGAACCCTATTTATCTCATTAACACGTTACTGGTGTTATTTGTAATAATTCATCCATTCATATATTTGTTTGAACTTGTATAATCAAATCTTTAATCAAAATGACAAAACCAAATCTTCTTGTGATATGACTATCATTGCTGACATATGCAAGGTCGTCGAGTAAGCCAATCACATTCAGATCGGCAGAATGCACGAGTTGTTGATTAAATAGTGAAATTTTCACAATTTAATTAAAACTTATCGATAAAATCCAGCCTGACCCTACAATCATAACAGGGGGAAAGTATGTTGATTACAGCTTCCTTTTGCTGGCCTGTATGCAGCCCACAGTAAGCAATTCCTGGGCCCAGTACAAAACGGAGGGGCCAGATTCACCAGATTTTCGGTGGCCTTGCTGTATGATTTCTGGTAGGGTGCATTTCTTCCTCCCAAACTATGTGCCGTGATGTAGAGACACGTTTCTTCATTAAATATCCAAGGTCTTGTAGAAGAGGCCCTTAAGAAAGCAGAGATCGAGTGGAGCTCTTCTCTCTCTCTTGGCATGCAGTACCAACCCAAAGTGTCAGGCAAGCCAGCAAAAAAGCTGCCCATAAATAATTGTGCTCCTTGAATTTAGTCACTCTGCACTTGCACTTCCTGGCTGTGAGTCAGTTCTCTCTACTTTATGCACTCTGACTGCTGCAAATGAAGATGTTTCAAACATTTTCCTACTTCTAATACCAACTGCAGATCGAGCTATTAAAGAAAGCTCAAATGATTTCCCCATAACCCTGGTTCTCCCAAGAATAGATCCTTGCATTTCATGGTGAAGTCTTTTGTATTTAGGCAAGAAGGTATCGTTAAGGGTGGCTTTTTTTTTTTTTTACTTCAGTGAAGGGCAGTAATGTTGCCTTCAAGTTCACCAGGGAACCCATACACAAAAGAAATATATTTGAAATATATTTTCAGTATATATTTTGGAATATATGCAAATATTTGAAATTGGCCCAATAAATATATTTCACACTCAACATCATATATTTTTGTTATATTTCAGAATATATTTCAATGTATTTGGAATATCTGCCACATATATTTTGACACTTTTGGGGACCCATACAGAAAAAAATATACATTGAAATATATTCTGAAATATAACAAAAATATATGATGTTAAGTGTGAAATATATTTATTGGGCCCATTTCAAATATTTGCATATATTCCAAAATATATTCTGAAAATATATTTCAAATATATTTCTTTTGTGTATGGGAAGCTCCTATTAAAACAAGCCCATTCCCAACTACAAATTATCTTGTGCTTTTTCATGGAATTCAGCAGAATTCAACATACAATTGTATCAAATATGAAGAGGTCCAGGGTTACAAAAGGCTATTTACGTAAAAAATCCATATGTCACACATTTCAACACATAATTAAATGATTCAGTTGAAATGCTTCCTTTTGAAAAACAAGAAAAACAAACAAAAACATCAAAAGACTTTCATATGATGAATACCAGATTTGTAACACTGTCTGAAATGAAAATATCGAAAACAAAGAACATTTTTATGATATTTAAAGGCATGTATTCATTTCATATGACAGTCATGATCAATTTGTACATGCCACCAATCATCCAAGCTGTCTGATATTAGACCTTTTATCTTCAATTTGTACAGATTGTAATGGTTGTATATGAGACTGTCAACTTTTCGAAACCGAAGGCAAATTCTCTTACTTTCTTTCCAATGTCTGCTTCTCCATTGGGGAAACAACCTTTGAGTCCAACTGTCATTAACTAACCATGTATGCAACAAGGAACCAAGATTGAGTCTTGTGGTGTTCTGACTCCATGGCCTTTCTGCAGATATATTTCATTTGAGTTTATGAATGCAGAATGAATGCTGATGGTTTCCAGGTCATAAACACAATTACCGAACTGATTTATGGCATGACAGATTGTTGAAATATATATATTTTTTCAATTGTAGGTTTTTAAACTCGCATTATAAATCAGGGTAGTGATGACAACCAGTAGTAAAATGAATTTAGAGTCACGGCCTCATGGCTGTTTTTGTGTTCAGGGTCTGTGCAATTTCTCTTCATAATATAGACTGCATGTTTGTAGGTCTTGTGAGCAAAAACTTCCTTTATTGCAAAGTTGATCAACTTCAGAAGACCCAAAGCTATCTTTGAAAATATAGTTCTGTGAGGACATAAGGATCGTCTCTTTTCACATGACCTTTCATAAAGATTTCTGCACCCTCACACTTCCTCTTCTCACATCTCAGCATGGGGAAGGATTGAACTGAGTCAACTGAAAGCACACCAAGCCATTGCGAGAGAAGAACTCTCTCAGTATTAATAGCAGACTTCTGCTGTGATCCTGCAGTGAGAAGAAACACGCAAATGATGTTCCCGGTCTGGGCTTTAACCTTTAATGTTTTAATCATTCCAGAAATGAGTGCAGTTGATTTAAAGATCAAGGCTGGAGTTTGCTCTGTACTCCCTTTAGTCAGAACAGGTTGCTATCTAAATCATCTTTCTTCAAGATTAGCATGTCAATCAATTTGAACCTCTAAACTAAACATGCCGACTCATGTTCAAGGGTCTATATGTGCATGTATAAATTGAAAATCTTATCATGACAATCGTATTTGAAACATCAGTTATTTCTTAATCTCACCAAACCTTTGAGGATGCAATTTATTCTACTGGATTTTCCACTTTGGAGAGAAAAGTTCTAATGGGTTTGAATGCAGCAGTTTCGTTTGTGAGTGTTTTTGGTTTTGTTCATCACATTCCTTTAGGTTAATAAAGTCATTTGGAATTGGAGATGGCACCAATGCGGCAACATTTGCAATTATTTGTTACGTTGTTCTGTAATTTTATATATTTTGATAAGAACAAATACAGGAATTTTCACCAGATGAATTTAATAGCTTTATTTGGAAATAATTCATAATTTTAGATTGGTATGAGTGATTTTGTATAGCAGTACATCTGCACAGAAAAAAAAAAAAAAAAAAAAATTTTTTTTTTAGGTGCGTGACACACCAAGCCGACATCAAAGAACTAGCGGCGACAAAAGCTGATTGTGTTATCGCCTCTCGTCCGCTGTGTCTTAGCCAAAAGCCTGTGCTTGAACACACCAAAAGGAATAAAGGCGACTGTGCGTTCCGCTCCTGTGAGTAAGGAAATAACTGTCTACATCATCAGGTATCAATAGTCTATATTCATCATTCAAAAAGAGAAACTTAACCTAGACCTGCAGATATACAAACCGTAAACAAAGCAGTGCTTGCTTGCCGTTTTGAATATCAATCACTTTCTTCATTCCAGTTGGCTCATGTTGTAATGAAAATATTCACACATTCAAATGCTCAGGTAAGATGACGTAAAATTTGAACTGCCTTCTGTCCGTGCTGTCTTGACTTTGCTCGCTTTCATTACTTGCTTTTGCTTTTTACTCGTTCAGCCAATCAGAGAGATCTCTCTTTCTCGTCTGATGCCAGGCATGACTAGAGCCGACGTGTGGAACACACTGCAAAAAACTAGGCCGGCAGACGCTCGCCAACAGGCCCGATGTTGGCCGACTGTAGGCTTTGTGTGTCACGACCCTTAAACATTTCCAACACCATTGAATTAGACTTATTCCACACTTTGGTTTCAAGGGACAGGTTTAGAGGAGCGACAAATGCATTAAATGTACTAATTTAATTAACTGAATTATGTTCTGGTTAGTTGTTTACTGCTGGTTTCTTGATTATTAATTTAGAATCAATATTAATAACATAAAATAAATTTTTGCACACTGAGTTCTAAACGCCTAAACAGAAGCAAAACAAATCTGGTGGAAATTTTCTCTTGCCGGTCTGTTGTACTGAGTGAGCTACATCCAAATAATTGATGTGCTGAAGATACTGGATTTATTTTTTTATCACCTTCAAGCTTTTATTCGCAATCACAGGACATTCATAGATATTAGTATGTATTTGTTTGTTTGGTTTAACTGTTGGCTTTCTATATTCGAATAGTACTAAATAACCTCTAAACTTCTCTTTCAAAATAACTTCCACTCTTAGTTTCTACACTGATGTGTGCTGATATTTAAACTTTATTTGAATTATACTGTAGTTATTTCTCAACAAAGACAATTAAATCTTTTTTTAACACTTTGTTTTTTCATACACAACTTTCCTTATTGTGAGTTAAACATTAAATAACTACAGAATAATATTAACATTTCTTTACTATTCTGCTTTAAAATAATAATAATGTTAGGTTTCAGTCTGAAAAGACATCCTGTAAATCAATGCAAGACTCATCAAAGCTTGAAAAAAATCACATTGTCTAATGCCTTTTTCTATATATTTTTCAGAATTATATTTGAATGCGCTTATATTGCTCTCTTTATGCTGTTATGTCATTTATCCTCAAATGACCTATGCATGCGTGTTTATATCTTTCAAATGATCGTTCCCTCATTTGTTTGTGTTTGTTTATGGGTCGAAGATCGCCTGGGGGTCTATCGAGGTGAACGACGCTGACATGTGTCAGTCTTTAACAAGGTGGTAGACACGAATCCCTAAGATGTTCTATCACACCATTGGCTGTCTCTAAAATCAAAACCCGCTTATTATGCAAGCTGTCCAAATCCATTTGATTCCATCCTTTGCCAATATGGAGCTGTCACTCTCTATCAAAACGCTGATATTTATATTTACCGTTTTACACTGTGAGACTCCGGATCCCTGTCACGGGGGAGCTGAATTGGAGAGTCCCAAAAAACCATGAATCCATAAAGGCACTTGAGAAACATTCTGACAAGCTGTGAAGACGTGAAATTTTTATGGGTTTGATAAACATGTTTTGTCATCAGGGGAATTGAGTGCATATTTTTTTAAGCAGACATGGAAGAGAGTCGATACTTCAGGCCTGTTTGGAGGTCTCAACCTTTAAAAATCAACATGGGGTAACGTATCTCTTGATGTCCTCGCACGAAACGATCAAATGCCAACATGGCTTAAAAGTGCTCAGCAGGCAGTATGCTAAACATGGCGAGGGTCTGCCTTCATCTTGATTTGCCTGGCGAACGAGCTCGTTTCCGTGTCTGCTGCAGATGGAGGGGGAATTGAGATCTCCTCCATATTAGTGATGCATTGTTTTAATCCCATTTGTAATGCTTATCAAACGGCATGAGCTTTCTCAAACACTCGGCTAATTTGGAAAACAAATCAGTGGTGGCCTTGTCATTTGATTAGTGCTGGTTTTGTTAGGCTTCCTTATTAGCCTAATTAGGTCTTTGTGAGTATGAGATATGTGCCCAGGGGATGTGGCCAGTGGAGAAACTGACCTCCAACGCGATTGACCCTGCGCCAGCTAAATGATTCCAAGCAGATGTAGATGCCAACAGCCAACCCTTAATAATTTTCCTCTTTTTTTTAAACAAGCAAGTGTACATTTTTAGCTAAATTAGCTTCTTATCACTCTGAGGTGATATGACCACTTCTCTAAATGTAGACAGCTTGACAGAGCTTCCCCCCTTGTGTCAGATAATATAAAGAGACAGTTTGAGATTGTTATCTGCAATAAATGCTGAATTGCCGGAAGAGCAGATCTAATAGGCAAATGTACAGTAGACTGAGGTTTTCCAGTACATGAAAATCAGCTGGGATAACAGTGACTACAACTGATGGATAACCGTTGTTATTCATTTATAGCAAACGCCTGCCCAACAGGTCCAGTCCCACTGTTTTATCTTGTTTCTAAATTGTTTCCTGTCACAGTTCCATTGACAGTGTTGGAGATTAGAGGATCAGACAGTTGGATATCTTCTATAGTGGGGCTTAAGATAATGAATAATTGAGCATAATCAAAGTCTTCAATGAAATTCTGCTTTTTATAGTACCTACCTGCAGTATCATCAGTGACAAAACATTGGTGAAGACAAGAACAATCCCAGTTGACTGAACTTGTGGGCTCCAATGAGCAAGTTCTTATAGTTTTAGTTAGTTGTGTTTTCTCTCACTTTTGTCTCTGCGGGATTAACTAGAGGGATAAAGGTCAGGTAAACTTGATAAAATATTAATAACTCTCTCTGCAACCAGTGTTGGCTTCTGCCAGTGTTCAGGAAAATCACCACTACATGCAGCTGGTGAGATGCTACAAAAAATAATTGCTTTTTTTTCTTCCACATACAATTTCCTGAGTGGATATCGTATTTAAACTTCTCAACTTTTGAGAAATACGATTGAAATGACGTGTACTCACAGGAGATGGAGAGTTCAGGAATATCAGCCTTCTAGAAAAAGCGGTTTTGGTCTAAAAGAGAGTGGGTCGCCCCTTCATGGGTGGCACCATGTTGAAATCACATAACCTGCTGCATCATGCATTTGACCCAGTTATTTTTATTTTATATACTGCTTTAAGCCAGTACTCAAGGTGCATAACAAGGCACAAACATATGTATTATGAGAAAAACAGATGAAAAATATATATAAATAAAAAGAGTTAGTGTGAAGCAGCAGATGTTAGTAAATAAACTTCATTTATCCAGGCCAGTAGGTGTTAGTCTAAAGTTCAAAACCACTAGTACTGTTGGAAGTTGGGACAAATAAGAGTCAGCTAAACTCAAACAAAATCTTATTGATTACACCTTTAATATATATGTGTGTTTTAGTTGTTTAGTATATGAAAATGGAAGTTGAACATGTGAAAATCTTCTTCAGCTCTGACTGAGATGATACTTGGGATTAAGAGAAAGCTGGACTTTTGCTCGTGCACTGACAATGCAGACCAGTTTAAATTCTGCCATCCACTTACACTATTAAACTTTCAGCACTTGGAAGTGCTCCAAAGCGGTCGTTTGCTTTTATTAATATGTCAACACGTGGCACAGTGTCAGCCTAGTGGTGCTCTCAAATATTTACCCCACACGCTCACGAAACATTTTGAGATCCGTAATGCCCACTTGAACCCTTAACAAGGCCATGTTTCCAAACAGAGCAGTGTAGGGATGAGGCGATCCCACGTCTGTGTAATGCTGCATTAGCCCGCTCAACCATTCAACCAGCTGTGAAACTCAGAGAGCTAAGTGGGCTCGGCCGGGGTCCTGAGCACAGATGGGGACCTTTAATTTTTAAAGCTGTTATTCGTGTAGCTGAGCTCTCTGTGTATTGTGTCACGGTGCATATGAGTGCTAATTCAACCCTGCATCTCGCTCCTACTTTCCCTTGCCATCCCTGCTGTATTCACTCAATCTACAGAGATAAGAAACATCAGCAGCCCTTCTCTGACCTCAGATGCCTTATGTTATGAGAATGTTTGAGAACTGGTCAGAATCAGATTCCTGATGGATATGTGGATCTGTGACGCACGGAGCTCCAACATTGTTTTTTACTACATTCAGTCATCCATCCTCCATCCATTTTAATTCAACACCCCATTCTTTGATCACATTCAAACACCGCATCTATCCTCTTTCAAATCATCCATCCATCCATCCATCCATCCATCCATCCATCCATCCATCCATCCATCCATCCATCCATCCATCCATCCATCCATCCATCCATCCATCCATCCATCCATCCATCCATCCATCCATCCATCCATCCATCCATCCATCCATCCATCCATCCATCCATCCATCCATCCATCCATCCATCCATCCATCCGTCCCATGGAGGGATGAGGTGTTGGATTTCAAACAACTCATCTATCCCAATCCAACACTTCATCCCTCCATCCATCCACCCATTCATCAAACCAGTTCAAAATAGGGTTGTCAAAAGTACTGACATCGGTACCAAGTCGGTACTGATATTTAATTTTTTTTTACGATACCAGCATTTCCCTCTAGAATTTTGAGCGCTGTTGAACGGATTCTTAAACACCTTTGATTGGCCACTGTGTTGACGTGCTCAACATACATGTCTCTGATTGACTACAATGATCAACGCTTCTAAAACTTGTTGTCTTCACCGAGCGCTTGCACAAACAGGCGTCTATCAGCGGATCCCTAATATATACACTGATAGACGCCTGCTTTCAAATGCTCCCGTGTGTATTTGTGTTAGCGCTGGGTGAAGAGCATCAAAGACGTCTATTTACAACATGTTTTTGAAGCGTTGATCATTGTAGCCAATCACAGACATATATGTTGAGAGCGTCAACACAATGGCCAACCAGAGGTGTTTAAGAATCTGTTCGACAGTGCTCAAAATTCTAGAGGGAAATGTTATCGTCACATTTTTTAAATTTCAGTACCGACTTAATACCGAAGTCGGTACTTTTGACAACACTAATTCAAAAGCACCATCCATCCATCCATCCATCCGTCCATCCATCCATCCATCCATCCATCCATCCATCCATCCATCCATCCATCCATCCACCTGTCCATCCCATTTAAACACCTCAGTCATCCACTATCACATTCAAACACTCCATCCATCCATCCTTCATCCGTCCATCCTATTCAAACATCTGTCTTCCACCATCTTAATCAAACTCTCCATCCGTCCGTCTGTCCGTCCGTCCCATGGGGAATGAAGTGTTGGATTTCAAACAATCATCTATCCCAATCCAATTTCATGACACTTGCAGTGTTTAACAATCCTTTTTTAATTTAAAGGGGCTAAATGTTAGAATTTATATGTGAAGGACTCAGGACGTTTTTGCCAGGAAAATCAAAAGGATGTGATTTTATGCGTACTCCTCTCTTTTGTTAGATTAGCGATGGAGTCCACTAACATCAATTGCAGAACACAACACAAACTAAAATAAAAAGTTTGCTGTAGCAGCAATATAAACAATGTTAGTCTGTAATGATTTAACAAGGTCAACTACAATGACACATGAAACGAATGCTTAACCAATGTTCAGGAATGCCAAAAGAGCTATTCTGTACTGTAATGACAATGTGTCATGCAAAGCTGGTGCAAACATATCCACATGATCAGATCTTCAGATCTTCCTTAACTGCTGGTTCTCACTGCTGTCATTACTGTTGTGTGTGTATATTGATATTTGAGGAAAGCATGCAGTACATAATCAAGTTTGGTTTCTTGTATGCACAAGCAGTAAGTTCAGTTCACTCAACGGCCACCAGTGTTGCTAATAACAAGGGTTTCTGAATTCTACATATAGCCACTTTTACTTTTTAATTTAGCTGAGAGCTCACTTGAACTGATTCACTTACAGATAAGTCAGTTTAAAGAGAAAAATCGGACTATGCGCATATTATGCTGATGACAAAATTTGTCATGCACACTGTACTTTGCACTTAACAGAAACCTCACCTTCCAGGAACATTTACACACTGTTTTTTATATTTAAATATTAATATTTAATGATATTATACTTTTTTTAAATATGTTTTTGTGTTGTTTTCCAGTAAATATATTTTAACATCCTAAAAACAAGATACATTTTTGAGAGAATGCCTTGAATTAAGTTTATTTTCCACTCTTTCTGTTTTTGTTGTAAGAAATGTTTAAAAAAATCTATCTATCTATCTATCTATCTATCTATCTATCTATCTATCTATCTATCTATCTATCTATCTATCTATCTATCTATCTATCTATCTATCTATCTATCTATCTATCTATCTATCTATCTATCTATCTATCTATCTATCTATCTATCTATACACACATACACACATACACACATACACACATACACACAGTACACACACGTCTGAATAAAATCATTTGAACTAATAAACTGCTTTGCTTTACAAATAGTGTTTTAAGAATTAAAAAAAAAAATACTGGAAAATTATTTAAAAAAAAAAACTCATTAACAAATTTTTATTTATAATTTTTTTTTCAGTGCAAGTGTCTGCGTAATAGTCCTCATTCCATCATCTGTCCTCTTGAGATACAGAAAGTGTGTATGTGTGTGACTTCATGTCATGTCAGAGTGCAGTGTGCTATCTTGTTTATTCTCAAGTGTCTGTGGCGTTGTTTACGTGTCACTTGAACCTTTAGATCAGGGCCTGCACTCAGAGTCTGTTGCAACACATGACCTGCCATGTCATTGCTTGACAACACAGTAAAGGCTGACAGATTGTCACAGGCCATTAAGATGGCTTCCATGAAAATAATATCAACCATAGATGGAGAAGACAAAATGAGATCTGTGTTCAACCTGAAATGTCATCCTGTGTTGTCTCCATGTTCTGATCACCCTTAGGAAAGCCCTTGCAAATCAAATTATACTGAGATTTTATTAACACACACGCACGCACGCATACACACACACACACACACACACACACACACACACACACACACACACACACACACACACACACACACACACACACACACACACACACACACACACACACACACACACAGGCCTGTTAACTATTTGTAAGTGTCAATGTGAAGTTTGGCAGTGGAAAGGTGGCAGAAAGCTTATATCTATAAACACATGGACTCAGCTAGCGGATCCTTTAAATCCTTAACAGTGAGGAACATATTAATATCAATATTTTTGTGGAAACTGTGATATATTTTTGTTGAAGAATAAAAAGTTCTGAACAGTAGAACAGCATTTATTTAAAATAGATGTTTTTTGTTACAATGTAAATGTTTTGATCGATTTAATGCATTCTTGCTGAATATAAGCATAATAAAATATGCAAAATAGAAGTAATTGTGCTAGTTTCAGATTTCTGGATCCATTGTATAAATACATGGTAAAAATGGTAGTTCCATGATAATTTGGGGGTTGCTCATGTTCCCCTAAGTTAAGAAATGTAAAAAAGTTTGTTTGTTTCAGGATAACAGCATGTTAACAGTTGTAGAAAAATGACTAGTTTTATTGTGCTCATATTGCATTTGCAAAACATGGTGAAAAGGAAGGCCCCTTTGTATCTGTTCCCATTGACTTCCCGTGTCTCCATCAGGCTATAGTCTCTTTGATCCACATTGATCCCCCTACTCACTGTTTTCCTTTTCACTGAAGAGGTCGGGGTTAAGGTTAAGCTGTGCTTTATTCTTCTCTCACACACTCTCCAGGCATTATAATAGAGTCTGCAGCACTGCACGGGTCAGGAAATATGACACACCTTGAGCGTTTGTGAAGAAATGTGCTGTATAGATTCCTCAATCCCATCGCGTCTGCTGTGAAACCATCTTTTTCATCCTTTGCCAGAGAGTTCAGGTGTGTTAAAACCATTACTGTGTGATAATGTCCCCTGTCATTGCGCTGTTCCCTTTTATGGCCCTTGATAGATGTGTGTGTGAGCAGAATGATGGGAAATGGAGAGCTCTGATGCAGGAGGATCAATGGGGAAGCTTGGTTAAGAAGTTTTTGCCGTGTGGTGTGGCTAGACGATATTAGAACACGATTGTGCGTGGGCTCTTTTTGCTCGTCTCTTGAGGGAAAACGTAATGTCTGCATCAGTTAGAAGCAGGCAAACAGCGTACACAGCTACAAAAAGCAACAATGGCACCCACAATAAAGACCAATAGCGGGGGGAAAAATGAAAGATGTTGTGTTGAAATAGTTCAAATAGTGTTTCATTCGATTTCAGAACGGTTACGATGGTAAAACAACAGCTATTAGAGACTTCAGCCTGTGAGATATTCTTTTTCCTATTTTCTTTTTTGTCTCTCTTTCTTTCTGGATTATCTATTTAAAAACAAGTACCATAGCTGTAACATTATTTAGTGTGCAGTTTGATGTTGATGATATTGAGAGATTTGTATACCATGTTTATGGGTCAATGACAAACAAGAGTGTACACAATAAATAAAAGAAAATGTATCTATTTTAAAGCACATGTGGTTAGTTCTTAGATATGTCCTTTTTGTATTATTTTAGTTTCATGTTTTTTTGTTTTTTTTTACCATGTTCAAGAAAAGCTGAATGCCTTTAAAAATGTCAACTTAAAAATCTGTGTCCAATCCCACAGCATTTCCAATAAGTATAAGAAACATTTTATCTATTGAGCGATTTATCATCGTCCTCACGCGGCACAAACTGTAAAAGGCCATATTAAACCTATACTGTCACCATACAATTATGATTTTATTTTTTTAATCAGTCTCCTTCCAAGTAATTTCCTACATTTGGAAATAATGCAAAATAGACTGCAGCGACCCTGTAGCTAAATGCCTAAACAGGTAGACAATACCAGCTATGTAAATATGTCTGTCTCAGATACAAGTTGAACACAAATAAAGGATTAAAGTAAATAAGCTATACGTTGGCTAGAGCTCAGCTGTGATGATGCAGTTATCTCCCTTGCCCCTGAAGTTGTCAATAAATGCATTAGAAGTCATCATTAATGTTGTTAACGTTGCTGTTACGACAGCTTTCACCTCATCAGTGAAAGCTGAACTGCTGTTATGTTCTCTGACAGCTGACTGAGCTTCGACACGACTAGAACATTCCTAGTTCTTCATTACATCACGCTCAGTTGACGTATTAATTTTTTATTTAAATTGAGACAGGTTAGCAACATGGCAATTATTTGCTTCTAACTATGGAAGTGTGAGTGCTGTGTTTGTAGTAAGGGATTATATCAAATTACAGTCTCTTTTTTGATACTTTAGCACGTCCCAGAGAACTTGAGGAATGATTAGCACCATCTTTGGGTTTGGAGGATGCCAAGTCCTGAAACTTTATATCTGAAACACTTTCTTAAAGGGGAAAGATCACCCAAATTGTTTTTTTATCCATGTCGATCTAACATTTATGAGGAATGCCCTTGCCACTCTTGACAATATAATGGAAGTGATGGATAAACCAAAAAGTATCATAAATGTGGTCCTTATGGTTTAATCATATCCCTTTGGTAAGCTGGGAGGTGAAAAGTTATACTTATAGGGACAAGTGTGTTCAAATCACTGTTGTCGAGTTAGTACCTCATCTTTATTAATTACAAAAAATACTGTGCAGTTTTGTTTTAACTCTACTTCTACAAAATGATGAACAAATAATGCACATTGTGTTTTTGCTACTCTTTTTAAAAATCAATTTATGAAGCCAATCTATACTTAGTTACATGTTGTATCTTAATTGTACAACACTTATCATATTTTTTTTTTTAAATCCAGTTTCCCACTCATAATTTTGACTTTGTGGTGGCACATGTGCCCTCAACTTGTAAATACAATCTTTCTGTCATGACTTGAACACTGTAATACAACAGCTTTGTGTGAGTAACAGACCAAAATTTAAGTTGAGTTGTTTCATAAACAAATAATTTCTTTGAGCTCAATCTTTTTATAAATCATAGGATACAGTTTACAAAACTGGTCTGAATGAAAACACACTGTTTGGGTTTTCAAGTTGGAATATTGCATGCGAGTCATTTGAACTTCATTTCTCATGACATGATATGAGCATTATTTTGATCAGATTTTCTGATGTAATAATAAGATTTGATGACACTTTGAGCTTTATCTAGTTCTTCCATGCCTGGTGTTTGAAATGCACAGTTTCCTTTGCTAAGTCCACAGCTAAGAATTAAGAGAGGGAGAAGAACACACAAAGCTCTAGGGATGGAAATTCGGTCCCTGATGAAAAGAACCACGCTGGTTCATCCACCCATATCTATATTATGCATAAAAGCAACTGTATTTTTAGGAAAGAATGTAACACTGGAATTCAGACACTGCTACATTTCGTCAAACATTGTGGGCATTGTGGATGCTATGGGACCTGTTCATCTCAGTGCAATATAATAATGTGGTCTTGTTGTTTTTTTAGATTTCTTGACTCCAGTAACATGTGGGGTGGCTATAATGATGGTGACCAGCAAGGTCACGTGAGTGCACGAATGGAGACCAGCTTGCCCATGGGTACCACCAGCATTTCTGTATCCCAGCAACAGTCTCCGAAGAAGTTTGCTCCTGTTGTGGCTCCTAAGCCCAAGTTCAACCCCTATAAACAACTTGAGGGAACACACGAGGGATCTGGTAAGATTTATAGCCTTGACTTTTTTAATTATTAGCATTTGTACATATTTGCATATGACCATGGTCAGAACGCATGTACGGGTTTGCAAAATGTGTTTTTCCACCGGAGGATCAGAACTGGGAAACCATGATCGACTTGGAGTCAAAATGTAGAAAAACGATGCAGCAAATTGAATTACACAGACTAAAATGTGTCTTTTACCCAAAAACTCAAGATTCAAAACTCGCTTGAAATATCCAAGGACGTTACTGTACCAGGACTGCAGGACACAAGGGCTCTTGGTCTATCTTGCATCATACTAAAAAGTCTTGTCTGGCTCTTTGAAGCTGTCGTCTTGCCAATGACATTTTATTTTGGAGGACATGTGACCATCTGACCATGAAAGTCCGGCACTGGTAGCCATTTATATGCTGAATCTATCTTAGCACTTTTAAAAAGACATCTGGAAAACACACTCACACATTGAAATCAGACTGTTGGCTCTGTGGCTTTTACGACTTTCAATTTCATGGCAGTGCATTATCTCTCAATATAACCGAGACCACTATACAACAAAATCTGTAGACTAATTGTTATACATTCGCTATACATAAGGTCTGAATGATTTGTTCACAAAACACACTGATTTGGTTGTCAAGTTAAACCTGGAATATAACACATGAGTCATATGAACTTTTTATGTCATGAAAGAACTTATATAGCAAAAACAAAAAAATATATAGACTATTTGTTATAATTTGGCTCCCAAAAGCTCCCAAAACTTAATCCAAAATTCAAAATATATGAATGTTTTTGCATTTTATTTTTAAAGAAATAGTAAACCAAGTTTATTTTAAAGAAATATAGCACAGAATATTGTCTGTCAAAGACAGTCCTAAAATTCAGTTGAGAGGTCATTGTTTCCTGTAGACAATGGCATTTTTTTTTACTTGATTGATAAATTAATAAAGAAAAGCAATTGGCAATTTAAAAGTTGCTTTTAAAAATTATGAATTTAAAAATAGTTTTTTATTTTTTACATTTAACTACCGGTAGTATTTTTAACAACAATTAAATTGTTATAAATGTCCATTTATTTGACACTTTTAAACATAAACCATTTTAAATGTTTATTAATGTGTCAATTTAAAAAGTATTTGTCCATTTACATTTTTATTTTCAAATTAATCAATTGATAATTCCTTTATTTTATTTTTAAGTGGCACTTCTAATCATCCATACAAGAACCCCCCTTTTTTGTTAGATTTTTGATTAGAAAATAGATAAATTGTTTAAAATAAGGACAACACGTATTTTGGACATTAGGTTGTTAGCCTTTGTATAACATGTCTTTAGCTAATGTGATGGATAACAACTGTGGTTATTCTGTCAGGACACCTGTGGGAATTTAACTGATCCACTAAAATCACCTTGAGACCACCTGGTTAAAAGCAATGAAATTCATTGACTTAAGTGTCGAAATACTTTGTGTTTCCACTGTGCAATTTTTTATTTATTTTTAAAGTCCTTGTTTATTTGGTTCAACATTAATGACCAAAATCACCAAGCCAAGCTATGATCGTTTACATTAGTGCTTCATCAGTGAGTCTGTTGGCGGTGAATGTGTGCGAGTTGTTCATGTGTAATGGCCTCACACGATATCTAATCAGGACTCTGTGCTGTATGTGAGAAGGTCTATGTTGGAGACGTGCATGTTTATGGGACTGTTTATGGACTCATTGTTGGCTTTAGTCCAGGTGTTCAGTAGCAGGTGATGTTCACATTCACTGAAGGTCTTGGGTGGCACATTCTATTAGAGAAAGATGGCCCCAGTGTCACCCTGATGCCAAGAATGTGTCCATCTGCTGTGCCAGCTCCCTCCCCCTGTCATCTTTCTCTTGCCCCGCTGCTCAGGCTGTTAATGTTCCTCTCATTGTCCCTGTCTCTGATGATATTCCTGGAAAAGAGACTCTGATTATGATGTATGTGCTTGACTTTGTTTGAATGTCATTACTAGTTATTGCTATTGTCCCGTACATAAAAAGTTAATTGGTTACATAGCATGGTAGCAAATGATTGCTATATTTGTATTACCATTAGGGATGTAGCTCTAAAAAAGTAATTCAGGGGACCCGTTACCACAACAAATGTGTGGTTGCAACTTAAAATTGTTAATTTATTGTTTTAATTAAACCTTTTAAGTTGCAAACATTATTTTGTTGAGTTCTGTTGACATAATAATGTTGATCATTACATCAACCTAATATTTAAACTAAAATGTCTTCATCAATTGATTTAAAAATATAAAAATGTAACAACTTTATCAAATTTTCTTGATAACTTTGGAAATTAGGCTGTGTTCCCAGCATGCTTTGCATAGAACTGGATAAGGAGAATAAATGTTGAAATTAGGTGTTATTATTAATGAAAGAAAATACATGTTAGTGTTTAATGCTGTTATGTTTTCCATTTAAAAGTTTTTGTGGTTTTCATTGTGCTGAAGAGTAGTTACATTTAAGCAGTACATTGACTCCACAAGCAACGACTGTGCTAATGCCATTGACAATTAATATCTTACTTCATGAAATAAACATGCCAAGTAAGTTTTATTAAACTTGTGCCACGATAGCTCTGGATTTGAACTGAAATAGATTAGATTAATTGGTTCAAGGGTTACAACCCAAGTATTTGGAGTGACTTAATTTTTTTTTTTTAATGATCAACTTAAAAATTTGTGTACAAATTAAGTTCCTCTAACTCAATAGCTTGTTGGTTGTATGTAATTTCATAACTACTGTAACTTCACAAATTACTACCATTAGAGATAGTACTGTATATAACGTGTAGCATGGCAGAATAACATATGCTTTAATTTGATCGAAAATGCAGTAAAATCAGTAATATTGTGAAATATTATTATTGCAGTTTAGAATTTTAATATATTTTAAAATGTAAATTATTCTTGTGGTGGCAAAGCTGATGATTCAGAAGCAATTACTCCAGTCTTCAGAAATCATTGTAATATGCTGAGTTTCTGCTCAATACACATTTCTTATTATCATTAATGTTAAAAAAAGTTGTGCTGCTTAATATTTTTGTGAAAATGTGATACTTTTTTCAAGGATACTTTGATTAATAAAAAGTTCAAAAGAACAGCAAATAAATGCATCCTTTCTGAATAAAACAATTTTTTTTTTTTTTTGTGTGTGGAAATCTTACCCACCCCAAACCTTTTAGTTTACATTTGATAATATTAATTTTGCTAATACGACATGATAAATTAATAAAATGAAGTGTATTTTATCTTAAAAGTACTTAATTTGCAGGATTATTTATTGTTTGTTTGTTTGTTTGTTTGTAATTTCTAGCATATGGTGTCCCCTATCTCCCATAGCACACTCTTAATTATCATGGCAAATGTAAAAAAAAAAAAAAAAAGAAAGAAAAAAAAACATATTACAATTGCACCAGATTTCTTTTTTAAACCTATCCTTTTTGTTATTGTTTGGGGTGGGGAATTTTTATTTGTTATTTTATGAAACATATGGGAGCTGTTTTGCATAATGTAAAAATGCAAAACCTAAACATAAAAGTTTTGTCAAAAGTATGTGAAATCCTTAGAGTACCTAGATGTTTTCTATCAATATTTTGTTATATAAAGTTGAAAAAGTTGCAGCCAGGCAGAATAATAAGCCCAACAAGCCATGAAGCTTTACAAGCATACGTGCAGAGTTGCATGAGTTATTGATTACTGATTACAGACACATGGGCATTACGTAAATATGGGTGAAACCACATAAATGCTCAAATGTGTTAGTTTGATTTCTTTGCAGTGTCTACCCAGACGGGCATTTTTTATATTCTGTGGCCATCAACCTAGTCTTAGCTAACGGCTTGCCCTTTGGCAATTTTTACATTTTTAAAGGGTATTATTGGGAATTTGTTTCTGCAATAAAAGTGCTCTTTTCTTGCATTAATTGGCTGATAACTGCTCTGTTAGATAGGGGTTTCCATGGTTACAGTGTGGGCTTTCTGGACCCTAAAAAGCTTTCTGATTAGAAATGTGACTTTAACTTAATCTCTATGGTGAAAATTGTATTAATTAAGTTATTCTATTTTTAAACATTTCACAGGAAAATAAGAAAGATAGAAGACCTTGAGGGCTTATTTTATGCTGTAACCCTTCTCCTCTTTGATGGTGTGAGAGCGACAGAGACCTGCCTTTGTTTCAGAAGAAAAGTGATGATGAGATTATTGGAGGGAGTTCTCACACGTCTGTCCCAGTCATACAGGCAGCTTTGAGCAAGACAGAGTTATCGAGCTTACTTTGTCTCATTTTAATTTTACCACACCGGAGTGAACAAAGAGAAACATGCTCCACTGCCATCAACCAATGTGCCGAATTAAAGGTGCACTGTGCAATATTTAGGAGGATCTGTTGACAGAAATACAATCTCAAATACATAATGTTTTCAGTGGTGTATAAAGACCTTACATAATGAACCGTCATGTTTTTATTACCTTAGAATGAGCCATTTCTCATAGACTGTAAAAAATATGGACAAAGCGTCTGTGACGTCACCCATAGACTTTCTGAAGAACTGTTTTGAAGCATAGGTGTATCTATATACACCGCGGGTCCCCTCACATTGAAATGCGCCGACATGTTTCTACAGTAGCCCTTAACGGACAAACGCGTTTCGTTACTATGTTGTTCTTCGTGCAAGGAAGCTAGCTAAAGTCAGCGAATAAAACACTGACACAATGATGAACAAGTAACAATAATATTCGCAATAACATATCGTTTTACTGAATAATAAAGTAAACTCAATTTCTTAATTTATCGTTTTAAAGAAACCTCATTGCCTAACTGGCACTCTCTGCTGTCTCAGACGACGACATCTTTTCCTGTTGGCCACCGTAACTTTTGTTGGTTGCAATTCGCAACCTCTCCACTAGATTCCGCTAAAAATCACACTGCACCTTTAAAACATTTTTGTCGTTTTGAATGTTTACTTCAAAGATCAATCTTCTTTTAATGCAATAATCAGGGCTGTCAGAGTTAACGCATTATAATGAATAAACATAAATTACATTATAACTGGTGAAAAATAATAATAATTCAGTTTGACATTGCAAATGCTCAGTTCTGTTCTGTATGCTTTTTTAAAACTGATTGATACTAATCACAGACACAGCACAAGTGTCTCTCTCTCTCAAAAAAGTCCCTAGCGTACCACCTGTATTTCAGTAAATGATGGAGAAAGACTCTCTTTATGGGTAATTTATTTGTAAACTAGTCTCACAAGGGACTGTTAACAAAAATTAAAAGTCATTTGCATTCTTTATTAACCTACAAGTAAAACATTCATAGGAGGGAGGACTGCCGTTTAGAAGCAAAAAACATCGCTACACATGTAAGAACATGTCCATAAAGTGCTGGGGAACGTTGGTATTTTTTTGTATTTTTCAACTTTAAAAATAATTTCATTATTTCAGTTATTTCAGTTATTATTATTTTTTTTTGCAAAGAGGAACATTCCCTGTGGCTTTTGATGCAGTTTAAGAATTACACAATCTGTTCTTTTACTATAATAATTTGAAACAATAATTAATGAGCTAGGTTGAAGGCAATATTTTATTCCAATTACACCACATTTTAGCCCGTTTTTTTTGCTGATGTTCCTTTAATTCTGCACTAGTTCATTGAAACAGTCTTTTTTTTCCTTAACTTTCATTAATCTTACAGTTACACATAGTTTAGAGAGCACAGAGGAAGAGTTTGTGCACAGGTCTGTCTCACGCTAGAAGGGCTCTCGTGGGGATTGCGGTTCACACTTCTGCAAATTTTAGGGTGTCTCTATTTAAACAAGATGCTTGAAAAACAGTATCAGACTTATATTATCAAAAATTTGCCACAGGAAGTGGATGTGTTGTGTAATATCTCCCTTATGCTACTGTTTATTACCGCCAGCTTGCAGCTGCATATGACAATGTGAAGTCAAGGCTAGAAAACATAAAAACTAACCATGAAATACAGCCATGGCTGATCAAGACTGACAGTGACAAACAGTTTTTTGAAGAAAAAAATATTATATTATTTGTTTGTCAGGTATTAATTCAGGACATGTTTCTTATGGATTAGTTTAAACTATAGACAGTTGGAATGTTTACCTCAGTTGTTTAGTGTTAGCCAACCAAATACCTTGTTGGCATTGAGTACCTGCTTTTTGGGTGTATATTTTGGAATTGTTTTTATGCTACATTCTGTTCAAGGACCTGTTCAAGACAGAAAATGCAGAATAAATATAAATAATAATAAAAAGCCGGGGGGTGCGTGTGGACCACTGTTTCCATCTAGACTACAGCCTTTAAAAAATAAAAGTGTTTCTTCAGACACTTTGACTGTTGCCAAAGTAGAATTAGTATGCCTCTGTACAGATTTATTCATTCCGTTTTATCATTTAGTATCGACTACATGTGCTGTTAGAGAGTAGTTAGACGGCAGACTTATTTGAAGTCTGCCTGTTATCACTGTTCACCACCGTCTGTTATATTCAGTGCTGTGACTTCATGTCTGACTAACCTCTTGACTTATTCTGAGCTTCTGTCTGGAACATTTCTAATTGACGGTTGAAAGGCAGATACAGAACATAAAAGCTGTTTTAGGTCCTGTATCTGGCCCTGCGCTATTGTGTGAGAAAATGTGCAGGAAGATAGAGTGAGTTGAGGCCTTGATTCGAGGGCAGTTCATTAGGCCTCTATTACAGCGGATAAGCCCAATTCCTTGGCAAGCTAATTGACTTTTTATTAATGGAGATAAGTGAACGTGTCAATTATCTGAGCAAGGGTACTTTATATTAAGTAAAGAACATAAAGCAAACAGTAATAGGGAATCATTGTAAAGGTGTCTCGTCAAAGTAAGAGTTTTTACAGGGTAATGAGGTTTTTAATGCTGATGTTCACATTAAACTAATCTGATGGGAAATGTGGAAAAACTTGAGTATGTGTGTGCATCTGCATAAGGTGTGAAAACCCTTTGAATTTACCTGGATTTCTGCATAAATTGGTCTTAAAATTTGACCAAATTTTTAAAAATTAATAAATAACAAAAGCTTGTTTAAAACAGCAGATAAATGTTCATTAAATACACGTGTGTGTGTGTGTGTGTGTGTGTGTGTGTGTGTGTGTTATTTGTTTAAATGCATTAATAAAGATAAAGCCAATCACATTTAATACTAATTAGATGTGATTATTGCCATATATTTAATCACATAAAACAGTTTCTCTCATTTTTCTTTTACATGCAAATCTAGACAAGCCTGTCATCCTGCTTTAAAAAAAAAAGAAAATAGAAATGACACTTGTTTTGTTGGAACTGTGGCCTAACAATCAATGTCCCAAACACATTAATCTGTGGTGCTCTTGTAGGATGTTTTGATGCCAGTTTATGACTTTTATGTCTCTTTAATGTCCTATTTTGATCAATGTGTGACTATTGGCAAATCCCCATATCTTTAGCCAGTATTATGTTCTTGTTTTCTACATGACCATGGCACCCTACGATGTGACAAACCTCAAAATTGCCTGTTATGTATATTAGTTTAGAGTTAGCCAACTCAGCGCTCAACAGTTAAACACCTGCACGTCTAATTCACAGCGGATATTCAGTAAAAACAGGAACTTGTTCACTCGGTTGTTCAAGAAAGCAAAACCAAACAAAAGAATAAAGGGGGTGTAAACACCTGCTTTACATAGTTTCCAGACCGTGTTGCTTTTTAGTGATAAGCTTGTGTATTTCTTCAGTATTGAAATTGAAAGAACAAAGTTGGAGTTGGATTGCAGTTTTACTAGTGTGAAAACAGTGACCTCGACATCTTATTTACTCTTTCTGGGGATGCCTTTAGTTGCTTAACACTTAATGCACAACCTCAAACATACGTACACACAATACTTGCACACTCAAACTCCAGCACACACACATACGTATCTAATTTCTGTGCGAGTGAGTTGGCTGCGCTATGAGAAAAATAACATGTGTGCAATGCAGAGAAAAGGTCTGTCAGACTCTGTTTTTAGCAACACTTGGGATGACTTGATACGGTGAATGGCATTGGCAAGTGTCAGTTCGCTTCTCCCTTTCCCACTACCAACAAATAGGTTACACAGGGGTGGTTTGTCCACAGAAATGGCAATGAAATGTGGCACATTTTTAGTTGCAAAGATTCAAATTAAATCTTACACATTGTTCTCTCCACCCATTATGTCCTATTCTTATTTTTTTTTTTTTGGGGGGGGGGTTAGCCAGTCTACAACTTTTCTATAACCCTCACAGGTTCCTCTTTTACTTTTTTGGCTCAAATGTGCAGCTGTGCAAAGTGTGTTCCAACAAAATCTATCAAATACTTATTATAAGTAAAACATAAGCCTCTCAAAGTGCTAGACACCCGTAATGTAGAACTTTAAGGTAGCGGTGGGCAGCAGTGATCAGCACATGCCTCAGTGTCTGACATTTACTGTGACCCACTGTGTCTTCTGCTCCTTACATTATTACATAGCACCACATGTGTACAATGCCAATTTTTGCTGGGTTGAACCCATTGCAGATGGAGTATTTCAAAGTGATAATTCACTCAAAAAAGAAAATTCTTTCATAAGAAGATATTTTAAAGAATGTTGGTAGACTAACTAAAGAGTTTTGGTGACCATTGATTTCTATACATATACATCTATATCTATATATCTATATCTATGTCTATATATCTATATATCTATATCTATGTATATATATATATATATATATATATATATATATATATATATATATATATATATATATATATATATATTACATGGCTTGGTTGAATTCTAATGTAGAATGCTGAGTATAACACACCGTTGCCATGAAAAACAGAACGTTGCTATGGACGAGGATTCTAACCGTAGAGACGGAACGGACTATTTTCTTTAGCGGAAGGAATACAATCGTTTTTAAATCAGTAAACTCCTTTTTAAATCAATATTTTGTGTCAAATTATTGATTTATTTGGTAGGTAGCCATGTAATAAGTGGGATAATGTAGAGCGAGGCGGTTGTTATAGGTTGTTATATTCGCTATAACAACCGTGTATATATATATATATATATATATATATATATATATATATATATATATATATATATATATATATATATATATATATATATATGGAGGGGGGAGATCTATCCCTTTAAGAATTACTAAAAAAAATGTTCAAGTTAATGTTAAACTTAAGCAGTCTTTAGGGGCCCTACTCTGGTTTAGGAAGTTGTAATGCTTTGCGTTATACAAGCCCCAATCATGATAATCTGGTCTTCAAAACAAACCTTTGTGTCAAAAATATTTCTGTCTGTTTTTTTGGAAAACATACGTTTATTACAAATGGAAAACATTGTTTAGGAGAAAGGGTACTTGTGAATAAGCACATAAGATGATAAAAGAATTTGGGTAATGCTCTCTGAGCTGTGTTGTGCAAGTATTATCATATCAGTGAATAATGTATGTTGTCAAAGGGTCCAAAAAAAGCAAATAACATCTGGGTTAAAATGGTAGTTTCTTAATGAAATATGGAAGGTTTGTGTTTGTGTGTTTGCCTTTTTTTTTTCTCGCTCAGCATTAATGTGTCAAATGTTTTCACTAAAGTTAAATATGGGTACTTCATTTTAAAATCACATGGGGCTTTAGGTTAAATTGAAGTAGGACTGTAATCCAAAAACTCATTTTGAGAAGTGTAATCCAGACACATCACTGCCGTTTTATCTCTCGTAACTTCATTGTCTCTTTTGATATAAGAGGATTAATCTACCAAATATTTGGGTGGCCACTTGGAAACTTTACATACAACACAATTTGCATGATAAACAATTTGGCATAAAAGCTATCAACATTTTTCAGGGTATTATCGGACTGTTTTTAATGTGCATCTTAGCTCTTTGTCATTGTCCCAAATATTTGAAGCACAATTACCTGAATGAAAAAAAAAGAAGAAAAAAAAGTCTGTTTATTTACTCGAGAGCACATGCTATCGTACCCTACCCTTATTTTTTTTTTTTTATTGTTTTAGACCAAGGATGCACCAATATTACATTTTCTGTCAATATGTTTGTCATGTTACGCTGGTCAAATAACACGACGAAGGAGAAATACTCAAATAGGTTTTATTCAAAATACTCCGAAAAAACAGGAATACGCAGGAGAAAACAGAAACTAGACTTCAACATAAATGTGAATGAGAACCGACAAAGGAACAGAATGAAATGCAGGGCTTACATGCGAACACAATCAAAAACCATGGAGACAAACTAGAAAATAAAATGAGCAACAAAGGAAACTTAACAATGAAAGAGAACATAGGCAAACGGGAACAGGGAAAACCAAACTAAAACACTAACAAACTAAAGACATAGAAATATGATATTCGAATTCTGTACTTTTTTTGTCTAAGTAAATTAAAAATAAACTCTATAGTGAAAGTTCAAGCTCGAGCACCCCCACCACACACACACACACACAAATATACTCAAGATTTTTTAGAGATCAGACTACGGTATCTATGCTTGTTATCGGAGGATAAGAGGGAGATTATAGCTGTTTACATTAATGTTTACTTTTTATATCAATCTAAATGTGTACCTGCTATAAAATTGGAGATTAGAATAAATGCAAATGAGGGACTTCACTTACTAGCAAAAGACCCCCAAGGCTCCCCCATCTCATTGGTTTTTAGGAGTCAGATTTGGGTTAGGTTATATAGATTTGGGCCATCAGGTTAGTCCTTTTGGAGCAGGCCCATGTCCAAACAGTCAGAAGGAGGAAGACAGAAAGCCATCAGAGCCAGCTAGGGTCGAGAGTCTAACCCCTGACTTTGACCCAGCCTGGATACAATAAGTTAAGGGCACCATCTTAAAGTACCTGGCGAACTGATTTAGTGGGGTTTTAAAGATGAAAGAGACATTGTGATTGGCTGGAATAGGGGATGAATTAGTGACAAAATTCAACTACTAATTACAGATACCTATTTTCTGAATGAGTGAAGTATCTGAATGAGTCTTCCTGTCAGAACTAACACGAAGCCAGTATTTCCATAATAAATGGTTTTCCTGTTGTAGGAGCATTTTAAACTTCAGTCATTCTTAGGACATATTTGTGTGTTCAAAAACAACTAGATGGAGCTCAACTGAATGAATATATTGATTTCTGAAGCCTCTTTAATTTACACATTTGCCACAAATGATCTTCTATAAGGGATTTTTCTCAGCAAATATTGATTTGCGAATAATTATGATTAATGCACACATAATTTGATCAATTTTATTTATTAGTCAGCAAGTCATGTAATTAAGTTAAAAAATACAAAAATACTGGCAGAAGAAGCAACAGAAAGCCTCACTCCTCGCTGTAACTGTGACACTTGAGCGTTTTCCAAGAATCCTAACGTGACTCTGTTGATCTCTGCCGTTTCATGCAGCTGCCTTCATCAATCACTTCATATCCCCTATCACCTTTTTTGCCCATCCATAGAGTGCATAGAATTCTGAACACCATACTGGTCAAAGGTCATTCTCCTTATGCGGGCCGCTGGGAGAAAGATTTGTGGTTGGACTTATTATAGCTCAATCATTGCTGTGAGTTCTGTCATCACATGGCCAACAACCATGGCTTGCATACAGCGGAGACCAAATAAGCTATTATGTCTGGCTGACAAAGGAAAGTGGCAGCCGTACACACATTGTCTTTTATTGTACCACATGTGATTAAGGCTGTAAATTCTGAATGATTTAGTCAGGCCTTTGATGTTTGCAGGATTTTGTGTAATATGATATAGGACCGTATGATCTCTAGACTTAACCAAAAGACCCTGTTTATATCTGGTGCCAAAAAAACACACATCTATAAAGTCCAGGTCAAACAGGTAATCGACTAACACAATTAAGAATTCAGTTTGAAGGGTTTTTGGTTAATAGTTTGGTTAAAATGTTCTTTTTTCTCTCTCTCTTTTTTCGGTCAATACAATGAAAGTCCAGTGTCTTTTGCATTCCACTGACGAAAACAGTTCTTTAAAATACCATCTTTTGTTCTGCACTGGAGGCAGAAAGTCAAACAGGTTCAGAACGACATGAGAGTTTGTAAATATAAAGCAATAAACTTTTAAATCAATCAAATAAAAGTAATATGTGATGCACCCTTCCCCACAACATTATTAAGGTCTGGGACCTGTGAAAATGGCTTGTTTATCTTGTGTAACATGCTGCCGGATTCCTTCATTTTTCTGATTGAAAGTTATCATACAGTAGTTCACCCAGCCTGAACCATGTCCTGATTATACTGGCACTCTTTCAGATTTCAAAAAGAATGAGGTTTGTGGTTATGCAGGAGTGACCGTCACCTTGTGTGGATGAGATTCGCATCCTCTATTGTAAGTTTAAATATGCTGTACACAGTAATCCAGTCATGGTTTAATAGACCTTATGTTCAGCAGACATCTTTAGAATTTTGTAGCTCTGTATATTTCTATGGCATCGCTGTCGAAGAGTAATTAGCTGGTGAAGTGGATTTACTTATTGTAGAGTTAACGAAAGTTATCATGAGTGATTCATTCATCAATCCATAAGATCTTACCTTCATGCTGTGAAACAAACAAACCAGAACACAGAACACAACGAGTGCAGTGGACACTAGGAAAAGGGACGAGGCTACGTATGCTCAGAAATAATAACAACGCAGATTGCTGAAATAACTGCTGTACTTGCATATAGTCATGTTAAAACTAAACTAAGTATGGGACAGATGCCCTCTCTGTCCGTTTACTATTGAGAAAAGAACATGCTATATAATGGCCATTACTTTTCCATTGGGGTAATGTGGGAATGGAGTTCACCTAAGGGGCACTGTGGATGTGATGGGGAGCTGTTTATGTCCTGACAACCTCCTCGTTAATTAGAAGGTTAAGGAACGGTCTTTGGCAGGAGCATATACCACTATCTGAAAAGTGGGGAGGACTCATTATGAACTGTATCAGCCTGGCTCATGAATATTAATTGGGTGACGTAACGTTCGCCCAGCGGTCTGATTTACTTAAATACTTAAAGAAAATGGGGTTAGCCATATATTACTATTTACCACTTTGGTGTTCGTGCAGTCCACTGCCAAAATTTGCAAAGACTTATGATTGGTGTTAAATTTGACATTTAATTTTTATTTGCACATCAGTCAAGCAAAATAAGTTTATTAACAAATCTGTATAATGATCATTTCCCAAAAGGGTGGGCAATTTATTTTTTATTTTTATTTTTTTTTGTGTGTGTGCTTTTTTTAAAAAGTTTTTATCTTCTGACACACATTTTTCAAATCCTTATCTCAATTTATATTACCGTTCACAAGTTTGGGCACTGTAAGTCTTTGATTTCTTTTTCTCATTATGGTTGCATTTATTTGATAAAAATACAGTATAAACAGTTTAACAGTTACTGTAACAGTTTAAACAATTTAAAATAACTTTTCTATTTTAATACATTTTAAAATGTCATTTATTCATGTGACGCAAATATGAATTTTCACCAGCCATTACTCCAGTCTTCAGTGTCACATGATCCTTCAGAAATCATTTTAATATGCTGATTTGCTGCTCAAGAAACTTTTCTTCTTCTTATTATTATTATTATGTTTAATATTTTTGTGGCAGCCATGATGCATGTTTTTTCAGGATTCTTTGATGAATAGAAAGTTTTTATTGTTGTTTGTATAGTATTTATTGGAAATATATATATATATATATATATATATATATATACACTTGATCAATTTCATCTGTTTTTGCTGCCATTAATTTTAAATGTTATTTTAAATTGTTTTTTAAAATATCTTGATCAATTTAAAATGTTATTTTAAATTGACCCCTTACTGATCCCAAACGTTTGTAATGTGTGTATTTATTTGTCATTTAATATTGGTCACTTTTTATTAGGCATTTTATTTATTTTTATATTTAACTGTCCTCTTACTTTTTTGTGTGTGCCAACTAAAACTCGCATCTCTTTTTGTGTTCCAGTTTAATGCAAACTGACACACATTTGTCAAATTCCTAAATCTTAATTTCCTTCGACTAATCTGTGCTTTCATTTTTCAGAATTGATTTCTGTAATGTCGATAAGCCTCAGAAAAAAACATGGCTGAATTTCATATTTGCATTTGCAATACATGCAAGTTGGAGGTTTATGGAAAAATTAGGGCAAATCAAACTTCAGTTTCATTTGTGACAATCTCATTCAGCTCCTTATGTTCTTGCTGGGCTGGAGTGAGACACGAAACTCCAAGCAGTGGTCTGAATTAAGCTGACTAAAAGCTGTCATGTCTTTAAGATGCATGTCATATGTTCATTTTCCATCTTTAAAACAGGGTCATTCGTCAGCCTGTCACTGGAAATGATATGTCATATTATTGAGTTCAGTTCCCATTGGCATGCGACCCAGAGATTACTGTATTAAGGCATCTGTAAAGTTCGTGACATGTCCCTTAAGTACAGCTAAGAGGATGTGCATCTAATTCTTGTACAAAATTCAACTTATGTTTCAGTTAGAGACATTTACACAGTTTCTAGGTGGTAAGTGGCTTAAAGAGCTGTTTTTACATTGTCTACTATGCTGTCTAGCCAACGATTATCATAAGGCAGGATTATCTGTTGGTGATGAAATGAATGGAAACACTTGAAAGTGTTGGAAACACTGGCAAGTCTTTCCTCCAAAAACGAGAGGATTTTGAGTAGCGGTTGAGAATCTTTCCTCCAGAAACAGAGGGCGACTTTGAGAAGCTGCTGACAAACAACTTGCAGATGATTTTTATTTTCTCTTTAATGTTTTTGTTCTATCAGATTTTTCCCTGCTTACTTACTTTTTTATTATTTGTTTTGAATTATTTCTGTCTCTCTCCCTCTACTTTTGGCTGGTCATCAGCTAACTGACTACCGGCTGTTATGTCAGACTCCCCACATAAGTCTCTCTGTGGAAACCTGACAGGAAACCCACAAATGAGAATCTTAACGTTCCCGTGGAAACCACAGGCATATGTTGCTTACTTTGACAAAAGGCCGTGCAGACAGTTCACAGACTTAATCTTTTGTTATTTGTCCTGTCCATTCCGCCCATGCAAAGTTTTTGAATGAATTTTCTTCTGTTCTTCCCTGAATGTCTTTAGAACCTTGCTCGTACTTTTAAGAAAATCTATGTGACCTCCTTACTAATGTCTGTTTTATGTGCATATGTCCCTCAAAGTTAACTGCCATTTTTTTTATTTGATAACAATTTTCAGTTTCATTTTATTTCTCTGAATGCAAACTTAATGCAGTCAAAGACACATCACAGTCTATAACAGGGGTTAATGCCCAAAAATCACAAATATGATGATCCTTATGTGAGGGACCTCCTATTCTAAAATATTAAAGCATATATAAATACTGTGTATATGTGTGTGTGTGTGTGTGTGTGTGTGTGTGTGTGTGTGTGTGTGTAAAAGCTATATCCGTGTGTGTATATATATATAGATAGATAGATAAAGGTATATTCGTGTATAGATACCTATTTACCTGTATATTGTGATATACATTTTTTATCATGACATTCTGTTAGCATAATTATGCCTTTGTCCTAAAGCCTAAATAAATTGGCTTATATTTCGAGTGTGATGCACATCCCTAAACTATATGCATATTTCTTTCAGTCAAATATATTTTGTACAAATTTTTTTTTTTTTTTGAGCTCTAAGATAACTCGAAATTGCTTTGTTTTGCCTTTGCACAGCGTATCTCTATGTAGATATATGCCAGTGGTTTTGAAATCAACATCCAAAGTCTGAAAACTAAGAGCATACTATTACGGTACAGTACCGCTAGCATATGTACCCTCCATAAACAGTGTTGTTTCGCAACTACACAAACATTCAAGTCCCAATGCAAAATCCGAGCAAATCAGAGACCATGTACCCAGTATATTTTGGCACCCATTTGGGTCATGTGTCCTTGTGTTGTCCTCACATGATCCTTTAGCCCCTCTATGTGACCTGTGTGCCTTGAATTACATAGCGAATTCCCTCCACTTGGTACAAACCCCTCGCTCTCATCCAGCTTACATTCCTCTTTTATTTTCAACCAGTGGACTACCACCAGTGGATACATTCAGCATTTTCGGACTGATGTTTCACTTTTCCTCTCAGTCTCTATACTTTCACTGAAACCTCCATTTTGTCTTTTGCACTTTGTACAGAAGCCTTATGGTTCTGGACTGGAACATCTTTTTGGAACATGTCCACCTGCAGATTTACAAGGTCCATCCCTGCATGTGAATTTAATATACATGGCTACACTATGAGTTTCCATTTGCTTCTCTAAATCAAAATGATTCTCATTTACATCCCTGCTAGGTTTCATTTAAGATGTAATTTTTCAGAGCTCTCACTTTTCACTAGTAGTGCAGAAATTGTTCATCACGGTGCTGCTGACGTCCTTTTTATAGAAGATCATACTGCTGGGATTGTGGATTCGAGGGCATCACCTCTCCATTTTACTTGTTCCATTTTGCTCCCGCACAATAGTTTAATCCCGCTTTTATGTCTCTAAATTTTAAAACTCTATTTTCTGTCCCTCTTGAATTCCTCTCAGATCTCTACAAACCAGCATTGTCGGCTCCTCTGTGCTTCGAGAAGGACATCTCCAAAAAACCTCAAACCCAGAGTGGCGTTTTCAGCCAAATGAAGCCATAAATCAGTCGGTTGTATATAGCTAATTAAGAGCAGGACTAAACCTCATAACTGCAGCGGATGCTAGAGAGAATACGGACGGATAATTACAGATAAAATAATGCATTTAGGACGTCTCTCTTTGCACATTTTGAGAGCTTCTCCACAAAGATAAACCATTTGAAATGTCACATTTGTAATTATAACACTTTATTATTCTAGGCCTGTGAAGGATTATAGATTTATGCCTTTTTTATTTATTTAATTATTTTAGATTTTTTTTTTTTTTTTTTTTAGTAATTTTAGTTTCTTTTAAATACTACTATAATTTTGTGCGTCATGAACCAGCACATTTTTGTTCATTTTGTTTGTGGTTTGTTTTTTTTATATGCATTTTGGGATAGGACAAAGATTTTTGACACTTCCCAGATGAGTTTCATGCCAGTGATACGACTAAACCGGAGATCCTCGCTGCCAAATGCACCCAGCCATTCATTTTGTTTACTGCGGTGTGTTTAAATGGCGGTGCAAAGATGCTTCTGCTAAAACCTCTGCTGTAAATCAAATTCATTGGGGAATTTGGAGTGCAGACAAAAATGTCAATGAATCTAAATATGTACATTATAAAAAGGCACTGATTACAAAAGTGACATTCCACGGAAAGCTCTTCCGGGTTTATGACCATGTCTATGAGAATAGATGCTCCTTTGAAACAGTTTCATTGTCAGTTGCTACTGCAGTATCAGTGCCAGATGGACAGAGGTTGGGCCGAGTTCAAACAGAGATTTGTATATTGCAAAATGAAATTAATCTTGTCCACTTTCAGCCTCAAATAACTTCTGTGCATTTAAAGGAATACAAAGAAACCTGTTGAATTTGCGGAATGACAAGATTATAGTCATTATTATACTGTATGGATTATAGTTATTATATTACAGCATTAGTTCTAGCTCTCGAACTTTTCAGGCTTTGATCAAATAAAAAACTAGAAGTGTCAATGTTCCCTTTTGAAGGGTTTTCAAACTGGGGTCTGGGGACCCTAAAGGGACTGAAAAGGGCTTATACTGTAGTAAGTTTAGTAAAAGTTTTAGAAAGTATAGTAAGTGTTGTTAAGTTATTTTATTTTTTTTCTTCAAAATTCTATAAAGACTATAAAGTTTTTCCTTACTGCTGTCACTTTTTATTTTGCTCATTGGCAGTACAGTTCAAATGACTCCATAATATTAATCTTAATATTTTTTATATTAATATAATATATTTATATATAATATGTTTATAATATATTTTAAATACATTTGTATAATTGTATTTAAATCTAAATTTTATTTTAATATATAATTACTTACATATGTGACCAAATTTCATGCTAGACGACTAAATAATTGCTTATCATAATTATTGAATTATTGTTCCAAAAATTAGTTTATTAATCACCGTAATTTTGACACACCGTTAAATTATATATATCTCAGAATTAATCATACCCCTGGTAAATATGATCAAAAATGGCTGTAAAAAATAAATCTGCATCGTTTATCCTTTTGATCTTTCATTAAAAAAATTGGCAAAATCCTAACCTTTCATTGAAGTAAAAGAATTGAAAGTGGGGGGGAAATCACATTATGAAATACGTGTTTTTCTCCAAAACACGTTGGCCACAATTATTGATACCCTTTTATTAAATACCTTTTTGCAATCTCCTTTTGCCAAGATAACAGCTCTGAGTCTTCTTCTATAATGCCTGATGAGTTTGGAGAACACCTGAGATCAGAGACCATTCCTCCATACAGAATCTCTCCAGATCCTTCAGATTCCCAGATCCATGTTGGTGCTTCTTCTCTTCAGTTCACTCCACTCATCAGGTCAGGGAACTGGGACGGTCATGGCTTCATTTTGCTCATGAACGGTCATGGCTTCCGAAGCTTCATTTTGTGATCCCTAACACATTTTTGTGTTGATTTTGATGTTTGTTTTTGATCGTTGTCCTGATGGAAGATCCAACCACGGCCCATTATAAGATTTCTAGCAGAGGCCGTCAAGTTTTGATTTTTTATCTGTTGATATTTGATAGAATCCATGATGCCATGTATCTGAATAAGAAGTCCAGGACCTCCAGCAGAAAAATATGCCCACAACATTAAAGATCCAATGGTATATTAAATTGTACACATGGGGTACTTCTTATCCTTGTGTGCACCAAACCCATCTAGCGTGTTTGCTGCCAAAAAGCTCTTTTTTTAGTTTCATCTGACCACAGAACCCTGTGCCGTTTGAAGTTCCAGTCGTGTCTGACAACTGAATATGCTGGAGTTTGTTTTTGGATGAGCGAGGAGCATTTTTCTTGAAAACCTCCCAAACAACATGTGGGGATGTAGGGGTTGTTTGATTTTTTTTTTTTAATAGGCTTTCTGACCCCAAAACTCAACTAATCTCTGCAATTCTCCATATGTGATTATTGAAGAGTCTTTGGCCACTCAAACTTTCATCCTCGCCGTCCATTAAGACAATATAGACACACGTCCTCTTCCTGGCAGATTCGTAACATCTTTAGTTGATTATAACTTCTTAATTATTGCCCTGATGGTCAAAATGGGGATTTTCAATTCTTTAGCTATTTTCTTACAGCCACTTTCTATTTTGTGATGCTCAACAATCTTTTGCTGCACATCAGAACTATATTCTTTGGTTTTACTCATTGTGGTGGATGATTAAGGGAATTTGGCCTTTGTGTTTCCTCATATATAAACTCCTGTGAAACAAGAAGTCATAGCTGGACAATTTCATGTTCCTAGTCACCCTGGTGTGCTAAAAAAAAGGTAAATATTAATAGGAATATACTTCAGAGATATTTTATTCATAAAAAATTCTAGGGGTATCAATAATTGTGGCCAACATGTTTTGGAGAAAAACATTTATTTCATAGTGAGATTTTCCCCCCCACTTTCAATTATTTTACTTAAATGAAAGGTTATATTTTTGCCAATTTTTTTAATGAAAGATCAAAAGGATAAACGATGCAGGTTTATTTTTTATCATATTTACCAGGGGTATGATTAATTCTGAGCACAACTATATATATATATATATATATATATATATATATATATATATATATATATATATATATATATATATGTAATTTTTGGTACAATAATTACAATAATTAAATAATTACGGTAAGCAATTATTTAGTTGTCTAGCATCAAATTTGGTCAAATATTTGAGTGATTTACAATGTAGAATGTTGAATATCTATCTTTTGCAGTCCAATTCATACACATTAATACTACATAGATTTAGGACTTGTCTCATCTGTCTAGAAGTAATTAGAACTGCCTTGTCTGTCTGATTACATTCTAAAATAGCGGGGGCACTCTTAAAGTTAGCGTTCATGAAATGTAGCATCTATATGCTTAATTTAAGGTTGGACTGAATAATATCTTGACTTTGTCAGTCGCCACTTACAATGCGCACAGAATACAATTATGTTACAGGCCGTGTTATAAAGTGAACATACTGTGTAAGCAAACACATAATACAGCTGCATAAGCACATGATTGGATTGGAATAAAACCCTTTTTTTACGGGTCACATCTGAAAAATGCACACATAATCATCCCGTTACTGCAAGTGTATTTCATCTCTGCTCTTATGCTTCACTGGCTTCATCTAAAGCCTGTTTTTCTTTTTTCCTTTTTTTAAAACTCAACCCTTAACAACATTCATGTTCCTGATTACCAATTATACCTCTCACGGTCCTTTCAAATAACTTTAATTACTGATTAGAATTCGGCTCTCACAAAGCCGGTACTTGAGTGTAATTGCTCAATAAAGAGTTGAGTGGAAATGTGTGGTAATAAGTAGGTGTTCCTGCTGCTTGTCTCATTAGCGAGTAAGCACTGCCTTCGCTTCCCGGGCGGCATAAATGGAGCCTCTCTCATTCATGGCACAGGGGCCCCCTGGTTTCTCCATAGCTCAACCAGCAACCGGATAACATGTCCCAAACTCGCTGACCTCACATTTCTCTTATCCACCATTTTTCTTTTCACCAAGCATGTCGCAATGCGTTATGGATTTGACTTCTCTGTGAAAGATATATGTAATGTTGCCTTATAATGTGGCCAAAACAAATAATTAATTTAGCTTTTATATCAACCTTCGCATTGGGAAGGCTGCATCTCCTATGTAGGCAGCTCACTTGATATTGGAACAAACAAAGCTTTTATTAATATTATTAGGTTATCTCCATCATGTACAAATTCATACAGGTTTGTCTCCATTTTGCCAAAATGTAAAATAGTTACATTTTCTCAAAAGATCGGGCTGGTAATATGGTCTTGATGTCTGTTCTTAGCCACGTTTTGTTAAAGACTAACTTCCTCTTTCAGTTTGCTCTGTAGTTCAAGGTACTGTCCCATACCTCCCTCTCTTGGTCTCTCTTTGCCCAGTTCTTCTAGACCTCCTCAATAAATCATGCCATCTTTGAAACATTTACATCTCTCGTGTTGCCCTGAATTGAGAAATCCAAAAATCATTGGATGTCAGAGATACATAAGGTATTAAGGAACTTAAGATAATAATTACATGTCAACTTGCAACTTACAAGTGACTTTAGGATGTAAGCTAAGGCAGAGAAAAGTACAAATAGAGATCACAGGAGGAGGAGAAAGGGGGAAGTAGGACGCTTTTCCTTTTTTTTTTTTGGTAGCAGTGCTTGAGTTTTCACAGAGGTCACAAGGTTATTACATAAACAGTTCACGTAAAGTGCTCTTGTGCCTTTGGGGAATGTTTGATGCCATGTTCACAGCAATTTTATGTTGTACAAGAATTAGGCATGTGACATATCCTGTCTGCTTTCACATTTCAGGATTTTAGTCTTTTCAAGACCGAAGTTAATTAATTCGGCCAGTAGACTTGGATAAACAAAATTTCTGACATCAATTAGATCCAAAAGACAAACAATAATGTAAAAATAAACAAGAATAAAAATACATCCACAGACTCATGATAGAGCAGTGAATTCCTAATGCCTCCTCTAAAATGCTGTAATTTGGAAAGCTCACTTGTGGATTGGTACTTAGATGGTCAAATGATTCAGTCCTAAATTGGACGCCGAGCGCAGCCAAGTCAGAATATAATTTGGCAAGCAGATTTTGATCCTGCCTGAAACATGCAGTGGAACCCAATCCCTGGATTAGCCGTGGACTCTACAACTCTGCGATTGGCTTATTGCCACTCACTTGGCTGAACAAATGCCCCATCTAACTTGTTTTGAGCACAGTACTTACATTTTCAATCTGTACAAACACCTACTTACAGCTTAGACCATCTTAGTTAACCAAATAGTTGCTGTTAAATGTATTAATCTATCAGTGACAATATGGTAAGTGTGTGTAAGCCTCCCCTCCTTTCAATTTCTACACACTCTAACACTTTTTAAGTACTTACACGGGCCAGCATTTTGTAAGAAGGCTGTAGATATAAACAAAATGTAGTTAATCATCATGTAATGTGAAAGTATTATATTCCTTAAAGCTTTCATCTGGCGTCTTGTGACATTTAGGTGTGTCGGATTTATGTCAGATTGATCTATCAGATTTTACAAAAGTTTTCCACCCACTCCGACCTTTTGTAGATTGATTCATCCCTGAGGAAGAGAGTTTATCATAGTACTTATGGTGTCTTGCCTTTAAACATGTTTGATTGATTGTATGTTTTCTTGCTGTCTCTCATTTTTATATATATATATATATATTTTTTTTTTTAACAGGGGACTATCCTCCTCCTCCTCCATCTGCCATTGACATCAGCGGGCTCCCATCCTCTTCCAGCTTCCCACCTCCTCCGGCCATGGATGAGACCTCATTCGGCTTTCAGGTGAGATTTGCTAATCCGGTCATCACAATATACAGTGCGGTCCAAAGTCCACTGTGTAAAACTGTTTTTATCTAAAAATGATATTAAATAAATGATATTGAAAATTTGAATTTCTTATGAACAGGATTTATTACTTGATTATGTACTTAATATTCAGTATTTGGAATGTAACCCTTCTTCTTTAATTATATCATGCACCCAAGCTGGCATGAACTGCACAGGCTTTTCAAAACAAACATGATTTGTGAGTGTTCCAAATCATGTGCTTCAGTGGAAGCAAAGAAATCTGACCTTTTGTTCAAAGTTCACACTGTGAACACATTTGCTTATTTAATTAGTGACCTGATCACTAACATTAATTGGTTGACCTGAAATTTGTTTTGCATTTTTATTATTATTTTATTTGTTTGTTTGTTTGCTGTTGTCAGAATCCAAGCACTTTCCAGTTTTAAATCAGATTTCGAATCCCTGATTTTCAAAGTGATCTTCGATTTTTGAACCCTAATATAAATTCAGGACTAAATTCAGCACTACTTAAAATTAGAAATGACAAACTGTTTGTTGGTTTGTTTAGGAAACAAAAGAATGAGAATTAAGCTATTTTTTTTATTTTTTGGTTCATGGGTAAAAAATTAAGTTTACTGCTAATATTTGATTCGAGATTGTGAGGGCCCTAAACGCCATTTTTCAACTCACTCTGTCTTCTGTATAGCCTTAGTCCCATCCCCCTTAATAATAGTTAATGTAGGCTACCACTATGCAAACACTATGCAAATTAGTCTCGATATTTCTTTAAAATGTTTGGCTGTTGCATATATTTCTTGCAAATTTACATCAATTATAGAGCAAATGCACTGCGTTTAAGCCTTACAGCAACACTGTGTATCAGCCCCCATTTTTATCTTAAACACAACTCTGGCAGTGAAAAGTCGGTCCGAATTGGCCATATGAAATGTGTCCATACATGAACATATGGAACAGTAGGTAAATACTATTTTAACTTTGGAGTAGCAGCTTAGACAGTGTATCATCCCCACTGTGATATTTAGCACATCCGTGCAAATGACAGGAGAAACAGTGCTTTAAATTGTTTTTTTAACAATATTTTAAGGTGAAACGGAAATCATCAATAAGTAACTGGTGTATAAGCAATTCAGTCTTGTGACGCCTGCAACTGTAATATGACTGAATTACTGTAAACTATAAATGAATAGTTAGGCTATACTTACTGAGGCATTATGCCCATTCAAACCGAGGAGGCACTTGCCCTATTAGAGTTTTGAGGCACAAAGAGTTTGAATGTAACTTCCACAATACAACAAAATACTTCTTACATTTTATAATTAACTTCCATGATTAATGTATTTACAATTAGTGCCCCAAAGCCGTCGCCTTTTGGTGAATTTCGCCGCTTTGAATCCAAAACAATAGAGAATCTGTGCCACCAGTGTGGTGTGTTTCTATGAAGGACTACAGAGAACAACTTCTTAATCATAAAATGCACTTCCAAATGCAGAGATAAGGTGCAGTTTGACATTGATGTGCCCACAAGTATAGTTTAAATGAATTTGTCACTATAAAGAATAGGTGGAAGACTGAATCGATGCAGGATTTATGTTCTGGAATAGCAATGGTAAAGACATAAAAAAAAAAAAAAAAGATCTTGGCCAATAGGCTGTCGATTCATTAAATTATAAACTTTTTCTCCACAAAAGCAGTTTATTCAGCAAAATAAAGCCTCTCCACTGACATCCATAAAAAAAAAAAAAATAAAAAAAAAAACTTCTTTGGTTGCAGTACAGAAGATGGGGAGGACTAGTCTGATGAAAGTGGGTCTATGTACTTTTTGTGTCCATTCATTTTTCCATGCAAATCAAATGTTAAAGCCGTAAACTCATTTTTTATAAAATAGACAACTCTGGCTTAATTCTAGTTATTCATTTCTTAAATGTAGAAAATCAAATGACCTGAAGGTACATGAACCTTGCTTTAATACTTACAGCAAACTTCAGATCCCTTTTCATGCGTGGTAACGACAAACAGACAAAAGGCCAGCCAAGTCTGCATCTCTTTTTGTGGCTGTTTACCAGGCGTGTGCCCTAGTTGTTTATATTTCTCTTTAGTTTATTTGGCACCCGTTTAGAAATGAGCGAGGGCACAGAAAAGGCTGACACCTATTGGTTCACCTCAGTCATTTTCCCCCTTCAGGGAGTCAGTCCCCGTTAGAACCAAACACTCGTTGTCCAGCCATTAAACTACAGCCTCAAAACCGTTTCTGCCTAATATTCATGGGAATTACTCATATTGAATTTTTTGTTCTGTATTCCTTAGATTCCCAGGGAATCCATGGACTGATACAAATGTGTACAAAAAACTACAGTTTAGTTTGATGGCCTACTGCTACAATAGTGCAGAATGAGATCATTTTTCTTTTCCATCATTGTTTTCGCTCCGGCCTGTTGATAATGTTTCCGTGTAGTTGCAACTTGACCAGGTTTGCTGCAGGACAGGATTTAGTCACTGATGGGCGACGCCGAGACGCAGCTGTTTTGTGTGTGTGTGTGTGTGTGTGTGTGTGTGTGTGAGACGCTTGTAAAGTCTTCATCAGTGGTTCAGCTTCTTTTTTTTCTCTTTTTTTTTTAAATAAGGCCACTTTATCTGCTGCTCAAAATGTGACTACAGGCATGTTCATTGCTCTAATAAAACCCTCCACTCGATCGCTTTCCCACGAATGGTGCTCTGCAAGGGAGGAAGCCTGTCCAGAGGGAATCAGCGCGTTTGTTGATCTAGCTCTATGGAGTCAGCGTACGGCAGACGGTGTTATTGTCGGATAATTAGGCTAGTACAGAAAAGACATCAGACTGTAGAGGCGAGGATCTCGATTCCTCTGTAGAAATGAATGGCATCCTGGAGTCAGTTTAACCGACTTTACATCTCAGATGAGAGGAGATCAGTGGCAGCAGATGGTTTGTGACATAGAAAGGAATCCACAGCAAAGCACATTTTGTAGTATTCAGCACGCCGTTCCCCTGAAGACCTTCAGCTCTTGATTCTGATAACGGTACTTCTGCGTTCATGTGCGTGCGAGTATTTACCGAAAACGAGTGGCAATCCGTTCGACCCGCAGCTTTCCCTTATTCCAGTTTTCTACATCTTTCATGAATGAAAAAGGGGATGTTGAATTATTTCTGCATCTAAGCAGAACTAACAAGAGGAAGAGGCCAGAGTACCGCGGTGAACATGAATAATCAAATGATACTTGGCCTAAATTATTTTGTTTCCCGCAACAGAACACGTAGCAACACATGCAGTCTTTATTTAACTTCACTTATCTGTCTCTGTGGTTTTTCATTAAACTCAGCACTTAAATCAGCTTCCTCTCTTCAAACGGTGCTTACCAGAATGCAAAAGGATGGCTTACATAACCGATGGGCGATGGAAGTGCTTCATTAGATTGCTATGCCTTTTCTTTCATAACACTATGTCCTTCTATTGAATTGACTGTCCAGTCCTCCTAATGCGATTAAGATAATTCACCTAAAACATCTCAGAAAACAGGGGCTGTGTACTTGTTTAAGTGTGCATTTTCCAATGGCTCTATGTGCTATTACAGTATTTTTTTTGTTGTTGTCTTTTTCTGCAAATCTTTGTGTGGCGTGTGCATGACTCAATCTTGGTTGCTATAGGAACATGCCTAAAAAAAAAAAAAAAAGTCTTGATCCTTTTATAAATTGCAGCACGCAGTGTAATTAATAATGAAACAATACAGGGAATTGCACTATGGAAATAGCCTCAGAAGTTGTTTTAGATGGCATAATCATATGGAACTCACTGTGTATTTATCTCCCTTATTTACCTGAACTGTTCTGAAACCATTCTAAATTTAGTCGTACAGCATACTATATTTACATTTAATTGCTGCCATTTTTTTTTTGCTATTACTGTAAGCTAATTTAGGAGATGTTTATGTACATTTTCTGTCAATCATGGCAGCAGTTATCCCTCATATTTACATTTGACAGATGCTTTTATAAGCCAATTCAGGTTTTGTATAGTCCAAGTAAAACATGTGAGATTGCTACTTAGAATTAAGAACGAACCCGTAAAACCAGGAATTGAGCCAATAGCATTCAGCATTATATCCATGCTTGTGCCGTTACCTGCTTTGCATAATTTATTTAGTGAATCTAGTGCTAAACAACGCAGACAGCAGGTGCATTTCATTCTTAATGAATCCCCTCCCCCACCCCCCTGTCTGTTTGCTTTTAGTCCAAGTTTAAGTTCATCTTAGTTCAGGACCTTGGCATTGATGATGCAAATCTCTGTTTGCCCTTTCCCCTGATTGTTTGAAAAGATTTTCAGGTCCTGCTCAGCTCCAAGTAGAGGCATGTTAGGGTTGTAATAGGTTGTGACAGGTAATCCAAACAGATAAGTTTGAGGAAGAGTCAGTCACTGATCCTGGCCTATGAGCACAGTGCCTCAGGCAATACTGAGTCCTCTCCTCTCCTCTCCTCTCCTCTCCTCTCCTCTCCTCTCCTCTCCTCTCCTCTCCTCTCCTCTCCTCTCCTCTCCTCTCCTCTCCTCTCCTCTCCTCTCCTCTCCTCTCCTCTCCTCTCCTCTCCTCTCCTCTCCTCTCAGCAAAAAAATATGGGAGTGTCCCTTTCATTCTGTATGAACAAATTATTATTATTATTATTATTTTTAATGGTTCCCCATTTCATAACTACAATTTATATCCCGGCCGCAGTCTTGAGTTCTCACTCACCAAAACTACTCGCAAAAACTATGTCAGTTCAGATAAAGGGCATTATTTATCTAAGTGTCATGTAAAGATGAGGGAAAAGAAAGAAGAAGCCACAGAGGACAAGAAGAAATATCAGTGTCCTTCAGCCGTGAGGGGAGAAGGTTGTTTTGCCCCCTTTGATGAGGAGTGAAAATGCTGTCAAAGTCTGCCCCTCACACCTTTTTTTTTTTTTTTTTTTGTCACATGGCTGCCATTCCTCAAATGCCTTTGATAGTTTTGTTATTTGCTCCCTCTCTGACATAAAGGACAGAAGTCAGTGATTTCAGATGTATTGCTCATCCAAGACTTAGACTTTAGAGTCAGTTGTTATATATACAGTGTTTGCTTTAGAACAGTTGGGAAGACCTTAGTTTGCCTTATATTATATTGTATTAGAAACCACTGCCAGAGTAATTTGCCAATTTACTAAACAGTTGTGTCACACTGCTCAAGTATAGTGCACTGACTAAATGCATTGTAAATTAAACAAAGCACAATCTAGTGCACTTAAATATTCCAGCAATACAATTTTCATTTAGAAACCCCCCTAAAAAAGCTGGACCAAGTTTCCTGACCCCTGTGATTGTAGACATTTTAATTATTACTTTCAAAAAATGATATACTGTATATATATATATACTGTAGGGTTTAATATGGAGTTGGCCCACCCTTTGCAGCTATAACAGCTTCAACTCTTCTGGGATGGCTTTCCACAAGGTTTAGGAGTATTTGTATGGGAATTTTTTACCATTCTTCTAGAATCGCATTTGTGAGGTCAGGCACTGATGTTGGATGAGAAGGCCTGGCTCGCAGTCTCCGCTCTTATTCATCCCAAAGGTGTTCTATCGGGTTGAGGTCAGGACTCTGTGCAGACCAGTCAAGTTCCTTCACACCAAACTCGCTCATCCATGTCTTTATGGACCTTGCTTTGTGCACTGGTGCGCAGTCATGTTGGAACAGGAAGGGGCCATCTCCAAACTGTTCCCACAAAGTTGGGAGAATGAAATTGTCCAAAATGTCCAAAAGAGTTAATTTCACTGGAACTAAGGGGCCAAGCCCAACCCCTGAAAAACAACCCCACACCATAATCCCCCCTCCACCAAACTTTACATTTGGCACAATGCAGTCAGGCAAGTACCGTTCTCCTGGCAAAAGCGTGATTCGTCACTCCAGAGAACACGTCTCCACTGCTCAGAGTCCAACGCTTTGTATTGCACTTGGTGATGTAAGGCTTGGATGCACCTGCTCAGCCATGGAAACCCATTCCATGAAGCTCTCTACTTACTGCTCTTGAGCTAATCTGAAGGCCATATGAAGTTTGGAGGGCTGTAGCTATTGACTCAGCAGAAAGTTGCGATTTCTGCGCACTGTGCACCTCTGCATGCGCTGACCCCGCTCTGTGATTTTACGTGGCCTACCACTTCGTGGCTGAGATGCTGTTGTTCCCAATTGCTTCCACTTTGTTATAATACCACTAACAGTTTACCGTAGAATATTTAGAAGTGAGGACATTTCAAGAATGACTTATTGCACAGGTGGCAACCTATCACGCTACCACGCTTAAATTCACTGAGCTCCTGAGAGCGACCCATTCTTTCACAAATGTTTGTAGAAGAAGTCTGCATGCCTAGGTGCTCGATTTTATACAACTGTGGCCATGGAAGTGATTGGAACACCTACATTCAATGATTTGGAGGAGTGTCCCAATACGTTTGGCAATATAGTGTGTGTATATAGCCTTCACCATACCTAGAGTTTGGCATGGTTTTATTTCAGTTAGCCTAATAGCTAGTTTGATTTGCATTGAGAGATGATCTTATGGAAAGTACTCCATGCCAATCTCTAGGTATGGTGAAGGCTATGTGATGATGTGGGGCTATTTTAATTCCAAAGGCCAAGGGAACTTTATCAGGATGCATAGTATCCTGGATCCATGGAGTAACTGGCCTTTAAAAATAAAAATCTGCCTGGCTCTATGGGAATTTAACATAGGGGTGTCCAAACTTATGCACCCTGTATTTTAAGGAAGAACATTTATTTATTTATGATACATTATTCATTCACAAAGAAAATTGGTGTCCTTAAAGGTTGGATTTTTCCTATTTTTTTTTTAAATTAAGGCATTAAGTTCAATTTCCAAAAGATGATTTTTTATTCCTATTTTTAGTCAACTTTAGCATGGGTGTCTAAACTTATGCATAGCACTGTGTGTATATATATATATATATATATATATATATATATATATATATATATATATATATATATATATATATATATATATATATATATTTTTTTTTTTTATTATTTTTTTTTAAATTAAGATGTCTACAGTCACAGGGGTCAGAAAACTTGGTCCAGTTTTTTTTTTTTGGGGGGGGTCTCTACATGAAAATTGTATTACTGGAATACTTAAGTTCACTAGATTGTTATGCTTTGTTTAATTTATAATGCAATGATCTGTATTCTCATACAGATGCTATTGTGTGCTTACCTGGAGACTTGGTGTGAACACTCTGCACGACACATGAACCAAGTGAAACCCAATATTTAGATTAAGTGAGGTGGGATATTTATTTATGGATGTGCCGTGCTACCTCAGTGTAAACGTCTTAAAAAGAAACCTGCTACCAGAGTGTGAATAAAACTTTGTGAGAGTGAGGCTTTGTTATTGTCAGTTTGGGAGACAGTGAAACTTTCAAGTAGAGCGAAAACAGATAAAGCGGACAGCGAGAGAGGGAGAGAGAGCTAAGGGGTGATTCAATTAATATGAGATGAGCTGTCTCACCAACAAAGCGTTATTTGTTGTTGTTGTTTTTTTTTTCTTTTTTTTTTCACATCATTAAGATTTTCTCCTAAAGACTTTCTCCCAGACAATCATGTCTTATTGTTACAGTTGTTCACTTTCAGCCAAATGTCTGAGGCAACGATTAATTTTAATGAACATGTAAAGAGAAAACACAATGACCAAAAAATAAAAAAGAGAGAAAACATTACTAAATGCTTAAGGTATTGTGTAATGGTAGCCCACAGTGGAAGATGTGCTGTATTTAAGCATTAAATTGCCTTTCTTTGTGTATAATATTTAGCTATTTTTCTTTCATTTTAGCTTGCATGTTCAACTGTGATTAGGTGGGTTAGCTGATTTAGAGCAACCATTTTTCAAAAAGACTTCATTTCATTACAGGTTAGTGTGTCTGTGTGTTTCAGATAAAAGGACCTGGGAAAACCATAGAAGAGAGACGTTCCAGTCTGGATGCTGAGATCGACTCCCTGACCAGCATCCTTGCCGACCTAGAGAGCAGCTCACCATACAAACCGCGCACGCCGCAGGTACCATCATTACAAACATTACAAATATTACAAATCCCCTTCAAACCTCCTCCAACCACATTACCTGAACATATATGATGTGAACCATATTAAAAACATTCTGAAAGCTTCATAGATTTAGAAATGGTTGCATTTTAATATAATATAACATCAAGAATTTATACATAATTAAATTATAATTTGTACCACTCTGTAAACATAAAGTTAATATTGAGTAGCTAACATTTTAAACACAATATTACCAGATACTCTCCTCCTCTAAAGAAAATATTTCCAAACAAAACCAAAAAAGAATCAGTATATTTGAACAAATTGGTTGAGTGAATTCAACGACTCCTACTGAAACAACGGATCCTGTGGCCAATCAAATTCGAGGACCAAACCTATAAGTTTAAATATCAGATTATCCTTACAATTTAACGTGGTTCACAGCAAATTCCTCAATTATAGCGGAGACTGAAATATTTAATGCAATGAAGATTCACTATGAATATTCATACTTGGCGTGGATAGGAGAAATAAAGAGTCATCCATCCACAGTGTCATCTATAATTCTTGTAGGTTTCCAGTGAAAAATAACTCAAAATCTCTTGCTTATATTTTTTCTCTATCTTATTTATTAGCCTTTATTTCAGTCCTGCAGTGAATCGAATTGAATGCGGAGGCCCTTCTTAAAAAAAAGAAAGAAAAAAAACACACACACAGGGAACCTGTTATCACACACAAGAAAAGATTAACCAATTTAGGTTGTTCATCGAGACAGATGAAAAGCAAATCAAAACGTGTAAGTGTACCAGTCATTTCTCATTTTTGGAAAGTGTTATAGTCTAAAATTATAATGACCCATATCATTAATAGATATCAAATGAAGTTAAGAGCAGACACTCAAGTTGAGCCCTAGGGCACTTTACTAAATAGTTCAACACACAATGAATGTAGGCCAGCGCATTCAGAGTCAATGCTGTTGCATTTGGAGCAACCACAAGTCCCTCCTGTTGGCAAACAGCACCACAGATAGAGCTCGCCTTATTACATGGCCAAAGCTTAATAATGGAGAGTGCTGTCTCTGAACTAGAAACACCCTGCTTTTGGCAAGCAGTCTATGTTCCTCTTTCCTTCTCTGGGGTTGGTCTATTGCATTTGCTGATCTCTGGAGTCCTCGACAGGCACTCTTTTAAAATTATTATTGAGCATAAAGTCTGCACAAACACAACTCCGCAAAAAATGAAACTAGAAAACTCTTAATTTTGAATGGAGGTCTGTAAGTATTTACATTAAATGTAGTTGATAGCTGATGTCTATTTGTTGATATTTTGCATGGAGAGGAAATAGTTATACCTGAAGTTATATCCTGGTGGTCCGTTCGAATTCTAGTATTAATATGACCTGAATTTGAGCTGCAGATCTTCTCACTGATCAAGTCTGCTCTGTAGGAATTAGGGATGCACAATATAGCAGCCTTAATATTGCTATCGGCTGATATATGTTCATTTTTGATGTTATCGTTATTGGTCCGATAAGAAAATTTGGCTGATGTATTAAAGACAGATAATGGATTATTTCCTTCAGCTGAGACACTTCAGATGCGAACTGTTCGCCACAATAGTTTTTAATTGCTTGAAATATGATTGGAATCACTTCAAAAAAGAAAAATACACTTAAGTGCAACATGCAGCGAAAGTCTTGTCACGTAGGCTACATAAAATTATAATGAGAACATTATAATTGTGTGCTTGGGACATGGCTTTTAATGGTGAGACTTTTTTTTTTTTTTAACCTGGCTCTCAAAAATTATATAAAAATTTGAAATTATATTAATCTTTCAAATATAAAGAATTATCGGTTGTCATCATCGGTCAAAAATTTCATATCGCTGCATCCCTAGTAGGAATGCAGCATGTAAATATATTAATGGACATACTACACCTGCCATGTTCACATTGGCTTTTGTCCTATATCTCGTGCTGACAGCAACCGTGAGAGTGATTATAGGTGGTGTTAAACCACTAAATTTAGCCACATGGAGCAACTTTAACGGTAATATTTTAGGGGAATCGAATTGAGAATGCCAATTCTTGAATTGAGGTAGCAAACAAGATGCTGAATCACAATTCAAATTTAAATGTTAAATGTTCATTAGAAAAGCTAAATTTGTCAAGAAAAACTTTAAATGTTGACTGGACAAAACAGTTTAAAAGTTTTGAAAACAAAAGTTTAAAAAGGCCATACAAAGATCGACAGACGGTCGGGTCGGATGGATAGATAATGAAATGCCTATAGAAATGTGTATTAAGTTAATTTATGTATGTGTAATTAGTGCATTAGTTTATTAATACTTTTTTCTTTGAATTGCAATTCTGTAAATCCATCTTCCTCTCATTACATTTCAAATTCTCATGAACTGAACTGGTACCTATGGAGCTTACACTTGTTTTTTGTTGCCAGTCTGACAGTTCCTTGGTTCCCTGGCCTCATTGGATAGCAGAGATGTTGTCCGACTATTGTTCGGCTTCTGTATCATGAATACTTAGCATTCGGACATTCTATTCATTTGGTATACTGCCTTTTACATACCTTGTAGCAATGAAGTACATTTATCAGTGGCAGAGAGAGTCTGCCAATCTGAGACATAGACATGTTTCCTAAGACACAGTCGTGATGAAGCAACACTGCAGAAATTCCTGGGGGGAAACAGAGTGATGAGGGGTCAAGAGGTCACATATCAGTGTCTGAGCCAAAAGCTCTGTTTTTATTCATAGCGAAACAGGCTTTGACTTCAGTTCCGGCAAACGCAGAGGCCAATGGTACAGTGTGCTGAGGAAACATTAATGTTGCTCTCAGCAAAGTGAGGCTGGTTTGGTAACAAGTACTGCAAACATGCACATACACACAGAAAGAGAAATATGCACACACATTTAAAGCACACAAATGTCTACACACACTGACAGGCGTGTGTTTTTAAAGGTCATGCACCTGCACACTATTGAAGTGGCAGGTATTTTTTTCCTAAATAAAATATAGTCTAAGTGCAGATCTTTGTAAAAGTACTTTGTGAGAGCTACAAGTAACAGAAAGGAGTCTGAAAGCTTTTGTCAGTAGACTTGAAAAATTTATACAGGCAGAGAAAACACAGTGTTAGAGAGAAAACAGCCTGAGTAGTATCTGGTATCGGGGTTAAATCTCAGGATCAGCTTCAGTTGCTCTGATATCTGTCTGCTCATTTGGCCATTTATGACAGTGTTTGTCCACCAGAGCGTGGAGTATATGATTTTGGTGTTTCCAGTGTTTTCCAGGGTTTTTCAATGGCACATCAAGAGATGGCGAATTTACTGTAATTGTAGCAATATTTATTTTCAAAATAATATATTAATTATATGGAACTTGAGGTGTCTTAAAATGTTTATGCTATGATGAGTAATTTATTTCTCATTGGAAAAGATTTCAAATGTTTCACTATGAATTACCAATGGACAAGGTTATCATACACAATATACGGTTTGAAAGGTCACCATAGAAACCATAGAGATTTTCTATTTTATTTTAATAAATAAACTTTCATTTATTCATTAACTTATAAACATCAAGTATGATTTATAAGTTGTTTTTCTCATTTGGACCAACAGAAATTTGTGGGGACATTTTAGGGAATATCTGGAACACCTAGCACTCATGAGCTCTCTCTCTCTCTCTCTCTCTCTCTCTCTCTCTCTCTCTCTCTCTCTCTCTCTCTCTCTCTCTCTCTCTCTCTCTCTCTCTCTCTCTCTCTCTCTCTCTCTCTCTCTCTCTCTCTCTCTCTCTCTCTCTCTCTCTCTCTCTCTCACACACACACACACACACACACACACACACACACACACACACACACACACACACACACACACACACATTCTTATATACATTCCAGCTAATGTTGCTTCTGGCTGATTAACGTGATTTGACCTTTTTATCAGTCCAGCAGATCTGCCAGGCCTTTATTTTCCCCTCTGTTTATCTTATATGAATTATTTGTTAGAGTGACTCTGGGCTTGTTTAATGTGCCAGGTTTTATAGCTAAGGCCACTGGCACAGCTGCTCTGTCTGTAATCTTCCACTTGTACAAGCAGAGAGTAACAGGCGTCCTCAGTTCACAGTGCTCCCAAATCACAGAGCCTTCTCTCAGAAATCAATAGAAGTGCTCTTCCCCTCGTCCCTGTTTTGAGCTTTAAGGAAAGTGACTTTATCCCTGTTTGCGTTGAAACCTGTAGTAAAGGGACCTGCTTTGTGGTCTTTATTGACTCATGTGTGTGAAATGGCGGCTGAACTTGTTTTGCAGCTTTGACTCAACTGATGCTTTCAAACCTATCAAAAAAGCTCTCTTTGCTTTAGTTGGTGCTCCGTGGGTGTAACAAGATAAAATGAAATGTGATCATTTTATAAACCCCATTTGCCTCCATCATTCATCTCTCCAGCCATACTCCTGTCCCAGCAAACAGACTCACGTACACAAATACACACAGTAGGATTCATCCAAGAGGCAGTTCTGAGTTTGTCATACATTAACATAGACATTTCCCCTTCCACACCCACAGTGTTGAATCAGAAATACTCTTTATGGGAATGTAATTAATTGTACTCTAGAGAGGACATCTCATTTTACAATAACAATTTTTATAAGAGAAACAACTCTACATATGGCTCTTCAACACCTGAATAATTTTACATATTGAAGTTACAGTATATACAGTACAGTAGGAAAAGGTTATTTTAATAGATCTTGGGAAAAATTTGTCAAAGTATTGTATTTGAAAATCAAAAATTGGATTTTATATTTAATTTGTCCCTAAACAATGTTCTAAAGTACATACATATATCACCAGAGAATTTACTTCTTTTTTTTTTTTTCCTGAAAGTAATGAAATGTCTGCCACATCTCAGATTATGTGTTACATTTAATCCTTAAACGCATACCTCAGGTCTTTAGTGACCCGGGACATCATTTAATACCTTTCGCCTCATTAATTTGTGTTTAAAGTTAGACGTCAACCTCCTAAGTATAACTCAATTTATTTGTCATTAACAATCTAAGAAGAAAATGTCTTTTTTGCAAAAAGTGTATAGGGTCACTAGCGACCCGAGGTATGTAATAAAGTATATTTTAGGCGCAACAATTATCTCTGATGACTCAGTAATTGTCAAGGTGAAAATGTCTGAATCATGATGTGATGTTTCACTTACTATTACCGCAGTCATGAAACAAAAGAATACAGTATCATCAGAAAAACTTGAAATGGCTCAGTGGTTTACTTTATGAGCACACACTGTATTCAATCAAATATTAGTGTCACTATCACTTGATGGTGGATCTGGTGAGGAAGCTGTCAGCGATTAAAACATTGATTTTGAAAATGTTGAAAAGGATAGTTTTGAGAACATTGTTAATGCATGTTTTTAAGGGTTATTAACATTCTGTGAAATGTCAGTTTCAACTTTTTTCTGAATAAAATTTTCAACTCTATCTAATTTTGCATCTAGCATGTGTCCTAAATACACAAAATTAAATAATATTTTCACAAATTTTGCATAGACAAAATTACAATTCTACTCAGTTATATTTTACTTTTCTCAACTGTCTCATATATTATATCAACCACGATTGTACTTGACACTGTTGTCTCTTTGGCAACCAATCACACTAACTTTACACACAAAAAAAAGATTAGGAGCAAAATTTAGCGGTGTGGTGGAAATGACTCCACAACTGTGTGAGAAATTCCCTATTTTACAGAAGACCTTTTAAAAACCCTGACACTGTCAGCAGTTAATGCGTGAATTCTCACTGTCATCTAAGAATAGGTAGGGGAAATTCTCTGGTGAAACACAAACTAGTAAACTCTAAAGTGTGTTTTGTAAGAACTTCTAGATTTAGCTGGTTCCTGTTGATGTTTCAGGTCTGTCACGCTTTCCCACCTTTCCCATGAACTGCAAATGAAATCAACTGAAAAAGAGCGGTTAAGTGTCAAACGAAGCAGGAGTTACTTATTAAGGGTGCAAAGGAATGATCAATAGTCTCTGTCATTATCCAATCAGGTGTCTTCGGTAACGACAGTCAATGACAGTATATCTGTGCCTTTGTGTGTGTGTGGCCCACATTTTAATTTAGTTCTTTGGCCCGTTACTCTTTTTGGTTATTATACAATTTTGTGCTTGCATAAAAATATAGGCATGCAAATTCAAGTTTTTTCAAGTTTACTTGGTTTGGGAATGACATCTTTATGATTTAGCACAGCATTGACCTCTCAGTAGTTGCTTGTTGAGAAATTTCCCTTCCCAAATTTGGACTATGGTTGAGCGCATATGCAGGATTCAAGAGAAAGTATCTCTCTTGGAATTAACAGTGAAACAGGGATGGTTGGGCTCATTTTGAAAAACCAAAACATAAAAGACTGCCCTGACCTCTCTCACAAGCATGAAAATGCAATAAAATAAAGCCAGGAAGGCTGTAAATTAAGTTGTAATAGTTAAACATTTAATTAAACATGAGCGCATAGAGTCACATAAATGAACTTTATCAGCGTCAGCTTACAGAGACTTATTTCATTACGTGACATCCTTTTGTGACATTAAAATATCCAACAATAGCATAAGATCCTCACTTATGTGGAAAATCGCTTTACTCTTCATAAATTAGAGTAGAAAGTCCTTCCATCTTGAAATGAAGTGCTTCTTGCCATGCTCATTGATGCATTTTGCTGTCTCAGTGTAATTCAGATCTGTTTGTCAAGGACTTGAAGGGATAGTTCACAAAAAAAAAAAAAAAAAACATTTTTGTCATTACTTGTTCATCCTCATGTTGTTCCAAACCTGTATGACTTTTTTCTTCTGTGGAACTTAAATGATGTCTCAGTGTTTTTTTATTTTTTTTTATTCATTGGATGTCAGTGGCCACCAAAACTGTTTGGTTACCAACATTTTTTTAAATATATCTGTGTTCCAGAAGTAAGACAGTCAAACGTGTGGAATGACATGAGGGTGATTACAGTTATGAAAATAAATAAATAAATAATCTTTGTGTGTGTGTGTGTGTGTGTGTGTGTGTGTGTGTGTGTGTGTGTGTGTGTGTGTGTGTGTGTGTGTGTGCGCTAAACCACGAATATACCATTGACAAAAATGAATATGTAATATGTTAAACATATTACACTCTTTTAATTACCGAGGGCTAATTTTAGTTGGGATGTCTGTTGATATTTAGCACATTGAATTCCATGAAACAAGTGTTCAAAAAGTGTTACAGTATGTTAAACATTGTTAAACATATTTGATTAACTTTGGATGTGTTAAATTGTCTTTGACAGCCTTAGCTTTTGTTTGAACTGGCTTTATCTGGGAGTCTTGGCACTTATTTTCATTAGACAAGCTGCTTTTATTCCTGGTAATGTCAGAAATGGCATCAGTCCTCATCCCTTTCAATCACTTTGGCTTCCCTCTGTCGTTGTCTTTTCCTTCTTCCGTGACCTCAATGCCACCCCTGACCTTCTGACAATTTACAGCATAATTTTCACCTGTTAACCTCATTAAGAGGCTTTAAAATTAGCTGTAAATATTAAGTTGAAGAGCTTTTATGGGCCAGTCTGTTTGATCTGCACTTGGGGAGCAGCTAGGGTACAGTATTCACAATAAAATATTGATGCTTCTCCTCCCACAACCATCAAGATTTGCTGTGTTTTGCAACACTGCTGTCTTCATTCTTCCACTTTATTTGAGAGAGAATGTGAGAGTGCATGAGTACATGAAGTAGGTGTAAAGACCGTTTGCGCTACTTGTCATATAGGGCCTGTGGAATGAGGAGGACTGTCTATGCGGCACAGGACCTTTGTGAGGTTGTAACAGTTTGTTTTAGCACTGGCTGCACGTGTTTATTGACTCATGCAGTGCTGAACTCGGCTTAGTAATATTGATAACACTATAATAACTCAATGACCCTGAAAATGAGAATGACAGAGATACAGTTTATTCACAGCGTTTCCTGAGCTTGATTTTGTTTTATGCTTATAAATCTGATCTGTTGGATACATATGATTGTAGTTTTTAAATAGATGTGACACTAGGAGTGGGGGAATCATTATTTTGAAGTACTTATTATTTTTTACTGTTAGTATTGCATCAGGTATCATAAACCAACAATAAACAATCCTTTTAAAATTGGATTATGTTCATTTCTACATATATACACTATTGTTCAAAAGTTTGCAGTCAGTACGTTGTTGTTGTTGTTTCTTGTTTTTTTTTTTTTTTTTTTTTAGAAGAAATTAATACTTTTCAGCAAGGATGCATTAAATTGATCAAAAGTGACAGTAAATACATACTGTATGTTGCAAAACATTTCTCTTCGCAATTAAATTGTTATTTAGAACTTTATAATCATTAAAGAATCCCGGGGGAAAAGATAAAATTGTTTCCACAAAAATGTTAAAGGGTTAGTTCACCCAAAAATGAAAATTCTGTCAGTAATTACTCACCCTAATGTTGTTCCAACCCCGTAAGACTTTCGTTCATCTTCGGAACACAAATTAAGATATTTTTGATGAAATCTGAGTGCTGGATCACTCCTCCTGCAGGCTTATGGACACTATAACTTGCTGGCCCAGAAAATGTATTAAAGACATCGTTAATATAGTCCAAGTGACTCCAGTGGCTCAATCTTAAGTTTATAAAGCGACGAGAATACTTTTGGTGCGCAAAAACAAACAAAAATAACGACTTTATTCCACTTTTCATTTCCTTCTCTCTGGGCCTTGAGTCTTTTCACGTAGTGTTTTTGCGTAGCGCGTCTGTGTTGCACGTCACCACGCATCACACACATGACCAGCATCGCCCAATAGTGAGCCTACGTGGTGACGTGCAACACAGACGCGCTGCGCAAAAACTCTACGTAAACTAACTCGAGGCACAGAGAGAGAATGAAATGAATAGTGGAATAAAGTCGTTATTTTTGTTTGTTTTTGCGCACAAAAAGTATTCTCATCGCTTTATAAACTTAAGATTGAGCCACTGGAGTCACTTGGACTATATTAACAATGTCTTTAATACATTTTCTGGGCCAGCAAGTTATAGTGTCCATAAGCCTGCAGGAGGAGTGATCCAGCACTCAGATTTCATCAAAAATATCTTAATTTGTGTTCCGAAGATGAACGAAAGTCTTACGGGGTTGGAAAAACATGAGGGTGAGTAATTACTGACAGAATTTTCATTTTTGGGTGAACTAACCCTTTAAACACCAACTGTTTTCAACATTGAAAATAATAAGAAATGTTTCTTGACTGCCAAATCAGCATATTAGAATGATTTCTGAAGAATGATGTGACACTGAAGACTAAAGTTATGGCTGCTAAAAATTCAGCTTTGCCACCACAGATATAAACTATTTTAAAATGCATAAAAAGAAAACAATTATTTTAAATTATAATAATATTTCACCGTATTACTGTATTTACTTGCTATATTTGAACAAATAGAATATTTATAAATTAGCATTAACCTAGATTAGTAAATGCTGTAAAATTGTATTAAACAACAACAACAACAAAACATTGTAAACAAAAAAATCTGTTAGTTCCTGATACTGTAGCTAATGCATAACTAAATATTAACAAATTGAAACTTAATGAAAAATGTTAACATGATATTTCACCTGACAATATTAGATAAATATTCTTACACCAGAAATCAATATTTTAGTTAAAACTTTTGCAATAATATTTTTGGGAAAACTAAAAAAGGAGATTCACTCATAGATCGCTAGGTCCCTGTAGGTTCCAATCCCAAGTTAGCACTTTGCTAAAAGGATCTGAAGTGAAGAGTAGTCTCAGTCACAAAATCTTTCTCTGTTTCCATCTTTGACACTTTGTTTGTTTACAAATTTTTGTCGGAGAGGAAGACATTAGGCCTGAAGGAGCCATCTCAAGTCATGTGAGCCCCATACCACTGCATTATTGAAGTCTTCCACACAGTTTAGCACAAGTTGAGTGCTTCCTCAGCTGCTGTTGTCCATGTATCATTCCACACGAGCGCTCTGGGTTCACAGCTACACAAGCACACTCCGAAAGAGAGAGCACACCTGACGTTATAGGCTCATGGTCAATGCTGTTTTGGACCCCATTGACTTCCATTGTATAGAAAAACAGCTCTTCAAAATGTCGTCTTTTGTGTTTTTATCTTATAGGTTTGGAACCATTTGTCTTTATGTGAGTCTTATGCTCACATCAAAAATACAGTTGAATCAGTAATTTAAAATACTTTTTTCTGTTTTCTATCTTAATATTTCAAAATGTAATTTATTCCTGTGAAAGCAAAGCTGAATTTTCAACCGCTATTATTCCAGTCTTCAGTGTCACATGATCCTTTAGAAATCATTCTAATGTGCTGATTTGCTGCTTAAATATTTTTTTAATTTATTATTATCAATTGTGAAAACAGTTGTGCTGGTTAATATTATTGTGGAAACATCTTTTTTTTTCAAGATTCTTTAATGGATAGAGAGTTCAATAGAACAGCATTTATTTGAAATAAAAATCTTTTGTAACATTATAAATGACTTAACTGTCACTTTTGATCAATTTAATGTGTCCTTGCAGATTAAAAGTATTCATTTATTTCATAAAAATAAAAATAAAAAATCACACTGATCCCAAACTTATAAACACAGTGTACATCATTGTGTGTTTACTGTATTTCAGTTGGTTTTCAGGTGTATGAACGTAAAAACTTTGATTCAACATTCTCAAGCCATGAAGAAGAATCCAAGGTTGGATGAGGCATTAACTTTGGCTTCACTGAAATGAAACCTGTTCAGAAAGTAACACTGACCTTTAAATTACAGCATATCAGTCAGGAAGATGTTCAACATTTTACTGGTCTTTTTTATTGGTCTCTTGTTTCTAATTGTGCTTTACTACTGAGTTAAGGCTCATGGGCTGTAAAGGATCGGAAATCTATTATTTCCTACAGAGAGCTTTTTTTTTTACCTCAGAGAACAATGTACCACGGTGCTCACAGTATTGTGAATAATTACCTCACGTCTGCATAGGACATCATTGAGAGTCCTTACATCAAGGCTGAGCGATATTCTTTTCAGTCGCATTAGTCTCTGGTGAGCGTCCACTCTGTTCTAGTCCCTATATTGTGTTTATAGAGCGGGTTACATCACTAGCACTCTGTAACAACAATTAAAGTGCTGACACTTCGGCCCACTCCAAGCTCTCCATTCAATTAAATCCTTTCCCTTCACTGTCTCTTCTTTGTCTCTTGCTCATAAACCTTCAAGTCAAGACTCTTCATTTACCAGGCGGCATGAACTGACGGACTGGATCTGAGACTGTAAAATCATGACTTGTCATTTGTCACTGCTCTGTTTCTTGCTGTGTTTCCTGCCGCCTCTGTGAGAAGAGCCTCTCTTGGCGGCTTCACACTGCTCGTACTGTCCAGTATGCTCAGGGTCCAAATACATGTCTGTGTGGGTGCTGCGGCCCCTCGAGGTCAGGCGGAGGGCATGTTACCTGCCCAAGAAAACATTGCTTCTTTTGAACAGTGACGTAAATGTTTTAATGTTATTTATTGTAAATGCTGGTCTCAAGAGCAATACATGTGATTGGCCCTTTGGAAGGTATCATATGACTGGATAATCTATGTCACATGCTAGATTGCGTAATCTATGTCACATGCTCTGCACAATTGCGGCACTTCAAAATTTAAAGGGGTGGTATAATGCCCTTTTCACAAGATGTAAAATAAATCTCTGATGTCCCCAAAAACGCACCGTTTTGTGTCTGTTCCTTTAAATGCAAATGAGCTGCTGCTCCCGGCACAGAGGGCGGAGCTTCAACAGCTTGCACTCACACAGATGTGCACTGAAAATTTCTAAAACTTTTAGCCTTTTATGTTCAAACCGGATTCAGTGATGGAGAGACTCAAGAAGAGGTGACAACATGTAGAATGCAACAGGACGTTTCTGAATGGTTAGTTGATGAATTTATGTAGCTTATGTGTAGTTATCTTTTAGTAATTGATTACCATATTGTGTCTTGATAATCCATAAATCGTGTTCCCGGGGGTGGGGTTTATGTAAATTTTAGGGTTAGTGATGTCACTAACCCGGGAGGAATGTTGTGTAGTCCCTACCAGCCGTTTGTTGTCTTTAAAAAAACAATTTCTTTAAAAGAAAATATCTGCTTTGAACTTTGAACATTGTAACTTTACAGATGTTTTTTATGCTCAAACAGAAACACACTAACTAAAGTTAGAAAAGTGAAATCATAATCAACCACCCTTTTCATAAACAAGTAGTCAAAACAAAATACTTCTGAAAGGTCCTGTGGCGTGACATGCTATAATGTTTAATGCTAAACTTTAAAACAAGTTTATTTATTTATTTATTTATTCATTCACTCCAAAAGACCATTTAAAATGAACTGGCACATGTAAAATTATGATTTAAAAAAGCGCATCATAAAATTGCTAAACAGAAAGTTTGGACAGGACATATCAAAGGACTTGTCCCTTTTTGTTGTAAACACACAATAGGTTTTAGTTCTTTCACAGCCCTAAACCATGATTTGTTACTTATTTTTCGGTTGCAGGGGAGGGACATTCTCATCCTAGAGAGCATTTGGGTTTTTCACTGTGAATTATAAGATTACTTGTTCTTCTTCACTTCTAAAAAACTTTAAATTTGACTGCATTTTACTATAAAATTTGATATATTACAGTTTTTCATGGTATGTGGTAAGGGAATTTACTGCTAACTAATTATAATGCTTTAATATTAAAACTGCTTTAAATGAAGCGGTTACAAGTCACGACACTTAAGATATACACTTTCCCTTTAAATATTCATGTACAGTCAAATGAAAAATTATTCAGACACCATATATTATTCTTTTTTTTTACTAGTTGGTGCAGGACACTATAGTTAATTTATGTAAGTTAGGATAGCAAGGTGTCTTAATAAATTTTGGTTTGACTGTACAATTTCCACAAAAATCTTGATAAAAAATAATTTATGGACACGTTGTGCATCAGTTAACCATGTTTAAATGTACCGTAGCATTCTCTGCTCTGCAGACAGCATGCTATTCCAAATGTATAGAAGGTCATAGAAGAACAGTCGTCGCCTGCCTTTCATTCTTTTATTCTCCCAATTTCCTCTTATCTCTCCTGTAAATAGAAAGGAGGAGGTGTGCGGCTGTTAAAGCTATTGTCAGCTTAGTTGCCACTCTGAGACATAATCCTGTTGTCCGTCTCCTGCTAAGGAAGACGATACATATTTCACATTACTGCTCAGCTGCTACACAAAAATTGCTAAATATATGTTTTTTGAGTGATAACGTTGTTTAGATAAATAATAATAATAATCAACACCGCCACATGACAGATATATTGATAGAAAGAGGAAATAAGAAAATTAATGAATAATGTTCCTCTCATACGGTTGAGTCATTTGCATTCTATCCATAACCATCATATTTAGACACAGAGCATTTCTTTAATGTATTCATAGAGCAACATTAGTAATTTAGATTGTTAGAGAGTAAAAGACAACGTTATTTAAAAAACAACAACATAATTTGGTGTTATTATTGAAAATTGTTATTTGATACTCAGATGAGCATCATTAGTGTCTGATTACAAAGCTGTTAAAAAACATTTCCTGCTCATTATTCCAGTATTCATCATAAAACATCACAGACAGAAGAGACACGATCAATAATCAATATCTGACAGGTGACAAGAGGAGGAGTTATGGCTTTAATTTCGCACACATAATAAAACAGAAAGTTATCCATACGCAATAGTCTTCTTTAGTCTTCTGCTGCTGTAAGGTAGCTTTGTGCGAGGAACATATTGAAATTTCCTGTGACGAACAAACTAAAGTTGTTATTTACTGAAAATATTGCTGCCTTCTTCCTCATCAACTGCACTGTTACCACCAGTATGCAAGCCAAGAAGTTCTTATGTTCATCTTGTACGGAAGTTTCAGTGAACAACAACTTATATTTTTGTCTGCTCCTTACATAAAGCTAACGCATGGCTTCTGAAGACTTGGAACAGAGTGCATGAGTCATAATGAACTATTTTTATGGTGCATTTCTACCTTTTTTTTGGGAACTTGACAGCTCCTGTTCCGATTCGCTTTCATTTCATGGCAAAAAAAAAAGCTTTGTGTCCTTTGAAACAATATGAGGGTGAGTGGACAATGATAGAATTTTCATTTTTGCCTGAACATTTCCTTTAATTAACTGGAGTCATGGAGTTTTAAACCATTTGCACCTTTTTTGTGTTGAACGTTCCCTCTAAGACTGAACAGGCTGCAGCCAGCAAGATGAAGGAGATTGAAGGAGACAAGAAAAAAAACGCAGTGGGATACAGAGATAGGGATAAAAGTGTAGGAGGGGGCCAGTGGGAATGCAGTGCCCAACTGCCTGTGGCAGTCATTGACCTTAAGGTCAACATGGTAGCAGGTTCAGAGTTTTGACAGAAGCAGCCAACTGTGGAGAAAGGAGCGTGCCCGCTGGCACTCCATGTAGCCAGTCACTGTGCGTTAGTCTAATAAACTGCATACTATCGCTCGTGTGTCTGTTTTACACACATCCGACCAATCGCGTAGCCCGGCTGTTGGTCGGAGATGCTGAAGCCGTCATTGGGACCTGCCTTTTTACATTACAATGTTTGCCCTCTGAGTAACACCGCTAAACAGCTCACTCTCAAAAGCTCTGTCACCAAACATTAGCAAGGACTCAACCTCCTCCTCCCGCAGAGAAGTGAGAGCACTGATTGGCCACCGCAAAATCTGATGACTTAGTGAGAAACATGTTTGACCCGGACATGACCTCTCGGACTAGGTATCAAGAGTGTGCATCCATACGTCAGCAATAGCCAGGAGTATTTGAAACATGAATCGGCAAGAAATCAGTTATTCAATCATTTATGTCTTGTTTTCGAGTAAAATTATCTAAAGGTCCATTTATTTCATAGAAGAAAATATTTCTGAGAATTTCTCTTTTTTTTATCCTGTTAGTATTAAATGAATTCTTCGGCAATTTTTTTTAGCTTTGTTTTCCAGTAAAAATATATATTTTTATTTTTATCCTTGTTTAATATTATTAATATTATTATTATTATTATTTAGCTCTTTTATTAGCATAAACCTGTTTTACAATAAAATGATGATGTAAGGTCCTGTAAGTTTCAGAAACTGAAAACTTCCTTGTTAGTCCAGTAAAAGCTTTTATTGACACCAGGCACAGCAAACGACAGGTTTTTCAAAGTGGGGATCTGTGACGTCAAAGGGTATCAAACACCGCCTCCGCAGAAGAAGATCACCGCCTACTTTAACACTGCCTGTTTAGCCCCGCCCATCGGTTTGCATTACATGAAACTCATTATAATATGCAAAACTGTTAACCAATCATAGCAGTGGCCATTTACTTCCAAGTCTTCAATGCTGCATGCCAATACAAACCGAGCGTTTCAGGAGCTAGGCTCAAAACCAGGGTAGAAAATGGCCTATTACTTATTCATTTCGATGTTTTTGAATGTAAAAACCAAGCGAATGTCATAAGTTGACCTCAGACAACAATATAACATTTTTTAAAAAGCCAGTTCATGACCCCTTTAAAACGTTTTCCTTCTGTATTTATTTTTATCAAGGAAAAATAAAACAAGACAAAAATATTGATTATGAAAATTATTTAAGTGAATATGAATGCAGTAAGCCATCTAGCATGTTCTAAGTGGATAAGAAACATCATGCGGACAGGTTGTCTGATATTTTCTTGTGCGTTGTGTATTTAATGGGTGAATTACCACATGAGATTTATTTATTTTTATCAAGGAAAAATAAAACAAGATAAAAAATATTGATTATGAAAATGATTTAAGTGAATATGAATGCAATAAGCCATCTAGCATGTTCTAAGTGGATAAGAAACATCATGCGGACAGGTTTTCTAATATTTTTTTGTGCGTTGCGTATTTAATGGGTGAATTACCACATGAGATTGACATGATAGACATTATGGGCCCTGAGGGACTGTTCAAAAAGAGATGCATGAATCAAGACTTGACTCAATGTGGTGATACTCATGGCTGTTATCATTAAACTGGGGAGTTCAAAATAGTGCTCAATGAATAATACATTCTCATACATTACAGATGTTCTCGAATCATGAGTTTCAGCAGTCAGTGGTGATATTATCAGTATTATTAGTTGTAGTATTAGTAATATTTCCCTGAAGTCATGCTTTGTGGATAAATGTGTACCATATTCAAATGCAATACTCCTCGTTGCTTTGCTTTGACATCTTTGATGTCTTGGTATCATGGTCACGCATAAACCCTCTGAAGAATAACTTTTTTCTGTCTAGTTTCTGTGAAACTATTGAAGAACATGATTAGGCGAGGAACGAAAGCTCATAAAGAAACAGAAGGGGAGAGATGAAAGCCACCTATGTGGAATTTCAAAAAACAAACTCCCACTCAAATCGTGTAAATGAAAGTTTTTCTGAGAACAGTGTCTTTGATGGACAGTTTTGTGATTGATATCGTGCTTGCTTCAGTCACAATTACAGCCTCCTGGTAAACCTTCACTTGACTTATCTGATTAAGAGAAGGCACAATGTTTGAGAATCAAGATGACGACAGATTCAGAACTCTTTTCATGTTTGGGCACAACAAAAAATCACTTTACTGGCTTTTATAGAAAAATTCTGTAACAAAAAAAAAAATGCTAGAGTTAAAAAAACATATTATTTAACGGTAAGTTTCATTTACCATATATGGTGAAAATTCCAAACTGTTTAACATTGTTTTATGTTGAAATGTTTTCATTATCTATTAAAGAAAATTATGCCAATCTTAACAACCTACTGTAAGCCTATTTAATTCTTAATATAATAAAGAAAGCAAAAACACAAATGCTGCCGACTAAAATCGGTTAGCAAGTCCTGACAATGTTTTAATTTTACAATCTTAGCTTAGTTTAGTTTAGTTTAATTTATTTCAGTGTTATGTTTCAGTTAATAAGTCTACTAACAAATTAAAATAACATGAAGTATAAGCCACATAACGGATTGAAATTTAGCTTAAATTTGATGCAATAACAGAAGCCTACATTTGTTTCAGTTCTAAATTTGTACTGTAATTTCAGTATTGTGATTATGAATTTGTTTAACTACAGTGTTTCACTTGAATTTATCTGCTACATAATAGCGGCGGCGGTAAAATTATCATTCTGGTTGAGCACCAACTGTATGTACATTTACAGTAAAATACAGTCAAATGTATGATTTTTACAAGTAAAAACAGTACAAGGACATGCATGACACATCACATATGATTATGTTTTATATAAATAATTTTGTTTCATTTCTGTTAATGGTAGCGTACAGTACATTAGGGTGTTTTATGGACATGCCACTTTCTCTGATTCATCATGTAGCTTTCTATTGTACCACCTGTATTATTATTTTTATCAGTACATTTTTAATGTACAAACTAGATTTTAGTAGTTCAAGTAGATTTCTAATACTTATCATGTATCTTAATGAAATATAGGTTGTAAAATACACAGGCACCAATATGCCATCCCGTAATAGTGGAAACATTGTGACCATAGTTTTTACAGTAAATTTCTGGCAACCACAGCTTGGTTTTATTTTTACCATACATTTAACAGGATATTCTTTACAGAGCAATTATGAAAGTGTAAGGAAGATGTAAGCATCTAAACACACTCCATATGTAACGATCAGGTTCTGCTTAAACCACTTATGACCTTTCCCCAATAAAAGAACACAGTTTAAGACATTTACTTGACCTTAAAGACTGTCAGGTTGTTAGGGATAATCAGTTTAAGATTGTGTATGTGTGTGTGCCCAGTGGTTATGAAACTGTTCTAGTTCTGCAGAGAGTCCATTTCCGCTCAGACTCAAAGGGAAACTAATATTACCTAAGTGGATTCTTTTGTCTCACATGGTTTTCAGAGCTTGACATTTGATTATTGAAGGAATGTTCACTTTTTCACCCAATGTATTTTATATTCAATTGGACAAGAGTTCAAAACAGCACGAGGCCTTTGTCTGTGGAACGTCTTGAGTCCTGTTTAATATAACTTATCAACCAATTTTCTAAAACGGATGCTCAAACTGCTTGAGTGTAGAGAGTAGAGATTGTTTTTTAATGTGTGTGGAAGGAGATGGTCGCAATACTGCTTTTCATTGCCTGCTTTTCATTGTGCGAGTGCATCGGAGCCCCTAAAGAGACGACACTTACTACGTATCGACAACTTTGACTGTGACATGGATGAGCAAAGCTGACCGAACATACTGTAACAAGGGCGGGCAACGCAGACCTTCTCTTACTGAGAGACTTCCTTCGCACTTTGATCCTGCCTGACCCGCAGTCCGGGAGGCCGAAGGGAGACGTCTCTCCCATTTGTTCAGACACAGCATGTGTACAGAACAAAAAGGTGGAGAGAGGAACTTCTCTTTTTGTAGCGCTAGGGTTTTCCCCTCTGAATTGTACAATTGCAAGTCCCCCCATACGCCCTTTCGGTTTGAAATGCAAAGTTAACAGATTTACCCAGGCCCTCAAGCCCTGCACGCTCGCTCCTAATCTATTCTAATGTGTCAAAAAGCCTTTCCTTGGAGTTACAGAGAAATTTCACACTCAAGTTGTTTGTAAAAGTCATTCTGAATCATGAGTTTTAGGGGAAAAGTAAGTTTATTAAGTAAGTGACTGTTCAGAGAAGCTACTGGACTACTGGTTCACTTCACACTTTGATTTGGTTTAATTCACTACAGAGCTGATTTGTGTGTGAATGTGTGTGATGTGTGCATATCTAAATGGTCATACGATAAGGTTGAGTTACAACAGTTGGTCATATGCACTGCTCTTAAGATTTTAATGTACATCTTGTTGGTAATGTTAATCTTTAGTTAGTAGCATATGCTTTAGATCTGCCTTTAGATCCTGGCGTTTAAGTTTTAGTTCAAGGGATAGTTCATCATTTTCTCACCCATATGCTGTTCCAAAACTTAGTTTTTTTCACACACACACACACACGATAAATAGATTAGATATAGATATGATATATATGTATAAAATATCAGTGGCTGGGTGGTGCATCGTAAAAGAAATCCGCCCAATGCAGATACTTTGGATGGGTATATACACAGCTAAACAGAAATTACAAACTGCACCTTTAAACAGTATGCCACACTCAGATCTAAATCAGAGACAACAAATAAGAAACACCATGGCAGGTGTCAATTAAATGTATACTGGAAGTATTTTTTTCATTAAAAAAAGAATAATAATATAATAAATAGTAGCCTATTATAAATAACATATATGGATTCTTTAAAAAACAAGTTGAAATGACTTTAACAAACGCATAGCCTATCAATTAACAACCTTGGACAGTTACAGTAAGGCTCTGTTTCCACCTGGTGTTAAGATGCGTTTTGGTCAATCGGATCACAAGTAGATAAGGGAGACACATACCTGTTTACACCTGGTGTTTTAATCCATCTCTTTTGTCCACTTTCAACCACTTCTGGCCTGATTTTCTTCGAGGGGAGGGTAAATGTATGGATTTTTTCAGATATTTTGATCTAATGGATAAAATAAGCTTGTGCAATTTACATATGTACGCGCCCGCAAACGACGGAAAAACAACGACGGAGAGCAGCAGCTTTAGTTTCTGCTCTGCAGCCACAAGTTAGAAATCAGGAATGGTGAGAGAACATTGTGCTTGGTACGTTTTTTGTCTTCAAACCAAACTTGGGTCTTTAGCTGACATAGTTTAAATCCCCGTCTGTCTAGCACACTTCCCATAAGGTTAGTTCAGTAGGCGGAGAATAGGCGGTCTTTTGCGACTGTTTGATCACATGAGCGTTTACACTAAGAAAGCAATCCTGTCGAATGCGTTTTCAACTACCTCTGGAAGTGGCTCAAAGCTCAAAACATTTTAGACCCCATTTACACCTGTATTTAGCATCGTTCACTTGTGATCCGATCGACCAAAACACATCTTAATACCAGGTGTAAACAGGGCCTATAAGTCTACTTACAATAAGGTAATAAGGTCTGTCTTTAATAGTTTATAATTTTTCCTAAAATCGAGAAGATTAAATACTATGAAAATTGTTTCATTTATGACTTATGTTTTCATTAGATTTAGTCTAGTTAGTTCTGTATCAAATACAATGTGATTTTCGTTGATCGAGATCTGGCAGGAACAGCACATTTTTCCTCTTGGGCGAGTGATTCACGGACTGCTTTCCCTGCATATGAAATCCCCCATTTCCCAGCAAACCAATTAGAATTTGAAAAAATTATGACGATACATAACAACAGAGCGTGGCAACACAAGGCTCCATTCACTTGCAGAACGCAAGTTTCTGGAGGGCACATAGGTCTGAAGTAGTGAGTTAGGTATAGGGGTGCAGAGCCAATAGCTGTTCTGTAGGCAAACATCAGTGCCTTGAATTAAAATGTTATCATGTAAGCTTTATTGCACACCTCAACAAGGAAATTTATAGTAATTTATAGTGTTAATACTAATTAGTGAGTCCACGAAGCATTCACAGCTTGCAGTTTATATAGGCCACATGCCCCTGATTTATATATATATATATATATATATATATATATATATATATATATATTTAAAGGAATGTTTCACTGCTGGAAAGATGAATTTGTATTTAAATTGGGTCATTTATGTAGTAGAAATGTGAAATTATTGTAGAAGTTGGTGACTTCTAGACTTTTTTTTTTTTTTTGGCTCATGTGGATGAAAGAAACAATACACTTGCTTCGCTGCCCTACGAGGCCACTCCCAAGCCACGCTTACCGGTTACAGAGGGCAGTATCAGAAGAAATTATACAACTAGGCTACTAGTTGACTCGAAACTGAAAAGTCGCCATTTTCTCGTGAGATCCCACCCCCTATGGGCAGGTTGAAAACATGTGGAACTAGCTCCTACTACTGGCTGTAGTCTCTAGCCTTTGGCCAAAAAAGCCTCCGATGACGCAAAATGAGGATTTTTGCGTCATCAGAGGGTTTTTTTCCAGACACACAATACAGAAATCTCTCGTCTCAGGGGGACATGAGGGAAGGAAGCATGGTAATTCGAAAATACTACCGGGTTTCTACTGAAACAAAGCTTAATGCTAATCGGTGAAGTATCCCTTTAATATATTGTGAATAATGTTTCATCTGGTTTTCATTTGTAATAGGGCTGTAATAATATAAGATTTTTTCCACACATTTATAATGGCTAAATGAATTCACAATTACGATAGTATTGGAATATCTTTAGAAAAAAAAAAGTATATATCAGTCAATTTCTTAAATCTTACGTTTTTGTGTTTTCTTTGGCCAACGGATCACACTCAAAAATAAAAAATAGAGGAGGCGGAGAGAGTGTTTGTAAATGTAACTATACAAAAGAGCTTGATCTGCACTTCCTGCAGACATGTGTCAAACACCTTATCTTGTTTTTGTTTCTTTTACAGAACCCCCAAAACTTTTTTTCAAGTGCAGGTAGAATGTCTCACCTTCACTTGTCATGTCCTCTGACGTTTTGACCGGCAGTAGTAGCTACACGCTGCGTCATCATTTTATTTTTTTATGCTTTATGATTGAAACCAGCATTATGTTGCAATACCGCCACCTACTGTATTGGAGTGTCAACCAGATGGTGCTGGATTATTTACAATATTACTCTATGTGCAGCATTTTACACAATATCACTATTTAATTTATCGCAGTTATCGTCAGTAGCATTATATTTTGACACCCCTAGTTTGAAATGAAAGTATGAATGTCAATGGGTCCATTGACCCCATTGACTTTCACTGTTTGACTAAAAATCTTGTGGTCATGGATCCTTCCAATACAACGCAGCTACAACCATGTCACTGTATTAATTTTAACACACAATTCGTATCTCTCAGAAGTTGTGAACAGATGTGCCTACTTCCATGGTTTCACTGACATAGTTTAAGACTTCCATAAAACAGAACTTTCTTAATTTGTTTGCACAGGGAAATCTGTGATGTGCCATTTCATAGCAATCTTCTCCTACCCATGATTTCACCCTCAAATAAAGGAGTGATTTCCTCTCCTCTAATCTAATGGGTGTATAATTTGCCATGACAATATAATTATTTTTAGGGTCCTATTTGCATTTCCAGCCCTCTGCTAAGTAAATGTTAGGGTTTAAGGTCTTTATAGATAAATTAATAATATCAAGTATTTAAAATAGCATGAAACATTTAAATTGAGTAATTTCACTTCCTGAAGGGCACGTTTAGGGTATTTTACATTTGCATGCAGACAGATACATCGGCCCTAATCACTGAGACGCAAAATGGTAGTTAAGAGTGTGAAATATTTCATGGGGCCTTTTTCGGGTCTATCTGATTTTTGTGTCATGAAGCCTGAGGTATTATTCTTGAGATAAAATAAGAAAACAAACTCCTGACTATGCAAGAGTGTTTTGAGCAGTAATAACAGGCCGTATTTATGTCTTTAAAGAACAAGCCTCTGCCTCAGGCATGTAGTTTCATTCTCCTCATCATGTGATGGAGACAGTAATTGATTTCTCATTCTCTGACTTAAGGCAGTAACCTAAAAAGAAAAGCATAGGTTAATGACAGCTGGTTTGTAGGTCAATAATAGAGAATTTAACACTGGTGATCTATTTGAAACAGACTATTAGACTTTGATTTTTCTAATATGTAATTGTAACTGGCACAGTCACCTTGGAGGAGTCATTTACTTCTGCCCTCGTTAGCTATACAGTATATGCACAGACTGCAATAAAGTATGTTATCAGCCAATTGAATACGTTGTACAAGAAATCAGGTATATAACCTCTGATTATTGAAGCTGGCAAAATATGGTGTTAAGCATTTTTTCAAAAATAAAATTACTATATTTTATCTTCACTCTCATTTCATTCAAGGTCACACTAAATAACAGTTGATTAATAATAATAACTTACTATTGGTTGCCATGCTTTGTCAATTTGAATGATTAATTTGATTTTCAACTTCAGTTTTAACTTTTTACTAAGATAGTGTATTTTACAACAAATAATTCTTATAAATGTTTAAATTGTGAAAGAATATTATTTAGAATATGAATTACAAGATCTGTATAATATACTACTATATATACATTTGCCATTTGTATTCCAAGTTACAGTTAAAAGGTGTTTTAAAGCAAAAACACATTTTAACATTAAAAACGTTTTCTGAAGAAATTGCGCACATTTTAGTTTGACTTTTTTTCCATTTAACAGTAGGTGACAGAATCTGTCACCACGTTTATAGAACCAGTTGGTTTTAACCATAGATTCCTGGGATAAAAAATGTCTTTCTGACCCACTTACCCAGCAAACCACCTTAACCATGAAACCCATCTAAAGTACATGATGCAACAGTGCCTTTCCCTACACAACCAAACACTTCCTCTCTGAATTCATGAAGAGATGGGCATCACCACAAGATTAAAACATTTTTATAGGCACATTCACTTCACAGGCGTGTTTAAAACGTGCAATTCTGCTTGAGGCAATGATGTGCTATCATGAAGTGTATTACTGAACGTTTCATCATGAAATTAGAGTCTCTTTGGTCTTCATTTAGCTGGTTAGTTATGACAGAACAACCTTCTATAGATGAATAAAATCAGCCAAATATTATAGAATGGAAGTATCTCTTTGGTCTTTTAATTCAATCAGACAAAGCACCAAATGCTCTACAGCTAGGATTTATTTTGATCTTTGATGGTTGTCACTGGGTCTGTGCTTATTTTCATTTTCAATAATCTTTTTACATCTAGAGAAATCAAGCCTGTCCTCAGGCTCTGTGACACGGCCATTGTTGGACGTTGAATAGACTTCTCTGTGGAGAGCTACAGAGCCAAAGCACCCAGGAATCCAGGGACACAAATCTTTCTGATTTAGACTCCGTCCCATGCAGCCCGCTAGCATCAGCACAATTGTCTCTACACTCGTCAGACTGCCCATCACTTCTCTCTGTCCAGTCTAACAAAATAATTTATTCCCTACTCTTGACTCTAAATCTCAAAGCTTTATTAGCCATAGTTTATGAGTGGATATGGTCTGGGCACGACCAACTGATGGTTGTTGCACTTGCCCTGTGGATCGATCTGTAGTAGACAGGCTGCATAATTACTGTACTTGCGCTGTGAGATGCGGGATGGTTAAATTGTGGTGCTTGAATGTTCTACGCCCTCTGATGTTCACTAGGACCACCTCTCATTGTAACATGTCTGTCCCATCATTAACGACCATTAGTTAACGACCAGCCAGTTGCCAAGCTGTGATGACAGTAGTTCAGTGGTTTGTGCTGTTGCATAACTTGATGTCCACCCGTGGGTGGGCGAGTGAGTACGTGAGTGAGTGAGTGAGTGAGTGAGTGAGTGAGTGAGTGAGTGAGTGAGTGAGTGAGTGAGTGAGTGAGTGAGTGAGTGAGTGAGTGAGTGAGTGAGTGAGTGAGTGAGTGAGTGAGTGAGTGGGTGGGTGGGTGAGTGCGTGAGAGAGTGGGTGGGTGGGTGAGTGCGTGAGAGAGTGGGTGGGTGGGTGGGTGAGTGAGTGAGTGAATGAGTGAGTGAGTAGGTGGGTGGTTGAATGAATGAGTGAGTGGGTAGTTGAGTGAGTGAGTTTGTTTGTTCTCAGTGAGTGGGTGGGCGAGAGAGTGGGTGAGTAGGTGGGTGGGTGAGTGAGTGAGTGAGTGCGTGAGAGAGTGAGTGGGTGGTTGAGTGAGTGAGTAGGTGGGTAAATGAATGAGTGAGTGGGTAGTTGAGTGAGTGAGTGAGTTTGTTTGTGAGAGAGTGAGTGGGTGGGTGGGCGAGTGAGTGTGTGAAAGAGTGGGTGAGTGGGTGGGTGAGTGAGTGAGTGAGTGAGTGAGTGAGTGAGTGAGTGAGTGAGTGAGTAGGTGGGTGAATGAATGAGTGAGTGGGTAGTTGAGTGAGTGAGTGTGTGAGAGAGTGAGTGAGTGAGTGGGTGGGTGGGTGGGTGAATGAGTGTGTGAGAGAGTTAGTGCGTGAGAGGGTGGGTGGGTGTTTGAGTTAGTGAGTAGGTGAGTGAGTGAGTGGCTGGGTATTTGAGTGAATGAGTGGGTGGGTGAGTGAGTGAGTGAGTGTGCAATCCTTGCATTGTGGGAAATTCTTCCACCTTGGTCAGGCCTATAAAACAAACTTTTAAATTTATTAATTAATTTAAAAACATTCAAAAAGTTTGTCAAGTCATCATTAAACGTATGTTGATAAACTGCTAATGTATTTTTTTATTTATTTAAAAATATATATTTTAAAAAACTTAAAAAAGGTTGTCAATTTATCCGTTTATTTCTTATAGAATTCTGCCAGCCCAGCTGCGTCAGGCTCCAACGCCCCTGTTACAGGCTATCGTCGCATGGTCATCCCAACCCAGCCCCCTCTAACCGCCACTAAAAAATCCACCCCGAAACCACAGGCCCCTCCGACTATCCCTCCTCCAGCTTCATCTTCTCCACGCCCCCAATACCAGCCTGGGCCCCAGCCTGTCCCAGCATCCTACACCACCGCCTCTACTCCGAGCCAGCCAACCTTCAATGTTCAGGTCAGGGCCGCACAGCCTGGACCCCAGCAGCAGCCGGTCCGTGGTCCAGCCCAGGTACAGTACATGCCGGCTCAACCCAGAGGCCCTGACTTTGCATACGGGCCTCCTCAGCCGGGATTCTGTCCTGCTCCATCTGGAGGCTACCATGACCAGCACTATGGCGGAGCTCCTGGTTATGGAGGTCAGAACACATGGAGAGCTGAACCAAGTCACCATGCCCCTCCTCTACCCACCCAAGGGTACCAGCCCGCTCCCCCGAAAAAAACCTACATCACTGATCCTCCTGCCAGCTTGGCACCCTTCGGCGGTGGACCTTCTGTTCCTCATAAGGTAAGGGCCACATCTATGTTTCAAATAGCAGTATAACAAACAGAAACAGATAGAAAAACAAATCCATGAAAAGCTTTCTTAGAAAAGCATTCAGGCCCATAATCAATTCTATTATTTTAATGAATTTATGTTATTATGTTCTCTGTGATGCGTGTATTTTAAAGCACTGAAACACATATTGAATTATTTTAAAATGGCATGCACTATTTGTGTCACCGAATTAAATGTTCTTAATAGGACACAATGGCCTTACTATTGGCTGCTACCTGTGTATAACTTAAATAAATGATATTTTCTGGATAAAAACACACATGGATTATTATTCAAGTTGTGAACCTGTAGGCCAAATGAAAAAAAAAAAAAAAATGAAAAAAACAAAGAGCAGTTGAAGAAGTTAATACGAAAAAGTTCAAAACAATATTCGAGCATTTGTGTCCAACACATCTAGGAAAGGGTTCAGGTTTTGTGAAGGGTCACCACTCACCCTTGTGAAAACTAAATACACATTAGCATACTAATATACTTTAAACTAACAAATTTAAGTGTGAAATGAATGTAATGTTTTCAAACACTTAATTGCACTGCAAATAAATGAACATGAATTATAGTTTAACTTTATATTAAATGCAGTTAACTTACGACAGAAAGTACATCTTTATTTGTCATTTCAGAATTATGTCTATTGTCTGCTTTATTTACTGACAAGAATTTGTGTAAACTAAAATTACATTAATGCAATTTCTATTGAAACTTTTCATGTAATTTTAATTGTATTTGTAATTACACATTTGTATTAATGAAGCTGAATTTAGGACATTTAGGATAACTTTAAATGTAATATTAACACACTAAAGTTAAACTTATAATCAAGTACTTTACATGTTCTTTTGTATATTAGTCAAAAATAAGTGTCCTTTAAATCATGACAAAATAGTATTGAAACAATTACTTAAAATGTCAAAGCATCTAATTTGACATTATTGCATTCTGCACTCTTTAAAAGAGTACTTATTAGGTTAGGTTAAAAAAATCACTCTTTTGTAAGTGCACTTAATTATATTATCTGCAAGTATGCAAGTGTTTTTTTTTTTTTACATTTGTCTGTATGGGAGTATAGAGTTTGCAAAATCTTGATCTTGGAATGATGTAAGATTTTTATGGTTAGATGACACAGCAAGTGTTTTAGATGTTTAGATGTGATGTAAATAGAACACAAGTCTCACATATGTCAAACATACTATTCATTTATTTGCATATTTTTTGTATTTTTTATTATTCAAATAATACCATTTCTGTGCTTTTAAATAAAACGCATGATGGAATACATTGGATTTAGAATAGTACAATTAGAGCATTGATTAAGGGTTTGAATATCTTTGGAAGACACTGCAAACCAGAAAGGATATTCTGGAAATACACTGCTCATTTTTATCCAATAGCAGGCTGTGATGATGGAAAGGTACACATAACCGCACAGCTGTCCTTTTTCTGTGCACAATGAAAAATTCATGAAAATACTTTGAAAGTGTGTATCTGTGTGTGTTGTTTGTGTGTGTATGTATGAATAATATATTTGTGGTAATTAATTATCTGTGTTCGTGTCCTATGATTGTGTGTTTAAGCTTGTAGCTTGTGTTTTTTATGATTTATTGATTGTGTATGAGAGAGGGAGAACATTTTCAAAAGCTGGTTACCACACAAAACATGCTCGTATTTAAAATTAAACTTTGAATCTTTGTACAGTCATAACAGCTCATTTAAAGCAACAGCAACTTGATTTTATGGTTCACGGTAATGTGTGTGCGCGTATGTGTGTTAAAGATCATGAGTGAGTGTAAGTGGCTCATAAGTGTGTATGCTTTACTTAGTGTTTGTGATTTAATTGCTTCAGATGGCAATACAGCAGGGAGTTTCTTTGCATCCTTCATCGAAATCTTCGGAATAAACAGTTATTTTAACCTTTATGAATTGTTAATGCCGCTTCTCTGTAGGGCTTTACACTTTCTGACTCTATTTGTCTGAATAAAAACAGAATGTTTATTTTATCTCATCTCACACATTCATATTTCTCTCACTTTCACTCTATTTGCTCTTATTTCTTCCTTCTTGACATCTAGTTCTAACTTATTATTTATTGAAAGAGAAATGAAGATGCTTTGTCAAAATATATTTATGTTTGTTTTATGGATTTGTGTCAGTTTAACTGAATTCTCTTAAGTCTTAGTACCATGCTTCAAAGTAAGTAACTAGTAAATGGTTAGGTCATGCGATTATTCGTGTTTGTTGATGCCCATCACGGTTTTGCAAACTAGGAGCTGCAAAGGAACAGAAAAGGAGCATTTAACTGCTCATGTATTTGTGTATGAAATTTAAATAATTAAATACATACAGTATTTTACAATGGTCTGACTGAATACTGGATTCTGACTGGCTGAAATGCATGAGTTAAAACTGGTTAATGCATAGGTAGTTCCAATCAGTTTAATCAGCATTCTAAATGAATGTGCTGCCTTCATTGAAGCTCACACTCACACATACAGACAGTGGCTCCTTCTGAAATCGCATACTCTCTTGAGTAGATATTTTGAATAAGTAATTTCTTCTCAATCGCTAAAATAGAACCTTCTATATAGTATGAATGTAATCTGTATGTACTAGATTCGCCATGTTGTCATTATCATGTGACATACCTGTGTCAGTTGCGTTGCTTCACTGCCATTCACAAATCCTCTCCCGTGGCCTCATGGGATAGTAAAGAGTCCGTCGTATACACACTTCAGAATCTTGCCGGAAGTAGTAGGTCATCTGGGTACCTTTTGCCTACTCTTTTATGAGCACTGTGAATTCAGACATACTTCTTTTGTCACACTGTTTTTCGCCTACTATATACAGTAGTAGAGAAGTTTGCGATTTCGGATGCAACCAGTCACTCAAGAGATGATCACCCACACTAGTGGGATAGTGCTCGCATATAAATGTAATCTTACCAAACCAAAATTCTAGCTCTAACGACCTGTAGATATACAAATGGAAATGAACCATTTTTTTTTATTCATTCAGTGAATGTTTTGGTGCTGCAAACAAGTCGACAATGACAACTTGTCCATTCTGGCAAGCTCTCCTGGTATAAACAGGATTATATAGGCCAGGGGTGTCCAACCCTGCTCCTGGAGGGCCAGTGTCCTGCAGAGTTTAGCTCCAGTCCTAATTAAACACACATGAAACAGCTAATCAAGAGGTGCGTCCCAATTTGTGTGATTATGCACTATTCTATGATGTTTTCTAGTATAAATAGTGCGAGGAGTGTGTTCACACTGAAAATTCCAAATAGAAAAAGTACACTTTAAATACCTGGAGGATTCGGACGGGGAGGGGCTATCAGACTCCGATGTTGAAATTAACCATATAAAATTCATACACTACAGGGTTGAGTACATAGTGTATAGTGTTAAAAAATGTATAACGTTACTGTAGTGGGTAAAAAAAAACATAGTTTCATCTTAATACAAAGTAAATATTTTCCAGATAATATATATATATTCTTTTACTTTAGTACAATATAAAAGCCAATAACTTGCATTTGAAAACAACATGTTGACTTTATAAAATCACACTAATTAATTTCTCTCATACAGAATAAATGAGTCTTCATTCATGAAAATATAGCTGCCTTTATGATGTAGGAAGGGGGTCCTTTCCAAAGGGATCATCCCATATATTTGGGAGCCTAATTTAACATATGCTGTATGTCATTGATAGTCAGGTTCTTAGGTTGAAAAACTCAAGACTTTAAAAGCTGTGGTGCACATCTTGACTTTCTGAAATTCAACTAGGCAAGAGAACATCGGTCAGAACTAGAGAACAAACAAGGTGTTGACACTGAATGAACAATGAATGTTACATGGCAGTTTCCTGTCTTAACGCTGGTCTTCCCCCATGGCAGAACTTCTAGGTCACTACCTTCGAGTCCTCTGCAGAAAGACAGCCTGAGGCGCCTGAGAATCTGTTACTCTTTTTTTTTTTTTAATTTTCCAAGAATATCTGGTAATGTCTTTCACAATCAGCCCAAGGATGTAAAACATCCAGTCCAATTAGAGTAGTACAATACACTGTTATTAATATATAAGAGTGATGGGATGATATGTGGCAGGCACTTGGGAAGTGTCTTTTTCCTTGTGTCATTGTAGTTCCTTCTTGCTCCACACAGATTATGATGGCCTTTTAATCAGCAAAAGTTTCTGTCATTGGTTTATTTATTGTGAAGCAGAATATATACAGTGATTTGCAAAAGAAACAAGAAGTCAATAATTTTGCGTTTTTCAAAAATTCAAAAGGACAGAGAGTATTAAGAAAAAAATGACTTTTTGGAGTTGCCTCAGAGAGCTATTACTGGCTGCTTCATGAAGATGGCTATTGCGGTCTCCGCGTACACTCTCTCCATAGCCACAATCTGGGGAAAAGAACATACCCTTGAGCCCACACTAATTCAAGGATTTTATGCACTAGTACAAACAACTGCAGCCCCAGCATTTGGGAATAGCTCATCAAGGACTGTGTTTAACTAAACACAAAATAAATACCACAATGTCGAGCACAGCCTCATGTATTAAGAAAACAAATTAACATTATTCGAAACACAAGTACATTATGTTGTGAGGTGGCAGCTCAAGTCCCAAAATAGTGCAACAGAACAACAAAAGATGGTGTTGTACGGCTCTTTGAATTCTCTTTGATTCCACACATCCTCTCCACCCCCAAGCAAATATTCTTATTGAATTCATTTTCAGTATGTTCTGAACATGAATACAGATTTGTTGTGTCTGTAATTTATTCATATAAGAATGTTGGCTTCTAAACACTGAGTTAAAGAAGAGCATGCTTTAAATGCCATATTATCCGCCAGATCTCATTAGTAATTGTAGATATATATACTGTGTGTATATATATATATATATATATATATATATATATATATATATATATATATATATTTGCATAGACACTGAAACACACATAAAAATATGTACACACTATGTTCAGTCTGTATGAAGGGCCATACCAACTAAATGACTGAATATGTATCGTGACAAATTTTTTTATTTCATCTAGCCATTTTTGTGTGGCTGAGATTACTTGGCCTTGTGTCATGTAGTGATGGGAAGTCCGGTTCTTTTCCGCGAACCGGTTCTTTCGGACAGTTCGTTTCAATGAACCGGTTCAAAAAACCTGTTCACCAGTTCTTTTGCGTCATCACGTAATGACGTCAATTCTATCATCCCGGCGGATAAATATACATTCAAATAAAGGCATTTGTAATCATAACTACATTTAAAGGTCCCGTTTTATGCCCCTTTTCACAAGATGTAAAATAAGTCTCTGATGTCTCCAGAGTGTGTATGTGAAGTTTGAGCTCAAAATACCCAACAGATCATTTTTTACAGGATGTTTAAATTTACATTTTTTGGGGCTCAGAAAAACGACCTGTTTCAGTGTGTGCCCTTTAAATGCAAATGAGGTGCTGCTGGACGACACAGGGGGCGGAGCTTCATGAGCTCGCGCTCAGTCTGTCAGGAAAAATTGATCTCACGGAATGATGATAATATCAGAAACTCTCAGTAACGGCGTTCATTTCGAGTCGGACAATAATGCCTACAGAGTCAGAGTGCTGTATAGAGATGAAACAGGTATGGTTTAGTAGTTTAATTACGGTTATTATAACGTATTTGTCATCTGCTTGTAGGCTATGTATCCATTATTTATTAATAGCCTACAAGTCTGCTGTCTGAATGATGATCAAACATGTACTGATGAGTATAATAAAGTTTATTGTACATCACACAAAAGATGAAGCGTCAGTTTTACTTCAGAAAATCACCGTAAGAGCTGAGTAAACACAGTAGGCTAAGTTATAAGAAGTGCGCAAGTAGCCAGTAGAGTTGAGGGAGCATTCCTGTGGGCGGAGGTTAGTCAAGAAACGGTTCTGGTGATGTCACTAATGCAGGAAGTAGAGGGATGTAGTCCAATCGAGCCGTTTTTTGTAGTCAACTTCTGTTAAATAAAATATCTCGCTTGGCATTGAACTTTGAGCTTTATAATTTTACAGATATTATTTATGCTCTAACAGCAACATTACACACTAACTAAAGTTTGAAACATGGGATCACGCAGAACGGGACCTTTAAATAATAGTACTCATCGTCATAATCATCTTGGATAGGTTTCATACATTTACGTATTGAAAATGAACCCTGTAGTAGGCCTAAGGCGATGCCCAAACGCGGATGTTTTACATGTCTTAAAGTGAATAAACTGGTCTTCATCATTTTTATCTTATTTGTAATTAAATAAACTTACATTTCGCCGAATTCGGCCCCTCATTCAAGTCCTTGGTTCACCCGTGCTCATGTATCAGCACAGCACATAGACAGCATATAAACACAGCATCAGTTGGCCAAAAGAAAGTTTGGTTCAGAGACGGTGTTATCACGCATGCGCAGTCTCTCCAGCTCATCGGTTCTCTGTATCGAACGTGTCCGAAAGAAACAGTTCTCGGTTCTGTGCTGGTGATCCGAGAACTGCTGCAACAACCAGTTCATGACTCGAGAACCGTAGCACAGGCCTGTGTGTGAGCTGAGAACTACTGAAACCTACTAGGCTATAGCCTTTAGACAAAACTAAAAAGTCGATGCATGTCTCCAGTATGTTTAATACGTTATGTTTTGATTAACAGACTATAAACATTTACTTTGCACCCTTTAAAACCTTGGCAAGAGTTTACATCAAAAATGTATATCAACTTAGTTAGAAATTAAATGATCTGTTCCAGAAAATAATGTTTTAGTATAATAATGTTTAGTTTTACAATCCATTCATTGTGTTTCCAATCTTTAAAATAATACAGTGAAAATGCAGTAGTCTATGTGATAAACATGTTTCTAACATGTTTTATTGTGTTACACTTACTGATGTTTAATAAAATACTTAAGAACATGCATTTCGTCCATCTGAAAGAATTGCACGCATGCTCAGCTCATCAGCTCATCGGTTCTCAGTATGTCGAACGTGTCCGAAAGAAACAGTTCTCGGTTCTGTACTGGTGGTCCGAGAACCGCTGTACCTGTACAGTACGTTCGGTAGTGCGCGCATGCTCAGCCAGCTGCTCGTGCTCATCACTTCTCTCAGCACAACATGTCTCAGTTCACTGTTGGATTTACTGGAGTAACATATATGCCTACTCCGGGATATTGGTTTATTTTGAGTCGAAGGGACTGTCAGGACTCAGGCATGTCCGAAAGTGAGTAACTTTAGTAACTTGTGGATCAGTGCTGACGCAAGACGCGAACTGTTTCGAACGATTCAGTCCGATTTAGTGTACTGGTTCGACCAGTTCACTAAAAAGAACCGGTTCAAAAGAACGATTCGTTCACGAACCGGACATCACTAGTGTCACGGTGAGCTGTAATTGGATTTTAATTGAGTGTGCTTAATGCTGTGCCACAATGACCACTCTGATGGAGCCCACCATTAACACGTTTTTGAGGACGCCCCTCACCTTAAAAAAAATCAACAAAAAGACAAAAAAACACAGTGAAATCACATCTGTTTTACACCTTCCTCACCAGCCTGCTATAGATAAATTTTCAGTGTTTCTTAAGGCACAGCTGGGTCTTGATGTAGAAGTCATTTAAATTAGGTCTAATTAATGTAATTATAAGGCTGGCTCTTGGATTGAGAGATGTTTGAAGCAAAGAAAATGTGGACTGAGTGATGCCATTTTCACCGCTTCATAATCTAAGGTCTCTTTAGAGGAGCACTATTACCAGACTTCTCTCATGTCAAGCAAGCGCAGTCATCAAACATCCAGCCGAACGTGAACTCTAAAGAGCTCTAAAACAATCCTTTTCCCCTTGAAAGCAATGCACACTTAGAAAACACGACAGCGCGGTGACCTCTCTCACAGTACAATGCATTTGATCCTGATGTTTTCCAACTCAACTGATTCTGTTGTTCTAATGAGAAGCTTTTCCTGGCCTTTTAGCCATAATCTGTTTATTTTCCTTTCCGTCTGTATCGCCACACTTTGAACTTAAATCTCTGAACGGAACAGCGGCACAATATAAAAGCCAGATTAGAGTAAAAGCCAAAGCTGTCAACTTTGTCTTTACCGTTGTCAATCTGTCCAGATGTCATGTCGGGACATTTCCATAACCCTCCGCACAATGCAAAACCGACTTCGTGAACTAATCTGATGTATAAATAATCTCATATATCAAGCAAATAATAGATGGCTTAAGAGCAGCGAGCAATGGCCATTTCCTGGCCGTGGTTCATCGAGGGGTCTGCGCTTACATACTCGCTTCCATTCACGCTATTGCTTTGTGTCCCTTGTCGCAGTGATCATTAGATTTAATTGAGAGCTGTCATGGAGGGTCAGCATCATTATGAGTCCGTAATCACTTCCCGTCCAGTCGTCTTCATGGCTGCATGCTGATTGGCTGACCCCCTCAGGATCTCATCTCTGATTGGTTCACGTCTTTGATATTAGAAGTAAGGTGTAAAAGTGAAGGCTTTTCACATCAACACAGCTCAAGGACACTTAATTAAGCAAATCTGCCAGTGAACGTTTGATCTCATTTTTCGAATGGAGGGGGAATTTCATGGCTGCTAGTTCATTTAGTGATTTCTTCAACTCTCTCCATCTTTTCTGATCTTCCTCTCCTTCTCTTTCTCTTGCTGCGTCTCTCTCTCTAAATTGGGGAAAGGCTAAGCTGGATGATAGCTTGTGTTATTGCTGAGCTTGAGTGACAATTGACAGGGGGAGGATTATTCTCAACTGTTCAACCCCTACAGGCGGCTAAAGCCCCCTAGAAGGTCAATGATGGTTTCAGCTGTCAAATATTCAGCTTTCCTATGTTTGACGTTGCGCTCCCCCACCCGTCTCTCCTGTTTTCTGCTTCTAGAGGCCGTTTTTCTCCCTGACTCACATATCAACATTTGCGTTGGACCTCGTCAACACCTGCTCAAAATAACCTCTTCTAGGACATGATTAAGAAGCTCGCTGACCTCACATACTCTTTATTCAGTCCCCTTTTGGCATTATTCCAATTTGGGCCCATTACCAAAATTTCTGGCCCTTGTTGGTTTTATACATAGCATTTCACTTTTAACATGTTTTAAACACACAATATTCAAAATGAATAAAAAGAGATGTTAAGTCCATCTTAAAGGTGCATTGTGTAATATTAAGGAGGATCTGTAGACAGAAATGTGATATAATATACATAACTATGTTTTCAGTGGTGTATAAAGACCTTACATAATGAACCGTTCAAAAAAATTATCATTATTATTATTTTTATGACTTTTATATTGATACAAAAACTTTTTAAGTTTTTATTCATCAAATTATCCTGAAGAAAATGTATCATGGTTTCAACAACAACATCAAAAAAATATAGGCAGCACAACTGGTTTTAACATTGATAATAACAAGAAATGTTTCTTGGGCACCAAATCAGCATATTAGAATGATTTCTGAAAGACCATGTGACACTGGAGACTAATAGCTGCACAAAATAGTTATTTAGAATTTTTATAATATTTTACAATAATTTTGTCCCCTTTCAAATGGGACACTATTAGGGAACGCCTCCAGCATGACCGGTGTCTGAAGCATTCATCTAAATGCGAAAATGTCCTTGGCCAGTGACAACACGAGACGTCACTACCGGTGCATGTAGTACACGTCCTCAATTTATTTTGTCTTCAGGATCCATTTGTTTGTTTACATGTGAAGGCAGTCACTATGGATTACACTCAGAAAAGCATTTCAGGAAGTGTGTGCCTGCGTATCAGAGAACTTTTTTGGGAGAGATGGAGTCTAGAGAGCCCATTTTTTCCTTGGGTTTGACTGTAGAGCAGAAGCCTCCCCCTGAGACGGGTCTGGAAGTAGGGCCCTTCAGTCCCTGATGAGCTCATTCGATCTCGAGAATCTGACAGGGAGTGTTTTTTCGCCCCAGTTTGCGAACCCTTCCTTGTCGTAAGGCACCTTCGGGAGTATTTTGAGTGTTGAGATCCTACAAAGGAAAAAACCCAAGAGGAAGAGGTTTGCTCGCTCTGGGTTGCAAACTCCTCCTGTTGCACTTCACCTCTGAGATTGCTTGAGTCTAGAGACAGAATCATATTACAGGTTTTACAATGGTTGTAGCTAGCCCTCTGTTAGCTCCCATTGGTCATCTAGGATGGGCATGGAGTAGAACCCTCTTGGTTATGGGCATATTTCCAGACAAGGTGCTCTGCTCCCTGTAGTGAGCTCATTCTGACTCTAGTAATCATTTCTCTATAGAGGGTGGCACCAAATGCATAAGGCTTTCTGTGGGCCTCCTTGGTGAAACTTTCTTTAGGGTAGAGTGTTGATAGGTCTCCTCTCATTCTAGAGAGTCGTCCTGCTGAGGCCTCTGCTACCCAGAGCTCCGCATTGATAGGCATATCAAGTTAAATGGCTCTCTGAGAGCCTCCTTGATATGGCTATCCTTAGCATAGAATAGGCCTCCTCTTGTTTTAGAGCGTTGACAAGCAAGGCCTCTGCTTTTTGGAGATCTGTCTAGAAGGTGGCACCAATGTGTATGGCTCTCTTGAGACTCCTTGGCTAGATGGTCTTTAGGGCAGCATGTTGTTAGGCCTCCTCTCGTTTTATAGAGTCATCCTGCTGAGGCCTTTGCTCTCCAGAGCCTTGCCTGGATAACGGTCTTGAGTGTATGGCTCTCTCTGAACCTCCTTGATAGATCTGTCAGTAGCATTGAGTGTGTTTTGGCCTTCTCTTAATTCGAGAGTCGTTATACTGACTGCCTCCACTCTTTAAAGCCCTGTCTAGACAGGAGACACCAGCATGTATGGTTCTTTGTGAGCCTCCCTGGTGAAGCTGTTGTTAGGGTAGAGTATGGTTAAGCCTCCTCTCATGAGGGTCATCATGCTGAGGCCTCCGCTCACCAGCAGTAAGCGGCTGAGCTAGAGTTCTCCCCTCACTCAGAGGGTCGTTATGCAGAGTCTCTGCTCCCCAGTTGCTGTTTCTACAATCCGTTGTGAAAGATTATCATTGGAGGCCTCCTCATGGAGTGCTGGATCTAGAGGTGCTGTGTGCAGACAGGTTGTAGGCCTTCGCTGCTGAGTTAACGAAGTTGGCCTCCCTGGTGGGATTAGTACAAGGGGTAGTATTTTATGACCCCCAGAAGTGGCAGGCCAGGATTTATATTCTATTAATCCTTGGCCATATTCCCTTTAAGGTGTTCATAACATGTAATACCAAGCTCTTGAGCTGTTCATGGGCTAATACTTTTTGCTCAGCCCTGCAAGGAAGGCGGGAAGGATGTAAGCCAGGACTCTCCTTTTCAGTGTGTGTGTGCAGCTTGGGCTATAGCTGGATGGTGATAGCTGTAACGAGTATATCCTGTTATGTTCAGCTTTGTTTGCTTTGTTTCTATTACCTGCCTGCCTAAGTTCTTATTAGTGTCATTGGTTACTCATTGATTAGTCATTCTGTTCAGCTGTTTCCTAATTAGTTCCCTTTGTTTGTTCCATTTATTTAAGCCCTGTGTTTCCTTTGTTTAGTTGTCTGGTATTGTCATTGTGAAGGTGATTGTTCTGTTCTTCTCATTCTTTCCTAGTTGGTGGATTATAATAAAGACTGTTTTGTTTAGGCTACTAATCATTTGTTGTAAAACCTTGCAATCATTGAGGGTGACAATAGCAAGGCATATATGTGTCCATTACAGTGATTGTGTAGTAGGTTAAATTCAGTGCTGTATACAAGGACATGAACACAGTCAAATACATACTTCCACAGCATTGCAAAAGAAATCATATGCTTTTTTTTTTTTTTGCTAGTGTTGAGAAAATGCTTCTGAACATACAAGCAATAACACAGACACAGAGAATCCTTTGTTTAAATGGGAACTTTTGTAGTCTGGCTATCACCAGACCAATCGAGTGATTTGTTTGCTAAACTAAAGAAGCCATTGAGCATTGTCGAGAGGTTAAAAGGAATTGGATTGGATTAAACCCACCAATAGCGCACCCGGTGGATAAGCCAGTTTGTGATTGGTCCCCGCAAATTTGTAACGGAAGCAGGGTAGAACAATGTACAGGTTTCCAGCCTGAGCTGTAGGGCGAAATCAAATAGCCGGCTGATCGGGCTGGGTTTACCCAGTCTAGAACTTTTGTATTTTCTAGTAAAAATATCTAGACTTAGCCTTTAAACAAGATTTAAACAAGGTTCCATGGCAAAAATTTTCATAAGACTTTTTAATTTTTAATAAATGTAATATTTTTTAAAAATTAAAAAATAATTAAATGAGGTTTATACAAAAAACAAGAAAAACAATGTTCTAGTGGTGTGAGAAAAATGCACTTCATTGACTCTAATTATATCACCCAAAGATTATATTAGATCAAAATTATTCACATTTACTTAATACACCTCAATCTCAATACAGCTTTTGTCCTTAATAAATTGATGTGTTAATAATTTTTCACTCGACATACTCGACATTTGTTTGTTTGTTTAGAAACACTCACATAATCAATAAGTAGGGAACAAAGCCTGCTCTTAAACAGACTGCATAGCAGGAAGTAAAAACAGAGCAGCCAGTGTTTCAGTTGTTTTACACAAGTGGAGTTGCTCTGCCCACCACATGCACACACACTCACACACACGCTAGGTTTAATCTGTTCCTGGAGAGTAACTTCTCTTCAGTGTTAGCTGCCAGCAAACAGCCGAATCAGCTCTCAGTGTTCCAAATTGTGCTGAACTCTCATAGCTCTGCTGCCCCTCGTCAGAAATCTGGGAGATTTTGTCTGGATCAAAAAGCATTAATATAAGAAATAGAGGCAACGTAAATAGCTAAAGATAAACAGGCCTAGTTGACACTCAGTAATTTGATTTGTCACCTTCTAGAAACACAGATGTTCTTGGTCTTGCCATGGTTCACTTTGAGCCCTGGAAGCACATGGGTCTAGTTATTAGAAATGGCATCCCATGCTTCTGACCTTGTTCTTTATTCGCTTGTGAATTTGAAGAGTGACAAGCCATTAAACTGATTGACAGCAGGGTCAGTGTAGTTTAAGAGGTTCTGGCTACAGGACAATAACCTTCCCTTCCTACAGTACATTCAAGTTCAGTGTTAACAGAAAAAAAGAAAACATTAAAGCTTACAAATACAGCAGATGCTGACCATTACAACAAAAAGCCCCTTATAAGCTGTGCAGTATTTCTGACCATCTCGTTACTTCTCTTTTGTGTAATTTGGGGGGTCTTCTCAAAAGAAGAACATTGAATGATTATAAACTAAAAGGTATACTTGAGTTTGCTGAAATAGCAAGCTAAAGGAAAACTCAAAACAAAAGCCAAATTTAGACTATCAGGTTGGCATGATAACATTCAAAATTCAGCTTTGTGTGAATAATCAGTTTTCATTGGCCCCACTATAAAATATTTAATCTATATTATACTTTTCAGTAAATATGAAATTTTCTTTACATTGTTGTTCTTTACTCAAAAATTAGTAAACATTTTTCCATATATTTTTTTTTAAATTCGCTAGAAATAACATTTATATTTTGTCATAAAATTTGACAGTTCTTTACAATTTTGTTCTTCACAAAAACTGTTGATCAATTTTTACCATATATTTTAATATTTGCTAGAAATAATATTTATACCTTTGTATTAAATGTTATGTTTTTTTTTAAAAATCTTCAAAAAAAGAACATGATCTATGTGACAAATCATCAGAATTTGCATCTACAATGTAGAATACAGAAAATCAAATGTTAACTAAGTTTGCAAGGCGTTAAAATTAATATAAAAGCATAATTAATGAAAACTAAGTGACAATATAAAACAAGGCCACCTTTATTGCTGTCTCCTGTAAACAGCTGTGAAAGATTACATGTACCATAATTTATGCATTTGGCCGCACGTACGGTGCTCTGAGGGTGTACACTTTGCCAGTATGTTTTCCCTGGGAGTTGAGCCCATCACATTGCCATTGTTAGTATCATGCTCAACATGAAGAGTTTGGTACGGCATAATGAAAAATACAGCATACACGTATTTGGTTTACATAATGTAACAATAATCAATGCTGGACTTTTATTCTTTAGAGCATCATTACCAATGATTTGAGTGTATTCATGCATTGCCTGCATGTGTTCTATATCTAAAATCTAGCCAATCTATCTCAATAACACACTGCTAACAGTGTGAGTGTGGTCTGACTGTACATGCTGTGTTGTTCTTTGAATCTTAAATCTTAAGAATTAAGAATTTTTTTTATTTTTTTTTTCCTGATGGGGTATTTATATTTATGTGCAACAGTGCTTTTCTATTTGTGTTGAAATGTAGGAGGTGTTCTAGTATACAACCCTTCCAGAAAATGAACAAATCAGCCTTGTCATGTTAAACTCTTGTGAAATTTGTTGTGGTGGATGGATGGATTGTTCAGTACCGGATGTATTCAAGGATTTAAGGAAATTGGAGAAGTTTGGAGACACGTTGGACCTTCCTGTCTGTTTAGGAACTTTAGGAGGGAATCCTACTAGGAATGAAGTTGAGTTTATTTGTACCTTCTGTGTTTTTTTTTTTTTTTTTTTTTTTTTTTTTTTATTACATAATTTGGGGCAGATTAAATGTTATGTAGATCCAACTTTCAATGAACTAGAGCTATTTATGGACACTTTGCTGACACCTTCTCACCTTGTCGGTGTTCCCATGCTCTAATTTAGCTGATCTCTCCAGTTAATGATACTCATACTTAAACCTTGTGACAGGTGATCAATTGCATTTTTTGGCACTGCATTAGTGAGATCTAAAACTGGTTGGTTATTGATGTAGCTGTGGGTCTCCGCAGTTGGTCTCTGGTTGCTGAATGTTTGAAAGTGTAAAGGTTAAAGGACCAGTTTGACAGAGTGCTGGTAGGATGTCACTGAATCAGGTTTCACTTCTACCCCAACTTTCTCCTCTCTCCCTCTCTCTCTGTGGGGTGCTGCTCCCCAGATCCCTAATTCCTCCAGCCCACCCAAGACCTGTCCTAGTAACACTAAACTGTTCACCTTGTAAAAGTTTGCATATCATGTCCTTGTAAATCTCAAGTAACCCTTATTCAGGTATTATGCAATCACCATATAAATCGTAAAGTTGATCATCCTTGCCTGTATACTGTTTATATACATTATACACTATATGGACAGAAGTATTGGGACACCTGACCATTAAACCAACAGGGACTTGAATGACATTGCATTCTAAATACATAGATAGTATTATGCCAGCCTAGCCAGACCTTCAGACTAAAGACAGAAGGACACCATAGCTGCTTTCATTGGATAAGGACCACCCAGAGGCAGTCTGACTGACATGTAGAGCGACCAATCACAGTTTGTTTTGTTCTTTGTCATGTTTATGGGCGTAAAAAGGTAAAGTCCAGGTGGACCATTAAAAAATGCAACACATTCCCGGACATCCTGTAGAATTCAACCAATCAGATGATGACTTGGAAAATCTTGAAGTCTTTCCAGTTAAGTTTGCCATATGCATCAGACGTGACATCTGAGGCTGACACTATAACAGCTTCCAATATTCTGGGAAGGCTTTCCACAAGATTTTGAAGTGTTTCTGTAGAAATTCTTGCCCATTCATCCAGTAGAGCATTTGTGAGGCCAGGCACTGATGTTGGATGTCCTTGTTACATTTGTTACATTACTTACTCTAGAAATAACAGTAAATTATGCATAATTACAAGCAACTACCCTAAACCAAACTCTAACCCTAATTAGCCTTAACTACATGTTGTTAATTAATATTACTACAAATGTTCAATTACACTGTAACAAGGAGACCTTAAAATAAAGTTTAACCAAGATTTACCTTCACTGGAAGTAAGGGTCCTAGCCCAACCCTTGAAAAACAGCCCCATACCATTATCCCTACTCCACCAAACATTGGCAGTCAGCCAGGTAACGCTCTCCTGTCATCCGCCACACCCTCGCCCATCAGACTGCCAAACAGAGAAGCGTGATTTGTTACTTCCCAAAGTGTCTACTGCTCCAGAGTCCAGTGGTGGCGTGCTTTACATCACATTACATCCAATGCTTGCCATTGTAGGTTGGTGATGTGAGGCTTGCATGCAGGCTGTTCGACCATGGAAACCCATTCCATGAAGTTCCCGCCACACAGTTTTTGTGCTGATATTAATGCCAGTGGAAGTTTGGAAATCAGCAGAGTTGGTGACTCTAGATGACCCCGTTCTGTGACTTAAAGTGGTCTTCCACTTCATGGCTGAGTTGCTGTTGTTATTAAATGCTTCCACTTTCCAGTTATACCACTTACAGTTGACCATAGAATATCTAGCAGGGATGAAACTTCACAGACTAATTGCAAAGGTGGCATTCTATTACAGTACCACTCTTGAATTCACTGAGCTTTTCAGAGCAACTCTTTTTTTTTTTTTTCACAAATGTTTGTAAATGCAGACTGCATGGCTATGTGCTTCATATTACAACCAGAACAGTTTTTTTATGCCCTGTCTGTAAAAGACAGTGTGCTTTCCACATCAGGCTATACATTCATAAAAGAACCCAGACACTAGGGAAAGTCATCAACAGATGCAATGGACTACCATAGAGAGAGAGAGGTGTGTGTGTGTGTGTGTGTGTGTGTGTGTGTGTGTGTGTGTGTGTGTGTGTGTGTGTGTGTGTGTGTGTGTGTGTGTGTGTGATAGATTTATTTGAAATCATTTAAATAATAATAAAAATAACATAATTATATAATGATATAATATTTAAATATACTATTATATTTAAAAAAACAATTTCTTAAAGAAATTAATATTTTTATTTTAACAAGGATTAAATTGATCTAAAGCAGAGGTTTCCAATTCCAGTCCTCACTTATGTTAATGTACTTTAATAAATAAATATAATATAGATTCATCATACTTTCATTTAATATAGATGTGTATAAAATCCATATAAATAATTATTTTATTTATATTGTAAAATATACACAATTAATTAATTTTACAATTTAATTAATCTAATCTTTCACATTCAAAAGCCCTGAACTGAATGATAAACGAATGTTTAATATAAAAATAAACGTAATTTGGCAACATGTCTTTTTATCTTATTTGGCCCGTAATCATAGCTGTCTTGTAACTGTCGCATTTTGAAATCAACACATTGAAATCTCCCTTAAGATGGTGAAAGTCCACTTCGCAGTGCACATGTGGTAGAATGGAACCCACTCCTCAACTGAGCGTGTCAGATAAGAGAGACATATAAAATGTGCAGAGCGGGGAGACGCAAAGACTGGATTTGGGAACCCCTGATCTTAAGACTTTTCTATAAAATTCTATCTCAAATAAATTAGCTGTAAAAAAGTATCACAGTTTCCACAAAAATGTTAAGCAGCACAAATGTTTGATCATTTTTTATCAATGATAATAATAAGAAATGTTTCTTGAGTAATGAATGCTGCTAAATTCAGCTTTGCCATCACAGGAATAAAACAGAAAACAGACAAATTAAATTGTAGTAATATTTCACAATATTACTATTTTACTGTATTTTTGATAAAAAAAGCAGTCTTTGTTAGCACGAGAGACTTCTTTCAAAAACATAAAAATCTTACAGATACATTTTTTAATGGTATATGTGCTTTTATTGTGTGTGTGTGTGTGTGTGTGTGTGTGTGTGTGTGCGCGTGCATGCGTGTGTGTGTGTGTGTGTGTGTGTGTGTGTGCATGTGTGAATTGTTTCATTTTCCTCTTTAACACTTTTATAAACTTTATATTCTGCTGCTGTGGACTCGTTCACATCTGCTCTGTGAGAAGGAAACTCTGCTCCATATGGGCTATTTGGAGGAAACTTGAGGTCAGTGTCTGCACTGGCTAAGCGTGGATGTTTTGTCGAGGACCTAAACTGCTGACAACAGTGCTGCTTGTTTCATTTGTCAGAGTGGGCTCTCTGTATATCAGGCGGGCCGAGCCCTGCGCCGGCCGTTAATAATAAAGCACTGACACTCTTCTGCTCCACGGTCCTAGAGCGAGTAAATTACAGCTCAGATCAATACTTCACCATCTCTTTCTGAGAGAGAGAACGTTGCTCTGCCAATCAATCTGCATCTATATTGTGTGTTTTGTTTGTCAGCAATTTCAGAATGGAACACAATGAGACTTGTAATCAGTTACATTATTACATTCTGTTTGTTGTAGCCAAAGAAGTCCTCAGAGGAGCCAAGGAATTGCTATTGTTAAGTCAAGTTTATTATGAGTTGTTGGGAGAAGCTTGTTCATTTTTTGGCTTACGAGATACAGTGGGATTTCACAGTTTGAGGCCACACTGAAAAATGTATTGTTTTACCCTTAAAATATGAAAATTAATTAGAAAAGGATTATTACATTGTAAAATATATGATAATCTAAATAACAATCATAATCAATGTAATCATTTAAACAATTTACATACTGCATCATTTCCATCCAAACCGACAGTTTTGAAACTCATAAAGTCTTGTCAGAAGTTAGTGTGCTTGGTTACCAAATAGAAAAGTGCCAGAGGAGTATGCATGTGATGAAATGGGATGTGTTATGTGGAAAGAAAATAAAATCTAGGAAAATGTATCTTGTGAAAATAGACAATTAAATGATATTCTTACTTCTGAAAAATAACTACTACCATTCAAAAGTTTGAGGTCAGCAAGATGTTTTAATGTTTTTGAAAAACATCTCTTATGCTCACCAAGGCTGCATTCATTTGATCAGAAATTGTGAAATATTACTACAGTTTAAAATAACTGTTTTAAAATATATTCAAATATTATTTATTCCTGTAATGGCAAAGCTGAATTTTCAGCATCATGATGTGTCACATGATTCTTCAGAAATCATTCTAATGTGCTGATTTGCTGCTTAAGAAACATTTCTTAACTGTCAATGTTAAAAACAGTACTATTTTTCTTTTTTTATGGAAATCATAATGTTTTTTCCAGGATTATTTGATGTATTGAAAGTATTAAATAAACAGCATTCATTTGAAATAGAAATCTTTTGCACATTATAATGTATTTATTGTCGCTTTTGATCAGTTCAATGCTGTCTTACTGACACCAAACTTTTAATCCATTGTGTACATGACAGAATACTCCTGATGCATTAATGCACTGTTCAACATTGTTAGATGTTAGTTACATTGTTTACTTCCCCACAAGACGAAAAGTGCCCATACTTGAAGAAACATTACTGTATATCCTTTTGGCCTCGTGTGATCAAGATTATTGTGTTTGGGTGTCTGGGTGTACTGTATGCTACTGTAAAAACAGTGCAAAACAGTGACCCCTACTGAGCGGCATCTCTTACGACAGACTGTCACTTTCCAGCCCTCATCATGCTCTAGTTCCCCTCTGTGTTGCTGGACCGCACTGTTTAAATCCTTAGCCTCTCATAACATTCTGTATGTGTATAGGTGCATACGTGCATACAAGCATCGAGCTCATAGCATGAGTGTTTTGTCTGTGGAGCAGATAATTTGGCGTGCTGGTGTTTGGACAGGAGATAACCTTCAGACCCTCATTCAAATCGTCTGTCATTTGCCTAGAGTTTGTTGCCAGTTGATGGGAAGGATCCTCGGCACTCTCTTCATGCCGAGCAAATGATAGGGAAGCCGGACCAGAGAATCACAAGGTTGAAGTGCAGGAGAGAGTCAGGACATTGATTTTTAGGTGTGAACCTGTGTAGATGTTCATTACGCTCCCCGCCAGTGTTTAAATATAAATAAATGGCACCTTTACTAAAGGCAAGAACAGCATAACGACCGGCAATTACAGCCACGCTGAAAGAACACAAGAGGATGTGTTCAAAGAAAATGTTTAGTTTTTTTGTGTAATTATAGGTTAAAAAAAAGAGAGAGAATGGCTAACTGTCACTTATGCTTCCCTCTGTGTGTTGAACCCTCGATGAACATCTCTTATAACCCATACGCTACCTCTCCGTGTGTCTCCCTCTTCCTCTAGCTGGCTTTCTTCTTCTAGGGCCGCTCTTAGCACTTCAGATTTGCTCTTATCTGTTAGCACGGAGATGTGTCAGTTTCCCAAAACCTGACCTACTTATACACACACACACGCTCACCTCCGTCATGCAGCAGGAGAAGCATCATACATTACAAGCTACATACGTCAAGGCAAAAACTCGATTTTCTCTCAGCAGAGCGTTTTCATATGCTCTTCGTGTCAGTGCAAACTTCCAGTAGTGGAAGTACCTTGATGTTTCTTTTTAATTATTATCAATGGCATGTTTTTTCTGTTCATACAGCTCTCCATCATCACAGTTTCTTTCTTCAGACTTGCCTGTTGTGTTTTTCCCTCTTACTTTTTAATTAGAGCTGAAAACAACATGACCCATTTATGCTGAGGCAAATGTATACTTTCTGCATGTGTTGGTATTTGTGTGTTTGCTAGCTCCTCTGTAGGTGGCCTTGAGCTTGTTTTTGCCTCTGTTGTGTTTTCTTTGCTTTCTCCTGCTCTTCAGTAGCCGACTGTCCTTTGCAGGTGTATTTTATTTATTTATTTTTTGCACATATTCACTTAATGCCTCATCCCATAGAATGTGAGAGATATTTGTGGTATGTCCGCATTCCGCACATCACCATGTACCCATACAAACACGCTGTACTATGATTCCAAGCAATGCAACTCATTGTAAACAAGGTCTAAATGGGAAGTAAGATACTGAAACAATGCCATCAAAACTGCAAAAATTCTTATGTTAAATTTGACTGTAAAGCATTTCAATCTTTGAAGGCATTTATATGCATTTATAAGGAGAATAACCTATTGTGGGACAGTATTAAAAGTGGGCCATTGAAAAGTGTATACGATAAAGAAAAGAAAAGAAATAATTTAAAACATGTTCATATTCTTGTTGGCTTCATGTGGTTTTGATAAAAATATATACAATTCTCAAGAAAAGTTTGGATTTAGTAGTGAAAATTAAAGACATTCTAGATTTACTACCCTTAAAATTGCTCTCATTGTTTAGGAAAAAACTGCCATGGGTCCCTAAATTCTTCATTTAACACAGCGTTTTATAATGGCAACAAGCTGTTTCTTGTGGATGTGTATCTTACTCATTCTCTCATGCACTGTCTACTTCTCTCCTACAATCCCTGTCAATTTCTCATTCAACATCCGTGATCATGTTAAACACCAGGCATGAGCAAATAGAATGGAGGTGGCGCCTCTCATTATTGTAAAGGTCCATCTCTTTTTAATCCTCACACAGATGGGTTATAGTGAGAGATGAAGGAATTTGTCTGCCCTCATGTATCATGACGGTGGGGGTGGGGGAATTTTACATTTAATTGTAGAATTTCTTTGTCCAGATATATGCTCAGTGATGCACTAAGTATAAGTTTTGCGTTCAGTTTCATCAATAACAGAAGCCAACAAGTTTCATTTTAGTTGTCCAAAGAAGAATCTCCCCCTTTCCAATTTCTCTAGAGGGTATTTCTTTGTACTTGGCAACCCCAAATACTAGCAGAAGGCAAAAAAAAAAAGGGAAGGTAGAAAGTTTTTTGTAGCATATGTTTCCTGCTGGTAAAAATGCTGTCATGGAGAGCTAGAGAATGAGAGAAAGTGATGTTCAGCGGAGAGTAAAAGCAGTTTGGTGCAGAAGGTGGGGGTTTGGGGTTGGTGTTTAGCCCATGGCCCCACTGAGAATGCTCCCTGTGGGGGGCAGCAGGTGAACACACACCAGCAATGTGGTGTCTAATGGTTCCTGACAGAATGCCGATAACCCAGCGTGAGAGTCGAGGTTTATAGCCTCTGACTGAGTCTTCTCCTCATCCCTACCTTCTTTTCCTTCACCTGTGCCCCCCTCTGGCACACCACCAAGTCATTATACGTCCCCGTTCTACTTCTGCTCAAATCCAAACAGCCATTATTCTATCAGACACCATACATTTTGATGGATTTTCCTCACTGAAACACTAAGTAGCTGATAACATCTCACTAAAGCACATCAAAGAGAATTTTTTTTAAATTGTCATTATTTGCTCACTCTCGAGTTGTTCCAAATCCGTATTTAAAAAAATAATAATTTATTATGTCTTCTGCAGAACACAAAAGATAATATTTAAAAAAACTTTCAGCTGTACTTGTCCATTCAATGATAGTCAATGAGGTCCAAAAGTTTTAAGCTCCCAAAGTAATTCATACAACTGCAAGTGTATCACTTTGTTTGTTGAACAGGGTAAATGTACACTTCTGGTCAAAAGTTTGGGGTCAGTAAGATTTTACATTTTAATTTTTATTACAATTTGATAATTGTTTACTGTTTTAATATACAGTACTTTAAAATGTAATTTACCTGTATTCATGTTATGGCAAAGTACATTTTAACAGCCATTTCTCCAGTCTTCAGTGTCACATGATCCTTCAGAAATCATTCTAATTTAATAGACAGTTCAAAAGAATATTTTTTATGGATTTTTGTAACATTATAAATTAGGGATGCACCGATCAGATACTCAGTATCAGTATCGGCTCCGATACTGCCATTTTTGGCGGATCGGGTATCGGTCAGACAAGGCCGATCCAAATCCGATATTGTGCGTATACTATTCAGTGTTATTGTTAAGCCCCACAAAAGGCACACAAACATTATAAAGCACCATAAGTTTGCTTGCACAATATTATAAGTGTTCTGAAGCCATTATATAGTATAATGTGAGATATAAATTCATATTTAAGTCGTTAAATTCAAGCTCACGTAAACGTTTCCCTCAGCTGCGTCTGTCAATCATTCTTCATTCAGCATTCAAACAGCGCGTCGCGTTCGGTTACGACAGTTAACACGATGAAACTCTCTCCAAGATGATTCAATGTTACTATTATTATACTTGATCTGTAGATAAAGGTCTATGGTTTCGCATAAAACAACTTTATCTTGCTGGACTTTATTGTTGTACCTTAATCATGTTACTTTTTACCGGGTGTCTGTTAGATCACAACACTGCAGTAAAGTCAGAGCACTATTTGTTCTTCACGCGCACAGTTACTGAAATTTAAAACTGTTAAAAGAAAATGCTGAATAGACTATTGCATAGATAGATACTGTATAATACACTACGCATCAATATGTATTTTCTTTGTGCTTTAAACTTTTCAATGCGGACTCGACGCGCTGCGCGCTGTGACTCATGTTGCTTCAAGCGCGTCATTCTGCGTTCAGGATGCGCATAAGCGCTTTGTGCCGCACTGTATTGGAGCCTTTCATATCATAATACAGTGACGAAATGAAATATTATTAATAGCCGTTCTTGTTCTGTCCTATTCCTATCTATCATATTTTGCTACCTCATTAAACAGCTGTGCTATACATTTAAAAAATGTCTCAATTTTATAGTAGGCTATATATAGGCTATATAAAGTAATTGCTATTTTTGATTTTTATCTTGTTTTTCATAAATGTATTTTACAACAATACAAAGAGCAATGTGTAAAGTTTTACCAGATTTAGTGTTACACTTATTGCCTCTAATTTGTTCCCCACTAAACTTTTTTTTTTTTTTTTTACAAAATGTTCAGATTTTATACAATTATTGTGCACTCGTGATTTTTCTAGACTAAATTTTACTGGTGAATTATCCACTAACCTAGTTTATAAAAGCATTTGTCAGATTATGATCATATATTTTTTTGTTGTTTTTCTTTTTTTTCAGTTCTTATTATCAGTTCAACACAGAGTTATAGAAATTCTACTTGATAAAAAAAAAAAACTGCGCTGGTATCGGTATGGATCGGTATCGGCCGATACTCAGAATTTTTGGTATCGGATCGGATCGATTCTGAAAAAATGGTATCGTTGCATCCCTATTATAAATGTCACTTTTGTTCAATTTAATGCGTCCTTGGTGAAAATTGGCTAAAAAATCGTACTGACCCCCTAACATTTTAAACATAGTGTAAGTGATTTATTCATTCTCAAATCAATTCAAAACGTCAGTCAACTCATGAATACAAAGTCCAAATCAAATATGGCGACATGTCAATAATGGCAAGCCTCAGTGGTTGTTGCGTTGTAGTTATGATGTTCTGTGTGAAAAGCGCTTAAGGAAGGTGTTCCACAATTTTGCCAGAGTGTACAGAATGTGTTCATCCTACATAATTAAAGCAAAGATTATCAGTCAGCTCTTATTAATGGGGGGATTACGGGGTTGCCAGGGGAAACATTCATTGGGTATCTCTTTTCTTTAGAGAACAGTCAGTGTCCAATACAAGCCAGGGAAATCACACCTCTCATAGGCACATAGATATCACAATCATTTGTTCCTTTTGGAAGAAAAGGAGGAAATGGTTCTTCAGGGAATCATTTTCATTGAATAGAACAGTGATCTCATGCTCGCAGAAATGCAAACCCTAACCGTGTTCTTGAAATGCCAGCACACAGTGCTCTTTGAGCTTGTGGGAGATGTGCTTTTACACTCAAGTGAGTATTTCATCACACAGCATTAAGTGGCAGTACTGGAAGGCTTTATTCAGCAAATTTTTGTTCAGAAGTCTGTTTACGTATTTCTGGCCTCTTTACCACCCTCTGTCTATCACTCTGTCTTCTTCTCCTGTCTTGATTTTTGAATGACTCAGGCAGATGAAAGACTGTTAGATGTTTAAATGTTAATCCACTAAATGGTTAAAGTGAGCGTCACTTTTGTGCATGGTACTTCAATGAAAAAACGTCAATGTCTGTACACCTTTTCCAGCCACTAAATTCAATGAAATTTCAGTCACTGGCCACAATTGCATGCACATCATTTTCTGAACCATATCCTGGTTAAGTCTTTAATCTGAAAAGAAAAAATAAATAAATAAAAATAATAATTTTTACACTGCTACTGGAATATTCAACATATATTTTTTAATTGATTTTGCTTCTTTTAAGTAGCCTAATCGCCATATCTTTAACAATAATGCAGATGTGTACTGTAAAACTTCAAAAGAAATGAATACTTCCTCAAAAATATTAAGCAGCACAACTGTTTTCAACTGTGATAATCAGAAATTAGCATATTAGAACGATTTCTTAAGGATTACGTGACACTGGAGACGGTAGTATCGGTAGTATTGATTACATTGCTTTAAATGAGTCCACCCCGCAAGATTACTGTTATAAACATGAACCTCGTCTGAAACGCAAAGGGGGAGGTGTTGCTGTAATTTATAGTAACAGGGCTGCCAACTCTCACGCATTGAGCGTGAGACTCACGCAATTGACACTTTTCACACGCTCTCACGCCACACATCCATTTTCTCACGCACAGAAAAATTGCGGAGCAAAGAGGTACTTTTAATATTAAACTAATTCTCAGCTCTTAGATTCCGTCAATTTTATTACGAAATTCAGACAAAAATACGTTTGGCGCTTGTAAATGTGACGTGACAGATCGCTGAGCGCCTCAGTTCAAGTGCACGTGAACCGATCATCTGTTACTTTTTATTTAAAGATGCAGTACAACTTACCGAAAGTATACATAATATCGACCAATTAGTGTTTTTCAACCACGGAAAGAGGTCAATATAACAGCAGGAGAACAATTATGTCACATAACGTTACATTTACCTCAGGAAAGCCATTTAATGACCATAGCATGTTAATTGAATAGAAAAAAAAAGAGGAGATTTTGCTGAGCACTATATTACATATTTATTATATTTTTACTTATGTCATTAAATAATTGTTATTATAACAAAAACTACATTATATTTAATTTAATTTGTTATTTTTAACCTTTAATAATACCAGCAGATTGGGCCCTCTATATGTTTACAGCATTAGGTGAGATTATTTTTTTAAATAAAATTTAAAATAAACATGTATCCAAATTAGTCAATATTGAATCAAAATCAGAATCAAACCACAAGAATGGAATTGCAATCTTGAAATTTTTGTCAAGCAATAATAAAAACTGTATCCTACCAGTCATTGTACAATGTAAACACTGTACACTGTAAAAAAAAAATTACATCCCCAAGTCAAAAATTTCTAGTGACTGATCACATCTAAATTTTTCAATTAGTCTGACGTAGTATTTCTCATTGAGCCAATGTTAACAGACTATTGCAACAAGAATTGCACTTGGGCCAATTAAAAAATTTAGATGTGACCAGTCACTAGAAAATTTTGACTTAAGAGAGGTTAGAATTTTTTTAAAGTGTAACATGTTGTCACTAAACTTCATAAAATTCTATTTAGTTACCAAATGTTTTGACAATCACAATTACACTTATTGTGATGCAATATTTGTTTTGACCCCCCCCCAACCCCCCCGAAAAAAACAAAAAATCTCACTCCAAGCTAAACTCAAAAGTTGGCAGCCCTGTAGTAATATTTTCAAAACCACTAAGAAATCAAGTTTTAAATATACTTCTTTTGAAGTGTTGGTGCTTAATGTAAAAACATATAGTGTAAACGATAAATCACGTTTGAGAGATTTGTGCTGGCTACTGTATACAGGCCACCAGGGCACCATAAAGATTTTATCAAAGAATTTGCTGACTTTCTATCAGAATTAATATTGACTGCAGATAAAGTACTAATTGTTGGTGATTTTAATATACACATCGATAATGAAAAAGATGCATTGGGTTTGGCATTTAAAGACATTGTAATCTCAATTGGAGTTAGACAACACGTGTCAGGACCTACTCATTCTCGTAATCATACTCTAGATCTAATATTATCACATGGAATCACTGTTGATGCCGTTGAAATTCTGCAGCAGAGCGATGACATCTCAGATCATTATCTAATCTCATGTAAATTACATTTAGCCAAGGCTGCAAAGCCGACTCCGTGTTACAAATATGTTAGACCTATCACTTCTGCTACTAAAGATTGCTTTATCAATAATATTCCTAATCAGTTTCATCATCTCAGCATCCCAGATAGCTTAGAAGAACTCGATATTGCAACAGAAACTTTTAACTCTCTCTTTTCCAGCACTTTAGACACAGTGCCTCCGTTGCGCTTAAAGAAGATTAAAGAAAATAGTCCAAAGCCGTGGTACAACGAGCACACTCGGGCCCTTAAGAGAGCAGCCAGAAAAATGGAGCGCAACTGGAAGAAAACAAAACTAGAGGTATTTCGGATTTCATGGAAGGAGAGCTCGATTACAAACAGAGAGGCTTTAAAAGCTGCTAGATCTGCTTATTTTTCAACCCTATTAGAAGAAAATAAACAAAACCCTAGATATTTATTTGAAACAGTGGCTAAACTAACGAAAAAGAAAGCTTCAAGCCCAAAAATTTCCAAGCAACACAGCAGTAATGACTTTATGAACTTCTTCACTTATAAGATTGATAACATCAGGGAGAAAATTATAACTATGCAACCGTCTACTACAGTATCGCATCAGGCAGTGCATTGTAGTCTCCCTAAGGAAAAAATTGATTCATTTATTGCTATAGGAGAGGAAGAATTTTGCAAACTCGTTAATTCATCTAAATCGACAACATGTATGTTAGACCCTATTCCGACTAAGCTACTGAAAGAGATGTTCCCAGAGGTCATAGATCCTCTTCTTAATATCATTAATTCGTCTTTGTCTCTAGGATACGTACCAAAAACCTTTAAGCTGGCTATGATTAAACCGCTTGTTAGAAAAACGCAACTTGATCCTACAGAATTAGTCAATACAGGCCGATCTCGAATCTACCTTTTCTGTCAAAGATATTAGAAAAGGCAGTATCCTCACAACTATGTTCCTTTTTAGAAAGAAATGATATCTGTGAGGATCTTCAGTCCAGATTTAGACCGTACCATAGTACTGAGACAGCTCTCATTAGAGTCAAAAATGATTTGCTCTTATCATCCGATCGTGGTTGTATCTCGCTATTAGTGTTACTGGATCTTAGTGCTGCATTTGATACCATTGACCACAACATTCTTTTAAATAGACTAGAAAACCATGTTGACATTAGTGGAATTGCACTAGCATGGTTTAAATCATACTTATCTGACCGTTATCAGTTTGTAGCAGTAAATGAAGAGATGTCTCATCAATCACAAGTTCAGTATGGCGTACCACAAGGCTCAGTACTAGGACCGTTGCTGTTCACTCTTTACATGCTACCATTAGGAGATATCATTAGAAAACATGGAATTAGCTTCCACTGTTATGCCGACGATACTCAGCTGTATATTTCTTCAAAACCTGACGAAACTTACCAATTCACAAAACTAACGGAATGCATTGCTGATATAAAAAATTGGATGACTCGTAATTTCCTACTACTATATTCTGAAAAAACAGAGATTCTAATCATTGGACAAAAAACGTCCTCACGTAATAACCTAGAATACTGTCTAACACTTTATGGCTGCTCTGTTAAGTCTTCGTCGTCGGTTAGGAACCTGGGTGTGCTCTTTGATACCAGTCTTTCATTTGAAAGTCGCGTGTCTAGTATCTGTAAAACCGCATTTTTCCATCTTAAAAATATATCTAAATTACGCCATATGCTCTCATTGACAAATGCGGAACAATTAGTTCATGCGTTCATGACCTCAAGGCTAGATTATTGTAATGCTCTACTGGGTGGTTGCCCTGCAGGCTTAATAAACAAACTACAGCTGGTTCAAAACGCAGCAGCTCGAGTTCTTACCAGAACCAGGAAGTATGACCATATTAGCCCGGTTCTGTCCACACTGCATTGGCTCCCTATTAAACAACGTATAAATTTTAAAATATTGCTGATCACTTACAAAGCACTAAATGGTTTAGCTCCGCAGTACTTGAGCGAGCTCTTAACGCATTATAGTCCTTCACGTCTATTGCGATCTCAAAATTCCGGCCAGTTGATAATACCTAGAATATCAAAATCGACTGCTGGCGGTAGATCCTTCTCCTATTTAGCACCAAAACTTTGGAACAGTCTTCCTACCATTGTCCGGGAAGCAGACACACTCTGTCAATTCAAAGGAAGATTAAAGACACATCTCTTTGACCTAGCATTCACATAATACATTATAGACTTCTATAATTCAATGTTAGGCTGCATAGATTTGGTCAGCCAGAACCGGGAACACTTCCCATAAATTCTGATGTACTTGTTACATCATAAGAAGAATGGCATCTACGCTAATTTGTTTATCCTGAGGTTTTCCCGCAGCCTGCCGGATCCAGGCCGTATCCAGATCTGACGAAGGACCTTCGCCTGGACCCGATAACAACGCAGTGCTGAAGTGCCAACTAGTCTCTCCCTATGGAGGATCCCTTTACCAAGATGGCTTGACTTGACTAGTAATGGCTGCTGAAAATTCAGCTTTGCCGTCACATGAATATTTGATTAATATTTTTAAAATATATTCAAATAGAAACCAGTTAGTTTAAATTCTAATAATATTTCACAAATTAATGTTTTTACTGTATTTTTGATCAAATAAATACAGCCTTGCTGAGCATTAGAGACTTGTTTCAAAAACATTAAAAAAAAAACTTACCAACTTCAAACATTCGAACTGTAGTGTATACAGTACTTTTGTTTGAACATGCACAGAAAAAAAAAAAACTTCAGTTCTGTAGGATATTCTTAACAAGGATGTTAATGTGACGAAAATGTTTGATTTAATACTTCACGGTGTCACAGTCATCTGCAACCTCTGCAACCTTGCACTCAGAACTGCACAGTAGGAAGATGGATCTATATGTTTTTCCTCAGTAATTTTCAGTAAACTCTCCGAATATATCTTATTTAATATAAAAAAATATATATTTTTTTTAATAAAGGGAATTCTTTGATTATAATGTCTTAATTCATTAGAGTCACACATGAAAAGGCCAAGATATCTAATGTGATGTGTAAGTGTATGCATACGTTTAATTCCTCCTCCCTCCTCCTGTAATTATCTCTCCTTATGACTTGTATAATAAACTGTTCTTTATGTTAACATTAGCATTATATTTAGCATTGTAGAAAAACAATGCTAATTAAAGCTGCAAGCAGCGATGAAAGGGCCCTCGCACCCGTGCCATCAACACTTTGTGGCTTTAGGAAGACAGAGCATGGTTGGGAAATGTACATTTAAGGAGGTATATATAGTAAGAGTATGTCAAAGTCAGTTACAAAATGTTTTGTATAATGGTGATAATAGCATGCTTCATGACTCAGCTAAGTGTTGCTAGCATGTTTAGTCTGTTTCTAGCATGCTTAGTACACAATAATTATGTGGTTAGTACTGCATTACTGTGTTAACCATGTCAGTTTCTGTTGCCAGTAGGTGGCGTTATGACTATAGCTGAATATGAGCATGGATGTGTGTTCAGGACAGAACTCTTATCAAACGTGTGAAGTTTGGTGCAAATTGGAAATTGCCTTCTTGAGTAACAAAAAAGTCATGTTTCATTGAATTAGCATTCTTTAGCACTTAGCTAAGCATTGTTAGCATGTTTTAACATGTTTCTAGCATGTTTAGAACTCAATGGCATTTTTAACATGTTGCTAGAACGGCATCAATGTGTTAAACATGTCACTTCCTGTTGCCAGTAGGTGGCGCTATTACTATAAATGAACATTCTCATGTAGATGTATTCAGGCCATGACTCTTATCAAAAGTGTGAAGTTTGGGGCAGATTGGACATTCCATGTCTGAGTTACAGCAAATTCCTATTTAATTGCAATAATAGCATGCTTTAGCACTTAGCTAAGAGTTTGCTAGCATGTTTTAGCATTTTTCTAGTATGTTGTTAGCATGTTTAACACTTGCTGGCACTTTTTTATATGTTATTAGGAGTCCATAACAGTGTTAAACATGTCACTTCCTGTTGCCAGCAGGTGGCGCTATGACTGTAACTGAATATGAGCATGGTCATGTGTTCAGGACAGAACGCTTATCAAAAGTGTGAAGTTTGGGGCAGATTGGACATTGCCTTCTTGAGTAACAACAACATCCTGTTTCATTGAATTAGCATGCTTTAGCACTTAGCTAAGTATTGCTAGCATGTTTTAACATGTTTCTAGCATGTTTAGAAGTCAATGGCATTTTTAACATGTTGCTAGAATGGCATCAACGTGTTAAACATGACACTTCCTGTTACCAGTAGGTGGCGCTATTACTATAACTGAATATTCTCATGTAGATGTGTTCAGGACAGAACGCTTATCAAAAGTGTGAAGTTTGGGGCAGATTGGACATTCCATGCCTGAGTTACAGCAAATTCCTATTTAATTGCAATAATAGCATGCTTTAGCACTTAGCTAAGAGTTTGCTAGCATGTTTTAGCATGCTTCTAGTATGTTGTTAGCATGTTTAGCACTTGCTGGCACTTTTTTATATGTTATTAGGAGTCCATAACAGTGTTAAACATGTCACTTCCTGTTGCCAGCAGGTGGCGCTATGACTATAACTGAATATGAGCATGGTCATGTGTTCAGGACAGAACTCTTATCAAAAGTGTGAAGTTTGGGGCAGATTGGACATTCCATGCCTGAGTTACAGCAACTTCCTGTTTCATGGCGAAACATCGAAATTTGTCAGGCCGCCGAGGACCCGCACTTCGACGAAAACTCAAGATCTTCGCAATTTAACGTCGCAAAGGCCTGAAGATTACACTCACCAAATTTGAAGATGATCAGATTAAAACTGTAGGAGGAGTTCGTTAAAGTACGAGGCCTGAAAATGGCAAAAACTGCACAAAAATCTGAGAGGAAGTTCAAAATGGCTGACTTCCTGTTGTGTTTAGGGCTACGCTCCAAGAGACTTTTTTGTAGGTATTAGGTAATTACATGTATGTACCGAATTTCGTGCACGTACATGGAACGATGCGGGAGGCGCACTCCGTTGAACTTTTATAGGTGGCGCTATCGAGCCATTTTGCCCCGTCCAATTCTGAAACCTATATCAGATGTAAATTTTCGCCAGTTCTGACGCGTGTGCAAAGTTTCGTGAGTTTTCGAGCATGTTTAGGCCCTCAAAAATGCAATTCAATGCGGAGAAGAAGAATAATAATAATAATAATAATAATAATAAACAGAGCAATTCCAAGAGGGTCCTCACACCATCGGTGCTCGGGCCCTAAATATAATGCTAATGTTAACATATATAAAGAACAGTTTATTATACAAGTCATAAGGAGAGATAATTACATACGGCACTCTTTTTAATTAGTTGTTTCTCTTGCCCACAACAATCCACTGTGCCCACTCAGACTGTTAAATTACATGTCAAATTGTCATAAAACACATGGAGCGATGGAGAGACTCAAATATGAAACTACACACATCATAGTTCTTGAAAACATTGAGGCCCCTCATTCTGTGAAGGGGATCGGGGTCCACCTGGATACTTAGACACAGGTTAACAAAAAGATCTGCAGAAAGTTTTCTGAGCACTCCTAGATTGTTTGCATCCATCCACAATATTCTGTATCCATATACAGGTAATTAACCCCCAACATAATAATTAGCTGTCTGCAGGAAGTGGAGATATGCTGAATTAAAAGTTTTTTTGTGTGGGCTTTCGGCACATGAAAGTTTTCATCAGTCTCACAGGCCCTGACAGCATGCAGATTGGTGCAAGAAATAGAACGGCAATAGACTTGCCATAGAGGAAGGAACTGCATGAGTGAACAACTTCAAGGTTGATAAAGTTGTTACTAAACTGAGGCAGAACGAGTGTTTTGTGTCTGTTGGTCAGAGGGAGGAAACCAAAGGTTGTGATTTTGTGAATGTAATTGCTGCTTTTATCTACACCCTTCTTATATTGGGATATCCTGTGCTAACACCAACACCAGAAGCATCCAGACCTCTGGCTCCTTTTATCTTTATCCACGGTGATTTGCAGAACTGTGTTTTTTTGTAATTGAACAGAGTTGTTGATGTATTTGTTGGAGTGGTTTCCTTTTTGACCTCATTTTTCCCTGGTAAATGGTCATTGTGTGATCTTTAATGGTTTTGGATGGAAAACCTCTGACATTTGGTTAAAACTCTGGATGTGTGTTTGTTAGTCTGTCTGTCTGTCTGTCTGTGGATTACCTGGCTTGATCGTTTCCCTTCCAAAGAAGCGGTTTTGATCATCCAGTTATTCCGTGGTTAAATGAAACTGGGAAAAAAAAACAGGCATGATAAACTGGGTTGTATGTATCTGAGCCCAAATTAAAGCTGTAATACTGTATGTAATTTCTTCACTACTAGCAGATCAGATCTTCATGACATCTTCAACAGATGTGATTTTTACATGGCAAGTAATTATATATATTTTTTTCACTAATACCATTTATCTCAGACATGCTCAGGCACAAAGAGTAAATTGTATTGATTTGTAATATGTGTTTTTATTAATCCTAATTCTAATCCATCATTTACTCAAGTAACTATTATGTTACTATTATAAGTAACATTCTCCAACACTTTCATTTGTATAATGCAGCTCACCACACTGCAAGATCTACAAATACAAAAAATACAAAACTCCAGCTCCGCTCTTTTGGCAATAACAGTAGAGGAACAACCTGTCAATTAAAAATGAGCTGTAGATGAAGTTAATGAATTTCATCATCATGATGAGATTCTAGGTGTTTGAGTGCATCAAGAGAGTGTAGTTGTCACAGCCTTCACTTTAACTACTGAAACCTCAGCAACAGTCTTGAAGTCTGAGTTATTTGTTAGGCTGATGATCTCGTTAGGCTGGTGATCCTTCTAATTAAGAGATGTGTGATCCATGAAAACCTGTTGCATCAACTCATTTAATTAGCCAGGTGTTATCTTGTTATCGTAAATGTCAACGTGTTCTGTATAATGTTTGCGAGATTTGTGCTCTTATACATTTGGCCTACACGCTGATTATTGTGTGATTGAGAGTGTATGTCTAACCGTGGTGTGTTGTGTTTTAGGGTCGTCCTGAGGAGGAACTGGAGCGCCTGACTAAGAAGATGCTGTATGACATGGACAACCCCCCCACGGAGGAGTATTTTGGTACGTGACCAGTGCACATTGATTTCTCTGTCAGCTAAACCTCAAGATGATTCTTATTTTTATGCATTTCATATACAGTGGTCCTAAGAAAAGTTCACTTTTTGGACATGTTTAAAACACAACACCGTTTTCAACTAAAAAAGCGAAACTTTTTTGGCGTTTTATCCGTTCGTTTACATGACAACAACGTGTTGGGTGCCTGAAAGCGCAAAGTTTTGAAAACGGGTTTCAAAGTGAAAGTTTTTGAAAATGGTCTCCGAGTAAACTACAAAAACGCGAATCTCTGAAGATGATGACGTCATGCACATGTGTATTATGTGTTCAGTCTATAGTGTTTCATCAGCATCTAATGGCCTGGCAGCAGAATAAAGGGTTTTTAGTTGTTTTCACGGATCCGTGTGAATTGGGATCATTTTGACAATGGTGTCGTCTACACGCAAAAAACTCAAAGGAAAAACTTCACCATTTTAAGCATATCATTGTCGTGTTTCGTACCCTCAATGTTTAGATGGTGCCGGGGCGCTCAATGTTTACACTTTTGAGGGAGATAAACCCATGAATGGGATACTAATAGCAGTCAATGAATAATAAACTGGGTTAAAATAATGTATTTTAACATAAAAATCTTGCATACTTTACAAAATTACTAATTATAATTAATCCATTGCAAAACTGACTAACTTAAGTGTCCAAATACTTTTTAGGGTCACTATATACTTACAGTATGAGAGGTGTGCAGCATGCATAACATTGCATATGTCTTCTTGGCCACATTGACCTTTATTCTGTGTCCTTGACATGAAGACACAAGCAAATATTAGTTCTTGTCTTTTTGGGAAGCAGATGTAGACCACTGGTGGCCAGTCCTGTTCTTGTATATCTATGCTGTGTCCGAAATCGCATACTATTTAGAAGTACTACATCCTCTATGTTGTCACTGTCCTGTGACATAGTGTGTCAGTTGCGTCGCTCCACCTCCATTCACAAATTCTCTCCTGTGGCCTCATGGGTTGGTAAAGTGTCCATCGAATGCGCATTCAGAATCTCACTGGAAGTAGTAGGTAGTCCGGGTGCTTTTCGCCTACTATTTTATGAATACTTTGAATTCGGACATACTCAGCTCACGCCTACTGTATAGTATAGAAGTTGGCCTTTATAGCTGGAGCTGAAGGTTGCAGGAAGGCAGACTTCCAGGAGCAGGACTGGGCACCCCTGGTGCAAGTAGATGATTTGTTGCTTTGCAGAAGTGGGAGTAACCGTAAAGTGTGTGATGGAGTGTGTGTGTTTTGCTGTATTCACATTCATTTCTCCACCCCCATCAGTCTGAGCTTCCCCTTTCTTACCGTAAGTGGCATAAGACATTCCCTGCACTTCTTCCCATTAGCTCTTACTGTCAGCTTCTACTTTCACTCTGTAGTGGGGAAATGGAGCTCTGCCTTCCACATTTACAGTACTTCCTCAACTGTTTGAGAGGCCAAATTTCATAATATATAAATACACATTTTTAATATAAATATTATTTTAATTTAATAATTTAAACGTTCAAGTCATCTTTAATTATATGGTACTTTATATACAAATTGTTTCAAAGCAGCTTTACAGTGATAAACGGGAAAATGATGCAAACAGAATTCAATTCTGCTGTAATGCAGCTCTAGAAAAAAGAAAATAGTGCCATTATTCAGCTGAAGTCAGTTCAATGTTGATTCAGTTTGGTTTAATATGTTTATTTTAAAACGTTTATTTATTTATTTATTTGTGAATACACTACTGTTCAAAAGCATTTTTATTTTCTTTGCATTTATTGATAAAAAAATGATATTGTGAAATATTATTAAAACATTACATTTTTCAATCAATTATCAATGTTGAAAACCATTTTTGTGGAAACCATGGTACTTTTTATTTCTAATAATATTTTTTTGTAACATTTCAAATGTCTTTACTGTAACCTTTCTCCAATTTAAAGGAGCTGTATGTAAGAAATGTATTTCAATTAATCATAAAATGGCCCTGATATGTCACTAGACATTAAGAAATCATGTTCATTTCAAATACTTATATCACTGACAACAGTAGTACGGCCTGGATATTGTCATTTAAAATGTGAAGTTGCAGCCCTCAACTGATGTTGATGTTGTCATCTTGTGTTTTGGCCTGAAGCGCCGCCATCCATCTATCTACCAATCACGAAGTCAGTAGTGTTTCTGCAACCGGGTTGCCAGCTCTGCTCTAGTTACCACAGCTGCAGCTACAAACTGCAGCCTACGTTCCTGCTGGATCCTGCAGCCTATCTGGCAACCTCAAGTCAGGGGGGAGGGGGAGGGGGAGGGGGAGGGGGAGGGGGGGGGAGGGGGAGGGGATACACCGCTCTACAGTAATTTGAAAGTGATTGCAGTACCAGTTTTGGCCACAATCTTACATACAGCTCCTTTAATGCATCCTTTTTAAAAACAATAAATAAAAAATCTTACTGACCCAAAAGGTTTTAACTGTAGAGTACATGTGCATAATATAGTATATGAATATAATTGATACATTTAATATAACATATACATTTTTTTATTATATAATAAAATACCTTACTTTTTAAATATTTAAATTATATGATATATAAATATGATTGTATATGATTACATCATATTTCCTTATTGATGTGAAAGTCCCTAACCTCACAACCCTGACCTGTTTTCAGGCATAGCAACAAAAGCTTTGGCATCCTATTTTTCTATATTGTCAAACGCTTTCATTTCAAACCACTTAAGTCCCCTGTATGTAAAAATTTGGTTTGCATTAAGCAAGGTTTAAGGGTTAAAAGAAATAAGAGAGAGGCCTGATGTGTCCTGCTTTCATCAGTGCATGTGTCAGCAGAGAGTGGCCCGGAGTAAACGCGTGCCACAAGTGCACATTGCACGGTCACACGCACACACACATATATACGCAGTGTTTGCAAACTGCCTTAATGGCTAGAGGGAGGTTAAATGTAGGCTAGTCAGCCTGTAAATGGGTCTGCAGTGAACCCAGGTCAGCCAGGCATGCCCAGTCACTGAGAATGTCACACACAGCCACAGCATCTAGCCAAGAGCACAGCACTCCTGGGATTACAGAGATGGGCTAAAATAGGAAGAAATCCAGTGGTGTGATGAGGTTAAAGAATGTAAAAGAGAGTGAGAGAAAGAGGCTGCATTGAATGGGAAGGTAAAAGACCCCATGAAATTGTGGCTTTTAGTTTATATCTGTTAGCTTAGAGGAGGCCATCTATATTGCAGTGTACTCCTAAACATTGATAAAAACAACTTTTAGCAGATATACAGAATAAAAATCTGAAAAAAAGCACTTTCTCTTGTACAGTATGGACTGTTTGCAATCATTAGAAACACAACAAATGTTTTGTTGTTAGAAGTATTAGACATTTTAGTATTAGAAGTATTTAGATATAGTTTTCAAATATGTCCTTAAGCACCCCCAGCACTGCACATTTTGTATAACCACTGTCAGTCCAAATCAGATTTTTGTGCATATCTGATTGGAATCCGATAATATTTAGCAAATATGAATACCAAAAAAATCACATGAAATCGTTTTGAGCTACATTCACGCGAAAGGAAAAAAAAAAGACCAAATAATAAAGACATGTTGAATTTTGATACCGGCAGAGACAACAGCACGGAATAAAGCTGTGCATACCAGCCTCCTGCATTTCTGCTGCTTCCTTAGAAGACGTAGTAGTCCTGTGCCGTGGCTATACATTGTCATGTTGTAAATAAGAAAACGTCTGTATTGAAAACCCCTATATGTTGCTGCTGCTGTTGTTGTTGTTTTTGGCTTATGCCTACTAACGCAAAGTCGTTGCCATAGAAGCCAGATATTGCCATAGAATGCAGATATTCTGGAAAAACAAAGAGTGCCACAGGACACACAAATCAGAACCGAACAGTTGCGATGCATAGGGTGGACAATCAATAATTTAGATCAGATTCCAGTCGGATAAACAATTAATTGGATTTTGGACTGACAGAACATAGCCCATGTCTCCCTTATTTGACACACCCAATTCAGGGCTGTGTCTGAAATGTCCGAAATCAACAATCAACTCCTATGCCCTAAAAAAGGGCACTATTTGAGGGGACAGCTATTTGTAGTGGTGTCCAAAACTATATGTTTTCAATCCTACAATGCACTGCAATGAGTATACAACTAATGTACACTCAATGGCTAGAGAATTCCCTTAATGCACTGAGAGTCACGCGCCGATTCCGCCAAATGAATTATCATGTCTCGCCAGAAGATGGCACCCGCAGGTGAACCATTTTCCAAACCACTTGTCCAATGTGGCTACAACGTAATATCATAGTTACAAATTCCTTTTTAATTGATTACTAAATAATTGAATGAAGGTTTATATGTAGTTTCCATGTCAGAGTTCAAGATACATTTTTTCATTACCATTGGAGCTGCCAGTCAAATGATTTTTAAACAGCAAATACAAGCTATGCACAAGCGGCAGCCCTTCCGGCGTACTCACTGTCCAAATTCGCTCACTCGTTTTCATTCACTCCCTCAAATGAACGATAATAAGTGGACTAATATAGGGAATAGGTCTCAGACACAGCCCAGGTCTTGCAGTCTCTACTAATGAGCTGATGAGTTGAATCAGGTGTTAAGCCTGGTTGACACGGGACGATTTTAAAATTGTCGGCCGATTTTCCAAACCTGAGAGACCCCACACACGGCGATAAAAAAATCACTGGTCTAACAGATTTGGTCGTACAGTGTGCGGTGCGCAGCCACACGGCAAAATCAACACATCACACACAAACCGATTTGACTCCCGAGCATTCCAAGCGTGAAAGAGATCTCAATGCGGCTGTGCGCTGTCTAAAGCGGCATTCTGTGCGCATGAGTCCTGTGTGTGTGTGTTGTGCATCACACAGAGAGGAGATTTACAGACAGCGCACCACCAGTACAGATTTAAGTTCTTATTTTTTGCATTTTATCGCGCTTGAATTGTTTCTTAGCACTTGAATGAATGATAGAGTGATAAAATACTATAGAGCAGCCAATGGATGAGAGAAAAAATCTACACGCCACAGTCCACAGGCTGAGTGCCACACACGAGGAGAAATCGGGCCAAAACAATCCAACATGTTGGATATCCCCGATTTGAGATCGGAGCGGTCCCGAAGTCCTTCCGAGCAGACGAGAGCAGTTTTAACACACCACAAACGGCAGGAATATCTGATCAGATTATTTTACGATAATCGGAGCATCCTTAAGATTGTCGGAAGGTGTGAATCGGGGCTAAAATCGGCCTAATTATCCTGCCGTGTGAACCAGGCTTTAGATGAGAGAAACATACAGGACAGGTTTGAAAACTGCGTGTTAAATATTTTTAATTGTGTTAAACTGACAAAAAATGAATCACAAAATTAATGCATTCATTTTGACAGCTCTACATATAAAATAATATAATAAAGTAAAATTAAATAAAATAGAAATTTATTGCTGCATGCCACATTATTGCCACTGGGCATTTTATTTTATTTAAGGTTAAGCATCCCCTTTTATTAAAAAAGAGAAAAAGAACAGATTTACGTAAAAGGAGCTCAACATTTATCCAATTGAAAGTTTTCTATAATGTTCACTCTTACTGCCACCTATTAGCAATAGCAAGTAGCAAATCATATTTTTTACCAGACTGTGATGCAAATTTGAAGTCTTGATTTTGTTTTTGGGGTCTACTATAATAGGTTTTACTTGAATGCTCAAAAAACAATTTTACATTGTTTCAGCTCCTCTCTTCCCAGTCTGTCAGTAACGCTTAGTTTAGAGTCTGTCTCTGTTAAGCCCCTCCTTCCAAAAAGCACAATGTTTTTTTTCTTTTCTTTTCTTTTTTCTTCTTATGTCTTGGATGTGAATTATTTAAATGAGGAATTTTATGACATACATTCCTGGAAGGAAACTTAAGACTACAATTGAGGTGTTTCAGGGAGTTTAGAAATGGTGCTTACTGACATAGGGCCCTATCTTACACCCGGCGCAATGCAGCGGCAGGCGCGATGCAAGTGTTTTTTGCTAGTTTCAGTCCGACGCAGTCATTTTCACATCCTGCACCACGTTGTTTAAATAGCAAATGCATTTGCGCCCATTTGTGCACCCATGGGGGTGCTGGTCCGAAAACTAGTTGTGTTCTGGCGCATTGTTGGCGTATTGCTATTTTGAGGCAACAGAAATAGACTGCACCATTGACCAACTGAAACCTGGTCTAAAGTCAATGCCGCAATATTTTTTTTGTCTTTTAAAGAGCGCGTTAGTAATGTGCGCCTATAGGCGGGTCCACAATGCGCGTACATTCTGCTCATGAAGATATGGTGGAAACCGGCTTGTCTCGTAGATGGTCTGCTTGCGCACTTTTACCTCGCGCACGAGCAGTTCCGTTTGCGCTCTGGAGACGCCTTCGGTCTTTCCACTATCAAATTCCGTCATGTAAATAGCGAATCTGTCATGGTGCGAGCGCAACTGGCATTTAAAGGGAATGGGAGATGAGAGACTGATTGGTTTAACGCACGTAAATCCCAAAACACACCCATTACTCATTAAGAGAATAGGGACAACCCTTTGCGCCTGGTGCGGCAACTATTTTTCCCGTCGTTAAACTAGCAAAAGTGAACTTGCGCCCTGTACTTTAGACCATGCGCTTAGATCGTTAAAATAGGGCCCATAGAGACTAACTCCCTTTTGAGTGGACTTTGTGCTTTGTTTCTTTGCAAACCTTTTTCATGCTCAAATAGCAACACACCAAAGAAAATTTAAAATGTATTAAAAAAAATAATAATAAAAAAGCATAACAGGTCCTCTTTAAAACAGCCCTTTGATTTGTCCCAGCCCAGCGTCCTATTTCAATAGAAATATGTCAAAAAGAAGCAAACTGTCAACTAATTCATGGGGTCAAAAACCTATTGCAGAGATAAAGAGATTGCTTCCTTTCTTACATTTCATTTCTGCCTGTCTTCCCCACAAATCTCCTTCCCTTAAGATTTATCTTATGATCCTGCAGGATGTCATCCAGAACTCCTCTGAAGATCTGGGCTGAAAGATGAGGAGCCCTTTGAGTATAAGAAACTCTGTAATTGCTACCCATCTGATTGCTTGTTCAAGGCCTCCTTCCTTTTAAAAGGGCAGGATGGGGGATAGAACGGGTGCTGTGAGTGACTGCTGAAATGGAACCCCAAGGCTAATAATTAACTAAATTAATCAGAGTCAATGCCATGATCTCTCCCGGCTGGACGCTTAGCGCTCCCTCAGTTGGCGTTATTGTAGTTTGTACTGCTGGAACAGAGGACTTGGCTTCTCCAGAGACATTCCGTTTTCTTCTGTTTCTCATCCTGAATACAACAACCCTTAAGTATGAGATAGTATGAGGCTAGATAAATTAGTCTAATTATTAGCAGAGATTGGTTAGGTGGCAATTCAGTTGTACACTGTGCTAGAACATAATCCCTCATAAGACAAGGAACACGTAATAGTTTTCACAGTTGGCTGCATTCATCACAGTTCAAGCCAACACACTCAGCACCTCCTTCCTCCATTACGTGGTATTTTCATTTCTAAAGAGCACAAGCGAGACACAGAACTGAATAATGCAGACTTTGAGGCACACTGTATATGCCATGTAAGTGAATTGCTACCAAAACTGTCTCTGAAGTTTCTGATTAATTGATATTTCTGTCTCACTGTACTCTGCGAGAGATCCTGTTCTTTTTTGTACTCAGAGAGATTGAGTTTGTGTAACTCATTAGGGAACTCTCAGAAGAGTTTAGATGAGGAGCAATTCCTTAGCTCCTCTCCAAAAAAACTTGGCTCTCCAAAAAAACTTCTGGGGTGCAAAAATGCGTCAGATCAGTTTTCAAAGATTTCGAAAAATCAGATTAAAGATTTCGAAAGGCGAATGACTCAATGGTCAACCAAAACTTTTTTCCTTTCTTTGTGCTGTGGATAGGAGTCGGGAATTGAAGCGTTTTTCTAAAGTCAGCTGGAGATGCTCTCATAATTTATGAGACATCTTGCCATGAAAACTTGATGAAGAAACTTGGAATAGTTTGAGATTTTTTTGAACACATAGTATGTGAGACCCCAGACGTTGGACTGTAGTAAATGGGTCAAGTGGCATTCAGCTTTGTGTTTCAAACGCAACATTATCAACACTTCTGTAAAAGGCTTCAGTGTCTCGGAGTGTATTAATAGAGCTTTATATCAGAGAGCGTTGTGCATTGTCCTAGATACTCTGGTTGAGCATTTGCATATTACGCACTTGCCCTTAGCGAAGTCTCAGGAGTGTGCTTTAAAATTCACTCCCACTTGTGTGTGTGTGTGTGTGTGTGTGTGTGTGTGTGTGTGTGTGTGTGTGTGTGTGTGTGTGTGTGTAGAAACATGGGATTTGTGGCATGTTAAAGTACTGTAACCCTAAAACAGGCCAAGAACTACATGAACAGTAAACCAGTGAACTTCCATAGTACAGTATATTTTTTTCCTACTATGGAAGTCAATGGGACCCAGAAACTGCCTGGTTACTGACATTCTTCTAAATATCTTCCTTTCTGTTCAGCAGAAGAAAGAAATTCATACAGGTTTAAAACAACATGAGGGTGAGAATATGATGACAGAATTTTCATTTTAAAGTGAACTATTCCTTTACGAAACATTTAGAGGTGGCACTTAAAATTTGGTAATAAAGGCCTGGCAAAAAGGTGCATGCTGGTTTTCTTCGTATGCATTTTTTTAGCACCCAGTGCACTGAACGAACTCAGGTACAGTGCAAACATGCCGACAAAATCAGTGCTGAATGCAATTTGTGCACCACTATTTTAGAGAATTTAGCATTTAGTTAGAGTGGATTGTGGGTAATTAATGAATAAAACAGGGTTTTGCTCTTAAATACAGCATGCAAAAGTGTGACAACTGTTATATTTTTTTGTTTGCAACATATTTAAGTATTTTAAATATTTTAACATCAAAGCATTACTAACTACAAACACGGGACATAGTTGAAAATGTTTCATGTTTTATTGACATTTGGAAATTTGTAATATGTGTTTCCACAATGGGCAGCAAGAATAATTTTGCTGAACTTCAAGAAGCATCCTTTGTTTACAAGCTGCCAATGGGTTCCCACGCTGATGCTGGGGAAGGAAAGCTTGTGTAGAATCAAAAGGAAAAGATCCAGGCCTTACCTGCCTTGGGCAATGTTAAGTCTCTGGTTAATAAAATAGACAAGCAACTGACCAAGAGTGAATGAGAATACAAACACTGAAACTTGGCCGAGAGCTGATGCTCTAGACTCCACAGTTGCATTTTGTTTTTTTCCTTGTTCATTAGCAAGAGTAAGAAAAGTGTTTTTGTTTATGAATAAATGGCACGGCCAATGGCGTTACAAGGGTAAAGCACAGATTTTATGACCCAAATGTCAAACTACTTACTGTGGGCAACATATTAACTGCCACAGGGGTTTTCATGTTCAATTTGAAGAAATAGACAAAGCTGAGAGGGCTTTGCAAATGGGATATGTTCTGTAAGGCAAATGGTAAGAACATCATTACTCTAAATTATACAGTACACTATATTAATGTGCGGACAATGGCAATCCCTATAAAAATGCCAAATGCTTTCCCCAATATCATGCCATTTCCCAACAGTTGTGGATCACAGAGGCCCTTAAGTACTTATGCTGAACAAAACAAGGAGGAGTTCAGGTCTACAGGGATCTTAATCTCAATTTATTTATAAAGCACAATTAAAAGCAACATCAGTTGATCAATGTGCTGTACAATGACTCGAATAAGTTACAAATACCCCCAAAAAATATATATAAGATGAAAATGATGCAAGACATAAAAACAGCAGCCAACAAGAAGACATCACAAGTTGTAGGCTAAATAGAATAGATGTGTATATAATTCTGATTTAAAAATATGTACTGTTGCTACATTTCTAATAGTAATTAATAAACTGTTACACCATTTTGGTGCAAATACGGTGCATGATCAACCCTAGATTTTAGCTTAGACTTAGGAACAGTTAGTAAACTTTGGTTGGCGGGCCTAAGAGTTCTCACTGAAAAATGTTGGAACATTTTTCATTGAGAACTCTTAGGCCCGCCAACCAAAGTTTACTAACTGTTCCTAAGTCTAAGCTAAAATCTAGGGTTGCAAAAGGTCAGAGAGGAAAGAATGTACTAGACCATTAAAGTTTTAAAAACAAGCAAGAGCAATTTGAAATCAATTCTATAACGGACCGCACGCCAGTGTAGAGACACTAAGACATGAGTAATATATTCACTTTTGCAAACACCATGTTAAAAGTCTTGCTGCCACATTTTGAACCATTTGTAATCGAGGCAATGAGAGAGGAAAAAGAGAGGAATGGCTGATCCCCAAATACAGGGAATTGCAGTTGTCAAGTCTAGAGGAAATAAAAGCATGAATCGCTGTTTCAGTGTTCTTAAAAATAAATGAATGACTTCACTTTAGCCAAAGTTCTCTTGTTAGAAACTATATTTGACAACTATAGGTTAACTTGCTAATCAAACTTGATGGCTGCTATCTAATAAAACTCACAAATGTTTCACACACGATTTAACATAAGAAAATTAAACACCAGCATTTAAATCAGGGTTTCAGAGAGGCCAAGCGCAATAATCTGTTTACTCTCGTTTAAAGTTAAGAAATTTAAAGACATCCAGGCTTCAGAAAGGCAGGCAGCAAGAGAGTCATTCTTATGCTTCAGAGGCAGATACATTTGGGTGTTGTCTGCATAACAATGGTAAAACGTGCCATGTTTTCCAAAAATAACCGGGACTTACATGTATTTTATATGTAGTACATTTATATATACATATACGTATATGTATATATAATATGTATATTTGACTCTGTAGTACCTGTACAGTATATACAGGTATAGAATATTTTTACTACATATACATTTCTTAAATAACTTCACTTAACCTAAATAATTTCTTAATTTTAAAGGCAGTGCAAATAAATTACAATATAAATACAAACCTGCAACGATCATGTTTTGACAACAAAAACTGAATGTTTACTCATAATGAGATTACTGAGTCCCGAGTTCAAGTCCCGAGTTCAAATCCAAATCCAATCTTCAATCTTCAATAAATTTAATTTATCGTCTTCTGGTTGACCTCGTTTTCTTCATAATAACAGGCTATTCAACTAGCAAACACTCAATATGACTCAAGGAAGAAATGTAAGAAAATTAATTGTGAACGGATTTGTCTGTCTTCGTCAAAATAGCCTGTTTGAAAGATTACAAAATGCGCATAGGCTTATCGCCTATTGTTTATTGGGCGACAGAACAAAAATGGTTAATATGAACCTTTAAATGAAAATAAATTACAGAATATGTTTGTAACAATATGTACATAAGTTACTTGTCAGGTGTTGTTCACAAAAAAAAAAGCATTAGATGAATAGTTGCCATTTAAACTGTCATGTTTCATCTGTCCCACCCCTGTGTTTCAACCGTCCCGCCTGTGCGGGACGATTGAAACAAAGCACAACTCCCGTTCAAAGTCATATTTTACTTAAATCATTCTATATTTGTACCGAATAACACATGATACTAAGAGAACACATATGTGAGTTGTTAATCACAAAAAAAATAAAAAATCTATCTGTAACCTTATCTTAGAAAACGACATTTATCTGAAGTGTTTCAACTGTCCCGGCTCTCCCCTTCCGTACCATGCAGTGGAAAAGCGCCAATAGATATTCTTTTTAATATTATCTCATAATTTGGCAGCAGGAATATTAGGCTGCTGTCACTTTAAGTCCTTTAAGGATCCATTATATTGTTACACATGCATTTTCTTTCTCAACTCTGTTTACGTTCACTTAATACATAACTGACAATTTACTTGAATACACACCAAATATTTTTCATAAATTCATCTGTTTGTTTCACGGAAGAAAAAGTTTGGTTTGGAACAACATGAGGTTGAGGAAATCATGACGGCATTTTTATTTTTAGGTGAACTATTCTTTTAAATAATTAAATTGGGTCCTGAATATATAGTTAGATCCTTGTCTGGATTCTGCATATTTTTTCTTCCATGCACACATGAGTATTGGCTGCTGTTTCTTTCTTGCCTTTTTTATTCTTGTATGGCATGTTTATGTTTCAGCTCTTCAAGACCAAGGACACACTGCTTTCTAGTCTCACATCAGAGTGTGGTGTGCCACTTAAAGCAGTCTCTCCTTTCTCTCTCCTCTCCCGGCTCCTACCTCAGATGGTCAGGGAGGGCCTGTTTTCCGCGATGGTTCATGTGGGGTCATATCATCTAACACGAACCTTCATTGTCGGAGAGTGCGGGTCGGCGATTGTGCCTCGTTGAGACAGCTCCACTGAGGCTTGCAAGATTGTCTGCGTTGCAGGCCTAGTTTAAGGAGCTGGAGGGCTTACTATGAATCATGTTGCTAGATTTCATTCGTGGGTGAGCGTTTGACCCCAAGAAAGAATGTTTTGTGCCACACAAACACGCAGTCCAACACATTCACTCACCTCCACGCTCTAACTCTCTTCTTTATTTTGCTTTCTCTCGTTTTTTTTTTTTTTTCTGCTCACTCAGCCAGTTTACACTCTGGCACCTGTCCATGTCACAGTTCCCACCTACTTCCAGGACGTGTAACCCATACGTTTCCCCCACACCCTCTCTGTCATCTGCACGCTGCCCTGCAGGCCTGACACACTGAGAGGTAATGCATTGTGGCATGTTTCCCCCCGCTCCAGAGTCACATCCCATTCTGCCTCATCATCGTTTGCTGATATGGGAATGAGATTACAGGGGGTTATGGGTAAGGGGCATTGAGAGATTGAAGCACATTGATGACACCCATTCCTTTTGTCATCTGGAGTAAAACCAGCCGTACAACTATGTAGAAGGCCTTTGGAATGAATGCACACAGAAAAGACAGGAGGAGTGAATAGGGAAAACACAAGAAGACAGAAATTTCAAAACAATACAAAGAAGTGGAAATTTGAAGCTTTTAGTGTAATTGTTGAAAACCTTTTAGCGCTAAGTGTCCATAATAAAGAAAACAAAAAATAGTTTAAAAGTCTAGTCGAAAAACAAATGTGTGTTAAGAAATATTGCATTTATGCTGGCATTTTGACAATTTTTTTTTTTTTTTTTTTTTTTAGAAATTAAAAAGCAGTTTTTTAAAATAATAATAATAATGCAAGATTATGTTAAAGTACTTAGGTTTTCTTTTCAAGTATTTCATTCTTTTATTTTATTTTTTTTCATTATGATATCAGGACTGTTGCCCCCTAAAAAAATTAATTATTCTTAGAACAGAAGTTATGCTCATCACAGAAGAGGTGTATTAAACTCATTGGGTCTCATTCATGAAACACGAGCAGAACGAATTTTTGTGTAAATCGTGTGTAAAGTGGTTCTGGCATAAATTTTCGGGTTCATTAAAATGTTTGTATTTTCCAAATGTTAGTTGGTACGAAAGAAATCTACACCTGCTCCCAGCCACGCGTAAATAGTGCGTTTAACATCCGAACGTTTTGCTCATTAATAAGGCTGCATTTTAATTCACCTTAATCGGGTACATATTTACACAGCATTTTGAAAAAATATTATATATAGTAATTACATACGGTTTTTCTTTTTACTTTTATTATGAGAGCCAGTAATAGCATCTGCAAACGGAACACAAGTCCGCAAGTCACGAGTGTTGCAGTCAAGCTTAATGTCGAACCATTTTCTTTTCACTTCTGGGACTGTTCGATTAACAGATGAAACTCCATTAACTGCGTCTGTAATATGCTGCCAAGCTTCCTTTTTTTTAGGACCTGATACGCCACTATGTACGCTTGAAAATAAAATGTGGCGTTTTGAATGAACTTCTGATAATAAAACTTCAATTTCTGCATCTGAGAAATTTCTCTTTTTCATTCGCTTTTGAGAAGACATGTTGAAATCCTTCGTTTGGTGTCATAATATGATGCCCATATATAGTTGTCAGTCGGATTTAATGGGCGGGATTTATGGTAATTGAGAATGAGCGTGCACGCGCGTCCCATTTACGACTAATTGGAATTCATTAACACACACACACATTTCACTATCACATCTGACGTTTACAAAGTATTTGTGAATCAGGAGAAGAGTTTTCGGGAAGGTCTCTTTACGTGCAAATCACTCACATATTTATTCGTATATTTACGAATGTTTCGTGAATGGGACCCATTGCATGTGTGAATTTTACTGTTTTTTGAATAAATGAATGGATAGAACAAAAAAATTGCATCACATTGACCCCATTAGCGTTTGTTTGCAATCTAATATATAAACATTTTGCATGACTTTGTATCTTTTTTCGTTCTTTGCACACACAGCCTGTCACAACAGATTTATTTTTTTCTTCCCCAGCTTTTGTGTGGGGTGGGTGGGGGGAACAAAGCGTGTGTTTGGTAACATTGCTCTGTAATAAATTTGTGAATTAGAGCAGCATAATTTGCTGGAGCGGAATTTGCTGTTGAAACAGATGTTTTTTTAAATCATTTCATTTTTTCACTCCAGCTGCAGGAATGTGTTGTTTACTATTGTTCCTAAAAAACGAGATGAATTCCATCTGTGGGAATCTGTGTTGCATTACTATTTCTGTCTAATAACGCTCTGTTGTTTACACCGTAAAATATTCTTTCTGAAGAAACAAAGTTCTTGCGAGCCCAGAATATGTGTTGTGGATCTGTTGTGTTTATTTGTTTACATGCGTGTTGTTGCGATGCGCTTTGTCTCCCAGTACTGAGAAGTCTGTGTTTCCTCCTTAAAGAATCACACCTTCTTTTCTAAGCGAGTCAGGAAAGTTTGGCCTTCCACAAAAAAAGTTCTTTGCGTTCCCTCTTTACACGCATGATCTTTGATTTCCGGCAATGTAAGATCAAAATTGCTGCTCGCGCTCGCGCCGCCTTTCATGCACCTCTCTTGCATCGCAGCGTGAAAAAACAAAGAGCGGCGAGACGGAGATGTGCAGGAAATCTTAGCAGGCCTGCCACTCAAAACATCCACCATCGCCAAACAACAGCATCAGCCTGCCACCACAAATACATTAGAAATCAATTATTTATGGAACGGAGTCAAGAACTCTTTAATCTTCTCCTTTTATCCAATTAAAATGCCTAACCGCTTTAAGCCTTTCACAAAGCTTGTGAGCAACACACTCGGCCTCTTTCTTCTTCCTTCATTCCATCCTTATTATTTCTCTTTTTTTTTCTGAGGTTGCATATAAGAAAGAATAGAGGCTTCATAGGGATGGTGAAAACAGAAGAGAAAGTGTAAAGTGTAAATGAACTCTACCACTCCTACCCCTTCTGGTTACAAAGGAACTATTTGAAGTTTTAATATGAAGACTCGCCTTCCATTCCCAGAGCAAGGGACACATGGGAGCGAAGGCTCTTTCATGAGCCCTCTCTGTCCAGTTTTTTTTTTTTTTTTCTCAAAAGCAATTGAGCTTGATAGAGATGTACAAATGGTGCTTTTATTAAGAATCGGGTTGTGACGAGCTGATAGTAAAAATGTGGTCATTTATAAACTGAAAAATAAACTTTTCTATTAAGCTCAGTCTGAAAGTGACGGATTCACCAGAGATGTTTGCGGCTACAAATGAGTCAAAGAACAATTAGGCCCCACATTTACAGAGACAGTTGTAACTCGCTGATCTACTGCCTGCAGATATTAGGCTTCGCATAATATATTTGTGTGTGACTTTGGACTGTTTGTGTGTCTGTAGAGATTTCTTTAGAGCTGCTGATGTAATTTCTGTGGGTCTTCTAACTGTATTCCCTACTGACTCCAATAGTGAGAGAAACGTGACTTATAGCCTGTAGAAACCGGACAATTGCTAAATAACAATGACCAAATTCACCTACAGACAAGTGTTAATGAATGATCTGTGATCACGTCCACCTAAGACTACTGTACTAAAGCCAAAGCCTACATGTATCCTTGGTAACATTTTAATTTAGGGTCCAATTCTCACTATTAACTAGTTTAGCATGCGTATTACTAGGATATTGGCTGATATTAGTATAAAGCACATACTAATGCCTTATTCTGCATGACCATATTCTACATCCCTAATCCAACCCAATACCTAAACATAACAAACTTCATTACTAATGACTAATAAGTAGTAATAAGGAGTCTATTGAGGAAAAAGTCGTAGTTAATAGTGAGAATTGGACCCTAATCTAAAGTGTGACCAAACAATTCTCTAATAATTCACACACATACACATGCACGCATGCACACCCTTCCTCAGACCCCAGTTTTTTAAAGCGCTAACTAATCTTATGTTGCTGATTAATGTTAACCATGATAATTGTAAACTCTGTTATTTGTGATAAAGTGTATAGTCTGTTGACTATAACATAACCGATGGTTATTTGTCAGCATATTTAAACTTGTGGTGACAAATATTCAGGTCATTAAACTTCATTAGACCTAAGCTTAGTTTTCAACTTAATTATGGCAAAGTTATGTATCTGTAAAAGTGAATCTTTTATTTAAGATATAGGTTAGTACACTACTTAGGTAATTGTTTTTAGTGTTACGTGGTCCGGTTTTTCTGTAGAACTGGTCCTTCACCTGACAAAAGTGACCTTAAATGCTCTAAAGGCATTTGAGGATCTCTCTGTACATCCTGAGAGTCCAAGGCATTCCCACTCCATGGGGAAAGAGGATTTCCGAACGGTTTCCTCCACTCAGGCTCTGAGGGTGACCTGCACTCATCCCTTGGCTGTATTTCCCACTCTCACTTTCTCTCTTCTCTTTTTCTGTGCTTGTCTCTCTCACACACTGGTTTGGCTCAGAGGGGCCTGTGATCCAGTGCCACTCTTGTTTCAGCCCATCTGAAGTGATTACCTCTGCCTGGGATTCCTCCCACCCCCACAGGTCCCCTGGGGAGCTGCGGCAGGCAGACGGCTCCACTTTATTTCCTCCGCCTGCTCTGTGCTGTTCTCTAGCAGAACCCTGTTGCAGGTACAGCTCAGCGGGATGGAGAGGGAATTATCTAGAGATCAGCGTCAGTGAAGTAGCTCACATTAGTTTTAGTGACAGTTCAACATGGAGCACACAACACAGGGCTAAGTGGTAATTATTTATCAACATGACATTCATTTATTATGCTGCTGTTTCACAGACAGGTGTGACAATTCATGGAAACCTTGTGTCGGATCATTTCACAGTGCCTTTAATTAAAGTAATGGTCTGTATAGCTATCTACAGAATCAACCATAAAGCACTTTTGTCTTCACACACTTTTTGAAATGATAAAAAACAAGAATAATAATCTTAAATCAAGATACACTACCGTTCAAATGTTTGGGGTTGGTACGATTTTTTTTTTTTATTGATAAAAATGCACAGCAAAACTCATGTATTTGATTTAAAATAGTAGTATTGTGTAATAATATTACACTTTAAAATAACGGTTTTCTATTTTAATATGTTCAGCATCATTACTCCAGTCTTCAGTGTCACATGATCCTTCAGAAATCATTCTAATATGCTGCTTTGGTGCTCGAGAAATATTTCTTATTATTATCAGTTGCAAACAGTTGTGTTGCTTAATATTTTTGCACAGTGCTACATTATTTTCAGGATTTTTTTAATGAATAGAAAGAAGATTTATTTGAAATAGAATTTTTTGTAACATGTCAGTCAATTTTGATCAATTTAATGCATTCACGAGAAACAAAAATACTGAAAAAATCATACTGATCGCAAACGTTTGAATGCTAGTGTACATTTACTTGAAACGCGAAATAGCTTAATATCAAGGTCAAGGCTTGACTAGGTCTGACTTGTTTTAGAGAATATACTTTTTTTTCTCATGTTTACAGTAGTAAGAATATTTCAAATTCTTTTGAATCTTAAGTACATTTATCTTATTTAATAATGTTTAGATTTTTTTTTACTAGAAAACAAGATAAAAGTACTGATTTTTTGCTATGCATCGATCGGAGTGAACAGATATCCCCGTGTTAATCCACACACACGAGGAGAATTATCTACGATTAAAACTTTGTTGAGAAGAGGTGCTCATATTCAGCTCAGCTTTGATATCTAATCTGAAGAGCGGAAAAGTTCAGTCTGTTTTGTTGATGCCGCCGACAGCTTCAGCAGTGAAAATGGGAGCGTGTCTGATATTTCTCCTCCTCGCTGCTTCGCCTTTTGTCTGTGACAAGCTTGAACTCTGGCTCTCATTGCAGTCAGAAAGTGTATCATTTCTAAAAACAGGCTTAAATGAAGCACAAAAGAAAGAGAAAAGAAAAATGAGGAACTACAGAACTAAAGTTAAGTAAATTAATTCATAATATCTCACATTCTCTTTTTTTTTAGATCGTATCTGTCCTCAGATGTGTAAAAAGGAAAACACCACAAGATATGGCTCTAAAGCGCATTATTTCCTGATACTGCTAATTAAACTGCTAGCGTCATTAATTGGTTTGAAGATATCTTTGCATTGAGTTGGAGACATCTTAAGCTCAATTAAAGATAGCTTCAACTCAATTACAGATATCCAAATGCCGTGTCACACAATATGCAATCAGGATCTTTTTTGGGTGCAATGGCAGATGCCCTATAACACAAAGATTGTGCTCTTTCCACTTCCAAAGTTTCGTTTTATCATGAAAAGATTGTGTGTGTGTGTCAATGTGCCAATGTGTTGTTTAATCTTATTCTCATTCCAGTGGGGATATTATATGTGGCTATTAGGGGAAGATTGGTCTGAAGAGAGATGCGATGGATTTTATTAGTGTTTAAATTGAATATGAGATATCCCTGCTCTTTACGCATCTGACATCGTCTGAGTGATAAGTTTCATCTGTTTTAGCATGTTGTGATGGGCGAGTTGACAGATGGTGGGTGGTATTTGCGCAAGCGGTGATGCATTGATCTCCATTCTCTTCGCAAAGAGAAAAAAAATCAGCTCAGTCTCTATTAAGTGACTGACCTTATTAAGCGCCTTAGATTTCTACAATTGTAGGGCAACCGATCACTTTGCCCTTTTTAAAAAGGAAAAAAAAAAATCCAAACACTTTAAAGGGGTAAATTCCCTGGAGATGGTATCAACCTAACTTTAGAAATGCTCCTCATATTCTGTTTCTTTTGACATTGAGTCTTTTAATTCTTTTTATCCGTAAGACGTGCAATTACTCAGTAGAGTAGATTATGTTATCATTGGTTGTACCACAAAGAAGAGTCTGCTTGAAAGAGGCGACAGACACACTGTTTATTCGAGATTATCTCTGAACCTGAAAGCTGAAGTGTTAGTCTGCTTTAGAGTTGAAACAAATAAAAATAAAAAAATGACACTTAAACCTTGTGGTTTGGAGGTAAATAACCCATATCTACACTTGAAATAGCTATTCTTAATTAAAATGTTTTGTTTGTTTGTTTGTTTGTTTTTATTAATGAAAGTGGCAAATGATGCTGTTTACACTATATGTATATTATCCATTTAACCTTTACTGATAGTTTTTTATATATATATATATATATATATATATATATATATATATATATATATATATATATATATATCACCATGTTGTTGTTTTTTATTTTTTTTTTTTTTTTTTTTTGTTTATATAACTTGCCATCAGCATCCATACAATAATTCCACTGCTGTATTTTGCAGGTCGGTGTGCGTGCTGTGGGGAGAATGTGGTCGGTGAAGGGACGGGTTGTACCGCCATGGACCAGGTCTTCCACGTGCACTGCTTCATCTGCATGACCTGTGGTTCCAAGCTCAGAGGGAAGCCCTTTTATGCCGTGGAAAAGAAGGCTTACTGTGAACCCTGCTATATCGTGAGTGTGACCTGCTGAACACTCTTTATACACACACTGGGTCTCGTACATTAATAGTACTAAAAGTTTTTTTTAAGTCACGCAAAATATCTACTAGGTGTACTAGGTGCATACGTATGTCATTTTTACTGTAATTTCTTTCTAATGTTGAATGTTTGTGTGAGTTTTATTTGGCTTTTTGGCTGTATTAGGTAGGATGGTGCAGATTTGACAGACAAGTTGTTGTTGTTTTTTTTCATCTGAAACATGACCCGGGCAGGACTCAAACCTGGGGTTCTTGTAGCACAACTGCTCCATATATGTGCAAAGAACTGCCCTCTTTGCCACAGCTCTGAAATAAATATTATACTGTATGTATGTATATGTATACACTACCATTCAAAAGTTTGGCGTTGGTAAGATTTATTAAAAAAAAATAATAATAACATCTTCTGCTCACCAAGGCTGCATCTATTTGATCAAAAAGAGATATTAAGAAATTATTACAATTTAAAATAACTGTTTTCTATTTTTATATATTTACATTTTTTTATTAAAATGTTTTATATATATTCACCTGCCATTACTTCAGTGTCATTTTATCCTTCAATAATCATGCTAATATGCTGATTTGGTGTTTAAATAACATTTCTTATTATTATCAGTATTGAAACAGTATTGTGCTGCTTAATATTTTTGTGGAAACAATGATAGTTATATATATATTTTTAGGATACTTTAATGAATAGAAAGTGCAAAAGAATTTTACTGACCCCAAATGTTTAAAAATGGTTGTGTGCATGAACGTAAAATAGTAAATAATAATAAATATATAAATACACTGACACATTGCAACCTCAGCTGTTGATCATACTGTCTATTTACTCGTCGCTCTGCACATTTCTACCACATATCTAAGAGGAAATACTTCAGCGGCAGTAGTTTGCATGCTCTTTGAAGCTCTAGCTTCCTTGTCTTCATATGAAGCTAGCTTCAGCTCTCATTAGCTCCATGTTCTGAGGACTTGTCTAAGATCTGCCAGGAGCATCTGGCTCTGTGTAAAACCTGGATTTAGGTTCTTTCAGAAATGTTACTCAAACCGTTGCTCTTTTCATAATCATTCACCTATTCCTGTCACACTGCTCATTCTTCCCTGATGAGCTGCTTCACACTTGTTAGCTCGGTAGTCAAATCTATAAGAGGCAGAAAGATTAGACAAACAATCGCCTCGCATGCAAAGGACCAAGCGTCACGTTCAACTTCATCTCATACATCTGATAAGCATTTACACGGGCAAATCACACTTGAGATGTAACACGAGTATTAAAATCACATTAAACTGCCAGATAGGATTACTTTCCTTTGTAGATTGGAAAGCAAATCAGGGCCTCCTTTTTCTCCCTCCACCGTCCACCTTCCCTTTTTTTTTTTTTTTTCTGAAATATCTGTTGAAAACTCTCTTGTTTCTTCAGGCGAACAGTAAGAGAAACAGAAATTAGTGACAGTTACAGTAATGCATGAAAATTAGCATTTCTCATTGAACTAGAGGTTAGGAGTTTCTCATAAAAAACTCTCAAACTTTCTGGGCATGTTTTCCCACATCTGAGAGTTGTGCAACATCTGTGCTGGTAGACATTGAAAGTTTTGAGAACCATATTTTGCTTGTCATTATTACAAAACACTTTTTTCAATTTAAGTTTTGCAATGCAGATTTTTTAACTATGTGTGGGGAAACGAAAAGGGATCATAAAATACATAGAGTATTATTAAATTCATTTAGTTAGCAGTTCTGAGTTGAGGTCTGTAATGGATGGGCTAAGTTGGCCATTAGCATTCCCATTCTAATTTTGTACACAGCTAATTTTACAATGGCCACCGATGGAGAAAGATGCATTTTAAACAGATGGTGTAGTTGTAGCCAGATTTTGACTCATTCGTTGGGTCCAGAAAGATCCACAAACACATTTTAAATAAATACCATCACAAAGCGCTAAAGACTGTGATGTCACAAACTCTTTCACACCTTTATGACAGCCACATATTTGGAAGACCTGTCAATCAAATTAGTTCACACTCAGCCACCAATAACCTGGTCTGACCTTTCTCAACCATGGCTCTTTATGTGTAAGAGAGCAGGCTCTGTAAAACAAATGATATATTGTTATAAAAGGATTCTTTATTTGATTGTGGTGTTTATATATGTAGATATGATGGACCATATACTGACCCACTTCTAACTTGACAAAAGCAAAAGTGCAGAAAAGTCCATTTCTGTTTGATCAATCTTTACTGTAAGTATAACATTTTGAAACCCTGAGTCGGTAAGCACTAAAAATAAGTATTAGTCCAACTCACAAAGAAACCAGGCCATTCCTCAAACTGCCTTTTATTTCATCATTGTTTCCCGTTTGTTCTCGTGTTATTTCCATTTCCACTGGCACGTGTAGCCTATTTACAATTCTGTTATGGCCACAGTGTTTCCCTATTTCCCTTTTAAGAAACCACTGTATTACTGAGCCAGCACTTTCTTAAGTGTTCTTCTCGTTTATACAGACAATGCAAATTAAAAAAAAGCCAGAATATTGGTAATATTGGTCAGATTTGTTTACCAAATTAAATGGTCTAAATCCAACTTTATTCAAATGGACTGTTTTAAACACTTGCGTTATATTTACTACATTTCAATTAAAAAATAATACAAAGAAAATGTTAAAATAAATTGGAGATATGCTTCAATGGCATGGCGGGCCAAATTAAAGGTCATCACACGGGCCCTGGTTTAGGCATCTCTGGTCTAAACAGATGCTTGACAATTTTTCTGATGACTGATGAGTACTGAATACACTTCACGACAAATGCAGTTGCCAAAGTGTCATGTATATTGATTTATTAGACGGCTCTCTGAAATACTTGATTCAGATTGGCCATTTGCGGCATTCAGCTGTCAAATACTTCTTAATAATGACTGTTGACCAGGGCAACATGGTATGACTGACCGCACAATTTTTATTATTAACCTAATATTTCATATTCCATGTCCATGAATTAATTGAATTGGAAGTGACCATGTAATCAATGGGTTACTATACAGCAGTTGATCATTCTCTCAAAATAAACCCTTACTGGTTGATCGGGACCCCAACACAAAGCTTCGGTCTGACTGTACGTTATCCCTTACAGATATCAAATATGCCAATCCATGAATCTAACATGTAACGTTTTATCTCACACTGGCTTTATGTCAGGCATTTCAAGAAAAAAACAGATGATATGTTTTTTCATATTTTGACTGGTGAAATTTATTTGGACTATATGACAGCCTATGTTGCATCATAGGTAGTTGATACTGTAGGAAATGCCAAATTCTCCACATTTTAACCACTAGTGCTAACACTGAGGTTTTACTGACTTTCTTGGTTGCCCACTGCTCAAGAATGGATCAGAGAAATTTCCAGGACTGTCACCAAAGCCAAAACCACCTTTACCACTCAGACAGCTTTTCAGTAAACCCTTACTAAATCATCTACACTTACCACTGCAACTGGGGCACAGTGCCAGCTTGGAGTTCAATACAGGGCACAGTTTCACAGCATCATCACTGAATATTCAGGGGAGCACAGGCAAATTGGAAATAATACATCTTTAATAATACATTTCAACACCATAGCAGCTGCTGTTTTTTAGTTCCAGATATTAAAGGGACAGTTTGTCAAAAAATGCAAACCTCTTTCAAATCTGTATGGATTTTTCCCACTGTGGAACACAGAAGGAGATATTTTGAAGAATGTTGAGGTCCAAATGCAACTTTTATTAAATTGACATTTTTCAAAATCTCTTTTTTTCTCCCACAGAAAAAAGAAATGTAATTGTATTATGCCATAAGGGCCATCAAATTTTCATTTTTTGGGGTGAACTGTCTCTTTTAGGTCACTGGATGACTGATGCCTGACTGTGTTCTCTCCCTGTACTTCAAGCCACAATGCAATGTACTGAGAGAGACACTGAGTTCGTTCATATATTTGATTCACTCGCTCTGTTCAGCTGAACTTCAAAATGATAGGAAATGGGCAGCAAAGCAATAGTTAACCTTTGTTCCAAAGAACAGCATCAGACTATTATGTCTGTCTGTGTACTTCTTCAACAGATGAATCAGTTGAAGTATCGGTGACTCAGGCCATCTCTTGAATCACCCCACTACACTGATCAGCTTTCAGAATGATTGTACTTGCTTCCTCTGGAAGTTTTCCAACTTGGATCCATGCGCTAAAGAGAGCCGGGATAATTTAAGAACTTTATTTATGCATTTCATCAGCATAAATGTTCTTCTGGCACAAGATCAAAAGGATGGAAGAAATCTGAATTTCTTAATGAAAGTAATTTCTTCTTCTTTTCTCCTCATCCTCAGGGTCATACGCCTCTGTGCGATTAGAGAATGAGCATGAGACTTTGGTCTCTATAGAGACATGGCAGTCCCCCAGTGAGCTGGGGGAAAACTTCAAATGAGGCCAGCGAGTCAGTCTAGGAATCTTTTAAGATAGGAAGAATGCACATTGTACATTATTTATCAGTTTATTTATCTGCAGAGACAGGATCACAGCATTCATATTTTCATTGTTCTTATATAAACATCTCATTTACTGCTCTGTTTGCCACTAGGGAGCCGGATGGGGGGAAAACACCTGTTATGTATCTAATGTCATTTACTTTCTTCCAAAGAAAAGAGCCTAAATTTATTGAAATCTTCTTTTCATCCTTTTTTTGAAACTAGTCATGTCTTGCTAAACATCTGCATTTTCTTCTATAAATACCTTTGATGTATGAATGTCAGTGTGTGTTTAAAGTGTTTTAAATACAATTTTCATTTGAACGTGTTGGATCCCGAGTTAAAATTATAATTGATCATAATGCTCATTGCTTCATTACAGGATTTCAGCTCTTCATCGTAGCCATTAAAATTTAGATTCATCTTGACTTCAAAAGTCATCTTGACATCAAAAGATATCTTAACAGCATTCAGCAAACTCATTTCAATCCTTAATTTACGAGGAGCAAATGTCACCACTTATTCTGTATGAAATCTATTGCATTTCATTTATAATTCTAAAATTATAAATATGTGCATTTATTATGTCCCCTTATGGTTGACTTTTGGTATCTGTCTTTGGGCAGCTACAATTTGTACAGTTATTAATCAAGCATTAGTGATGGTAGTATAACTATTTGCATGTAGGAAGCAAATATGTAAATTTCAAGCTTAAGTGGTGAACAGTATTTTTCAGTTTTGTTTAGTTTGGGAATAAAGGCTATCACACAGTGACATCCAGTAATCTTTCTCTATAGCATCAAACAGGAAATACGAAGCCATTTGTTCAAATCTCTAGTTTTGCATATTCTTTGGAACAGCACTGATAGCGTTAGCATGTTTCCACCTCTAGGCAATAGACAACACAGAACTTTTGAACAGTGCAACTAGATATCATTCATTCCTTTCAGTAATAGACAGGAAGGCTGCCTGCTGGAGATTCTCTGTTATCTGTCATCTGCTTCCTGCTCTCCTGTCGTCTTATCACTCATGTGCTCTCAGCATCACAACTGACCCACAAAGCACAGTGGCAATAATCAGCCTTTGTGCTCTGGCTTTCCCTGACTACAGCCATCACTGACTTATCATTGCTGGTTTGAATGTGGTGCAATACAGATACATTTATTCACAGCTCAATTAATCCCCTTTTTGCATGAAGTGGTCTCTAATCCTGTTAATGTAACATCAGTGGCTTGTCTGTTGTTTTCACTTCTTACCCTGATGTGTTGTAAAGCAGCAGCTGTGGCATACATCTGGTACCCGCTCTCGGACCTTTTTCGTTTTCAAACACCTAATGTAATCAAGGCTGCACAAGCTCACTGAGTCTCTTACACATACTCATCTACAATCACTCAGTGTTATCTTGCACAGAACTGATTTTCTGCACAGTCAAAAGCACATTATTCACAGTTAGATCACTAATGTTCGCCCTGTATTTACAGTAATGTTTTTAGTCAATTCATTTAAAGTTTAAAGACACTTTCACAATTGTTCTGCAATGAAATGCAGAGCCACCGAATCATTTTCCTAGTCCTTTGTTAACTTGGTCTGTGGGGTTTTGACAGGGATTTTGAGTAGAAAGTTCAGCGCTTGAGGCTTCTCTGTGGAGCTGTGTGATTAGTAGTGTTAGAGACAAATGTTCCTGAAAACTGCTATGGCGTAAAACACCAGAAGGAAAAAGGCACTACTTTGGAGAGAACAGAAGTGTTTCTCTGACGAATGGGAGAGTTGGTTTCTTGGTGTGGGCTGAGTGTTGTGTTTGTATGCAAATAGACATAAAATAGACCTCTCTCAGTGTAAAGCTAGTTAACTTGTGCAGCACCAGCAGAATGTAGGAGGTAAATAGAGTTCAATTCAAAAGAGATGTTAGTGTACATGGGTTAATGATTTAAGAATTTCATTTACTTTAAAGTTCTTTGTGGTGGTTTCATATGGTTTTGAAGTTTCAGTTTAATGCCAATAAAAGCGCCAACTTTTGTAAATATCAAGTAAAAATATAGCATTTCCTTACACCTTGAAGGCATGCCAGTGTACACATCTTAATCATTTTCAATAACGATGTAAAAGCGTATGTGAAATATACACTAATTATAAACACTAATAATGTAATAAGATTTTTAAATGTTTTTGAAAGAAGCCTCAAGGCTGCATTTATTTGATGAAAAACAGTCAAAAGTGTAATATATTAAATGTTTGTAATATTACAATTTAAAATAACTGTGACGGCAAAGCTGATTTTTCAGCAGCCATTACTCCAGTCTTCAGTGTCACATGATCCTTCAGAAATAATTCTAATATGCTGATTTGGAGCTTAAAAAATTTCTTATTAGTATAAATTTTGAAAACAGTTGTGCTGCTTAATATTTTTGTTGGAACTGTGATAATCAATTGTTCCAGCATTATTTGATGAATTGAAAGTTCAAAAGAATATAGTATTTATTTGAAAATTCTGAATATCATTTTTTGGGGGGGGAAACACACTACATGGAAACTTGAACCAGCGGGTCTTATATCATTGACCCACATTTTCTGTTTAGCTAGGCAGCAGTTATTCATCAGTGGATACAGATAAGTGCACATTTGTTGGGTACATTTTGTGAGTCGTTTCAGGTGCCTTGGATTGCAGTGATGTAAAACATGCCACATTGCGAAAGTCTGCTGCTGCATATTCTAAAACAGAACGGGCCCACGGATAACCAATTTGCATAATTCCTTTAGTGATTCGGGTGCTAAAGCAAGGCCTAGCTAGCGTCCTCTATCAGTGGGCAGAATCCATTCTCTAAATTCCTCTTTTAGAACTTTTGCAATGGTGACACAGGTCATACCTTCCCATGGTTTATGAACAGCTGAGGCTAAATGTATGTGTCCTCTCTCTGAGTGAGTTTGTAGGATGATGCACATTGTCATAAATTAAGAGCTTTGTACAGAAAGCTCTAGTGGGGGAAGTGCAGCTTGTGGCTCTTTCCCTCAGTGCAAGATCAGCTTTGACATGTGTTTACTCCTCTACATAAATATTTAGAAACACACAGAAATTCTTTCTGGCTCAAATCTTTTGCTCAACTCTTTGGCCAAGTCCCCCATGGGCCAGTGTCTATGTCACAAACTGATATCCATTTTTTTTTTCGGTTCAGCCCAATTCCTTATTTTGGCCGGCCAGCTTCTGTTTTGGACTGATCCACTGTTTCAAGCACCAATGGGGTAGTCAGGCTACAACTGAATTTATGGAGCAGTGAGTGACTACCTACAATTGAAAGTGAACTGCCATGAGAGGTTAAGTATAGAGTAAGTCTCAGTCTAATATGAGGGGAGAAATATGTTTTAATGAAATCGGTGATACCTGACTAGAGAAAAAGGGCCGTTGTCAAAAAGGTAGGAAAACTTTAACACCCATAATGCATTGGGCATGTTGCCGTCCAAGGCCACTCCCAGTCTTCTCCTATTGGATAGGCTTGACCAGATTCAAATACCGCATTGGGTGAGTAGGAAATACTTTTTAGCAAACTAACTTATATTCACAAAGGTGTCAACTTTTATTGTTCCAGGATGCAAGAATTCAAAGAGTAAATGTTTAACGGAAAGTAGTTATTTTTAGTTTCCAGTGAAGGATCTAGAGCATTGTAGGCAGTGGAAAATGGCTGCAAAGTATCCTAAACATGGAGAGAACACTGCTACGGAAAATGTCTGTGTTTTTAGTCTCAATTTCAAACTGGATGACTATAAACTCAATGTTTTAGGCCAAGCTGAGGGGCAAAAAATGAAAAATGTCAAAAGTCCTGGAGATGTCAAAAGTCCACTGGATGACGCAAAATGCTTTTACTGACAAATAAATGGGAATTTCTTGTTCCAGGTAACACGGAGAAAGAGTAAACATTGTTAATTTACTGTACATACAGACACTGTAACAATACAGAGCAAAAATCTAACTAAAAAACAAAAAAAAAACAACGTTAAAAGTCTCCAAGGCATCAATGTGAGTAATATTTTAAATATTATTACAATTAATTACATTTTTATGTTTACAACTGAACTTTTGGAGCTGTGACTACCTTCAATTGAAAATGAACCATGCACTGTGAAAAGTTATAAAGTATGGCATTTTGGCTTAATTTGAGATTTGATCAGATTTGCCAAATTAAGGTTTAAGAAGATCACTCTTGACCTTATTCACTCAACTAATCCTTAACCATGATGTTAAATACACAACAATATTTTCACAGCCAATAAATTAGTTCTTAATCCAGGATCAGTGGAGGAAATGGCCTCCCTGCTGAGCAACAAGAGGTAAATGCCATTATGTTCCATGTAAGTTGCACACTGCTGATCAGCTCAACAAGACTAATGACTGAGACTGCTTTCATTTGCCAGATAGCCCGGGTTTTATTTTTTATTTTTTTTAAGCAAGTGAACTGCGGGGCTGAATGGCATTGAGGTTAATTATGTTAGCAAGGTGCTGTTTGTGGCACCCTGCAGATCTCTTCCCTGTCGAAACTGCTCTCTTCCTGCCAGGCTGCTCGTGTTACTACTGTCAGAACACTTAATTGCCTGGAGCACTTAATTAATTGGAGATCATAATTTCTGGTAACCGGTCGTGTTTAACGTGTTCCCCCTTCCCCATCTTTCCTCTTGGACTTTTACTGCATGATTATTCAGATCCATACAACTTGTTGGATGTAGGCTGGTTTAGATAAATGGCCAGGTCCCTATGGCCTGCTTCATTACTGCCTGATTTACTGCACACTCTCTCAGAAAATATGGGGAGAAATGCAATCACCATTATGAGATTGCGCATTCTAGAGAGTTTGATTTTATTATTTGGGTCAGTGACAAATATGAGTGCCCACAAGACAGGAAAATCTTTTAAAAAGAAGTACTATTTGCATTCATATATATTTTTAAAATGTATATTACAAATATTATGAAGTATTCATTTATAAATATTGTTTAACCCTCTTCGTTTTTATTTTTATTTTACATTTGTTTGTTTTTTGTTTTCTCCATCGGAATGGTACGAAACTTGGTAAAGGTTTTGGCACTTGCTACGTGAACACACAAAAAAATGGACATGGACATGATTCGAAAAGGTTAAATGGTCCTGAAAAAATAATCACACTTGTACTCCTCGTGGCCAACAATGACCACATGGAAATCTATCTAGTGGATACTTTTGGTACTGCGCCCAAACAAAATCTTACTGAAAGCAAATTTTTTTAGATATCAAGCTCAAATTTGGAACACAACTTATTTTGTTTTGTGACTTAGATTTTCTTGCAGTTTTAGAGTAAAACGTGATTTTGAAAATATATAAAAAAAAAAAAAAAAAACATTTTTCATAACAATAAATGTAAAACGTTCACTTTTTAAAACGTTTTTCACTTCAGCAAGTGTCTTCTTTGAAAAGAGATCAAACTTAAGTCTGTGCTCTAAAGCATTCAAGCTTTACGAGTTGGAAATTAAATTTTCAGGTCTAAGCTCAAAAAGTGAATAAATGGATTAAAAATACAGCGTAGATATATTTTAATACCATAAAATACCCTAAAAATACAAAATGTTAAATAAAAAACTAAAATATAGTAAATTCATTTCATTGAAATAAAATAAAAAAGTTCAGACTAATTTACCTTTAGACACACACACACACACACACACACACACACACACACACACACACACACACAGTGGTCCTAGCATAAGTTTAGTGGTCCAAAGTATAAGAACCTGCAATTTTCCAACAAAGAGACCTGTATGCTAATGTAATGGAGTACATGCTGTATTATTGAACCACAATGTCCAAGTTCCAGGCTGTGCCGAGACATTTTCCCAGGGTGGCCCAATAAGGGTTCATTTTTCCATGTGCAGCGGAAGCTTCTGGTAACGGATGTCCTCTGTTGCATGATACTCACATCCCGTTGGCCAGACTGTGCCACAGTGCAAATTTTCACCCACTCGGCTGCGCCAACAGCCATGTCTGTCATTGCTTTGGAGGAAGGTGATGACACACTAGAGTTTGAAAACAAAGCAACAATTACACGTGCTTACAATGAAGTATAAACATGGTTTATTGACCACAAGCTTCAGCCTCGTCAATTTTTAGCAGAATCACAAGAGCACTAAAGATCAAAAACAGAATTAATGTCTGAGCTTTCTTTTATACCCTGACTCCCTTGTGTGATTGCAAGTGACATTGCTTCCTACCTTGCCTTCAGCCCAAGCTGATAGATGTAAAGTGTAGGGAACAGGCAGCAACTCACACCAACACCTTTCTGGAACAGCCCTCACACTGGCATGGCTGCCGTACATCTTGAAAGAGTTAGCATTGCCCACGCTCTGCTATCACGCTGAAGTACAGAGGGTGATGAAGACAGGTGAATCCACCCTGCTTGTTTTCCTTGATGTTGGAAGTACAGCAGCAAAGCATGCGTTCGAGGCTTTCTGCATTCTGAAATATTCATATCTGTCTGCATTAGCATTAGCAAGCTACTAATTGAGTTCTGTGTATTCAGACATGATTAACTGGCTGGCATTCCTGAAAGGAGAGACCCAATTAGATAGCACTTGCATGAATTGCCTTGCGACTTCCCTCTTCGTGCTGTTGTCCCTGTTTGTGTGTGTGTTGTGTGTATCTTTTGAGCTGGTTACAGCACTTGATTTTCATTACGTGCATGGTTCTCTTGTAATATAGGGTGTAACCAGGCAGAAAATATGATCGTTTGAAGCCTGTTTGGTAGCTTCTTTCTTTCAGTCAAACTTGGATCACTTCTTTTAAGGGAGGAAAATATGTAACCTCAACCTGATGGTGTGATACTTCAAGTGCTGCCTGCTGCATTTTGGCTCTGTTGTAAGATAGATCTTGAGCCATGTGTCCAGAGCGGTCAAATTCTGCTTCGGAGCTGATGTTAAGTCAGGCGGACACCATGAGGAAAGTTTCTGAAGACAAAGCAGGGGAGTTCATGGTCAATGTCACAATACTCTTTTCTTTTCTTTTTCTTTTCAGAACTATTAACTTGTTCAAAAATTCATATGAAACCAACATGAGTACAAGCATATTTCTAAGAACTTGTCAAGTGTGTTTTAGACTGTGCAGTAAAATTATTAAACGTGCTTCAAGGATATTGACTCTGCATCAGAATCTTTTACTTATAGTTACTCTGATAAATGGATTTGCAAGTATAGTTTTCAAATAAGATTGATTTTTAAATGAATTCCACACAAAATGATCTTTAAGAAATGTTGAGATATTCTACAGTTGCAGTGAAACCTTCTGAGGTAACTGCCATAGTGAAGGCAGTACAATAATGTCTCTGAAATGTAATGGCGGGGTGATGTCTTGGGAAAAGACGTTAAGAGTTCTTGGCTCAGTGCCTCTGCATTCATATCCAATCCCCTGTAGCTCTCTTTCCTTTAACTCTCTTTATTTAAGTAGCTCAAAAGATAGTTTCCCTGAGCGCCTCGCAGTCCCAGGGATCCAAAGCAGCAGTTTGGTTCTAGTCTGGTTTTCAGTCCGCTCAATGTTAAGGACCTTCTGTCGACCCATTACCATTTATCAAGACCAGTTAATGCTAGAATTAGGTAATTTTATTTACACACACAGGCTGTTCAGCTGAAGAAATGTGAGTTCTTTAGTCAAAGATTCATCGATTCAGAGCATCCAACTGACCTTTGACCTCTCAGCTAAAGTCAGAAATGTCTTGGTTTTCTTTTTTTTCTGATAATCTTGAGTGATTTAGATTGGTCTGTATATCATCAGATTGTAGAGAGGTGCTCTAATGTGAAGTTGTCATATGTACATAAATATGTAATTGTGGTGCTGACAGACATTAAAAAACTTTTATGTGAAATACTTATATATTTATGATGACTCGGGGCATTGCTCAAGAATTAAGTTTAAAAGCCCTTTTTGGTTTTAAAACTATTTCGATTTTAGAAGCTATTTAGATGATGTTTATAAGGTAAATGCAGTTGGCAGGGTGACATTGAAGGGTATACAGGTGTTTTAATATTCTGTGCAAAACAAATCCATGTCACCAAGCTAACTGAGAATCATGTAAAATTAATAAAGCCTCCTATCAAAGACGACATCCAGTAACTTCAGAGTGTTTTGCTTAAATTCACATTGAGCGCTGTGAATTGGCAGTTGATAGTTACAGTATACACAGACCTCATGTGATTTACCTTCATAAATATCAGTTTTAGTTCCTTATATTTCCCCTTCTTTCATTCAATCCAGACAGTTTGGTTTCTGATTTATTTAGACCAGTCTGTAAATGAGTATCAACATTTGTGAAGGCTGATTGTGTCACTTTTTAGTCATTCTTATGGACTGAAGGTCCAGTGATGTACAGACATAAACTCTACACTCCACACTGTTGTCCAGCACTATGAAAAGTTGTCCTGCTACAGAATTGTGTGTGTTGTGTTTGCACCCACAAAAAGAAGAGTGCCTGGAAGAAAGAGAGAGTGTCGGAGCACTTTGTCAGGAAATTGAAAAAGCAACAAGGGAAAGAAGAGGCTACAATTGACTTCAGTGCTCTCCACTCACCCTTTCGTTCAAAAAGAGGCTGTCTGACCTAAATTCATTTTACCTCATCTGCCTAGACGTTTGTTTAGCCTTCTGGGCAAACACTTAGAGAAATGTATGAAGCTGGAAAAAGAGGAATATATGTGAATATATCACATTCTAGCAGGAGAAGAGTAAACTGAAAGCATGAGTAGACGTCTAGTGCCCTCTTGTGGCTCTCCGAGCCATTATTCTTCCACCAGTGAACTGCGCAGATTTTCCTAAACCATCTTTGAAAGTTATTACCGGACAGTAAATCCACAGCATGTAAATCAAAACTGCTTTGACGTCAACATAAACGCTGCAGAAAACTGAAAAGCTGTGCTGGGGAAGAGAGGTCTGACTGACCCAGACATCACCACCAGAGTTCCTAGGATGACTCTGGCACAACATATTGTATGAAAACGGGCTGTTTTTGAATGTTTCTTCAGAAAACTGTAAGCAGCAGGGATCCAGATGCTGGTTCAAGTCTAAACTCAGGTTAAACATTTGGCTGTGATCCTGAAGGCTATATATACTGACTGCCTGTATTTCTATATTTTCCCCTCCCCCTCTTCCTCGCCTCAGAGTTATGAGACAAGCCTCAAGGGTTCTCAGCAGCAAGCTTATTAAAGGCTTTATCCGTTTCCAGGATTTGCTGAGGATTGTGGCACGGACATTGTTTGTACACAAGTGTTGCTCTGGGAAATAATGTTAATTTCTGTCATACTCAAAATGAGAAATGAGACAAATTAGACCCTGGTGTACCTAGGGCCTTTTTTGAGCCTTGACGATCCCCCAGCATTCAGTCTTCTCTGACACTGTGATCTAAAGCCGAGTTGATCTAAGAATGATAAGCGTAATATAGGAGATCAGGGTCAAGTCCTTTGACCTCCACCTCAGCTTGCTGATGAATCGAGAGCATGGGAAATGATCCCAGTGCACAGGCAGTGCAAACAGGATTTGGCTGCGTTGATACAGTACATGGGACTCTTTCCAGTAAATTCTGTCCATGTAGCTGAAAACTCTATATACTGCAGATCTGTTCCAAATCCAAATGAGTTGCCTTCTAAGGCAGCTTCCTAATGTCATAAGTGACAGATTTGGAACTGCAAAGTACATTGGCAGGAACACCATGTGTCACATAACCGCCATTTCTCACACAAAGCACACGGGAGACTCGCAGTTGATTTAAATAGTTTGATATTAGCATGTTGCAAAGCTAACAGTGCAGTACTAACATAACCACACAAAAAAGCCTAGCCTAGACAAATATCAGATATTTGTATCAATATGGTTTAGTATTTAATCAAATATTTGAATCAAATATTTTTTCTCACATCAGCCATCTTGGATAAAACTGGGATTGCCTTCACGTTAGCTTATAATTTGATTAAAACTAGCATTATTACTAGCTGTAACTGTGTTTTCAATTAAGACATAAATTACTGTGACTCATAGGTATGTATTCATGACTGCGTAACACAGCAACGTCACGTGAGTGTAACCGCGATAGAGACGATAGTCCAACCGGTATTTAGCCCACCCCATCCTTAAATGGCTGCAAAAGAAGTACCAAAAATCTTAATGGGTGCTTTCCCTAGTCCCTTCCTGTTAAGCACAGCATATAAAATGTTAAGTTTCATAAGACTCTGGGCATCTTTCTTGTCTCTCTTCTTTTGGGCCTTTCTTTCTCTACAGTCTGATCTTCAAAAACTTAATCTGTTAGATACACTACTTTGTATTTTATATTATCTATTGACTAAGATTTATCTTATCTTGAAACTTATTTGCTTTTAAAAATGTTATATCTAATTGATTAATTTGTTGCCTTTATAATTTTAAAAATTTAATTTAATAAAATGTGTTATTCCTTATTCAATATTTAATCTCTGACATAAATCATTGGTTGTCTGCCTGGATCTCACTGCATCAATTTCTTAAAATGTTGCCTTAGTTTGTTCCCTTTGTAGTTTGATTGGTAACATTCATATAGTGCCATATCATTCTAACTGATAATTAATTGATTAAATGTAAGATAAAAAAAATTACATAAAAAAATGCATACATTTATTAAGTTTAGAAAAAATGCCCTTATATAGGTACAAATGTTCCTGTAAATCAATTTAAGAGGGCAAAATTTGCCCCTTATCTGAAATGTTCATTTCTGTCACAGCTGTGAACTAAGAACGAACCGCAAAGAATGTGAAGAAAATAACAATCTTTGGTAGTCAGCTGTCCACATTAGGCCTAAACCAAAAATTTTTTGTTTATCAACAAAATCCCAGAAAATAGAGATATCATTTTTTAGTAAATATCGCACTCCCTTAGTGTGAGCAGCTATCCAAGATCGTACCCACAGGACTGTCGGCCCTATCACCAGGGCTCATTGGCTCGGAAAACGTGATGGCTTACAGTGTTGCCACAAATGCACATAGGCATGGAAGTCTGTGTTTGAAAACAGTACTGAGTGGCTGTGCCAAAGAGACAGGCAGCCAAAAAGGACAGCTGTAGCCTGGAGTACTCACACATACTGAGATGTGTCTGGGCCACCAAATCCCAAATGGAGAAATCCAGGAAATATTTGTGCATCATAGCCTCTCATGCGAATACGGTCTCACACATGCTTTCAAAGAGATCCTAAGTCATCCTATAATTGATCACACACAGATGATTTCACCATCCTTTGCTGTAATTGCTTAGCTAGAGGGGAGGGAGGGGGATAGAAGATTCTTTTATATGAAATATCGAAATAACAAATCCAGGGCTCGGGGTGGACATTAAGAAGAGGAATGTGAGCGAAAAGTCATCAGCTGGCCCGCGGCCCGGCATCCGTGGCTGAGGAAAAGCCTACAGTCATCAGAAAGTGGACGTATTTACTGCTGCGCCTCTCGCAGAACGAAAGCAAGAGTGAAAAATGACTTTGTTTGTGAATCAGAGAGTAGCTAATCAGATCTTACTCTCATTTCATTGCTCGCTATATATACTTTATATCAGAACCTCCCCCATTTTCCCTCAGGTATTGAGGACAGAGACACACTTGTGACAACCATTTGGACGCTCACATTATCCTACAGAAATCCATTAAATGTTGATAGATTATGGATTTAAAGGTTATGTTCACCCAAAATGTTGTGCCATTCTAAAACTGTTTGACTTTGTTTCTTGTGAGGAACTCAAAAGTAGTCATCTATCAGAATGCCTAAGCTGCTCTTTCAGATAAAGTGAAAGTTAAAGGGATAGTTCACCCAAAAGTGAAAATTCTGAAGTTCTATATGTATATAAAAGATGAAGTGCTACGCACACAGGCTTCTTAAAGGGATAGTTCACTAAAAAAATTTTAATTTAGTCATTTACTCACCATCATGTTGTTCCAAACCTGTATGATTTTCTTTAACATTTTCAGGGACAGAAATCATGTTTCATCAAAAATATCTTCATTTGTGTTTTAAAGATGAACCCAAGGCTGCTCCAATGTCCTGGAAAAAAGCAGCTTGGACACTTTGCCAAATATCTCATTTGTTTTCAGTGAAAGAAAATAAAAGTCAAATGGGTTTGGAATGACATGAGAGTGAGTAAATTATGACAGAACTGTCATTTCTGGGTGAACTATCCCTCTAAGAGCAAGGGATGAGTGAGTGTGCTTAAGTTTGAGAGATGGTTCTTCAATGAAAAAGAATGGAAAGTAGCTTTTTTCCCCCGTGTTTTTTTTATCTATCTATTTCGTATCACTGTAAATCAGCATATCTTCACATTTGTTAAAGGTTATTACGACTGCCAAGCCACGTCTCTCAATATCAGAGCTTGAATTATATGCTGACATGAATCTATCTCAGTTTTTTTCCACATTTTCCTTTGGCTGAGCTTGTACGTTATGTAAGATCTTTATTGTGTTTGATTTTAGAACACCCTGGAGACCTGCAACATATGTTGTAAGCCCATAATGGAGCGTATCCTACGGGCGACTGGGAAGGCCTATCATCCCCAGTGCTTCACCTGTGTGGTCTGCCATCGGAGTCTGGACGGCGTTCCCTTTACCGTGGATGCTGCCAACCACATCCACTGCATTGAAGACTTCCACAAGTATGACCAGACACACAAACATGCTTGATTCTTCCAAATACTACATTCAGGCAGGACCAATGTAAAGACATGGGATCCTCTTTCCTTTACATATATATTTTTTCGTCAGCTTAGTGTGTGACCTTATAAACCTTCACAGCTTCATCAGGGTATCCCATATCCCATATCAAATATCCCATTCAAAACCATTTAGCATCTTATTTACAGGTAATTTATGTATTTTAAATAGAATGTTCAGTGATGTCACTATATCGAAAGCAGCTTTTTTGTATACCAAGGAACTGAAAGGTTTCAGAGGGAATATGTGATTGTGGAGAATGTGATCACAACAGAAATGCCATTGTGTCGAGGAACAGTTGTGCCATACCTGGACTGTACTCATTGTTACTACTGTGGTTTAATTAGGCCACCATCTGCTGAACTTCCTCCTTTTTGCTGTTTGTTGATAAAACCCAATGAAGAAGTAGAATCACCTGACTGTTTTGCTTTGTGAACACATCCTCACCGTCTCTCTCTCTCTGTTATCTCTGTTCCTGTCCTATGTTCTCAAATTGCTGAATACACTAATGTATTTATTGTGGACCTTTCTAAAACATTTGTGTCTTTAAAATCAGTTCAACTGGATAGTAATATTAGTTTATTGATGGCTGATGGCCTTCCCATTTGGATTAGAGTAATAATTTATACACCGCTTTCTAATATCTAAATGGGATAGAAATGTAAAATGTATTGATTTATTTTTAAAGGATGAGTTCAAAAATGAAAATTGTCATAATTTACTCACCCTCATGTCATCCCAACCCTGTATGACTTTCTTTCCAATTCTCTATTCACTAATAATCTCTACATCAGACTTATGTGCTACTGTACTACTACTTTTATGGTGGTTTTATGTCCTTTAAAGTTCTTTAAGTTTCAATGACATTGTTAAAAACTGTTATGTTCAATGTAAGAAATTAAGTCACACAGGTTTAAGGGTGTGTAAACAATGAACATTTTTTGTTTATGGTAGTTTTAGAGCAATAGTTCTCTCACGAGAGGTCTCTCGTACTGCGTAATATCTTACGCTAGGGGAAATCTCTTTTCCTCGAGATACTGAAGTAATTTTGAAATAATGTAAAACGCGTTGCGGCAGCATGCAGACATAGGCAAGACGGCTCGCGCGCCTATTGGCTGCCCTGCGGCAACTGCAGCAGCCTATTGAGAGAGGCCCTTCGTGACGTCAGAACCAATGGGGACACTTCGCGCCCACTGCGTCACGTCCCGCCGAAACGGCCGTGGCTTGGGCCTATAAATACAGCTCAACAGGCTGGTAGAATCTGATTTTTCATCTCTTCAGTGGAGCTCACGCATCGCTGAATCCTGAGAGGAAGAAGCCGCGCTGTCTGAGAAAGCCTTCTGTGGGACGAGCCTTTGCATCTGAAGCCGCTGGCCGACAACTCGCCGCCTTCAGTCGCCGTTCCTGCTATGCTATCCGGCGTGTATATTCTTTTCTCTGCTAGTGTGTGTTCACCGCTGCGACTCACACTCTCTGCTAAAAGAGCCGAGCGTCTTTGTAAAGATGTCCAGGGCTTGACATTAACTTTTTGAGGCACTTGTCCTTCGGACAAGTAAATTTATGTTTTACTTGTCCATGCACAAAAGTCACTTGTCCGGGTAAAGATATATAATTTTATCATTTATTTGTTTTTTTGTGTTTTGCTAATGCAGAATTCGAACAAACCATTGAAAGCATCCAAACACTATCAATATTAATAAAATTCAGTTGAAACAGTAGAAAGGAACGTGTCCCAAGAACAGAGTTCCCCTTCAACAAGAAATAAGGATCTCCAGACTCCAGATCTCCAGACTCCATAATACAAAGTAATACTTTGCACGCTGATGTGCAGTGTATCACCAGAGGAAGTGGTGACTCTTGTAGGTATCCTCAGAATTTGCAAGCTAGCTAGACAAGCTGAAGCTAGCTAGACTTACTGTATACTAAATCTAAAATAATTTTGTAGACATAGAGATGCACCGATTACAATTTTCTAGGCCGATTCCGGTTTTTCATTGAGTTTGACCTGCCGATTCCGATTTTTTTTTTTCTAACCACTTTACAGCACACACATATATTTATTTTTGATCTTTTCTTTAACCCTTTCACGCGTAAGTTTAAAATATTCTAACTGACCCCCCCACCCCCCAGAGTGAGTTTTTTCAAGGCGAACGTTCCCTTTAATGTTTCCATGGCGACGCGATACACTGCAGCCACAATAATACTGTATGACAGATGTGTCGCTTTTATTTCGCTTTACCTTTATTCAAAATATTCACAAACTTGCTTACCATGTCATCAATCAGCCTATCTGATATTCCGATTCTCAAATACGTGTGAGTGAGTGTGTTTGGTTGTTTAAAAACCTTTATAAATAATCTTGATCATGAGATGGGCGCCGCAATGTTGTCCTGTCAGTCGGATTTACAGCACGTGAATTCATCAGTTTCTCCCGAAATAAATGCAAGAAAGTGGCCGGTGAACTGAGAAGAATAGAGTAAACTTTATAGTTACTTCCACTATGTTTGTCTGATATGAATAACACACGTCGGCAAATTATATTTGAATAGATTGTTATTGCTGCTTCCATAGACATCAGTGTGTATTTTACAAACTCCAAATGTATTGTTTTACTCGTGCTTATGTGTATTTAAATATCTGAAACCTAAAATAAACATTATAAGGTTGAAAACACTGCTTATTTGTGATATATGACAGCGCTGAACGCGTCCGACTCTGGCTCAGCGCCAGCCAACGTGCGAAAGCACAGTTTGAATCTGGCAGTGATGCGACGTCTCAAATCGCTAAAATTAAATCTGTAAAATTATAGACGTAAAGAGTGGCACATAACGTTAAGAAACATGGCATTTTATTTTGTTTGAAATTTAACTTGTCCAGTGGGACAACTAATTTTCTCTTCCACTTGTCCTACAAAAAAATCCCGGACTCTCTGCAAGTCCCTACTGATTGTGCACTACTGTATATGAGCCCCAGGCACCTGCCCTTGGGACTTTGGTGTTGGATTTCAGCACGCACAGCGTTTTACACTGTGTTCCCCTAGTGTAAGATATTACGCAGTACGAGAGACCTCTCGTAAGAGAACGTAGAAGAACTCTAGAAGAGGGATTGAGTACTGCATATCTTTGCCATGCATGCAACACGCTCTGGTTCGCTTCGGCGATGAAAAAACAGATTCTACCAGCCTGTCGAGCTGTATTTATAGGCCCAAGCCACGCCCGTTTCGGCGGGACGTGACGCAGTGGGCGCGAAGTGTTCCCATTGGTTCTGACGTCACGAAGGGCCTCTCTCGATAGGCTGCTGCAGTTGCCGCAGGGCAGCCAATAGGCGCGCGAGCCGTCTTGCCTATGTCTGCATGCTGCCGCAACGCGTTTTACATTATTTCAAAATTAAGGAAAATTTTTGGCTTCAGTATCTCGAGGAAAAGAGATTTTCCCCTAGCGTAAGATATTACGCAGTACTCGTTCCCTCTTCTAGAAAGAACCAAGGTTACATCAGTAACCGAGTACGTTATTGCTGGTGCTCAACGACTGTTACCATCTTGATTATTTGCCTCAGATGCCCCAATACAGGTATCTTTAAATTGCCAAATGTTATAGAGCAGAGAACTTTTTCTACAAAGGCCCAAAAATTTGACTGAGGGCCATGGGTTGAAAATAATTGCTGCATTTTATCCAACTACACTACAATTTTTTTTCTTACACTAATCAAGGCTACATTTATTTGATCAAAAATACAGTAAAAGAATTAATATTGTGAAATATTATTACAATATAAAATAACTTTTCTATTTAAATATTATGTTAAATTCTAAAATGCAGATTTGGTGCTTAAGAAACTTTTCTTATCAATGTTGAAAAAAGTTGTGCTGCTTAATATTTTTGTGGAACTGTGATACATTTTTGATTAATAGAATGTTCAAAATAGCAACGTTTATTTGAAATCTTTTTATAACACTGTAAATGTCTTTACTTTCACTTTTGATCAATTGAATGTGTTCTTGTTGGATAAAAGTATTAATCTTACTGACCCCAAACTTTTGAACGGTAGAGTGTATAAAGCATTTTTTTATTTTTTTTATTAATTTAAATCAAAAGTCATAACAGGCAAACTTTGGGCAACTCTGTCCTCGGGATTATTTTGTCGTAATCTCTCTTTCTCTATTTTCCCCTTCCCTTTTCCCAGGAAATTTGCCCCTCGGTGCTCTGTGTGTAATGAGCCCATAATGCCATCACCTGGCCAGGAGGAGACTGTGCGTATTGTGGCCTTAGACCGTGACTTCCATGTGCAGTGCTATCGTTGTGAGGTGAGAAAAAAGCACTTGGGTGTGGCTACAAATTGAGAAATATATTTGTAAACAGAATTTTCATACTATTTTGTGTGTGTGCTCAACATAGGACTGTGGCTGTCTTCTCTCTGAGGGAGACAATCAGGGTTGCTACCCTCTGGATGGCCATGTTCTCTGCAAAAACTGCAACACCAGTCGCATCCAAGCCCTCACTGCCAAGGCTACAACTGACCTCTGAGTCACACACATATGTACATGCAGGTGCTTAATATCCCTGCATTCATCAAAATCTGAGAAACACCATATCCTGTCACATCACTGCACACAAATATTTATGCCCAGACAAATGCACATGTACACATAAAGCTGTCATTCCACTTAAGGGGCCATGACTTGTCTTGTCGCTCATGCACCACACACTGTGCCTTTTATTAAAACTGCACTCATTTATTCTGCCCAACCATTTTTATTAGCAGATATGTATTCATAAATGTCCGCTACAGCTGCTTATATGCACCTAAACAAAGTAGGCCTTAACATATAGACAAGACTGTTAGATTCTAACTCAGATGTTCACAGAGCTGCAAAACAAAAAGTCCTGTTCATTTGGGAAGTGGGATGTTGAAAAAAACCCTCATAGAACATCATAGAATCTACCTCTAAAAAGGGACCATGCTCTCTGATCGCTAGGCATCATATTATTACACTTTCAAATAGAGCTACTAGTTATACATGAAGTCACACAAGTACACATTTACTGCAATGACTTTATCAAATCACGAGATACAGAAATAAGATACTTGGAAGTTTTAATCGCGCATTATTCAAACATGGCTATGTAGCAAATAAACCATTTCATGTTCACCAAGGTACACAAGATATAACGGTATATATATATATATATAGTACGACCTAGACCTTGTCTCATTCATCACACCTGCTTCATCAGCATGTTTTTGAGTACATACAGGTGTTTGTTTGTGAATGCATAGCCTTTTGATTTACATTTCTGAATTCACCCTTTGAGATGAAAGTTACCAAAGAGCTACATTTACTTTCTCTGGGACAGCGTGTATGTATATTATTGTATGCTTTTGAAATCTAATGAGAAGAGTATTTTATCCTTTAAGGACTGTGAATGGCCTTCAGTAGCTCAGAAGCCAATACGTTGTGGTTCACTCAGTGCGGTTTCCTGTTTCTTCCTCAGTGTACCACTTTAATTCAAGTGAATTTAGTAAGAAATATACTGCGCTTGGAATTTTTTCGTGGTTTGGTGTTATTTTTCTTCTAACTGCGCTCAGTTATCGCATTTATTTGTATATCATGAGTGAAACATGGTGAAAAGGTATAGGGATAAAATGTATGTATTTTTAGATATGCACAGTGAATTGTGCATTAATGTCATGGCAGAATGAGAACTATTTGGTATTAATTTAAAATTCTCAGAGGAAAAGCTGTCAGATTAGGTTTAAAGTGTGACAATCAGGGCTGAAAGGATGTTTTATTTTATCTAATTTGATCTAAGACTTTAAGGACTGATGAGACACAACCCGATAATTTTAAATATCCTTAAATTGTGAATTTATTGTAGTATTAGTTACGTAAGATAGAGATAGACACAAAAGTATTATTAAAAATAGGAATTTACCATTTAGGAATAAGACATTTTCTTTCGTAATTTTGTGGATGATATCATTATGCAAATTTCTTCTTTGTTTTCGCATTGACACTTTACCAAGAAGAATATGCAGACGTTTTTTTTTATTTGACGAGAAAGTGTTCGAGCTGTTCTTAAAGCTACAGTGCACACATTTTAGGAAAATCTGAAATTATGTATGTATATCTACAAAGTGCCATAATAAATGTTGAGGTTTAGAGAGTTAACACCTCAGGAAATTTCCAGTCGTATCAGTGTGCTGCAGTGATGCCCCGGGGAACTTCCTCTCTGGTTGAAGGGTAAATTCAGATGTGAAAGTCATGATATATATGCAGACCGGATATAAATACCTGGTTACATGCCCCTCTTGATTTATTATGGCAGTTTGTGGAGTTTTTCCGTATGTAAATTAAAATGTGCTGTAGCTGTAAGCAATGAGAGCTTAATCAGTGCTTCAATCTATACCTCCTTTGCTTAGTACCTTCTCTATATGTGCCTTTTCCAGCCTGTGTGAAACTGAGGTGGTGTTGTTCGAGCACAAACACAGCTGTGGCTTGTGGCTGATGTTGTGTGTTGAGGGATATGATTTTTGAATGCTCTTTTTTGTTTTTGTTGTGTTTTTTTTTTGTTTTTTTTTTCTGTTCACACTACCTAGAGGCTATGCATGTTTGCTACTTGAACTGATCTTTATTTCCAGTTTTTATATAGAAAGACCAAATATTTTAAGACTTAATTAGAAATTGTGTTATGTCTTTAAAAACATTAAGAGTGTTATTGGAAAGAGAATTATTACTGTATTACTTGGCACAATTAGGTTGTCCTTCCTTTCTTTTGCTTTACTACTTAAACCCATCTCAAGTTATTTTATTCAAATTGATTTGATTTGAATTAAAGTTTCATCTTTCAAGCATTTATTGCTCATTTCAGTTGTTCAAGTTGATTTGTTCTGTTCAAGTATTTGATCAGGATGCAATTTAAAACACATTGTACTAAGTTTCCCATTTGTGACCATTACAGTAGCAATAACTTGATTATATGAAACTGTTGTCACAGCAAATACTTAATACCAGCATTCAAGTGCCTTGAAATACATGCTATAGGACTGGTGGTAGAAATATATTTGAGCTGTCATCAATAGGGCAGTTTGATGTGTTTTTCTTTTCCTTCATGAAGAAATAATAACGTAAAAGAACCTAATCTGTGCTCTAGTGACATTCTAAGTATATACTTGGATTCTGTTCTTATACTCTCTGTTGTTTTTTACATAGAACTTCCTCTATAATTAATAAACCTTTTGAAAAAGTCCATAGTGGTTATTTTTCTTTTCTGTTGTCAGTTATTTCTCTCTCTCTCTCTCTCTCTCTCTCTCTCTCTCTCTCTCTCTCTGAGTGTGTGTGTGTCCTAGTGAAAAAATAGTACACTTAAGTACAATTTATTCATAATATAACTATGTATTTGTGGCGCACTATAAATTGGTATACTTAAAGTCTGTTAAATTGGAACAACTAATTTTGAACTAAATACATTATAGTTGTCCAAAAGCAGTGCTGAAGTTCAACTAAAGCTGTATTAAATATACTTGTTTGTGCTAAAGTGGAACTATTCCAAGTATACTTAAGTACACTTTAAATATATACTCTAGTATTTAGGTCTTGAAATGCAGAAATCACTCAGCATAAACTTCAAATGTATTTTGGTGACATTACAATTGCAATTTAATTACACTGTAAAGGCCCGTACACACCGGGACGAATATCGGCGCGCGTTATTCGCCAGCGTTTTTCAACGCGTTTTTTGTGTTCACACCCAACCGATTTTCGCTGACGATGAGCCGAGTGCACATGCAAATTCATTCCCTGACATTAGATGGCGCTTAATACCACTCCATAACAGTTCTCTTTTATCAAGATTTTTGTAGTCGCTGTCACGTTTGTCACAGTTCTTTATGTTCCAACACCAACGAGACCAGCAGCTCTACATTCATCTTGCCTTGCATCTTCCTCATCTTATTTCTTCCCGGCAGTGTTTTAGACGCTACTCGGCATATATCTTCTTCGCCGTTACGTATGTGTGCTCGGCAAGACCGTTTTGTGTTTGAGCGCCCCCAAGTTGTGTTTTACTGTAACTTCAGAAGCTCCAGACACGTGAGCAAAAGCGCCAATCTCATTGGTTGGATAGTTTTTGACGCGGTGCGTCAAACCAAAAAAACGAACCCGAGACGTTTTTTAAAAAATGACGCTTTTACGCATGGCGTTTTTCGCGTCGGTGGGCACACTCACATTGGCGCCCTTTGTTTAGTCACGAGGCGTTAAACGTCGGCGAATATCGCGCGCGAAATTCGTCCCGGTGTGAACAGGCCTTAAGAGTGTTGAACATATATTAATATTATACTGATAACAAACTGAGGTCATACATAAAACATTGCAATTGCATTCCAAGTAAACTTTAAGTGTGCTAATGGCATCATTATTGTGTGCTTCAAATACAATAAAGTAATCTTTATAAATAATGGCACAGCTTAAGAATTTGCCTTTTACTGACATTTTACAGATACCTCCCAGTATACCAGTAACTCACTTATCCAGAGAAGATCAGTGAGACAATGGGAACAGATTAGTGGTGGAACGGATCACAAAATTCACTGTTCGGATCATTTACGTTTTTTTGAGCCACGGATCGGATCATTTTTCGGATCAATTCATTTATTACTTAAAGCTCATTTTAAGTTCTTCAATAGCTACTACATCAAAAACTACTACCCTACCTGATAAAGTTCACACATTATTTAAAACAAGTGAACAGTCAGTAATAAAATACGAACAAATACACAAATTACAAGCAGAGATGAATACTAAATAACAACGTTACAAAGACTAACAGCAGTATTCAGGTACAGAAACGAATAATTAAGCCTAAATGTAAAATAACACTATTTGTTCACTGTAGAAAATAAATATAGTTTCATCGTTGTTAAAGCTGTATTTTGTTGTTTTATTAATATTAATGACAAGTAGGAATATTAGGTGTGTGCTGTCATTTTAAGACCGACTGCACGGACCGAAAAAACTGACAAACATTCGGTTTCTTTCTTTCTCAACATAAACGAGAGAATACTTGCAGAGATGGGTATTTTGACATAATTTTGTGTTTATGTGTGCGTTCAAGGGCAAGAAAACGCGAAAGAGGAATCAGTTCTGTGTTCGAGCGCTGTCTGAAATTCGCCCCTCTCTCTCTCTCTCTCTCTCTCTCTGCGCGCACTTCGGTGACTCCCAATTTTCGCCTCTTCTTCTGCGTTTAAAATTGTTTGAATTTGGCAAGACAAAATACGTCCAAATTATAAACTTTCACTCTATGATCGTTAAAATTAGCAGTTAATCCGCGAATCACAGCAATTAAAAAAAAAAAAAAAAAAAGAATATATATATATATATATATATATATATATATATATATATATATATATAATACATTTTATGTTGTTACTTTTAATGCAGTTAACATTTCTGAATTTATTTGACATTTTTACTTTTTGTGTAATTTTTGAGGACTGGTCAGGATCATTTTAATAATTTGTTTAATAATTCATAATATTTTGACAGCCTGCAGTCCACATTTCAAAGTGCAACGGGCCATTAAAGTACCATTGATGGGAAAAGTGTATTAGTACAGTAGGTGCATTGGAGTGTATTAGGAATACACCAAAGTAATAAAACTTCTAATCAAGTACACTCTTAACCCGAATTAGTTGACTTTACTCGCAAATCGCGTGGAAACCCGTTGCCTTATATCACTTTAGTTTTTACACAAGCTGAAACTAAACATGTTGAGTTGTATTAACATGGAATCCTAACTTTTTACACAAGCTGAAACTAAACATGTTGAGTGGTATTAACATTCATATCAATCACATGAAAAGACCCAGACAATAAGAGATTAAACAGATGAAACGAGGTGCTGATGACTTATAATCTTTATAGATGACTACATCAGTATGCAGTCATAGTTACTGGATCACTATACTCTTGGCTTTTTTGCTATAACAATTGTGCCTTTTAAACACACAGGTAAAGCAGTAAGAGATAAACTAATGTTCAATTGTCAAGGGCAAGAGCCCAACCAAAGCCAACACTTATCACCATTATGGTGACTACAAATTAAAAAATAATTCATCAACATCTAAACCTCTGTTAATTCTCAATACTCGTCTCGCCAGGTGTAGAGCCCCTTGGACGCACATTAGACGTGTCTAAAATACAGTCTTTTCACGTGACCAGGCAGGTTTTTGATTTGGCCCCTCCCCTTCCTTATGAAACTAAACATACCAAGTTATCTCTGCTAAACCTGATTAGTGCAATGAATCTTTCAGATAAATACAAACAACTAATGTTGTTTAGTAATGATAGCAGGTTTTTACTAAACATAAAATAATAAGTAATGATCACTTGTAAGTTTAATTAGAAACAAAATCTGGGTTTACAGTGTACGTGAATTGCTCTCACCATTTCAAACTGACTAGGCCAATATTGTGTTTTCTTTATTTGTCATAATTACATATCTTTACTTTTGGATATGTATGTAAAGCTGCTTTGCAACCATGCAAAATAGTGAAAAGTGCTATGGAAATAAATTTGAATTGAATTAAACAATACATGATTGTCACGGAGTCACCAAATCTGCACGCTTTGTTCACTCGTTCACTCTCCCCGAAGTTCTGATTCACCGCACCTGCACTTCATCATCAACGCACACTATAAAAGACACTTCCCCTTCACTTCATTGTCTGGTCTCGTCCTTACCTGATGTACAGACTCCTCTACTCACCTGAAGAGCACTCACCTGAACTTCACCCTCGAATCTCCGATCGCCCGTCATCCGTCTTCTGTCTCCAGTCATCAGTCTGCCGTTCCGTCCCGTCATCTGCAAACAGACATCTATATTATCATCCAGCTGAGTTCATCATCCTGTTCCGATTCTCCACTGCATACTCATCAGTCTCATCTGCTGTTCCACTCCGTGCCTCTGTTCAATAAACATCTATTTCACTATTTAATTGTCTGCCTCTCTCTGTACCGTGATACTCATTTTATCTACACTATTTTTATACTCAAGTAGAACTCAAATACAGTTCATTGTATTGTTTATTTTTATCATAACATGTCAACAGAAGATTCAACAATAATACAAATATTATTAAAAAATATTAACAAAAATAAATTACTGAAGTAGTACTTAAATATTTAACAAATTTAATCATTTTATTTGCAAATTGCTCATTGTTACATTTGCGCTGTAGGCAAAAGTTGTGTTTGGTACTTGATGCTTCAGTTCATACTTGCAATAGTTCCATTTTATTACAATCAAATATACTTAAGTATATCTCTAGTTGGACTTCAGCACTAAAGTCCATTTGGAACAAAATGAGTTGTTCCAATTTAACAGACTTTTAAGTATATCAATTTAATATACTAAAAGTACAATTGCAGGGTATTTATAGTACATAAATATGTAAATGTATTTGTAGTATACTTAGCATAAAATAAATGTATTTCAAATACGTTTTAGTATGTTTATTTTTCACTTGGGTAATGCTGCTTTACATTCATATTTCAGCTCTTTGCAGAGTTTGGCAGGATTCCCAGGTAACAGAGACAGTTTTCCATTGTACTCTTTGCACACCCTAAAGGAGAAATGATCACGCTGCTGGCTGGTATCAGTGGTCCTGTACATACGGAACATACTTGCATAGCTACTTTAGATGGCATTTGAGAGACAATCAGCACTGAATCACAATTTAGATCTCAAACTGCTACTGTCTCAGAGCATTTTTCCTCTTTTCCAGCTTAGATATTTAATCAGTGTGATATTAAGTGAGTTTTGATACTGGAATGAAGCTGAAGAGTTGTTAAAATAATTTAAGAGACAAAAAAAAAAAAAAGGCCCTCTGAATCCTTTCTTGATTTAATCATTTGATTTGTCATCCTGCGTTCCAGGAACCAGCAATTTTTTTAATCTTTCCTGATTGCTATATTGGAGCAGCACATTCACAATATTGAAGGTTGAAAGCAATCCTAGAGGAATGCAAATATATATATATATATATATATATATATATATATATATATATATATATATATACTGTATATATATATATATATATATATATATATATATATATATATATATATATTATTTATACTTTTTTTTTTTTTTAAGAAAAATACTACAAAACGGTACAATATTCACTTGCATGTTTGTTTGTTTTGTTTAGAGGCCACCTCATGCCACGACCTTCAAATAATATTATGGTATTATCTCTTTAGGATTGGGGTCACAGTGCAACAGTATTTGATCAAATCTCAATTCTATATATTATTTGCATTATATATTCGTGACCTCTCATTTACCTCTTTAAGCATGTGATTTAGAAAAGAAGATAAGGTTGTTATGGAACAAAATTGTGCATTTTCATCTGTATTGGAAGTTTATCCTAATGGTAATATTGAAGAGAGAAAAACAGCAAAATGGAGCTAAATCCATGTATGTGTGCGTGTATTTGTGTACCTCTTCGCTCTCTTAGTATGCGCTTAGTCTATTTGTGTGCGTGTTCCCTTCAGGGACCCAGTGTACGACTTGGTTTTACTGCGCGCTAATCTGCTGTTTACAAACAAATTGATGAGTGTGTGTCCCTCTGGCTAATGTGATGTGGCTGCTAATCTATGTGTTTGTGTAAGCATGTTTGTATGAGTGCATGTAAAAGAGAAAGCCAGGAGGGTCCCTCTAGGAGCCGGCTATGGCATTTCTGAATGCCTGCTTCTAAAAGTGGGAAGCGCATGAGAACGCTGTAACGAGCCACGATCTGGCTCACTAAGCGTTGCTCCTTAAAAGAAAACAGTTGTTGGGTCAGATTTACATAACATTACAATGTAGGTCGACATTGTTGTCTTGGTCGTTTAATGCGCTCTGAGCTTGCTGTCATCGTTAGCTTTCAAACGAATCGCCCCTAGTGGTGCGCTCGCTTCGGAGGCCTGATTTTGTGGGTCCCTGGTTTCAACGAGAGATGTGATGTAATGTCTGAGTCAACTGAGGCCTTAAGAAGCCTCGCTAAAGAAAGGACAGCACTGGAGAGGTGATTTCAGGGAGTTAAGCTTTTGGGGTTTTTTAAAGGTGAAATGTGTCATACAAGTAACCAATTCATAGCTTCATTCTCCTAAGAGGTGTAAATACTGTGGCGCCATCAAAACATTATTCTGAGGATCTTGCTGAGATCAACAGCAACATAGTCACACTATGAGATATAAAGTTACATTGCACAATAAAAAAAGTCATTGTGGGGTATAGTGACGCTTTGATATATAAATTATAAAAGACATTAAATCTGCAAACAGCGATGAAAGGGCCCTCGCACCGGCGCCACCGCCACCCAGGCTTGGGCCTTAAGAATAATCCTAAGAAAAAAATAGTAATCCTTAGGAAAACAATAGGATAAAGGAACAATGTGAGATTTAAAGTTGCAATTACGAGAAACAAGTTGCAGTTGCAAGATAAAAAGACGCATTGGGAGAAAGTCACAACGAGATAGACACAATTACGAGAAACAAAGTCAAAGTTGTAAGATAAAGTTACTGTACATTGCACATTGTGAGAAAGTCACACTATGAGATGTAAAATCACAATCGTGAGGAATAAAGTCATGATATAAAGTTACATTGCACAGTAAAATGTCACATTGTATAACCTTGATATAGTCCCATTCGCGATATAACGTCAACTTGCAAGATAAAAAGTCTATGAATCTATGAAGTTGGAATTATGAGAAACAGTTGCAGTTGCGAAAAATAAAGAAGCATTGTGAGAAAGTCTCATTGTATGATATAAAATCAGATTGTGCTATTAAAACATCACAAGTGAAAGATATAAAGACGTTGCAGGTTTACGTCACATTGTGAGATATGGAGTTGCAACAATGAGAAACGTAGTTCAAGCTACAAGTTACATTGGGAGATATAAAGTCACAAGTACGTTTTTGTACTCTTGTGGTGGAAACAGGCTTCCATACTATTGTCCTCCGGTCCATGCTGAATGAGAGCTGAGAGATATGGAGACTGCAGGGTATGGAAGGAAAAGGAAGAGCGAAGTAAAAGGCACAAACTGTTTTCTGTGTAAATAACGTGCAAAGACACTCAGAGAACGTCAAAACATAGAGGCCAATGTTGGGGCACCCTGTCACCGCAATTCACCATCACACATCGCCCAGAGGGGTTAGTCATGCTGTGATGCATTCTTAGTGTGTGTGTCTATTCAGATGAAGTCTTTTTTTTGCCAAAGTTCCTTAACACATGGCACCATCACATTCACAGCATAAATAGAAAGCTCTAGCCTTGGACTTCAAGCAATGTGAAACACTGACAGATTCCTGGCGCATCGTTAAGAAAAGTGTTGTCTCCTGATAACATTAGAAAGCATGTGTTCAGGCCAGCAAAGAGATTCACATACGTTTTCCAGCTGTTTGGTGGAGGCGAGATGAGGTCAGCTTGAGAATGTTCACAGTCTGCATTAGAATTCTTCGAGTTGCAATGTGGAATATCGTACACAGTTGCACATCTGTAAAGCTCTCCATATCAGTGGATATATCACAATCACATTTGTTTTTGTGATTCACTGAAGCATAGCGAGATGGAGCTGTGCTTGCTTTAGACAACAATGTCGCTCTAGGCAAAGAAAGATGCTGCCTGCACCAGTGAATAGAGGGAAGAATAATGCTTAATGCAATGAACTTTAAAGTTTTTTTTAAGTGAATACGCTCACTAAATGTAAACGGAACGTGTATACTGGCAAAAACAAAACCTTGCACATACAGTAAATGGAATGTATTGACAAACAAACTGCCAATAATCAAAATTCTGTTTCAGATCATTTTGTCCCAATTTAAACCCTGTTTAGACACACATGAACACTTCCATTAACAGATGCACCATATTTGTCTCCCATCTGTGAGCTACATAACATGTTGTTGTTTGTAATAACAAAATGTTCATGGACTGAACATTTTAAACACTTATTTCAAAGAATAGTAACAGACCAAATATAGAGAACAAATATGTTATTAGATTGGTCACCCTTCTTTCTTTAATAGAGTGCAGCAGTCAGGTTCCAGAATTAAAAACTCCATTCGTTTTCGCCATTGGGAAATAGATTTTTACCAATACATTATAAACCTTTAAAGACCTACTGTTTATATATATATATCAGTGGCATGCAGGAGTGTTTTAAAATGAGGAGGCAAAGTTTTTTTAATCAATAAAATGTAAATGCATGTCCCAGTTGCACTTATTGTTGTCATATTTTCCTGGTTAAACATTACATAAAAAGGGAAAACAAATACAATTAGATTTTGTATTTTTACATAAACTATGTAATTAATGTTCTATTTATTCGCATTTTTACATTTATTCCAAAATAGAGGCAGTAATAATTTAGGCAGTAATAATTTAAACAATATTTGTTATTTGTGAACTGATGTTTAGCTGTTCTTTTTAACAGTCAACTTATTTTCATCAGTCATCAAGCTTGGTAAACACTGGTCACAAACACAAAGATGTACCTTTAATTTCACCAAGCTGTTTGCTCCCAAAAAAACCCACAAAAACCTCATGTTTTCAGGCCATTTCAAGTTTAATTTTGATGTGACAAAGCAGTGATATCTAAGTGGCTGAGTTGTTTACTTTTAATTAGTCTCATCATTAATGCCATAATTTATTTAATTCAGACCGATTCGCATACGCACACAAAAACAATAGAAGGGATTTATTGCACGAACCAATCTCCTAACAAGGCAACATATTAAGTAAGGTGTAATCAAACAATCAGTTCTCGCAATCACATCGCCTGTTCCGATAAGTCCCATTTTCTTTTACATCATCTGGACAACCGTATACGTGTGCACTGTTTACATGAGGAAATGATGGCACCAGGATGCACTGTGGGATGACAGTGAGGAACATGATGAAGACTTCAAAGTGTTGCCCTGGCTCTCCAAATTCCCCAAATCTCAATCCAATTGAGCATATGTGGCATGTGCTGGACCAACAAGCTCGATCAATGGAGGCTCCACCTCGCAACCTACAGAATTTAAAGGATCTGCTGCTAATGTCTTTGTGCCAGATACCAGGAAACCTACAGGGGTCTTGTACAGTCCATGCCTCGGTGAGTCAGCGCTGTTTTGGCAGCACATGGAGGACCAACAGCATATTAGGCAGGTGGTCATAATGTTTTGGCTTATTTGTTTATATATTTAAATGAATAGTTTTACATTTCTCCATTATTTTTTATTTGATTGGCATTCGCAATGCCTTTTGGGATTATTTCCCTCATTAAAGACGTTAACTTGGTACCTTTGTCTTTTATTTGATTTATTAAGTACTTTTTTGCTTTAAATAATGGTTTGTAATTTTGCGATTCACTCCGTGGCTGGTTGGCTTGGATCATGCCTTATAACTCTTTTTTTTTTTTTATCCCTATGGGAAAAATGAAAGGAACAAATATTTCCAGAACCAACGCTGCTGAATAAATGGGTAGGCACTGTGTCCTCTATATTCTACTGTATTTGGTGTGCTTGCTTTTGCTCATTAAGTGTTCTTGATTTGCAAGAAAGCCAAATCAGCAACAAACATTAAATACTTATCATTACAATGAGCCTACAAAGTAGTGTTGAGCTAATAAAAAGCTTAATATCCAATAGTGGTCAACAGTTTTGATCTCTGGTGTCAAATCTGTGACTTACATGAATGATTACAATATGCCCTTTCGCACCGGGTAGTAATAGGAACTTAGCCATCAGGGCGGTTCCCCAAGAACTTAATGTTCCCCAAGGCCCATTTTCCTGGTTGCATTCGCTCAGCCAGTAGGAACTCTGAAGTGACATAAGCAGTGCTGTTTTTTGTTTTTTTTTTATTATTTTGATGGCGCGGTAGACATTTATTTTGACGGCGCTGAGAAAGCACACAACACTCACATTCTCCGTCTTCATTTAGTTTACAATCTGTTTAACAGCCCTGTCTAACATGTTATTAGATAGAACTGCTATACAAAGTTTGCTGTTTCAGTTGTTGTGGTGTTGATTCACATTGTTTATAGAATATTGTGCAGAGTGATCAGATGCATTTTAAATAATTGCAAAAAGCTTAATTGGCCGGCAAAAAAACAAACAAAAAAACAACAACAACTGTTCACTTTTTTTTTTCTTCTTTTTTTTTTTTGGCCCTGGCACAGAGGATCGGACCAAGACAGTAACAAAAGACACCAGCCCCACTCCACCTGACCCAGAGCCCAGTCAGCCATAACCCCACCACACAGAGCAACAGCCGAATTCAACCACAGACAAGGAGCTTGAGCCTGCCATAGAGAAAGTGCCAATGAGCCCAACTGCGCCATGTTTCTCCCACAAAAAAAAAAAGCCACAGCAAAATCTTCCATTGTTCGTCACTGAGTAACATTAGTGTTAGTATAACATAGTAGTATTCTGTTGTGTAACGATGTAACCTGCATAAAAAGTTATTTAAATTTCCCACAAATAATACACTGACTGACACTGACTGTCTGTAATGTGCAATCACGAATAAGTTCAACAGATACTCTTGTCAATTTGTAATTATTTTACATTTTAAGTGAATTCGATTGAATTCATACAATCTCATTTATATGTTTTCATACAATCTGCTTACAGCCCACTGAGGGTTTAGGTTTAGTAAATTTACATGTACTGCGTTAGATTAAACTGAGAAGGGTCATAGCACTTGCATATTGTTATCCTACTGTTAGTTTAACTGCTTCTATTGTTCTCATTTGTAAGTTGCTTTGGATAAAAGCGTCTGCTAAATGAAAAAATGTAAATGTAAATGTAGTGGTAGATAATATTTTTTTCGGGGGTGTGTAGTCCATTTAAGCTGCGAATGCTCTGCATACAAGCAATTTAAGAGAATGAGTTTGTGGACTCGCTAATTAATTAATTTACAGTAAAAATTACAATACATTTCCATGCCATTTGAGGTTTAACAAAGCTTACATAATAAAATATTGGTAATATGTATATAACTGCCCAACATTTATATTTATTTGCCAAACGACTGTAATTTTCTTTAAATCTGAGCTTAATAAGGGTTTCGGACAAACAGATCCAAAACAGCTTTGGCGCCTAAGCTCTGTTGTTATGAGTCATCATTATTGTTCCGCGTTCTCATTGGTTTGCTTGCATTCATGGATTTCATGCGCATCAGGGAAAGCTCGCGCAAGGAGAAAAAATGTGCTGTTGCTGTCAGATATCGATTACAGAAAATCACATTGGTTGTATTTGGATACAAAACTAACGAAACTAAATCAAAAGGAAAAAGTCATAACTGAAACTTTTTTGTAGTATTTCATTTTCAACATACATTTTTTTTTTATTTATTTCGTTCCTGTTAAAAGACAGACCTACTGTAATTAGACCTGCTGTAACTATCCGAGGTAGTTAATCAATAGTAGTATATGTGTTTGTCATCAAATTGCATTGGTCTTATTTAAACTTATTTTTTAAAGAATACTTATACATTTATTATAAATAATTTTACTTATATTTTATTTATAATATGCTACTTATATTTATTATGTGATACAAGTATTTATTACACTTTGCGGTGGTTTTCCGAACAGAAATTAAGCCTAATCCTAGACTAAAATTGCCCTTTAAACCAGATTAACAGAAATCTGCTTTCTTGGTCAAGGCTTTAAATAGTCCTAGATTTAGTTTAGTCCAGAGTTTAATAAGCTAATTTCCTGGAGGAAGACTAGAGTTACTCCAGGACTAAATCGAGGCTTAAATTAAACCTACCAGGAGGCAGGTTTAACTTCAGATTAACCTTGTGTTTCAAAGTGGACACATGTATTACTTGGATACACACACACACACACACACACACACACACACACACACACACACACACACACACACACACACACACACACACACACATATATATATATATATATATATATACATACACTGAACAAAATTATAAACGCAACACTTTTGTTTTTGCCCCCATTTTTCATGAACTCAAAGATCTAAGACTTTTTCTATGTACACAAAAGGCCTATTTCTCTCAAATATTGTTCACAAATCTGTCTAAATCTGTGTTAGTGAGCACTTCTCCTTTGCCGAGATAATCCATCCACCTCACAGGTGTGGCATATCAAGATAAAATGTGCAGTTTTACTGTATTGGGGGGGGTCCAAAAACCAGTCAGTATCTGGTGAGACCAACATTTGCCTCACGCAGTGCAACACATCTCCTTCACATAGATTGATCAGGTTGTTGATTGTGGCCTGTGGAATGTTGGTCCACTCCTCTTCAATGGCTGTGCGAAATTGCTGGATATTGGCTGGACCTGGAACACGTTGTCGTATACGCCGATCCAGAGCATCCCAAACATGCTTAATGGGTGACATGTCCGGTTACTATGCTGGCCATGCAAGAACTGGGATGTTTTCAGCTTCCAGGACTTGTGTACAGATCCTTGCAACATGGGGACGTGCATTATCATGCTGCAACATGAGTTGATGCTCGTGGATGAATGGCACAACAATGGGCCTCAGGATCTCGTCACGGTATCTCTGTGCATTCAAAATGCCATCAATAAAATGCACCTGTGTTCGTTGTCCATAACATACGCCTGCCGATACCACAACCCCACTGCCACCATGGGCCACTCGATCCACAACGTTGACATCAGCAAACCGCTCATCCACACGACACCATACACGCTGTCTGCCATCTGCCCTGTACAGTGAAAACCGGGATTCATCCATAAAGAGAACACCTCTCCAAAGTGCCAGACGCCATCGAATGTGAGCATTTGCCCACTCAAGTCAGTTACAACAATGAACTGCAGTCAGGTCGAGACCCCAATGAGGATGACGAGCATGCAGATGAGCTTCCCTGAGACGGTTTCTGACAGTTTGTGCAGAAATTCTTTGGTTATGCAAACCGATTGTTGCAGCAGCTGTCCGGGTGGCTGGTCTCAGACGATCTTGGAGGTGAAGATGCTGGATGTGGAGGTCCTGGGCTGGTGTGGTTACACGTGGTCTGCGGTTGTGAGGCCAGTGGGATGTACTGCCAAATTCTCTGAAACGCCTTTGGAGAGACTTATGGTACAGAAATGAACATTCAATTCATGGGCAATTCCTGCAGTCAGCATGCCAATTGCATGCTCCCTCAAAACTTGCGACATTTGTGGCATTGTGCTGTGTGATAAAACTGCACATTTTAGAGTGGCCTTTTATTGTGGCCAGCCTAAGACACACCTGTGCAATAATCATGCTGTCTAATCAGCATCTTGATATGCCACACCTGTGAGGTGGATGGATTATCTCGGCAAAGGAGAAGTGCTCACTAACACAGATTTAGACAGATTTGTGAACAATATTTGAGAGAAATAGTCCTTTACTATACATAGAAAAGTCTTAGATCTTTGAGTTCAGCTCATGGAAAAATGGGGGCAAAAACAAAAGTGTTGCATTTATAATTTTGTTCACCGTTTATATACAGTGTACATTTCATTTAAACATTTAACCACTATAATATCAGGTTTCTAGTTCAAATTTGATTGGTTCATGTTAAACCGACTTTAAATGGTCACTCTTTGACTTTGTTTTCATTTTGAAATATGTTTCAATCTAGTAACCCAGTCATACAGGACTTTCACTTCCCATCATGCTTTGCACAAGGCTGAATTGGGAGAGAAAATTTTGAAGTAAAGTAATATTTTATGCATTTTTTTAGCAAGATGAGAAAACGGAGACACTTGTTAATGTTTAATGTTCTATTATGTTGGTATTTAAAAGTGCCTGTTATGTTTGTCACAGTGTCTGGTGGTTCCCTGGGTTAAACACTAGAAGTCCTCAGTTTTCACGGTGTCTATGCATTTTCACTACAATTCCCATGATCCTGTCTGTCACTGATTGTTCATTGTCTTTCAGCTGTTTCTCATCACCTTGTCAGCACTTGTGTGTGTGTATATATACCCTGTCTGTTTCAGTGTTTGTCACGGAGTCCTTGTCTCTTATCACACCACTTCCGTGTTCTGCCTTGTTGCCTGTTTTTGGATTGTTTTATGTTTTGGATTGCTTCTTTGGTTTTGACCCCTGCCTGGACTGGATTTGAGTAACGGATTTCCCTTAATAAATTATACTGCTTTTGGATTTTCTCTCTGTTTCCCGTGTGATGGATCGTGACAGAAGGACTCCGTCAAATACAAGATCCAGCGGTATGTACACTAACTTCTCTTTCCCAGCCACCAAGCGGGAGAGGAGAGATTGTTTTAAGGGAACCCGCCAAGTCATTTTTCGCGGGACCCGTGGAGGCCGCAGTGGAGGAGGTGGTCGAGAGGAATCCCGACACCATTCTCCACTTTGGCCCCTCTTCAACCCTGGGCTGGTGATGTCCAGCCCAGAGCTCCATCCGCCGCTGATTCCGCCCAGCTCAGAGTTCTGTTCGCCGCAGTTTCCGTCCAGCCCAGAGCCTGCACATCGCCATCAAAAACGGCGGAGGAGGAAGACCTCCAGTCTCCCCAAGGACCCAGAGATCGTCCTCGTGCAGCCCGCTGTCGTCCCGGAGGCCCTCCCCTCCGAGCAGCCCGCTGTCGTCCCGGAGGCCCTCCCCTCCGAGCAGCCCGCTGTCATCCCTGAGATCGTCTCGGAGCCGTCCACCATCAGTCCTGCCACGGCCAAGAGAACAGTCTTCCTCTTTTATGCAGTGGCGGTACAGCATGCATGGAGGAAGCACAGCACGTCTGCCGAGCCTGTGTCTTCGGACAAGATGGCCGCCGCCGAGCCTGTTCACATCACGCCTGCTGAGCCTGTGTCTTCGGACAAGATGGCCACCGCCGAGCCGGTTCACGTCACGCCTGCCGAGCCTGTGTCTTCGGACAAGATGGCTGCCGCAGAGCCTGTTCACGTCACGTCTGCCGAGCCTGTGTCTTCGGACAAGATAGCCGCCGCCGAGCCTGTTCACGTCACGCTTGCCGAGCCTGTTCACGTCACGCCTGCTGAGCCTGTGTCTTCGGACAAGATGGCCCAGCCAGAGACTGTTCACGTCACGTCTGCCCAGCCAGTGACTGTTCACGTCACGTCTGCCCAGCCAGAGACTGTTCACGCCATGTATGCGCCGTCTGAGGCCTCAGTGACCGCGACACTTGCCATTATGGCCACAGCCATGTGGTGTGTGTGGGCTGCGCACATACTTGAGCCGGCTGTGTCTGTTCCTGAGCCTGAGCCTGTGGTGTCTGTTCCTGAGCCTGTGGTGTCTTTCCTGAGCCTGTGGTGTCTGTTCCTGAGCCGGTGGTATCTGTTCCTGAGCCGGTGGTGTCTGAGCCGGTGGTATCTGTTCCTGTGCTGGTGGTATCTGAGCCGGTGGTGTCCGTTCCAGTTCTTGAGCCGGTGTTGCCCGTTCCTGAGCTGGTGGTTTCTGAGCCGGTGGTGTCCGTTCCAGTTCCTGAGCCGGTGGTGTCTGTTCCAGTTCTTGAGCCGGTGGTGCCAGTTCCTGAGCCGGTGTCTGTTCCAATTCCTGAGCCGGTGTCTGTTCCTGCGCCCTGGCCGCCCGAGGGGTCGTCTCCGCCCTGGCCGCCCGAGGGGTCGTCTCCGCCCTGGCCGCCCGAGGGGTCGTCTCTGCCGTGGCCTCCCGAAAGGTCGTCTCCACCGTGGCCGCCTGATGGGTCGTCTTCGCCGTGGTCGCTCGAGGGGAAGTCTCCGCCCTGGCCGCCCGATGGACTACCTGCTCCACCCTGGCCACCTGAAGGGTCGTCTCCGCCCAGACCGCCCGATGGACTATCTGTTTCGCCCTGGTCGCCTGAAGGGTCTTCTACGCCCAGGCCGCCCGATGAACTGTCATCCCCTGTGTCCATTCCTTCCCATGGTTCTGGCCCTCCGTCCCTCCCCCTAATCCCCCACAGTTCCACCTCCCTCCTGGACTTTTGTCGAGTTTTGGTTTCTGTCGTGGAGCGTCTGGTAGCCGCTCCGTAGAGGGGGGGTTATGTCACAGTGTCTGGTGGTTCCCTGGGTTAAACACTAGAAGTCCTCAGTTTTCACAGTGTCTATGCATTTTCACTACAATTCCCATGATCCTGTCTGTCACTGATTGTTCATTGTCTTTCAGCTGTTTCTCGTCACCTTGTCAGCACTTGTGTGTGTGTATATATACCGTCTGTTTCAGTGTTTGTCACGGAGTCCTTGTCTCTTATCACACCACTTCTGTGTTCTGCCTTGTTGCCTGTTTTTGGATTGTTTTATGTTTTGGATTGCTTCTTTGGTTTTGACCCCTGCCTGGACTGGATTTGAGTAACGGATTTCCCTTAATAAATTATACTGCTTTTGGATTTTCTCTCTGTTTCCCGTGTGATGGATCGTGACAATGTTAGTATTATGTTTAGGCCTGTCACGATAACAAATTTTGCTGGACGATAAATAGTCCAAGAAATTATCGCGATAAACGATAATATTGTCGTTCTGAGACCATTTTCATTTCATATAATTATAATGGCATAATAATGCAGGTACACCTTTTCAACGATCTATAAACTTTTATTTCTAAAGAATATTAAACATTGAAAACGGAAAACATTTTAAATATCCCAAAAAATGAACAAAACAACCAAAAACAATGAAAGCAATGGACTCTTAGTGTCTGTTAACAAAATAAATGTCTGTTAATAAATAAAATGAAACAAAATTGCACTTCAAAAAATATTAAACATTAGGCTTTAGACATTATTAAATAGTGATACATTCCATAACAGGCAAAACTGACAGTTAGGACCTTTGTAAACAAATAAAAAAAAGCCTCAACAAGCCATATCGCACAATTTTGCACTGTTACTCCTGTTACTTTGTCCTCCTGTTACTTTGTCAAGTGATTGTGTACTGTCGGGAAGACGGAGACGCACTTTATTGCGTGCATGCTACGCACTGAAAATACTTGGTTAGGATTAGGGGTGAGGAGTGCGTGCGTATTACACGCCATAAAGAGCGTATCATATGCACGCAAAAACTATTTTTGGCGTATAAATGGCACGAGAAATAACATTCGTGGTATAGATACGCATTTTCATGTGATCGGGCTCGCTGTCGCAACTCACAACTAGCGTCTTCTCTCTCTCCCGGCAGTAGCCGCAAACACTCCCGCCGGCGCTTTCCCATACAAAGACCATGTGACTGACAAGCGCCGCGGCGCCGCCTTCTCACACAAAGACCATGCAACTGACAACAAGAGGGTTCACTCCTCCTATACGCTAAAGAACCGAGCGAGAGTGGTCATCCAGTCTCTTTGGTAGAGAGAGAGAGACGAGGAAAACAAACAAGCATGCAAATGGAATTATCGCGGCCGGAAAAATTATCGAGCTCATTTTTTTTTATCGTGCGATTAATCGACTTATCGACTATCGCGACAGGCCTAATTATGTTAGTATGTTAGTAAGTGTTGAGCCTGTGCTTGGATCGAGGACCTGCAACCAAGATTTCTGTTTGTATTAATAATAAAACAACCACTATGGTAGTACTCTAGTTGAAACCAGTATTGCTTCTAGACTTCCAACACTGAACACCACATGTGTTAAGAAAAGTTATAGTAAGTTTGTTATGTAAATCACAGGAATAAACAAGAAGTATTAATTGCAGGATTATTTGAATAATTAATTTTAAATGAAAACCATTCATTGTTAATGAACACCATTTATTCTAGGTGTACATCGTTGATATATACAGTGAGGAAAATAAGTATTTGAACACCCTGCTATTTTGCAAGTTCTCCCACTTAGAAATCATGGAGGGGTCTGAAATTTTAATCGTAGGTGCATGTCCACTGTGAGAGACATAATCTTAAAAAAAAAATCAAGAAATCACAACGTATGATGTTTTAATTATTTATTTGTATGATACAGCTGCAAATAAGTATTTGAACACCTGAGAAAATCAATGTTAATATTTGGTACAGTAGCCTTTGTTTGCAATTACAGAGGTAAAACGTTTCCTGTAGTTTTTCACCAGGTTTGCACACACTGCAGGAGGGATTTTGGCCCACTCCTCCACACAGATCTTCTCTAGATCAGTCAGGTTTCTGGAATGTCGCTGAGAAACACAGAGTTTGAGCTCCCTCCAAAGATTCTCTATTGGGTTTAGGTCTGGAGACTGGCTAGGCCACGCCAGAACCTTGATATGCTTCTTACAAAGCCACTCCTTGGTTATCCTGGCTGTGTGCTGCGGGTCATTGTCATGTTGGAAGACCCAGCCTTGACCCATCTTCAATGCTCTAACTGAGAGAAGGAGGTTGTTCCCCAAAATCTTGCAATACATGGCCCCGGTCATCCTCTCCTTAATACAGTCCAGTCGCCCTGTCCCATGTGCAGAAAAACACCCCCAAAGCATGATGCTACCACCCCCATGCTTCACAGTAGGGATGGTGTTCTTGGGATGGTACTCATCATTCTTCTTCCTCCAAACACGTTTAGTGGAATTATGACCAAAAAGTTCTATTTTGGTCTCATCTGACCAGATGACTTTCTCCCATAGCTCCTCTGGATCATCCAAATGGTCATTGGCAAACTTAAGACGGGCCTTGACATGTGCTGGTTTAAGCAGGGGAACCTTCTGTGCCATGCATGATTTCAAACCATGACGTCTTAGTGTATTACCAACAGTAACCTTGGAAACGGTGGTCCCAGCTCTTTTCAGGTCATTGACCAGCTCCTCCCGTGTAGTTCTGGCTGATTTCTCACCTTTCTTAGGATCATTGAGACCCCACGAGGTGAGATCTTGCATGGAGCCCCAGTCCGAGGGAGATTGACAGTCATGTTTAGCTTCTTCCATTTTCTAATGATTGCTCCAACAGTGGACCTTTTTTCACCAAGCTGCTTGGCAATTTCCCCGTAGCCCTTTCCAGCCTTGTGGAGGTGTACAATTTTGTCTCTAGTGTCTTTGGACAGCTCTTTGGTCTTGGCCATGTTAGTAGTTGGATTCTTACTGATTGTATGGGGTGGACAGGTGTCTTTATGCAGCTAACGACCTCAAACAGGTGCATCTAATTTAGGATAATAAATGGAGTGGAGGTGGACATTTTAAAGGCAGACTAACAGGTCTTTGAGGGTCAGAATTCTAGCTGATAGACAAGTGTTCAAATACTTATTTGCAGCTGTATCATACAAATAAATAGTAAAAAAAATCATATATTGTGATTTCTGGATTTTTTTTTTTAGATTATGTCTCTCACAGTGGACGATGACAATTTCAGACCCCTCCATGATTTCCAAGTGGGAGAACTTGCAAAATAGCAGGGTGTTCAAATACTTATTTTCCTCACTGTATATATACACAATATACTGTATATATATATATATATATATATATATATATATATTACAAACAGACTTCCAGCATGTCTTTTCTTTTATTCCATAGCTGGTGTGTGTAGTTTATTTAGCTTGCTTAAAAATAATTTGCTCTTGTTTGGTAAAAATGATTTGATTGCAGTCTTTTTCTGATTCCATTGTTTTCCTTGGATTTGCTTCTCAGTTCCATGCAATTTTAAGCTTTTCTTGGTTCATTCCATGTTTTATAGGCAACCTCTATCATGCTAATTCAGATTAGCACAGTTGGTTTTAAATTAATCTGGTTTATTTTAGTTCAGGACTCCATAGTCCAGGTGTAACTAATCCGTACTTAATCTATGTTACAGAAAGCCATTTTTTAAGACACGATTAACTATTCTAGATTCAGGCCTACAGTACTCCTGGCTTAATTTAAACCCTGTCCGGGAAACCGTATATATAAGTATATATTTATTATATTATACTATAAGTGAGAGCTGCCAATTAATCATTAAATTGATCGCGATCTCGATTCAAACACAGATGCAATCTTATTTATAAATGACAACAATTCACCTCTGTCATTTAACATTTGACAAGTACAATCACATTGAACATTCAGATATGCATTGGCGCTGCGCTGCTGACACAGAGAGAGCAGTTGTCATGTATAGACCGAAACAGCTTCACAAACACAACTACACAGTGTCTTTATTTCTGTTACAAACATTCAAAATATCACACGAGATATACTGAAATAAAAAGCTTATAGTTTGAATATAAATACTGTCTATGGTAGCGATCAAAATTGAGCAAATCACTTTTTGAAAGTAACAACGTCAAATAAAGATTGTATCGATTACATCGTAATGCCAGTAGGTGGCGACAAATGAATGTTAAAATATTGTATTTTTCATTGATTCATTCATTCATTCAAGAGATTTGTTCAAAAACACTGCCTGTGTCTCATTTCGGAGGCACTCAATATGGTTAAAAAAGACAACTCACCACTGAAAAAAGTATGTTTTCATATGAAAATCGAGTCCACATACTGTTGGAACGCCACTCTGCCAAACCAATTTGAGGGCCGGTGTTAACTTGTAATACAACAAATTTTTAAATAAATAAGGTTAACTTACTGTATATAATGTACTGTTTTTAATCTTCAAAAATCATCTTTTTTGTTTTCACTTTGTTGTGATAGTCAATGTGCAGTAAAACATGAGAAAAAGGTCAGTGATGTGGCAGAAATGCTGATTTTCTGCCTGAGGGTTGATATTTCAATTCTGTTGTGGTCCTAATTTACCCTCTGCTGTTGGCTTTGATTTTCCTCTCAGTGACTCTGTCCTCGAGAAATGGCAATTAGCTGTGCACAGCTAGCAGGCTGTTCAGTAGTCTGTTTAGAAAACAAAATAATGAGATTACGCTAGGTAATTAAACCCCCAGTTGTGCTGTGCACTGTGCTTATCTTTAGCGTAGGTGGACTGGGCTGTTGATTGGTAATGCAAGGTCATAAGGTTTCATGTGTCTGCATTTCTTCAAGCACCCTGCAAATTTACAAAAAGGTCATATAAAAGATGCTGTTTAGCTATAGTTCACCCAAAAAAATTTAAATGTTGTCGTTAATTATCCTCACGTTAACTTAACTTATCCTCATGTTGTTCCATCCAAACCTGACTTTCTTTTTTCTGTGGAACACAGAGTAATGCATCGGCCACTTTCTATGCAAGTACGATGAATGTGCATTGAAACTTTCAACCTTCAAAATGCACCATAAATTTATTATAAATCCAGTCCATGCAACGTTTGTACTGTATTCCAAATTGTACGTGTTAATCCTTTGTGGAAAAGTGTTTTATAAGTTATTTTGTTCCACTGAATTTTTTGTCAATCTCTTGGTAAAATTTTTCATATTCCAAATTGTAGAAGATGTACTATAACATATTGATGTATGTCTGAAAGAGTAGCTTAGAGCTACCCATCGGGTATCTAGAGAGATTTACTAAATGCATCTCAAGAACTGTCTAAAATAATTTTGTCTGGGCTATTTTAAGGATGTTGCTGTCAGATTCAAGAAGATACATTTAAAGCTTGACAAAACAAAAAAGACTCAAAAACCTACATGTCCCTGTTGCAATGGAAGAACCAAGGCCACTGCATTGGCAACAAGGCCAACACAACCAGGAAAAAAAAAAAAAAAAAGAAAAATGCTCTTGCTAGCTATTTTAGAAGTTCAAGCTGTCTGCTCTGCATTGACAACCATTAATCAATTATGAGCCCTGCTAGGGCCCCTCATAAAGATGTACTACCTCGTGTTCATTTAATTCAGTCTGGCTGCACACTCTAACATCAGCGTCCAATGAAAGCAAGAGCTCTTAGTTTTATGGTTTCTTAGTAACTTCAAACTCTTTTCCCAAAACTCAGAACAAAGCAACAGAGAAGTCAGTTGCTACCCACTGAGTCAGGGACCATTAGAGGTTGAGATATGCTAAGATATTTTTGTTTTCCATGCTTTCACACAATCAGTTTGCCACCCTGTGAGAACCTCTACATTAACGTAACAATGTTCTTCAGTTAAATTTAATGGCTGGTGTTCTGATTGGTATCTGAAAATAATTTTGAAGGCCTAATTTAGGTTTCCTTTGGTAGAACTTGAGGTCAATGCTGAAGCACCTTTTCACTCTTGCTGTTTTAGTCATGCAAGCCCTGACAACGTTCCTAAGTTCATCTCGACTGTTAGTGTTCTATAGAATATCATACTACACTGGGAAAATCCAGGCCATTCCAGCTTAAGGTGGTCAAGCTGTTTTTTTTTTTTAACATGGAAGCTGGTTTAATGTTGATCCAAGGTGGTCTATTAGGTCAAATCTAGGTCCATCAGCTGTTAGTTCATTTGATCGACCAGAGTAGACCATTAAGAAACAATGTAAAACCAGCTACAAATTGGTTTTACAAAAAAATAAAATGTTATGTCATTATTTACTCAACCTCATGTATCTAATCAATGAATTAGTTGAACCAGTTCACAAAGACTCGACTGATGATTCATTCATGAATCAGATAAATGATTTGGTTCTTGACTCAATTTGGTCTTGACACAACAGCCCACCACAGTATTACATTATCGGTGCAGAATTACTTAAACTTCATCCAAGCTTCAGAATTGCTGGAATATGGTGCATACGTTGTATGGACTGTGTTATGGCACTTTTGCATCCTTTTTAACAGCCCCAGTCCCCATTCACATTTATAAAAAAAAAAAAAAAAAAAAGTCACGTTGTTGGAAAAACATGACAAAGAGTAAATAATGACAAAATTTCCATTTTGTGATGAACTATCCCTTTTGGTTTTGTCATTTTATTTATTTTTTTCCAGAAGAGTAGATCCACTTTTTTTTATCTTCTTTGCTGTGTAATAAAGGATAGCAGACCATTTCTGTCAAGGCATTGATCCTTAGTCACTGCTTCTTATTCAGTGAAATGTGTTTGACAGCTTTCTCTTCTAGCCTGGCCTGCTCAGAAAGGAATGCCTCTGCCCTTCAAAGCAGCTCGATGCGCTTTCCCGTGTCACTCAGTTATGTCCTTACCTTTGATCCTTAATCACATCATCCACTTTCAGCAGCGGCCTGCACTGCACTGTTAAAATATATTCTCACCCATTTACTTTATTTCACTTGATGAGATACAATCGGTCAAAAAAAATTCCCAGCCCTTTACAACAGCAGGAGTTCGTGAGCAGTTCCTCACTCTCTTCCTGGATCAGCGCAGTCTTTGTGTAACCTTAACTAGTAAGCCGGTCTTGGACGCTGCCTGTTTTATATGCACCTCAAACCACCCCTTAGATCCTGCTAAGTCCACTGACTTTACCCACCAAAGCACCAGGGGCCTCCGCTCCAGCCCCATCTAAAGCTAATAGAGTCTTCGTAAGTTTAAAGAGATCCTTCACTCCATGACCTTCTAACCTTTAAAGACAGCTGCGTAGATCTGTGTATGTAGTGCTTCATATATTTCCCATCCCCCTCTTGAAAATCCACATTTATTAAAGCATATGAATATTGAATGACCACAGATAAATATGGTGAATAATTTAGCACGGCCGCATGGAACGCACGCTTGATTTAGATGAACTCAGTCACTCGCTGATGAGGTTCACGACACCCATGTGAGGATGCTGGTTGCTGCTGAAATATTCATCCCTTTTATGAAGTGCAATTAAGTTTCTAGATACTTATATGTTTGTGTATAAGTAATGAGATCATAAAACCTCTTTAGCCCTGAGCAGACATATTAATTATTATTCACCGTACCACTGTACTGTTTTTCAAAACATTAACATGCATTTGATCACTCTTGGTTAATTCAGTCTTTTTAAAATTACAGTGCCTTTCAATATGTATGTAATTCATGAACAAAGTGTGTGATTAAATCTAGGCCAGGTTCCTGGAGACCCTTTATCTAATAACCTTAAATAAATCACAGAGCGAGATTATTTTAGGCCGCGCCACTGTAGTACGATCGGATGCATGCATTTATTGTTGGGAGAATGTTCGCTTTGATAATGTGAAATTCTAACAAAATAAATGTTTAACGCTATGAATAATTTAGGCCTTTCTTATGAAGAGCTAAGTTTTTAAACACCCAGGACATAGTTATATATTTGTAATTTTGAAATGAGGAAGGGATAAGGAGCTAAAAGATAGCATGCCCATGTGGCTTGCATAAGTTCTGACAGCTGAGAGTACTAAAACAAGAAGCCTTCTTTGAAAATCCCTGGACTGTGAATTATTTGATCACGCATAATAACTTCAGCCATAAATGGTATAAAAGCTTAAAATGCATATCCTTTGGATAGAGAACAAAGTGCGTCGAAACACAGGCGTGATAAATTATTCAGATCAAACTTGTCGAACTTTTCTCCCACCCCATGTTTGAAAGTGCATTGTGCAGAGATGCTTCAAACTCTCATTCTCCTCCCTTCTCTTTGTCTCGTATACACACTGTCTTCCCAACTGCACGTAATTTATGGTGATGCAAATTGTAATCCCTAAAGAGAGCTTTGTTTTTAATACTGTGCATATGCAGAGACTTTTGAGAACAACATGCCGAGGATCACGATTAATATTTACATTTGGCCAGATTGGTTCATTTGAAGAATTCTCAGGCTAAATGAAATTTATAAATTATAATCACTGTATATATATATATATATATGTATGTATATATGTGTGTGTGTGTGTGTGTGTGTGTGTGTAACGTAACTTGGACATCTGAATAATAATACTCAACCTAAATTGGATCAATAACAAAAATGATGTATGTCTTCCCTGTGCCTCTGGTTCCCTCCTACACTGAACAGTGACGGTCTTGCTAACAATTTTGTCAAGGATTAAGTGGTCCTGCTTAAGGGGATTGTGGGATTTGGCAGATTACTGCTCTGACATTTGTAAATAAACAGTGGAATTTCAGTTCTTCAGATCCTGACTTGAAATCAGCGGGATGGATTAACCAAGATGCACTAATCAATTAATTAATAAAAACATGCTGACTGCTGGTACTTTCGTTGTCTTTTTTTTTTTTTTTTTTTTAACACATATCCTGTTTTTAAGGCTTGCGGAATAAAGGCTGTGGGAAAAGTGCTGTGTACAGTATATTGCCTTATCATTGCATCATGAAAGCACAAGGTACAGTTTCTGTATGGGTGGTCGCCCCAGTTTTAAAGAGTTTTAGGCAAAGGATATAAACAATCTAGGGAGATACAACACTGGCCAGTTTGACACCAAGTCCTAGACTGCTTTATCAGCTAGTAGCTCTTCCCAGTACACAAATGCTTTATTGAAGTGTTAGTACAAGTGAGCAAAGCTGGAATACTTTATAGATCAACCAGAACTCACAATGGAGACTATCAAGAGGGAGCGTGTCTCTAAGAGGTTTTATGAGCATTTTGGTAACACTATTTTACAGTGTCCTTGTTACACATCTTGTGAGGTGCATTCAAGTCACTTTCGTCGGAGCAAGATGGTGGTATACCTTCTCATAATTAACTACACATAAATATAGCAAGGTTTTTTTTTTAACTCTATTTCTAGAAAATGAAGAACAATCATGTTTTTTTTTTTTTTACTTTTTTATGTTTTTCATTAATTTAGTCATTTTAAACTTTAGCGTATTGTTATATTACAATGCTATCATATTTTGTGCAGGCAATTAGCTTATTTTGGTGTAAATATCACTGTGAATTACCCGTAAGTTTTGTGGCAATCTGCCATGCTACAGATCGGGGCTCAAAGAAAATCCTAAGCGTCCCACAGGTATTTACAACTTTGTGTTCATGTATGTTCAACTCGTAAATACGATCTTTCCGACATGACTTGAACGGACCATTTGTACATGTTGTTCATTAATATTACTCAGTACTTAAATATATAATTACACTGTAAAAAGGACAGCATAAAATAAAGGGTAACACTTTATTTTACAGTGTCCTTGTTACATATGTTACATGTACTTACCATAGTAATAACAGTCAATTATGCATAATTACATGCGACTAACCCTCAACCAAATCCTAATCCTACCCTAACCCTATAGTAAGTACATGTAGTTGCTTAATATTACTCAGTACTTAAATATATAATTACACTGTAACAATGACACAAACCAAATGTAACCAAATAAAGTGTAACCAAGTGAACCTTTTGTGCAGTTGTTTGGTGTAACAGTTTTTCACTTGCCATTTAGAGAAGATGTGAAACATGATGACTGTTCACAAGATGAACATCTGGTTATGCCAACCCACCAGCAATTTGTTCAAAGGTATTTTCAGCTGCAATTTTCATCAAAATCTTTCCCTCACCATGCTATCTCCCAGTCTTTCATAAGATGTTGTTATATATGCAAGACATGATTATAAGATTGTCTGTTTCATGACCCTCTTCTGCTTGTGTGAGGGAGTTGCCTGTGGCTTTGTTACAAAGGAATCTTTTCCTGAGGATATATAAATCAGCTGTATTTTACAAAGGCTTCATTCTTCAAAGTTTAGAGAGCACTGGGTTGTTTTCCCTCTTTTTCCTCATTCTTTCTGTAAGATTCAGATGCATGCATGAAAGTCTGTCTGTTTATGATTGTGCTTTATTAATTTGCAATATAATCCAAACAAAGGCTCCCTGACATTAGCACCTCCAAATGTAATCACTAAATACCTAGCCGTAGAGGTGATGCTTTTTATAGTCTCACATAAATGTTTAACTCTCTAGCCTTATGAAACGCTCAAACTTGGCTTTTGTTTGCTTCTGGAAGGCTCTTTTGAAAGCTGAATTTGCAAATGATTGGGCTGCTAGATTTTTTTTTCTTAATGTAGAACATTTATGTTTACATATTTAATATGATTTTTTATTTTTTTATTTTTTTTTAGAAAATGCATTTTAAGCACACACCCTAAACCTCCATTCCTTCAGTCCATCTGAACTCCTTTCTGTCACAATGCTGGATCAATCCAGTCTGATAAAACCTTCATGCTCCTAGTCCATGTATTTGTCAGTCTTCTCTGTGACAGAGGATCTACCCTCTCTACAATAATTAGATGCGCTCCAATTCACAGGGTCCCTACGCTGCTTACACTGCTCCCAACACACTAAGTAGGGAATATCTGTAGTTCACTTGACAAAATTTGTTGAAGGTAATGCCCTACAACGGCATCTACAGTAACACAGACAAAAGTCACATTTGAGTAGAGGTGGGGTTTAGAATATAATGCCATAATATTTGTAGTAATACATATAAATTGATTATACTGTATATTAAGTATGGTAATTTGTATATTCATATATTGCAGTTAAGTTTGGAGTCAGTAATGGCGCTTTTCCACTACACAGTACCAGCTCGACTCGACTCGGCTTTGTTTGGTTTTCCACTGTGTAAAAGTTGTACCTGTACCTGCTACCAGGTACTTTTTTTCGTACCACCTCCGGCGAGGTTCTAAGCGAGCTGAGGCGATACTAAAATGTGACGTGAAAACACGGCAGACTGCTGATTGGTCAGAGAGAATCGTCACTATTCATTGCGTCATCATTGCACGCGCCAGACGGAGTATCCTGAATAAAAAACAACAAAAACAAAAACATCCAAAAACAGCATACACTCGATTTCCTCCATTGTCCTGTGTGTGTGGGTAGCGGGTGTGTCTCGCGTAGAAGATTAAGTCACGGCAGTTTCCTGCGGCGTCGCTATGACGACCACGTACTATTGTGGAGGTACTATCTGCAATGGAAAACGGAGCGAAAAGCAAGCTGAGCCGAGGCGAGTCGAGCTGGTACTGGTAATGGAAAAGCGCCATTAGATATTTAAATGTTTCTGAAAGAACTCTCTTTTATGCTCACATAAGGTTGCATTTATTTAATCACTCATATTTAGAAATATTATTGTAATCAACATACTTTTTCTGTTTTAATGTATTTTAAAATGTCATTTATTTTCAGCAGCCATTACTTCAGTCTTCAGTGTCACATGATCCTTCAGAAATCATTCTAATATGCTGATGGTGCTCAAGAAACCTTTATTATTATTATCAATGTTGAAAACAGTTGTGTTGCTTAGTATGAAACAGCATGAAACAGCAGATTCAATAGTCTTTTCTTCTCTAATGTGACATATATACAAATGAAATGGCTTCTAGAATTAGATAAAATGTAGGGCAGGACTGGATTTCGTCCTCGGAAATGAATAGGATCGTAGGAAGTTGGCCGTTGCTACCTTAATGGAGGCAGATCTGAATGTCAGTTTGTGGGGGATATATAGTGTTGTGCATGAAGTTACCTCACAAAATTTCGGACGTGACTTCTGAGGCAGCAGAATGGTTTTATCGATTAGAGATTTGATGAAAACTAAACGAATACTATTACTACAATAGTAACTTCTCGCTAGAAATGACATAAAAATTGGAAACTGTTGGTCAAAAACATACATTTACACACACACTGACCACCAACCGCAAATTACTCACCCTCATGTTCTTCCAACCCAGTAAAACTTTCGTTCATCTTCGGAACACAAATTAAGATATTTTTGATGAAATCTGAGAGCTGTCTCACTCCTCCATAGGCTTCTAAGAGATCGAAACTTGCAAACCCAGAAAGTTAGTAAAGACATCGTAAAAATAGTCCAAGTGACTACAGTGGCTCAACCATAAGTTTATCAAGTGACGAGAATACTTTTTATGCGCAAAAAAACAACAAAAATAAAAACTTTATTCAGCTATTCATTTTCGTCTGTGTGGGCCTGAATGAATTCACGTAGTGTAACAGCGCAGCGCTTCTGTGTTGTACATCACACGCATCACACACATGACTAGCGTTGGCCAATAGTGAGCCTACGTGGTGACATACAACACAGACGCACTGCGCTGTTACACTACGTGAATTCATTCAGGCCCACACAGACGAAAATGAATAGTTGAATGAAGTCGTTATTTTTGTTGTTTTTTTTGCGCGCAAAAAGTATTCTTGATGCTTGATAAACTTGTGGTTGAGCAACTGTAGTCACTTGGACTATTTTAACAATGTCTTTACTATAACTTTTCTGGGCCGGCAAGTTTTGATCCCATAGAAGCCTATGGAGGAGTGAGACAGCTCTCAGATTTCATCGAAAATATTTTAATTTGTGTTCCAAAGATTAACGAAAGCCTTAAGCCCCGTTCACACTGCCAGCGACACGCAGCGACAAAGCGACATGATCCCATTCATTTCAATGGAGCGCTGGCGACTTCCGGCGACATGAGCAACAGTGACCGTTTGCGTCAGAATGTGGCCGTGTCAAGCGACACGAGACACGCGACAAAAGTTCAGAAATTTCAACTTTATGCAAATGAGAAGCGATTTTCACGAACGGCAACCAATAGGAAAGAAGACTTTCAGTGGAGCTCAGCTCACGTCCCCGCTCGAGTGCAGGCAAGACAGAAGAGTTCGAGTGCGATTTCACTGTTTTATATGATTTGACTGTAGCCACATACATGGATATAATAAAATGATGCATGGAAAAGAAACTGTCGACAGTCTCAGTGAGTTTAATTCACACATTTAGTTAGAGTGTTGTAATTTTATGATACAAGTTTAAGTTTAGCACTGCTGCAATTCATTTTACAGTTTCCCCTGCATTATGTTGACAATTAGGGACAAGAAAATTGATTATTTGTCAAATTCGAATGACGTTTTAGTAATTTATGACAGTGTGAGTTAATCTGTTGATTGATCGATCATTAATCCAGTAGGCTAAATTATTTAATCCACTGAACACTGCTGTGGTAATATAAAAACACTCTCCCAACAGCATACTGTTTCTTTTGAGCCTAACTCCTAGTCAAATTAAAAGGATATAGTTGTATATATCACTTGTGATGGTATTTTGTATAGATATGGCCAGACGTGCAGTCTACCAATAACATTATAGCGACAGCACTATGAACGCCCACAAGTGACTTCACAGTACAGAGACTAGCGACATACAGCGACAAAGTCGCTGGCGGTGTGAACGGGGCTTTACGGGGTTAGAACAACATGAGGGTGAGTGATTACTGACAGAATTTTCATTTCTGGGTGAACTATCCCTTTAAGCTTTCAGACGCAGCCCAGATGTCATTTAGAGGGGGAGGGGAGGTTTGTTTTTGATTAAAGATTAAAGATTAAAAAAACAATGATGTGCACAGATAAATCATTTATTATAAATACGGTCGGCAACATTCTGTAAAAATGTAAGAATTGTACATTTTGATTTCATGGTGACTAAAAATGTCACCTAATATGACCGAGTTCACTGTGAATTCAACTTTGCATGGCATAACTGGTTGACTGGAACATACCTGTGTTGTGTCCCTGGCTCTCCATATCCAGGATCAAGACACAAGCAGGCCAAGAAGGGATGTAACAACAGAGCACTCCAGGCAGTGCATGATAAAGTGCACCTGATGCTTGTTCTGCTTCGTCACCACTGCCATAAATCCAGCATCGTGTCTGTCCTTTGCAGTGACTTGTTTCCCCACAAATGGCCCAGGTGTTGTTGAGATCCACATACACTAGCATCAGGGACACAAAAAATGATATCAATATTTAAAATAAATAAATAAAAATAAAATTCTATCTTCAAAAATACTTTATTTCACTTCCCCCTGGAGCACCTTTCCTGCACAACCCAACATCAACATGCCAATCATTAATGCTAATTATTTGGAATAACTTAAGGATGGTGTTTTGGTATCCAAAACGTACAGAGTATATATCTGGTAAATGGGCTCATACACTAGCACTGATCATTCACTATTCTCACCATTTCAGAGAATATTTGCATTTGAAAGATACTATTTTCAGCTGGTGCGCATAGACAGATGCAGAGTCCACATTACAATGTAATTAGTCTTGCTTGTTTTGCCACAGACACATTCACGCTCATTATTGGACTTTTAATTTCATAACTTCTTATGTGGCTGCAAATGATGGTCAGTAATTGTGAACACAAACTGTGCAAGTTAAAGCCCCATCTATGTCGAACAGCAGTCAGGTGTGTTGGGGGAATGTGGTTATAAACAAGAAACCATGTTCCTACAAAAAAATCTCATCCGGACATGAATTGCCTTGACCTTTCAGTTGCTAGGGTGCACTGTTAATTCTAATATGTAACTATGACAACCCCCGCCTCTGCGAGCTGCAATGACGCACTGGCCAAATCGATAACACGTTGTTCGTAAATGTGCCCTGGCTTAACCTCTGGGTTCTTCAATTTATGTTCATTCACACTGCCTTACACACACACACAGAGCCAGGCAAGTCATCACTTAGCAGTGGCTTGCTTTTCTGCTTATCACACACATTATCTGAAGGATGTTTTCTGCAGCAATCAGAGGCACAGCATGCGATTGGTTCAGTCCTATTATTCGGAGACACAAGTGCCTTCCTTTTATTTTTGTGAAATGTTCATAGAGCCAATCAATAAGCAGTTCAGGGGGATTCATTCAGGAGCAGAAATTCCAGCCACAAATCTTGATTGTTTTTAAGTCTCATCCTATGCTTTGAAACTGAATGCATACCAATGCTAGTGAATAAAATAGATGAAAGGGTGTGAGTGTTTAATATTGGAATCTTGACTAAGCCCCTTCAGTGACACAGCCTTAAAAGATCCAAATCGCTTCATGCCTTGGGGGTCACGCTGTCAACATTTCATATAAGACATGCTTAAATATTCCTGACACCTTTTATCCTCCAGACTAGAGTGCATCTCTATGTTCTAAAAGACTAGCTTCAGATGCCTTACATCGGCTTTGTGGGAACACATCGGATCTTGTCAAGTCTTGTTAATTATTCAGTTGACGAATGAAACGGCATCATCTTGGTCTTCATATCTTTCTGTCCTTTTTCGCAGTTTTTTTTTTTTCAGTCATCTTCATCCCTGCATCACGTGAGCAAAGGTTTGACACTTCTGTCTTGTTTGTTATTAGATTACACATGAAGTTGTTTCTCGAGTGTGGATGGATCATTTGATGGGACATTCACTGCTCAAAATCGACTTGGCAGCCATAAGCCCCCTGAACCCGTTGCCCTGTTAAAGTTTAATGGTGTCTCTGGGGGCATTTCTGATTTCCGTGTTGTGCTGGTTACTCGTATCCCATGCTGGCCAAGCATGTTTGGAATGCTCCTCATCTTCATGGTAAATCATTCAGAAGCTACATGATCAAAGACATCTGAAGATGTTGATAGCGGTTTAGGGTATGCGCAGTAAAGTGTTTCGTTCCTCCCTTTTCCCAGCCGTGTGGCAGACTCCATACTTAAAAACCAATGGTGTGGATTAATCTCTACATTACACCTTGGAAGTACTGTACATCTTTAACATTTTTTTCTTCTTCTTACTGTAGTCTTGGGCAACCCTTGATGTGTTTCCCCCATAACTATTTGTGGCATAATTTCCTAAATACAAAATTATACCACAAATTTAGCAGTCGGTCTGGCACAATCCGGAAATATTCTTGTTTAAGTTCCAATCAGCTCCCAAAGAATTACCTCTCATTGAATATTGTGTCAGAGTCTCTTTCTCTTTAGGTTATGTATTTAGGAAGTTACTGTATGGCCCTAATAATTTTCCAAGAAACATATCATAGGTTGCACAAGTCTACAGTACAGTTAGTAATTATTTCTCAATGTGTTCCTATTCATTCAACAGAAATAGCTGTTTCACAAAGTCAGACAAAATATTTAATAAATATCAATAATTCTCAGCTCACGCACATAGATGTATGGAATAACACATCTGTTCAGAAGTTTGCCTTTTGATTAGATATAGTATTTCAACATAACCAAAGTTCCAATCAGATCCAAAAATCATGCATTCACAGCTGGTCGGAACTCCACTTAGCTGGTCGGAACTTTCCATTTGAAATCCATCAAATTATAGAAGTGTATTTGGTTGCATATGGTAATTCACATTGAAAGGAATAGTTCAGAAAATGTACATTCTGTCATCAATAACTCATGCTCATGTTGTTCCAAAAACTGTAATGATACTAAAAGATACAATTTTTCAAATGTATGTTTTTTTGTTTATACAATGGAAGCTAATGGGTACCAGTACTGTTTAATTACCAGCATTCTTAAAGGGATTCACCCAAAAATGAAAATGCTGTCATCATTTACTCACCCTCATGTTGTTCCAAACCTGTATGATTTCCTTTCTTCTGCTGAACACAAAAGAAGATATTTTAAAGAAGGTTGGTAATTAAACAGTTGCTGGTCCCCATTGACTTCCATAGTATTTTTTTTTTCCTACTATGGAAGTCAATGGGGTCCATCAGTCGTTTGGTTACCGACTTTCTTCAAAATATCTTCTTTTGTGTTCAGCAGAAGAAAGAAAGTCATACAGGTTTGGAACAAAATGAGGGTGAGTAAATGAGGACAGCATTTTCATTTTTGGGTGAACTATCCCTTTAAATAATACCTCCTTTTATGTTCCACAGAAGAAAGGAACAGGTTTGGAATGACATGAACGGGAGTAAATAATGGCAGAATTGTCTATCCCTTTTAAGTAAGGTCAAGGTACCAACTACAAATGTGTTATATTAATAAACACCCTGACGCTTCAGAGCTTTGTAATGGCAGTGGATTGCAACCATTGCCTATGCAACTTGTGACGTCGGAAGTATCGTAGTGCATCATGGCAAAGCGTAAATATCAGCAGTATGTCACATTACTCGCATAAGTTGCGCTTTACACTTGAGTCAAATCCATATGTTCGTTTGGCCAGAAGCTAGTTATTTTACTTTATAAAGTTTGAAATATGAATGAATATTTTTCTTACAAAAACTCATCGTTTTGCTTCAGAACTCTTTTATTTTATTTAATCTCGAAATATTTCGACTTTATTCTCGAAATGTTAGAATTATTTATTTTTTATGTTGCGGGGGTTGCTTAGTTTATAACTTCTACCTCTAATCAGCAATTATATAATTCATTCATCCATTTTGCCAGGTTAGAGTTAGACACAAATTTTCTTTCATGTTCTCTGGACCCCCTAAAGTAGCCTTAGCCCCCCCATATGTAAAACTCTAGTTCCGGCATTGGAAATGTGCCTATGTTTATTTGTCTAATCTGTTGTTTGGGAGTATTGACTTGCAGTTTAATCTCTCACAAAACCTCATTTTGATCATGAGTGCTTTAATGTTGCACAGCCTTTGTTTTCCTGGAAGGCTTGTTGCAGAATGTTTCTGATGTGAACTCAAAGTTCCCGTTCAATGATTAGTTGCTTGTGTTTGGTTGGTTTGGTCGATTGGTTTGCATTTTGTCCAACGGGATGAGAAAAGGGCTTCAGGCTCCCAGCCCAGAGGAGGATTTATAAGGGGTGTATTCCAACACACACTTGTACACGTGTGCACGTACTATCTGTATGTGCCCTGGCCACGTAATTTTTAGTCTCAGCATTTAGTGATCTGCACAAACATCTTTAAGTTTGTCAGAATTAAAGAAAGAGAGAAAAACTGCTGCTGTTGTGTACAAGGAGTGAGCTGTTGAGTAACATTCTAAAGGTTAAAATAATAAAGAAGAAATTGCACTTTCCTAATTTTTGTGAATTGATTTCTATGCCAATGCACTGTTCTGTTTCCATACATTTATGTGTATGTATGTTTTGTTGGTGAGTATATATACCTGTTGTTATTGTCAAAGTTTTAATTCCTCCCAGTTGTCCCCTTTTCATGTTCCTGTGCTCAGTTCTGGCCTTGCTCCAGGGTACAACTTGTACTTGGCTTCAAACGATGGCCCAACTATGACATCTATAAAACACACACACACACACACACACCACCCAGCCAAAATAAAATGAGAACAGTAAGTTAAAAGAATGCTTCACCAAAGAATGAAATTTCTGTCATCATTTAATGACCCTGATTCATCTCTTCCTCCTCCTTTCTTGCAACTGGCCAGTGCTGGAAGTTAGGGACATTTTTGCAAAAGTTTGCTTTAATAGCCAAAACTTCAACACTGGAATCAGATTTGCATGCAGGGCTATAACAGGGGCAGCTAAGTGTCCATTTTGTCTCAAAGTCTGTCTCAAAGAGGTTAAAAAAAAGTTCCTGAAATTCTTAAGAGCTCAAGTTCTTCTGTTTTTAGTTTTTTACCATGTGAAGCTTTTCAGCAATTCTATCATTTCTGTAATTGATTTAAATATCTTTATGATGTTTTATCGTGTAAATGTCAAATACAGCAAGTCCTCTTTCCTGTTCAATTCCTAGTCTATTTGCAGCAGACTTAATACAATTATTCCCCTGCCGTGACCTATTTAAGCCAAGACTGCTGCCAGCCATTAGTGTTGTGAGAATTCACTAAGTTGCCACGTTGAGAGGTTCTGAGAGGTTGTATTTTTCAAGTACACACGTAGGTGGAGGTTCAGAGACCTACTGTTTGTCATCATTTAAACTGTATTTTTTCTGTTGCTATGGAAACATGCTTCCTTTTTTACCCTTTTATGAAATGGAATTGCTGCACCTCAAAGCATCCTTGTTGTTGGATAAGAATACAGGTATGAATTAAGTCTGGTTCAGTACTTATCCTGTGCTTTTATGCAGTATTAACTGGTTAATAGCCAGTGACCTAGCGGTAATGAAGATTAATTGCCTGTTTAAGGCTGAAATGATAAGCCATAAAAATTTAACCTTAGGTTGATTTAAATGATTGGCTCATTTTTCCAGTAGAATGTGTCTACTACAGATCCACACACAATCCTAGGCCTTGATATGATACATGACCTACCTTTATGTGTAGTAATTTATCTGTTAATATCTCATTAAATCAAACTAAGTCTGTATAATATAGTGCCAGTTATCCATGGAAACGCAGACCAGCTCACGATCGCATAATTTAAACTGCTTTAATCATTTAATTGTTGTTGCTAATTAAACAGAAATCAGACTCTCCATTTTACTTTTAATGTCTCTTTATTTGTGTTTACAACTTAGCAAGATTGCTCTAATTTCACAGGGTGACATTCCTGGAACTCTCTGGAATCATTGAATTAATAATGAATTATGCTTCAGGAATTTCCTAGACCTTTATCTCCTCCCAAAGGGCAGAAACTGGACAGCAGATGGTTTCAAATATAGCAATATGAGCAGATTCTTGGTGTATTGCAGTCATACTTTGATTTAGGTTTGGTTTGCTAAGATATAATGACTCAAAAAGTTGTAGCTATGTAACTTTATAACTGTATTTTCTGTATCAAGCAGACTTGAATCATTGGTAAAATACAACATGGTAAAATGAGAATACTCCACTTTACTTTCTGTAGTCCTCTCAGAGGAGAAACGTTCAACTTTACCCATATGGATAATTAGCTACTGTTGTGCTTCCGAATCAATTAAAAATCATTAACGTGTGTGTGTGTGTGTGTGTGTGTGTGTGTGTGTGTGTGTGTGTGTGTGTGTGTGTGTGTGTGTGTGTACGTGCGTGCGTGCGTATGTGTGTTGTTTATCCTTTCCTGTGAATGATATTCATTGACCAAAAGACGAAATTGTAAACTAAACAACAGCTATGCTTAAGCAATATTGCACGAGCAAGAGAGAGAGAGTTGTTTTCAAGAATAGAACGGAATCATCAGGTCACAGCTACGATGATATTAGGACAAGCAGCACAAATGCGAGTGTAATGTTTCTTTTAACAGTTCAAAATAAGATAATAATAATAAGTATACTTACATGTAGCCAGTTTCTGGTCTGTTTTTGTTACGCCAACGAAAATAATTCCAAACGAAGACAATGCAACGTGAATTCCTCGCTGCAACGAATATTGTGTTTCGTTCAGTTTTCGCCACCTACTGGCGTAATGGTAACCTGCGGAACTAGTCACTGAACAATGCACACTGAACACGCAAGCATAGACAACAAACAAAGTCACCATGAAATCAAAATGGACAAGTCTCTTTTTAATGAAATATTGCAGTATTTATTTAGAAGATTTACCAATTTATCTATGCACATTCATAGATTGTGATGATGCATTTAACAGTCATCAGCATAAATCCTGCAACGTTTTTTATATTTTCATATGAATATTTATAACACTATACTTTGTATTATATTACCTTTGCATAAAAAAAAAAAATGACAAAAAAAACTAGTTAACAGTGGCTGTGAGAGTGACGGTCAAGTTGACATCTTTCTCTCTTCTGACTGTCGTTATCAATCTCTCAATTTTTTTCCTCTTTTTGAAGTTGTGAAAACACTATTGTGGATTTTTTTTTGTTTTTTTTTGGACACACAAAATGTATCTATATTTAGTCTCTCATTCACTGCTATAGAAGTTTACACAACTTTGACAACTTTGCCCTTGTTATCTTTAATCAAAATAACTTCCACTCCCTCTTGCAATTACATCTCTTATGTTCTCTGATGACCTGTTTACTAGCACGAGGGTGGGACAACTACAGTAGTGATGGATGGGGAGTCGACTCCAAAGGTCGAGGGTCTGTTCAACTAGCTTCCGTCATCCACTTGACGAAGTTGAATGAACTTCAAAATGGCGATGGGGACTCCCCAAATGGGAAAGTGCTAAGGGAAGTTCATGAGTGTATGTCTAAAAGTTGAGATAAATGCAGTCCTAGTATATGGCATTTGAGTGCATTAAATCAGCAAGGAGTGAACAAAATGAAGCAAGGAATTCAGACACTGATGTATATCCTGCATCAGAGAGTTGGAGCTTTCACAGAAACAACTTTTGTTTTTTATCCGACATTAGCTTACTTTAGAAATAAATAACATCTGTGCCAGCTTTGTACCATAATTGATGTTACATTAATGCAATAAATATACATTTGGTTTTCCATGCTAACTTGTGTTCATAATCAGTAAACTAACCATAAATCATTAAAAACTCACATAGTGAATAAACACATAAATAAGTGGACATTATTGAATGTATTTTTATTTACCATTTTTAGTATCTTCATCTCTCCTGTCCAGATTTTTGTGCCTAAACAAGTGATGATCATGGGTGTTTACATGACGACCAAAGTATTCAATGGGCGTTAAGACGGCAAGTGTTTTGAAGACTTTTGTTTACTTAATTGGAGACACTTAAACAGTGAGTGACTGTGGTGTGTCATTTGTAAACGTTTTACCAAATACATATAATCTCTGTTGACACTGCACCAATAATGGTTTACATATGTAACATTTAATTAATTTAACTTACACAGGAAAGATTTGACATGACGTGAAATCTGGTCACATCAGTTCCTGAACATGATGAATGACGTGATACGCTTAGCCTCAAAGACCGCTCCGAAGCGGTATTAGAGATATTGTGGATTTAGTGTGCGTTAAGTGTACTTCGCTTTGGCATTTTTTTCAGACCTGGGACGGTTTCGTGCATGTCAAGTGGCCAAAACTGGGTATTTGGATAGGCCAATGACCTACTTTCTGGTTTATTTCATTCTGACATAACATTTGCTCACTGCCTTTTCTCGTGACCTCTGTAAAATTATGTATCTGCAACAACTTGGTAACGAGGTTGATTTCTACTCAAAATTTCAAGGTTTAGTCATTGTTAAATTTGACTAATTTGGACTGTCACAGTAAAAGTGTATTGTTTTAATAAAAAAATAACTTTTCTGTGTAATAACGACTGCAGTCTTGTATTATTATAGACCCTTTTTTTATGTTAAATTAATTGAGTCAAGGAGTTGATTCCATGGACTCCTATATGGTGGGAGTTGGGAGTCAGAGTTCCAGGTTTTGACTCCCAGAGTCAAAATCTAAAATCGAACATCCCTGTCACATGCGATCGCAAATCCAACCCTACATTATTTCTTGTTCGAGAAGCAGTTTCACTCGGATATACAACACAATATTCCCCCTGTTGTTGGAATGTGTATTAGCGCTCTTGTAAAAACACCAAGTGGCCAAACACATTTGCGGAACTGTTCTAATGCTTCTTGAATGTTTATGCAAACTTCTATAATAAAATGGTGTGCTTCATGTATGTTAAAACCTCTGGGCCTTACTTCTGAAGTGCTTGAAATGTCTGTATGTGTATTTTGCTTTTATTTAAATGGGACAATTTATGAATGATAAAGGATTTCTTAATTTCCACAGAAATTCATTATTTATGTTTCATGAATAAGACAGTTCCTGCAAGTCCCAGCATACACTGCTGTTGTGTTACTGAGAGGCATAGAACGTACCCTTGGGGCTGAGTGCAAACACACACATGTCAGAGTATCGAAGCCCAGAGGGGCAATGAGCCTCCCACTTTCCTGACCTGCCTGTTGAATTTACTGGCTTCACTATCAAATCACATGAGCGAGCAAGAGAAGGAAAACTACAACAGGAAACAGTCCATCTTCTTGGAGATTCCTCAAATAAGAATATCATTTCATGCTCAAGTCATTTAAAATGCAGGGTTACGTTACATAAGCCCAAGACTGATTGCTAATTTCTTATGGTTCTTCTTCATCTCCACATCCTGAGTTGCTCAGGTTGACAGGTTGCATTTATTAACAACAGGACTAAGAAAGTGTGTGGAGGACGGAGGAGACTGCAGGAGGTGTCATTTTTCATCGCCCATGGTAACCTCATCGGTCAGAACAGAATCCGACAAGCATGTCAGAGCAATCTCCTCAGTGCCGATATCTCCGACTTCCCTTTTACTGCTGCCCTGCTCCGCGTCTCACGGCGCATCAGGTCCCAGAGGGCAAAAAGATGTGGAAACACAACAACAGTCAACAAACACAACCCTAGCTGGCTGATATACCCTCCTTACACCTGTCACAAAACCACTCTGCCTCCTGTGATTCTTCATCATGAGCAAAACAAGTTTTAGGTACCCAATCTGATTTCCCAAATAAACGCTCTGAACAATTTTGAAGCTTTTCTCGCCTTTCTGTTTATTTCAAGCAAACAATACACATGAATCCTAAAGGAAAAGTAGGTCACTGGAAGGTTATTTTTAGAACCTAACGCACACTCCTTATAAATGGGCAACTGCAGATGCGGAGTTTCTGTACGAGACATCAGCCGAATGTATCAGGCGAACATACAGAGAGTCGAGATTTTCAATTTGCCGGCGAGTCGAGTTAGCTATTAATCCGGTTTCAAACTTTAATGCCCTCCTGCGGGGATGAGAGGCCATGTCAGAGCATCGTGCACGTGCATGTGCGTGTGAGGGGAGAGCTGCGTGGATTGTCTTTGATGGTCGAGGGACGTGTAGGATTTGTTAAACCCTCTAAGTGGACCCCTGTTTCATCAGCCTCTCAGCTCTTTTCCTGCTGAGGTGTTGTACTTTCACTTTGCTTTAGAAGGAGATGCTCTCATGTTTGCTGTCAGGTTTTTAGCTGACTGATTAAGGATGACACAGAAATGAATCGGGGAGACATACCCTGCAATTTGGCTGCCCAAATGCAGTTAGGCCACACTGTCAGAAATATATATAGGTGAGAGTATTACTTTGTTATACAGTGCATTACCGCAGCCAATCCAGTCATCCAGCACACTGCAACCACACACATTTACATACTCCAGCGCTTCAAACATATAAGGAGCCCAGGCCCAGTAGAGCGGAATACAAGTGGGCAACCAGGCTGAAAATGTACCCTAATCCTATAGGCATTGTGCAGCCTACAACACAAGCATCTGCCGTTAAATCCAGAGATGCCGAATTAGCCTTATTCGAACCAGTTGGAGAATTTCTTGGACTGCTGAGCATTTACATTTACATGTGTCTGTGTCGACTTCCTCTTATTTTGGGGAAATGAATATTTGACTTCAATAAATGAGCATATTGTTCTTTTCACCATTATTTACGCACAGATCACCTCAGACTAAGTAGTGAGCATGGAGAAAACTGGTTATTTGCATACATGCTCCACAAAGAGCAGGTGCATTTATGTTTGTAGTTTGCCACTGCCATCCAAAGGGTTGTGCGCACACATTTACAGAGTTTAACAGCAAGACAAGTGCAGATGTGTATGGGACCATCTGGTCACGGAAAGAGGGTCAGTACACTTAGATACCTCAAGGTAAATACACATCTCACAGCAGATCACTCGTGCAAGAAGGAGAAGTCGTTTAAAAAGAAAACTTCCCTCAAAACCCCCCCCAAAACACTTTTGTTAATTACTCTGTGCCTAAATCTCACCAGTTTACACCACCTGACAAGCACTGACTTTTTTTATGCTTTGTTTGTTTACCTCAGGCCAAAAAAGTCAAATGAAGTGGAGAGATACTATGTGGGCCAGTGCAATAAGATGCAGCCGGAGTGAAACGAGGCAGAAATGCACAACCTTAAGACGGATTAGAGCGGATCTGGAGTTCTTGAAAAGGGTCAAAAAGTTACTCCGTCACCCAGAAATGACCTCAAAACAGGCAAGGGTCACAGCAATGATGTGCGTCAAACAAATCAGATGTGCCGCACAACATAGCTTCATTTTTTTGTGGACTTTTGGGACAGAAGCTGCCTGATGTTCAGCACAAGGTGCACAGCCTCTGAGGTCAAAACAGGCCTGTATGATATTAAATCAGTTCATAACAGATCAGCATTTGGAGGATGAGATATTCTTTGTAATTTTTCTGCCTCATCAAAGCTTATTTTCATCATCGGATATTTTTAAGGGCAGGGATTAATCATCATGAGATTTTCATTAGGAATGTAAAGATATCGTGGATAGATTTATTTGACCCATGTCCCCCACAGCAGAGTCCATTCCAAACTTCTAATAGTAATCAGACCAGATCATCTCAGCGGAGGCCTGATCCATTCAGGTCAATGAGAGTCAACAGTATATTAGTAGCAGCAGAGGCAGCTAAAGCGCTCCCTCCCCAGTGTCTGGGTGGTGTACGAATCAAACTTGAGAGAACACTGCCACCCTGTGCCCACTGCAGGAACGAATCTCAGATCTGCTTCTTATGTGTGTTAGAATTGAGACCAGCTGCAGTTTTCTGACACTACACGTATTTTGTCTGTGATGAGTGCTGGCTTACTGGGGTTTTGGCTAGAGGTCAGCGTTTAGACAACGATAAATAACAAAAACCATGAAGCCTGGGTGTTATTCACCATTCATGTTTTCAGTTTCTATCTATGGAAATGCTGAGAGAGGAAAAGTATGTCAGGGTTTTCTATTCTTTAATGGTATAAATAGTAACAGATGGTTCTTTTTACAGCTTGATGCCTTCTAAGGAGGTTCAGTTCTGACATGTAATATTCATATGAATTCCTATCCTCTCTATTAATAATATAAATATATAATTCAAGAATATGGAATTATGCTGTTTTAGGAGCAGCAATTACATTTTTCTACAACACTTTACAATAAGGTTTGATTCTTTAACTTTAGTTAATGCATTAGGTATTATAAAATATAATTGTACCGCATTTATTAATCTGGGTTAATGCTAATGTCATTATCCAACTCAATTCACTTCAAATTGTGTTCTCTTCCCATAATGTCAGGGCAGTGAAATCAATAATATTACAAAATATCACTTGTCTTTTAAACCCCAACTGAGCAAACAACAATGAACAATGACAATAACCACTGAACAATAGAATGTGAAATAAATGACATAACCTAAATTAATAAATAAAAATGGAGATTAATTGCTGTCTATTATTTATAAAATGTCACCAGTGATTCACATTTTAAAGATTTATTGTTCATTTGCAATCATTTGTCACATTCTGTCATAGTGCAGCAGACTAAGTGCCGTCACAACAGCTTGTGCAACATTGTTTACCTTCCTGGACATACTGGCTGATTCTGAGGAGCTGCTTTCAGGAGAGGTAGCTGTCAGCAGTCATTTGGAAGAGATCTCTCTGGTCAAATGTTCTTTCTCTCCACGTACAGGGATATACCGCTGTGCTCGGTAGCTTGTCTGCCCCTTACATGTCTTCCACTCTAGTGTTGATGTGATACATTCAAGTGGAATACAGATGGATGAACATGGAACTATACCCTCCAGACATATCAGGGCAAGACCACAGTGCTGAAGACAAGAGGCAGGTTACTGCACGGTCAGAACCCTGGAAGCAGTGATGATATGGGTCAGAGTGCTAGCATAATTAGCTCTGCATGTGTTAGACAAAATTGTTTAGAAAATTAATCTACATGCAGCTTTACCCCTGTACTCAATTCCATATTGTCTCAAGTCCATATAGGCCTACACAACATTGGGACACTTAATGATTTTATTTATAATATAATATTATATAATAGGTTATAATATAAAAGGCTATAATATAATTGTCATGTTTTGAGTTTTTCTGTTCATGTCTGAGGCCACATTTACACATAGCCGGGTATTTAGAGAAACGCATTTTTCTCCCCCTCCGTTTTCAAAAATAACATTGTGCACACAACATCGTTTTCAAAAGAAGTTGTCGTTTACATCAACCCGCATAAATACAATGGGCGGCAGTGTAGGGAGAAGGATAAAGCCATGCAAGCCAATCAGAATCCTCAAAATCGACAACAACGAATAGCACGAGCGACTTCCTGTTCCTTTCAAAACAACAGACATGGCGCGAGGTTCGTTCGTGTGGACAGACAGCGAAGCAAATGCAAATAGGCCAAAAGCGTTTGCACAAAAGTAAAAATGAGTACCACTTTAACAGCATCCATGATCAAATAGTAGCCAAACAAACTCTAAACATAGGGCGCTCACATGACGTAAGCATTTTCTGGCGCATATTGTGACGTTTGAGAACCTAAAACCCCGTTTCTCCCAGTTGACACGGCAACACATAACTGGCGTTTTCAGAAATCTCCACTTTGGCCGGAGTTTTTAGAAATAATCGTTTTCTGGGATAAAAACGGCGTTTTCGTGTAAATGACAGGCCAAAACGCAGGGAAATATCTGCGTTTTCCCATCGTGTAAACGGGGCCTGAGTTTTGTAATTAGTTTTCAGTGTTCAGTTCATGTTTGCCTGTGTACCCGTTAATTTGATTTAGTTTCTCATTGATTTATTCCTGTCACCTGTTCCTCAATTAACTTGTTAGTCTTGTCAGCTGTGTCTCGTTTCCTTGATTAAGCCCTGTGAATTTAAGCCCTGTGTTTGGTTCAGTTTAGTTAGCATTGTGTTTGGATGGTTGTTCTGTTTTGTGTTATCCTGAGTTCATTGTTATTATGAAATGAAACACAGGTTAACACAAAACAGACCAACCATTAAAAGTGCACATTTTACTGCTGCACTTGGATCCTGTTCTACTTACCCTGCCTGCAACCACTGTGTGACAGAATAACAGACCGTTTAAATGGATCCAGCAGCTGCTAAAAGAATCATCCTCCTCTCGCAGGAGAACCAGTCCCTAGAGAGGTACACACGGGTATTTCTGGACCTTTGCCATGTCCCTTATGATGATGACTGCCTGTGTGTGCTTTTCCGGACAAGCCTCAATGTGTCACGGTTCATAAATCCTATGTCTCTTCCTTGTCTCGTGTTTCTGTTGTTGTGTGCTGATTGTGTGGGTGTGTCAGCTGATTATTCACTCATCGGCAATCAAGTTCATCACTCCCGTCACCAGCTGCAGCTCATCTCAGCACATATATAAATACTCACTCAATTCTCATTTCCTCTGTCAGATCGTTCTATGTGGTTCCCAGTGTGTGGTTCGTCTTGTTCCAGTTCCAGTGTCTCGTCGTTGCCTGTTCTTGTTCCTGTGGATGTTTCACTCTGGACTTGTCATCGTCATCACCACTCTTCACCACAGCACTCATCTGACCATCAAAGTCCCTGCGCCGCTATCCTGTTCCACCCTGGATTACTGTGTTCTCACTGATTGTCAAGCACTGTTGGATTCTGGGGCAGAAGGTAATTTCATGGACCGTTCATTTGCACACAAACTCCAAGTTCCCCTCAGACCCCTCACTCACAAGATTTCTGTACACGCTCTCAACGGCCAGGAACTCCCCACCATCTCATTCATCACCGAAGACATCACTCTCATCACATCAGGAAACCACACAGAAACTACCTCATTTTACATTCTGGACACTCCCCTCGCACCCATCGTCCTTGGTCACCCCTGGCTCACCCGTCACAACCCCAAAGTGGACTGGCTATCCAATTCTGTGTCTGCGTGGAGCAGTTTTTGTCATGAGTCTTGTCTTGTGTCTGCTTGTCCGTCTGTTTCTGTCCCTGTGTTTCAGGAGGAGGCAGTGGATTTATCTAACGTGCCCACGGAGTACCTGGACCTGAAGGAAGTGTTCAGTAAGTCTCGGGCTGCTTCTCTTCCCCCGCATCGTCCCTATGACTGTGCTATAGAGTTACTGCCAGGTACGTCTCCGCCTAAGGGCAAGTTGTATTCACTCTCTGTCCCAGAGAGGCAGGCCATGGAGAAATATATTTCTGATTCTTTAGCAACTGGGTTCATCCGTCCTTCCTCTTCTCCAGCGGGGGCGGGGTTCTTTTTTGTGGGGAAGAAGGACGGGTCCCTGCGACCTTGTATTGACTACCGGGGGCTGAACAGCATCACGGTAAAGAATACTTATCCTTTGCCGTTGATGTCTTCAGCCTTCGAGAGGTTGCAGGGAGCGTCCATTTTCACAAAATTGGATTTACGGAATGCTTATCATTTGGTCCGCATCAGGGAGGGGGATGAATGGAAAACTGCTTTTAACACCCCCAGGGGGCACTTTGAATACTTGGTCATGCCCTTCGGGCTGTCCAACTCCCCAGCGGTTTTCCAAGCACTTGTCAACGACGTGTTGCGAGACATGGTCGATCAGTTCATATATGTCTACCTGGATGACATATTGATTTTTTCTTCGTCTCTCCAGGAACATGTGCAACACGTCCGACAAGTGCTCCAGAGATTGCTAGAGAATGGGCTTTTTGTCAAGGCGGAGAAATGCGATTTTCATGCACAGTCTGTTCCTTTTTTAGGTTACATCGTGTCGGTTGAGGGAATGCGCATGGATCCTGAGAAGATCAAGGCTGTGGTAGAATGGCCAAGTCCAGATTCCCGTAAGGCCCTACAGAGGTTTCTGGGATTCGCCAATTTCTACCGGCGTTTCATTCGCAACTTCAGCCAACTAGCCGCACCTCTGACCGCCTTGACCTCCCCCAGAACGACGTTCAGGTGGTCAGACGCAGCCGAGGCTGCGTTTGCCAAACTTAAGGGTTGCTTCGTTTCAGCCCCCATCCTGATAACCCCTGATCCTTCACGTCAGTTCATGGTGGAGGTCGATGCGTCAGAGGTGGGGGTAGGTGCAGTGTTATCCCAGCGTTCTCCTTCAGACGATAAGATGCATCCTTGCGCGTTTTTGTCTCATCGTTTGTCCCCTGCGGAGCGTAATTATGACATTGGCAACAGAGAGTTGTTGGCAGTCAAATTAGCATTGGAGGAATGGCGCCACTGGTTAGAAGGGTCGGGGGTACCTTTTATCGTCTGGACCGATCACAAGAACTTGGAATATATTCGGACGGCTAAAAGATTAAACTCCAGGCAGGCTCGGTGGGCTCTTTTTTTCGGTCGTTTTGATTTTACTCTCTCGTACCGCCCGGGTTCCAAGAACATCAAACCCGATTCTTTATCACGTATTTTTGACCGTTCCGAACGCCCGTCTACTCCCGAGTGCATTTTACCAGAGTCTCTATTCGTCTCTACACCCATATGGGAGGTCGAATCGAAGGTCAAGAAGGCCTTAGAAGGGGTAACGCCTCCGACTCGTTGTCCATCGAATCGTTTGTTTGTGCCTGAGAGTTTACGGTCCAGCGTTATTCAGTGGGGACATTGTTCCAATGTGGCTTGCCATCCAGGAGTAAATCGTACTAAATTTTTGGTCAAGCAACGATTCTGGTGGCCTCTCATGGCTCGTGACGTTCACAATTTTGTTCTGGCTTGCTCAGTTTGTGCCACGGGTAAGACTTCCAATCGTTCCCCAGATGGGTTACTCCAACCGCTGCCGGTGCCTTCGAGACCCTGGTCCCATATTGCTCTAGATTTTGTCACCGCCCTCCCACCCTCCCAGGGTCACACGGTAGTTTTGACCGTGGTGGACCGGTTCTCGAAGGCGGCCCATTTCATACCCTTGCCCAAATTACCCTCAGCCAAGGAGACAGCGTTGATTGTCGTTAATCACGTCTTTCGGTTACATGGCCTCCCGATAGACGTGGTTTCTGACAGGGGACCCCAATTTGTGTCCAAATTTTGGCGAGAGTTTTGTAAGTGCCTGGGTGCGACTGTCAGTCTGTCCTCTGGGTTTCATCCCCAGAGCAATGGTCAAACTGAGCGAGCCAACCAGGATTTGGAGAGAACGTTGCGATGTTTAGTGTCCAAGAATCCTTCCTCTTGGAGCCAACAATTGTCTATGGTGGAGTACGCCCACAACACGTTGCCAGTGTCATCCACGGGCCTATCACCGTTTGAGTGTAGTTTAGGGTACCAGCCACCTATTTTTCCTAGTCTGGAATCCGAAGTCGCGGTTCCCTCCGCCCACGCCTTCGTCCAGAGGTGTCGCCGCACTTGGACTAGAGCCCGTGAGACTCTACTCCAAGTGGGGGCGCGCACTAAGGCCAAAGCCGATCGCCACCGGCGGAAGCCTCCCGTGTACGTCGTCGGTTCTAAAGTGTGGCTTTCTACCAAGGACATTCCTCTCCGCTCTGTTTCTAATAAGCTTGCTCCTAAATTTATTGGCCCATTCTCTGTCACTAAAATCATTAGTCCGGTGACAGTCCGTCTCAATCTTCCTCCAGTGTACAGGAGGATTCATCCCGTCTTTCAGGTATCCAAAATCAAGCCCGTGTTTTTTGCTCGCATTAATCCGCCAGTCCCGGTTCCCCCCCCGCCGCGACTCGTAGATGGGGAACCAACTTATTCGGTCAGTCGTGTTCTGGACTCAAGGCGGAGGGGACGCGGATTTCAGTACTTGGTGGACTGGGAAGGTTACGGTCCGGAGGAGAGGAGTTGGGTACCGGCCAGAGACATCCTGGATCACTCTCTTATCGATGATTACAATCGGCAGGTAAGGGAGCCTGGGAACGCCAGGAGGCGTTCCTAGGGGAGGGGGTACTGTCACGGTTCATAAATCCTATGTCTCTTCCTTGTCTCGTGTTTCTGTTGTTGTGTGCTGATTGTGTGGGTGTGTCAGCTGATTATTCACTCATCGGCAATCAAGTTCATCACTCCCGTCACCAGCTGCAGCTCATCTCAGCACATATATAAATACTCACTCAATTCTCATTTCCTCTGTCAGATCGTTCTATGTGGTTCCCAGTGTGTGGTTCGTCTTGTTCCAGTTCCAGTGTCTCGTCGTTGCCTGTTCTTGTTCCTGTGGATGTTTCACTCTGGACTTGTCATCGTCATCACCACTCTTCACCACAGCACTCATCTGACCATCAAAGTCCCTGCGCCGCTATCCTGTTCCACCCTGGATTACTGTGTTCTCACTGATTGTCAAATAAAGAGTGTTTTGAGCTACTTGCGATTGCTTCCGTCCTTCTATCATGACACAATGCAGAGACAAGAATGCACATACCTGGAAAGGAGAGTCTAGGGACTTTCATGAGGAACGTGGAGTGGGTTCTCCTCAATAACGGTTACCCATTCCACATCTTTGAGTGAGGAGGAAAGCAGTGTGCCAGTCGCAGAGTCTGTTCCTGTGAGAGAAATTCCAGAATCTGTTCCTGTGAGAAATTCTCCAGTCCGATCCTGTGAGAGAAATTCCCCAGTCTGTTCCAGTGAGTGAAATTCCAGTGCCCAACCCAGAGAGCATGGTATTATCCATAATGGCTCTAATATTTGTTTGTCTGGGCCACACACTTACCTGCTCCAGCCCCTGACCAGAGTCCACTCCAGCCCAAGAGCCTGCTCCAGTTCTCAACCCCATAGCTCCTCTCAAGAAAATTTGGGGGGAGGTGCTATACTTCCTCGGTCATAGTGTCCAAGCCAGGTTCCCTGGTCAGGACTACGGAGGCCGACCCTCCCTGGCTTCCTGAACTGCCAGCACTGCACTGGCACCCTGAACTACCGGACCCTTTATGGCACGAGGACGTGCCTTTTTTTAGTTTTGTAATTAGTTTTCATTGTGTTCAGTTAATGTTTGCCTGTGTGCCCATTAATTTGATCCAGTTTCTCATTGATTTATTCCTGTCACCTGTTCCTCTAACTCGTTAGTCTTGTCAGCTGTGTTATTTAGTCCCTGTGTATTTAAGCTCTGTGTATGGTTTAGTTATCTGTTAGCATTGCGTTTGGATGGTTGTTCTGTTCCGTGTTTGTTATCCTGAGTATATTGTTAATGTACCTTTTACTGTTGCACTTGAATCCTGTCCCTACTTGCCCTGCAACTACTGTGTGATTATAATGGGCTATAATATAATTTAATACAATAATGTATTGAGAAAAGCGCAGTATAAATCTATATGTGTATATATATATATGAAGAGTTCAGATGCAAAAGCCTCTAAGTGCCATCTGACATTTTCTTCTAGAATGATCATTTTTATGAAGAATATTTTATGAATATTTAAGTTCAGTAATTGTTCACTTAAATGGCAATGAAAATGACCTATTAATTGCTATTTAAGTGAAATTAATAAGCTCTCTGTTTTTCAAGGTTATAAACTTTGGTAACACTTCAGTTTGGGGTCAAATTCTAACTAAAGTTACTTATTAGCATGCATACAAGGATATTGGCTGTGTATTAGTACATATAAAACACATATTAATGCCTTATTCTGCATGACCATACATCCATATTCCTACCCAATACCTAAACTGCTTAAGCAGTAATTAAGAGTTTGAGGTTCAATAGTTCGTTTATTGAACCAAATAAATTCAAACGATTATTGAATCATTGACCGACTGTCAATCTACCCTGTTCACGGCCGATTGATGATGATGTTGATAGTTGTTTATAATGAAAATTGGACCCTACCCTGTGGAGGCAGTAAATGCTGAATCATTGGAGTGCACTCTCAATTTAGAACCCAGAAGAATAAAACAGCACCTCCTAAATCATAAGAAAACGCAGAGCAGGGGTTACGGGCGGAGATGCATCAGAGACAAAATGTGACATATTCGGCTAAAGAGGGACTGATTACTGCATTGCGCATGGTGTTGCTGGATGTCATCCAACTGAGTGATCAACTGCAAAGTTAATGAGGCCTCATAACCATGTTTTTACACCCCTGCACAACATAATCAGTGGCAAGGGTCACTCTGCATAAGAAACCCTGTGCGCACACACCCAAGCTTATAATCTTCATATCAAACCATAAATACAGTTGCACAAATGCAAACAACGCACATTCCCACCACACTCATCCATGCCCATGAATACACACCGAGTTCAGCTCATTCTTGCTCAGTAAACACAGCTGTGGACACCCTGGGGCATTTAAGGTTGTACAGCATCTGCTGATCAGGCGCACTGTCCTGAACTTCATTTAAGCTTCACTGGCATTTGGCCCAACATAGATAAACATGCAGTCGTATAATTGAATTACAGCGTCTCCGCCCGTACAGAGAAGACAGAAGATCGCCACATGCTTAAACTGTGCAACGAGGCATTTGAGCAGCAAGTGAACACATGGCTTTTGCAAAGGTTTGCTATTGCCAAAAAAGCAGTTGTGCATAGTGAACATAACACAAAACACATGTGCAGTGTGCACACAAATAAATGATTCCGCAGTACCTAAAAGGGTCATGTGATCATGCAAATGTATTTTTTGACAGGTAAAGAGTTACACAGTATGAGGTTTTAATTGTTTTCTGCTCTGAAAATCCACAGCCTCATTTGTCTATATACAAACAGTTTTGATGTAAGTGATGCTGCAATGGTGTGTATAGGAAAATTAACAACCGTGTTGAGCAGATGGTAAAACATGGTCCAGTGTTTTTGTTAGAGATTATTATTCAGCTGCACTGAGCCTGTTCATTTCAATTAAGCTGAAATTACAATGTTTGACAATCCAGAATGAGATGTCACATTTCCTCAAGGTCCCTCTTTCGTTCTGTCATTTACTTGACCAAATAAGCATAATTGATAGTGTTTCTCCATGGTTAATAAAGTTATTTCATTCTTTGCTCCTGGGGAAATTTCCTCGCTTTATGGGTCATCAAATCTTATCCTGTTTAACCACGCATATGGAGGATGCATATTGTGGATAAACAAAATACAGACGTTATACGTTCCCAAGCATCAGAGTTCAAATAGCATAATATGACAAAGCAGGGGTAGATGTAAATAGTAGTTCTCAGTGACCCATAAGATCTGTGTTATAGGAATACAACAAGAATGATACAAGATGCAGTTTGATCTGTAGACCACAGACAATATATCTTGTTTGAAGAATACTCCATCAGTCTTCTTTCTAGAAAGCCATCTGCCTTGGAAGAGTCAGGATCTATTATGTTAGAGTAATGAGACAATTACTGACACAATATTTAGTTTGCAAGCTAATAAGAGTTCGTGACAAAGCAATTTGGACTTGAGCTGAATGCAAAAGCTGCTCTGCGGTGGCTGCTGAGTGTATTTACTTATATAAAGCATTTGAAAATAGAATCTTATCATGCGGGGGAGTGAGAAAAAAAAAACATTACAAAGTGTCTCTTCACATGCACACAGTTAATATGCTTTTGAAAGGGAATTGTTACTGCACAGATTAATTTTTTTATTCCCATCCAGCAAGCTTTCTCTAACAGGCCAGTTAAATGAGCGGCGTGTGGCCACGAAGCATGTCACGTCAAAAGCGATTAGCAGGAATGGAAAATGACACCTGAATAGTAAAGCCTTTTGATGCATTATGGGAGGCTCTAATGCTCAAGAAAGCAAACCCCAAACATCCCACTCATATAATTGTTTGACTGAATATTTGAGGGATTTGATCGGCTGCTTGAATTGGTATTTTTGGGAGGACACGTCTAAGGTGGAACATGAGCGTAAAATAAGAGTAAACTGCACAATGTACTATCTGAGGCCAGTGTGTGTGAAAAGCATGCAGGACAAATTGTACCCATGCCCCTCTCTGCCAGAAGATTAAGCATAAGTGTGAAATCCTAAATGCTGTCGAGAAAAATACAGTTGCCAGTTATGTCTTATTGTGTATCTGGAGAAATGTGGGTGGTTTGGGCTAGTTGAATTATTGATGTCAAAGATGGGAAAGTAAAAGCCTGTGTTCCCAGTCTGATTGGTTATTCAAGGTGTCCAGAATTAGATATTGAGATGAAGAGATTTATGAACTAATTGGTTCTACATAAAAAATCCTGTTGCTTGTGGTTGGAATCAATATGCTTTAGCCTACATAGCCTACTGCACAGTGAGGCAGCTACGACCAAAGCAATCGCCTCGCTGCGCAGTAGGGAGGTTTAGTTTTCTGTTCAACGTCCATGGCCGTTTCTCAATATGCGTTCTTGTCTGTACTTATGTTCTTGTGGACATGTGAAACGTCATCAGTCGCTGCCCAAGTACTGTTCCAATTCAAAGTTCATCTTGCCAAGGCTGTTTCTCAATTCCAAGAACGCAAGTTCCCGCAAGGGAAGGACGCTAGGACATGAACGCACCCTTGTGAGAATTGAGATGATCTGCGATCTTGCTGCTTAATTGACCATCTCAGCAAATAGAGATTAACGCACAATAAATACAACATAACATCACAACCAAATATCACAACCTATTAAACATTTATTTCATATTATTATAGACATTATTTTCATATAAGTTTATATCTTTTTTATTTTACCGTGTGTATTTATGAGTAGCGTATGTGTTACCTATGCTTTGTCAATGTTAAAATAATTTTTAATGTCAATAAAAATACAGCCGCTTTCTTAAGGTCCTTATCACTTTTTTAAAATTAAGCAAAAGAGATGAACGAATGTTTATTTTCACGAGCTGTCATGTATTCCCTTAATCTCTTAAGTGAGAACGATAAGTTTAAAGCTTACAAGCTTCCATACGTTGACCGCCCGCAGCGCCTTCTGCAATTTTTTTAACGGTTCGATTCGTCTGCATTCGATGCATCCTTGTTATCAAGAACACATCCGTGTACTTTCATGCGTCCTCTGTACTTGCATTCTTGAGTATTGGAATTGAACTTTGACAGTTGAAGATGACGTAGTATGAGAACAAAGGATGCAAGATTGCTTAAGAATATATATTGAAAAACAGCTTAAGTAGGCTACAGTTTTTCATCGCCAGATGTGTTCTTGATCCGCCCCTCTTATTGAGGATGCATAAAGGCCCTGTCCCAAATGGCACACTTCATGTGCACTTTCGGTCTTCTGGACTTACAATGGCTGCCGCGTGCGCGTGTCCGTTAAGTCCGTGAGACCGCAGTGTGTCCCATTTGTCATTTTTAGATCTCAGAAGGGTGCTCGCGAGCACCCCCATGTGGTCGATTTGCGCCCTTGATGCACACTTTTGCCAAGCCCACGCTGATGCGGGCTCCGCAGACTTCTTCCCGACAGTCAAAGCGGCATTACGTCACAAAAGTGCGGACTCAGAGGAAGGCCGCGAGTGCTTAGGGTTCCATTTGGGACAGGGCCTGAGAGGTGCCTTGTGCAGACTTAAGTCAGCCAGGTATCCCAGAATGCACCTCGCACCAACCAGCAAGTGTCAATAGCGGGCAAATTTCAAATGGCACTGGCCCTGGCCCAAATGGCACACTTCTTATGCACTTTCGGTCTTATGGACTTACAATGGCTGCCGCGTGCGCATGTCCTTTAAGTCCATGAGACCGGATGGTGTCCCAAGTCCCATTTGTCATTTTGCAGACTTCTTCCTGACAGTCAAAGCGGCGTTACATCACGAAAGTGCGGAGCCTTAGGAAGACCGCAAATGCTTAGGGTGCCATTTGGGACAGGGCCATTTTTGTGCCCTTAAAGGGCACTTCGGGAAGGGGATGCCATTTGTAGGGTTGTTCCAAATGAAAGTGAACAACTGGATACCTTCACGAAGGGCCCTTCCACAAGGCCATTGGCTTAGGGTAGGCTACTTCAAGGAAGTAAATTTAGCATTTATGGTCATGTGACCCAGCAAATAGGCAAGCTAGATGCGGGAGAGTTCGAGTTAACTTACAAACAAAGCAAAAAGTTGTTTTGTTTTGTTTGTGATATTTCAAACATTTTTGTCATGTTCAAATAAGTTTCATAAGAAATGTGTTAATGCAGGGTCCAAAGATGAGACAGCAAGTTTTAAATGGGTCATATAATGTAATTTTTGTACAAGCTAATATGATTCTTTAGGGTCTAAATTAAAAGTTTGTAATATACTTTAAAAATTCTCATTAGTATTGTAAGAAAACACTCATTTTACCTGGTCAAAAACAGCTCTGTTTTCAGCACGCCGTTTAAGTGCATGTGTCTTTAAATGATAATGAGCTTTGCTCACCCCGCCCCTCTGTTCTGTGCGTACACCGTTTGTAACACAATAACACAATAACCATAAGGTGTTGTTCATTATAAACATGGGATTATGAATTATATTGAGAAAGTCATACATAGAAAACATGCCGTAAAGTACCCTGAGTGTAAACAGCCGTATTCATCGTGAAGCGAGCAGCAAGCGATTTGCAAAGATTAATATAAAGATTAATATAAAGATTAATAAAACGTTACACTCACTTCAGTTCTTCTGGAGGTGTAGCAGGAACACGAATAGTTGGTACCGATTACTTTTTTCAGGAGCAGCTTCTTAGCAAAACCAGCTTTATACTGACCTCATTTGTAAAGCAGTCTGGTGAAGTGATTCGCGCAAACATGAAAGCATTGACGTTGATGTGGGGAATATTCCCTTCGAAAACAAACTCAGCCACTGCGTCTTCAGCTGTACGGATTTAGGAACATCAGTATGACTGCTGTGTTCGTTATTACACCCAAGAACAGAACACCACAATCTCTTAGACCGACGCCATTCTACTCAGTGCTCCAGTCCAGATATGAACAATGAACGTGCCGGTCGGTGCGGGCTATTGGCGCTTTTCCACTGCATGGTACGGTACGGCTCGGTTCGGTACGGCACGCTTTGGCGCATTTCCACTGCATGGTATGGTACGGCTCGGTTCAGTACAGCTCACTTATGGCGCATTTCCACTGCATGGTACGGTACGGTACGGCTCGCTTCAGCTCGCTTTAAATGGTACCACCTCTGTTGAGGTTCCAAGCGTACCGTACCGATACTAAAATGTGACGTGAAAACACTGCAGATCACTGATTGGTCAGACAGAATCATCTCTACCAGCCTCATTGTATTTACAAAACGAGACACTAAACCCGCTAGATTTAAATAGCCAGTAGACAACAGCCAACCTGTTTTAAAAGTATTTGCTTCGAAAAAAAAAAGTATAAACTTCAAAAAAAGAAATGGCTGAATCGTGGTCAGTGGACGAGGTGCAGACGTTCCTCTCGTCAGTTGCTGAGGAGTGGATGGGGAAACACGGAATGAAAAATTCGCATTTAATATGATGTCATGGTAGTAGAGAGGGCAACTATATAACGATCAGTCCCACCCACTTTGCAGCGGTACTAACTGCAGTGGAAAAGCAAACGAGCTAAAGCGAGCCGAACCGCGCCGTAACGAGTCGAGTCGTACCACGCAGTGGAAAAGCGAAGCGAGCCGAACCATTCCGCGCCGAGTCGAACAGTAATAAGAAAATGTCGTAAGAACAGCTGATGGACACCGTGCTGCATTCTCTTGGGAACATCCGTGAAGATAATAGAGAAATTTGCTCCCTTCCCCAAGTGCCTTCCTGCGGCTACATAACGGCACGCAAGTTCCCTGCTCACTCCAAAGTCCCACTCCCCACTAGGGCTCTGCCCTTTGAAGGAGTAGGCGGGCATACAGTAGGGATGCTCACTTCCATTTGAAATTTGCCCGTAGTAAGTTAAAACCGCGTAATTTAAAAATACTACTCTTAATGTGTCACGAAATGTAGTTTTAAGAGTTTTTCAGGCAATAATGTAGTTGTGTAAGTAGTACACTGTTGTAGTCGAGCCAGTGGTTTATTTAGAAATATAATGCATAGGCTATTTGAAAATTTGATCTGATGTTTTCGGGGTTAATCACCGGGCGCTTAGCACTCATGTAATGTTACCCCGCCGAGAACAGTATTAGGCTCTTACCTATTTTTTTTCTGATGTTTGTCGCTGGCTCTGATGTCCCTGTAGTGGTAAAAAACAAAAAATGGATATAGTCTAGAATGGAAATAGGGGTCCACGCGCACCCCCTGGCTTTTTTTATGCCACCTGATTTTTTTAAATCCTTAAAGTGTCTATTTTCAGAATCTGCCAGGTACCAAGCTGAAATGATGTCCCAAAGGCTTCATTTTTAACCCTTTGCTGCACCCGACCGGAAACCGAAAAAGCGGCATAACATTTGAAGTAAACAACATACAGAGACAAATGAACACATTTTCCCATACAATTCTGACCCCAGGAATTTAATGGAATGGTTATTTTTGACATTTGACAACATATTGACCCTATTTCTGGACAAAAATAGCAAAAACATGGCCAAAGATGTGTACAGGATCAACTATATTTTCGTTTTCTCAAGGGCATAGGGTGATTTTTTTTTTTTCACAACCTGTTATTTCTTTATCATTCAAGTGTCTATTTTAAGATTAAATTGGGTACCAAGCTGAAATAATGTCCAAAATGCTTTATTTTTAAAGGGGTCATATAATGGTACATGCACTTTTACAAGTTGATTGTACTGAAATGTGTGTTGGCAGTGCCTGCACACAAACATCATAAAATGATAAAAATCCATCCAGTAGTTTTTTTTTATCTTCTTTTATGTTTCCCCCCATCTCAAATCAAGCTGTTCGATTTTGTGACGTCACAAAATTGACGCCCCTCCCACGATGGTTGATTGACAGCATCGTTTCAACACAGACCCGCCCTTGTGAGCGAGCTGTCAATCATATGGCGCTTTTCCACTGCATGGTATGGCTCGGTTCGGCTCGGTACGGTTCGACTCGGCGCGGAACATACTTATCAGACCGCTACCATTTTGTCTACTTGAATGGAGAAAAATCGATCATAACTTCAATAAACTATGGAGTGCCGCAGGGATCTGTGTTGGGCCCTCTATTATTCTCAATATATATGATGCCACTTGGAAATATTATAAGGAAACATGGAATTAGTTTCCATTGTTATGCTGATGACACTCAAATCTATATTTCATCACGGCCGGATGAAAACGCTGAATTATCCAAATTGACAGAGTGTGTTAAAGATATAAAAGATTGGATGACGCGTAATTTTCTTTTATTAAATCCAGACAAGACAGAGGTAATACTTATCGGTTAAAAAAACCGCCCACAAAACCTCTTACAATACAACTTTAACATCGTAGAATGTCCTGTTACTTTATCCTCTACAGTAAAAGACCTGGGTGTTATACTCGACTGTAACCTGTCTTTTGAAAATCATATTTCATATGTTACAAAAACAGCCTTTTTCCACCTTAGAAACATTGCTAAGCTACGTAATATCCTATCAGTTTCTGATGCAGAAAAGCTATCATGCATTCATGACCTCGAGACTAGATTACTGTAATGCTTTATTAGCTGGTTGTCCTGCATCCTCAATAAACAAGCTACAGTTAGTCCAAAATGCAGCCGCTAGAGTTCTTACTAGATCAAGAAAATATGATCATATAACACAGATTTTATCATCACTGCATTGGTTACCTATAAAGTTCTGTATTATTTACAAGGTATTGCTACTGACTTATAAAGCCCTAAACGGCTTAGCTCCAGTCTATTTAACGGATCTTCTAATGCCCTATAATCCATCGCGCTCTTTAAGATCAATAAATTCAAGGCTTTTGGTCATACCTAGGATATCCAGATCAACCAAAGGAGGGAGATCATTTTCACATTTAGCTCCAAAACTCTGAAATAGCCTTCCTGATACTGTTCGTTGCTCAGATTCGCTCTCCCAGTTTAAAACTAGATTAAAGACGCATCTTTTCGGCCAGGCATTCATATAATATTTTTAATCTTACAGTTCAAACTACAATCCGGCCTCTAGTTCATAAATGCCAGAGGAGAACTGGCCCCCGACTGAGCCTGGGTTCTCCCAAGGTTTTTTTTTTTCTCCATTAGGTCACCTGATGGAGTTTTAGGACACCATTAGGTCACTTGATGGAGTTTTTCGGTTCCTTGCCACTGTTGCCTTTGGCTTGCTCAGTTGGGGATATTTTGGGGATATTTAATTTAATTTTATCAATCAATAAATTCCACTAGAAACAAACCTTGTTGTATTATTTTAATTTAATACTGTGAAGCTGCTTTGATACTGTACAATCTGTATTGTGAAAAGCGCTATACAAATATACTTGACTTGACTTGACTTGACTTGACTTAATAAGGAACACAGCAGTCATTTTGATGTTCCTAAATCCGAACCACTGAAGACGCAGTGGCTGAGTTTGTTTTCGAAGGGAATATTCCCCACGATCAACGTCCATGCTTTCATGTTTGCGCGAATCATTTCACCAGACTGCTTTATAAACGAGGGTCCGTATAAAGCTGGTTTTGTTAAAAGCTGTTCCTGAAAAAAGGATCGGTACCAACTTCGTGTTCCTGCTGCACCTCCAGAAGAACTGAAGTGAGTGTAACGTTTTATTGACCTTTATATTAATCTTTATATTAATCTTTGCAAATCGCTTGCTGCACGCTTCACAAAGAATGCAGCTATTTTTACACTCAGGTACATTACGGCATGTTTTCTATGTACGAAGTTCTCAATATAATTCATAATCCCACGTTTATAATGAACAACGCGTTATGGTTATTGTGTTACAAACGGTGTACACACAGAACAGAGGGGTGGGGTGAGCAAAGCTCATTATCATTTAAAGGCACACACATGCACTTGAACGGAGTGCTGAAAACAGAGCTGTTTTTGACCAGGTAAAATTAGTGTTTTCTTACAATACTAATGAGAATTTTTAATTAAAGTATATTACAAACTTTTAATTTAGACCCTAAAGAATCATATTAGCTTGTACAAAAATGGCATTATATGACCCCTTTATCCCTTTGCACCAAACCCGAAAAATCTAATGTGACATAAAGTGCCATAACTTTTGATGTAAACAACTCACAGAGACAAGTGGACACATTTTTCCATACAATTCTGACCCAGGGAAATTTTTATTTGTTATATTTTACAACATCTTGACCATCTATGGTCAAAAACATAAAAAAAAGCTAATTTGACAACGTTTTAATTATACTAATAGCAGCCTGAAATGGGGTTTATTTTAACCTTTTACTGCACCTATTCTGAACCTGAAGAAATTGAAAATAGCTTTACTTTTGAAGTAAACAAAACAAAGCAAATTAACTTAAGAATTAAAAGAAATTAAAAGAAAAAAACTACAGAAAAAAATCCAAAAAGGTCCAAAAAGTTGACTAACTGCCAGTTTGGGAATGTTGGTGCTTTGCAGTTGGCGGCCGTTGGTTGGTACCTGCAGATCGCCATCTCCCACTGCTCTCTCTTTTGGAACAATTTCAGTAAGTATTTGAAACTATAATTAAGATATACCTTTGTAGTCATAACTAAGTCATGAGTAATTTTTCAACAGTTTTTACTATAATCACAGGCTTTCGGAAAGCGAGAAGCTATCATATCTACACAGTATCCGAGATATGAGACTCTGTTAAGCAGCTATGCAGTTCACCATACCGCATGATAGATATTTGTGAACAGATTCCATTAACATTAGAGGACTTGCTTTTGGATACAATTGGCTATCACCAATACTGCTATAAAAGCTTTACAGGGAAAATAGATTGTTTACAAGTGTCAAAGGCTTCTACATCTGGAGAATCATCATCTTTGAAAAAGGACTCTCTGCCCCATGTCAAATCTCTGTCAATTCAATCTGAAGGAGCTCCAAGAAGGTGTTCCTTCTTGTTTCCCAATCATTACATTTTCTGTGACAAAGCTAAATCCAAGTTCAAGGGCAAGACTGAAGAGCTTTCAAAGTTTCAGAGTTGGAAACACAAGGAACCAGCCTGGACAGTTATTGAACCTAGGGCACAGGAATTAAAGAAAGAGGCTCTTTATCGCAAGGTGCAGGACAAGGATCGTTTTGCAATGGAAGCTAAGTATCATCTATCATGCAGAAACAACTTCAACACAGAGTACCAAACCCATGAGCGTGGAAGGGAGAGAGCAGAAAAGGCAGCAGACAACATTGACAGCCTGTAGGCCCAGAAGATAGCAGCACATAACAAGTCGTATTGTGTGGTAAAGGATTACACTCTTAGGAATGTGATTGAATGCAAAGAGGTTGTCCAGCTAAGACCCATGTGCAACTTGTACATGGAGACATTGGATCACTTCGTATTGCATAGCTAATACGCAGTGGGAAACTCCTTTCCTCAAGAATATTGAAGCTAATAATTTAAAACGCAGTGCAGCTGCACAGCGAACACAGCAGAGCATCTAGCTCGCCCATTGGCTGTGCTGCGGCAACTGCACAACCTATGGCCAAGCGCCTCTGATGCGCGACCCAATCAGATGACTTGGCGCCCAACACGTCAGAGCGCGCCTAAATGGGCGTGGCCTTAGTCTATAAAGGATGCCCATTCTGGCCAAATAGCATATTTTCTCTCCTTCAGCGATTCTTCACGTCTCTGACCCCCTCTGAAGATTTTGCAGTCGAAACAAGCCAGAACAGCTAGAGCAAGGTTTGCATACAGCAGACAGTGCCTTCAACTCACCTCGAAGCCGCTTCTCTTCTGTCACTGCTCTCCTGAGGCCATCCGGCGAGAAAAACTCTATATCCTTTTACTGCTACTGTTGTGTTCGCCGCTGCGACACTCAGTTCTAAAAGAGTCAAATTTAGCGAATGTTGTTTCAAATGTCTCGCCCCTCGTGCACCTCGTGCACCTCGTGCGGAGCACGCATACACAAGGAAGATGGGCACTCGGAGTGCGCCACGTGGCTGAGACCCACCCCCACTGAAGCTGCACTCTCTGCCGCAGGCTGCTCTCACTGCGAGAGCCTGCCCATCTGCTCTCTTTTGAGACGGCGACACCGATGCTTTCTCACTCACTTTCTCCATCTCAGTCTACTTCGCCGATCCTGTTCACTCAGGCAGACCAACGCCCCTCTCCCTTCAAGCGGCAGGTCTCGTCTCCTTCGGCGGATCACACGAAGAACACGACAACAGCCTCTCCATTGCTGCATCTGAGGAAGAGTGGACAGGCTTGGTTGACCCCGCCCTCTCACAGTCTGATGCTAGCGCTGCTGCTACCGGAACTAATTCGGACGCTGAGATGCTGCGTATCCTCACTATGGCCGTTTCAGACCTCGGTCTCGAATGGGCTTCGCCTGAGGAGCCACCTAGAAGCAGGCTGGATGGATGGTTTCTGCCTTGGCACCAGCAGGCCCCCGTCACAAGCCAGCCCCTTTTTTCCCTGTGGTCCACGACGAACTCACGAATCATGGCGTGTACCGTACTCAGCTCGCACGAGCGCTTCTACTTCCGCCACGCTCTCCTCTGTTGACGACGCAGCGAAAAAAGGTTATGAGAAGCTGCCTCTGCTCGAAGAAGCAGTTGCCGCCCATCTATGCCCGCCCACTGCTGTTGGCTGGAGATCCAGAGCGGTTCACCCTTCTAACCCCTGCCGAAACACTTTAGCCCTCGCTGGACACGGCTTTTCTGCTTCTGGTCAGGCTGCATCGGCTCCACACACCATGGCGGTGTTACAGGTATTTCAGGCCAAGCTTCTCCAGGCAATGGACGAGTCTGGCCCGAACCCTGAGGCGTTCAGTGACCTGCGCAGCGCCACAGACCTAGCACTGCGCACTACAAAGGCTACCGCCCAAACGATCGGCAGAGGTATGGCTAACCTTGTCGTGCTCGAGCACCATCTGTGGCTGAACCTCACAGACATCAAGGAGGCGGATAAAACGGCTTTCTCCTATCTCCTATCTCCAGCACCGGTCTCTTTGGCCCGGCTGTGAAAGGGTTTTCTGAGAGATTCACCTAGGCACAGAAATCTTCACAAGCTATGAAGCACTTCCTGCCTAAGCGCTCCAGCTTTGCCTTAAGCCGCCACAAGAGCACGCCGACTCCTCAGCCAGCAAATCGGGTCTCTCAGCCCCGCCCTGTGGCTGATACCCGTCATCGCTCAAGACCAGCTAAGCGCTACCCGCTACCCGCTGCCCCGGTGCCAAATTCTGTGACCTCGTGTTGTGTTGGACCCCGAGCCGCCGAAGCCCTCCTAGCCACAGGAGGGAAGAGAGAAGGTCTGAGTCTCGCTCTAGCCGGACTGCCCTCGAAAAGAACTCATTTAAATCTCGCAGCTCCCTGTTAAGTTCAGGCGGCTGGAGATTTTTATATTGTAGCCAATGGACCCGTTGCACGGCACGCGCCTATACAAACAAACACTGTTTTCACAGCGACCCAAATAAAGCACAAAAAGAGTATGTTTCATGGGTAATCGGTCCCCCTTCACTAGGCGGCCCCACCTGTTGTCACTCTATCTCTGTGTCGGGCCTGTCACAGCCCAGAAGAGAAAATGTGCACAAAACACAACACAAGGGTATTAGGTGGGGGACCTAATACCCTTGTGTTGTGTTTTGTGCACATGCTAGGCGGCCCAGCCCCAATGTATATTCAAACCCTAGCCACAAGGGCCCAGGTCTGGCAAGCCATCCCAGAGTGTCGAAATGGGTTTTGTACATTATAAAGCGAGGTTACTCGCTCCAATTCGCTCGCAGATCCCCACGGTTCAGGCGGTCGTCGAGACCTCGGTGAGAAGCGGAGTGTCTCACGTGCTTCGCACCGAAGTACAAAATCTGCTAGAAAAAAGGGTGATAGAATTAGTCCCCCCTGCGCTGAGCCGGTTCGGCTTTTACAGCCGTTACTACCTTGTACCAAAAAAGGACAATGGCACTCGCCCCATTCTAGATCTGAGACATCTGAACAAAGCTCTCATGAGATGGCCATTCAGAATGATAACTACCAAACAAATCCTCGCACAGGTTCGCCCGGTGGATTGTTTTTTTTACGGTGGATCTGAAAGACGCTTACTTTCACATTCAGATAACGCCCCATCACAGGCCATTCTTGAGATTCGCCTTCGAGGGGCAGGCTTATCAATACACGGTCATACCGTTCGGTCTGTCTCTAGCAGCCCGTACTTTCACAAAGTGCATGGACGCAGCGCTTTCTCCCCTGAGGCAACGGAGTGCGCGTGCTGAACTATCAGCGCATGCTGAAAGTTTCAGAAGCTTCTCGGTCTCATGGCCGCTGCATCGTCAGTACTCCAGCTAGGGTCCGATCTTATCAGTCTACCTACTGCCCATTAGCACAATTTTCCTGGGACGTATGTTTGGAGCGAGCCCAGCTCTTATACTCCAGCCCCTTATTCATGAAACCATACTCACGTCTGGTTACTGTCACTATGTTGGGGTTTGTTATGGCTTGTTTCTGTGAGCCTCGGGGTGCATCTCTTGGCTCCAGTTGTATGCAGCCAGTTGCTAATAGTGCAACGCTTTACATTGCGTCCCCACTGCGTATTAGCTACTTAATACGAAGTGACGATTCTCGAAAGGGAACGTACTCGGTTACTAATGTAACCTTGGTTCCCTGAGAGTAAGGGAACGAGTATTGCGTAGCCTGCCGCACTATTGCAATCTGTCGGAATTTATCACTTCATTCGTTTTAAACCTGCTATTTGGCCAGAATGGGCATCCTTTATAGACTAAGGCCACGCCCATTTAGGCGCGCTCTGACGTGTTGGGCGCCAAGTCATCTGATTGGGTCGCACGTCAGAAGCGCTTGGCCATAGGTTGTGCAGTTGCCGCAGTTGTGCTTAGCTTCCATTGCAAAAAGGTCCTTGTCCTGCACCTTGTGATAAAGAGCCTATTTCTATAATTCCTGTGCCCTAGGTTCAATAACTTTCCAGGCTGGTTCCTTGTGTTTCCAACTCTGAAACTTTGTAAGCTCTTCAGTCTTGCCCTTGAACTTGGATTTTGCTTTGTCACAGAAAATGTACTGATTGGGAAACAAGAAGGAACACCTTCTTGGAACTCCTTCAGATTGAATTGACAGAGATTTGACATGGCGCAGAGAGTCCTTTTTCAATGATGATGATTCACCACAAGTGCCTTTGACACTTGTAAACAATCTATTTTCCCTGTAAAGCTTTTATAGCAGTATTGGTGATATCAAATTGTATCCAAAAGCAAGTCCTAATGGAATCTGTCACAAATATCTATCATGCGGTATGGTGAACTGCATAGCTGCTTAACAGAGTCTCATATCTCGGATACTGTAGATATGATAGCTTCTCGCTTTCCGAAAGCTTGTAATTATAGTAAAAACTGTTGATAAATTACTTTAAGTTATGACTATAAAGGTATATCTTAATTATAGTTTCAAATACTTACTGAAATTGTTCCAAAAGAGAGAGCAGTGGGAGATGGCAATCTGCAGGTACCAACCAATGGCCACCAACTGCCAACTGCAAAGCCCCAACATTCCCTAACTGGCAGTTAGTCAACTTTTTGGACCTTTTTGAAATTTTTTCTGTAGTTTTTTTTTTTTAAGTGAATTTGCTTTGTTTTGTTTACTTCAAAAGTAAAGCTATTTTCAATTTCTCCAGGTTCAGAATAGGTGCAGTAAAAGGTTAAAATAAACCCCATTTCAGGCTGCTATTAACTAATAAAAACGTTGTCAAATTAGCTTTTTTTTATGTTTTTGACCATAGATGGTCAAGATGTTGTAAAATATAACAAATAACAATTTCCCTGGGTCAGAATTGTATAGAAAAATGTGTCCATTTTGAGTTGTTTACATCAAAAGTTGTGCCACAAATCATATTTAGATTTTTCGGGTTTGAAAGAGTTAAAAATAAAGAATTTTGGACATTATTTCAGCTTGGTACCCAATTTAATCTTAAAATAGACACTTGAATGATGAAGAAATAACAGGTTGTGAAAAAAAATCACCCTATGCCCTTGAGAAAACGAAAATATAGTTGCTCCTCTACACATCTTTGGCCATTTTTTGCTATTTTTGTCCAGAAATAGGGTCAATATGTTGTCAAATGTCAAAAATAACCATTCCATTAAATTCCTGGGGTCAGAATTGTATGGGAAAATGTGTTCATTTGTCTCTGTATGTTGTTTACTTCAAATGTTATTCCACTCTCTATATATTTTTTAGATTTTTCGGGTTCCGGTCGGGTGCAGCAAAGGGTTAAAAATGAAGCCTTTGGGACATTATTTCAGCTTGGTACCTGGCAGATTCTGAAAATAGACACTTTAAAGATTTAAAAAAATCAGGTGGCATAAAAAAGCCGGGGGGTGCGCGTGGACCCTTATTTCCATCTAGACTAATATAATTATTCTCGTGTGTAACGAGATCAAAGATCGATTCATGAGACCAAAGATCGCCCATCTATTGTTCCCTGCTTATCGTTTTGGCTGAGGGCAAATTTAGGCTCTGTAACTTGACTTGTTTGCTTGTCTTTATTTCTCATTGTATAGCTTCTTATTCATTTTACTACTTTTAAAATTTCTATTATTGATCATTAAAAAAATGACGTTTAACAAAAAGAGAAAGGGTTGTTTAGGTCATATTTCATTTTATTATCAGATTATATGCACATATTAATATGTTTAATATTTTTCAAATGTAAAAGAGGCAGCTATAGGGTTGTGCTTATATTATGTTTTATAAATACATGCAGTGAAGCCTAATCAATGCACGCTTTGCCTGAACCACATTTGTGTGGCTATGTTTTAAGATTTTTAAAAATGAAAACGAAAGGAGGTAGCGTGCTGTTTTATTTCGTTTTATTGTTGACTATACGAGCGAGCTGAGAGGCGCCATCAAGAACGCTGCTGTTCCATTTGCAGAGGTTCGTTCTCCTGAGTCGAACCTGACAAGTCCAAACTTTGCGTACTTTGCGAAACGCCCATCAGGTCACGGAAGCAGGAAATAGTTTCTGGTGCCCCTGACGCAGAGTCAAACCGTCTAGTAGCCTAAAACATTCAGCCATCGGTAAGATACAACATTTCTTGCCCGCATTTTATAATAAATCTATAATAGTAGTCCTATAACTTAAGCGGATACTGTTACAGAATAGATATGGAAATTGTAAGAATTATGCGACATCGTTTAGATTGCGATATTTCATTCTTTTAATAGTGAGGGCAAAACATAAATAAACAAACATTTACGAGATTTCAACAGGTGTTTTGATTCATTATAAAAAATCGGTTCAAGAGTTTGGATATCGGTCTACTATTGCTTATTCACTTAAAAGAACCGACACAAAAGATTCGTTGTCTGGGAATCGAACTATTGTCGAACGTTTCATGCCGTCGAATACGTTTTGCTTCTTAAACTTAGGCCTATACATATTATTGATCATTTATGCTTAATGTATGTTTTTAATGACAGCTTTATCTTAATTATCTTTTCAAACGAGCTAGGCTTTTTAGGTCACTATGTCTGAGAGAGATGAGGAAACATTCAATTCTGTGGACTTGGAGCAACAAACTCAAAAGTCTCCGGTCACTATGTCAGAGAAAGATGAGGAAACATTCAAGTCTGTGGACCTGAAGCAGCAAACTCAAAAGTCTCCGGAACCAGACATCCATCCTCAACAATCTCCCAGTGAAACAGAAAAAACCAGCACACCTGCTGCAGAGGCCAAGGCAGAAACCAACCCCTCTCCACGTGCCTCAGCAGTCAAAGCTAAATGGAAAACATCTGCAGAACAGTTTAAAGTCAAGAAATTTTTTGTTCTTAGGGTAATGTCTACTTTTTTTTAAAGTCTCATCGAAGTTTCTGTTTTCTGTGTTGACCGCAAATCTATGTTCTACTGTGTTTATAATCATTCTGTCACATAATCTACACTTCTTTTGTATGTTGAGTGGTGTGGGGCAAACAAACCACGGTTGCCCTGCAGTAAAATAGAAGTAGTAAAATCTGCTGACCACACCTTTTGAATGAATATCCTCAGCAAACAATGATAGTCTTAATACTCTTCACTTGTCGAGTACTGACATATGTCTGCCAATATTCAGTCAAACATATATTCCTCACCTGCAGAGATCACTGAAAGCTGTCTTCCTGTTTTCTGTTTCCTCAGTCTACCTGAGGACATTTGATTAGCAAATGGTATCTGTTGGCCTGCTCAAAGACCAGATTTTGTTTTGTTAAAGTGGTGAAATGGGAGACTCATCCCTCAAAACCATTGTTCCCACTTACTCTAAAATAGAAATCCATTTTTATGACTAAGCACTATATTGTATTGTGTCTATTGTAATCAGTGGCATCTTTGTCTCTGTATTCATGGTGTGGTACAACACTTAACAAATTAATAGTTATTGTCATAGTAGTTAGAATCAAATCTTATAATATTTAGAATCACATTAGTTCAATTAAATCAAACTTGCTTGTAGATAATTTGTAGGAACTTTTATCTGGCATACAAAGCACATCAAGGCTTACTTATTTTAAAGTTTTAATCCATTTCAATGTTTCTTTCATATGGACACAATGTGCACAAAAATATTATGAAATGCTAATATTTGGTCAGTGTCAAACACCTTTTTTGAAAAACATTTTTTTTTATATGAACATTGGAAGAACATTGTGAACATGTGACATTCTCCACTTCTCCAGTGATTTACTGAAAAAAATGTGTACAGTTATATGGCTTCAACATCACAGGCATTGTTTAACAAATAGTTTCACATAATAAAATTGTCTTGTTAAAGGAACTTAGAACAAGTTTAGTTTGCGGAAAAACATATTTTAATGTGAGCACCCTCTAGTGGGTCATGGCCCCACTTTCCCCTAATGCACAGATGTCACTGTTTGTAATATGTTGTAATTGTTGTGCTCTGTCACATTTTAGCCTGGAACATTGGACCAAGGCATTGAAGATGTTAAATCTCTGGTGGATCCCACTCTAGATGGTGCTGTCCAGGGTGTTTGGCTCATGGCTGAGTAAGTGTTGTTGTTTTTTTTTTCTCTCTAAAAAAAAAAAAACACCCTAGTTTAAGAGCACTTTTGAAGTAACCAAATATTGACTGCTCTGCTTATGTGCAACATTCATGTGAAGTAAGAGAATCTCATTTAGTTCTTTCATCACATGGCACTCATTCCAGGACGCAACCCATTATCTCGCTCTGTGTTCTGTAAATAAGTAAAATGTACAGGAAATAAAGTGAAATAAACAGGGAGCAGAATGGAGCTGCTAAAATACATTTTGATAAATGTGTTGGCAGATGACAACTTCTATCTGTCTGTGAGCAGGCTTTCAAGAAACAGTTTGAAGGCTTTGCTCTGTGATAATTAATAATATATATTATATTTCCCATGGTTTGAGCTTAGGCTTGAAACAAAAAATCAAGTTCATGGAATTCATTCTTTTTGACTGATATAAATTTATTGTGATAGACATTGTAAGAAATAGCTTTAGCTGTACCTTGCCTTTTCGGGCTGTCAAAACAAAGACATTAATAGGCATAATAGGTTAGTTGCGTTAAAGGTACCGTATGTAGGATTGTGGACAAAACTGGTACTGCAATCACTTTAAAAATACTGTAGAGCCGTGTATCCCCTCCCCCTCCCCCCTGACTCGAGGTTGCCAGATAAGCTGCAGGATTCAGCAGAAACGTAGGCTGCTTCAATGAGCTTCCAATGGCAAGTGATGACGAGACGTACACAGTAAGTTTTTTTTTTTCTGTTAATTGTGTTTATGCTTTATGAGAGATATTTTGATGAGTAATTACTTATTTTAAAAAATTACTAATTGTTGAGGTGCTGGGGCCATAATAGCTGAAGAGATAAGCGTTTTTGATTTGATATTTAATTTGATTTGATTTCTTTATTTTGAACATATAAATACAATTACAATTAAAAAAAAATCTGAGAAAAAAAAAAGGATAATAGTAAAAGAAAACAAAAAAACATATAGACTTAAACAACAAAATAATACTTCCTTATTTTTCAATACGAAAAAAAAACACCTTGATTTACAAGTGCTAAAGTTTTTGTCATATTATAGGCTAAAAACAGAATAAACATTTGCCACAGAAATTATAACACGGGACAAATTCAATATCACCAATGGCTATCACAGGGTTGTTTTCAGTCCCATCAGAAAATATTGTTAGAGTAACTAAATTACATTAGCAATGGTCATACAGGTCAACTTGCAGCATGTGTAACTTAGTCCACGATATACGTGAAGAACGAATGACGAATATTTTTTTCTGAGGTAAAGTTAGGCTTGTCTCAATTACGTTTCAAATTGCCATAATGGTCGTGCTAATGTTTTCATCAGCGTCTCAGCATAATGACAGAGAAACGGGCTCCTATAATGCATTGCAAATGCATACGTCCATGTGAGCTAACGTTACGTTGCTTGAACACGCATAACTTTGTTCGACTGTCATGAATATATGAAATGTCCATTGACATCCAGTACAAGTTAGCCAAGCATAGATGAATCTTACCTGTCTAGGAGAAAATTAGCAACGTTGGCGTCTGTGTTCAAATTCTTCTCCGTTTTCAGCCGTCTCCATCTTTCAAAAGCATCTCCTATACAAATTCTGGTTTTATTTCGGACTTTGTCACAACGAATTTCTGAATTATAACGAGGTCTTTTTGATTTAGTAACGTTAGACATTTTTATCCGACTAGAGTTAGGGTAGGTTAGGTTAGAGCAAAGCTGGCAACCCGGATCCCGAAACACTACTGACTTCGTGATTGGTAGATAGGTGGAGGGAGGCGCTCAGGCCAAAACACAAAATGACAACATCAACATCAGTTGAGGGCTGCAAGTCCACTTTTTAAATGACAATATCCTAGCCATACTACTGTTGTCAGTGATATAAGTATTTGAAATGAACATGATTTCTTAATGTCTAGTGACACATCAGGGCAATTTTATGATTAATTGAAATAGATTTCTTACATACAGCTCCTTTAAATTAGCTTTAAATAGTCTCGTATTCCACATGTGTTCATTATCAAAGGATTCCTATAATAATTAAATGCATTATCTTGCCCTGTGCATGATTATGTGCATAATTTAAAATAAATGTAAAATAAGCTCATACAAAAATTTACAGTACCATGTAAAAGTTTGATATACTTTTACTTCCTCATAGTAATACATGAAGTAATACCATTTCATTGCATTTTTAATTTAAAAAGATCATAAAGCCTTGTATGTGAACAGTCGTTCAACTCTTTGAAAACCTAGCAGTAATTTAGGGCTCCAGACTAACATTTGGGAGCAGTAGCACTGGTGCCACTAAGTTCTACAGATGGTGGTGCCGGCTCCTGATTTGGTAGCGCTGGGGGAATTTTTAATCATAGTTAATTTACTCATAAAATTACTACTGTTTTGCATTAATAAGTACAGTTACTAATAATACTATTACACATTTGTTTATTGGAAATTCAACAGTAAAGCATTGAGCTTGAATTGAGATGCAGGTAAAATTAACTTATTAACAACAGTTGCAAAAACCTAAAATTTTTGAGGGGAAAAATGTTATATTCTACTATTATTAAATGTACCATTTTTCTTCTACATTATCATACTTTACTGACTGACAGCTTCAGTGATTATAAAAGGAGCGCTCTTTACTTTTACTTTAGTTTGTGTAATTCAGTCACAATTTGAAGAAAGGTTGTTGTTTTTTATAAGACTTTGTGACTTCCAACTCTTCCACTCAATAAGTGCTCCTTTGCCCCCATCTACTGGTTATAGTGGTCATTTCATGTCTTTTTTTTTTAATAAAAGTTTTTCTCTGCCACAAAGTGTTAGGGCCATATTTTACGATCTAAGCTCATAGTCTAAAGCGCACTGAAATCCACTTTTGCTAGACGGGAAATATGGTCGGCACGCCAGGCGCATGGTCTAAAAGGGTTGTCCCTTAATGAGTAATGGGTGTGTTTTGGGCTTTGCATGCAATAAACCAATCAGAGTCTCATCTCCTATTCCCTTTAAATGCCAGCTGCGCTCGCGCCATGGCGGATTTGCCATTTACATGACGGAATTTGATAGTGTAAAGACTGAACGCGTCTCCAGAGCGCAAACGGATCTGCTCTTGCATGAGGTTAAAGAGCGCGAGCAGACCATCTACGGGACAAGCCGAATTCCGTCATATATGTACACAATAATAATCTTTTAAATTGTAAACCTTTTATTTTTAATATTTGACATGTTTGTGTGATGCTGCGTAAGCAGAGTGTACGCGCGTTGTGGACCCGCCTATAGGCGCACATTACTAACGCGCTCTTTAAATAACAAAAAAAATATTGCGCCATCGACTTTAGACCAGGTTTCAGTTGGTCAATGGCACAGTCTATTTCAGTTGCCTCAAAATAGCAATGCGCCATCATTGCGCCTGCCCTGAACACACCTCGTTTTCAGACCAGCACGCCCATGGGCGCACAAATGGGCGCAAATGCATTTGCTATTTAAACAACGTGGCGCAGGACTAGAAAATGATAACTGCGTCAGGGTGAAACTCGCAAAAAACACTCACGTCACGCCTGGCACTCTATTGCGCCGGGTGTATGATAGGGCCCATGGTTTTCTTACATCTTTTAGTTTTACAAATCATCACATTAAAAATAACATTTAAATTGGATAATTTTTAGAGCTTTGAAGTTCTGTAATAGTGTGAAGCACTAATTCACTCTCAAGAGGTTTTAAGAACCCTGAGATAAATAATGAAAAAAATATATATATATTTCTAACTATTTCTGCCACAATACCATGGTTACAGTTTGCATTACTACATTAAATCTATGATGAATGTTGGTGTTTTGTGGACTGGAAAAGCCTTCTATTACTTGTTCATTCATGGCACAATGTTTCTCCTGGTTTCCATGTCAGCGCTGTTTGATCTGATATCTGTAAATTTGAATGCTTCCTACGAGATCTCACTGTGATGTTGTTAATTCTGCAACGAATTCCAACGCTTTCTCGCTGGATCTCCCAGCGCTGTGTAGTAATGGTGTCGCGTGTCTATTATTGCTACGAGCTGATAAACGGTCCACACTGCACAGCTCAAACGAGTGGCACGGTTTTGTTCCACTTTTGTTTCATTAACTGTTTGATATTTCTCATATGCAACAGAAATAGCACATCTCAGTTGGGTAACGTGATGGTGGAACCAGTGCGACCTCTAACAAAATTTAATCACACTGGCAGAAATTTTATTCGCAAAAAGTCTGGAGCCCTGTAAGTTAGGGGTAACAGAAGACTGTAGAGTTTAACAAGTCTTGTGACATCAAGGGCAACTCTTACACTATGCTTGCAGTATTACATCCAAAGGCTTTGGGGCACTGCTGAGAGTCAGAGGGCCTGTTAGTTGTGTTTGTGTCTATGTGGTGTGAAAATATACCTAAATAAGACACCAGGGTGCATAAAGGCCCTTTATTTCAGTAAGATTCTCATGTGCTGTTTCTTTTACTGTCCAGATCTGATGTTGTGAGTAAGAGAAAATACATTCAAATAGAAGTATACACATCTGGATATGTCTTGTGTGTTTACCTTACCTTACCATCACTGAGTAAGTTTCACAATTACTTGCTGAGAGAAAGTTTTAAGAAATGGAGAACATGCACAGCCTCTCGCTGTCTTTGTCTCATGGGCAGGAGCTCTCCATACATTCAACAGAACGTAAGGCACTTTTCACTCGCCAATTGGAGCGAAAGCTCTGACAAAAGAAATGAGATTTGGTGTTTTAAAAAAGAAAGAAAATTCATATCAAAAGTAGCTTATGCATTAGTTATGCATTTTCCAAGCACATATCTTTGTTTTGACATAACATCTGGGATCTAAAAATGTGGGCATACATATTTTAAGAAGAATGCCAAAGGCAATTGCAGATATGTTGTAGCTTTTAGAATACGTATGCCTATATAATTGAAACCCACATGCTTATAGAACATTTTGTGTGGATGAACATAAAATAAAATAGTTTGGTCTCTTTTTCTTACTAAATAGGCTGTAGGTTCAAACAGACCTACTGCAGCTGCAGTAATGTTTCTCTCTAAAAAATAAAAAGTATTAACAGCTTTAAAATTGGGGTCAGGGGAAATGCTAGGGGATCCATGGAAAATTTGAAAGAAAAAAGGCATTCTATTGGCAACCATAGATTTTAACAGTAAGAACCAAAAGCATATAATCACATTTGCATTGTTTTGTTAAAAAAAAAATCACATTACTTCTGACAGTGAAGGTCAAGAATGCTTGATTTTGTTGTAGCCATGTTTTTAAAGACAGTATTCTGTCTTGAACTGTACTCTTATATTGGGTACAATAAAAGATACACTGTCAGTTTAATACAAAGTAAATATTTTCTACATAACATACTTGACATGGAAAAGCCTGCTGTTGCCATTTAGAATAACTGGTATAGAAACAATACTGTGACAAGATTCATTCATCTATATGTGCCAAACTAATCTGTCAAACTCTAAATTAACATAAGTCCAAGAACTTGTTTTAGAATCCTTCTGTGCTTGATCAAAGCTGTGGAAGGATTGTGAGCGACAGATTTATGGGAATGTAGGTCGGTGCTGGTGTAGTTACATTGATGTACTGTATGCAACACAGCAGAGGTCTGCAGTCGGGCCCAGTAGGGGACCCATGCTAACATGTTTCAAATAATTAAACTCATGTTAATTAAAGATGCTGTAAACGATTAAGCGCTGTGAAGTTCCTGCCAGACTACCACAAACATACTGTTGAGACATATTTCAGGGTGAAGCAGCAGAGCACTAGTACGTCATCTCAGTGTTGTCAAAGTAGTCTAAAGCAACAGTTTCCGAAAAGTAGCAACTGCTTATGAAGTTGAGTATTGTTCAAGGTGCTACTGCATCATATATCAGAGTACTGCCCACAAGGCTTTGGCTCTGACATTGGCCAGAATTTTAATATTGTGCATTTTTACAAGTAATACCCATATTTTTCCGGTGTAGGATCGATCATTGGAACAATGAGAAAGAGCGTTTGGTGCTCATCACAGAGAACACCCTTCTCATCTGCAAGTATGACTTCATCATGCTTCACTGTGAGCAGATCCAGAAGATTCCACTCAACTTCATCGACCGCATCTGCCATGGTACCTTCTGCTTTCCACCAAATTCCCTCCTGAAGTGAGTAACACCCTTTCCTTCATTAGTATCAGTTCATTTCTTGTTGAAAATGTCACATCTCCCTAATGCAACAAAAAGTTTCTGAACGTTCTTCATTTGCCAGCAGTTCCTCAACTTTTAACCGTACATCTGATTTTCATAGTTTCTGATCAACTGTGACTGTCAGAACCAAAAATACTAGCACGAAAAATTTTCTATGCTCCACTGATTGTTATTGTGCCACCTGTTGCCATGTGTAATGAAGCCTTGTACATTCAAGAGCGCTCAGAAGGTATTTTTCTAAGAAACATCTTCCACACTGGCTTATTGCCAGTTCTGTTAATCAGTTGCAAATTCCTCCTCACCTTTTGCATGTCATGCTTAATTGCATGATAAGAGGAAAGTCTGGCGAGAGATAGAACACAAAGAGAGGTGCTCCATATGTAGATGACAAACTTGCAGGGCTTGTCGAGAATGAGAGATGGACTCCTGTTCTGCTTCAGTAAGGACATTGTGGATGTGATAACTGCAAGTAAACAGAGGCCAGTGTTACTTTATCTTCTTGGTGGTCTTAATAATAGCTGGACACCTGGTTGAAAATAGTTGGTTATTGAAAAGAAATATGATTAGAAGATACACTACTGTTCAAAAGGTTTGGGGTCAGTACAATATTATTATTATTATTATTATTATTTTGCCATACTTTTATTCAGCAAGAATGCATTAAATTGACGTTTGCATTGTTACAAAAATAAATAAATAAATAAATATAATCAAATAAATGTTGTCCTTTAACTTTCTTTTCATTAAATAATTCTAAACATTTTCTATTTATATTTGAAAAAGTTATACAATATTACTGTTTTTAATGTTTTATTTTGTTTTATTACTGTAGTAAATGCTAAATTGATTGCAATATATACTGTTATTGCACATCAAAATTAATTCATTACTGAATTAAGTCGTTAGATTTATGTCAGTAACATTTTCATAAGACTCATAACTTGCCACTGAAGTACCCAGGTGTTCCAACTGGCATCAGTAGCCTGTAATATTCTCACATTAAAGCACTTTGTATGTTTGTGAATATTTAAGCCAATGGCTTTTGACTCTCATTCATTTCTATACATTTCTCCATCCTCCATAAAGCCTTAAACAGACAAATGAGGAAAATCTGAGACCATGAGTCATTTTTCCTAACCGTATTAGCAGTTTTTACAGGGTGATAATACCCACAATGCAGCAGGATTTGACAAATGGTATCAGAGGGGAAGGAGGCCAGAGCCTCTTTTCTTCTCTTAATTTTTTTGTGGAGGGATTATGTGAATAGAAATGGGATGTAAGGAGGACTTTATAACGCAGGGAGGGGAGAGCTGTCAGTACAGCTCTTGTGTAACCGATTAGTGGTAGAAATTAATGTAGTCCTTTCATCCAAACCTTTTAAAGCTGGCTCAGGGGACACCAACCCAAGTAAAACTAATTTGATGAATAAAACGTAATGTGGCATGAAGTGCTTAGGAGAGGCAGGCCGTATTGGGCTGACTTTATCTCCCCACATTACATTCAATTATAAATAAAACGCCAATGAAAACCACCCTAGAGTGCTGGAGGAGAAAGGCAAGCTTTAAAGCCACTCTCTTTCGTTTTCCTTTTCCTTCCATTTTTGCTTAATTTCTTTCCATCTCCCTCATTATTTTGTCTTTTCGCAAACTTAATCTCATGCTCAAGCTGTCTGCACTTCTTTCTTTTAAACAACTATGCATGCAGTTCTCCGCTCATGTTCTCCTTTTTACTCTCAACACACCACTTAAATATTATTCTTACTGATATCCAGGCTGTCATTTCAACAACATATTTTTCGTCTCTTCAGCTTTAATCACTCCAGTTGATCAGTCCTTCATTCTGTTATTGTCAGTCACCTGTTAGATGTTTCTGTACAGAACCCAATTTACAATACAGTAGTGGGACAGCAGTCATTGTCCAGCATCAGTCCGATGAATTAGTGAATATTGAGTGAATGGAATAAATCATGTATACAGCAAATTGTGTTGCCCCACATCACAGTATAGTTGCATGCATTTGTGCATTCTAAGGAAACTTAAGGTGTGTTCACACTTGTAGTTCAATCTTCTTGTTCTTTTGGTCAAAGAAAATGATACATTTAACGTTGGTTCACTTAGCGTTCACACTGTCATTTTTAAGACCGAACCTAAAGATACAAAACAAAAAGATACAGCTTTTATGACATATATTTTGAGACGGAACTTACCGAACATCTAAACCAGTACTGTGTGCTGGGCTAAATGCGCTAGTTGTAAGTGCATACATAGTATTTTTACCAGCTGAGAACTCGTGAAGAGCTTATAAAATGTGTAAAGGAGTCAAAACTACCGAACTAATGGGTAACGTAGCTCCTTTGATGAGAAAAACTGTCCGAAATCTACATTTGAGGGAAGTATATGATTTTGGATGCAGCGCAGGTTTGCTTGAGTATTCTGTCCTTTTTAGGGTTGCATATTGTTACATCACATCCTGTTTTTTGTTAGTTTAGATGTCATTTGTCTTTTGCATTTGTATTTCAGTTAAACCGCACCTTTTCTTTGGAAATTGACCCTTTTCAGTGGTCTCTGTATGCTTGTTTGGTATGCACCAGGTTTCAAGCTTATTCAAATGGACCGCACTAACAGAGCAATCGCACCAGCCCTTACGAAAAAGAAGTATACTTCAAGTTCATTTTATGAAGTATACTTAAGTAATGTTCAAGTATATTTTTAAGTATACTTTATGTTGTAGGCCTAAGTATACTAATATCAATGTGTACTTGTAGTAAACTTGTAAGTGTACAATTTCAATACTGCTTGGGACTAAATTGGCCCACTTTTAGTATTTAAAAATATACGTTTAAGAGTAAGTGTAAGAGTAGTAAACTTTAAGTACACAACTAGGTTTCTCATTTATAATGCATCTGTACTACAAGTGAACTTATAAGTATACTAGTAGTTTACTATTCTAATACAAGTAGTACATTTTTTAGTTTATGAAAGTACACACTGAAATGTACTCTCAGTAAACTACTAGTAGTTTATACTGCAAGTATACTTGTAAGTTTTCTTTAAGTGAACATAACATTTTAAACAAAAAAGTTGAGAAAATCACATTTTTGTCAAAGACTACATCTTGATTAGATTCAGAATGATGATCAAAACACAGATGGAGTAGATCGAGTCCAACACCCCCAAAGCTTCACAGTCGTTTTCTCTTCATTGGGTACGCTTAATTTAATTTGGTAACATTAAGCAGTTTTGATTTACACGCTGTTTAATGTTTGATGATCACGTTATTTTACATTTAAGTGAGCAATCTTCTATCACTTGTTTCAGCTTCTTCTTCTCCTTTGTTTTGATCCGGAGATTCTGTACTAGAAGATGTGTCATATAGGCCCCCCTACCGTATACCAGTGAAAACATGGATAGCTGGAAAATTCAGTCAGTGGTGGGTAAAGAGTAAAGTAGAATTAAAGTAAATTCCTATACACTACCAGTGGACTAGCCTACACAAAAATCCAGATACGCAGAATTAGAAACATATCTGTTTTATATCAATATCCTAATCAACATTTTCAAACAATGTAAGCTTCATAAGACTGTAAATGAAAAGTAAAAAAAATATTTAACAGGCTACTTGATCAACAGAGTTAACACAACTACAAGCCAAGTATACTTTGAATACTTAATTATACTTTAACCCATTTAATCCCAAATTTTTCCCAGAGATGAAATTTATGAGTTTGTGTGGTATTTGCAAGTATATTAAACAATCAATGTCAATAATGTAAAAAAATATTTGAAAAGTCCATGAAAATAAGAGTTTTATCTCTGGTCACAATTGTGACCGGTGGTAGAACACAGGGAGTCTAAGTCTATGGGGTATATAATAAATCAAAAATCTCCAGAAATTAGTTTGAAGACAGAATTAAATTGTTGAAGTGTTTATTCGATTAACAAATAGTTAAACATTGTCTGGCCCAGTTTAAAAAATTACAAAATAGCAATCCTATGCAGTAACATGGCACAAATATTTTAATTAAATTATGATGAAATAATAAATTATAGGAAATTGCTTAGAATTCAATCATTATAAATGATGCAAAATACTTAAAATTACAAAATGAAAAGAAAAAAACTTACAGAAATAAAATAATAAATTAAAATAAACAAATTAAAATAAACAAATGATTAAAAATTAGCCTATGGTAGGAAACACGTAACAATGTCAAGGAACATGTAACAATTCATGAATAACAGGAAAGCATCACAAAAATTATCAATCAACAGTCACAACTGTGTGCTGGTGTGGAACTCATTATATATCACCGTCCTAAAGAAATAACAGTGGAATTATATATTTTTTTTTTTAAATCACAACTGTGTCCTGCCTACCTGTGTTTATCAGCCAGTGGGCAACACCATCAAACCTGGGTATATCAGTCACAGCAGCTGACATTGAGGATGGCCTCCCTTGTCCTTTTGGTGCAGTACCAAATATTTTCAGGAGACTTTGGGCAACTACTTGCTGAAATCCAAGGAGATCATAGTCACAATTCATGACATCTCTGTGGAACAGCCAACTGTTGACCACAGCACTGTGACCACAACTGTTGACCACAACTGTTGACCACAACCTGCAGTCATGTCATGCTTGAAGTTGCATCCACCTGGAACACCAGCTTGTTCAGCCAAACCCATCACTACACTGGGCCCATGACCTAACCCAGTCTCTGGAAGACAGAGCATATCCAGCTCCAGCAGCCATATCACCCTGTAGCCCAAGAGTGGTCTCCCACTGAAGCTAAGCAGGGCTGAGGCTGGTTAGTACCTGGATGGGAGGCCTCCTGAGAAAACCAGGAGTTGGTGCTGGAGGAGGTGTTAGTGAGGCCAGCAGGGGGCGCTCACCCTGTGGTCTGTGTCGGTCCTAACACCCCAGTGTAGTGATCGGGGACACTACTGGCAAAGAGGAACGTCCTTCGGGTGAGAATAACGGTGCTCAGAGAGTCACTCTGGGGTCATTAAAAATCCCAGAATGTCCTTCGAAAAACAGTAGGGGTTTAACCACGGCATCTTGGCCAAATTTGCCCCTTGGCCTCTGTCCATCATGGCCTTCTAATCATCCCCATATACTGACTGGCTTCATCACTGTCTCCTTTCCACCAGTAAGCTGGTGTGTGGTGGGTGTTCTGGTCCAATATGGCTGCCGTTGCATCATCCAAGTGGATGCTGCACATTGGTGGTGGTTGAGGAGATTCCCCCTTCCATATGTGAAGCGCTTAAAGTACCCAAGCGCTTTATAAATGTAACAAATTATTAATTATTATTATTATTATTATTAAGTAAATCCAAAACTTGACTTAAAGTCAGTCTGAAAGAGAGTTCATAAAAATAACACAGAATTACATATGGGGAACATAGACTCCCTGTGTTCTACCACCGGTCACTATTGTGACCGTCTTCATTTATCTGCAGTTTCACAACAGAATAAAGCATGTATTAATTTAATTTCAATGTGTATGTATAGGTAACCCTTTCATGATGATATGTGCAAAAAATGTATAAGCTATTCAAAAAGGAACTTAGTATTCTTACCTGTCCTTTCTGAGCTTTTATGTCATCCTTTCGTTAAGACGACAGTACCAAGAAATAAATGTGTGTGGTCACATAACCAAACAAACTAATCATGTTATACCTGCCATAAACTCTTATAGACATCTTACATTTTCATTATATATGAATATGTACTTCATAATATGAGTTACTTTTTAATTTCACACTAAAATATGCAAAGAAAAATTGTGGTCACAATTGTGACCAGTGGGATTAAATGGGTTAAGTATATCTCGATCAAAAGATTGAGTACTAGTACAGGCCAAATATACTTGGACTTTTCTGTCAGTATAAGTCAAGTACACTTAAGTGTAATTTTAAGTATATTTCTGAGAAATACAAAAAGTATTTTTGAGAAGTATATAAAATGTAGACTGAAAGGATACTTTCTTATTTTTAGTCTAAAAGAAGTATACTAATAGAACACTTGAATAAACTACTTTTTTGTAAGGGAGAGTCTGTTTAAGTTGAACCAAACACACCCTCAGCACACCCTTAGTGTGTGACTTTTTGTGCAGTTGTGTTTGTGTTGCTTTAAACAATTGGATGTTGACACTTGGGGATTTTTTGGTCATTAGTTTATCAAAGTATCAGCTGAATATTATTGTAATATCCCAGACAGGGTGATCAGGACCCCATGGGTTTTGTATCATCTGACAAATTTTCTGCTACCACTATGAGTATATTACTGGAATATATTACCATTTTGTTACCGATATGGATGTGTTCTTTATTAATTTATCAGTATCAGTCAAGATTAAATGCACTACCATTCAAAAGTTTAGTGAAATATTACAATTTTAAACAGCTGTTTGTAACATATTTCAAAATGTAATTTATTCCTGTGATGGCAATAGCTGAATTTTCAGCATCATTACTCCAAACTTCAGTGTCACATGATCCTTGACAAGTCATTCTTAAAGGTATAGCGGAGGATTTTTTACTTCCGGGTGGATAACTTATACTGTACTATTGGTCCTCCTAATTGTCAATCATTCTGGTGAATCAATCAAACTTTTCAAAAAGTGGAGAGGGCGGGTCTTATCTAAAATTCAGAAAGATCCTCCTTTATACCTTTAAATGTTGATTTGTTGCTTTAGAAACATTTCTTATTATTATCAATGTAAACTGTGATTGTTTTTTCTTTGATGAATAGGAAATTCAAAAGAACAGCATTTATTTGACAAATATTTTGTAGCATTACAAATTTCTTTACTTTCACTTTTGATCAATTTATTGTATCCTTGCTGAATAAAATGATTAATTTCTTTAAAAATCATAGTGACCCCAAACTTTTAAATGGTAGTGTATATCGGCCAATATTGTATATTTATGTCCACCTGTTTTCACATTTAGGTTACCTTTATTGTCATCTCTAGTAGTATTTTATGTACTGCATGATTTTAGAAGATCTCAATATGAATATTCATTTTTCATATTGTACGTAACGTTGTGATGCCTAAATTCAGCTGTAGAATTTAAAACTATTGATTTTAATTTTGTGTATAGTATTTTTTTACTTTTTTTCAAAGTAGTATAGAATTTAATTATTAACATTAAAATTAAAATAATTAACTATATCAGCCAGAATATAAATGTGCATTCCTATATTCTCAGCTCTTTTGAAAACGTTTAGTCATACATAAAACCTTGTGGGCTTTTACCATGGGTCATTACAGTGATAAATGATTGGACTACTGAGAATGAGAGAGACATGCAATTCTATTTGAGACTCTCTACCCTTTCTGTTTTTAATTTTGTACTGTGTAGACAGTACACCTCTTAAGAAAGAGCACTGGATGGATATTCATACCGTCCAGTAATTTTTTTTTATTTTATTTTGTGCATGATAATCAGATTTATTTACAGTGCAGCCCAGAAAATGCAGTGGCTCCACCATGACCAAGTTCTATCATGGGTTATAGTAAGGGTTTACTCCAGATGTCTGTAGGCCACTGATACCTTCCTTTAACTGCAGGGAGAATGGTTCACGGTGGTTTTGAATGAGTCTTAGCCTCAGTGTGGTGCAAAGAGAGTTCATTCACTGTGGCTGTTTTCAAAAAGTGCTTTTCACCCAGACTGTCTAGACAAGGTAATTAGCCATCTATCCTGAACATCACTCATGAGTCCTCGGTAGCTCGTGCTGACGAGCCTTTTTTTGTGTGTCTTTTTTGACGGAATGTTGCTATAAAAATATATCCAGCATTTCAAGTGTAAAGAGGATGTTTATGAAACATAAAATGTGTCAGACTTGAAGGCAATTTTCAGCTTTCTGTCAAATGAAAACATGCAGAAAACCAAATATGAAATTAAGCATGAAGATTGTCATTACAAAACTTGGATAGGCAAAGCGATAACTGTATATTGCCACAGAGAAGACGTAGAGAACAACTAGTTTTCTATGTTAATATACTTTAAAATGTCATTTATTCCTGTGATGGCAAAGCTGAATTTTCAGCAGCCATTACGTGAGCTAAGAATTATGAGGTTCTATCTCCGTTTAGGGTAGTTCTGAGATATTGAGCATCAAAGTTTTTACATCCCACCTGGCAATGGAGAAATGGAACCTTTTTATTTTATTAATAACTACTAACAAAATATTTTTTTTTACAAAAATAACACCACACAGGCATTAATAAACACCTAATGGATTAGATTATGTCTCAAACTCAATTTCGACCAAAAGTTGAGATAGAACCTTATAATTCTAAGCCCACGATTACTCCAGTCTTCAGTGTCACATGAAGTCTTTCTATAAACTTTGATGCTCAAGAAAGATTTCTTGTTGTTCAAGAAGTTCTTGTTGAGTAGAAAGTTCAAAAGACTGTATAGGATGGAATATATATATATATATATAAGACACTTGATAATGAATCATTTTGTCAGCAGAGGGGGCAATTTCACACATTTAGACCAGCTGTGCACAGCGTCCTCATCCAGTTCATATCCTCCCACAACTGCACCGTAACCAAAACCAACTTGCACACATTACCTGATTAAGAACAACATTGCCGATATAACTTGTGAATTACTTTAAGCTTTTTAATTTTTCAGATTTCCTAGACCTTGCAATCAATCTGAGCTGTTTCCATTAAGTGCACTGGGTGGGGTAAAAACTACACAAACAAAAGAACTGTATTGAAGCATTCATTGTGATTGACTTCCTGGGAAGGATTAGCTAAAGTTTACATAGGGATTTGTTAACCATTTCTTAACTATGTGTCAACATGCTAGTGCTTGCCAGGTCATTTACTGTATTGACTGTGTCCACTGCGCGCATGTAGAATAATGTGTCAGCACTGTTTGGACCTGAGAGACTCTAGTTTCATTTGTCATTGTCAGGAAATGGAAGCATAGCGCTAAATCTCTAAATCTTGTGGTGTTTTACAGTATATGGAGAGCGCTGATTTATGCCTAATTGCAATAAGATATGCCTACGTAAAACAGAAGCATTATGATGCATAATTTCTTGGCATTTACTTTCCTGGATCTTCACCTCCTGAAGGAAATTAGTCACTGGGATAAAGCCCCACCTGTTTTTTCCTCTCGCCCTTATTCTCTTGCTCTGAAATATTTTGCATGAATTTTATTTTACGATCATGTCAAGTAAAAGACTGGTTCACGGATGGCCCACCACAGTGAATGGCCGTGCTGCTCAATAGTAGTATCTGTTGAGCAATCTGGGGATTTGTTTGTTGGCTCTGGCACTCCGCGAGCCACTTGCCCTGACAGCTGTAGCAGACCTCTGATATTCATCTAGAGTGTTGACTTACTAGTCCTCAGCCATACATAAGTGCAGTCGACCGCTACAGGAATTTCAAGACGCTGCACCAGAGATTAACTAAGAATACATTTGAGTGTGTGTGTGTTTCTTGTTGTGTTTATTTTTGAGTCATTCTACAATTGAGGTGACATTTCAATATGGAAGTTGTTCAAAAACTAAACCCATCAATCCTAATTTCAAATGTGCTATTTGATTAAATGTATCTTCTTGTGTCATTCGAGGTTATGATAAATGATTATAGTTAAAACAATTTACCATTGACTGCTATGTTCTTGTCAGTGAGATTGCTCCTTATTAAAGCTAATAGCAACTAGTAACATTTGTGACTTCACAAAAATATATAACTCATTAGGCGTTCAGTGGCACTGATGTAATGAGGAATGAAGCTTTTTTCTATAAAGGTTCTTTTTGATGTTTCAGTATTGCAATAGACTAGATTCTAGCATTGAAGGATGAAATGGCATTCGAAAATTTCTCCAATGATCCTAACGAGTATCCAGTAAGCCAACCATATAAGGGCCCTGATGTCACTGAATCACTTTCAGTGATTTACTTGTCACCATTTGCAGATACATTTGAAATCAACGAGTAATTGCGTATAATGAGTCACAACTGTTGCATAAGTGTCCAAAATCTTTAAATAAACCACAGTTGTTGTTTTTTGTAAGACTCCAAAACAAACATGTAAACATGATGAAAATTAATAGACAGGCTGTCAGTTTATAACATGAGAAGCGGTTTTCATACAAAAGCAGTTTAAGGAATTTGATTTTGAAGTTTTCCTCTGGGGGAGGGACTAGGACACTACTGACATTTCACGAGTTCACACTTACATCAATTAAACAGAGTAAAGATTATATGTATTTTGCGTGCTGTCCGGGGGGGAGGGCTCCAAGCTCAGAATTTTTGCCTGAACCCAGAGTACTCCCCCCATTGAGAGTATTTAGGACTAGAAGTGAGGAGATGGGGTGGTGGAGGGATGCTGTTAAACTGTCAACGAACGGAGGTAAGTTTGCTGTATATATACACCTCTTAACTCGTTGATTGGGTTGATTAACAGAGTGTGCTCCACTCGTGTCTAATTAGGTTTGATTATCTGAATGTGCTCCACCTGTGTTTAATTAGGTTTAATTATCTGAACGTGCTTTTCTCGAACTTTGTTAATAAAACATCATTAAGAGTGACAGTTGCTTTTGTGTAAATATGAAAAATAAATAAATAGTGCTGTCAATCAATTAAAAAATTAAGTAATCAGTCACACATTTTTCTGTAATTAATCACGATTAATCACACCTAACATTAAAGTTTTTAATATATTTTTATATTGTAATAATATTGAATATATTGAAATTTCTACAATTTCACATGTAGAAACTACAAAGACAGTAGCCTATATTTTAAATATTTGTTTCATGTCATCTTTTTATGAAAGGCATCACCGATACCAATACTGCTAGTGCTACTGATGTGTCTATGAATTTTTTTTTTTTTTTTTTCTCAATTTTAGCCAATAATCATAGCTATTAATCATTACAGTATAATTGAAAGCTATACATTTTAATTTCTGTCAGGACCACTATCGTCAAATACAATTGGCAATTGCATACAGTTAGGATTGGCGGTATGGTTCTGTTCTGGGGTGCGTTTCCCGAAAGCATCGTTGGCCAACTATGATCGCAAGTTCCGTCGTTACCAATAGAGTTCAATGGACATTGCGATGAACTTGCGACCATAGTTGGCCAAACGATGCTTTCGGGAAACGCACCCCTGGGCGAGAACTCCCTGCGCATCCATGCTGCCTACCCTTGGGGTAAACAGAACAGAACCAACATGAATGTATTGTAGATATCATTAATTCAAGATTTTAAAGTACAACATAATTCGAGAATTTATTCTGATTCAAGGGGAATCAGAATGCCATACTGACTGTATGAGAGGAGGAGCTGGGGATGGAGGAGGGTAATTAGCTCCTGAGAAACGCGATAGCTGCTGATAATACTAAAGGAGCTTATATATGTATACTGTAATAGGAGTCGTATTCCTATAGGTAGACGTGAATCAGCTGATGCGAGCTTGACTAACGTGACTTGCCAGAACTGACGCTACGCTTAATATTTATTAAAAAAATCTAAAAACTTTTAATTTAAGTGAAGTTAAAACAATATTCACATAAACCCATTAATTAATGTCACATATAAATGAGCCCTTCAATATATCAGGGCTCAATTTTTTCTATTGGCCCAGTCAGACCAGTTCAGATTTTTTCTTGCCCTGTCAAAATGCACAAAAATGAATTATTTTCATTGTTTTTGACCCGTGTAACCTTGTAAATAATGCTTTAAGATTTTTAGGTAGGTCTAAGGGTATATACAGGAATTGAATAGTTATCAAATACTTCAGTCTTCACTGCATAAATTATAAATTAAATGTAGATTAATCCTTATTAAAGCTACAAATGTTATTCAGTCAAGAGCAGTGAGTGATTTTCTCTTTTTCCTTTGTTTTTTGATTATCCTTAAAGGGTACCTATTATGCCCCTTTTTACAAGGTGTAATATTGGTCTTGGGTGTCCCCAGAATGTATTTGTGAAGTTTCAGCACAGTTAATTTATTATAACCATTTGAAAATGTCATTTTTGGGGCCTGTTTTAAAAAGAGCTGTTTTGGTGTGTACCACCTTAAATGTAAATGAGCTGCATATCCCCGCCCTTCTGGACCCAGATGATGAAGAGACTCCGGCAGAATAAACACGAAAGAGAATGGACTAAACGTCTCGGAATGGTTATTTGATACATTTATGTACTTATAGAGTTTTAATCGCGTCCCCTTTGCAATTATGGATGTGCAACACACACACACACACACACACACACACACACACAAACAAATTGTGATAACTTTCGCGCAATTTTTTAAACTAACTTACACACACGCTTATGTGGCAAATATGAGAAGATGGCTAACGTTACAGAACCAGAAAACAAATGCTGAAGGGTGATAGACGTTTATATACTGTCTATGGAGATAGAGGTATTCATTTTACATTTGTTATTGCTGCAAAAAATAATGTACGTGACATAAAACTGTCTGACGTTGTTTTGTTGAGACATCCTATGACGACGACAATAAATAGCTTTAGACGCAGATTTGTTGTTGAACTGGCTGACATTGATTGAAATGACTATTTGCTCAAAAATAATAAAATACATTTAATTCTTCTGGAGGTGACGTTGGATCGCGAACAGTAGGCAACGATCCACACTTGAGGATTAACTTTGACCCTCGTTCACTAAACAGTCAGTCAGAAAATGATTCTTGTATTTAGGAAGTTTTAAGTGGCGCCTTTTCTTCATAAATAAAATCCATCCGCTGCGTTTTCAGTGGCTCTGATGTCAATGAAGACTAGTATGTCCATTCTTACATCCCACAACAGAACACCTACACTTCTTAGGAGACATTACCAGCTGACAGATCACCGAGGGCGGGATCTATGCCAAAACCAGACTGTCAATCAAACACGTCGGTGGGGCTTAGCGCAATTCTACGTCACAGTGAGAGCAATCTTAGAACAGCTCGTTCTGAGACAGTGCTTGTGATTTATTGAGATAGTAAAACAACTACTGGGTGGATTTTTATCATTCTAGGGTGGTTTTGCTCACACACTGACAACACACATTTATGTTCAAACACCATGTAAAAGTGAATTTTTCATAATAGGTGCCCTTTAATGACAAACAACAGCAGGTTTATTGGGCTACTCTCACTTTAAGACTTGCCGCTCATGATGAGGATCTGACACATCTCATTTTCTCACTACTCTTTAAGTTCATTTAACTAATTTAAGACTGTGCTTGCGGGGATACTCGGCAAGACAGGCATTTTGGCATAATTTTGTTTTTGTCCATTCAGGTGCTGTCTGAAGTGGCTTTCTGTGCGCACGAGTCGTGTGTGTAGGTCGTAATTACTGCAATTACGTGATTTGTAAAAACTTGTAAAAAGCATTCACGTCCTCGTTGAGCTCGTAATTGCAGCTTGGAGTTGTCTTAGAGTTCCTACTTGTACCATGCGACTACTGTACCACCTGACCGCCATAGATTTAGTGGTGCCATAGAAACGCCAGTAATTCCTAGTCCGAGGACGTGAACAGCTCTGAATATAATTTGACACGTGTTGTCATCTCGGGACTATGGTAATAACGACATGGTTAAACCAGTTAAACTGAGTTAAACTGAGTTAAACTGAAAAAATTAAGCGCATATGTTAATAGACTGTAAAAAAAAATGGACGTAGTGTCTGTTACGTCACCCGTAGGTTTCTGAAGAGCATTTTTGAAGGCCAAAGTGGGCGGAACCTGCCGTCGACATCTTGGCAGCACGTCACCGCCTGTCAATCCCAGATAACTGAAAATGGGCAAAGAGGCGGGATTAGCTGAGGTGACGGTTAACAGACAGCAGACAAGCGGCTAGTAGTGACAGCAGCCATAATCCACCTGTCACTCAAGTGGCCACACCGGAATTATGCAGAACTTTAAGGCTTAATATTATTTAAAGGGGTGGTATAATGCCCCTTTTCACAAGATGTAAAATAAGTCTCTGATGTCCCCAGAGTGTGTATGTGAAGTTTTAGCTCAAAATACCCCACAGATTATTTTTTACAGCATGTTAAAATTGTCCCTTTTTGAGGGTGAGCAAAAACGTGTCGTTTTGTGTCTGTCCCTTTAAATGCAAATGAGCTGCTGCTCCCGTCACAGAGGGTGAAACTTCAAGAGCTTGTGTGTTAGCAGCTTCAATTACCTCACGCTGACAAGCACTAAAAAGTCAGAAACCGCTCTGCCTTTTATGTTTAAACTGGAGTCGGACAATGATGGAGAGACTCAAGAAGAGTGACAACATGTAGAAAGCAACAGGATTTCTGAATGGTTATTTGATAAATTTATGTTGCTGATGTGGAGCTAACTATCTTCAAGTTTTTGATTAGCATATTCTGTCATGATAATCTGTGGGAACTGTTGTAAGATGCCTACAGAGTGACATGCTATTGCATTTGTGTTATGTACTGTGACAGCTTGAGCAGACTCACAAATGTGCTCTACTACAACAACTCTTCCTCTTCTCAACATGGACTGCGTGTTCCTGGGAGCGGGGTCTATGTAAATTGTAGGGTTAGTGATGTCACTAACCCGGGAGGAATCTCGTGTAGTACCTACCAGCCGTTTGTTGTAGCCCTTCAAAAACAATTTCTTTAAAAGCAAATATCTTCTTTTGCTTTGAACTTTGAGCATTGTGACTTTACAGATGTTGTTTATGGTCAAACAGCAACATTACACACTAACTTATGTTAGAAAAGTAAAATCATAATCAACCACCCCTTTAAAGAGGATGTTGTAAAAATATTCACCCCCTCACAGTTGTCATGAAGGGCAAAATTAGCTATAAAGACCAAAACCACTTTTTGTACCAGGCTATAAACATTTTTTTTTTTCTTCTGTAAAGTTGGGCATATTAACATTGGGGGTATATGGGATTGACTCTCTTTTGGAGCCTGTCTCTAGCAACCAGTCGATGAATTGCATTTTAAGTCACTTCCGTGTTGGATTCAAGAGAAGACCGGAAGGTTGCCACTTGGTTAACACGTTAATTTTGACAGCCCTCCTAATAAATATAAATTTTACAAATACATTTTTTTTAACTTGAATTTTAGTAATGAACCTTTTTACAAAAATGTGATATGTTACAACACATCTATGATTATTACTTTATTTAAACAATATGCACTATGGAATAATAAGACATTTTCATGCTTAAAACAACTTTCAAAATATTTGTTTTACACAATTGAATATTAATAAAATTAAATATAAGTTATAAGATTATATATACTATCTAAATTGTTTTAAAATATTCTGTATTTTGTATCACTTTTTTTTTACAATTGACATTTTTAAAAATCACTCTTTCATTTTTATGTTTGAGAAACGTTCCTGCAAGTACTGTACATTTAGTGTACTGTACATAAGTACTGTACACTAAATTTAATGTTTCCTCTTGGCCATTATTTCAATTTTATGGCAAGCAGGAAATATCAAATTTAGTGTGACTTTATTTCTAGGAATGCACCCATGTGTGTAACTTGTCTCGGAGAAGCTTCATGCATGACAAATCTTAGCATCCATTTTTCACCTTTTCTTTTCATCCCTCTCTTTCCCTCCCCTTCTCAATCTTTCTCAATCATGTAGAGTGATGGAATGAAATAGTGTGTGTGTGTGTGTGTGTGTGTGTGTGTGTGTGTGTGTGTGTGTGTGTGTGTGTGTGTGTGTGTGTGTGTGTGTGTGTGTGTGTGTGTGTGTGTGTGTGTGTGTGTGTGTGTGTGTGTGTGTGTGTGTGTGTGTGTGTGTGTGTGTGTGTGTGTGTGTGTGTGTGTGTGTGTGTGTGTAAGAGAGTGAGTGGCAATGATCAGTGAAAGCTCAAGCCTTTACCACAAACAGTGAATGTCCCAGCCCGCTGGCTGCTGCAGCCCAGCCCTCTGCCTGTCTCAACTGGCCCACGCGTACTGATAGCTTTCCTCTGGAATCATCTGGATCAACTCACACACACACACAGTAAAATACACAACTGCTTTGGCACAAACAATGTATGCGTGTGCACTTGCTCATGTACACACAAAAGCACACTTTACGCTTTTAAGCAAACATACAAAAACCTTACTCAACAAAGTCAAATTTTCAGCCTTTTTTCTGAGTCGGGCTTTGTGCCACCCCATGATCACCTTTCTTCTCTTTTTCTCTCAACACAACAGTTTATTCAGCAGGGTGTAGCCCGCGAGACCTCAGCAGCCATTGTCAAGGTCTGAGAGTGTTAGTGTAAACATAGGCAGCATCGTGAGAGCTGGAGACACAGCCTTGCCCTGTAGTTATGTTTTTTGTGTTTTTTTAGTTTTTTTTTTTATCTAAAGAGTCACTCTTTCTCTGTAGCTTTAAGGTATGTGTGTTTGGCAGGAACTGGTCCTGCTTAAGGTGTGTTCTGGAGTCTGTTGGTTTTTGCCAAAATACGACACACCTGGAAATGCAACAGGCACGTTTTAAGCAACTGTGTGCACATGTTTGCATCAATTGTCTCGTGTTGAAGATATGCATCTGAATTCATAAAAGGCTTTATGCTTAAAGATTCCAAGCACTGACACCTCTGTGTACTCTTAAAACAAAGAGTCATATGCTCAAATGAAAAATCATAAATTACACATACTTAAAGGAATCACCCCCCCCCCCCCGCCCAAAACAAAGCTTTTATCATTTATTTACTCAATATTTTAGTCATGATTTACCCACTTTCATTTCATTACATACCTTAAAGCCTTTATTTTTTGTTTCTGTGCTACAAAGTAGCAGGATATTGATGTTAGATATGTTTATTTCTCATGTATCCTCCCTTAATATATCTGCAACATATATTATGATATCATATCTTAAAATCATATGATCATGACTGTGGTTACTAAACTGCAAAAAATGATAACCACCAATTGTTACCTTAAAGAGCTATTTCTACCTGATTTTAGCACATAAACATTAGTTTTATTTAGATCAATTCTGTGATATTAATCAATATTTTTTACTTAAATTAAAGATTTAGATTTAAATGATTTAGATGTGACCATTTTTTTTTTAGAATGCAAGAACTGTGTGTCATAATTTAGAAATATTTCAGTCAAGTGGAGGGGCGAGTGAATGTGGAGAAAAGTATGTATCCATCTATCAGCTAAACAAAAATTAGACCTCCTGAGGCTAAAGACTGAATGCTTTGTAATGATTACAGTAGATTCTTGACTTTACCTGGAGCCCAGTCTCTCTGTATGAGAGTGAAGGAGGTGCCGCTAGGTCACTGGTTATGTGGTTGCGTTTGTTTAATGGCTATGGTGTTGTGCTGAAGTTTTTTTACAGGCCACACGTTTATCAAATGTCACTAGCGAAGCATAACTACTTTTACTTCCATTTCAAAAACTCTATCAAGGATAGAAAGTTCCTGAAATTGAATTCATACCAAGCTCATTCCATTAAAAGCTAGCTTTCATGAAGTTAAGAAAACTTCTCAGATTTCACAGATATGTTTGATTACTAATCATTCTGTATAGAAGTAAAAAACTGTTAAATGTGTTTTTTATACTGCCTCATTTAGAATATTATAACCAGGCATGATGTGTCAGATTTCTTGTGAAAATGCTGTGGGATGCGGCACAGTAACAGCCAATCAGAACACATTCAAAGTTTAATATACATTTACGAGGAATGTGATTTTAAACCAATGACATTTCACTGTGGGCGGGGCTACCCGGAGCAATGACACAGAAATAGAAAGCATGACAAAAACTCATATTAACAGGAAAAAACGATTTATTGCTTGTTGATTTATTTTGTTGCACCAATACATGATGCAATACTTACAAATTGGTGTTAAATGAAGAATGTCTCTTAGTGTGACTGCATGGACAGTTGTAAAAATTACAGCCTTTCATTCCATGACTGATGGAGAAACAGTACATTGTCTGTTGTGAAAGATGCTTGTAAAACATGGAAGGGTGCCAACACATTACAAAGAGCGAATGTTTGGAGGTTTTAAAGCCCTGTGTTTGCTGCCAGGCACTCTCTTGTCTTATGAGGTTTCATCAGCCTGGAAAATAAAGACATCCCCTCTAGGCTTTTCATTAAAAAAAATATTTACTTAAAATGGCAAAAGAGAAAGGCAGAGGGGATGAAAGAAAATCTGATGAGCGGAGGGAATTGCCTCTAAGCTTAGCAAACATTACATTGGGCTGTAAATAAAGGAGGCGACCTGAAGAGAAATGGTGACAGTTTTGGCAGGGAGGGAAGCTGGGGGGTCTGGGGTCAAGCTGACCTAATTGAAAGCATGACATTGTGAATCCCTGAGTAGATAATGCACTTGTTAGTAGTAAGGGATTACAGATGTTGCAACAAAAGATATGTGCCACGTGTTCCTGTTTTTGTACCGAGTGCTTTTTGTGCATGCTTCAGCAAACTCATGAAACTCTATTTTTTTATATTTGTAAAATCTGCGTTTATGCATTTCCATAGTGTTTTTCTCTGCTCTCATCGAATTCTCCCACTAGACTTGCAATCAGTATGTCAGGGGTTTTCAGGGACACCCAAATGTGACTGTTCTCTTGTGAGGTATACCCCCTTCCTAAAATATATATATTTTTATAAACATCATTCAGTCAGTTCTATTTTTCTAGTTCTATCTATTTATTTATTCATTTATATTTTTTCTAGTTTTATTTATTTATTAATTTCTATAATGACACATGGAATAAATAAATAAATAAATAAATAGAAATAGAATAAATATAGATAGAAATAGAATAAATAAAAATAAATAGAAAAAATGAGTAAATGAATAAGCATAAATAGAATTAACAAACAAATAGTAATAGAAAAATATAGAATAAATAAATAGAAATAGAAAAATAGAAAGAATAAATAAATAGAAATAGAAAAACAGAATAAATAAATAATTAGAAATTGAAAAAATAGAATGAATAAATAGAAATAGGATATATAGAAATAAATATATTTATTTATTTATTTTCTCTGAACTTTTCTGTGGATCCCATAGCATTTCCTTGTAGAGTCCCCTGTAGAGTTTATTGTAAATGTAGATTTCTCTAGCAATGCTATCATCTATCTGTCATTGTCTTCCAGCATACAAGCATTACGATATGTCTTTGTTTTTCAGGAGAGAAGGTGAGGGTGTGCGGGTGTTTTGGGATAAACTCAGAGAACCATCTTTCACATCTCGTTGGAATCCTTTTTCTGTTGACTATCCTTTCTGTTCATTCACCTATCACCCTGTCAGGGGTGCCAATGAGCAGCTGGGTCACCTGTGTGAGGTGAGTATTACAATGCAACACACAGAACACGTTTATCACAGTCAGGTCTCATTCCTTACCTCAGACATATTCCTATAAGATCTTCAAACTATCAGACTAAACCCAACCATTAAATGAGCTCAGTTAGCCAGTAGCCACTCTCAAAACCAGTTACTCACAAGTGTTACAGAACCTGCCAGAGGACTTGCAGAGGGGGAGTAAGAATCCACAATTTCTTGGAAGTCGTCTTAGGAAGAAATGACGTGTTCAGTTAACATTAGTGGTGCAATATTTATTTCTCTATATGATTAAGATTTCAAAGAATGACAGCTTGAGGCTAGAGGCAAGGTTACTCAAGGCAGCGTTTCTCAAACTGGGGTCAATCGAAATCAAATGGGGTCAGTGGAAATTTCCTGTATAAATAAATTGACTCAAGTTACTGAATATAAGTATTAATCTATGAAAGGCTCACCAGTTCCACCTGGACTTTTTATCTGTGTTTATACATGCCATTAAGTAATTTCCTGACAATAAAAACATTTGTGATCCAGGTTTTAAGAGGCTGAGCACTGAAAGTTGATCATTTAGATTTGGCGATAATTATAGTTTATATGCCATTGTTAAAAAAATTAAGTTTTTTTTTTTACCATCTGCTTACCAAAAACCTTTTTATTTTATGTGTGCAGGTTTTTTGGTATGCTTTTTTTGCTTATTTTTATATGCATATAAAAACAACCTCTTTTATTTATATCTATCTTTCCCTTGTGAAAAAAGTACATTTTAGCATACTTTTTAAAAAAAAGTACCTAATAATACACTTTAAAAGAATATACTGTAGTGCGAACGGAACGTAATGTTTTCAGACAATTATGTTAATTGCAATAAATGAAAATATATTATTACTTAAATTTATTAAATGCAATTAGCTGAAATTAGAGTGCCTTTTGACCCACTTAACTAGGACTTAAGTACATCTTTATATGTAATTTCATAATTTCTCTACTGTCTTTGAAATATATTTAAAGTGTACTGCTAAATGTGCTGACAAGCATTTATGGGAAACTAAAATATACTTAAATGTCACTTGTATGTTATGTATTTATGTATTTAGATATATTTAGTCTTAATTAGACATTTTTTAATGATGAAATTGTAATTTACTACATTTTTAAATAAATTAAACTTAAAATATTGCGTACAATGGGGCTAAAGGTGTACTGGGGTAAAAGGTGCATTTGACTTTATTCTCTATTATTTGTATGAATAATATGTGCCTTTTGCCCTATGCTGGTGAGCCTTTTACCTTGTGTGTGGGATAAAAGGTCCATCTTGCCATCTCATACATTTATACACTTTTTAAACAAACTAACCACTTTTATGATTTATTTTCACACAAAATCTATTGCTCCATCAATGTTTAATAAAACATATAGATTTTTCCTTCAATCATACACTATGGGAGTATAATTGGGGTGTGCCTTCAACCCCGTTTTACCCTAATACTGAATAACACACTACAGTTACTTTAGTACTGTATGTGTAGTATGTTAGCCAACATAAAGTAAGTGTACTTATTTAAAGCATGACAAATATTATGTCATGATCATCTTTGATCATCTAATTATCTGAAGTAGACCTTATATTATGTCACATTCATCTTTTTGGAGTTAGGGGGCCCGTAGACAGTTTGAGGTTAAGTGGTCATTGGTTTAGAAAAAGTACATAATTTTTAGATACGTAAACCCCCGATTTAAGGCTGTGTCATTTAATTAGACAATAAACAAGAAATAGTGCATATAGAAAAATCACTGAAATCCAACATTTTTAAATTAGATTTGTTTTGGTCCCTGGCTCACTCTTGGTGTGAGCAAAGGGTCTTATGCAGGTGACCTCAAAGATCGCATAACCAGTCATTTGGACTAAGGGGGGTGTCTAATCCCACAGCCACACATTCCCATTCCTCACATTCCACCCCACCTACTGAGGTGAACAGCAGGTTCAACAAAAATTAAGAACGGTTGATAAAAAAAAAAAAGAGAAAACGTAAACAGGATTGTTTTGACAAGCAGAAACCACCAACCTGACAAACACGAGTTGAGCCAAATAATCATATAAAAGTTGTTTTTGCCATGTGTTTTAGTACTGAATAAATTACTTTTCCATATTTTTCTTCCTCATTTAGATTGAAAACTTCAGGGAGGAGCTGACTTTAGCAGCGCAGAAAGCCCACAGCAAGAATCCTGTACCTGGAAAAGCCAACGGGGTTCTTGTGCTGAATCAACCCATTCTAATCGAAGCATATGTTGGTCTGATGTCTGTCATAGGCAACCAAAACAAGCTGGGCTATTGCTTAGCACGAGGCAATATTGGTTTCTGAGGGCACTTTGTGTCTTCCAATGATTGTTTACACTAAGTAATTCTCTTGCACCAGCTGAGCATGTGTAATTTATATTTTAATTTAATATATTTTAAATATATGGGAGGAATGTATAATTTTTGTTCTTAAAATACGTTTATCTATACTATTAATGTCCATCAAACCTTTCAGTTTCATCTAGTTACATTAACACCAAAATGTCAATCAGACATTTCCTTTTTGGTTGTGTCTTAACATACAAAGAATGTTTTCCCTCCTCCTACGACTTCCTGTGTAGAAATATCTTGTGTTCGGCATGTTATCTCTTAGAAGCAACCTCACTATGTGTTTTGTAATGTGCCTTTTCTTTGTGTATCTATGCTGATATTGTACCTCATCATAAAGCTTCTTACAAGCCAATTGATGCATAAGGGTATATAAGTCATTTCTGTTTGATGGTTTAGGGTTTTATTATTACAGCAAAATGCAGTACTGGATTTCCCCATATTGTGTAATTACATTCACTCAGTGGTCTTGATATATTTCTTTAACAGAATGTCAAACAAACTGCAAAGCTTTATAAAATAAATGCTAATACTGAAACATGCTTTATTAGTGCTGAAACTGAAATTTGTGTTCCTTAGCTGTGCTTCATTTATCTGACTAATTTGCTCTGTTTTGATTTATTGGGCATTTCTAAGGTGGGGCCATGTCAACAAGCTTGAAACGTATAAAACATGTATATTTTACATTTAAGGTAATGCGAATTGTCCCCTAAAAATTGCCACCAGCATGGCCACCCCAATTAACACGGTGTACATAAGTCACTGAATGTGGATTCTTTTCAGATTTTTTTTATTACAGATTTTCTTGATTGCTAACACACAATTCATGAAACAATTCACCATTTTCTGACAAATGTAAACAATCTCATAACTACACACCAGTTTTTACAAACCTCAAACTTCGACATCAAACTCAAATATTTCGGTCAAAAACAAATTATCTTTTGTCAGAATCAAACTTTGGCCCCAGATATCACACAAATAACAAATAGACTGACTATTTTCCTGCCTGGAGAAAACTGGTGAGATCAATTCATAACACTGTAACAAACACCTCATATTGGAAATCAGCAATGATTTTGCAGCTCATTGTCTATTACAGTATATAACATAAAAGTGCAGATTCAGTAAAATACAACAATAAGCTTTAGGAAAAAACGATTTTCATTACACTACTGTAAAGTGATCTTACAGTAGATGAATACCAAAGAATTGAATAAGAACTCTGTATGCAACTCAGAAGAGTATACTGTCAATTACAGTACACTAGAAAATAAATATATTCAAATATATTCAATAAATTTCATTGCAGCATTTTACAGCAGTTCTTTAGCAATTTCTTGGTCTTCTGACAAGAAACTCTCTTACCTCCCTGAGGCAGTCGTTTCTCATTTCTGCAAAAAATACAGTACATGTAAAAAATTGGCTACGAATAAATTTGAAAATTGTGAGTTTCCCCTCATCTAAACCACTGTTTCTGTGTACTGTAATTATACTGTATAACGTCTCTGTGACGTATGGTAACCCTCGTTCCCTGAAGGAGGGAACGGAGACGTACGTCATGACCAACAGATAGGAATCTTGCTAGAGAGGCCAATCTACTTCGAGTGAAACTAAATGAGCCAATGCACATTAGCGTGCAATCATTTGCATCAGCTGTTCAGCCACGCAGCGCGGGTATATAATGAGCAGCAGATGTGACGACGGGACGTATGTCTCCGTTCCCTAACGAGGGTTACCATACGTAACCGAGATGTTCCCTATCTAGTCGGTCACTCTCGGCGCACGCTGTGACCGACGAATAGGAATCCCTACCAAAGCGCCATAGCTTCTGCACCCCATTCAGCGCCCTGTGCAAGCCTCTAGCCCTTCTTGCCTGGAAGGACAATAGGAGAGGGCTTACACAGAGTGTATCTGTCACTGTTGTTCTGTGATAACCTAAGCAGTGAGATTTTTGGATAACACTGGGAAAGCATGCCATTTCTATGGGAAAGGGGAACGCTGCGGAAGCCACATTCTTCGAAAGAGTTATGTGGAAAAATACATATGGACTAGCCCGAAGATTGCACTGCATATGAATACTGGGTGACTTGGCCCAAGGGAAAGACACAGGCTTCGATTAGGAGCAGCCGTGGAAGAATACACATATTGGATCCCCGTAGGGTCACACATATGGGACCCAGCCTAGACCCGGTTCTCAAGGATTCAACGGGCCGAGGGTGTTGGAGGACTCAAAGGTTTTTCACTCTTGAGCAATAAGGAGCACAGTATGGTGCAGCAAGCCGACAGAGCTGGGCCTATCAGTGCTTCTACCCGTTTAGGGTGAGAACACGGGAGGAGACTGGCTCTACACGTAGGCTATAAAATCTAGCGAACGTGTTAGGTGTCGCCTAGTCTCAGCCTCAGACGTCACGCCCACGGAACGTTGGCTAAACGTCTGATGCATATGGTACACTTAACTGGAAACACTTCAGGAATGTCGAAGTCGTCATCTGATTGGTTGAATTTTATCGGATTTCCGGGGGGCGCGAGTGCCGCGTTTATTTTCGGTCAGCCGGGAAACAAAGAGCAGACATGTGATTGCGGAAGAAAAACTGTTGTGTTTACATGAGTGACAATGAGCATTTATCAAGATCAGCTAAACGTAGGATTCTCAAAAGTATACGTGCACGAACAGATCAATGACTTACTGCTTGTTTTCTTCTCCTTCTTTGATTTTCTATGCTGACTGACTTGTTGCACGCCGGTCTGTTGTTTTGGGGACATCTCCACGCCCCGAAACGTGACGCTGAACGAAACGAACTGTAATTGGTTGTTTGACATGTCGGTCAAACGGCCTTATGGGCGGGCCTTGGCCAAAGAAAGCTGCTATGAATTCCAGACCTTCAGTCGTCAGTCTGAAGGTCTGGCTACGCGAGACTAGGTGTCGCCCAGCCCGCAGCTCTACAAATGTCTGTTAGCGAGGAACCACGTGCCAGCGCCCAGGAGAATGCAATGCCTCTCGTGGATTGAGCATGCAACCTGAGCGGGCATGGCATTCAGTGGGCCGTCCTCTGCTTGGAGACAGCCTTTCCCTTCTGCTGGCCACCGTAACAGACAAAGAGCTGGTCTGAGGTCCTGAGACTTTTAGTTCTGTCCACATACAGAGTGCGAAAGTTGAAACCTTGGGCACATAGCCAGGCCGGGGTCTCAGTACAACATAGTTGTCACCTGGCCCGAACTCTAGGCACGATTCGTCAACCGAAAATACTTGCAGGTCCCCTATCCTCTTGATAGAGGCCAGTGCAATCAGCAGCAAAGTCTTCAAGAAGAGAAGCTTTAAGTCTGCTGATTGCAAAGGCTCAAAGGGAGTATCCTAAAGTGCTCGAAGCACCAGGGAAAGGTCCCTAGAGGATATGGACGGGGGTCGAAGAGGGTTTAACCGTCTCACCCCCCTAAGGAACCTGATAACCAGGTCACGCTTTCCTGTTGATTTGCCATCTATGTGGTCGTGATATGCTGAAATAGCGGCAGCATGTACTTTGAGGGTGGAGGGAGACAGACTTCGCTCCAACCCTTGCTGCAAGAAGGAAAGCACGGACCCTATCGAACATCTTCGGGGGTCCTCTCGGCGAGAAGAACACCACTCGACGAACAGGTTCCACTTCCAGGTGTTCCAGGTGTCTCGTGGACGGTGCCCGTGCAAAAGTGATGGTGTTAAGTACCTCTGGGGGTAAGTCACCTAGAACCTCTGCGTCCCATCCAGGGACCAGACATGGAGTTTCCAGAGGTCTGGACGTGGTTTCCATAGGGTGCCCTGTCTCTGAGTCAGAATGTCCTTCCTAAGTATGGCTTCATTTTTGTGTCATCTCTACCTCATTGTTATGTATTTTTCATTGTGCCATATTTTTCGATAAAAAAATATCTAACAGAATGTCCTTCCTCAGAGGAATGGGCCAGGGAGGGACTGTCACGAGGAGCATGAGTTCTGGGAACCAGGTCCGGTTGGGCCAATAGGGAGCCACCAGAAGGACCTGCTCCTAGTCCTCCCTGACTTTGCACAGAGTCTGTGCAAGTATAGGCTCACTGGGGGAAACGCATATTTGCAGAGGCCAGTGTGTGCCAATGCATCCGTGCCGAGTGTTCCCTCGGTCAGGGAGTAAAACAGCTGGCAGTGGGAGGTCTCCGAGGAGGCAGACAGGTCTACCTGAGCCTCCCCCGAACTCTCTCCAGATCAGTTGAACCGCCTGGGGGTGGAGTAGCCATTCTCCGGGGAGCACAGCTCGTGAAAGCTCGTCGGCCACACGGTTGAGCACATACATGGCGTGAAGCGACCTCAGATGCTTCTGACTCCAGAGGAGGAGATGGTGGGCGAGTTGCGTCATACAACGGGAGCGTAGACCACTTGTCGGCTGATGTACGCAACGGTCGCAGTGTTGTCCGTACGGACCAGCACGTCCCTGCCCTGTAGCTGCCTTTTTAAGCGGCTCAGAGTGAGACGTACTGCTAGCAACTCGAGGCAGTTGATGTGCCAATGCAGTTGGGGGGCCCGGCCACATCCCTGACACTGCATGCCCGTTGTACGTGGTACCCCAGCCGGTGGCAGAGGCATCTGTGAACACCACAGCATGCCTGGACACCTGTTCCAAGGGCACTCATGCCCACAGGAATGAGGGGTCTGACCACAGGCTGAAGGTCTGGAGGCACGCTGGTGTGATGTCACGGTCATCTCGGTACTCGGCCGTGAAGCCAGTGCTGAAGCGGTCTCATATGGAGCAGCCAGAACGGAGTTATCGCTGCTGCCATATGCCCCAGGAGCCTCTGAAATAATTTCAGTGGGACCGCCGTCCTGCCTTTGAACATGTTCAAGCAGTTCAGCACCGACTGAGCGTGTTCCTCTGTAAGGCTCACTGTCTGTGGGACCGAATCCAGCTCCATAACCAAGAAAAGAGGTCCTCTGCACGGGGGCGAGTTTGCTCAGTTGACCTGAAGACCCAACTGGCTGAGGTGCCAGAGCACAAGGTCCCTGTGTTCGCATAACTGATCTTGAAAGTGTGTTAGTATGAGCCAGTCGTCGAGATAGTTGAGGATGCGCACGCCCTGTTCTCTCATGGGAACAATGGCCCCCTTTGTGGCTTTCGTGAAGAAACGGGGAGACAGGGATAGCCCGAAGGGCAGGACCTTGTACTGATATGTTAGACCCTCGAACGCAAAGCGCAGAAACGGCCTGTTTCGAAGAAGAATTGAGACATGAAAGTACGCGTCCTTCAGGTCGATTGCTGCAAACCAATCTCGGGGACGGATACATTCGAAAATGCGTTTCTGCGTGAGCATTTTGAACGGTAGCTTGTGGAGACTCCGATTCAAATCTCGCTGGTCCAAGATCGTTTGTAACCCACCGTCTTTCTTGGGTACAATGAAGTGGGACTGTAGTACCCTGACCTCATATCGGACGCAATCACATAGCTGTGCCTGATGGTCAGAATGAGCCAGCGAGACGAACTGGGGAGCACTAACCAGGCTCGCAGAGACCTTACAAGCGGGACCAAAGGGACCGTAGGCGTACCCGCAGTGGGGCAGCGAGGTGGAACACAGGGTCTGGCTCAGGAGGCTCTCTCTGGGAGGCGGCCTGTAGCGGAGTCTGGGTGTGCTGAGCAACACTTACCTGGTTCCATGGGTCAGGAGGTACAGGAGGCGGCTTAGTTGCGTTCTCAAACCACACACTGCTGCCCGCTGGCGATAGAAGAGGCGGATGAGAGTGGTAAGGAAACTGCTCCTTTATTGAGAATTTGGGTACCGCTGGTTTTGAGGCCAGCGGCGGAACACAAACAAAGGGGAACAAAGGATTTTCCAGGCCCTCGGGGGAGGGAGCAGTGCGGTCACCATCTCCCGAAGAGCAGTCCCATCCATCTCTGGGTCACCCGTCCTAGGGCTGCTTAGCCTTGGCTTTGCTGCCCTTCTTGGCGGGGGCCTGGTCTGGCGGGGCGGCCTGCCTCCGTCTGGCTCCACGGCGCCGTTTAGGTGGAGCCTACTGCTGCGGCGCAGGAGCAAGGGCAGACACAGAAGGCCGCCCCCGGCGACGAGCAGACTGAGCGGGCAAGATGTGTTTTATGGCCTCAGTCTGCTTTTGTACAGCCGAGAACTGCTGGGCAAAGTACAGCCCGATCCTCACCGTAATCGTCAGGTTTCCCCTGCGGTGCCCGAAGCAACCCTCTGAGGAGGGTTAGATCGAGGCAGGGTTAGATCCGCCCCTTTGCAGGAACGAGAGTCTCGACCGCAGCTCCGTGATGGTCATCCTCCCACAATGGGTGCCTGACTCATCCACGAAGGCTGCCTTAGCGTGTTCGAGGCCCAGACAAACGAGGCAGCGATCGAGACCATCCCACGATCCCAGGTAGTGACCGCATCCAGAAACATACAGATAGAATGTCATCTTTAAAAAGACGCGTTCTATCTGTGTAAGCTCTTTTAGGGACTGCTCTCATAGGTGCTGATGCACGCAGGGGAACGGTCACCGCAATCACAGACAGGAATGTGCACCTGTCTGTGCGCTGTCTCTCTCTCTTACCAGCTGTGAGAACAGCTTTTTGTTTGCTCAAGTAAACAAAAACAGAAAAGAAAGGAAGAGAGAGAAAGACCACTCGCGCTGCTGTGCTGTGTTGCCCGCACCAGAGTGGAGAGGTCCGAAAAAAGCTTGCTCGTGGTTCTCCTGTAGAGTTGTAGAGAGCATCGAAGTGCTTGGCTCCGAAGCAAAAGACTGAAGTGCAATCACACCTTCTGCTCATTATATACCCGTGCTGCGTGGCTGAACAGCTGATGCAAATGATTGCTCGCCAATGTGCATTGGCTCGTTTAGTTTCACTCGAAGTAGATTGGCCTCTCTAGTGAGATTTCTATTCGTCGATCACAACGTATGCTGAGAGTGACCAACTGATTAGGGAACCCTTTAGATGATTCCTTCAGCTCTCTCTCCAGTGTTAGGATGCATTTTCTAATGCATCTATAATCACCTGTGCTCCTATTTATATTATCCTGAGATTCTGATTGATGTATCATCAGATTTGTTACATAATGTTTACTCATGGATAAATGTGTTATTTGAGTTCACATTGTGATTCTTGAGTTAATTAAATTATTAAATTGTGTTTTATGAATTGGAATGTGTGTAAAAACAGGTCAGTTTTTCTCAGTCGATTTGACACATTTCTTCAAATTAATGTAGTTGCTCTCAAAACAATTAACACAGCACACTAAACACTCTTATGTTGATGAAGCAGTTCAATATTCAATGCTTAATGAAGCACTGCCCTTTATAATGCATTTATTAAAAGTAAATGCTAACATCAAAACTAGGTGTGCTCTATTGTTTTTATACCATTCCCAGCAAAAACTTGAAGATGCAATGCACCTCCTGCTCATTATATTCCTGTGCTGCGAGGTGGAGCAGCTGATGCAAATATTGCATGCCAATGTGCATTGGCTTGTTTAGTTGCACTCGACAGCACGCCTCAGACAGCGCGTGATCCCGATATACACATAGCTTATACACAGAATAACAGTAGCCTAATTTCACAATATCTGTCTTGGCGAGTATTCTATTCTATGTTATGCACAGTTATGCACATTTCTCGAAACCATCACCCACTTTCTCAAAACCTTAAACACAAAAACAAATTTTCAAACTACGTTCAGAAAACATCTGACTCTTTTGGCAAAATCAAACAATTGCCTCAAAACCATTTTATGTGTTCAAAATCAAACAGTGCTTTCAGATCATACACACAGCAAGTCATTATTATAAACACTACAGATCATTCATTAGACACTACATGGAGAAAAATGGAGAACACAATGCAGTTACAGAAAAAAAGTGATTTGTAACAAAGTAAATCATTTTTAAATGACTTAAAAAAGTATAGTAATCACAATGTACAATAGTAAGGCGAATAAATTGTATACTGTATGCACTGCAAGTGTAGAATTGTACTGAATATTGTATAGTATTGAATGTCTGTATATTCAGCACTTGCATACTGTGAAAATACAGTGACCCAACTGCAAAAACCAAAATGAAAAGCATGCTACAGTACACTCAAAAGATTTGTGCAACTTCAAAATCTCAGTCTATGAGAGATTCATTCTGCCTCAGCATCATGTCTTCGTGTTGGGTCTTTGTCCACGTCACATAAACAATGTTGTCTCTTTACAGGCAAAATGGAAAAACCCTCTGGTGTGCTGGATCCAGCCTTGTCAACACTGTCAACACTTTGCTCTTCTTTGTCCTCATCCTCTTCCTCCCCATCCACCACCTCTTACACATTCTCTTCATCCTCTCCCTCTTTATTTGTTTTCATTCATTGTTGGTATCATTCAGTGCAACATTTTGAGTCAATTTTGGCACATTTTGAACTGACTTGTATTATGTACAGCTGGTTTGGTCACATCTTTAGAAATGAGTGTGAACAATTTTCAAAGTCATTGTGTGTAAACTGTGTTGTAGTTGTGTTTAACTTTTGCCTGCTTGTGTTTAGCATTTTGAAACATAAGTGCATCACAGTGAAAAATGTGTTTTAGAGTGAGAATGTGTTTAGAGGTAAACAGCGTTTTAACTACCTGAACTTGTTTAATGTTTTACAGAAAGAGTGATTTAATCGACAAATTAGTTTAAGCTATTGAGAATTTGGTTCAGAGAACGGGGTTTAGTGTTTTAGCAATTCAGAAAAACTGTAATAGAAAATAACAATAACTAATTTTTGAAAATTTGCTCATTGCGACTCATTTTGCCAGCATGGATCACATATTGTGCAGTAGGTTATCTAATTTTAGTACTTTCATATCATAAATCTTGTCTTTAATAGGATTTTTCTCTTCAAATTTCATTAGAAATGGAGAATTCACAATCAGTAATAATAACAAAGATTATAGTCACATAGACTTATAAAAGATTATTATTTTATGCTGAAAATATTTGTATTCAGCTACTTTTATAGTGTTGTTTTTTTTTTTTAATGTAGTGCATTTTGCATTGCTAGCAAATATATAAACATTATTTAGGCTATGCAATATAAGATAAGATAAAGCTTTTTTGATCCTTTTGGGGAAATTGGATATTACATTACTGGTCCTTTAAGAAAGCCTAAGTAGAATTGGATTAAGACAAGACAAGCAAAACCATTGTTTGTCATGCACTGGTCAGTTTTAAGATTTTTCTATAACATGTCTAGTTTCATGGGGTGATAAAAACTTTGTAAAAACCTGTAACTCCAATCAGCTAAATGAAACAAGAATTTTGAAATCCAGTGTTATCCAGTGTTCAGATTTCTGGTCTTGAAATGTGTGCAAATCAGTGCATAATTACTAAGATAATCCTTGTTTACATATTTAAACATAACATTTCAGAATGTCTTAATGTGCTGTGATTAATTAACTGGGGAAGTATGGTGATATAATTTTTTTAACCCTATTTAGCTGTGGTGTCTTGCTTTAAAGTCATCATGAAACTTACAATAGTATTTTCTTCGTCTTGTGATGTATGCCAATAGCCTAGAAATCTAGACGCACCCTAGCGGCAGCAAAATGTATTTCGCAGCCAGGTACGTCTAGCAACTCTCAATAAACCTTCTCGCTGCAAAAACCCAGATTGGGTCAGGCCAATCACGTTGTGTATAGAGTAGGCGGGGGCGGGCTTAACATACACGACAGAGTTGCGACGGTTACCTGGCTGCTGCTACTTGAAAACAAAGAATGGCGGCTGCTGATGGAGAACAACGGTCTTTCGAATAGGCTTTGGCCGCGACTCTGGAGGACTTGGAGTTAATTTTTTCTTTGAGAAAAGAGCAAAGAACGGCACTTAAGTCATTCTTAAAAAAAGGAAGATGTGTTCGTCGTTTTGCCGGCCAGATATGGCAAAAGTTGAATCTATCTACCCGCTGTTGGGAAAACGCTCTGGTTGGGTGAAGCGCTGTCCTATTGCGTGCAGAGGGAATTTGAAAGACAGCCGTTTATCCCGCCCCTCGGATTGAGCCGTGACTATGGTGAGTTTCCAGACCTAACATCTTGATGTAGGTCTGGCTTGCCAGGCTAGTATACCAATGTAAAACAGTTTCTCAAAAATAAAAAAATAAAGTAGGATGGGACTTGTCCATTGTTGGATCGTTGTGGTTTGCTATTGCTGCAATCTCATTTAAGTGAGGAGAGAAGAGAAGAGAAGAGAAGAGAAGAGAAGAGAAGAGAAGAGAAGAGAAGAGAAGAGAAGAGAAAAATAGTGGTAAAAATCATTTAGGATACATACTGCAATATTCCACAAAAAACAAGAACTGTCAATTTTGATTGACTTTAAATAATAAATACATACAAAGCTTAAAAAAAAAAAATGTGATGAGATTGCTCAAAAGTGGCTTATGCAGTGCACAATGGATTGTGCAAGAGAACATGCAAACCCTGTTTTTGAATAAATGTAACAATTTCTTTATACAGTAAACTAATAGATTTGATTTTGTTGTTTACTAGCTTTCTGCAGCGCCCTGCTGTAAAGTGGGATCTGCACTCATGACTGGTACGTGTGGAGAATGCAGACTTACAGAATGTACACCATAACTCTGGTCTGGCAGATGTTACGTGTTAATCTCTTGTTTATCTGATTACATTTCTGTAGGCTGCACAATGGCACAGTGTATGCTGCTACCAGATCCCAAACCAGAAGCTCTGCGAATATGTGCATTCTTTCCATTCATCAACCTCCCACAATATCCATTTACAAATAAACAAGCTTATACACACTTGCACATGACACCAACCTTTCCTAATGTAATGATGTACAGTTCACAACATGATCGTTTATATTTTTGTCTTTGAAGGCTCAAAGGGTTAATGCTTTTCCTACGAATGTGGGGACGTGTCTCGCAATCCAGGATCAGGCACTGCTGTCCCCTCAGGCCATGGCTTCTCATCCATGGTATCTCCACCTCTGCTCATAAAAGATCTACAAAGTAAACCTTGGATCATATGCCAAATAAACTAAGACCGTTTAAAAAGAAACAGAATAAAACAGAGTGATGACACTGCTCTGTGTGAGTTGGATTTCACAAGAGGATAAGTGAAAGATAAATAATATTCCTCTTTTTGATGGGCGTGTCCATATTAGTAGTGAACCTTGTTATTAGTGTTGTCATGGTGGCAAGATATATCACCTTATCTCACTGAACTGTGCAGAATCCAATTGGTTGATTTCCCTTGGAAATGGTGAAATAAAGCAGAGAGACCAATATTGTATCACACTGCTTTTCATAAGTGCCATTTTCATATATTGACTTCAGTGAATTGAGCTCTTTGTGGTCTGCTTTCTGTGGTTTTTCTTCTTGCATTTTGTAAGCACTTTTATGTCATCCCTGTAATTGCGGTGTTGTGTTGTGAGCAGTGTTTCCACGGAGGCTGAACAATAATTGCCCTCTTTCAGTTAAAAAAAATTAATAAAAAACAGCCAATAAATAAGAGCGGTGCATGTGCCACCTCCAAGAAATTATTAAAATTGTCAAAATATGATTCTAGTCTTTTGCATAATCTAGGTTGATTTGAGAAAGTGAATTGCATATTCTAAATGCATGACATAGTGTGGTTATATTTCTCAATATAAAAAGTGTGGTTGTATTTCTCAATATAAAAGTGATGTTAATTCAGCCAGCGCACATACCTGTATTTACTTCCTGTTTTCGGTCGAAGTCCACAGTAGTCGATTGTCGAGTTCATGCGCATAGGTTTAGTTACCTAAGATCACGCGCGTGAACTCGACAATCGACTACTGTGGACTTAGACCGAAAACAGGAAGTAAATACAGGTATGTGCGCTGGCTGAATTAACATCACTTTTATTCATATCTTTCACATCTACTGCAGTCAGATTCACCGTGTTCACTCTGAAGGAATCACTCACATGGCTGGTCACTTGTAATGACACATCAAGGCTGTTAAGAGGCTAAAAGCAGGTTTAAAACTTGCCCCATTTAAGTCAACAGGGTGCAAATTTTAAAAGAGGATAACACGGTGTAGAAAACACCGTTTTTTTCTCGTGTTCTCTGTACTGACATCACTCCAAATTTACAAAAAAAATAGCTCAATGTTAAAATTGACCGGAGTTCTCCTTTAACTGGCCTTATAACCTTATCAAGAAGTGACAGAGTAGCCCTATATGTGTATCTGTATAATACAGAATGATAATTTTGGAGGTGAATATACTGTTCTGGATGTATAAACATCCACAGTAATCCCTGTGCTTAGGTGTCGGGTACTTGATGGGTAATGTAGCACACAGAGTTCTTCAGTTAATCATCATGAAGTTTCATAATGGGAGAGGTTCAGGCTGCATTCTTCTGTGAAAAGGTAAGACGTTGCCCGTGGCTATAGAATCTTTTTCTTTCCATATATATATATTTTTTTTTTAATTGAAGCACAGCCTCTGACAAACTGACATCCTTTTTTTTTCATGCTTAGTAAATGGGTAAAAGTTGATATGGAAGGATTGCGTTTTGCTTTCTATCCGCTTTGAGTTCCAAGTTTATTTTCACAATATTACTGTTGTAATCAGGGGTGTAGTGTGTGTGTGTGTGTGTGTGTGTGTGTGTGTGTGTGTGTGTGTGTGTGTGTGTGTGTGTGTGTGTGTGCGTGTGTGCGTGTGTGTGTGTGTGTGTGTGTGTGCGTGTGTGTGTGTGTGTGTGTGGGAGAACCATAGAACCAAAAAGTAAACACCCCGTGTATAAGTGCTTAAACAAACAAATAAATCTCATGTCCCGGGTTTCAGATGATTTCAGATCATGCACATTTGAGTCAATAATATTAACACTACAGATCATTTATTAGACACTACATTAAAAAATGGAGAACAGAATCCAAAGCATGCAGTTACAAAGAATATATATATTGTAGTAAACAAATTACTAAACAAATTTGCAATTGCTTAAAAAAGTATAGTAATCACAAGTTACAGTAGTAAGGTGAATAAATTGTATATATGCACTGCAAGTGTAGTATTTTACTGAATATTGTAGCCCTATTGAATGTCTGTATATTTAGCACTTGCAAACTGTGTTAATACAGTAGTCCAACTGCAAAAGCCAAAACAAAAAAAAAACTCTAAATGAAAAGCATGTTACAGTAGAAAAAGATTCAAAAGAGTTGTGCAACTGCAAAATCAAGGTCAATGAGAGATAACAGCTTTTTTTCAATTGTTTACTCACTAAAATGAAAACTTTCCCACAATTAGCAAAACCTTACACTCAAGGAGCAAACCACCGGCCTAGATTTGCACAACTGTAAGCACATTGTCAGCTTCACACTTTTTGTGAAACATTGCACTGTGATTTGCAAAACACTAAACAGACTTGTATGCATTTATGATGTAATTTCCTTGTAATTTCAAAGCAAAGGCTTTCAAATGAACACACCCATGAACCAATTGATTAAACAAAGCCACGAGGTGTGCACACACACTGGTGCTTAATTGTAGACACACCAATCAGGTTTAAGCACTATAAAAAGGAAACAGGTAAGTTCACCTGTCTTCAACAAAAATGGACGGTGTCAGAGGAAGAGGGAGAGTGCGGATGAGAGGGGGAATCCGGAGAGAACAAGGTGGAGGAAGAGGCCAAGGTAGAGGTAGAGGAAGACCTGGAGGAGGGGTAGGACATGCACAAAGAAGAAGACAACCAAATCTGTGTAACGAAATTCGAAAACACAATTGCTATAATTGTGGACCATGTAATAAACCATGGACTAACACTGAGGGAGGCTGGACTGAGAGTACAGCCTAACCTAAGCAGGTACACGGTGGCATCAATAGTTCGGACATTTCGTCAAGAGCACAGGTAAGAAACTTATCTTCTGCCAACAGAAGAACAGTGAGAAGAAGGGGAAGAAACATCATTGGCCACAGGGCTATTGTCAGTTTACCAGGGCAAAGTGGGGGTAACTTTACCCTTTGTGCTACCATTTCACAGAATGGGGTCCTCCACCGCCATGCAACACTGACCTCATTCTTACATTTTTAGACAGATTACACAATATTTTCACAGCAGCAAACCAAAGGGACTAGATGCAATACATTGTCGTCTGGGACAATGTTGCTTTCCATCGTTCTGCTCTGGCCCAAAACTGGTTTCGTCAACACCCACAATTTACAGTTCAATACCTTCCACCACACTCCCCCTTCCTAAACCACATCAAGGAGTTCTTCTCAGCATAGTGGTGGAAGGTTTATGATCTCCGGCCCTATGTCCCTGTGGCCAGATCCAGCTAGGCGGAGAGATGTTTCGTGTTTTTTTTTTCAGTACTGAACTGAATATGTAATTTATGTTTCAGTATTACTATAAGCTTACAGTACAATGGTACGTTCAGTAATACTGTATGAAAACTGGAAAATGTTTTGTTATGAATGTTTTGATGAAATGTTCAGTATTGACTGACTTGAGTACATGAAAAGAAATAAATATTTTCATTAGTCTGCACAATTGGTGTCATGTGGTGTTGGTGAATTTATTTTTACACTTTCTCTGTGTAAATGCTAAAAGTGTTTTAGTTTGCGCACAGGAGTGTTTAACTGATTCAAACAGAATCAGACCATATGATGGTTGTGTTTATGTTTTGACAACAAAATAATGACATTGTATAGTTTTGACAAAAGTGTTCCATTTTGCAATTGATCTGAGGTCTTGTGCTACTTTGGTGTAGTGTTGGGTCCAGCCTGAGGACTTTGTCCACGTCACATAAACAATGTCGTCTCTTGACAAGCAAAGGGAAAACCCCTCTGGTGTGCTGGATCTAGCCTTGTCAGCACTGTCAACACCTTGCTCTTCTTTGTCCTTTGTCCTCTTCCTCCTTGTCCACCACCTCTTACACATACTCTTCCTCCTCTCCCTCTTATATTGTTTCCATCTATTGTTGGTATCAACATTCAGTGCAACATTTTGAGTAAACGTTTGTACTCTGAACTGACTTGTATTATGTACAGGTGGTTTGGTCACATCATCAGAAATAAGTGTGAACAATTTTGAGTCGTTGTGTGCAAACAATGACAACTGTGTAGCAGTTGTGTTTAACTTTTGCCAGCCTGTGTTTAGCACTTTGAAACATAAGTGCATAACAGTGTGAAATGTGTTTTAGTGAGTAAGAAAGTGTTTAAAGGTTTGCAAAAAGAGTGCATGAGTTTTGCAAACAGTGTCTTAACTACCTGAACTTGTTCATTGTTTTACAGAAAGAGTGATTTATTTGACAAATTTGTTTAGGTTATTGAGAATTTGGTTCAGAGAATGGGATTTAGTGTTTTAGTAATCAGAAGAACTGCTGCCTAATATTTTGTGGAAGTAATAAGAAGAATAAGTAATACTTGTAATGAGCAGGTATGTATTCATTTAATCAAAACGAAAGTTCTTTGATGAATTGACAGTTCAAAAGAACAGCATTTATTTGAAAATGAAAAAGTCTAGTTTCACTTTTGATGAATTTAATGGGTAAGCATTCATTTCTTTAAATCTCACTGACCCCAAACCTTTGAATGGTAGTTTGTATATATCATTTAGGATGAGAGACAGTGTGTTTGTGTGGCATATGTATTGCCTTGGAGGGTTTTGTGTCTTCTCATAGGTCAAGCGTCAGCGGAAAGGTAAATCGTGTCCTCTAGACAGCCGCTCTAGCTTTTTGTTGTGATATGAAAAGAGACTCCACATTGCCCTTGAGTGGAATTTGATTGGCAAAGTGGCCGAGGGTGGAGAAGAGTTGAGAAACTTTCTAGACACCCATGACCCCACATGACCCGTCTAACACCAGCGCAACATAGCATGCCTGGGGCGAGTAATACTATACAAACAGTCAATCGCCAGCCTGACGTTGCACATTGCCTGTAGCTTCCCAGTCTCCAACAAACACTGCTCAGGTCCCATCTGAGGTTCTAGAGAAGAAATGATATGTTCTGTATGCTCACAGAAAACTACAGAATAACCACTCATTTGTATGAAAGCCAGTTTCTGTTGTCGACATGAAACGGAAGTTGTGATAGTCTTTTCTTCCCTTTTCTGATCTATATCAAAGTGAAATGGCTACTTGAAGAAAAAATGTTGGGTGTGACTTGATTTTGTCCATTGGGAATTGATTGGATCATTGTAGTTTGCTATTGCTGTGATCTCATGTGAGTGACATGTTGTCCCGCATTCGCGCCAGTTAACACGTCATCAGAGAAGAGAAAAGATGTCACTGCATAAGGGAGGGGAATTTATTTTGATTAAAGATTACAAGGGCAAAGTAATTAAAACAATTATGTGCATCGATATATAATCTACAAGAAATACTGCAATATTCAATAAAAAAAAGAGTTGTCCATTTTGATTTCGTGGTGAATTTGAAGTCAGAGTGTTAAGTATTCTAAGTGCCTCAGGTCAGACTAGTGTCACTCTGTCTCAGTGTCTCTGAACATTGCTTGTTTGTTCAGTAAACACAAGGCACCTGTTTGCGGAATTCGGGTTGCCAACTAGACCAGTCCAGTGGCATTTATTATGCCTAATGACCCCAGACACTTTTTCCTTTTCGCTTTCTACTCGTTCCATCCGTCAGCCATACAGCTGTGTGTTATGTACCGGGGCAGGCGACGCAGATAGGGATACTTTGTTTTTATTTATCTCACCCCCCACCCCACCCCCTTTCTGCCTCAGCTGTCAGTGTTGTGTCTGGAGTGTGGTGTCAAACGTAGCGGGGAATGGGACCCTTGGAAAAGACTCAACTTTGCTAGCCCTCTCAGCTATGCAGAATGTAGAGGGGAGAGAGGAGCACGCCCTGGATTCAGATCCTGGAAAACAATAGCTATGGCAAAAATGTCAGGACACCATTGCTGAGTTGCTGGTTTGGCGTCATCACTGCAAAATAACAGCTCCTGTCATTTCGTTTACAACCATGAATTATTTTGATTAATCTCTAAATGTTAAAAGATGATTTAAGATTGCATACCAATTTTTTTTGTTTGGATTTTTCTGTTGGAGACTTATAAGCTCTTGACACGCAAAGATCGCTCTTGACACGCAAAGATCGCCGACAGCCCTATGTTAGCTAACATTCTATTAATTGGAGCTTCAAGATCTACACATTTAAGGGGGGGAAATGCCCAAAATATATGGAAATGTATTATTAACCTATATAATTCTAAACCTGTATGACGTTCTTCTACTGTGGAACACAAAAGGTGATTTTTTTATAATAATATATAATTTTATTTTTTTTCTTCAGTATTATGAAAGTGAACAAGAACTGGGGCCGTCAAGGTCCAAAATGCCATAAAAACACTTTTAAAACTATCTTTAAATTGGTCCACATTACCTATTGTATATAATATACATTATATCTAATATATTTCTATTGTGCTATATTTCTAACTCTATTTCAAGACTTCTGAAGTTTTATGTGAGAAATCAGGAAGTAACGATGTCTGAAAATTATTTTGAGCGATTATTTTTATTATTATTGTGTTCACAAAACTACTGAATGATTTTATTTTATTTTTTTCATGAATCATATTGATATGTTTCTCACTAGCTCAATGATTTGGTCACAGCAGTTATCAGTCCACTGAAGAGGGAGATTTTCAGTGAATAATGACTAAAATTTGGGTTTGCTCATCACACAAATCTATGATTTCAGCATACTTGTAAAATAGCGCATGATTACGGCAGAGTACTTTATTATGCTTTTTGCATCATTTTTGAAATCTTTCATTTACTATTTATTTTAGTTGCATGAAAAAGAAAAAAACAAGAGTATTTAAAAAATCTCTTTTACTGTTCAACAAAATAAAGAAAGTCATACTAGTTTGGAATGGCATGAAGATGAAGAAATTATAACAGAATTTTAGTTTTGGGGTGAACAAACCATTTCCAAAATAATTATTTTATTTTATTGCCTTTTTTACTCATGAATAATGATTTGATCAATTACATAATTAAATATCAATTAAATGATAACTTTAACATACACATTATCAAATCCAACATAAAAACTATATCACAAATCATCCTGCCAACTAAGAAAAAAAAAAAATACTGGAAGTTGTACATCAGTGTTAAAGTGTCCTATTATAAAGTGGCTACACTTTTGTTGATTTGTTTTATATATTTATTCACTTTACCTTTTCAGGACATCATTTAAATTGCACTGGTCCAGGAAACCATTTTCACTCATTTTCACTGGCTAGTAATGTTCAAAAATAATTACAAAGAAACAGCAAGTAACACATTGAGTTAAGCAGAAACTGTAATACTATTTTCTTGTAAGTAATAATCTAATGTTTTATGTTTTATTTAGGAATTCAAAACATAATTTTTACAGTGTGGGATTAAACTAGAGTCCCATGGGACTTCACAGAAATCATCTTGTAATCAATACCCATGGGGAGACAGCCCATCCTGTGAATAATGGCCACTTGCGCAACCAGTTATCTTAGCAAGAAGAGGAAAAGAGGAAAGAAAAACAACACACCATGATACGATAAAGATCTTTGATCCAGAAAGACATTAGTCACTGCATTTACAAGAAGTTGACAAACGAGGGGTTTCTTCTGTCATTTTTCTCATGAAAATACCCACATATTTATGTCCTCCTAAGCTCCCCTAAGTATTCTTGGGACAAGGAAAGCTTGTCGTTAATAGGTGTGTTTCCTTTAGCCCTGAAAAAGCAAAAAGCAAAATCCCTATTTGCTTAAAACTCCTGAATGAATTAATCTTAGTTTTGGCATTTTTATGCAGATTATTGCACAACAATTCGAAGTAACCTCCAAACAGCCATTTCGGCAGATTAATATAGTTTTATAGACCTTAGTGATATTTGCTCTGTATCAAAGCTGTTGCTATAGCTGACTGCAGGGGTCCGGCTGCTGACAGGCGCTTTAAGGGAGCATATCAATACGAGAAAGAGCAGACGCTGTTCTGGGGCCCACCCTAAGCCCTGAAGGTGCGTTAGTGCACACTCCATCCCTCCTGTGACTCCAAGGAATCTCAATCTTTATGCCCCCCAGTGTAACCGAAGCCCCAAAAATGCACCCACAAAAAAAACCCTACGTGCCTCGCTGGTTTGAGCGTTTAGGATACCACAGCTAGCGAGCAGGCTGAAATGCAAATGCATTCCACCACAATCTCTAACATTTTTGCTGAAGTTCTGTGTGGGTAAATATAGTGTAAGAATTGTAGAGTTGTACATATCAGATATTTAATTACCTCGTGTTCTGTCATGCAGTGCACCTGCATGTTTGTTTGACATCCCTGCAGTTCATCATCTGTTTTTATCCCACTTGAAGTCAGCATGCCACATATTTAAATTTCATATACGTGATTGTTTGCCAACAGGGGGCAATGCATGCCTTTATCCAATGCAATGTAATGGGATCCAGTGCAATGCATTGTGGCAAGTTTGTAGTCACTGAAAACCAAACAAGCAGTTGGATCTATGACACTCACTCCATGATACCCCCAGAAAACAGGAACACTGTAAAAAGTGGTCAGTTGTCTTAACTTAAAAAAGTGAGGAAACCCGTTGCCTTAAAATTATTACGTGAATAACCTCGAGTAATTGAAAAAATTAAGTAATGTGAACTTGACAATTCCTCATAACTTTTTTTCAATTATGCAGTTTATTTACTTAATAATTTTAAGGCAATGGGTTTCCTCTCTTTTTTAAAGGACAGTCAACTGATCACTTTTCACAGCTAGGATCCACGACTGTGTCCCTTTGGGAAAATTTCATCTCATTTGACCTTTTTATGACAAAGCATGGATAGTTCATGTTGTAAAAATGTGGTCATTGTGATTTTGCCAAGACAGGTTCCTGGGTAAACATATTTTGTTGATCCTGGAACAACATTTCTGTCCGAAAAAGTAGTCCCAACCTTGTCCCTACCCCTAACCCTACCTACTTATCCTTAAAATCAGAGGGAACTGAATAACACTGATAACCAGCTAACCCTGGTTGTAAGCCAACTTGACATAAACTGTAAACAAATCTGACTGGTTGATTGAAATGTTGTTCCAGGATCAACAAAGATGTTGATCCAGGAACACGTTGCACGTGCTGAAATCACTTTCACCGTAAAGGGTCATGGGGTGCGACTCCCCCAAAACTTCAATGATATTTATGAATCAGTAATTTATGATATTTGTAATGTACACATCATTGACCCAGATAGTCTATCTAATTTGTGGTTCTTCAGGTTATTCCACCCTTATGCTGCCATACACAACAACTGCTTCCACATTTCTATGCAGTCTTAAAAAGATGCACATCATTCAGTCATGTTGTGTGTTTACTTTGCAATGATGCTTCGCACTTAGTTCAGTAAAAAAAAAAAAAAAAAAACATTTTCCTCCACCAGTCTTACATGCCTCATGGTCTGAGTATGCTCAATTAAAAAAAAAGAAATAAATACTCATAAACTCATAAAACCTGAGCCAGCTAAAGCTCAGGTATTTACATTCGGGCTACGTATTGGTGACCTGAACTAGAGCAATGGCCATCTTTTCACCCCTCAGCCCCTGTGGCCCTTAAGCCTCAAACCCCTCTTGACAAGTGGGAGAGTTTATGAGCCGGGTTAAGATGTCAGCGGGTGCACGAGTTGAAAGGAACGCTTACGCCCCAAAGTGCACGCCACCATATCCCACACACACCCCAGCTCTCCATCCCCCTGTGCCCTGGAGCTTTTCTCCTTTTGACCTCTTGAAGCAGAGCATTGTGATCTCTGTAAATGAGAATCACAACACATTTCATTTTATCCCATTTATTCCTCATTTCTTTTGGCCTTGTTTTGTGTACTTGCTCACTCTTGCTCTCTCTCTCTCTCGACTGCTACTGTTTCTCTACTGCTGTGTCCCCGACAACCCCTTGCAAATCATGCAAATATGTCCTCCTTGAAATGATTGGCATGCCACTCGCAGATGTCCGTGCGGTGGGAGATAAATTCGAGTGAGTAGATGAGAGCGACAGCTGGGGGGTTACAGTTTCACCAGATGTCCACTGGGTGCTAACCCTCGGTCAGACATGAGCCACTCTGGACACTCCTCCCTCTTGCGCTCTGGATGCATTTGGGATACACGGTAAATATTTTTTTCTCTGCAGAATGAGGGGAGGAACGGATGGGAAGAGAAGTGAGCTGAATTCTCTCTGGCGAGACTTGCACGGTTTGACACATTGCAGATTGAAATGATGGACAGTAGTCTCACAATTTACATTAATAACCTGGGTGGTGCCGAGAGACTGGGGTGCCTTGTTTAAGTAGATTCACATCTGTAGCATTGATATGGGGCATCACTGTAGTCTTATTATAGCAATAGAATTTAAAAATCGAACTTAATGACACAACAATGATGTATCAATAAAACAATTCCCTCAGATACTACAGCAGTGAATAATTTTCAAGAATTTTTATGTGTTTTTATATACTTTTTTGTAATATTAAAAGTGCTGAGCAGTCTGGAAGTAAAAAAAAAAAATAACTGTGACTTTATATCATATAATTAAAAAAGCAATTGTGACTTTATATCACATAATTATACATTTATTTCTAATAATTGTGACTTTATCTCCCAACTGCTACTTTGTATTTGGGCCCGATCACCGATGGTGCAAGCACCATATTGGACTTTTGTTGGCTCCGTTTATGTTTCTTGTAATTGCAACATTTTAACTCACAATCTGACTTTATATTTATCAATCATGACTTTATCATAATTGGGATTTTATATCTCATAGTGTGACATATCCCACTTAAACGTAGTTTCTCGCAATTGTGATTTTTATATCTCAAAATGTGGGGTTATTGTAGTTGTAATTGTGGCTTTCATTTAAAAGTATAACAACAACAATTGTCTTGAAATTTTAATTATTTTTTTAATTTTTCAGTTCCATACAACCATTTATGCATTTGCAAAGTCACTACAGTTGAGATGTTGTTGTTTTTTTACACATAACACCACTGTACAATATATTCCAAGAAATGTATGCAACCACCACTAAGATGAAACTGTCATGTGAAATTTGTTGATTAATGACTTGTTTTTAATCTATTGTAAAAGACACAATTATGCTAACCGGATGCACTTCATGACTAAGAGTGCAACTGAGGTGCTGGTAATGATGACACATCCTCTGACTCCTAGTTGACAGTGTTTAATGGAGAAACAGACATAGAAAGAATAAAACACATTGTTCATTACTCATGTTTTAACCACAGCTATATAATAGGCCTATGTATGTACAGTAAGGGTGTTTTAGTCCAATTTAAAATTTTGTTTCAGTTCCATTTAATGTTGACAAGATTTAAATTTTAAATTAACATAAGTTGTCTTATATCAACAATAAACTGATACTATAATATTTCAATGCAGGTTTACAACATTTTGTGATTTACAAACAATTTAATATCATATTTAATAACATGTATTTATTTATTTTTGAACGGTTTGAATTTTACTCATTATTTTTAGTATCACTTCATTATCAAATGATTTTCCTTCACTAACAGCAAGTTAAGATGATGTAATGTAAAATTTGGCATAACTAAATGCATTTATTTGCTGTTTATAAATGTGATCATTGCACTTCGTTCCCATACAACATTTTTCCTGTAAAGGTCCTTGCTATGTCATTATATAGTGGAAACTAGTAGGAGTTTGAATAGAGAGATCGCATATGGGGATTTTCTGTCTTCTGTGGTAGGTTTGTCTCCAGTCAGCTGAATTTGCCCTGTGGGTGCACAGCCCTTAAAGAAGAACCAGGAAGAAGCCATGCAAACCTGTTTTGCAGCTCATATGTTTTGAATGAAGACATTAGTTGAGTTTAATTAAAAAAAAAAAAAAAGAGGAAACCCACTACTTTAAAAATTAAGTAAATAAAGTTCAAGTCAAACTGAAAAATATGATTAGGTTGACATTAATTTCTGAGTTACACTGACAAAATTAAAAGTTATTAAAACAAAAGAAAATGTGCTGTGGTCACTTTTTTTATGTTGGACTAACTTAAGCTTATATACTATGCTGACTGAGTGCTTTGCTTTACATCATTATAGTTTTATGTTTCACAATAGAATAAAGTTTGTAATACAGGATTTAGTAATACAATTTTAATAGATAATAAAAGCCAAATGTGTATTAGTTTATGATCTAGCTTGAAGTTAGATAAAAAAGAAACCAATACTGTTCCTTTGAAAGCACAAATAATTATAACACTATTACACTGATAGGAAGAGAATTATATAAAAACAAAATACGTTTCAAGTGCCAACCCAAAGAACACTAACCACCATAATGGTGACTTCAAAAGAAAAGTGAATAAATTTGAGGAATCAACATCAGTTATGGTCATGGTCAACTTCTGTGGTATTCTCTCAACATTTCCAGCTGTGTTGATAATTTAACAACATTCAAGATGACTAATGCAAAAGAAGAGGGGGAAATAAGAGAAAATGCAATCCGCCTGACTTTGCAAGTTAAGAACTAGGACACTGAATGAATCAGCATCAACTTTCATGTCATATCCTGCTCTTTGATCTCCATTCTCCACCGTTTGTATTTCCAGCAGTGTAATGCTATTTCATTTGTGAATGCCATGTCCAGCAATGAGAAAGTGATTAATAACATTTAACATTTTAACCAAAAACAGGTGTTAATCCAGATAATCTAATTAAATATTTTGTATGTGTGTTTGTGTCTAGTTAACATCTAAGTTGAATGAATAAATAAATAAAAACAAATAAAAATAAATAAAATAAAATAAATAATAATAATAATAAAGTGAACAATTATAATAAATAAGTGTAGTTAGCACATTAGAGCATGGCTAACTATAATACAGATACAGTACATGGTGATCCAGACTGGTGTAAATCCAGCGGCTGAGTGTTTATCGCTGAAATCTGAATCTGTCATATTCCATTAAGGAGTGCTTCTAAACTCCCAATATACCACAAAAAAAAAAAAAAGCACATGATAGTTTTTCATGAAGAAAAGGTAATTTAAAGGTGATAGTGATGTGAGTAGTTTCTTCATATAATTTATATCAGAAATATATAAATCTGAGAAGAATGGATAGTCTTTACCGACCCCTCCAGTGTCCCTTGGAAACATACACACACACACACACACACACACACACACACACACACACACACACACACAGCTGGTTGTCCTGATTGGCAGGTGACGTTATTTCATAGGAACCTGGCCCACCTTACAGTGTGAGTGTTCATGTACATACACACTATTACCTCCCTCTCACCCAGATCGGCTTTCATTCTCTTCCACGGCAATGTAAATTCCTTGAGCCAATCCAATTAGAAAAACAGATTACATGGCCTTTGCATCTAACTGAGCCCATGACTCCCCATTGCATGTATGAAAAGATTGTTAATGTTGAGAGCCAATGGAAACACATAGTTATTGTTAAACATTATCACATCGACATGCTTTCTTAGAGATGACTCACAGTGGAAATTTCACAAAGTGAACTGAATAGCTTTAACTCTAAAGTAGCCATTGTGCGTCAATCCATCTGCATAGGTGGATACAGGCTGAAACATCTGCTAAAAGCTGAGTTAGCTCTAGAGTTAATAAAGTCTGTTGCCATAACAACTCAAAAATACTGCCTTAATAGTCATGTAGAGTCAATGACTTAAAGGAACAACTTGAAATTTATAATCAAGTTACCCTTGATAAATGACTTTTAGCCTTCAGCTAACTCTTGAGCTGAGTGAGATCTATTTGCTTGCATTAAAGTAGCCCTTTACATAATTTAACCCTGTTTTATTTTTAAAGCCTATCCTGTGACAAAAGACACCTTAGAGCCTCTCTCAAATTACGCATGGATATGTGGTAGCTCATGGACCATGGATAAGATATCATTGAGATGCCACATTATGTACTACGCAAACATTCATTTTAATGGTTTGACGGGAGAACCAATCACGCTTGTCACTCAGTTGCCTGGATACCAATCTCCTGGTTGCTAAACACCAGGCCATAAGTTTTACATCATGAGCTATTTTTCTGAAAGTTAGAATATCAAAGATAGGGTTACCTCACAGAAGTGCTGAGCCGGAGACACCTGCTCAGATGTGTACAAGGGCTGTTAAAAGAGATCTCTTTTTACACGACCCCTTACTGCAACAACCCATAGGGTACACATGAACTGTCAGCAGTCTGAGGCAGCCGCTTATTTGATACTCTAAAGAAGAATTAAGTATTTGTCCAATGGAGATACAACACAACATTCGTAAATCAAAAATCTCAAACTTGACACATGGTGCTTCATGTTCAACAAGTTAAATTAAAGGGATCATGACATGAGAAATCTAATTCTGCTAGTGTCATAGTTTAAAATGTCCTCTTCAAAAAACAAAAAAACAAAACAAAAAAAAAGTAACACAGATTGCAAAAGCAAATAGATCTTCAAAAGCAAATAGAACCCATTAAAATAACTGACGCTGTCTACACTGGATACAGCATTTGCCCGTTCGATTTCTGATGTACTCCACATGCATGAGCAATATTCCCGACAGCAGGAATATTGGATATGAACATCATATTAGCATCTGCATAGACTTCTGAAGGACCCCAACGTCAGGAAGAAGTGGATGATTTATTTTTATCCCAGATCGTATTGGAAGATTATATTGAGAATTTTCAAAGTGTCTATATTAATCCACACAACAAAGTTAAGAAAATGCAACCATATGTAACTTGCACCATTCAAAGGGGAATTTGAACTAGTCAAGTCAAGTCAAGTGTATTTGTATAGCGCTTTTCACAATACAGATTGTATCAAAGCAGCTTCACAGTATTAAATTAAAATAATACAACAAGGTTTGTTTCTGATGGAATTTATTGATTGATAAAATTAAAAATAAATATCCCCAAAATATCCCCAACTGAGCAAGCCAAAGGCAACAGTGGCAAGGAACCGAAAAACTCCATCAGGTGACCTAATGGAGAAAAAAAAAAAAACTTGGGAAAACCCAGGCTCAGTCGGGGGCCAGTTCTCCTCTGGCGTTTATGAACTAGAGACCGGATTTAACTGTAAGATTAAAAATATTATATGAATGCCTGGCTCAAGAGATGCGTCTTTAATCTAGTTTTAAAATGGGAGAGCGAGTCTGAGCAACGAACAGTATCAGGAAGACTATTCCAGAGTTTTGGAGCTAAATGTGAAAATGCTCTCCCTCCTTTGGTGGATCTGGATATCCTAGGTATGACCAAACGCCTCGTATTAAGTGATCTTAAAGAGCGCGATGCATTATAGGGCGATAGAAGATCCGTTAAATAGACTGGAGCTAAGCCGTTTAGGGCTTTATAAGTCAGTAGCAATACCTTGTAGTTAATACGGGACTTTATAGGTAACCAATGTAGTGATATTAAAATCGGTGTTATATGATCATATTTTCTTGATCTAGTAAGAACTCTAGCGGCTGCATTTTGGACTAACTGTAGCTTGTTTATTGAGGATGCAGGACAACCAGCTAATAAAACATTACAGTAATCTAGTCTCGAGGTCATGAATGCATGAACTAACTTTTCTGCATCAGAAACTGATAGCCTATTACGTAGCTTAGCAATGTTTCTAAGGTGGAAGAATGCTGTTTTTGTAACACCGTTTGTTTAAACAGGTTTTTCTGGACTTTGTTTACCTCTGCAATACAGAATCCTCTCATTTACTGAGAAAAAAAATGATTTTCAAAAGACAGGTTGCAATCTAATATAACACCCAGGTCTTTTACTGTAGAGGATAAAGTAACAGGGCATCCTACTATGTTAAAATTGTATTGTGAGAGGTTTTGTGGGTGGTTTTTTGAACCGATAAGTAGTACCTCTGTCTTGTCTGGATTTAATAAAAGAAAATTACGCGTCATCCAATCTTTTATATCTTTAACACACTCTGTCAGTTTGGATAATTTAGCGTTCTCTTACGAGAGTCCTCTCGTAATGCGTTTTGTAAAAACGCTACGGGAAAAACTCTTTTTTCACGAAATACTGAAGCAAAAAATTATCCTTAATTTTCATACATGTAAAGCGCGTTGCAGCAGTACTCAGCTATGGCGAGACGGCTTGCTCGCTCATTGGCTGCTCTGCGGCAACTGCATAAGCCTATCGAGCGAGGCCTGAGGTGACGTCAGGCCAATGAGGGCGCTTCGCGCCCTCCTTGCCATTTCCCGCCGAGACGGGTGTGATCCAGCGCACGCATCGCTGGATCACGAGGAAGCAAGCGTCGTCTGAGGCAAGCACTTCAGCGGGACGAGCCCTCGAAGCCGCTGGCCAACGCCGCCTTCTACAGCCGTACCTGCTGCGCTTTCCGACGCCATATCCTTTCCATTATTTCTACTGTTCTTGTGTGTGTGTGTGTGTGTGTTCGCCCTGCGACACTCACCCCCTAAAAGAGCTGCGTCTTTTTAAAGATGCCTTCATGCGGCTCGTGCCGAGCCCCACTCACCGAGGGAGACCGCCATGTCATCTGCGTCTCCTGTTTGGGTGAGGACCATGCAGCGCTCGCGCTCGCTGACGGCGGCTGCCCTCACTGCGAGCTTTTGCCGATGGTGACTCTGCGGACTCGCCTGGCATTCTTCTCAGAGCCTGCATTCCCCGCCGCGCTGCCGCGCCGTAAGAAGCGCCGCTCGCAGCGGGTCCCGGAACCCGCTCCAGCCTGACTAAGCTCGCCGGTTCGCCCGCCTGCTTCACCGGCTTCTCCTGAATCACTTCCTGATGCTCAGCGCCCGCAGTCTGCCGCTGCTTCATCAGAGGAAGTTGTTTCCGAGGCCGCGTCGGGAGAGAAGGATTCCTGCTCTCTGCTAGCTTCAGGCAGTGAGGACTGGGCGAGCTCCGAGGATCTCGCGCCTCCTGCCCGCAAGCCCACTACGAGAGCCAACATCGAGAAGGAGCTCATGCGAGTACTCGCGCTGGCCGCTGGCGCTGGACTCACAGTCTATGACAGCGCGGCTGTCGCCACAGCGCATGCTGCACATTCAGCGCGCGGCGAGATCCTTCCGCTGCGGCGCGACTACCCCGCTCAGGACGTTTCAAAGGATGCTAGGTCTCATGGCCTCAGCATCACCAGTTCTTCAGCTGGGCTTGCTCCGCATGCGCCCTCTGCAGTTCTGGTTGAAAGCGCGAGTACCGCGCGGAGCGTGGGTGTCCGGCCGGTTACGTCAGCCCTGATACCTTGGTTGGCGGACGACTGGTACCGATCAGGTGTAAGCCTGGGGACTTCCTCGGGAGTGAGGATGGTGTCGACAGACGCATCCACCTCGGGATGGGAAGCGCTGCTCGAGGGCAGACCGTTCTTTGGCCTGTGGTCGGAACGAGAAAAGCTCCAACACATCAACTGCCTGGAAATGCTGGCAGTGCACAACGCGCTGACGCGTTTTTGTCCCCAAATCAAGGACCAACACGTCGTAGTCCGCTCGGACAACACGGCCGTGGTGTCCTATATAAATCGCCAGGGCGGTCTGAGATCCACATCCCTGTACAGGCTGGTGAAACGCCTCCTGATATGGGCTCAGCACAATCTGCGCTCGCTGAGAGCAGTGCATGTGCCTGGGCTCCAGAATGTGGGCCCAGACAGACTGTCCAGGAACAACATTCCCCTGGGCGAATGGTCTCTACACCCACAAACAGTCCGACTATTGTGGGAGAGATTCGGCAGAGCGGAGGTGGACCTATTCGCGTCCCGCGAAAACGCTCATTGCCCCGTGTTCTTTTCCAAGAACGACAGCGCGCTGTCCCTGATGTGGCCGCGCTGCCCGCTATACGCTTTCCCCCCCGTCTCCCTCCTGCCACAGGTGTTAGAGCGGGTCAGGGAAACAGGATGCCCAGTGCTGCTTGTAGCACCGTTCTGGAAGAACCAAGCATGGTTTCCAGTCCTGATGCAGCTAGCAGACATCGCTCCATGGCCAGTGCCATTGAGGAGAGATCTCCTCTCGCAGGCCGGGGGCTCGATTTGGCAACCACACCCGGAGCTGTGGTCCCTTCATGTGTGGGCGCTCAACGGATATCCGTTGAACTCGCAGAGGGAGTGATAAATACCATCACTCAGGCCAGAGCGCCGTCGACTCGGCGGCTTTATGCCTCAAAGTGGTCGGTTTTCTCCGGCTGGTGTACAGCTCGGAGCCTATCACCTCTCAATTGTGAGGTGACGGAGGTTCTCTCCTTCCTACAGGAGCTGTTGGATAAGGGCAGATCCCCTTCCACGCTCAAAGTTTATGTGGCGGCTATTACAGCGTTCTCTGGAACAACGCTGGGTCAGTCACTAGGAAGGAACGATTTAGTCATCCGCTTCCTCAGGGGAGCTAGGAGGCTGAATCCACCCAGACCTCCTTCAGTCCCTATGTGGGACCTTTCTACGGTTTTGGCGGCCATGAAAGGTGCCCCTTTCGAGCCTATCCAATCTATTAGCCTCAAACATTTGTCTTTCAAAACAGTGTTTTTGATGGCTCTCGCTTCGGTGAAGCGCATAGGCGACCTGCACGCGCTCTCCGTGAGCCCAGCGTGCTTAGAGTTTGGACCTAATGACTCTAAAGTCATACTCAAACCTAAGCATTGCTATGTGCCAAAGTCCCTCAACACGCCGTTTCGGGCTCAGGTTATCTCCCTGTCTGCCCTGCCGGGATCAAGTGAGGAAGGGGACTCAAGTTTTCTTTGCCCTATTAGGGCTTTAAGAGCTTACGTGTCCCGCTCTGCTGTCTTCAGACAGACTGAGCAGCTCTTTGTCTCGTTCAGTGGACGTTCCAAGGGAATGGCTGTTTCGAAACAGAGCTTATCCAGATGGATAGTTGACGCCATAGCGCTGGCTTATACTGTCAAGGGCCTCCAGTGCCCGTTTTTGGTCCAGCGGGATTTCCTTACAGGATATATGTACGGCGGCAGGCTGGGCCTCGCCGTCTACATTTATTAGGTTTTACAACCTAGAGGTTCCCGCCTTGCAGGCTAAGCTACTATCGGTGTAGTCGATTCAGCTGTCTAGCTAGAACACTGAAATCGCATGCGCAACGCGCTACCGACTGTCTTATGGGCAGAATTGTGTAAGACCCACATTTCCCACATTTAGTTCAGGTTCCCCACCCTGTCTATGTGATGTCATATTCACGTCTGCTGACGCGACCATATAAGGACGGAGGGAATCCCCTCTTGTCTCTAGACTCTCTCTGTGAGGTCATGTTTTACGTCTGCGGACGCTACAGTATAGGGAATTAAGGTCCCCCTCCCTTATTCCCAGACTCTTTGTGAGTCTATCTGGTGGTTATGCACTGTACACCTGGCTTAGCTTCCAGTGATCGGTGTCTTTATCCCAGCACGCACGGCGTTTTACAAGGGGTTCCCGTAGCGTTTTTACAAAACGCAGTACGAGAGGACTCTCGTAAGAGAACGTACTCGGTTACTAACGTAACCTCGGTTCTCTCTAGAAGAGGGAACGAGTACTGCGTTCTCTGCCGTGCGTACGGTTCACTCTGGTTCGCTTCGGCGATGAAAATCAAGTGAATCAGCCTTTTCGAGCTCCTTTTATAGAGGTTAGCCACACCCGTCTCGGCGGGAAATGGCAAGGAGGGCGCGAAGCGCCCTCATTGGCCTGACGTCACCTCAGGCCTCGCTCGATAGGCTTATGCAGTTGCCGCAGAGCAGCCAATGAGCGAGCAAGCCGTCTCGCCATAGCTGAGTACTGCTGCAACGCGCTTTACATGTATGAAAATTAAGGATAATTTTTTGCTTCAGTATTTCGTGAAAAAAAGAGTTTTTCCTGTAGCGTTTTTACAAAACGCAGTACTCGTTCCCTCTTCTAGAGAGAACCGAGGTTACGTTAGTAACCGAGTACGTTTTCATCCGGCCGTGATGCAATATATATTTGAGTGTCATCAGCATAACAATAGCCGCATTTCCACTGTGTCGGGCCATGCTAGTGCGTGCCAGGGCCAGTCGCGTTTCCACTGTCACTTCCGGGGCTTGATCGGGGCTTACTCGGGGCCAACGGCCAGGATTTCTGGCCCGTCGAATACCTTGGGCCAAAGCTGGCCAGCTCGGGATAGAGGAGTGGTTACGAACAGAGGCGGAGTTCACCTGAGTCGGGAGACGGCAGCGCCGGATGATTCTGTCAGCATTAAAGACTTTTAAAATAATTCAACTCGCGTTCATGTTTGAATGCCTTCTGTTTGTGATGCAAAAGACTATGCGCGCTAACCATTAGCCTACCATAGTAAACATATAACGCTTGAAGATACGCATAGTAAAAAAACATAGTGAACGCTTGAAGAAATCAGACCAATCATGAATCACAGTCATGTTTTTATTTTATCTGTCAGTAGCCTACGTCTCGTCTCTTTATACCGGACTATCATAAAATAAAGCAACTTTTTTTTCGGGAGCTTCCTCTGTTTCTCTGACTGAAAATATCTGTATGGGAGTCGAGAGAGTGCTAAAGCTCCTCAGGTCGTATTTTTGGTGGCATATATTTGTAGAAATTATCATTCTTTCTAAATGTGATGTAAATATGTCCTGTAACTACCAGATAAACAGAAACAGACGCGACTGAAGAAGTAAGTGTGTCCTCTTTCTTTTGTGAAATAGACCTAACGGTAATTTATTTCTGAGTGACTAATGTGCAGTTTTGACAAATTAATTCATTATGATCAATGTATCACTTTTTATTGTAAACCTGTGGTATCGATGCATCGATGCTTGGTTTTTTAAATATTCAAGTAAACAACAAAAATGCCAGCAAACGGCCGCTTTTATCATGTTTGTTTTCAACGCTGTTTCCAGTGATTTCTGATTAGTTTTCTGATAAAACTTCTATTTGTTGGTGAAATGATGGGTTAGTGTGACGTTGTTCCAGAGAGGCGTGTTACGGGCGTGTTTTAGTGAAGCGCTGTGGAGCTTCTGGCCCGACAGTGGAAACGCAGGCCCGGTGCTATTAGCCCGAGGCTAGCCCGGCACAGCCCGTTTAAAGCCCTGGCTCGCACTGGCCCGACAGTGGAAACGCGGCTATTGGAAACTAATTCCATGTTTCCTTATAATATTTCCAAGTGGCAACATATATATTGAGAATAATAGAGGACCTAACACAGATCCTTGCGGCACTCCATAGTTTACTGGAGTTATGATCGATTTTTCTCCATTTAAATAGACCATACTTAAATAGTATGATCTGAACCAGCTTAATGCTTGTCCTTGAACACCAGTATAATTTTGTAGTCAATCTAAGAGTATTGTGTGATCTATAGTATCGAACGCAGCACTAAGATCAAGTAAAACTAATATTGAGATACAGCCTTGGTCAGAAGCTAAAAGTAAATCATTTGTGATTTTAACAAGCGCAGTTTCAGTGCTATATGGTGCGGCCTAAAACCAGACTGAAACTTTTCATAGATGTCATTTTCTTGCAAGAAAGAGCCCAGTTGAGAGGACACAACTTTTTCTAATATTTTAGACATAAATGGAAGATTTGAAATTGGTCTATAATTTGCTAGGTTATTATGATCTAATTGTGGTTTCTTAATGAGTGGTTTTATAACTGCCAATTTAAATGTTCTTGGAACATGACCTAAAGATAAAGATGAGTTAATAATATTGAGGAGAGGCTCTTCCACTATAGGTAACACTTCTTTCAGTAGTTTAGTTGGTATAGGATCTAATAAACATGTTGTTGTTTTAGATGAAGTGATAAATTTATTTAACTCTTTTTGTTCTATAGTTGTAAAGCACTGTAATTGTTCTTGCGGGGTGATAATTGAGGCTGAATTATAAGGCGCGATTGAAGATTGAACGTTTACAATTGTGGTTCTGATGCTTTCTATTTTCTCAGTGAAGAAGTTCATGAAATCATTACTACTAAACTGTAACGGGATATTTTGTTCCGGTGATGCTTGTTTATTTGTTAGTCTAGCCACGGTGTTAAATAAAAACCTTGGATTGTTTTGGTTATTTTCTATTAGTTTGCGGAGATGCTCAGTCCTGGCTGCTTTTAGGGCCTTTTTATAACGTGACATACTGTCTTTCCATGCGATTCTAAAGACCTCTAAATTAGTTTGTTTCCATTTACGCTCTAAATTACAGGTTTCTCTCTTTAGAACATGCGTAGTATTGTTGTACCATGGTGCTTTAATTTTCTCTCTCACCTTTTTTAATTTAACGGGTGCAACAATATCCAATGTTCTGGAGAGAATGGTGCTCATAGTGCAAGTTAGTTCTTCTAGTTTGCATTTAAAGAGCAGGGGAGTGAGATTTACCTGCACAGCTCTTATTAATTGGCCTCCATTACATTCATCCCCCTAAACCTCACCCCCACCCCGGTTACTGCACCAACATTACTAGGGCCTACTCGGACCATTACAAATGGGATTGAACCATTAATTGGCATGGGAGGCGGTTAGGCCTCAGGTTAGGCACACTAACTTGAGGGCAAGGGAGTGAGGTTTACATGCCTAGCTCATAGATTCTTGTCTCTGATATTATGCATTATGCACTGGTGCAAATGATTTACAATTTATTTTCCTCTAGAATGCAAATTTTTATTGGTATAAAAACTGATTTGATGACATCTAAGCAGTGGTGATGATCAAAACCAGAAGTAATGCCTACTAACAACCAACAAGTGCACTGACTGCAATATTCAGCAATGCAGGCGGTGTGAACAAGGCTTGAGATGTGAGGCTTGAAATGACTGTTGTTGAGAACACATTGTGTCACACTTACAGAGTATTTTTTTTTCTCAGTAAATGAGAGGATTCTGTATTGCAGAGGTAAACAAAGTCCAGAAAAACCTGTTTAAACAAACGGTGGCTTACCCATGTGTCATAATGTGCTCTGATTTTTTATATTATAAGTTGGAAGGTGTTTTTGTTTGTTACCTTTAAAAAAAAATCTGTTCATAATTATAATCTTATGATGATTACTGCACTGTAATTAAATAAATGTTGCTTAGATAACCTGTGAATATTGTCTGATACATGCATGATCTTTAGTTCCTTACATACTTTTAACCTTTGCAGCAATCAAAGTTTTTGCAATCAAACTGGAACATGCACAAGAACAAATAGAAAGGTGAAAAATGAAGGAGAAGTGTGTTGTGTAAAAACAACAGTATTATACAGTTCAGGAAGGGTTACATGTTTTGGAGCTGGTGCAACACAGCTGCAAGACAAAAAACAAAACAAATCAGTTGTTTTGTTGTAGACTAACAGCTTTTACTAGATGTGAATTATTCAGCTATAATCCCAAACCAGTTTGTCATTAATAATGCAACAGAGGATATAAAAAAAAGAAAAAAAAAAGAAAGAAAACAAATCTGGTTCCCACCAAAAGCTGTCCTACAGGATGATTCAAAATTTGGCATTTCGCCTTTAACTCCTTGCCACCAGCAACTTGAATTTTCCCATGAATGGTGACACAACTGATTTTAGGTGGAGAAGTCACTGTGACAAAAGTGAGCTGAGGGTAGTAGGTATAGTGTGATTCACAACGTGGGAAAGTATTTGTCTCTGTCTACAGTTTTATACTTAGAGCAATAACAAGGTGCACAAACTAGTATTATCTCTTTAATGACAGCATGTGAGAGGTGGAGTTTTTTTATAAGACGCTTTCAGTTATTGTTTCAAAAGTGTGAATCACTTGTTACCTGTTCATTTTTAATAGGATCTATTAATGTATTCAAAACCCCATTACAAATGCAATTTGCATATAATATAATCAGTACATAGTATTATGAGCATGTTTTTAATTTCAGAATTAAAATGAAATGTTTTATTTTTATTTTATGTATGAATTAATTTTTTGGCAGGGGGCATAATACAACTGTCCTGATCATAATGAAGAAAACAGCATCAATAAGATTAAAAAACCTTACTGATATTTTTATGACAAGGCAAGGTTAGTTCTGGTTTTATTTTTAAAATTATATATCTGAAAATAAAAATTAAGATGTGCACACTCGTGTGTATTCAAGGGGTTATGAAAATGTTGTTTGTTTGTATTGCACCACATGACATTTTAGAGTAATTACATTGAAACCTTTCTTGAAACTTATATAAAGTTGTTGTTGTTTTTTTTAAAACCATATGAAACCAACAAAAATACATTTCTAAGAACCTGGCATACAAGACTTTTCGATTTCTTTATCAGAAACCGTATCGTTGTCACTATTCTAGTAATAATTTGCCATTCCCTCCATAGCAAGTGGATTATTTCGCCCTTTATTTTGTTCGTAAAAGGAATGATCCGGCTTCATGTTTAATGTGACAGGCTGATGTAAACACTGGTGAGTTGCCGGGCAGTTTTGGAGTTGTTCACAAGCCTCTGTACTCCATGAATTATCACCTCTCAAACACTGCACTGAACACCAGTCCCTCTGACTCATTTGGATACCCACACCATTAGTCACAGCGGGCAATACAGACACATACGCATACGCTTGAGCCCTACACTGTGCCTGAGAGTGGCTGGCGTATGTTCGTCCCACGCAGTGTACGCTTGACCTCATGTTGAAGACCGTCCTCACCAGCTGCCCCCCGACAACTGCTTAGCCGTACACAAGCACAGGACAGTAATAGGTGGTGTGAACTGCCGTACCATGGTGCGTAAAGGAAGATAAAGGGCATAAAGACGAATTAGGATGGATGATGTACTTAAAGTTGCATGTGCTTCAGTCATAGCCTTATAAACAACTACTTTTAACCCATCTATGCAAGTACAGATTAACATGGGTTTAACCCTGCAGATCATGCAACACCACTCTGTGATCTACACTGCAACAAGATAATAAGCACATTAGAGATGTGAGATTAGACACACACAGGCCACAGCCCACTGTAGAAACTGACGTAATCACGAGGGCCCTAAATGAGAATGTGTATTTCATATGAAGTAATAGGGATGGAGTGACTATCATCCAATGACTGCATGTTAAGAGCAATTAACACTGCAGTGATGTAAGGGTTTCATGTGTCATCTGCAATATCACTTGGACTCAACAAGAGATCATATTAGTAGTGTTATTTTGTCCTTGCTTGGAGAACAGGGGTGGTAACCACTACAGTGTGTGGTCCAAATTGGTGATTTGTCCAAATATAATTGTTTATGGTGAAAAAGAAAAAAACTATACTATGCTAATTCCTCATGATCTTTTCATATACAGTAGCCAAAAGAGTGCTTGTCTATGGAAGCTTGTTTCCGCCACAGAATAAAACATTTTAAAAGATAATTGCGACTTTTTATCTCACAATTGCAAGTTTACATCTCGCAATTCTGACATTATTTCTCAGGATTGCGAGATATTAAGTCAGAATTGCGTGAAATAAAGTCGCAATTGCATGTTATAAAGTCAGAATTGGGTGAAATAAAGTCGCAATTGGCACAGCTACTAGAAGACAGACGGGTTGCTCACGTCACATCTACGTCGTCAAGCTCAGTTTGAGTTTGTGCAGTACGCTCGACCCCCAGGAAGTAAGAGTTTCTAATTTACTTCACTTTGTCTCCGTTGAATCCAATGGGGTCGCTGTGTCCATTTCTTTTACTGTCTATGATTGCAAGTGGAAGGTACGGTGGCCAAGAGGGCTCAACACGCTGCAACTGAAAAAAACACATGCAAATAGAAAAAACACCAGCAAATTAGGAAAACGTATTCATCTGCAAATACTCACAACGCAACCAAATACAGAAGCGCGCTGCAAACAATCACAATGCACATACCATTACGGTGTTAAAAGTTAAAGTTAAAAATGTTCATTTAAAATAAACATTAAAAAAACTCACCTTTTAGGTCATCGATGTCACAGTTATTTCTGTTAGATTCGGTTTCATTAACTTTTAGTTCGTATTCATCCGCTGCCTGTTTCCTGTGTTTGTTCAAGTTTCCCGCCACTCATCGGTTTCCATTGACACTCATTAATCATCACAGCTGTTTGTCACCATAGACAGTATATAAACTGGACACAGCGACCCCATAGGTTTCAACGGAGAAAAGTGAAGTCAATTGGAAGCACTCACTTCCTGATGGCCGAGCGTACTGCGCAGCCTCAAACTGAGCTTGACGACGTAGATGTGACGTGAGCAACCCGTCTGTCTTCTAGTAGCAAAAAGAAATCTGAATCATTCCCTTCTGAAACTTGCAGAGATGGAGAGCGTGAGTAGGAGGTGTCCATGAGCTAGGAGCAGGAGAAACTTTTGCTAAGTATTCTGATTAATTATTTTGTCATTTTGCCTCCACGTCCCCCCGATTGCCCGCGAGCTTCTCCTCCTGTCCATACGGTTATTTCTCTACTGTGCGACAGAGAGTCGCATGGTTATGACGCAATCGTTAGCCTATTTTTACAAAAACTGCATCTACGGGACCATAACGTAAGATACAAGGTAATGGAGCCTTTTATACATTTTCGTGTTTCTTTAGAAATAAATAATGGACAAATGGAGTCTTTAAACGCCTCAGATGTAAAGTTATTCACTGTCAAAGTGACGCCAAAATGAATGGGAGTCAATGGAATGCTAACAGCAGGTGGGGTTCTTCTAATCCATGGCGGCGCCCGGAGAAGCTTCAATGTTTTCAGAAACATTGGCCCCCTGTTTGTCACCCATGACACGGAGATGACGCCAGAGCCCACCGCAGACGAGGAGCTTCCGCCTGCCGTGATGGAGGAGCCGCCCTGGAGCTGAAGCACCACAGTGAGTCTGAGCAGGTGTGCGAGCAGGCAACATCTGTGAAAAGGAGAGGGTTGGTGATGTTGGACACGGAGGAATGGCTGATCGATTGGGAATGAGGTTATGTTACCCACCCAGCCCTGCCCTGAGCCTTCTGTACCCTCATCATCGCTGGTTCAGCCCAGCCCTGAATCATTTATGCCCTCATCATCACTGGTCTGGTCCAGCACAAAGACTGTTTCATCGCATTGTATTGAAATTGTGTCATCACCGCAATGCTCCTACCCAGCATAAGGACTGCTTCATCACCCTGTATTGACATCATCGCTGACCCCACTCAGCCTCCCTTTCCCACCTCCACTGCAAAGTTCTGCCAGTCCTTCAGCCCCGCCTCAGCTGGTCAGGAACTTATTGTTTATTGGAACTATCTTCATCCTCCTTGGACTATAGGCTTACATTACAAGAATCGACAAACACCACTGACGAGTAGACACTGAACAATAAGCATGTCCCAGCCAGGTTTGTCACTTGTTGGGGTCCCCTTGAAACATTTCCGTGCTATTTGCAGCGCTTTTCTAGATTTGGTTGCATTGTGATTATTTGCAGCACATGTGGTCTCAAACCGAAGAAGATGTCATCTTAATTTGTTGTTTTTCTTCAATTGCAGGGCATTGCTTTGTGCTATTTGCATCACATTTTTGAATTTGGTTGCATTGAGTATTTGCAGCACATGTGTTGTCACATGCTCTGCCTTGTGGAAACTGACTTGTTACATGTCTATTAAATCTGAAGGAATCAATACTAGAATAATAGTCTTCAGTCGTCAACCTCGATGCAGAGTAATTGACCCTTTTCACATTTCTGGGTTTCACAGAAGCGAAAGTAATCACAGGTGGGTAAACTTCTATTGCATTGAATGAAAGACTCCATTAAATATGTATAGGCTATATATAATATAATTTGCTCAAATAACAAAAGAAAAACTCCACAATAGTGTTTTCACAACTTTCAAAAAGGGGAATAAAATAGATCCAAAAGTTGATAACTGCATCATCACAGACTCTCTCACGTGACACTCAACGGCGTGTTTCCCCTCTGCTTCTCCTGTGCCTCCACGCAGGTGTCGCTAATTGCTACATCAGTGTGTTTTGCAACCCTTCTCAGCGGCGCTGTTCCCACGCTCTCAGTTCTAACTACGCGGTAAAATAAATCTTATTTTTGCCTGAGAAGTCACCTTGTCGTTGCCGTAGCTTATACACTATAGCCTAATTAATTAAAATTGTACAGCCAGTATAGCGAGCTAGCTTTGAATTTTCCCCACGGGCTACAAACAGGCGTGTGGTTAATAAATTGCAGCAGATTTCTAGTTTCCATCATGCTTTTCTTCTGACTGTTAAAAGAGGTAATGTTAAAATTAAGTGTTATTTGTGTTTTGGTCAAGATTAGTATGGGGAGATCAGTTAGTGTTTAATTTTCTGTTATGTCTGTTTTTTTTGTGGGCTTACCGGTGAGGATAGAGCCTGAGGTTAGTTTGAGGATTGGCCTAAGCTCATCAAGACTATTTGTTGCTTTATATAAAAACTATGGCTGTATACTTCAGAACAATGACGGTCGCTGTGCTAATCTGTTAAGGCGGGCATACACTGCGATTTTCGTCCGATTTTGAGCCAAATTCTGACTCGTGCGACTCTTTTTCGGGTCGGGATTTTCAGCTTTGTCGTGCGTTGTTTGTCTTGCAGTGTACAGGGGGAAACGAGAGGCGATTAACCTCTCCCGACCGGCAATCGGATGAATTTCTGGCATGTTAAGGCGAGCATACACTTTGCGATGTCTGTGCGATTTCAGCAAGGTACCTACTCACTAGGGCTGGGCGATATCGCATGACATTGTTAGGCGCATCTCGTCAGTAAAGCCGGTTCCTTGATTAGTAGTAAATCACCATCACCTGCTTTCAGATGGAGTGGCATTTACTACACAGAGCCGTAGTTAACTGACAAGCTGAGCCATATCGCATTAAAAATCGCGGACGTATCGCCTGCGATAATTAATGCGATATGGCTCAGCTTGTTATTTATGGATAATATTGCTATCTATGGATAGATTAGCCAGGGCAGCCTACCTCCGAGTCCATGGTGTTGATCGATGCTGAAGAGACGGACGTGTTCACAGAAAATCAGGTACACACGCACTGACGATGGGCGGGTGCTCGTTGGTAGTGGGGGAGGGGCATGAGAGTTGTAAACATTCAAAATTTTGGCTAAGTCGACCCAATCTGCCAGACTTGCCGACTGCAGCTTTAATATTTGGCCACTTCTTTATGATAGAAATGCTACAGTCATTGTAATTTCTTGAACAAGAACACATGAAAACATTCAAACTCAGATCAAGGGTTTTAGCTTTTATTTTGAAATCGTGATGAACAACAATTTGCATACTTATTGTATACTTAAGTTGCATACTTATATATTGGAAACATATTGACGTGTTTTGCTGTGTTGTTATAGGTTTATAAATGATCAACGTTACAGGCCTGGTGAAGTGCCGTTCCATTTCCAGATGAATGTCAACTTTACCATCGCTCCCACAGCTGCTGTATTAGAAACACCCTCACAGTCAGCAGTGTTAACTAGTTTTGTGTAATTTGATGCAAAGGTAATATAATAGGCTACAAAGCATACAGTAGTGTTATACATGTGCATGCATAAAAAAATAAAAACATATATATATATATAAATATATATGGGGCAAGAGAACCACGGTCAACATCAAGCACACAGTTTTCCTTGGGCCCAAATAGAATGATTTCAGTTTTATTTATTTATTTGTTATGACATCCTCTTCAGACAATGCTCATGATAACTGTCGTTAACTCTACAATAAGTAAATCCACTGCACCTGCTAATTTCTCGACGACAGCAATGCCATAGAAATATACAGAGCTACCGCTAAAACGGATGTTCAAACACGTCTATAGAGTGTTCTGTTTTGTGCTTCACAAACTTATAACAATAATTGTTAATTGTGTAATGTAATTCTGCAACTCCCTTAAGAATGCACCTATAACCTGCTGACACTAGCAGAAAAAATCAAAACAAAACTTTTGATCATTATCTTAAACTAATTTGTTGTCATATGATTTTATCATCACGGTAAACACCTGCATACAACAATACTTCTCTTTGATCTATAAAGCTAGTCTTTCATGGGAGACGGGTATAGTAGATATTTTACTGATTTAAGTTTCACAAACCTTATGTACACAACTTCTTTTTGGAACGGAATGTAGAGACGTGGATTCAGTAACTGGTCTGACAGTGGCTGTGTTTGAAATCGTCCCTTATAAATTCACTACTCCCTACATTACTCCACTAATATAGTCCATTTACACCACTTGAAGGAATGAAGTGAGCAAATTCGGACACTAAGTCCACTGGAAGGGCTCCCACTTTTGCATTGTTTGTGCTTGCTATTTAATAATCATTTGAAACTTAACAAACTAACAGCTTCAGTAGTAATGAAAAGACTTATATTAAACTCATGGAAATGTAAACTATGTATAGCTTTAATTAAACAATTTAATAACCAATTAAAAAGGAATTTATACTTGTATGATTTTGCGCTGTACCCACATTGGACAAGCGGTTTGGAAAATGGATGGATGATTCACCTGCAGGCTTCATCTTCCGGAGAGATTAATTCATGCGGGTGCCTTTGAGTGTACAACGGTTGCACACTTGTTATTGCGGCGCATTATGGGATTAAATGACTGCACTCGATAACGTCTGGAATGGTTTCGGATACCACTGCAAATGGCTGTCCCCTCAAATAGTGCCCCATTTAAGGGTATAGGGGGCAATTTCCGACACAGCCAATTAGTTAATTCAGGGACGGATTAGAACGGATGATTCCTGAGTTTGTGAGTCTTTTTGAATGATTAATTAAAATAACCGTATCCTTTATTTGTGAATCGGACTAAACTTGTCGCGTCACTCTCTTGTATGTTTGTTCTTGCTTTCAGTCTACTCGACAGATAAGGCACGTTTCCTTGCAATTATTTTGTGCAAAAAAAAAAATATATATATATATATTTTTTTATATACAAATCTTATCAAATTCAATTCAGATTGCAAACTCATTTTCCGTAAGATTTATTTAGCCGTGGTGTTGAAATATTCTACCTCCTTAAAGAGAGCAGAAAGCACTTCTCTAATGCTTTTAGTTATTTAATATTTAATATCCAGTACACAGTGAAAGTCTGGGATTGTATCGAGTGACAGTTAAGTTAAAAGTATTTTCACTTTGGTAGTGGGTATGTGGGAATCTGCCTCCATCTATAAACTAAAGCCAAGTACAGCTGGGCGAAACATTTAGTTAAAGTTGGATTCTGCTCAGGAATGGCAAAATGAGGACACACAATTTGCAGATGTTTGTAAAGCTATCTGCCTGGGTGTGTGCCGTGTGTGCTTAACTGTGTGTTGGGTGTGTGTTGTGGGGTTGGTCTAAAATAACTTGCTGCTTGGCATGTGTAGGCAAAGATATATCAAAGGACATGAGATTGAGAGGTTGCCGGTCAGTTAGTTAAAGCAGAGATGTTCTTATTAGGTCCGTGACTTTACCATTGGAGAAAGCGTAACGGTTAATTTGGCCTTAATGTCATCGAATTTGACAGTCGTAAAACACTGACAGAAATTCAAGACATTAAGGCTGTAATGTGATTGGTTATTAAGGAACAATTATTTGTGACTTCTCTACTCTTCTTCTCCAATGACATTAAAAAAAGGCCTCTGGTCTCCATCTCTGCCTACCACCGCATTTACACTTTATTTGCTAATATTGAAGGCTTTCCTTAAAGTGGCTTTGGTTAAAGTAGGCATGAAACAGAAGTTTGTATTCAAGGATCGGACAACCTGTCACTCACATGAGATCACAGCAATAGCAAACAACAACGATCCAACAATCCAATCAATTCCCGATGGACAAAATCGAGTCCCACCCTACATTTTTTCTTGTTCGAGAAGCTGTTTCACTCGGATATGTCACAATAGGGAAGAAAGACTTACGTAAATTCCGTTTTATGCCAACTTAAAATTACAAGGGCACATGAATAAAAAATAAAATAAATAAAAAACACAATGATATGCATGAATGAATCCTTTGCTGCATATTTAAAAAAAAAAAAAAAAAAGGAATTGTCCATGTTGATATTTAAGTAAACATGAAGTTACAATTTTTCAGTATTTTTTGCTCTTCTACCAAAACACATTTGCTTTTCTGCTAACATAATTTCACATAGGCTATTGGATAATACTGCAAATCTGCAATCGGGTCTGGTTCCATTCTGGAATGGGACATCCAGTTTTCAGAATCCAGTCAATTCCTAATGGATACAATTGAGTCCTGTCTAAACTGGGTTGCGAAAAAGAATGGATGTACAAACAAACGGCCTATGCCCTGAACACAATAGTTTAGTACACACTGTGCACGTTATAAGGTTTCCCTTTATAGTACATTATGGGTGGTGGAATAGGATAGAAGAAGGAAGACACTTGACTGAGGCTCTCTTTAAAGGTACAAAAGTCCGGCGCACCGGATCGTGTTCCCTGGATACCCAGCATCTATTTATTATCCTTCTCCCCTCTGTGACCTCCCCTTTATTTTAGACCTCTGATTCATCTGCAATTCAACCCGTAAAAACCGCAAAACACCTCTAAGTTTACAGCCTCTGGTCTATACCATCGGCAGGTGTGAATCAAGTGAGATTTTTCTATAATTTCTGTGCGCATCTATGGATGGCTTGATTCTAACAATACAGCTATGTGTTGTGTTAAGAGAACATTGAAGGACATACAGTGGTAGTTCTATTTTAATTTGCATTGTAGAATTGATAGCAACCAACAAGCTTACATCAACAGGAGAGCATCATTTTGAGTTTATAATGTTGGTTTTATTCATCTTATTCAATAAGAGCAAAAATCTGCCAATTAAAATAAGCCTGTCATGTCACAGGTGCTTGCTCTGCATGTTAATGGATGAAGGGATGCAGGGTGATAAACTTCTAACACAGAGTTTCAGCCCTATTGACAGGTCAGGAAGCCACCGTGGTCACCGAGGGCTATTTGATGTGACATCTATTTCACCTGGTCAGGTTAAAATAGAAGTTAGCGGCTAGAGTGATGCAATCACCACGCATGGCTGAAAGCTCCTGGGATTCTGGATAGAAACGGCAGCCAGCGAATGGACAGCGGAATGTGCTTTTCAGGTTAGTGCTTAGACAGACATCGCTGGGGACATGGACTAGGAATGGAATGGGTGGGGGTTGTTGCTTAATATCTATATCCTAGCAACTGAGTGGGTATGATACCATGTCCAGTTGTTGTCAGGGATTGGTCAGCATGTTGGCATTGACGCCACCCCTTTGCTTGTGGGCTGTAGAAAGATTAAACCAAAATTAAAACATCCTCCACACTTGATTCACTCCTGTGCACTTGACCTTCTAGCACTTTAATCTGCCTCACAATTTCTTTTTTGTTTGTTTTTCATGTTTTTCATTTATTTATAACTCCAGATCTGCTGTAATACATGTGCTTGGGCCACTTGCCGATAACCTTGACGACCTCAGTAAAGACCCCAGTCTGGCAGTATGACCTCTCCCTATGCAGCAGTGCAATTCTGCCCAGAGCGAGCATTTCAACGGTAAGACAGAAGCAACAGTTTGTGCCAATTTGTTGGCCAATTCTGAAAAGCCATTTTAAGGTCACCAGGTTTATCTTGACCACTTACTTGGGCATGCACACATGGTTTTATTTAGTTGCTTCATTTGTAAATAGATATGAGCACATTGCAAAACAACATGTGGCTGTTTCTATGGTCCAGAACAGTTTTTTTGTTTTTTGTTTTATTCTCCTTATTAAAGAGTTGCTGTCTGGACTGAGACTTGCTGGAGGTGCTAACAGTTATGTCTGGTTCTCCAGCTGCTGCCTGGCTATACGGTATTTATAGGTGTGCTGTTCTTATGTGAAAGTCAGCGTTTTGTGCAGTTTAGGGTGAACTGTCTAGATACTCAGCTTGCTTGCTTGTTAGCTCTTCATCCACTCGCTACTGGACATTTGTTTTTGTGGGTCTGAACAGAGTTCAACTCTAAATACAGCTGTATTAATAGCTAGGGATTCAATTCTCATGCTTGTATCCGTTAATGCCGTTCTAATGTAGTATTCCATTTCAATGGAGTATTGGCACCTTTTTCATATACTTTCATATACTACGTACATTTTCAAATGCCAGATTTTCTTAGCTGCTTTGGATCTAAATCTCTGTATTAAATCAATTGTTATGGTTAAATAGGTTATGTACAATGAACACCAACATATTTTATCTTTATCTAGTAATTTGGTATGTTGACAATCACAGGGTAATGTGGAAGAATGCTTTTCAATCTGTTCATGTGAGAGTATGCAATTTTTCAGGCCTGTAAAATGAACAAAAATATATTGTTTTAATGTAAAAAGGTTGTTACTCTAACACGTAAATTTCAGGTGAAAGCCATGTAATTGGTACAGTCATGCTAAATTATGCTTTAGAAGAGACTAGTAGAGCTAGTTGTCACTTTCTGTAAAGGCACATACAGTAACTAAAAATCTTGGCTATTACGTTCTTTTCTTCCCTGAAAAGACCTGCTCTGTTAAAACATGCAGTTCATTAGTGAGGCACGTTGACACTAAGGAAGGTTGCAACAATTGATTAAACACGAAAATTGCAAATATAAAATACATTGATATAAAAGAAAGAATTAAAACAAATTTAATAAATTGTGTAAATCTGTAAAACACATGGGACAACTTGACCCAGTAAAAGTGTTAGTTCAACTTGTCCTGAGCTGAAAACACATAAGTTCAACATCTTGGTTAAAATCTGCTTTAATAATAGTTTTGACACTTGCCTGAATGCCACTGTGATTTTATTGTGTTCATTTATTTACCTAACAGCTAAGGAAAAAACTATGACATAATATTTTAAACCAACTTACAAAACTACGGTTAGAGAAATCACACATGTTATTGGACATAGTTACTGTCATAAATCCCTTGTGACAACTTCCCTGTGTGACGACATACGGTCTAACTTACCACTATATTGTTAGGTCTTGCAGAGACAGTTGTTTTTGAGACTAATCCAGCTCCTATCAGTAGGTCTAATCTACAAGAGAAGAGAAACAGATATGTACCGATTAAAAATAACATCAACAGAGGTTCTCAAAATAAAATGAACATGCATTTCCATGCAAGTCCAAATCACTTCGACTCAGATATTTTAAATAAAAAACAAACTTTGACTCTTAGACCCTCTTGGAGTAATTAAATGATCAAATAGGGGGAAATGTTGAGTAGATTTCGTGATTGACCTACATTAAATTCCTTATAAATTATATTTAATTGCCAAACAGGTTAGAACATTAAATTGTCACACACCTGTTTACTCTGTTATGCTTGAACACGGGATATTGAATGATTTTTTCCGTATTGGCAAGCTGACATTCATTTTTAAACATACTTTTGAAAACAAATAAATTACAAGTGCAGAGTGAATCAAGTCAATATGAGATTGTCTAACTTTGGGACAGTTCACTCCTTTGCCACATTCAGTTGAATTTGGGCATTGACAATAAAAGCACGCGTCTAAATGGAGGAAAAATCATGGGGCCACTATTCTTTTGTCTGAGCCACCATGTCCATCCTGCAGTCCCGGGTTTGAGGGATGAGGGAAGGGTCGACAGATCCCTTTGAACGTTACCTGGCCTCTGATTAATGAAGATAGTGGAGAAGCCCCTCTCACTTGTCTCCCCAGATTTCAGGACTCTGTTTGTTTTGATTGCATTTTCATCGCTGGATGTGCCCAACCTGTCAGGAGACAATGGGCAGCCCTGTTAAGCTGTGACTTTTGACCCCGTCCTGTCTGCGAGGGGCCTGGTCTGTGTTTAAGTGGACGCAGTGCAGCCTCTCCCTCAGGCAGAATGCATAACTCCCCCAGTAACCAGACACCCACCCACAGCTTCCAAAGAAGCTATACCACTAGAGATGAAACCAACCCTCCACATAGCCACAGTGAAAAACTACAGTTCACTATTGTCTCCAAGAAGTTGATGCTTTTTTTAAAGGTGAGCTAAGCCCTGAAATATTTTCATCTCAATCATCTCACTAAAATCTCCTTTATGGTTTTTATTACCTGTAATGAGGATAAGAAGCATGGTTCCTTGGCTAAATTTGGGATGCGATGGCTGACATAATGACAGATGTGGCAGCCACCGTGGTAAAGCAGAATTCTTAACATGTTTAGGCTTTGGTTATTTGACGGAGAATGACAGAAAAGTACATAGTGTTCCTTCACTGCGTGATTCCTGAATTACTCATTTTCAGGTTGCACTATTTGTTTTATCAGGCTTTGTGAGTGCTATTATTTTGGTGCCTAGATGTTTAATTGATGAAATGGCCATTCCCATGTTAGCTGAGGATGGATCAGAAATCTGCCCATAAACTTCACCTGTCATTTCTGTGGGTGTAAATCAAAGCTGGATATTTTCGCGCATGGGTGCTGCACCTTTTGTGGGACCATGATGTCATTCTTGGCTGAAAATCCCTGTCAACCATATTGTATTTCTAGCTACTATCTAGCATCCGTTCGTCCATTGTTTTTAGACCTTTTGCCGAGAGTGCATCCTCTCTGAACTTTAATTGGATAATTCCCCTGGCACAGGTTTTATGATGATGATGATGATGATGATGATGTCATGACACCAGGGCTGTCACCCAGCTCTCAGCCAGGGATCTGAAACATGTCCTGTTGCAATGTGTGACCTGAGACAGCAGCCTCTCAGCACCTGCTGGAGACCTATATAGTCCTCATGCTCTCACCAACCTGTAATGTTGACAATATTAAATGCAATAACATATCAATGAGAGAGACAGAGAGAGAGAGAGAGAGAGAGAGAGAGACATGTAATCCCTATACAGACAGATGCTGGAACCTTGTGTAAGGTTATTAACCACTACATTCTCTGACATAAGAGAAGTAGTATCTTGTTTTGTGGTTTTGTTGTGTGTGATAGCAAAAGCTAAATCTAAGCGTACTGACAATTGTAGAGCTATTTAGCACTCTCACAGCACTATAAATGAAACATAGTCTTCCATGATATATGATATAGATGACATACCCCTATGATATAAACACTTTGCTTAAGTTGCTTCCGCTTCTTTATAGCTTGTCACTTCTTATTGCGTTGTTTATGAGCCTTTTTAAAAATAATTAAAGAACATGGACAATTAATTGAAGCTTAATTGTTGCCTCATATATTTAAAACTTCCTTAATCCCAATTAAAGGGTTAGTTCACCCAAAAATGAAAATATTGTCATAATTTACTCACCCACAGTGATGGGTGAGTAAATGGGGGGGTCAATGGAGCCCATCAACTGTTTGGTTACCCATATTCTTCAAAATATCTTCTTTTGTGTTCTGTAGAAGAAATTCATACAGGTTTGTTACAATTTGAGGTTGGGTAAATGATGACAGATTTTTCATTTTTGGGTGAACTATACCTTTAAATTCGATCTTTTAAAATGCTAATATTTTAATGACACTGTTAAATGCAATTTTTACCAGATCTCAAAAATTAAGACATTTTTTATTCTATTCATTAGTTGTGATGCTTATTATTATTATATACATTTTTCATTTATAGTATTTTGACAATATAGTGTTGGATTTTAAAATTGTCTGTTTATTTGCATATGGGATCTGTCAGAATCAGTGCATCCTTACTGGGGGTTAATTTTCCTTTCAACAGAAAAACAAAAGTAAATCAACTAATACTAAAAAATATTACCTACAGTGATATAGTGGCGCTGCTTTTTTATGATTGCACAATCTAACTCTGCAATAGAGAATGATAGCAATATTAATTTTATAAAAATAGTTTTGTGTCTGCGTCTTTTTATTTTGATATCCAGATGCATGTGTTTTCTAGTTGGCTACATTGGCCTTTATAACTTTGTAAAAAAAAATAAAAAATTATCTCAAAGTTCTGCTGTGCATGCGAGATCCATTTGATAAAAACGACATATAATAAATATTCTGAATTACCTTCTCTTTGATTGTACTTGTAATGGGTGAAGGATGAATAGCTAACAATATGAATAGCTGTCAGTAAGTTAGGGCCCAGCTTTCATTTGTATTTACTTACTCCCTTAAAAGCCCCCCAGACTGTTCAGGCTGACAGTGTAAAATGTAGAGGGGTTTAGATTTTTATCTTACAATGGGAGGTAGGAATGCTGAGGTATGGACCTATGGACGCACTGTGACAATTGACGCATTGGGCTTGGCATTTGTGTGTCTTCCAGTGTGCCAAATGACAATATCTATGAGGCTTAAAGCAAACATTAGCAATGAAAAAGCTTTTATCCCCAGTGACAGGCCTGGCAGCACACCGTTGTCCCAGTAATTCAACTCTAGCATTCACTTTGTGCCACACCTCTTCAGCCGAACAAAGACTAAAAAAAAAAAAGTATATACCCTGCGTTTCTTCTGAAGAGCTATGTTTGGGGAGCCCATGGAAAGAAAAGGGAAAAGAGGAATTTTTTCATGGTATTGAAGCAGAATTCCAAATGCTTCTTTTGCCCCTCCCATTTTCCCTCTTTTAGGAAATGAATATAGTTTTCTACCCCCCACCCCCAATTAATAAATAAATAAGATAAAAAAAAAAAAAATATATATATATATATATATATATATATATATATATATATATATATATATATATATATATATATATATATATACTCTTTTGTGTTCCACAGAAATAAAACAATGCTCACAGGATTTTGCAATTATCCCTTTTAAGAAACACCATTTTTTTTTCTAGTTCTAGTTTTCTAGTTCCCAAGTTTTTTACTAGTTCGTCATTTCAAATTCATACAAATGTATTATGTAAAAAAGCTTTGTGATGCTAGGCAGAACAAATAGGCCTACTGTAAAATGAAGTTTCTCTTCAAAGGCTGGTATCGAAGTGTCACTTTACAGTGATATAAAAGAATAGTGTTGCTTTGTATCTCTGCCTAGGATACAGTAATTTGACATCCTTTGACCTAAAAGCATTCAGCATTTATTAGGCATGCCTACATTGCTTAGTTTATTAATATCTCCTCACGCACAGAATGTAGGGGAATTCCGGCCCCACACCCGAGTGCCAACGTTAGATTATGGGTTGACACCCCAACTCCCAGACACACACACACACACACACACACACACACACACACACACACACACACACACACACACACACACACACACACACACACACACACACACACACACACACACACACACACACACACACACACACACACACACATACATACATTTACTACCTTCAACCCCCATCCACAGCCAAGCCCAGTTCAGCCACACACATTCCGAATACTGCATAGCGGTGGTGTTGCTATCATATAGACAGCGAAGGGGAATTCCGCTCTGCTTGGTCCTCAGCGTGTGCTGCTTCTCAGAAGGAACAATGAGACGCCGGCTCTGGCTTGGTGTCATATTTCAAATAGAGAGGGTAGTCGTGTTTTCACTGACAGTCTTATTCTTTCTACTGCTCCTGAATGTCATGTTAACACTGGTTATTGGTGTTGCTTTAGACAGGCACAGAGCATGGCCTTTGTGGGGGGAGAGGTGATTAAGAATGAGTTGTGTTTTTACATCCTGAAGAAGTGCAGTGACTTACCACCATTAAGGCAATAACCAGGGCCGGATTTATGCATAAGCATTCTAGGCATGTGCCTATGCTCGCAGGTCCAGGGAGGCAATTACAATAAAGGAGAAATAATATATTTGTTATTATTATTATTTCAGTGTAATGCCAAACTCTGTAAGACAATTACTTTATAAACTAATAACATATCATCACTGTCAGGTCTTGTATCTCCATATTTTGTAATTTTATATCTTTTATATGTCTGTGGGTTTTGCAAATATTTAACCAATGAACAGCTTGTGACTAAACGTCGTAACTCCATTGGCTCCTCAAACTGTCGGTTAAAACCTCATGACTTCACCCCGCCTCAATCTTGAATGAAGTACCGCACACATTTTGGTTGACCATCTATTGCAGAAGTGAGATTTTGGACAAATGACAGAAAAAAAAGAAGAAGAAAAAACTAAGTACACACATAGCTACAGCTGCAATAAATCTGTAAGATGGCCTCAGATGCGGCCATTGTAATGACTGGGAAAAAAACAGGACATTCGTTGGTCAAAAACTTGGAAACTTGATTTGAGCTTGATTTTGGTAAATGTTAATATAATTACACATACAAGTAGGTTGTATGATCATATATAAAGCTACAATATCAACTTTGACAACACAGTTTTTAATTCAAAACCAATGGTTTTTTTTTTTTTTTTTTTGAAAAGTAGCAGTATTGGTCAATCCGGCCCTGGCAATAATGCATACTGTATCAGTTTACTAAATGAAATTTGAGTTCAAGTCATTTGTTACTTTAATTAGCGGTGATTGCAGAGGTAAACATAACTATTACTGCTGCTCATACTTAGGATAAAGGATGTTCATAACTGATGTTCGTAAATAATATATATATATATTTTTTTTTTTCGTCTGGTGTACATATGAAAATATGACATAAATATGGAGTAGGCTCTTGAAAGTAACCAAACAAAAAACCTAGCAAACGCCTGGCAACACCCATATCAACACCCTTGCAAACACCCACAACAAACCCCTGGAAGTGACTTTAGCATGAGCAAAAACAACACTCTTTCTCTTTCTTCAGAAAGTTTTAGTTTAATAAGTTTAATACAATGTAAGTGTATCTACAATTTATATGAGGACACACATTTTGAGTTAACTTTTGTTTCCATCTCTCTAGATTGAGAGAACCCGCAGCAGCTTGTCTCTCATGGGCTGAAGGTTCTTTCCTGGCCTCCATGTCACAGGGCCAGGGCTCTCAGGGTACAGATATCCTCGGACAAGACGTCCTCAACCAGCTACTGGAGATGCTGGACCAGTGAGTTATGAAGTACCTTATAAATTCACTTGTACTTTAATACATAATAGTAGACACTTTACTTAAACCCTTTATATATTGCATTATAAAAGTGTTTTGTAGTCACTTTTAATTAATCTCTGGGGTCAGGTATTATGCCTTTATAATGCATTGAATGGTCTTGTGAATAATTGTAACCACAATTATAATGCTTATCTATTCATTGTTACACTTTTAGAAAATATCATGCATTAAAACATGAAAAACAACCAATTGCAGATGTAACAAGCAATCTGCACATATTTATGTAAAATATTTAATACAATATAATAAATACAACTGCATAATGCATTATACATAAAGACTTTAAGTGTTACCCGCTATACACTAAAAGCAGTCACACCCACTTACTGGCTAAATGATATGACATTTTATTTAACTTAGACTTTTTAAATAAAGAAATGAATAAATAAATTCAACATTATTTACTCATTTCACCAGTAATCAGTCCATTTGCTGGTCTCTGTTCCAGGTCTGCACTACATTCAATGCAGCCTATCGAGCTGAACTTCTCTGAGGGCTCTGCAGTCGGATCAGCATCCAATACCATACAGATTAGCATGGACTGCATCACGATGCGTGGGCCTGAGGAGCCCCTTACAGTGAGTACTTCATTTCACTAAACACACAATTGTTCACACTTAAATTTCCACGTTTAGAAACTACACCAATTTGAATCAAACAACAATTTCACTTATCTGAAGGATATTGCTGTGTCATTAAGATCTGAGCAGTTACTGTGGGACCCTGTTCTTGACACATTTCAAGATGTTGGATGATGTATAATGCAAGTGCTGATCTTCTCGAGTGCATATCTAAGCTTTAAATATGGGAATATTCATTTTAATTAAGTGTTTCATTTTTTAAAAGGAGGAGCTAAGGCAGGTAGTTGATAACTGGTTATTGACTCAAACTATCACCCAAATATATACCATCTATTACCGGTAATATATAGTGATGCCTCTATTGCAGTATTTTGTTGAATTTTCTGTAATTTCACATAGCATAAAACTACATACAGTTTAGATATTTTAAAATGTGCAAAAGCCATTAATACAAAATATTTAATAATCTTTTCAATATTTAGCTTAATTTTCTACTGTTTGTAGTACTGAAGAATTTAACTTCCAAAATCCCCCGCACAGTTTAAAACAAATGTACATGGGGATTTTTTTAAAACCTCCCACTGAATGGTCTCAGACAGGCTGTTTATTGATGGAAGCAGTAGATAATTAGCTCTTTTAATTCCACCAGAAGAATTTCTGTATTTTTTGCCAAATAGTTTTAGCTCCTTTTTGGTTTGTGTCTGTGTGTATGTTTTTAAATGTAATTTGCTTTTAAATATTGAACTTCAGCCAACAAGTTTTTGGAATACACATATGAATTTTTTAAGCAGAGAAACGTAATTATATGATCACATATGAAACTTGGTTTTGTTTAGTGTGATCACTCAAGTGAATAATTTCAGTAGTGGGGAATTTAGTGGTAAGCCCCAGCAGAAACAGTTAACTTACACTTGCATGTGGGGGTGTTACTGTTTATTGGGGGTGTTATGGGTTTTCCCTGGTCATTCTGGATAGTTTTAGTGGCAACAAATTCAAAAGAGATGTCCAGGTCCGGATGAACAGCACTAAATATAAAAGTCCTGATGACGATAGCCTTGCTTTGCTACAATGGCAGATCCGATCTGAAGTGCTTCAGTTGTTGCATTGTGTCATGTAAATTAAACGATTTTTGAATGATCATAAACATTTAAGGGACTGAATTGGATCAATGAATTATGAAGATGGAGATTTACAACAACACTACACATCAGACAATTTCTTCTTTGGTGTAAGTTATCTTTTTTTTTTTTTTTTTTTTTTTTTTTTTTCTCGCCTCTCTACACTCTGGATAAGATCTGTTTCTTGTTCGCACTATTTAATCCTTTTCTTTTATAAAATGTAAATCTTGTATAAATTAGTTTGTGAACTTTAACACTGTTTAACAACTGTTAATTTGCGATGTAAGTCAAGCAAAATTGATGTATCCCTCGGGCAGATTTTATCAACACGTATGGCTCTAACATAGTGTTTATACAAAACAGAAGAGCAGTGGAAAGTTTGACATTAAGTGTATGACCTGACGCTGAGGCCTTGTAGATTTTCTCTGGGTGCACAGGAGAATTAGGTGGTTGTGGTTCCCCTCCCAGCAGAGGAATGTAGTTGTCCGGTAGTAAAGATGGGAAAAAAGGGAGAGACTGAGCAACGCGTTGCCTCTCTGGCCCTGAGGGATTATCTTTTCTCTTGATCTGGTGATTAATACCCCCCATACAACACCACCCGCCCCCATTTTCCTCGCAGTAAAGATCGGGTGTGGTGCGCAGCATGGCACGCTAACACTTCGTCCCTTGCCAGCTAGCGTTCATGTTGATCGAAAAGGTGGAAACTATGGAAACCTGCCAATCGCCAGTTAAACTCTCGAAGGACTTTTAATGAAAGACAGCAGTGGGTATTATAGGGATAGTTCACCCAAAAATGAAAATTGTCATCATTTACTCACCCTCATGTTGTTCCAGACCTGTATGACTTTCTTTCTTCTGTGGATATCTTGAACAACGATGGTGTCCAAACAACATTGGACAAAAAATACTGAGACAGAATTTCTTTTTGGATGAACTATCCCCTTTAATAACCAGCTTATGACTGATCTGTGAACTCTTTCACCAAAAGAACAAGAATTAAGGAAAAGGTTTGCCGCCCTTCATTAATTATCAAATGATATGCACTGTTTAGCGCCCTGAGGGTCCTCGGTGTTTGTATTGTGCATGGGGTTTAAAGCCCTTTTTTAATCTGAAATTGCTCTTTCTTTTGGAGGTGTGCTTTCTCTGTAGCTGCAGGGCAATAATTTAGTGCAGCACCTGCCGCTGTGAGTAACTGAGGCTTGCGTCCTATTCTGTCTGTGTGAGATCAGGGATAGGGGAGGAGAAGGAGCGCGAGAGAGAGAGAGAGAGAGGTGTCGAGTCAGGTAGAATGAAGGAATGTGACAGAGGAAAGGTTGTGTCCTGACATCCAACAGCTCAGCTGATATCATGGCGAGATGGAGCAGTTACTCAGCTAAACGTGGTGAACTCATGAGCTAGTATTTTTGTAGCTGATGAAATAGCCAAAGAAAAGGGAGACAACATGTTTAATATTAAATGTGCCATTATTTAAAATTCACCTTTTTTCAATGACAATAGCAAACAAAACTTTTTGCTTCTGTCAACGACAACTGCCATATAGGCCAGTACAACAGAAACATAAATTACTGTGTGGAGTTATTTTTTACAAACAGTTCATGCTTTAGATTTGTTACTACTATTTTTCCACATATTGTTATTAAAATTAAATTATATTTTAATAAATTAAAAGAGATGATGCTCAACCACATATGAGTGCATGTTCATGTAAACTACCATCAAAAGTTTGGAGCCAGTTTTTTTTTTTAAGGCGTCTTTTAAGGCTGCACTTGTTTGATACAGTAATCTTAGACTAATCTTAGTTTTTGGTAATATAATAATGTTAAATTGATAAGATTAACAATCTTATTAACATTTGACTTTTAGTGTAAAATCAGTAATATTGTGAAATATTAGCCTATTACAATTTAAAATGAATATTTTCTATTTTTATATATTTTAAAATGAATAAAAAGTCAGTTTGAAAAAAACTAATTTTTATGAAGTAGAAATATGTTGTATCATTATAAATATCTTTACTGTCACCTTTGATCCGTTTAGTGCATCCTTGCTGAAAATAAAAATCAGTCTTTGAACTGGTGTACAAAGCTGTTTGTTTTTGTTAAACTTAAATAATTTAATGAACAATTAATCTCCTTGGGGTGTGTAAATAACAACTTATCATAGTAAGTTACTTTTTAGTTACCCTAGTGAAAAAAACTATAAAATGTATTTAAAATGTATTAAAAAATGTAATGTAAATATATTTAAAATATGCTTATTTCATACTAAGTATAGTACAAATCCACTAACATATTCATTGATATATCGCTTGAGACTACTGATATAAATATTATAATTAAACTTTATTTAGAGTACTTCTTTACTGCACAATGCACATTTCTTAATATTAAGCCTTAACTATGTTTTAATATCACTACTGTAAGGATAGTGTATATATGTATCTTTAAATGCAAGATATTTAAAGTAAAGTATACAATCAAATATACAAGTACATAAATATGTAAATGTATTTGTAGTATACTTAGCATAAAATAAATGTATTTCGAATACATTTTGGTATATTCATTTTTCACTAGGGTACTAAGGACAGAAAATGAAATCATCTGTGTAAAGTTGTTTCTGTTTGTGTGGATGACACTTGCTTATAAAGACTCCAGTCAGAGGTAGATTTAAGCATCACGGCACACTGTAAAAAATGTTACTGCTATTTACTTAAAAAAATTATGGTAACAATATTACACATACTATTTTTGAGTAGTTAAAGCTTGATTTCATTCATGGAATCTACCTGAATAAATCATGTAAAATGCCCTAATTTATTTAGACATAATGAATTACATTTTTTTTGTGAAATGTGCTTTTTTATTTTAAGTATTTTTTATTCTCAAAATTGTTTGAAGTCAAGTGAATGGATATGACCTGTTTATATTTAACTATGAGATATATTGTTTTATAATAAGACTATGCTGCTAGGACAGCACAGAATCAAACTTGTTACTGCACTATCATTAGCAGAGTTATTACTACATGTATAAAACAACATGCTTCAGAATATTAAAAAAATGCAGTTATTCACAACCTAACCATAAGCCCTACTCTTCTGCACAATGGTAACGATCAAAACTTTAACATAATAGAAACTCTTTCAAATGTCAAACATACCTGAACATTAAACATTAACAGATGTTTCCCTTTACTCAAAAACACATGAAATAACACTTTATTTCAAGATTTACTCTCCATTTCCAGCCATGTGCAAAGCATGCTGGGAACAAACAATGGTGTCTCTAAATAAAACCGCATAAATGAGCTAATTCTCTTAAAATAAATAGGTAGCCCCTTTTCCTTAATTTTATGAGGTTTATCAGTTCCTCAATTCAAGCCTTAAAATTGTGTATGTTTCCTTAAGAAAAATAGGAAAATGCATCTATTGGTGTTATTAGTGAAATGTTCTCAATATTTTCAACAAAAACTGAACCACAATTTTCTTAATAAAATATACATAATATTTTTAATGATCACTTCAATTTTTTTAATGAAAATTACAAGACTCATGATTCATTTTTTACAGTGCAGTAACGATTTTCCACAACAGTTACAAACCACTGTGCTTTTTTTTGTCCCATCAAATGTCGTAGCCAATCTAACCAATATCGATCTAAGCAAAGTTACACATTAACAGGTTCTATATTTTGCAAACTGCTTCAAATAGAAGCATTTGCGGGAGAGAATGGCTGTCCATTGAGTACTTTTTTTTTTTTTTTTTTTTTTTTCGTCTGGGTGTTGCTGAGCTGCAAAAATTCAACATAATCTATCCCTTGGCTCGAATACATTGAAGGTGGTGAGGCAATGGTTTGTTTAGGCTGTGTTGTGTCCTAGCCCTTGATTAGTCATTTGTAGTTTTCTTTTCAAGTAGAGCCTGACTCAGCATTAGGCAGGAACACATAATGAAGGCGTGCTTCCTTACAGCAATCCATGCATTCTGTAGCTACTGTTTGTCTTGTCTGAAATGTTTCTTTTAAATTATTTAAAATTGTGATTTATAAAATATTATAAAATCTGATATTTACTGATTATAAAATAAGTGGTTTTCATTGTTCCCCATTTTATTAATGTTATTTAATACATTTTATTTATTGTGGTGGTTTTCATAGTGCTGATGAATGTCCGGTTCAGATGATCAAAGTCCTTACAGTTGTTCTTCTACTATATATTTATATATTCACTCTTTTCAAATTTGAGATTCAACTCCTCAGTTTAAATCACGACCGCTAAATCACTGCTGACTCGTCACCCCACCAGTTGGCCTCAAGCGAAATTAAAAAGTACTGCCTTGTAAACATTTGCATTTTTTGCCCTCTGTCTCTTTCTTTTTTTCCACTCTCTTCCTTTATACAGTACATATACATCAAGGCACAAGGCGTGTTTAGTATTTGTAAGATCAGTGTTGTTATGATTCTAAATATCATCTTCACAAATAAAAAACTCAGTATAACTAAATGAAGAAATTATAGCACATATTTCTGAATAACTAAAATATCTTTAAGGCTTCCTTCTCTGTCTCATACGGAAAATCACAGCAGTGACCCTTAACCTGGTTTAGTTGAAAGGCTCTGCAATTTGATTTTTTAACCGTTTTTACTTGTATATTGTGTTTTTTCTTGTCAACGGCTGAAAGGATACCGTGTTTTTTTTTTTAAGTCAGACATTATGCTTATTTGAAACTAATAACTTTTAACTAATAACAGAATATAACCATTCCTCGAAGACTATATGAGGATCAAAACAGGATAGCGAGGACTAGTGCAAATTATGCTGTAAAACTATTCTTAAGTTCAGAGTGCAGGTGTTGACTTTTGCTCTGTGATGTCCACAGGTGTTTAGTCTTTGACATCACAAACAGCTTATTATCCTGAAGTGTTGCACTGTACCCATGAGCTAGTGAACTCAGTTAAAGCAGACTGACCCATAGATGAGTTTTAAAAGCATAGATAAAAAAAAAAAAAACACTGTAAACCCTAACGCTCAAAATAACTAATTGGTTTGAGTAGGACAAACTTAAATTAGACTAATTAGTTCAGTCAAATTAACTTTTGTGAATATTGAGCACTTTCTTTTTCTTTTGAGTTCACAGAACTGATATATTTTAAGTAAACTGAACTGTTTCATTGTTTTGATTTTTATGATATTATTTCTTTTAATTTAGACGAACTTAAGTGGACTGGGATTTCTATTTCCCAGCAAGCTTTGCCCATGGCACTTGAAAGGGAGAGTAAATGCTGAAATTAAGTGTAATATAATGTTTTTTTTTTTTTTTTTTTTTTTTTTTTGTGCAAGATTAATGTTTAGTGGGAGATTTAGTAGTGATTAATGTTTTGTTATGCTAATTTAGAATCATTTTTGTTAATGTTGATTTTAGGAGAGTTACCGTCATAATGACTAGTGGTGCATGCGGCTTGGTTTGAGAGCAAGTATGTCAATGCTTTATATTGCTGCATTCATACAGCAAGTGCTAAACTATACAATTGATAGCAATTATTGAACTAGTTTGTTATAACCAGCTAAGTTTATAATAACAAAAATGTTCGCATTGAGGTTACATGAAAATTTTAAGTTAAATATATGGATTAATGTACTCAAACATTTCACGTTAAGAACAAGTAAAATGTATGAGTACAAAATAAAAGTCTGTAAGTTCTGCTTACTTAAACTTTGAATTTCTTTACTGAAATATTTTGAGGCAACTGATTACCTTAAATGTATTGAGTTTTGCCAACTCAATACATTTAAGTTTACATAAAAAAAAATTAAATTATTAAATAATTAAAAACAAAATAATTAAATAATAAATAATGATAATAATCATAATAAAAATTTGCCATAAAAACAATAGTCATAAGTAATCAAATAAAATAGAGAATATATACAAGATATGCAATAAAAATATAATAAAATAAACGTCTTACCCCTCTTTTTTTCTCACTCCTCTGTTAAAAGGCGATTCAGAGTTTCTTGAGCAGGTGTCTCTCAAAACTCAAGCCACCTGACACATGACACCTCACTAATCCTAGAGTTGTAAGCCCAAACAGTCCTTCAAGTGTCCACATAGATCTAAGTGCAGCATCTTTTGTCTGAGCCACCGGGAAGCTTCAGTCAGGTTCATCACCTTTTTGCAGAGCCTGTTTATTGCCTCACAGTGGTTGCCTAATTTAGCCTAATTGTTTTGAATGAGTGTAAGACTATATATATATTCACTTCATGAATCGGAGTTGACCTGCCAAGTAGAGTCTTTAGTCATTTGACAAGGGGTAGCACATGATCTTTTGTTTGCTGTTTAAGAGTGGATAAATAAATTCATAAATTAAATAAAAAGAAGGCCCACACCATTATCTAAATGTAAAATTAAAGCCTCGAAAAGAATGCAAGGTGCGTGCAAAACCAGAACAGTTAACCTTTTGGGAATGATCCATCTCAACAAATATAATCTACGTGTTTTGTTTTAGTCATGAATGACCATGCCTCCCTAAAGCAAAACCTTTTTTAGGGACTTACTTCTTCTTACTGCAGTCTGTGGTATAATTTGTGATTGTTAGGTGGGTCAGGTTTAGGGGTCCACCCTTTGTGCACCGTGTCTATTGTCACCTGAGGCTGTCCCTTAATGCTGTCACCTCTGACCCCCATGGGACACATAAATAACTTCTCAACCAGGAATAGCTTTTCAAGTCGGTGCAATAAACCCCCCCAAAAGTATTTTTACATATTAACATCTGTTAATACAACATACGGACAGCCCAAACTATCTTAGATCATATGGAACAATCAAACAGCAGACAAATTTTGTGGAGAATACACTACTGTTTAAAGTTTTACTACATTTGTTATGTTTTTAAAAAGACTCTAAAGCTCATCATTGCTGCGTTTTTTGATCAAAAATACAGTAAAACATAATATTGTAAAATATTACCATTTCAAAGATTGTAATATATGTAAAATAAAAAATACTTTATATAAAAAAAAAATAAAAAAGTATTTTTTTAGGATTCTTTGAATAAGAAAGAACAACATATTTTCAATATTTGAAATAGAAAACTTTTGTAAAAAATTGAAAGCGTTTAGTGACACTTTTGATCAATTTAATGCACCCTTGTGTAAAGTATTAATAAATCTTACTGAGTACAATGGCAGTGTATGTACGTGTAACTTTCTTGCTTGCTTACATGACTTTTGATACGTTACTTAGAAGGTTTTCCTTTTTCCTTCAGAGAACATTGCATAAGGAATAGCAAATATAATATAGACATAATAAATTGCTTATTAGCAGTATATTATAAACATGGAATATTTAGCTGTGGTCGATTGAATGATTTCATTCTTTTGCAAGAGCTACAGTCAGCTTGACCACAACACCTCAGTTGAGTTTTTCAGCAGCAGCCCACTGTGATTTCAGTGCTACAACAGTGAGGGCCTTAACACCCTATTGTAGATTGCAACCAATGTTTTTCTAACATAATTAGAAGTTTGTTTAGCTAACCCTAATTGCCCCCCATCCAAAGTGCTCTGAACAACAGCTACCCCCAGGAGGGTGTGAGCCACTGTTTTGAACAATTTTAAAGTGTGCTCTGGGTGTTAGATGGGGGTAATAGTTTAAATGTGCATTTTGATGCTAGTTTAATATATTCTTGACTCATAGTGCATTAATGAGGCAGTTTGCCCTTCTCAGAGGTGACTAAGTTGGCATAAGACTGCTGTACAGGGGGTTGTGGTTACCAACCTTTGGAATGCATAAGTGAACAATTTTCTCTTCATTCAGTCTGTTAAACAGTTCGAATTTAGCACATTCGATTGGTACAAGTTGGTCTACAAGTACATCTGCAAGTTGGTAGGTTTGCAAAGATAGCAACATTTGCTGAAATAACATGATACAAATAAAATGGAAAAAGCAAATATCACAAATGAGATATGTCTAGTTTACAGTTACAATTCAATTTATTTGCATGGCTGGTCACATTGCACTTATGTAGTGGGTAAAATTATGTAAATACCTCAAGCTAAAAATGTGTAATTGTTTTTCTTTCTTCTGTTTCATCTGATGAATCTAACATGAATACATTTAAATTTTCACAAAGGAGTGGGTTGGTTCTACCCTATCTGAAACAACATTAGTGTGTTCAAAACAAATTTACACCAGCCATCTCTGATAGATACAAGCTGTCAACTGTAGTCCTATTGTTTCTGGTGAGACTCTCATAGGGCCATGCTAGAGGCTCTTTTGGAGGTTGGGAGAGGCTCATTCTTATGCAAACAGGGGCTATGGATGCTACTACTGGAGAGAATTTAGCGCTCTAAGGTCTTTGTAGAATTATAAAGAGGATTCCAGAATTATGTGTCTGGAGGCTCCATGTTTCAGAGCAAAGTCATTTACTGCGTCTCAAAATTCCATCCATGATATTTCTGCAAAAAAAAAAAAAAAGTAAATTAAATGGCTGACCTATTTTTACTACAGAATTTCTTATGACTGAAATGTGTTTTTTTAGGTATTGGAGTCATTGAAAAATTAATAATCACACTTGCACAGATACATTTTTTTCCATGTTATGAAAAGTATTTGCTATATTGTATTTGAAAATTGTTAATTATTCGCTTTTTTTAAAAGTAATTTTCACTTATTTTTCATTTATTTTTGTATAAAATATTATGTAAAAAAAAAAAATAGATAGTGAAAAACGATAGCCATTTGCATTGGAAGGCGTCTAGGTCTGGTGCATACTCCTTAGGGTTAAATCTTAAAGGAAGAGCTTGAAGACGAGCAACACCTTCCCAAAAGTAGGGTGTGGTATTGGACTCAGGTATTGGACAGGTAATTTCTCAGGACCTCCCTTTTTTGTCCCTGGTATATATGGCAATCCCATTGAATTCCTATAGAGACTTTAAGCCTGTCCCGTTCACCTCTGTAGCCCACATCGCACTTTTAGGGGATAAAAGGAGGAAAACAAGGGGTAAGAATCCTGGAGCCTGTGGAGCAAACAGCGGCTGCACTGCTCAACCTCAGCGCCAATATGTTGTACCTGGAGACCAATCAGCCCACATCATACAGTGAGGTAAGGCCCTTGCGCTACCACTGCCCATCTGGAGACTGAGTTGGTCCCAGTGCTAAATTTTGGGTTCTCAGGGAACCCTGTGGAGTGATTGCCAATAGTGGCATCAAAAGTAGGCCTTACAAAGGCATTGGAATATGTTGCGTACTTTATTTTATCCTTTTTTATGCTGTTAACCAAAAACATTTTAGGGGATACTGTTACTTCTGAAAATGTTGTGATTTGTCGTTCTGGTCTGACACTTTGCATTTGAATTTAATTTACTTTTAAAAAAAATAATTATTGGTTTTGATTTGTTTGTCCACGTTTGCCAAACTTTTTTATATTGAGACTTTAGAAAATGTTTGCATTTAATAAGTCATGTTTGTTGAACTGCGATAATGGATTTTACAATGGCTTGTGGGTGTGAAAAATCGGATGTGTGTCTACAAATAAAAATCAACATGTATTGCTTTAATGGTTTGCCTAGCTGCTGTTTTGTCTACGGTGTACTGCTCTCGGGTTGAGTCAAGGTATTTGGCAAATAATGGATTTGTCTGAGATGGTTAGACTGATAATCTTGTTTGTATAGAACAATAGGCTGCGATTGGGCAGTTTGCTTTGAGAAAGTAATCATAGAGTCTACTTTTACTTAACCTTAATATCCCTTGTATTGTTACTTTTGCTTACGAACAGTTTCAGAAGGTTTTTTTGTAACACGTATACAAATATTTTTTTTACTTTAATGGGTTAATGGGTACAATTGCACTTAGACATCCAGAAGTCATTGTATTGCTATATCAGGAAAGAAAAAGAATATTAATACTTTACGCCAATATAATTGAGTGAGGTGACAAAAGGATCATGGTTTCACAGCTAAGCTTGAATTTCGTGTCAGGTTGCTAATGTGTTTTCGAATGGTCATGGATGAAAGTTAGCGAATTTCTGAGTGTATTTTGTTGAACTGCAGTAAATGCCAACACTGAATCTTCTGTAACACAGAAGATATATGGAGAGCACATGTAATCGTTCCCCAAAATTATACTGTTTTCACTTTTTTTTTTATATAATATTTCTAAAAATATTTCTAATTTCTAAAAATTCTGTTAATAATTTGTCAACTGAACTTTCATACAACAAAGCGATCTTTGTACTGTTACAAAATAATGCAACTTAAGTTTATAACTTGAGTGTTCTGAGCTATCTAAGATAGTGGCCGGATCTGTGTTTGTTCTCTAAAAGCACCCCCATTCCTTCCTGACAGGTGGTAGTTCAAACTGTGATTTCAGTGCTGCCATTCTCTTGCACAAAGCTGTTGTCAACACAACACCGTTAGCTCAGAGACAAACCTGTTGGTAGAAACACAGTCCGGCCACCCCAATCCCCCCCACCCCCTTGTGTTTTTAAAGCTGTCTTTAGGTAACCAATCCACTGCCCACACAGCTTTGATTAATGCTTTTAAACGCTCCGTCTCTCACTGTCTTTAATCATGGTAGGGGTTATGGGTCCGTAGACATGCATGTTTTGTATTGTAAGAGGAGACATAGAGGTGCAAGGAATTTAAGCCAAATGAGATAGAACTGTGTATGTTTTGATTTACCCGAAATTTGTTTTAAATGATGGTTGAAATATGAAATTAGCTATTTTTAAGGTATGTTCTTTGGAGAGGTTCCTTAACTTTTAGGTTAGAGTTGGGTTTAGGTCTTTGAGAACAGTTTGGGCCTTAAGATGCGCCCATCTTTCTCTCAGCAAAGGGTCTTCAGGTTAAACTCCCGCTCGTCTGAGTGATAGATTGCGGAGCCGCTTTGAAGAATGCGTGCATCAAAGTGATCCTGAGAAGTCTAGGAATTGCAATTGTTTTAACTGTGGTGTATACAGATACAATCATCTGCTCTGCCCAGCCCACTGGGTATGAAGTGCGAAGAGAGTAAGAGCAATCCCACCTAACCCCCCTCCACCTTCTTCAATTTAGTACTTAATGCTTTCTTCCCCTGTGGTCACTCATCAAGGCCTCACAGATGTTCTCAACACCCATCCCGGGTTACAAACTGCCCAGGTCACTGGAACACACCCAGGAATGGCAGCCATTTCAGCCCCCCCAGGCCAGGGCAGCCTCAGCTCCTGTCACTGCTCTTGAGTAAGGAGCCCTCATTTTGGTCTCAAACTCAAGACTTAAGTAGCTGTTAGAATGAAGAAGCAGTAATTTAGTGGTTTTGGTCATTAGGATACTTTTTGTGAAATCAAGAACCAAGACCGGTACCATGCAAGGCTGAAAACCAACTGTACTGCTGGCTCTACTGACACCTGTCAACAGCACATTGTTAAAAGATGGAATGAGTTCTTTGGAATTCCTTGAAGGCTGACATTGCAGAATTGAAAGCAGAAATCTGTATGATTTGCTATCGCTAGAATCGTTTCTAAGAAACTGATAATCATTCAACATCCATGTGTGCATTTAGGCACAAGGGCAGCAATGGAGAGAGTTTTGTTTGACAAAATATTATTATTACATTTACATTTATGTATTAGACAGAAACTGTTATCCAAAGCGACTTATGTTGCATTTAACATAACTGAATTATATTATATTATATTATATTATATTATATTATATTATATTATATTATATTATATTATATTATATTATATTATATTATATTATATTATATTATATTATATTATATTATATTATATTATATTATATTATACATTTTAAATGTAAACTCTGCAGAAAGGTAGATCTCCAGAAGAAAGAATTTGAGGATCCCAACTGTACAAATGCCATATCAGCATATATCGTGGCATTTCAAAAGCTCCATCTTGTTATTAAAGATTGCACCTGCAGCCTTTTCTTTTGGAAATCAGTCAGCATCCCTTTAAATTTTTGTTTCTGCCCATTCCAATTTGTTCATCAGCAATCAATGCATATTGTTCAAACTTTCAGTGGTGTTATAAAAAACGAACCCATCATGGCCATCTGATTTATGGCTCTGCTTAAGCATGCACACATCCCGGGGGCTCACTCTCCAAGGAGGCTATAAACAGGGTGGTATTTTTAAGAGCAGCTAAAGCAGTTGTTGCATTGTGGAAGAGTATTTGATAAAAATGTGCTAGAGAAAGTTACACACTGATCAAAAAGGTGGGCTATATGCTAAATAAAAAAGTTATTGCTGGATGTTTTGTCTACACAAACTTGTTGAATTATGATGTTGTATTTCCTCATAGCATATACACAGTTGGTAAACTTCCCCTCTTCCCCCTCACTTTATTATGAGTGTTTCCTTCAACATTATTTGAGCAGCTCTAATGATTCTTAGAAATTAGGAAGTGTGGGTAGTTTCACACATGTAACTTGTACGTTAAAATAAATCATAAAGGGTAACTTCATATGGCTCATTCAGTTTACCTCAGTAAAATGCTCATTCTAATAAAATTATCATAAAATTATTCCACTACACTACATGAGACCAGTTTTGGAGCTTAGCCTATACATGACTTGGCCTCTCAAGCAAAGATGTTTTGATGATTTCAGTAGTGAATTCCTCTATACTCTTTAAAACTTACAACTCTTAAGAAACTTAATATTTTAGGGTAATTCTTTTATAGCTGCATTGCTTTTTCTCTCTTTTTTGATGCTTTTTGTGCTTGTGTTGATTGTTGTCCAAGTGCTGATTGTTGTCCAAGTGCTTGTGTTGATTGTTGATAAAGCCCAACTTTAATTCTAATTTTAAATGAATGCTAATGTAGTGCTAATGGCTTGGAGTAGACGGTGCACTGCCCTAGACCTCTGTAGTGGGATCAGACACACAGACTGACTTGCGTGGTCTTACTCTCTCTAAAAGATTCCATTATGTCCTAATTGCTCCATTGTAAGGACGTGTGTGTTTGAGAAGTTCTGTTGAGGCTGGAGGGTAATGCTCTAGTGTTTGGGTCCTCTTTGTGTGGGTATGTGTGTCTGCTCTTACAATACGCTTCTTTTCATACACCAATAGACCTGGTCTATTGTTTCTTTAGACATGCTCTTAAAAGCCAGAGACTCATTGTTTCCAGGAGGCTGAGCAGACTCGTGGCGTACACACACACACACACACACACACACACACACACACACACACACACACACACACACACACACACACACACACACACACACACACACACACACACACACACTCTGACCGACCCCTGTCTGTACAGTGCAAATGGCACTCTCAGGTGTGTGGGTGTACAAAATAGGCTATTTATAAAAAACATTTTAAAACTTTTAAAAATTGTCTCTTTCTAGACAAAAATGAATTATTTTAACACATGCATTAGTCAAAATGAATGGACGCTTTTAACATTTCTTGGATTCTCAGAAGCGAAATATAATATACAAATATAATTTGCGTGCTCCCATTTGCCCCAATAGCAGAAATCCATGATAGAATTTTGATGACTTTCCAAAAGAGGAACAAATATTAAGAGATTGATTATGTTTGTCAGAAGAGAGAAAGATCAAATTTGCAGTCACTCCCTCAGCCATTGTTTTAGCAACACGGACACGCAGCATCATTAACCAGTTTTCTCTACTTTAATGCCAAGAAAACACCAAGTATACTGTTATAAATGTTTTTTTTTTTTTTTATGAAAATATAAAAGAACTTTGCTATATTTATGATGTAATAACTATAGAAACACGTCATCACAGTCTGCGAAAAGGGCCATCACAGATTGTGGCCCACAGCATCAGGAGAATTTTATGGAGAGGGAGTGAAAAAGAAAGAGACAGGAAAAGAGAGAGAAAGGGGAGAAGCGTGCAAGCTGGACAGCTGTCTCCATCCATGCCTGAAATAAACAAGGGACTCGGTTGAGATTAATGACTGTCTAAAGAGCCACACAACCATGGCACCTCATCCAGGAATGTGGCGTATATAAATGGAAAGGAATGGACTGGAGGAGTGGGGCTGGAAAAGACTGGCTTACCTCCAGAACATTCTTCCTTCTCTCAAATGACAGTCATTTTAATTCCTCTCTGCGCCTTCACTGGAACAAGGCAACAGGAGCCGTGTGAACTGTGTATCGCCCATTCACTGGCCGTCCCCCTCCCTGACCCCACCTTCCTTTGTTATTACTGCATCTTCCAGTTCATTTAGTGTCTTTATTCATTCCTACAGAGCCCACCCTCAACATAAGGGCAATTAAGGAGTGCTAAAGACTTAATTGGTCCTGAATATGATGGTTGTTTACATTGTAAACGACTGCAGTTTCACACCTATAGAATAAAAATCACTGGGGTAAATTTAGAAGTAGTTCATTTTGAGCTAATTAGATGTGTCATATTTAAGACCCTATTTGTTCCTGTTAGATGTTAGGCTAGGTTCAATTCCTAGGTTTAAAATTAATTAAAACATTTAAACCAATGGTTGGGGTTGAAAAAAACAAGCATTCTTTTTTTTCTTTTTTTTTTTGAGTTTGTGCTTAGTTGTGAATCATTACATACTGAATTATGGTTTCTAATAATTTACATAATGTTATTTTTTAGATAAAACTCTTGGAAAACATTTGAGTGAGAACTGAAAATTTACATCCAGTAAATTAATAATAGTTACATAATGTGTCATTATTGTGGCAATCCTTCTCATCTGTCAGGATTGACATATGATGCTGTTATAGAAGGACATGTACTGCCTTTCTTAATACAAGTACACAGACGGGGCTGTTTGATGAACAGTTTGAAAAAGTGCATAACCTCTTGGGTCATAATTCTCTCTGACTTGTGCATACTGTACAAAGACTTATTTAAGTCTGCCAAGCACTGGCTGATATGCACATCATCTGTTTTTCTAAGCCCACCATTACATCATAGCCTGATGTATTAACATCAAAAGAAGCTGTATTGTGGCAACAACTCATTAATGTTTTGATGAATATTGTGTCTTTGTTCATGTGACACTACTAATACCATAAACACTTGAAAAGATTGTATACTGATAAAAAATACTCCCTGTTTTTCCTCTAGCCACAGTATACAAGTCTGGGGCTTCTCAACAGCATGGATCAAAATGGTGGCTCCACCTCCACCAGCCCCTACAACAACGATCATGCTCAGAACAATGTAACGGCACCATCACCCTACGCCCAGCCCAGTTCCACCTTCGAAGCCCTGTCTCCATCACCTGCCATCCCATCCAACACAGACTATGCTGGCCCACACACCTTTGATGTGTCCTTCCAGCAGTCCAGCACAGCCAAATCAGCCACGTGGACGGTAAGTCATAGCAATTGTGTATATGTGTGATGGATGTGTGACTTTTATATTATTTTTTATATTATGAAATGAAATATTGCTAGTTAACTACAGACAAATGCCATTATACTCTTTATTTACACCCCTCCCCCCTTACACACACAAGCAAACAACAACAATACATTTATGGGGTAAGGGATTAGAGCCAAACCAATAGAGGAAAGAGACCATGTTGTCCCTTAAATCTATATTGGGGTTAAGTGTCTGGCTTTAGGGAAACAACCAAATATTTCTGCACCAGGAAAGTGGACCTCCTGCCCTCTGGTTACAAATCATCTATGAATGGCATTTGGAGTGTTTTGTTGTGTTATGACAGTGTACTGTGGTTCTCTGTTACACAAGGACAAAGACACTGTGATGTGCTTATTAAAGCAGGTGATTTCTTGCTGTCAAGGGTTCTTCTTCCTCTAGAAGGATAGTAAAGTTTTTGTCTGTCTGAACTCTGCTTTAGGCACTTCTGTGAACTATATGAAAGTTGTCAGTTACAAAACTCTCTCTGGCTGAGAAAAAAAAGCCACAACGTTTACTGCACAATACTTGCCCTCTTCCTTAAGATTTTCTCAAAGTCAGTTAAAATAGGTACAAACATAAGCAGTTATTTTAAAAAAAAAAACGTTTTATTTTTAATCAATAAAATGCATCATCTGATTAATACTTGTACGCAGTAACTCAATTTTTGAAAATTAAAAAAATGTGAAAATATAAAAATATTTTAAAAAGACGAAAGGAAAAAGGGCCACAACTGACCCCTGCTGGTGAGTTGTTACTTTTCACAGACCGCTATGTCCACATAGCGGAAACAATGCGCATCAGTGAGCATTACAGGAGCTGTGTCACTGTCACTTTGTTTTGCATAGATAGGTGTCACTCCTTTATAATCAAACTGACTAAACTTGCTAGGCTAGTTGTAGCAGCATGGGACCAATCCCATCAGGCCACTAAGTCTGTCAACTAAAAAGTAAAAAAAAAAACTGGCTTTCGGTTGGACAACACACCCTAGCGGTCGCTAGCTAGTTATAGCTAATTAAGGTTCTGTCGACCTTGTCTTCACACCGTTTCTTCATTATTATTTTTTTGCTTTGTTTTATGATAGCAATAACAACAGTTTTTATTTTTGCACTAAATGTGATACATTTATTTCTGACAAGGCTAACCTGAGCCCTTCAATAGAAGTTATTTAATCACAGACATTAAATCAGATAAATGTCTGCCATTATTTGAGGTTAATTGATCCCAGCTATTATAAACCAATGTTGTGTTAATCTTAAATTTGGCAGATTGTGGTCTTGAAAAACCAGTGAGTCAGTTGCGGTAATGCTGTCTTATATCTTTGAGTAAACAAGTTGAGCGGAGTTTGGTTTGTGAGTTGCTCAGTGCTCATTGGCTACAGTGCAGTGTGGGATTGTGACATTTACCCTTTTCCCACAAGATCCCTTGTCATCCTCACTTCTTGACTTCACCAATACAGCAGCAATAGTCAGACACCTCAGCGTACTTAGAGAAGACTTCTGGGTGTGAGAAAGACACCACACCCATGGTTGTCTCATTTAAGTTGTCCCTACTCATTCTCTTCACTGTGAGAAACGGAAATATGAATGCTATGAAGAGTAGCTCATCTTTTAATTTAATAACAGTTTAGCAAAATGAAAGGCATTTTCTGGGTTAAGTTTTATGTAACCCACGCTTGTTCTCCATACGCAGCTCAGTCTAATCCTGCATATATTGCTTCCATGACACACACCCACACACATTTCCTGGCATTGCATCCTACCGCTCATCATTTACGGGAATGCTTTTGCAATCCTGCTTTTTTGTTGATGTCAATGATAAGACAAACCATTCATGAACCTTTTTTCTTCGTTTTCAGTTTTCAGAGGAAACCCATCCCCTCAATCATTTTCAGTTAACTTTTTTGGCTGGTGTTCGTTTTGTTTGATGTTCTTTAGGGCAGAGTCTCCATTTGCATTTTACTGTCAACCTATCAACACATCCAACGGTACGGGCACGATTTTGTTTGCCCGTTGGTTCACCTGTATAGAATGGCATGACCGAAGGAATGCGACCACTAGAGTTGTTGTCTCAAGAAGTGAGCTAGGGATTAGAAGAATGGGTCAGTAATACTCGTGTAAATACTTCATGCCTTCCCCCTGAACCCCACAGTGCCAAAGGGGCTGTTCCCTGCTCAATGAGTAAAGCTTTTCGACTGCGTCTCTCATAATGCCGCAGGACAAGGAGATGAGAACGAGGATAGAAGTTGGGGGAGGACAGACGCGTTCAAAGAGATGAGTGTTCCAGCGAAAGGTGGCAAGATACGACTTGTCCATGGAACATCTGCAGGCCCGTCCCACGCCTCGTGAGATGGAGCTCAGACTTGTTTGTGTCAACGAGCTTGTCGAGACTCGTCTGACATTGCCACGTAAAGCCCTAAAACCTAGAGCAAGCAGAGGAAGAAGAAAAAGGAGGGAGAGGTTAATTAAAAAAAAAAAAAAATCTGAGGTTGAAAAGATTTTTATGATAGGGAAATGATTTCTAAGAAAGGCGTACCTGGAAAAGCACACTTCTCTGACAGGTTCTGTTTGGAGATTTGTTGTTCTTGTTGTTTTGTGTGTTTTATACAATGAAAGATTACCTGTGCTTTTAAAGAGGTAGAACTGGACTGAGTCAAAGAAGAGATCAGTCTGTCAGCACCAGTCTGCTTTAGCTCACTTGCACGATCATAATCTCCATTTTCTCGTGCAGCCGAGATACAATGGATCTCTCTGAAAAGGCCCGGCATCTACTTATTAGACGTGACCTTAAAGCCCACCTTTTGTGCGACACCTTCAGACCATAATTGATCGAGAACAGAAATTCAAACGCCTTCATTTTCAGCAAAAGAAGAAATAAAGGTAGCTGTGAGGAAAGAATTTGGCAGCACTCAGGGGGACCATTGAGCAAAACTAGGGGAAATCCAGCATAATTACACCAAAGCTTGTCACACGTTTTCTGGGAAAGATCACATTTCCAGAGCATATAATTTAATCACAGGGCATTAACTAGTGCCAGGAAGCATTGGGGGCATTTGTTTACATCACTCGAGAAAGTATGAAGATGATGAGGGTAGTTTGCAGAACAATCTCCCTCCAAATGCACTATGAAAAGAGTTACTGATTTTGGTTTGAAAACCAATTGCATTTAAATGTGGATATGTACCTTTGGCTTCAACCTTTTTGTGCACAAAAGGGCTGATTTTCACTTTCGAACCAGTTGAAGTGAATATGCATAAACACCATGCAAAGTTTTCAGGCATGAACTCAGCATGGCTGTTGATTTGCTAATCAAAAGTTAGCAAACGTGCAACACAGCAAACAATTGTTTCCCATGTATTCTAGTGTAAAAAGCATGCCATCATGAGTAAAGAGCAGTTTGAACTCTACTTTACCCTCAACATTTCTAGCATGAAATATATTAAGCACAGGTAATGGGCAATGTCCTGTGAAATTTGCCTTGGAACAGATAAGCATTTTTCTGTGTGTAATTAGGATTTGAGTGTAGGGGGTGCAAAAGTTTTGCTTTCCAAACTCACCAAACAGGTGTTTTTATATTTTTTCCCCTGCTGCGCCAAAAGTGTGTGGTGGTGGTGGTGGTGGGGATGGGGGGGCAATTTTATTTCTTTCCCAATGATACAGGTTTTGGAAGAAGCAACAGGCGTGATAGTACATGTCAGGTATGAGGTGGGACAAGACCAGAGGCGCCAGAGCGTTGGGCCAACCCGCCCCGCCATGCTGAGACACGAATACAGCCTTAGCCCGCAGCCCTGCTCTGCTCAAACACACACACTACAGATGCAAACTTGTCACAACATGTACAGCACTGTATGTGTGTGCGTTTGTTGTATGTGATTGTGGTTTTACACATAAATCACTGTATGTGTAAAAATCTCTTGACTGATATGTTTATAGTGCACATCATCAATTGCAAAGACATTGAAAATGATTCAAGAAACAGTTGAACCATATTAGCACTTTTTATTTAATATTTCAGTAATTAACATTTTAACATAATTTTACAATAATTAAAGGCTGCAGGACAATAAAGGAAGCGAACAACCTTAAATACGGTGCTTCATTTCAGTCATTATTAAAACAGAGCAGATTCTGCACATTTCCTTTAGGCTGATTGTCAGCTAACAAACTGCTGAAGTGGTCTGCAAGAACTAAAAGATCACTTTAAAACTACCATACCAGCTTTTTAGCATCTTGCAACTGTAGTGTAGAATTCTGGGTAGCACTTTACAATAAGGCTCCATTTGTTAACATTTGTAAATGCATTAAGGGGGTCATGAACTAACAACAATGTACTTTTTAACATACATAACAATGCATAACAATTTTACTTGAACATAAACTAAAAAGAAAACTGAAAATATAAAAATAAAGGTTAAATAAAAATATCAATAAATGCTATAATAGTTTATAAATAATAATGAAACAACAGATATATTTTAACACTGTATATATTTAACATAAAATGTATGAATGATCATGAAATAACAATAATATGTTTATATATGAACATTAACCTATAACCCATAAAAAATATTATTCATTATTAGTTCATTATAACTAATGCATAATTTTAACCTTTTTGTAAAATGTTATGAAGCTCCTTTTCTGTTCAAACAGTTACTCTAACCTTTTTGTTCCATTCTCAAGCTGTGTAATTCCCATTGTAGCCCATGACTGGAACATAATTACATGTTAACACCACTGTGCCCCTCCCTGTAAAATAGCCAATGCCTCCAATTCATCAGATCACTGTGTGGCCCCACCCTTTGTGTATGTGTGTGTTTTTCCGTCAGAAGCGGCTCACTTTGCCCTAAGCAAACACGGGAGCCTCCACACGTTTGCATTTTGAAAATGTGTTGCTTTAGGGCTAGAATTGGTATTTCAACTGCTTTGTTTGTGTGGTAAGTTTTGTAGGTTGAAGTTTACGATGTTGCAAAATATGTAAGAATGGTGTTTGTTGTCAGTATGTCATTTATATCTGTCTCTGGCTTTTTTGCTGGGCCTCTGTGTGACTGACCCTCTGGCATTCGTGTCTACATTCATTGGTCCTAGAGGATCTTCCCTCTCCCCTTCTCTCACTCGCCTCATTTAAATGAATGACAGGAGCGTACAGGGCATATCAAGTTGGGAGCAGAAGGGCAATTACAGTTATTTATCTTTCTTTTTTTATAGAACACCTTTCAAATAGTGCGTTGAGTTCACGCACAAAACACCTCCATCATCCCTCGGTGAAAGCACCCTGGTGCTAATTTAGTCCGAGCTGAAATGGGTCAAGTCAGTTCTGAGAGTGCAGATGATGAGTGAAGGTGCTGTATGCTGTTGATTTTCTGATAAAGACTTCATCAGCTAATGCAAGTGATATGACAAGTCAGGGAGCCCAAAATTAGACTGTACAGACCTATTTTCAGCGTAGCTGACATAAAATTTGTCAAAAAAGATGCAGTTAAGTCATAAACTAACAATGAATTTTAGTACAGCATAATGTCATTTATAATAATGATATATGTTGAGCAATTTATTAATCTATTTTAAATATATATATATATATATATATATATATATATATATATATATATGGTTAAACATTAAACAGTTTATAATGTTAATATACTATTATTAATTCATAATATTTTAATGTTAATTTGTGAATTAAATAATGTTTATTTATGAATGTTTATTAAACCTGTTAAAAATGTATGTAGAATGTATGTAGAAATGAACATTATTCTAGATTAGTAAATGCTGTTAAAGTATCTTGTATCCTTTACCGTGGTCTTATTGTATCAGTAAAATCATAGGCTGTATGGGGAGGCAAATTCTTCATGGATTATTCTTTTCTTTTCTTTTCTTTTCTTTTAATGGTGGTTTTTCCCCCTACATCATCCAGTTTGTTCTACCAATTCCTTCAGGAAATGGCCAGGATTTGTGTGTGTGTTTGTTCTTGTCAAGATTGTGTAATACTGTGAAAGCTCACAAGCAGGTGTGTTGGGACGGGCTCCTCTCATTGGAACACTTCATATCAAAAGTTAATAGAGATGGAATTTAATGTAACATTGTTCTTCAGAACAGCCCTGGGCAATGTTCACAGCCCTTTTTTCTTTCTTCATCTTCTTCACCTTTTCAAATGAACTTGACAGGAAAGTTTTCTTCACAGTTATTTTCCATGTACTTGATACGCTTCTTTCAGCACAAGAATTCATTTCAAAACTGCAAAGAAAATTATGGTCTGTGCTATTTTTCTTGAAAAAGAAGTGATGTGCAACCAGCCATTATTATCTAAAATACAAAATCTATGGCATACCATAAGGATTTGCAACATTGATGGTGGCTGAGGGGTGATTTGCAGTTGTCACAATGTTGGCGGTCACACTTTGTGAGACTGTTTAATCACGTCGATTTTTTTCTTTTTGACCTATTGTGTGTGGTGAGACAGTATCTTAAACACTTGATGATGCTGTAAGTATGAGTAACACCTGAGTTTTAGCCTGTGGTGATGAGGATGATTCAAGCACACCGTGTGATGCAATTGTGATTTTTGTGGTCAGTGACACAGCACATCAAGCTGTCATCAGTGATGAAGAGGATATTGGGAAATACAGTTGTGATTACCTCATAAGATTTCTTTTTAATAATGATATGTACATTTTGTTTTCATGCATTTAAAAAACAATAAATCTAATTAATGAAACTCCAGCAGAGCCTGCTTCTGTGTTAAAAGCCATTCTTACATAAATTGTTGATTTGAACATGACAATTTATATAAGAATAGTATAATCAGGGCTTATATATATATATATATATTATTATTTTTTTTTTATTTTTATTATTATTATTATTATTATTATTTACTGTAGTCTTTTAAAATTGCATCTGAAATAATAAGTGCAATGTATGTCAAAAATATACCATTTTCAAAACATGTTATGTCAAGCCTTGAGTATGATTAACAAATTAGACCATTGGTTCTTAACCAGGGGGCCTCAAGCAAACTTCCAAGGGGTCCTGATTATGACTTAACATTTTTAAAATATGACAAACAAGCTGAAAACAAAAAAACAAGTGGGGTCTGCAAATATTGTGGACAGTGGGGGGTTAAAAAAGTGGAGAACCGCTGTTTTAGACACAATTCGTTCTGTATGAACAAGGCCTATTAAGGGCATTTAGGATTTAAGCTTTTCATTGCTCAACATCAGAAATATTATCACTTCAAGGTCATAATTTTTACATCAGATTTATGCAACAAAATGGTTCCTGACATCTTCATAGATTAATTATGCTTCAGGTGGTTTAGAAAGCATATCTTAGTGTGCTTTGTGTGCTTAAACACAGGTATATCTTAACCCATGACAGCTGTAGGACAGAACCAGAAGTCCTGCTGCCGAATACCAGCTGCTATTCCCTTTAAAGACAGTTATATGGCGCTTATTCCACTAAACGGTTGCCAAACTGCAGCTGTTTTATCTCTGCATTGGCTGTTTAAGAGAAAGACATTCTTTACATGAACATTTTACAAAAGCTCTCAAAGAAAGCAACATTTTAGTAATACTGATTAAAATGTGCCTATATTGTTAAAATAGGAGTGCAGTGATATTACGGATACATAAAGTAATTTTTGGTTGTTTTAATGGCAGTTGCTAACCAAACTCTTCTGTTTTTTCTTTAGTACTCCACAGAGCTGAAGAAGCTGTACTGTCAGATTGCCAAAACCTGTCCCATTCAAATCAAGGTCCTTACCAATCCACCTCAGGGTGCAGTTATACGGGCCATGCCTGTCTATAAGAAAGCTGAGCATGTTACTGAGGTGGTCAAACGATGCCCGAACCATGAACTGAGCCGAGAGTTCAATGACGGTATGTCACTCTTCTAAATTTGTACTCTAGAAATGTGATTAAATGTGTTTTTAATCTTCAGCTTGGTGATATAATCGACTGACTTTTGTGTTCATTAGGCCAAATAGCCCCACCCAGTCACCTGATCAGGGTTGAGGGGAACAGTCATGCTCAATACATGGAAGATTCCATTACTGGGCGTCAGAGTGTGCTGGTGCCTTACGAGCCCCCTCAGGTGAACACACACACACACACACACACACACACACACACACACACACACACTGGTATTCCAATCATTATGAGGACATTCTATATGCGTAATGATTTATGTACTGTACAAACTGTATATTCTATGCCCTAAACCTACCCATCACAGAAAACTTTCAGCATTTTTACATTAAAAATAAAAAAATCACTTAGTATGGTTTATAAGCTGTTTTCCTTGTGGGAACATAACATAGGGTTTACAAGGTACACACACACACTGCTCAGTGAACCTGGCTCTCCTTACATACCCTGCACACCTGAAATCATTCCTAACCGATGTTAATTTAAAACAGCATAACAGCTCTACAGAAATGAACAACTGTGTGGTGTATGACACGGTTGTTTCCCATTAACAGGTGGGCACAGAGTTCACAACCATCCTGTACAATTTCATGTGTAACTCCAGCTGTGTTGGCGGGATGAACAGACGGCCTATCCTTATCATCGTCACTTTGGAAACCAGAGAGTAAGACAATTTCAAAACGCATTGGATTGTACTGAATAAAATATCGCTAATTTGTGAAGAACAAAAAAATGGAAGCATGCTTACATTTCTTCATTGGTCTCTCCAGTGGTCAGGTTTTGGGCCGACGGTGTTTTGAGGCTCGGATCTGCGCGTGTCCTGGACGTGACCGCAAAGCTGACGAAGACAGCATCCGCAAACAGCATGTCAGCGATGGCACAAAGAGCAGTGAGGGTATGAAACGCCGTAAGTAGTGCTGGGGGCTGGTGACTGGGCTTCATCTAACACAAATACATTTGCATTGCATGTTTCTTACTCCTAGGTTTAGTCCTCTCACCTCTATAGATACTGCATGTCCTCTTGAACAAACAAACACAAACAAACACACACACTGCAACTTCCTTTCCTCCTGTTCTGTGCTTTAGCTCCGCATCTTGTGCTTGCAGATCTTCTTTTGCAGCTGTTTCACTTCCTCTATCTCTGTGCTCCACAGCTTTCCGCCAGGCCTCTCACCTGTCTCAACATCCCTCCATCAAGAAGCGAAGATCCACCGATGAGGAAGTGTTTTGTCTGCCTGTGAGTACCTCTGCTTTGTCTGTAATATTCCAGCATCAGATTTTCGGTTATTTATTTGAAATAAGATATAGTTCACACAGGACTTATTCTTGCATAAGTTTATACAATTTTATTTTTATTATTATTATTTTTCAATGTAAACATACACTAGGTGGACATCTTTGAAATGTCATCCTGGAACCTGTTGTCTTCCATTCTGTTGCTCTCTGTTTAGCTATTTTTGGACAAGACAATCGGTCCTAAATGAACAGTCCCTCACTCGATGAGGAAGAGTTGTTAAAACTTTCTATGAAGCCTGCTTATATAATGCATTTTTGTTTTATTTATGTTATATAACCCATTAAAAACACCAAACTACATGTTACCTTGTGGTATAATGTGCTACTTTTTAACTGTGAAAATTGAAAATGATTATACTTAGGCTGTTTTATAACTGTTATGATAACAATTAACAATAACTTTTATTATTATTTTAGTTGTAGTTTTTAAGCATTTTACATATTTTATATTGCATATGAACAATAGTGTATTCATAAATTAACATTAATTTAGATTAATAAATGAATTATGAATACCTTTACAATGCATTAAAACCTGTTAAAGTCATACTTCATAAAGTGTTACAAAAAATTTTGATACTGAAAAGATAATAATGTAAGCATAATGTAAGAGTCTGACATCCAGACTTATCCCTCCTCTCTTCCTCTCTGTGCTTCAGATTAAAGGCCGTGAAATCTATGAGATTTTGGTGAAAATCAAAGAGTCTTTGGAACTCATGCAGTTCCTCCCTCAGCACACTATTGAGTCATACAGACAGCAACAGCAGAACCTACTGCAGAAACAGTGAGTACCTTACACATGCAGAAAGATTCCCTAATAAAATGGGGGTGATTCTGCCTCATTGGAAAATTGAGAAAAACAATAATATGGGGAATTGATCCTCAGTTCATCGTTTTTTATAATGTGACTAGCCACAGCAATATATAGGCAAGTACTACACAGTGCTAGCAAGGTCCACCCACAGATTTATATTTGTGGCAGTGTGTTTTAATAACTTGATCAACCTGTTTGCTTTCAATGTTTGTGATTGCTCATTAACTGACTGTGAACTGACCTTGCAATTTCAGTTTTTTGTTTTTTTGATCAGCCATTAATTTCCACCTCTTATGAGGGTTTCTAGAGTGCAAACACATGGCAGTTTAATTCTCTCACACTGATGATACAATCTTGGTTACAGCGTGAATGTATGCGTTTGGATTGCATCTGCATGAGATTTGTGTTGTGCATCACTGATGATGTTGTTAAAAGATTAACTCTTAATCAAACCCTGCTGTTATGGTCAGCAATTTACATAATGTTAGCTATGTTTTGCATTCTGCTTGGCTTCATATTAAGGGTGTACCTTGCTTTGATTTCTTCACTGTTAAGATTTCCACAGAAATTTCCACAGAAACAAGTTTATACTCTGCAAGCACATTTGTATTGGTCTTCATGGTAAATGCATATTTAGTCTGCCCTTAACCTTTAGCATAATTTCCTCATAAGCACATTCTGTACCTGCTGTAATAGTGCTCAACAGAGGGGGAGGGAGAGACCTGTCAGTGATTCCTTAAATGTCACCCTTCATTAATGAATGCTTTTGACAGCTTCTCTTTTGACAACAAATGTCTGACAATTAGTCAATAACTGATGTCTGACAATAAGAATTTAAATGTCAGTGATTGTCTTCCTGTAAATTTCCTTAAGACCGTTTAAACCATCCACACCCAACTGAGCTGTTCACTGACGTCAGTTTGTAGGTCAACTGGATTCGCCATGGATTCCCAAGGGAAGTTCTAATGGGTTTTCAGAATAGCCTTTTTTGGATGTATGAGTAAAATAAAGATTTGGTTACATAATCTCACATATTTTTGGCTATTCTATATTATAGGACAAAATGTGAAAATCCTTTAATATTAACCACAGACCACATTTACTTTTAAATAACAGCCATACTAAAAACACATAGATATTCCAAAGGGAACCGATGGCTTAAAAATGCTAATTCTCTACTGAGTTTTAGAACTATAAACTGCTCAAACAGCTCTAGTGTGAGAAAATGTGAAAGAAAGGCTGTTGATTATAGGGTTCATTTGTCCCCTGTGTACAAGAACAAGGAAATGTGCATCGTTTGACTCTCCAAAACTATATTTTGAGTAGCCTGTTAATGCAGTACACATCGAAAGCATCCCTGTCCTGATTAAATAGGTAGAGAGTTTATTTAACATTTCCTGGCACAAGTGTGGTTTGATCATTTTCAGCTTTGTCTGCATGCTGTTAATTCCCTCTTCTTTCATAAATCTGTTTTTCTAACTATATCATTTTTTTCTTTCTCTGTTTTAAATAAAGCTCCTTCTGTCATAGATTCAGTGGGTTGGTCGTTTTATTTTGTTGATTTCCTTCTTGTTCTTTCTCACTGTCTCTAAAGTTTAAATACTGAAATTACTTCCATAGTTGCAACTCACTGCCATCTTGTGGAACGATTGTGTGCATGCTAAAAGATGGGAAAATATATATCATGCATCCTAATATCAAATATTTCAACTTTTTATTTTTTGGTTGACATATCTTTTAGCACCTTTAAATCACATAATGTAGTTTTATTTAAACGAATGAGGCTTTGAAGATTTTTAGATGCATGTTTACATTGTATCCCATTTCTTTTAGGCTTATAGTCGATATTATTAAAACTTAATATATTAAATATATGATTAATTATTAATATTATTATTATATAATTCCAGTTTGATTTACCCATCATCAACTGCTCATCACTGTGGTCCTCTCTTTCTTTTATTTCATGATACAGTGTAATATCTGTTTAAATCTTTTTCATTTTGTTATTCCTCCACCTCTTTTTCTCTCTTCTCCCCTCACATCTTCCTGCATTTTCCTGTCTTTCTATTTCTCACTGTCTATCTTTGATTCTTTTCTACAGTCTGATAAGGGCCCGTTTGCGCTCTGAGCTTCTGGACCCAATAGGTGAGCAGAAGAGGCGCTTCAGTGCTTCCTGAAAATAGGAATCCCATTCCTCCTCCCTCAGAGCATCCTTCGCTCATCTATCTCCATCTCTTCTTCATCTCATCCTCTACCCCTCAAGGGGCTCCCTGTGCTTCTCCAAAGTGTCACCTGTGGTAACTCCTAGACTTTTTACATGCCACAAATAGGTTGAACACAGGATTTTGTTTCTACCACCTGAAGACCTCGTTTTAAATGTGAGCTCTCAAGTGAAGTCGTTTTAGATATTTTTTGGAAAGTCCATTGCATGATTTTGCCCCTCCAAAAGTGTATTATCCAGACTATGGTGCTTGCTTATCAATTGAAATGATCCGTTTGTGTGTTAAATTTGCTTACACTCAACGTACACTCAGATTTAGTTGCATTAGTATTGTTGTTCAATAATCTGAAGTGTCTAAAGTTTCTTAAAACATTTCATTTTTCGTGTTTGATGTTTCTTAAAGGGCCCTTGTGACTGAGGCGGCTTGTTGCCTCAGCATTTACTATGATCTGCTGGTATTGCACAGAAACCCATTGCACATAATCAGTATAGCAACTTGTCAGCTGACCACCTTATTTCTCTCTTTCCATCTGTTTTTCTTCTTTCTATCTCTCTAAATAATCCTGAATGTCGAAACTGACCAGGAACCAAGCACACACCTTTTTATGGGACTCATAGTTTTTCCTTTAAGCTCTTGATGATGGTTTATCTTAAATAGCTTTTTGTTTTTGCCTCTGTCTTCATTTAATTATTGGAGCTGGACTCGTTGAGTTGTCTATAAACGTGGGGGGATAGACTTTATTGATGACTGAATTTTGATAATGCTGGTCATGTTTTGTAAAGTGTACTGCTGGGCAGTTTTTTTTTTTTTGTGCGTTTTGTCTTGATTATTTGTGCATTTTCTTAAAAAAAAAATGTATTCCCTGCTATGTACATGGCAGTTAAGAGAAAAGGAAGTGAATGCTACAGTGTTGACAGATCCTTTTGTTGTTTCATATGAAAATACTGGTTGTTGTATTCTCAATGGCTCTTGCACTTTTGTCAGTTACTACTATTCAATAAATAACTTCTCTGCTTTTGTGGTCCTATCCCTACACTTCCTCTTTAATCTCTTTTCTCCTCCTTTATCTCAGTTTTTCCTTGAATTGTCAGGGCCTTTCAGTCAGCAGGGCATTTCAAAATATCAATGAACTGAAAAACCAAGTGTTTTTATTATACATTATGTGAACAAAGAAAGCAACATATGGGTTAAACCACCCAAAAATCATTTACTCACTCTAGTCACTCCAAATCTGTATTTTTTTTTTTTTTTGTTCTTATATTTTTAGAAGAATAATATATAAAGAATATATATATTTTAAAGAATTTAACCAAACCAATCTGATTTTCAGTGACGTCTCTAAAAAGATCTCCTTTTATGTTCCAGAAAAGAAAGCAAAATCATATGTGGGAGAGTAAATGAGAATAAACTATTTTTTCTTTGGCTGACTTAACCCTTTAAGGCCATATTACACAAATATGTCATGTAAATTAACAATAAACGAGTCTCATATGAGTCAATAAATCAGTTTTTCCCCCTATTGTTAATTTACATGACATATTTGTGTAATATGGCCTTAAAGGGTTAAATAATCCAATTTTTTTTTTAATTATCTTTTTTTCTCTACACCAGAATATATAGATTTTTGTGTATACCTCTTTGCTGAGAATTGCAGAACAACAACATGTTAGAGACCTTGCAAAAAGTGTCCAAAACATTTAATCATGACAAGGCAGCACATTTAATATGCCTGTATAAGCCTATGCGAAGAGTTCAGTAATGGGTCATTTGGACATCCACTATAGTTTAGGCAAATATCCAATGACAGTATCAGAACCTGTACTTTCTCTCTCCCTCAGGAGCTCTCTGCCACCCCAACCTTCCTTCGGTTCCAGCTCACCCACCCTCGGGAAGAACAAGCTGCCATCAGTCAGTCAGCTCATCAACCCCCAACAGCGCAACACACTCACCCCATCCAGCATGGCTGGAGGACTAACTGACAGTAAGGACTCTATTTAATCATCAGTCACATTAATAGATGCTTACAGTCTATCTACAAATGGAATATGTTAGGACTAACAAAAGATCTTAGAATCAGTGTAAAGCAATTTCTGAAGTTAATTTTAAATGCGAAAGTGTCTCCGAACCCTTTCTCCTCAGTGAAGGAGATCCTGTCTGGACTTGAGAAACTCTCAGTTCTCAGTGTCACTTTGACAGACAGTTTCCTTTTAAAATTGAACTAGATCTTTGTGGGACAATCCGCCTTCCCTTCGGCACACTGTCAAAATTTACTTATACATGATAAATATGCATTGTGAAGTGTGCCTCAGGTTTCATGTTTTCTAAAATCACCTAATGCAAATTTGGTGCCCTCAGGTGTTAACGTAGAGTAGAATATATAGGCTATAATAATTGCGGTTTGGGACAAGGAAATATAACATACTTTTATTTTATTGGTAACACTTTACAATAAATTTAAAAATAAATTGTGAACATTAGTTAATGCATTTAGTATCATGAACAAACAATGAATTAACAAATAGGCCTATACTATATGTATGATCAATTGTGTGTATATATACAGGGTGGGCCATTTATATGGATACACCGTAATAACATGGGAATGGTTGGTGATATTAAAGTCCTGTTTGTGGCACATTAGTATATGTGAGGGGGCAAACTCCTCAAGATGGGTGGTGACCATGGTGGCCATTTAGAAGTTGGCCATCTTGGATACAACTTTTGTTTTTTCAATAGGAAGAGGGCCATGTGACACATCAAACTTATTGGTAATGTCACAAGAAAAACAATGGTGTGCTTGGTTTCAACGTAACTTTATTCGTTCATGAGTTATTTACAAGTTTCTGACCACTTATAAAATGTGTTCAATGTGCTGCCCATTGTGTTGGATTGTCAATGCAACCCTGTTCTCCCACTCTTCACACACTGATAGCAACACCGCAGGAGAAATGCCAGCACAGGCATCCAGTATCCGTAGTTTCAGGTGCTGCACATCTCGTATCTTCACACCATAGACAATTGCCTTCAGATGACTCCAAAGATAAAAGTCTAAGGGGGTCAGATCGGGAGACCTTGGGGGCCATTCAGTGTGTGAAGAGTGGGAGAACAGGGTTGCATTGACAATCCAACACAATGGGCAGCACATTGAACACATTTTATAAGTGGTCAGAAACTTGTAAATAACTCATGAATGAATAAAGTTACGTTGAAACCAAGCACACCATTGTTTTTCTTGTGACATTACCAATAAGTTTGATGTGTCACATGGCCCTCTTCCTATTGAAAAAACAAAAGTTGTATCCAAGATGGCCGACTTCTAAATGGCCACCATGGTCACCACCCATCTTGAGGAGTTTGCCCCCTCACATATACTAATGTGCCACAAACAGGACTTTAATATCACCAACCATTCCCATGTTATTACGGTGTATCCATATAAATGGCCCACCCTGTATATACACACACATAGTTTGGGATTTAAGAACTCTTAAGTTCACAGAGGCTGCATTTATTTGATCAAAAATATAGTAAAAATCATTAATACTGTGAAATGGTAATTGGTAACACTTTACAATTAGTTAACATTAGTTAATGTATTAACTAACATGAACTAACAATGAGCAATACATTTGTTACAGTATTTATAAATCTTTATGTTAGTTAATAAAAATACAGCTGTTCATTGTTTGTTCAAGTTAGTTCACAGTGCATTAGCTAATGTTAACAAATGCAACCAAGTAATACACTAAATGCTGAAATTAATATTAACTAAGATTAATAAATGCTGAAGAAGTTTTGTTCATTCTTAGTTCATGTTAACTAACTAAGGAACCTTATTGTAAAGTGTTACCATTATTACAGAGTAAAATAATAATTTTTTTTCAAAGATCTTTTGTGACATAAATTTTCATTTTTGATCAATTTAATGCATCCTTGCTGAATAAAAGTATTAATTTCTTTTAAAAATAATAATAATAATAATTGTATGGTAGCGTATCACGGTTTCCACAAAAATATTAATGAGGCAAAAAAGAAAAAGAAAGAAATGGTAATAAGAAATGTTTCCTGAGCATCAAATCAGCATATTAGAATGATTTCTGAAGGATCATATGATACTACATTAATGATGGTGAAAATCCAGCTTTGTCATCACAAGGATAAATTACATTTTAAAAGATATTAAGATACTTAGCATAAGAGACTTCAAAAATGTTTTATTTTTAAAAATCGTTATGATTCCAAGCTTTTGAGCGTGTGTGTATTTTTAATGAATTGTTCATTGTTAATTCATGTTTGTTCATTATGTATTCATGTTAATTTACAAAACTTGTAATGTCATAACTGTACGACTATATGCAGAAATGATTATGCCGTAAAAGTATTTTTCATTGTTGGTTGGTGATACCTAATGCATTAACTGATGTTAACACATTGAACCTTATTGTAAAGTGTTATTTTATTTCCCTTTTTTTGAGGTTTATTACAGTCTCAACACTTTCCCCTCCCTTCAGTGACCCCTCCGATGATGGGCGGCCCTGTTCCCATGAACACGGACATGAGTGGCCTGAGCCCCACCAACCCCCTGCAGTCTCAGTTACAAATGGTGCCCTCCTCTCACTGCACACCTCCGCCACCCTACCCAATGGACAACAGTATTTCCAGGTACACAAATACACTCGCAGTAAGTCTCTCTAAAATGGCACATACGTGAAAGGGAAATGGCGTTATCGTAGTACTGTTTAAAAGCTTACTATCTGTCAATTGCAGTTTCCTGTTGAGGCTGGGTTGTTCAGCCTGTTTGGACTATTTCACAGCCCAAGGACTGACCAATATCTACCAGATTGAGAACTACAACTTGGAGGTGAGGAATTTGCCTTTCTCCTTAGTGTCTATTTGTCAGGTGTCTGTTTAAGACAGCATCGCTAAGAATTGTTCAACGTGGAACTACAGCACAGTGAATGTCAGGATTCGGAGATCAGAGCAGTGGCTGCTGTATTCATGAGCTCTGTGGTATTTCCATCCACAGGACTTGTCCAGGCTGAAGATTCCCTCAGAATTCCAGCACAACATTTGGAAAGGAATCATGGAGTACCGGCAGACCATGGAGTTTTCTCCACCTCCCCACATCTTGCGCACCTCTAGCGGGACATCCACTGTTAGCGTGGGCTCCACCGAAGCCAGAGGCGAGCGCGTAATCGATGCGGTGCGCTTCACTCTCCGTCAGACCATTTCCTTCCCTCCGCGGGATGACTGGACCGATTTCTCCTTTGACCTGGCTCCCGATTCTCGTCGCAACAAGCAACAGCGCATCAAGGAGGAGGGCGAATGAACACTATACACGCATACAACGGCAACAGTGTACATTTACCGTACGCGCACACACTCTCTGTTTTATATTAACACACTTGGTGTTGGTCCAGATCGTTTCACAGTTTTCCTAAGCAAGTGATGATTAAAAAAACTGTGAGCCTCATAATCTAGTTCACTTAAACTTAAATGGGCAGATAAAATGCACTTAAAGTCCTTTACGGTTTCATTATCTTCTGGTGGATTTAGCTCTGGTTGTCATTTCAAGCCCCTTTACTGAACGCAAGCAGCTGTGGCTGAGGGGAAATGGTGCTTTGCTAGATTGTTTTGTCATTTTTACTGTTTCTTGAGACGAAGCACTTAAGAAATGCTGTTGTTACTACTCATAAAATACACACTGAACGTTTGGGGTTTCTTTCCTTCTTTTTTTTTTTTTATGGCCAACGGTATATTTCTACGTGATTGTTCTTTTTTTTTTGTATAAAAAAACAAAACAAACATTTTCCTCCCAGCAGGAGCTTTAGTGTTAATTGTAATCATTGTTGAGAGAATTCCTTGCGGTTGAACAATGTCATTTTTAAAAGGCTGACGTTTGTCCGTTTTGATTGTATGTATTTCGAATCGCACATGGTTCTCTATTCTCGCAGAAAGTGTTATTCGTCTATTTTTATTTGTGGTGTAAGACTGATGTTGTCATGTAGCCTCTATGTAATACTGTAAACCCTTTGTATCTTTTATTTGTGAGTCGCAAACACTCCAATACTAGAATTGCAGTGTGTAAGTATTGAATTTAATTGCTTGAACTGCTGTTTACTGGCCCGTAAACTATAAAAGTGATTTTTATCGGTTCATTGGCCAATGTGTTTGTACATTGTCAATGCAATGTGGCTTCAGTATTTTTTTTAACCAGTTTCCAATTCACTTGATACTCGTTGTTAGCCTTTTATTATTGTAATATTGCCTAATATTGTACAGTTTTTGTTTTTTGTTTTACTTTCATTTGACAACAGAGTAAACAATTCTTTATCAAACTATTAATAAGGAATTATTGTAAATATGTTGCAATGTACTTATTTTGATATAAACCAAAAATAAAACATATCATTTAACTGTTTTTTTTTCCTATAATTAAATAAAACAGGTTTCATTCAAATAGAAGTCAGACATGATGGACCTCATTTTGATTTATTTAAACAGGAGATATTATCAGTAGCATTCTGTGGTTTTAACAGACAAACAAAGGTTGAAAAGTTGAGCATTGGGGATAATCCTATGAACATATTTTAATTTACAGGTCATTTTAAGAATCTTATTCTCATTTAAGACTTCAATTTTTAAGCACTTGCATAGTGTGAAACTGACAGGACTATTTCCAAAAAGGTTACCATTTCCTCACACTGATTTGACCTCTGTTAAGGTTTATGTATAGATTATGTTTGATACTGGTAAATAGTTTATGTATATATTTATTTTTGATGGACACTGGATTCACAAGCCAGTTTTTCTTTAGTGCTTTCAGCATCAATACATAATACTTGCATTACTGAATAACTACTCAACAGATGCTGGTTCACATCTTCAACTTTCTTAATACATTCTCTCGTAAACTTGGCCATTACTTATAGAGGTCTCATTTTACTGTCACTGTCTCATCAACCCATTCCTTTTAATCTCGAAAGCAACAATCACAAGATAACTTCATGGAACCAGGTGATCCAACAAAAGGTTAACAATTTCTGGGCATTTTAGTGAATCAGTACAGAAAGCAGCAGAGTTGTGTGGAAGTATATGTGTGTGTCACACTGGCGCAGCCTCTTCTGCAAGCAACCATACTTTCCACATATGAAAATTAAGTATATATTCACCTCAATGCCTGTGATGAGGCTCCAGGTGAATTTGTTTGCTGTAAAAACACTGCTCTGATAAATATGTCAAAACTTTTTCTGTTACATGAGTATTCAGTAATATATGATGCTTACATCTTCAAATGGCAAAATAATTAGTGAGCTCAAACATTAAAGCAGAAAAAGAGCAATGAGGTTCCTTGATTGAGGTTCCAAAACCGTTTTCTCACCCAGAGGACCTGTTTGAGACTCATATAAAACAGCTATAGCTCATTAAGGCTCGAGACAGATAGATAACAAATCTAACTTGCTTAATTAGGTCAGTTTCTCAAATCAGAAATCGAAATCACAAAGCAAAATGAACAAAATCACCATAATGCAGGCTCATTTTGACATCTCCATGCCCAAAGTTTTAGAACTCCCGTCAATCATGATGGCAGCGTGCCCAAAGAGTCTTGACAGTATTCCACGTCAGTGTTGCCCAGGGAGGAGGATCATGACAAGAAAAAAGAACAAAACAAAAAAAGTGTGGGAATGCTCTACTACCCCCTTCCCCTTCAGGCTGTTTTGGTTGGAGCTGTGGCTGTCTCCTGGATGACCGGAGTGAAGCATTTCTGATGTCTCTGTCACTAAGAGCTCTCCATAGCATCTAAAACTTTCATGATTTGTTGTTTGATGACTTTAGTGGCGTCACCAGCGTCTGGAATTAAATACCTTGAGAAGAGAAGACAAGAAATATGCTTATAATCTTGCAAACTACACAAAGACAAGTAAATGACACCAGATGCCGTGATGCAAAAAAAAAAAAAAAAAAAACCTAAGAACATTTGCATATACTGTTATTATCATTAACTAAAACTATTAAAACAATTTTGTTCATTGAAATAAATCTGAAACAAAATAATTGGATGAAATATCTAAATAATAGAATAAATTATAAATTTTGCTTTGGCAACTAAATGAAATATATTTAAAGGCAGAGTATGCAAGTTTCACCACTAGAGGTCACTTAAGTTTCACCACTAGATGGCGTGAATAAGTGTGGAATCATGGGAGGTCTCATTTACACCTCCACAGCCGATGGAAAGCAATCCGTCGGGACTCAGGTAGAAACCATGTTCATATATGAGCTAATGTATTGCTGTTTAACTTGGTCAAAACAATCACACTAAAAATACATTTGAGTGTGTTGAAAATTTTGTGTTATAATGTTACTCTGTGCGTTCGCTCGGCGGCTGGTATGAGACACTTGTTGCACATTACAGTAAGCTAGATCGATATTAGAATATCATGTAGCTTGTGTTGCTAAACGTAATGCAATTAATTTTAAAATATTGTATGTATGGCTGTATTACTGTTACTACAAATTAATCTCTTTCTGATTATGCTATGTTAGCCACTTGACAAAATAGCGTTGTCTCTGAGGAATGGTACAAAAATGTTACTCAGGGTAAATCAAGAAAAAAAGAGATTCGAACAATAAGATTAACCGTGTTGAGCTATATAACAATGATTCGTTTTCAGGTCTATAAAAGTATCCAAACATTTGCTCACTTATCTAATAAAACACATAACATAATTATTAAAGCGTCTTTGGTGTTTCCATGGTTTCTACAGAAGTTAATTCTACGGAAATCGAGGGTAACGCGGATATGACATCATTGTCAGACGACGCAATGACACGAGCTGTTACACTGGTTAAAATGGCTGATTTCTCTGGATTTAAACATTTTTGAAAACATTTGGGAAAATGTAACAACACAAGTCAACAAAATATTACATTATATTGTTCTAGTAGCTTTTGGATATTTTAATACAAAAATCTTACATATTGTGACTAAGTTGAAGCACTAAACTTACTAATGGGAAATAATAAATAAATAAATGAACAAACTAAAACTGAAATAAAAACAATTAAATCTAAATAGTAAAATTTAAAGAAAAGAAAATGTATAAAAATGACAAAAGCACAAAAGACAAAAAACTGAAAGTGTAAAAATAAAAGTAAATTCAAAATATGAATAATATATTCTTAAATAGTACAATTTAAAGAAAAGAAAATGTATAAAAATGACAAAAGCACAAAAGACAAAAAACTGAAAGTGTAAAAATAAAAGTAAATTCAAAATATGAATAATATATTCTTAAATAATAATAATAATAATATGAATGTATTTTTGGAGTTAAAATACATAAAGGTCTCTTGGTGTCCTGTTGTCATATTCACCATACCTCTCTACAGCCACTATCTCCACTCCTGCAGCATTGTTGTTGCCAAACTTAAAAGTGATGAGTTCTGGATGCTTCTTCTTGGAGGTGATCTTCACCACAGAGTTTAGGGCCTGCCTGGACTGGATGTAAGCAAAACCTTTTCGGGCGGCGATCTCTCTCAAACAGTACATGTGTGTTGCAGTGATCAGCAGGTGACTGTGGAAAATAAAACAATAAATAAAACTGTTGTTTCACTACTGGATGAATCAGCGTTTTTTAACAAATCTCTTGAATGAATGTTTCAATGACAAATATATATTTTTAACAGTCACTTGTCGCCACCTACTGGCGTAACTATGTAATTGATACAATCTTCATTTGAAGAGTCAATTATTGAATAATTGTAAGACAGGAATAATATGTGTGGTTGAAAAGACGTTTCTTACCCATGATAACTGCTCTCTCTGTGTCAGCGGCACCATGAACACAGATTTGAACGTGATAGTTTTCGAAGGTTTAATAGACATGGCTGAATCATTGACATCTATGAATAAGACCGCGTGGGTATTTGAATTGAGATCGCAATCTTTTAATGATTAATCGTGCAGCTCTAAAATGCACCCACCAACCATCTATCAGCTGGGAAGCCTCAGTATCTGATAGGCTGAATTATTAACATCACAGTTTTTCACATGCAACCACTGAATACCTTGGCCAGAATATAACATAATTGTGTTATAAAGTTAGAATATAACCTTGCTTCTTTTCTTTTTCTTTTAAATGGAGGAACTTTTTTTTTATACTTAAACTTTTATTTGATGATTTCGCCTCACAGTGGAGCACCAATCCCATGTCTAGTTCTGATGTGCTCAGACATGTGGCCTCACCTTGGGAACATGTGTCCAGTCTCCTTAACTTCATTGCATGGAATATGGTGCTTCACATCTGGTTTGTTGATCCAAGTCTGTATATTGACAATCTCTTTCCTGTCATCATCTGATATTGATGAACTGTCAATCTCATCTAAAAGAAGGAAAGGAAAAAAAGAAAACATGAGGAAATACACAGGGACCAAAATATGAGATGACTGAGTGTAGTGTACCAAAAGTTGAATTTATAAATATCTAGAAGTTAGGTTTAGTACAGTGGTTCTCAACTAGAGGTCCGGGGCCCAATAGGGGGCCTCGACAAAATTTCTTATAGTTGTATTAATAATCTTAATTAAAACGCTTAAAAACACACACACACACACACACACACACACACACACACACACAAAGATGTACAACATTAAACTGACATTACATTTTTAAGTATATTTATTTTTATTACAACAGATGTTCCAGAGGTACATGTCAGCTTAGATTGGAAGGCTTTTGAATATTGTCTTGGAAAAAGGGTAGGTTATTTTGTTAATATATAGTTTTAAAAGATATTTTGTTTTGGTTCCCTAATACCTTGCTTAATAGAAATTATGATTAAAAAGAATTCTGCAAGCCAGTATGACATGGCATAAATCCAAGGTCAAGATTTCCACAAAAAAATAAATAACATTTTGGTTTGTTTCTCATCAAACTCTGTAAAATGCGATCCAAACACTGAATTATCCCATGTGACTTGAGCTGTATATTCTGTGATATTTTTGCATTTTGTTTTTCAGCTTAAAAGGTGTCAGTTTTTGTGTTGGATTTTCAAATACCAACACTGGCTTGTGCGTGTTTGATTGGAGCTTGAACTAAACTCTGCAGGAAAGTGGAAGTTGAGTTGCCTGGAGCAGGTTGAATGTCCCTGGTTTAGATGGACCTTTGTATTTACCTGTATCATACTCTTCCTCATCTCCGATGCTGAAAACAGGCTTCACACCCCTGTATGGCTTCCCCACCCGATCACTGCTGCTTACGTGCCTAAAGAAAAAAAGAAAAAGCATCAGAAGTACTTACAAGAGCCACTAGAAGAAAAAAGGTTTGTCCTTCACAGTAGCATTGTCTTCCTTGTGCTAAAACAGGCATTCTAAGAGCATGGTAGTGAGATGAGGTGTCCTCTAGGATTAGAAAGATGAATACTGTTAGTTGGAAGAGAGGGAAGTTAACATGTTTGCATTTTAACAAAGATGAGAATCAAAGTGTGGAAGGCCAGAGTTTACAAAGCGAATCTCTTAAGAGTCCATTTTACAGTAAAACTGAAGAACTTTAACATTAAATCAAAATTGCCCCAGCCTTCCACAGCAGAGATCAAATCTGTATAAAAACAATGAAGAACTGCAGTCTCCCTCCACACAAGTTAGGGGCATCAAAGAGGACTCAGACTTCAGGCTGTGAGACAGACACTGCTGGCATAAAACAAGCAAAGGCACAAAGTGGCAAATGCAGTGAAAGAGGTCAAAACAGCCAACACGGTCACAAAGTGACAAAAATACCTGTGGTTCACAGCTTCCACCATTCTGAGTGGTATTTGTGAATTCTACTACACATGCATGTGAATATTTGGTAGTGGATGACAAAGTCACAAACTCTAGAATATTACTCTACTCTGATGATATTCTCTGAAGAATTTTAGCAGGAAACAGGAAATTCAAAAGACTGAATAGGATATTTGTACTATAGATGCAGGTGATGCAGATGCGTATGGTGTTAGAGCATGAGTGTGCCGTTTAATCTGGGTTTTGAAAACCCCTACAATGAGCTAAAGCTGACAGCGCCACCTTGAGAGGGCAAGTTACGGAAACCGGATGCACGCTGAAGGGGGCACAGACAAACAGTAATGAAGTCTTACCGATCCAGTATTCCCTTGTCTGGCCAGGGTAGATTGAAAGACATTCTAGTGTGAAATAACAGGGCATAGGTTGGGAGGATTATTAAAAAAAGAAGACTTTAGATAATCAATCACTTTAAATAAATGCCTCTATGTAATATCATTTAAGTTATTTTCTTAAGTAAGGGGTAAAAAAAAAAGAAAAAAAGAGATATGATCATTTAACTCTTTTTTTCTTCTCATCAATTGTTCTTTTTGTTTTAATCAATAAACGGACATATCCGCAGAGAAGGATGTGAAAGAATCCCTGTCTGGTGAACTGAAGATTAAGGATGCTCACCTGTCCACCGGTGTAGAAGTGTTTTCAATGAAGCTGATCATCTTCTCCTTCACATTAACTGACTTTGACTTGAGAGCAAAAGTCATTTTGTTGACAAGTGATTTAACTCCTTTGCCATCTGTGCTGTTCAGTTCCCCCTGTATCAATATAAGAGATGGGCTGAATTAACTTAACCCAAGTTTGAGAGGCATTTGCTTATCACAATGGAAGTTGAATTTAATGGCTTGCTTTACATACAATGTCCACTAGATGACACTAAATGCCACCCAGAAAATGAAAGGAAGATGCTACATGTATTCAGCTTATTTTTCAAAAGGGAAGTAAGCTGTTTCCTATGAATGTGTGCGAGACTTCAGATTCCTTAGCCACTATAAGTAATTAACTAGAAGAATAACAAAGTGCAGTAAGCAGTAAAACTATTTGAGCTACAAGCCATTGTGTTTTAATTACAATAATACATTTATCAATTGTACAGCTGGAAGCCTCGCACATTCAAGATAAAAAATGGCCATGCATGCTCCTACTTAAAAAAAATAAGGAGGATAAATCTTCAGAGAAGTACCATAAATATCTTGAAAACAGATTGAGAAAATGTTGATGAGGAGGACATGGGCCACAAAAGCATGGTTTATGGGCTGCATGCCCTGAGTAGTGAGTAGCAGAGCTTTAATGCACAATCTGATGATGTAACGTACATCTCTCACACTCACATACACACTAAACTCACATCAGCTGAGCTGAGGCTACTGTGGGATCCTGAGGTGCTCACAATCCAGTGAACATAAACATTATCCGGCCCTTCAACATTAATATCTGCCAGGTGCTGCTGTAATGCTGAGAATAAAAGAAACAAAAAGGCAGTGAGTCTCATCAGCACAATAAAACTGCTTCTGTCACCATGTAAAACTGCTGATCAGATTTTATAAATGCATCCAAATGCATTACATTTTATTTATTTAAAGGCACACTATGTAAGATTTTTGGATCAAAATATTGAAAAACCACTAGAACAATGCTATATATTTTGTTGATTTGTGTACTTACATTATCCCAAATGTTTCTAAGAATGCTTAAATGCAGAGAAATAAGCAGTTTTAACCAGGACATGGACCATGCCCATGCGTCGCCTATCAATGACATCATACCCGCGTTACCCTCGATTTCCGGTTATATTTTGTAGAAACCATGGAAACACCAAAGATGCTTTAAAAAATTATGTGTTTTATTTGACAGGTGACCAACTGTTTGGATATATTCATCGAAAGAAAATGAACCGTTATACAGCTCAACACAGTTAGTCTTTTTGTTTAAATCTTGTTTTCTTGATTTACCGTGAGTACCATATTGACCGTGCCTAATATCGATCAAGCTCACTGCGGTGTGCAACAAGTGCCTCATTTAGTAGCCGCCGAGTGAACGCACAGAGTAGCATTATAACAACTTTCAACACACTCAAATGTATGACATGATAAAACAGCGTTGCGTTACCCTACATACGCATGACCGGAAGAAGCAGAAGCAGTCTGTGGCATTATAAAAGCTCCACTGCTCTCGAGCTGTGTGTCGTGCTTGTCTCTCATTAGCAATCACTCCAGCGGCCTCGTTTCGCTCCAACGGCTTTCGTAGCATTAATAAATCTTTAATACATTACCGGTCATCCATGAATATGATTTCTGTCCGAGTTCCGTCGTATTCTCCACCGGCTGTAGAGGTGAAGACAACAACTACCATGATTCCACGAAATCAAGGCATCATCAAGCTACGCCTTTGTTTTGAATAAACAACCTCTAGTGGTGAAAAGTTACATAGTGTGCCTCTTATTGTTTGTTGATATTTTATCAATTGCATTTTGTTCCAAATTTGGCCAGAAGGTACAGTGCACAGATGATTAAAAAAGTGTTAATGTTGCAACTGAAAATAAAACTTACCCATAAATCCACCTTTTGCTATGCTCACATACTCTTTATTTTTCTAGACAAAGGAAAGGAACATTTATTTCTAATAGTTATGAAATTCTTTGAATAATAATTTACACAACAATTCAATATGTAGCAGCAGACACAGTTCTCACCTGTAGAAAGTGGGCAAGCACCATGTTCATGTACATGTCCTCTTCTTCACGTCCACTGCCCATGAAGCACAGATGCTCTCCGCTGGCCACAGAGCCCGACTCCAGAGACTGCTTCTGTGCCTCCAGAAGAGACTTCACTGACAGGGCAAACTCAGAGGGGTTATGGAGCATCTGTGAACCAAGAAAAGGACGTGAAGGACACAGGTGCACAGAGCTGTGTGCAATTCCTCTGTGAGGCAGCTACACATATTAAACATAGTATTTTTGTGGAAACAAAGTGGATCAGAATCTCTAATTCAGAAACTCTATTTGACGTTCATATTAAGCCAAATATTTACAAATGCAATTGCATTTTCAAATCAAAGGCATTCTTCTCTGCTTGCAAAAATTCTTACCAGGTCAGAGTCCAAGTGAAAGGCAGTGGAGAGGTGACCAGCATTGTACTGCTCTGCAGGACGGCAGTCGACTACAAAAAACCTCACACCCTCCTAAGTAGCATAAAACCGCAAAAATATCATCACTTGAAATAGGGCATCACATGCTGAAAACAGATTTTCTGTTGGTGATTCGCATGCAAAGCTGGCAGAAATCAAGATGTTTTCAAGGTCAGAGGGTGTGAATTTGAAGAAATTGTTTTTTGCAATGTACATACATACATACATAGAGCACATCAAATATGGCAAACAGAAGCTCAAACATGCATGCTTGACACTCACAAAGATTTGTTCTTACACATCAAGCATGTTTACCATAATTGATGTGTTCTATGTATGTGTGATGATCAATGTTTATATGTGAATAAAAGCCTGAGTTAAATGACTTGAAAGTCTCTTCAGAAGGCTTAACTGCTTCATTCATAAAGATTAATTTTACAATGTCTTTATGTACTTTTTGAAGAACAGTATGAAAACATTAAAGCTATCTTCATTTGTCAAAGATCATGAGATATGAGGGAGTAAAAATAGTAAATGACAAATTTAATTTCTGGGTGAACTATCCCTTTAATGTTGAACCCTTATCAACAACATTAATAATCATTAAAGATGATTTGGAGAGGTCTTCAACAGTAATCTTGGAGTGGGGACTCACAGGTTGTAGCTGGTTGGCTTGCAGGATCTCAGGGACGGATACAGGCAGACAGAGTGCTTGACTCAGGTCCATGTCCTCTTCTTTTAGGGCAACCAGACTGCTGCCAAACAGATTATGGTTCTCCTGCACACACATCAAATACTTAAGCATGTAATACCTCAGGGCTCGATAGTGTGATTCACTTGCAATTGTAAATGAATAGAGATGTGGGCGAACAGTAAAATGTATGTGTACCAGGGCTCCAGACTAACTTTTCCACTGGTTGCACTGGTGCTACCAACTTTCTCAGTTGGTCGCACCAGCATATGATTTGGTCGCACCTTTTTTTTTTTTGCTACATACCATGGGATTAATCAATGCATGCTGATGAATAGTGGTCTTAATCTGCATAACCTAGTTTTGCACTGATGTAATAAGACTGACAGTGACACAAGACCTAATGTTAGCAAAATGTTTTAATCTTTTAACTCTAAAAAAAAACTAATAAAAAACATATATGTTCTTTAATGTTTGATTATAATTTTACTGTCTTCACATAGGGATGGGAATTGATAAGATTTTATCAATAATAATGCCACTGACGATTCTGCTTATCGATCCGATTCTTTAACGATTCTCTTATCGATTCTTGATAGCACTGTGTGGAAAAATGTAGTCATATGCTTATCAAAAAAACAAGTGGTTTTATTTATTTTAAAGCTTAAGCTTGAGTAAGCAAACTGTACTTTTTATGTAATTTATGTAATAAATAGAACCTTATTGTAAAGTGTTACTGATTAGTTATACACCGATTCAGACGTCTCCTGAGTTCACTGTTGGAAAGATCAGTTTTTTTAACCATTCATTAAAATGAATCGGTTCAAAAGAGTCATTAGTTCGCGAATTGGACGTGTCATGCGCGTTGTGTGATTATCCCAGCACTGACATGGACATCCTAGATTTGTGTCAACACAGAAAACATTTCATCACTGGATAGTTTTTTCGTTTAATTAAAGTGTTGTTTTATGTCAGCTGATTTTCCGGAACGCTTTTCAGAGAAGATAAGGCAACTTATTTAGCACAATTCACACCCAGTGGTAATTCAGGGGGGAAAAAAAATCTCCGAATGCTCGATGGAAACTCTTCCGACCTTTTACCACCATGTCGATTTATTTTGATTAGTATGCGCGCGGGAGAGAGCGCAAGACAGCGCCTAGTTTGGAGACGGTGTTCGTCTTGTTTACACTTTCGCCTGGCTCCGAAGAGAGAGAGAGTGCGCGCGCGCGACCGGGTCTCTCTCTCTCTGCTCTTTCTAACAGGTTAAACAAGGGCGGCAGTTCATCTACATTACTCACCGATCAAATAAGACTTTGGCGGGCGCTAAAACAAGTTCAATGCAGGAAAATACATGCGTGAATTTAACTGAGTAGTACATGACCATGTACTCGCACAAATGCGACCACATCAAATTTTAACTCGCACATTCTCAAAAAATGGTCGCATATGCGACCATTTTGGTCGCAGTCTGGAACCCTGTGTACTGTGTGTGAATAAAAAAAAGCCTGCAGCTCCTCAGTTTTGTGAAATGTAAGGTCATAAAACATCTTAAGTGGCATAACAAACATATTAACTATTTTAAAAGGTATTACATTTGAGGGTGGAAAACAGGAATTGTGATTCAGCCAAATTTGATTATAAAACTTTTAAATTATGCAATGTTATTGCAATGCACCACAGTTCCTGATCTATTGTGATGTGCATCATATCTCTAGGAAGTTGGAAATAAGAAGGGATATAATGCTTTAGCTTTAGGGATATAATGCTGGGATATAATGCTTACCTTATATAAGGTAAGCATATAATGGGGATATAATGCTTACCTTTCTAAGCGATAGAGGCGTCTTGCTGTTGTAATACTGTGCTAAAGAGAACAAGTCTTCAATGTCCTCTGCCTCTAGTAATGACGGAGACAGCTCCAGCATTTCTGAGAAAAAAAATAATAATACAAAAATTACAGCTGTACACTTGTCACAATGCAACAGGTTTTTGTAATGTATTTTTATTATTATTAAATAATGCATTAAATTAAACAATTAAAAGTAAAAAAAAAAAATTACTGATTATCTCCTCTTTGCCATCTCCTTCTTGGGCAAGAATGCTGTCTCTGGACATCAGAAAAAGAAGAAAAACATATTTTGACTTGATCTCATGAACACACGAGTAGAACTGCCATAGTGTAGTTCATTAAAGGGGTCCTATTATGCTTTTTTCTTTACTGTGTAATGTTGTGCATGAAAAAGCGATGCAAAGTTAGAAAGCACAATGTCCACTCCAAAGGGAGTTATTCTCTATATCAGTAAGCAGGGTTTCTGAACTCTCGCAAATGCCTCGATTGTACAATGTACAATCGGAACGTGCATGTCAATATATATACCGGTTATGGTAAGGGAATTACATTTCCGATACACGCTTTAAGTGGTAGACCAACTTACTGTTCAACAGATTGAGGTGGTTGACCAATCAAAGCAGACTGGGCTTTGCGGAAGGTGGGTTTTATACAAAACTGAAACTAAAACAGAGTGTTCAGACAGAGGGTGAAAACAGGCCCTACAACAATGTAAATTGTTGAACATTAAACGATGTATGAACATATTTAGTAGATGCCATAAACAAAATTATGAACCTGTGAATGAGCATAATAAGACCCCTTTACTCAACTAAGTGCACTGAACAGTCTGAACTGTCACATACTTGGCATTGACAAGGATGATGAGCAAGAGGAAGAAGATGAGAAAAGGGTCAGCCTGTTGGAGATAAACATCCCACAAGGCCTGTGTTACCTCAGGGAGACAGTGGCTAGAAAAGAGACTGCCCAGCTACAAGAAACAGGAATGCAAAAAAAAAAAAAATGTATTTAAGTGTGAAGTTCTTTAGCAAAAATGATACATGTATATTTGATTCATTCTAGGAATATGACCATAACACTTTTTTCAGACTAGCTCCATAGCATGTATAAGTTACGTATAATTGATATACTAAGCTAGGGGTGTCCAATCATGCTCCTGGAGGGCCAATGTCCTGCATACTTTAGCTTCAACCTTCATTTAACACACCTTCACCAGTTAATCAAGGTCATGAGGATTACTAGAAACTCCCAGAAGGTGTGTTGGGGTAAGTTGGAGGCTTGGAGCTAAATTCGTTGGCCGTGTACGAGCAGGTTTGGACACTCCTGTACCAAGCCAAATATTTCATCAACTATTGCCAGAAAAAGACTGACCCAGCTAATGGCGTAGGAATCAGGAGTGATCTTTTTTGTATCCAGGAAGGAGCAGAGTTCAGGCTCATGGTACTGCAACAGGAGCCTGAATAGGTGAAACGGCCGTCCTTTCACAAAACAGTCTCTGCAAAGGACAAACAATATGACACTAAATCAAGGAAACTGATATACAAAGCATGCATGTTCCCCCTCTGCCAGCCTAAAGTGTTTCACAGTTAAAGTTGGTGGAATTTAATCACCTTGAACAAAACTGAACATTTCAAAACTGGCCTTTTGTCTTTTTAGACAAGACATGGTAATTTCAGGGATTCTGATTTTCTACATAATACGCAACATTTTATTATTATTATTATTTATTATTATTAAAGTTTGATCAAATTACATCAAACCAAACTTGTCATTGCACAAATAAATCCTGGATCAGGTAAGTTTTGGAGTGAAAAAAAAAAAAAAAGATTAAAAGCAAAACTGTGGGGGTTTTGTTTATTATTATTTTTTTGTATAAACACAGACAGATGAATACTCCTACTACCGTGGGATGTATTTATTCATGATGGCATAGAAGCAGTTGTATAGGTCTCTACGGGACAGCTGTAAGCCCAAGAGTGGTTTGAGGATGTGTGGCCAACTAAGATCTTGAGTGAATGTGACATTTCTGGATTTGCAGTAGAAGGTGATCACTGACTCCACATCTGACACCAGGTCCCGCCCTTCCTCCACTGGTATCCCCAGCTCATCTATATGCAAAGATTGCAGAGGTCAAAGATTAGCATCATTATATAAAAAAATCCTACTGATTTTTATGGGGCTGTATTTCACAACACTGTAAACTACGGCTTGTGGGAAAAGTAGTAGTACATTGCTTGATGCCTTGTTCTTGCCACACTAGCTATTTTTACAGAAAGAACAAGGAAGAATAACTAACTAACCTTTATACAGGAAATTAAAAAAAATTTTTTTTTTCAATTGTACTTGTGATAATAAATTAATTCACCATAAAATGGAATAGAGATTTTCTTCCGCAACGTGACGTTGTGATTGAAACAACTTATCAAAAATGGGCTTGGTTGCAAGCTTGCAGTTGATTGTGGAGAGGTGGGGTTCAAGCAAACAAAATAATTAGAGAAGTCCGGTATAAGTCACTGAAAGTCTGTCATTTTCACTGGAAGACTGAGTTATGACATTTTGATCAAACATTAAAGGTTGTATCAGTGATTTCAGGCCCCAAAATTTTTTATCACATTCATCTAATCTTTCCTAACGATCCGCTAGCTGCCCGCCCCATAAGCATGCCGTCAAAAAAAACGCGTCTCTGTAGGCAGCCTAGGCTCTAAGATCTGCACACAAAAACAATTGGTTTCACCAACCACTCAAAACCAAAACAAATAGTGTTCCAACCAATCACCGACAGGGGGAGGGTGTTGTGAGGTTTTGAGCCAGCTTCTTCTTCAACTCCGACTTCGCGTGCAGCCGTACACGAGCACAAAACCTCACAACACCCTCCCCCTGTCGGTGATTGGTTGGAACACTATTTGTTTTGGTTTTGAGTGGTTGGTGAAACCAATTGTTTTTGTGTGCAGATCTCAGAGCCTGTTGTTTGTAGAACAACATTGGGCAGGATGTGAAATAACTTCTTTTCTTTTAATAAATACAAATTTTGTTTTTTATCCAAATAAAAAAAGAATAAAATACAGAGACATATAACCATATAGCCAAAAATACTAAGATATTATTTTTTTGGTCATATGGTGTAGTACATAACCACGCATAAATGACAAATTGAAAATGAGGAGAGGTGATTCACCAATAATCTGCTGACTGCGGGTGTGAATGAGCGTCTGTTCTGCTAGGTCCAAAGCCCCATCCCATGAGGACAGACTATCTCCTTTACCAGACACGTTCAAAGCAATCTGTCAACAAACATGAAACTAAAACTTAGAAAATTAAACAGAGAAAACACCTACAGTTCAACAAGGCTTTATCAGCAGCACTAGGGTTGTCAAAAATATTGATATTTCGATATTGATACTGAAATATCTGAAATAGTTCCAATACTCCTTTTCTGCAATATTGATACACAACACCAGCTGCACATTCTCACTCTCTCTCCTCTCCGCATGTTGTATAACAGCTTATTGGATCCGTGCATAAGCTCGTATAGTGACAGCAGCCTAATAAACCTGATGCTTTCTGTCATGTTAATCAAAGAACAAAGAGAAAATCACTCGCTGATCTTGACAGAATAACTTTTGTAACTTTATTTGTAAGCATTAGTCTGTATTTAATTTTTAGAATAGAAACTATCCAGTGTTGTTTTACATTTGATTACTTAAAATTCTGCAGTATTTCTTTTCTGAATACTACTGTTAGACCCACCTGAAAAACCTTTATTTTAATGTTTATTTAATTTGTCTCTTTATTCTATTGTACTTATTTGTGCTATTGTTTTCAATTTGTTTATTTATTCTATTACTGACTGTTTACTGGCCTTTTTTTCTAAATGTAGTTGAATTCAAACAAAGCCTCCCTGTGTGTAAAATTATGATATAACAAATTATCTGGATGGTGGTATATATGGCAGAAATTCCAGTATCATGACAACTCTAATTAGCAAACCATTAGATATAAGCTAATCTCCTACGGGGGTAAGTTTAAAGGGTCCTACACTCCAAGCTAAGCTACAGTTTCCTTAATGGCCATCTGATCAATACAGAGGCTCTCTAAAGCCCTTTGGGACCCATTGACTCTGAGGGAAATTCTTTAAAACAAAGCCCTGCATGGATCTCTTATGTATTTTACACATAAGACTTTTTCTGTCTCTCTCATCAACACACATGTACAATCTTTCCACAGCTTTTTCATAATACAAATAGTCTATTTCCACATGAGGCTACACAGGCTGATTAGTCAAGCTGTTTAGTCTTTATACACTTACCATCCATAACTTTGCCCGCTGTGGTGGGGAAAGGTTTCGGACCTGGATGACACCATCCTGATCAGTGTCCAGATCACATTCTGCCAAGTCAAGAGCATCTGCCAGATCCTGATTCCTTCAGAAAACACAGTAAATGTACACATGACACACTGTGACCTGACCACTCAAACTTCACTCAGCAGAAGTCAAGGGCAGATTGACCACATTCAAGTTTTCTGAATTCAAGTGTTTGCATTACCTACATGTACGCAGAAACTATGCTACCAACTATGCAAGCAGAAACAGAAGGGTTTTAAAAACATTATATAAAATTTCTATATTTCTTCCTACGACTCAAAAGCTGGGGGTAGGGCTGCACGATATTGGAAAAAACCTACATTGCGATATTTTGTGTTTCTGCTATATACAGTATATTGCGATATGAAAACAATTTCACCAGATGATTTTAATAGCTCTATTTGTAAAGAATGAATCATTCTAGGATGATTTTGTAGCGGACTAGCGGAGTGCATCTGCAAAGAAAAATAATACTTACAAGCATAGATAAAATACTATAGAAGAAAGATACAAATGAAATAAGCAGTTTTACAGGTAGGTAAATCTAACAGTATTCAGGTACAGAAACTGAATAATCAAATGTAAAATCAAAGTCTTCACTGCATAAATAGAATATTACTAATATAATTAATGAATACAATTTATATTTGTTAAAGCTACAAAAATGCTTTGTTGTTTGATTTACAATGGTGACACGAACAGCTGCTGTTTAGGATGCTTTTGCTTTAAGACAAATGCACGGTTCCAATATAATGATATACATATCCGTTTTCTTTCTCAATTGTTTACAACACTGTGTTTATGAGGATACTCGCCAAGACTGGCATTTTGACTTTATTTTGTGTGCACGTGTCCGTTTAAGCTCAAAAGGATGAGAAAGAGAACTGATTTCACTGTTCACGTGCTGTCTGTGCAGCTCTGTGTGCACAGATTTTTTGACTTGATTTTTAAACTTGCAGGACTTAAAAACACATGCAAATGATAAACTTTCACTCGATGATGGTTAAACTTTGCAATTAATCAATGATCATGTGTTCCGAACCTGGGAAGCAGCTGGCCCGTTCGGATCACGGATCTATTAATCCCTACTTGACATTTCTCATACTGCGATGTGACTATCGCGGATGTGCACGAGATTGATGCTGAATATATCATGCAGCCCTAGCAGGGGGTATGAAAGATTTAAGATATTTTTGAAAGAAATCACACCAAGGCATCTAACATACAGTAGTAATATTGTGAAAAATTACTAGAATTAAAAAAAAATCTGTTTTCTATTTTAATATATTTTAAGATGTAATTTACTCTTGTGATGGCAAAGCTGAATTTTCAGCAGCCATTACTCCATTCTTCAGTGTCATATAATCCATCAGAAATCATTCTAATATGATGATCAGTTTGGTGCTCAAGTATCAATGTTCAATGTCTAAATAGGTTGTGCTGCTTAATTTTTGTGTAAAACATAATAGGCTGCTAATTTCAGGATTTTTGATGAATGGAAAGTTCGCAAGAACAGTATTTATTTTTACATTGTAATCATTTTTATCATCATAAATAGGGGTGGGCGATATCTCGATATTTACGATATATCGAGATATTTTTTAAACTCGATATGGATTTTGACATATCGTATATATCGATATATTGTTTATATTTAATTCTGATTTCGCCAATTTGCTTGTTTGCCTTCTCTGTGTTGTGCTCGCGCTCGCCCTCGCCCTCCTCCGCCTCCTTGCTTTTTTTGTTCCCCCTCCCCTCGCGTGTTGTCTCATTCAACCAAGTCCCCCGAGTTCGGTCAGGCACATCAATCTTTCCCCGCCCAGCGAGTGCTTGAAGTGCGTCAGAAACAGCGCGCGCGCGCGATCAGTTGTTGTTGGTCATTTTTTGTGTAGCGTCGCCTCTCGCCGCATTGCTTTTGTTTGAGGGCGATAAAAACACTCACACTTAACATGCTCCCCTGTAGAAACGGGCCTGGCAGCTCGCGCCAGGTCTAGACACGGTGAAAGTTTCCTGATTGTGACGGATGGCCGAATTTACATGACACATTATAAATTAGCATTAGCCTAAGTTACCTATTCTGCTATATACAGTGTCAAAAAGAAGAGAAGAGGATAAAGGTGGATAAAGACAGAGGTAAAGTGATGTAATGAATGAACAGTTTATCTAATTGCATAGTAGTAAGATACTGTAATTTAATGGCAGTTATTTTTACCTTAAACTTTATGCTAGCAGTTGTTCTGAGTTCCCCAGAGGCCCCAGACAGTGTGATTTTGTAACAATCATGTCAATTTTTAGATGCATTTTTATCACTTTTTTTTTAATTAATGTTTTACTCTACAGTTGTGCAGTTTTGGGGGGATATGTGGCATTTTTTTTTTATTTATTTGCCAAAATTAGTAATGATATTTCTATACAGGTTTATTAAAAATAGTGCAATATGTATTATTTCTTCCTTTATTTTACAGTTAAATTATTATTTTTGTATACAGGGATTTTTTTTTTTTTAAATGTCGCAGAAGCACTTTGTTCCTACATGAACTGCCTACCTATTTGCACTTCAATAAAAAAAGACTTTGTGGTATTTGGCATATTTGTTTTTGCAGTAGTTTTCGGGGGGTTATTTTTCCTGTAAAGATATCGAGATATATATCGTATATCGAGATATAGCAAAATATATCGAGATATATTTTTTGCTCCATATCGCCCAGCCCTAATCATAAATGTCTGTACTGTCACTTTTGATCAATAAAATGCACCCTTAAATTGCATTAAAAAAAATTACTGACCCCAAACATGTTCGTTTACTGATCAATGTGTTCACGTGAATAAAAGCTTAAATTAAAACTGTTTATCATATAACGCAATCGTGTCTCTTCAGTTGACTTGGATTAATTCATATGGATTTATTTTACAATCTTTTTTATGAACGATTTGAAGAAGTTTTGTGAGAATAGACTTCCTATGGAGGGACAGAAATTTCTCAGATTTCATTACCAAGATGAACTACTTTCATTTCCAAAGATAAACAAAAGTCTTGGAACGACATGAGGGTGAGTAATTGATGACAGAATTTTCATTTTTGGGTGAACTAACCCCTTTAATATAAAGAGAGTATAAAGACAATGGCAACTTATTCTAATTAACCTATACCAGAATTAAGGAGAAAAATAATTATTTGTGTTAAGTGTCTGATGAATTTATTCTTATTCAGTCAAATGCATTTTTATTTAAACAACAAAAAATAGCACAGGAAAAAAACAAAAAGCATCTTGTGTGAACAGCAGTGGCATGAATCATTTATGAGCAATATGCTGAGCAACTATACAGAAATTAATATCACCACAACAAATGAGGTGTGTGTATACACGGTAGCTGACATGGCTGTGCGATGAATACACATTACTGAGAATTCAGCTGCAGAAAGAGGCTTCTACCAAATTCAATATTCAGTCAAAAGGGTATTCAGTCTCTCTGCACTGCTCTTCTGCACTTTACTCTCCTCTAGGGTTTCTCCAAGAGCTATTACAAATCCTAGACACTAGCAGAACAAGCCAAGAACCTGGTACAGGGTTCTTCAGGAGAAAAAAAACAAACAAGCACTCGACTTGCACTAAATTGCATTTTAAGCTAAAAAAAAAAAAAAAAAAAAAAAAACGAGAAATCCTCTGAGGCCTCTTTGCCATCTGCTATACTGCCAGGGAAAGAAACTGGCAGACAAAGCCCTACTCTCACACACTACTGCTGAGAACAACTGTGCTGAAATCAAACAATGAGCATCACTCACACAAACACACCGCAGATGCTCCAATTCTTTCACACACACAACCTCTTCTCAGCTGCAGCAAAAACACCCCTGACGCATTACAAAATAAACTCTTTTTTAGAGCAATAATACAAAACACTTAATTGCGTAATAAGAACCTGCAATATAGTAGTTAATGGCATGAATGTTTTTTACAGCATAATCATTTTCAACCCATTCTAACTGATTATTCCAAGACTATCAAAAGTCGTTTTCGCAATTTTGACAAAACCTCATTTGTTATCGACCTAAACAACATCACCATGGTGACACATTTATTTACACCAGTGGAAAAACATGGTTAAATAAATACATCAAGAAAACTAAACACTGTAAAGGTGTAACTGTAGTAGAAATCAAGTTGATTATTGATGATGTGTTCCACAATCACTCTAAAGTCCTGACATACTCTTAGGGCCCTTTCACACCTACCTTGTTTGATCCGGACTTTTCAGTTTGATCCGAATCAAAATTACAGGTGTTAAACCTCCCCCGGACTAGCCTGGAAATCCAGACCTAAATCTAAAAGATTAATGGTCTGGCATCGACTAATGAAATTCGGCCAGCTCGAGGGGCGGCACCAAGCATGCATTTGAAAATCTCACTGTACGCAACTGGATAACACTACGACCAATCACAACAATAAACCCCATATGCTTAGCTACCAGCGGAGCTAACTGGTAGATTATACTCTTACCGCATCCGGACGGCAAAACAGCAAAAACGTCCTTCTTGCAAAGAAACGATTCGAGCGGCGTCTTCGTTCCTGTTTTAGATAAAAAGCCAAGTCTAACTCGTTCATTGTAGCGGCCAAAGCCGTTTCAAACAGCTGGTATTCATCCATAGCCAATTAGCCATCTTGCAATGTTTACTAATGACTTCGACGTCACAGCGCTGTCGTCATCTGTTTAGCTCGCGTCTGGCCCGCCTATATCAGATACACCGATGTGATTGGTGCAGCTCAGATCGAGGGGCATATTTAATGAGCATCATTACTCGACACCAGAGTAACTCGCTGAGCAAATTCAACTTGTGCTCTCGCGAGAACTCTGGATTACCAGGGTACCCCCGGACCACAAACAGAGGAGATTTGGTCAGACGAAAAGAGGTAGTCTCGGTCCAGATCAAACTTAACAAAGGTTTGGTTCGTTTCTAGTGGGAAAGCAATTTCTGTATGGTTCGGACTTTCAGATCATTTACAAGAAGTTCTGGTGGTTCTCGCAGGATTACTTGCAGTCTTGTCCTCCTTTCCCGCAGGCAACGATAAAATGTTCGCACAACGAGGACGTTCATTTGGCGAATTTGAACTAGCTTCGGCCCTCGAGTATAGTTGGTGTTGCAGGTAGTAATGCCGTAACAGTATAGTGGCAACGATATGCGTCTGTTCATTCATTCTTGTCAAAAAATTTTTATTTATTTTTTCATTCTTGTCAAAGTCATCCGCCGAATTGACAACACGCTGACGTCAGGTGGGCGTCCGTTTACAAATCAATCAATGTCAAGATGCAGCCCACATAGATGATGATGACAGGATAAAGCATGTAAAGTTATTTAGTGCGCTCGCATAATTGCAATGTGAAACCAAACCAAAACTTACCGAATGTATAAAATGTATCAAAACACTTTGGTTCAGTGCTTGGTGTGGACTTTTAGGTGTGAAAACACCCTAGAGATGAAGAAAGCTGTCTAACAACAAGCCATACCAAGCATTCAAACCTGGGGTGAAAAAAATGCAAGTTGCCACATATTTAGGATGAATGCCTGAATAATGAGGTATGAAGCTTTACAGTCAATACATTCTTTTTAAGGTGCAACCTAATTAACATGCAAACATCTGTGGTTAATAATGGACTTAGAAATCACAGCCTGAAATATATAGCCTACCACCCTGCCACAAACTTTGCTCCTTTTATCTCTCCTAGGGAGTCATTTGTCTTCCTTGTCATTGTCTATGAAAACAGGAAGGTCCATATTCAGCATAAGAGGAAGAGGACACAAAGGCTCACTAAAAGAAGTTAGAGGAATCATTAAAAATCTAGGATTGAAAGTATTTTTGCCGATTTAATTGTCATTACACAGTGTATCTCTTGTTAAGCAAAATCATTTTTAAAAACTATAATGGTAATAGTGGATTATGAGAAAAAGAGTACTTTGCGGTGACCTTCAATATAAAAAGAGTTTACAAATGCCATGGCTGTGAATTACATCAGGGTTCAAAATTCTTCTCAGAATAATTCTGTTGAACTTCTACGCCACATGTGCAGATAAACAATAAAGCAGAAAAAAATGTTGACGTCAATAAGCAGTCAATGTAGTTGGGCTGAATTCCTCAAGCATTTATAACTTGGGAGGAGTTTCTAATGTTCATACTTATTTCAAATCTGTACAAGACATACTGAAATATTCACAAAAGAGTCCATACTCATTCAGAAGAATCACTTGAGGAAGTACCAAAAAAGGGTGAACCACCCATGTTCAGATTTATTTATTTTTTCAATTCCAGAAAACCACCACAGCTATTAAATATGTCTTACAGAGCTAAACAGAATAATTCACACTTTTAAGGAGAGCCGAATACCGTAAACTGCAATCATACATACCATATAAGTAACGTTAGGGGAAAAACATGGTCATAGTGAAGTAATACAGGAGATAAGAGATTATCATAATCATCATCAACTCTATTGTGTCCATTCTGTCCAAAGCTACGCTAACACCTAGCAAAAGCTGTTTTAACACAGCCAACTGCTAAGGAAACACAACAATGACATATTTAATCTCTTAGAAGACATATTATACAGATCACCATAAAAATAAAAGGACTATGTCGAACTGCTGAGAAGGTCTGAGAAACAGCTGGAGTCTCAAAACAATACACTAACTGCTTTGACTAGCCAGAGTAGCTGCTTAGCACAGCATCGCTGTCTCACAAACGGATGTCGTGGAAAAAACTACGTGATTAATAATCTCTCTTCAACGGACTTCAAGTTCCAAGTGATAATATCAGACTGGGACCAGTAAATCGTTCTGCGGTAAAATTTGATCAGTGGTGTTTTCTTACCAGCTGCCTTGAAGCACTTCCCCTACAGCATCCGCCATTGCTGTGGTGACGGTCCACGTCAAACCGTGTCGTAAATACCAGCGTCCTGTCGCTAGGACCACATGCGCGCGCTTGACACTAGTCTAGACGTGACGTAGAACGCGATATTCAGCGGCGCGCGACTTAAGCTTTGATGAATAAAAAAATTGCATTCTAGACCTGGTCGGTTTCAACACGGTATGACACTTGTTGCCTGCCTCTAACATAAATTAGTCTTTCACTTTTTTGTGCTTGTGCATGTAGCCCACTGTCTTTTTAATTGATTTGAAATAAATTGTTATTCATTTTCTGCCATGATGCATCCCCTTATTGTATGATTTATGTCATATGTAATGTGTTATTGAATAAACCAAATAGTTAACCACTCGACTGTATCTTCTGGTCTAAGTTTAATTTATTTGCCACGTGACCGAAAATAGCCTCATCAGCAAAGGAGGCGACAAACATTGATCATTCCAGAAAATAGTGTATTACAGAGATTTAATTTAGGCTACATAATGGTTATCCTTGTTTTTTTTCTTTTTCTTTTTTTTTTTTTTTAAATATATAGTATACGTTTACGCCCTATATAGCCTTCAAGCATTTTTGGGTGGATATGAACATTTTTATTAGAGGGTAAAATAACCTATTATATTAGACAAATAATTTTGATATAGCCTCTATATGTATTATTCCACTAAAGTTTTAATTATTTTATTTTTTCTTATACTACGTTTTAATTATTCAGGGAAATTCCACTTATAGCCTAGACAAAGGGTCAGCGTCCAAGAAAATTATATCAATTTCCTCCAGGAGACCAAGGACTTCAGCACCTGGTTGAAGAATATTATGTCATAGGGGGTCTGTTTTCACACAATGTTTTGCAAAAAATAATCTTGAGACCTGATAGCCTATCATTTTGTTAATTTATCACTAAAACCACTTGCTCAGAGCAAATTCTGATGACAATACCAAAAAGGGCGTCGCTCCTATTGACAGTAAGTGTCTAATTCTAACTGAGCCAAGATTAAACAAAACATCATTCTCCAAAAATTAATTTAAAATGCATGATGTCTGATGAGCATGGGTCAAAGTCAACTAGACAATATCATCAGTTAATCTATCATCCTGGCTCTTAGGGTGCTTTTGACTTTGTTTTTATTATACCTATCATGAAGATGCTTGCCAACCTCAACACTTTCATGCAAACAACTGTCAAAAGATATATGTTGATAGATGGATAGATGTTGGCAAAACCTGAACAAAACTACTGAATAACACAGGGGCCATTTGCATAGCATCTGTCTTGAAAGTTTGACCAACTAGCAGTTAGATAAGAGGTTATCAGTCTTTAAACCTTTTAAACACAATATGTTTGTGCTTTTTATATATATATATATACATACATACATATTTATATTAAATAAAAAATGTTGTGTATAACTGTGATCAGTTTAAGCCAAAATAGCTAATTTTCATCTGGGAATGTGCATTTAATTATTACACAAATGTAATAAGCATTAAATAAAAATAGTTACAAATAACTAATCTAAAAAAACGAATTCACTTTGGATAAAAGCATCTCCTAAATGAATAAATAAATAAATGTAAATCTGCATCGAAAAACGAAAGCAAGCTGGCTTTATGCATAACTGTGGACAACTTGATTCTTTATTTTAGGGTATCATACATTAATATTACACAAGTAAACTTTACCGACATCACATTTACCCCAACACCCCCTCCTCCTCCCTGTCTTTATGTATTTTTTATTTTTTACTTGAGGCATCTTTTTTTGCACAGCAACTTTTAACAGATTCAGCACAACAAATTCATTTTAAACCTTTAGGTTGCGCCAAATAGCGTGAATTAGTTTATTTTAAAACAATCGTTTTGAGATCTTCAAACATGCAGCAGAATGACTGGAATGAAGTTCTACCAATATTGGTAGGTACCAATTAATAATCAGTAACTATTAATAATCGATCAGGCTGGAGAAAAAGAAAATAGGCAAACATTTACATATTAGGCAATGCTTAATGTGTACATGCATAGGCAATTTATCACATCCTTTTCCCCCTCTAATAGCATAGGACAGGACCTATAAAGACAGCAATGCCATTTTGTTGTTTTGATATTGAAATCATCTTAAAGCAGAAGATGGCTGGATGAATGCATATAAGAGAAGAAATCATGGTTGCAATATTTCACTTTTTACTGCCTTTTATTAATAATGGTTAAACTGTGTATGTTTCATTTATATATATATATATATATATGTATATGTGTGTGTGTGTGTGTGTGTAACATTTAAAACTAGTTATTCTATAAAATTCTCCCCGCAGGCACAAATATGCTATATGTAATTAAGGACATGCCATACTTTAAAAGTACCTCAATATTCCAAGATTTTTACAAATCAATGCAAAATTTAAACAAAAGACTAGGGAGGGGGAACTTAGTCGCTAAATGTAAGGTGTTTGTTTTTGCATTGAGCCATTCTTCAAAAATACCCCTCAATGACATTTTTATTTCACAGAGGAATTAAACAAATAAAATCAGATATGTGCAGTTTTAAAAATAAAATGAGAGGAATGTAATTTTAGCGCTTCATAATGTATCTAGGTTCATTCTTGTTTTTGCACAAAAATGCAACATTACATTTCTCACAGCTTTGTTTTAAACATTTAACATTTTAGTGCCTCAGTTTAATAAGATGGGAAAGGTGGTTTCAGAGCAAACTTCTTGTACAGGACTAAGAGGGTTTTAAATTACTTTAGTTATATTATCTTATACATTAAATAATGTGTAATTTGCCTCTATTTTTGTGTCAGAAGAATATTATCTTTAGGATGTTACTTTATGTGTTTTTTTTTTAAAGAGAAATCTCATTGCTGCACAGAAAATATATATGTTTAAAAAAAATCCCAAAATTCAAGATAAAAAACACAAAAATGAATTTCAAATTTCAAACTTTTCCTTGATATAATCCCCATCTTGCAAACACAGTGTAATCACAGCAGTGACGCATCAGAACATACAGATTTAAAACAAACACATCTCAACTAAAATTTTAATCCTGCATTTCCCATACAACAAAGAACGCAAATAAGATTGCTAGGATGTGACAGTGAAAGGACAAAGCTTACGCACATTACAGTATCAAACCATGAATACATAACGCAGTCCTGCTGATGGTATACACTGATTTAACGTAGTGAATCTGGTGTTTTGGAGAGAAAAAAAAGAAAAAAAAAGAGAAAGACATAATTACCAATTGGCAGGGGAGGCTGAACATGAACAAATGAGTGCTGTTTGTAAGTAATAATATAGCCATACCCAATGAGGGAGGATTTGAACTATGATCATTTTATCTTTAACAGAGCAGCCATCAGTCTTTTTCACGAGCTTGTTTTTGCATTCTCGTTTCCTTTTGCTGCTCCTCCACCTTCCAGTCCTCAAAATTGGTGTAAACACGTGACAGCAGAACATGTTCGGTCTTTCTTTTCATTGACAATGATCATCTTTGATGAAGTAAAAAAAAAAAAAAAAAAAAATCTAACTTATGAGATGTGTACTCTGGCCTGGCAGTAGAGAGTGGAGAAAGGAAGCAAGAGTTATAGCGTGGGAGGCTTGAGCCCGTACTTCTTGGCCACCTCCGTCTGGGCATAAGCAGCATCACAGAGGGAGTAAAGATGGGCCATCTCCATCTCTGACTTGGCCAGGTTGATGGCCTTGTTGAACATGTCTATAGCCTTGTCCAGATTGCCTCTGTGGGAAAAAAATTTTAATATTTTTAAAGGGGCTATAACAAGAAGGATTGAAAGTGGAGTCGAAAATTGTAAAATTCCTCAGGTATCTGAAAAATCTGGTGTCATAACCTTATTTATTACAAGGTTACAACCCTGTAATAAGGCTGTAGAAGTCACATCAACTTTTACACAAACTTTTCAATCAATGACCCACAAATTGTGTGTGTGTGTGGGGGGGGGGGCAATGTAACAAATTGGGCTTCACAAACCTTTGGACTTCAATGGTTCCCATAGTTTCATAAGCAAAGTCGCATTTATTGTCAATTTCAATGGCTTTGCTAATGAGTTCGAGTCCCATTTCCAAATCTTGTTTCCATTGAAGCTGCAACAGACTGCAAACAGAAACACAACTGATAAGTATTTTCTTTGTTAAACTTAGATAGATTAACATACAAAAAAAGGATAAAACTAACCCTTTGTGGACATATGTTGTGGCGTTGTCAGGTTCTAGTTCAATACATTTATCATACATTTCGTCAGCCTTACCAAACTGTTGCTGGTCAGTTAGTGCCTATCACAAAAGTAAAAAAAAAAAAAAGACAAAACATTATAATTAAAGATATGAAGTAAACTCTGATCAAATTCAATTTTATGGTTTTATGCCATCAAGGTGAAAAGTACCTGTGCATACAAAGCATAGCCCTCAGCACACTTTGGAAACCTCCTAATGACATCCTCAAAGCCATCCATGGCTTTCTGAACCTGGGATGGGTTGTTTCCAGTGTATGCCTGTCGGTACTACGAGACAAAATAAAAGGCAATTAAGTTTATACCACTTTTACAGTAAAATTAAGAATTTCTCATATTAGATTGTTCTGGTTGAAAGTCAACAGCAGTACACAACACCCATAAAGTCAATTATCATGATACCATTCATCATCGCATTCAAATGTCACCACAAACAGTGCCAGAGCACAGGATTTAATGTGTAAACAGTACCCACTTCTGGTACTTACCAATGCAAAGCACTTCTGGGCCTGGGCGAGTGCAGAGTCTGGTCGAAGTTTTATACACTCATCAAAATCTCCCACAGCCTCCTCCACCTGGTCCAGCAGAATCTTCAACTGAGAAGTGAAAATATTCCCAAATTGGTTATCCATACATAAAGTTTGTTGCTGTTAATTGTTGGGGAATGTTGCTAATTGTTGTTCCTAACACAGTTGTAAGGGAATGTTGCAGAAAAAAGAAAAGAAACTTGTAGGCAAGAACTTAAGTAAATGGACATCAATGAAATTCCATTTAAGCCTAAGAGAACCCACGTCACACCCCTCATCTCACTCCACTGGCTCCCAGTTGGGGCCAGAATCAAACTTAAAGCTCTAACGCTGGCTACCACTAGAACAGCACTTTAGGTGAAAATTCCAACATGTATGTGACGTCATACCTGTCCCCTGTGGTGGTAGACATCAGCATTACGGGGGTCAATTTCTGCAGCCATGTTGAAATCCTGCGTGGAGTGCTGGGGCTGCTGCTGCTGCATGTACATGCTTCCACGTTTAATGAGCGCATTAGCACGCAACTGAAACACATCACAAAGATGCATTAACACTAATAGGATCAAGAAGAGAGACAAGCAGGGCGAGAGCTGTGAGAACAGAGCGAGGCTGGTGGCGCAAGTGATAATGAGCATCACCTGCGCCCCGCGGAGGAGCTCCGGAATGATAAAAGGAGGAGTGAAGACAGTGAAGGACGAGAGAGGACCAGGCCTGATCTTTACGTAGCTTTGATTAAGTTTGTACGGCAGTCGTCCATGCCGCTTTACTTTCATTTTGAAGGGTTTATTTTGGACATTAAAGTATGTTGAACGTTCGCCGGTTCCCACCTCCTCCTTCCCTGAACACAAACCTTGTTACAAATTCCCTTAATGTAAATGTCAACAAAATGTTTTAATCTTTGATAATTTTTTAGAGTTATAAGATATAAACCTACAGATGTTGCAGGATAGGTAGAGACAGGTAAATCTGATTATACGTAGTATATTCATTTTAAATGATAAAAATGGCAGTAAGAGAAGGCATCTGAATTCTTGCAGGCATGTGACCAGCTAAAAACAAAAAAGAAAGAAAACCTGGCCCCCCAGGCAATTAATATTATGAAAGAAAATGTTCATCAAATAAAAAATAAATAAATAATAAATAAAAAAAAGTTTATATATATATATATATATATATATATATAATTTAGCAAAAATACAAAGTATTGTCCTTTAAAAAAAAAAAAGTTTTTTTCATTTAATAATCATGATAACGATATAATATATTACAATACAATATGTTATAATAAAAGTAATAATGGAATTGTTATTATTATTTTACAAAACAACAGTAAAATGACAATACTGACATTTATGGTTGTCTTAATTTCTTTGCTTTCAAATGTTAAACCATTGATCTTTTATTTTTAGCATAAAACTCCAGGGACACCTTATTGCTTCTCTTTGTTGACAATAACAGATTTCTAAACAATTCTCATAATGAACGTTGCATTCCCAAATGCAAATTATAAGCGACTCAAACCTTTCAGAGTAACATTTGTGAACTAGAAAACACAGTGCTGTTACAGTACTCTGAAGCATGCCGTGCATCAGACTATATGTTTATATAACTACATCACAAACGTTGTGATTTGATGATCGGGCAACTGGCAAATAACACGGTTTCATAGCCAACTTTAACTCGTATTTGGGCTTTGAACCCTAGCTAACATGCTAATAGTGTCCAGCATGGCGCTGCAAGCTCGTGCAGAGCTGTTAGAAGCATAGACATGCACTAACACGGGACTACCAAGGGACCCAACATAACAGTCGTTAACAGGGCGCGTTAAAGGAGAACTCCGGTCAATTTTAACATTGAGCTCATTTTTTATTTGTACATTTGGAGTGCTGTCAATACAGAGAACAACAACAAAAATCAGTGTTGCCTACACCGAGTTATTCTATTTTTAAAATTTGCACCCTGTTGACTTCAATGGGGCAAGTATTAAACCTGCTTTTAGTCTCTTAACATCCAACTGAAACAGAAAATGTGAGTGATTCCTTCTGAGTGAACACGAGTGAATCTGACTGCAGTAGATGTGAAAGATATGTATAAAAACGATGTTATTTAAGCCAGCGCAAATACCTGTATTTACATCCTGTTTTCGGTTGAAGCCCAAAGTAGTCGATTGCCGAGTTCACGCGCATAGGTTTAGTTACCTATGATCAGGCACGTGAACTCGGCAATCGACTACTTTGGGCTTCAACCGAAAACAGGATGTAAACACAGGTATTTGCGCTGGCTGAAATAACATCGATTTTTGTAGTTGTTCTCTGTATTGACAGCACTCCAAATGTACAAAAAAATGAGCTTAATGTTAAAATTGACCGGAGTTCTCCTTTAAGGTACTCGTGTGTGAGAGGGTTGCGGGAGAATAAAACGACTTGCGGGACTCCCGCAAAATGGAAATATCTATAAATAAAACAACAAAAATTGTTATTCATCTGTTTTTGAAAAAGTAACAAGACCAACTAAAATAAAATGGAAACAATTTACAGGCCAGAGTTTCTATTTATAACATATTCGCACCATTGAACAATGTAGACAATCACAGACATTCGTGTTGATTTCTTGACTTTTTGTTCAGCACTGAATTCTGCATGCTGTCAGCTTCATTGATAATAACAGAGATTTGTGAGATCGCGATGAACTGAGATGTCAGCATTTTAGAAATTGTTAAGGGAGCATACTTTGAGCGCATTCTGTTATGCCAAACCATGCACGCAGTAGCCTGCTTGCTTTTATGTTAAATTAACAGTGGTTTGTGAATGTTAATGCTTTAGGGCTGCAACAACTAATCGATAAAATCGATAATAATCGATTATGAAAATCGTTGTCAACGAATGTCATTGTCGATTAGTTGGTCTGCTCACGTCACGGGGAGCGTTACTGATGACGTCACTTTCATGACAACGCAGTCACACGGCAAGCAAAAACTGTATATTCTCATTATATGAAGATGTGAAAATGGTATAGTCTAGTTTAATTCAATGCTACTGTGTTAACAGCTTTGTTTACTAACTTCGGGACAGTCACACTACTAGATCTATTTTGTATCGAGCATCAGGTTGCGCAATCAGTTCGCTCGCAACATAAGTGATGGATTAAAATAGCGCTACTGCAGAAATAAATTAAATGGTGTTTACAAAGTGAAGCACTAAATAAAAAGGCAGTTAATAACAGCAGCAGTAAAATATTGTTTTTTAGTCACTGTAGTCTGTAGTTTTCAGCGAATGCTTGTGCAGTAATACATCATTTTTCCTGTACTTTTAACCAAGCCTGTTGTCAGCTGCGTACCTCCATTCCGCTCTCTTTTTATAGCATGTCTACTATGTAAGGGATAATCCCGCTTATTACATGGCTACCCACCAAATAAATCAATAATTTTACACAAAATATTGATTTAAAAAGGAGTTTATTGATTTAAAAATGATTGTATTGCTTCCGCTAAAGAAAATAAGTTAGTCCGTTCCGTCTCTACGGTTAGAATCCTGCGTCCATAGCAACGCTCTGTTTTTCTGGTGTGTTATACTTCGCAGCGGTCTGTTATCAAGAAATAACAGATCGCATTCTACATTGGAATTCAAAATCTGCTGCTTAATATCTTATTACAAACATGTTTGTGTCCTAATTTCATAATGTTAAGTTTATATGAGCAGCACAACTCAATATTTTGTTTTGTTTATTTATATTTTGGATATTTAAAGAAGTTTTACTGTTTAAAAACTGGACAAACTTTTGTGTTTGGGGTTTAAAATGTAAAAATTAAAGATTATATTAGTAAAACTCAATGTGTGGCTTTTGCACTTTTTAAAGTACACTTTTACACATAAATACCCTGATTTAGGGTTTTATTTAGTTATAAACAAAAATCAAATTGAATTTTAAAAAAACCCTATCCGATTAATCGATTAATCGAAAAAATAATCGTCCGATTAATCGATTATCAAAATAATCGTTAGTTGCAGCCCTATAATGCTTTAATAACAAATCATTTATAGGGAGCATTGGTTGTGGCGCAATGTAGGGTTGAACTTGAAAGTATTTCATGGATGTACAGAAAAAAATCTATTTATACTTTTTAGCGGGCGGGAGTCTGTTTTTCACAGATTTACACAATTTGTGAGTCATACAGAAAAATCACATCCTTGCTATAATCTGTTACCTTAACACTGGCATTCTCCATGTTAATGACACGGTCCAGGTCAGGCTGTGCAGCTGTAGCGTTGCCAATCAGCAGGTAGAAGGTGGCTCTCAGCAGAAGAGCTTCAGCTGTGTACCTGCCTCCAGACTCAATCTCCTTTGTGCACTCACTGATGATCTTATCGTAGTTCTCCTCCTCCATATACTGCTTAGCCTTTAGGTAGCCTGAGCTGAGGAAACATTTCTTTGTTAATTTAGGAAATGATTTTGATTCAAATGTGGAACAACTAAAAAAAAACTATTATACATTAGCAGTACAGCATTTTTTTTATTATATTTTTTATTATAGAAATAGAAAGTGTATACTGAGTAAAGTGTATGACAGTGACTTATACTTAGTTGTGACTGTATAATAATAATGTAACAAAAAGACACTCTAAACATTTAGGGTTAAAAAGCAACAAAAGGAAACAAAAGCACAAACAGTGAATGTACAAATCTCAGTGTGTATTGGCAAAATATAACACCCTCAGCTCTCACCTTCCTGTGACCTCTGAAGCCTCACCCTCTTTGTCTTTATCCTCATCCTTCTTTTCGCCTTTCTGTAGGGGCTGTGAAATGATGTCATCAGTAAAGGAGCTGAAGTAGGACTTGATAAACTGAGGAGATGGCATAAGAGGCTCCCGGTTCTGAGAAAAGCAAACATGACAGAGCAAAAAAATAAATAAAAATAAAGTAGATTAAATATGTAATACAGTTTACATTCAAGTCTGAGATCTGTACCTTTCCATCACATTCCCACCTTGTATTTCTCTTTAGCCTTTTCTTTTCCCAGCTGTTTCAGCACCTTGTCTGCAAGAAGCATACTCTGCTGGTTCTGGAAAACCTCCAGAATACATACTGCTGTCACATCTACAAAAAGTAGAAACATATTTGGGACTGAAACACATGTTATGCCAGAGAATAGAATGTAGTCAATGACTAAGTTTACATGTGCACCAATAATGTGATTATTTAAAAAATAAATAAATAAAAATTCAGAGTAAGGTCTTAATCGCAGTAAGATGTTTACATGACACGAGCAGACCTCTTCACTGCAATTTTTATTATTCTGATTATTCGCAAATAAGTATGGTTATACCACACTCATATAGGCATACAGTATGCATATTACCGGCCTCATAATTTAATATGAACATGGTTACTACGATTACAGACTTAACTGCATTAGTTTGAATGAAGTACTGCGTTTAGATGAGGTAAAGTTTAAATCACATTATGAAGGTGCATGTAAATGCACTCAAGGAAGTTCTTTTTTAATTAAAAGAATTGATTGTAATTAATGACAACTTGATTTAATGACCAATATCAGTGATTGTGAGAACGGGTTGTTTAGAAACATAATGTGCTTAAAAACAACTTAAAATATAAAAGGTTGAAACACGTCATATATTTGACTTTAAAATTGAAATCTTCCACCCAAAGCAAAAATTCTAGTAAAATTAAAAACAAACACAACAGAAACACAATTAAAATCAAACCAGAAATAACGCTAACCTTCTAGGCATTCCCTCTTATTATCCAGTTTTTCCAGTGCTTTGGCACGCCTAAAAAGGGCTTTTACATAGCAAGGATTCAGCTCGACTGCCTGAGAGCAATCCTGTATCACTTCTGTCCATTTCATCTGAAACACAAAAACGAACAAAAAGCAATCGTTCAGACATGTAACACTTTGTGATGATGCTACAAATGATGATCTGACAGACAAACCTGTTGCTCGTAGGCTGCAGCTCTATTCTGGTAGAAGGTGGACAGATCTGCTTTCTGTTCTTTGGGACATAGGCTGATGGCTTCTGTGTAGCACTGGATGGCCTGCTCATATTTGCCAGCCTTGAAGTATTTGTTGCCCTTATTCTTGGCAGATTGTGCTCTGTCAAGGGGACTCTGGATGGGCAGACAATTATTTTAAATAAAACTATCAAGATTGCATGATGAACAGAACATATGATAAGAACAAAGCTGCATGATATATCATAGTGTAATGTGATTGCTCTAGTGGTAGTGAAATCCAACACAAATGTATGCCACTGTCATTAGAAAATGTGAAAATTGTATATGCTGGTTAAACAAAAAGATGTAGAAGGCATTTTTCAGAAGGCATGCTACATACAAGAAGTTCTCAAATCTGACATGATGACATCAGCAAACAGACCAACATATAAAAATTAACTTAATTGTGTTTGCCATAAGCTCAGTCAATGTTAAAGACGCCACTGAGATTAGCAGGTATTGCAACAGTCAGCTTTACATGATAATTCTGTGTGCATCTAAAGCATGTCTTTTCCTAATCTACAAATGAAAGCACTAACTCTTTTTTTCCATGTTGATGTTCCTGTAGTTCCTATATAGGCCTAAATGAAAATGAAAACATACAACCATTTCACCTTAACCCTCCACATATCACACCTACATATAACCCTCCAAAAATTGCATAAAAATCCAAATCTCTGGATAAGACTCCTCCCCCTGTCTAGCCCTGGACAAATCCCCCACTCCACGTCAGTCTGTCTGTCTAATCCCCAGATCTTACAAACAGAGAGGTGAGCTTCCTATTCAGAATAAAGTCTTAATTACAAAGTGAGTAACCTATATGCATTCCCAGATTGCAAAGTATATGTTAATGGAAGAACAACATGATAGTATGTGCTGTGGGTTCAATATTTTTTTACGTAAAGTAACTATTAAATATTTATTATTATATAATATTATATTTAAATAGCTCTAAGTTTTCAAAGTTTTCACAAGTTCCTAAACATTCTAACAGCAAAACGTCCAGCCAAAACGTCCTTAAACTATAGAAAAATGAACTGACATTTACTGAAAAAGCCCTGCATCTATTAATCTGAAAGTATAATAAATAGAGGTCTCTGAATTTCATGTATTATGTATTATGATACCAAGTTAATTTTGCTACATTTGTAGGGATGAGGGCTGGAAGCTGGAGACACATGCTCTACTTATTTGATCTTGTTCGTCAGAGCAAGCCTGTAATAGATTAAATGGGTCCTATTATGTTTTTTCAGCTGCGGTTTGAGAGAAAAGATCTGCAGTGCACAAGGTTACAAAGTAGTTCAAAGTCCACTCCAAAGGGACTTTTTTACAGAAAAGACTTTAAGAACTTCAACAAACGGCTTGTTGGGACTACAAGTTTCTTCCAGATCTCAAGTCACAATGTCACTCATTTAAATAAACCTACAAACTTTTGCAAAAAGGGGTGTGGCATTTCCGGAACACGCTATAAGTGGTGCCAATCACAACACACAGGGCCATCTAACCAATCAGAGCACATTTCGTATTTCTGAAGGAGCATTTGAGACAGACTGGGAAGAGAGGTGCTGCAATAATGTAAAATATGAGAAAAATAATGCGATTTTTTAACAACCTGGCAAGAAAACCTATTCTAGTACACCCCAAAAATAAAAACAAGACTTCGTAAAATGGCATAATAGGACCCCTATAAATGCAGCTGCTGTATCACAGTTCATGTAGTATTATGTATAACTCTTACCATGCACATAAATATAACACATATGTTCCATAGCTGTAACTTGAGCAATTTCCACTGGCCCAGTCATATTCAATATTGCTAAATGCATACATTTCTGTGTGTAATTCATGCATGTGTCATTAGAGGTAACCTAGGGTTCCCACACTTTTGACTAATGACTTTCCATGACCTTTCCAGTCATTCGAGATTACTGGAATATGATATGCAGCATGATTAAACACTAGTTTGACAAAAAAATGATCGAGTCAAACAGTCCACTCACAAATCAAACACCATTATGTTTTTTCTTCTTGCGAACAGAGATGGACTCCAGAGCTCGACCCTGACCATGTAACTGAACGAATACTATACCTTAAGTTATAATCGAAGCACAGGTCCATGTTCGACAACATTTTTACGTTTTAAATGTTGTTAAACTTTAGGCGACGCTGTCAACACAAAGTGCAATAAAAGTAACAGATAAAAGACTAATAGTTAACATAGGAAACTGTCACATGTGGCTTGCCTCAGTCTGACCATCTCCACGCCCTCGCATACAACACACCACCAGAATTTAATATAAAACCGCGACCTTTAGGCGTATGATCAATATATATTCTGCATCAGGGTTATCAAACCAAGGGCATTTGACTACCCTAGTAGCCAGACTGTACAGATTTTGATCACAGATGTTGTATAGGAGCTCACGTTTGGAAGCTAGCTGGCTATTGCACATTCGCTAAGACGGGCTAGTTTGTCAAGCGGGTGTCCTTGACAGGGAGAGCAGTAATGTTAGGGTGTCAAGAAAATATATACGGGCAAAATGACAGGTCCACATATATACATGTTGTCTATTAAGAGAAAAAGAACTGTTAGGCTTTAGAATTGGGGACATTACCATGTTCTCCAGCTCTGGGTTAGTCGCTCCGTGCTGGCCCTGGACAGGGCTAGCGCTTCCTTCGGGAGTTTTCCTCTCTCCATTCTTTTTCCCTTGCTTTCCCTTGCTGCGACTTCGGTTCCACAGGTAAACAGCCCCGACGCCTAGGACGATCGGTGTCCCTACTAGGAGTGCCAGCTGCCAGCGGGGGAGCCCACTCCCGGACTGAGGCTCTACGGGCTTCGACGCAGCCATCATCCACGCAGCAGCACTCAGCTAACGCGCAAACTCACACACTCACTTCCTTTACAGAACCTACTTGGGAGGTCACCGCGCTGAGCAGGTGGTATCATGGGATACTGGAGGACTGTACTGATTGTTATCCGCAATGTTCTTCCTTTTTTTTTTTTTTTTTTTTGAACAAAGAACACAGGGGATACATGTATCACACGAAAAACAGGATAAGAAACCCAAGGTAAAGAAAGGCAGTAAAGTAAGAGTTTTTTTTTTAATCATTCAAAAAACATTTAAATCAATAGAAACTAAACATTTAATAAATAGAAATAAATAACATGAGAAGAAATAAGTGAACATAAAACATAAAAACATCTTCAGGAAATCATGAGGTAACTAATGAAACCATAATTTCTTTGAGCAACAGAGCAGTTTTAGCGGATTTCTTGTTAGCTGATAAACAAAGAGAGTCATAGAATAACTTTAAATCAATACAAAAAAAGCCTAAAATTGGGCTTAGAATCAGTGACTTTAAATTTATGAAGATGAAACTCGCCACATAAAGTTAGCAGTTTTAATCTGTCATCCATCTCCTTTGACCCAGAGTCCCAAATCAAAAACAGCACATTCATAATCTCAAAAGTAAAAAGTTTGTAATAAGCAGAGAAAATAAGCCAGGCTACTTCTTTCCAGAACTCCTTTGCATAATCACATAAAAAAAAAGTGGTATTGTTTCAAGATTAGAGTTACAGAATGTGCACTGTGAAGAGATGTCTAACTTAAACTTAGAAAGAAGAGAGTTAGCCTACAGGGATAGTAATTATGTAGAATTTTAAAGTGAAGCTCTGTCCACTTGTTCGGTAACAGAAACTTATTAATGCCAGTCCATATATTAAAGGTGGTATCAGTGATTTCAGGCCCAAAAATATTTTTATCACATTCATCTAATCTTTCCTAACGATCCGCTAGCTGCCCGCCCCATAAGCATGCCGTCAAAAAAAAAAAAAACGCATCTCTGTAGGCAGCCTAGGCTCTGAGATCTGCACACAAAAACAAATGGTTTAGCCAAACACTCAAAACCAAAACAAATAGTGTTCCAACCAATCACCGACAGGGGGAGGGTGTTGTGAGCACGCGAAGTCAGAGCTGAAAAAGCTGGCTCAAAACCTCACAACACCCTCCCCCTGTCGGTGATTGGTTGGAACACTATTTGTTTTGGTTTTGAGTGTTTGGCTAAACCATTTGTTTTTGTGTGCAGATCTCAGAGCCTAGGCTGCCTACAGAGACGCAGTTTCTTGACGGCATGCTTATGGGGCGGGCAGCTAGCGGATCGTTAGGAAAGATTAGATGAATGTGATAAAATATTTTTGGGCCTGAAATCACTGATACCACCTTTAATAGCAGAAAGAGAAAGATCATTTTATTTCTAATAAGAAAGCTTCTAATCAAAAAAATGTAACATTTCACATTGGAAAGTTCCAATCCTCCAGTGGACGCAATGATCTTCTTCTTAATGCCTGTATTTTCTGTCAAGTTGACATAGACAACTGATCATCTTCTTTTCTTTTTTTTGTCTTATTGGTTGGAGACAAATATTAATTCACTGCCCACTTTTGCTAGGAAAAATAGGCTATTATATTTGAAATGCTGTTGGATGATTAAAAAAAAAATTTTAAATGATTTTTTTTTATTAATGTAGCCTAACGTTGATTCTGTGCAAATTTTTCATTTATAAATGCAAATGTATGAAGATGAAACCTTTTCTGTATTCAAAAGAGACTTTATTTGTCATTAATTTCCCTCATTGGAATGTATGAAAATTAAAAAGGCCCAGAAATGTGTTGGAATAATAAGAGCTTACATGGTCTCGAATAAGAGACCCTTTCTTTCTTTTTTCTCTTTCTTTTTTAAATTTTTTTTCTTCAGATATATGTAATTTTATATTTTTATTTAACATATATGTACCCTGCTTAATACTTATTTGTCTGTGTTTATCAATGCAACTGTAGATGTATATTTTGTTTTAATTATTTTTTTATGTATGCCTATTTATTGAGTTCAATTAGACATGTACAATGCAAAAAATACAAGACAAATTAAAAATAAAACTACTAATAAAAAAAAATAAAAAAAAATTGAATAAAAAGTGCTAGGCCTATATAATATTAGGGCAGTTAAATGAATTTGAAAAGCTTTAAAAATAGTATTGTTTTTGTAAGCTTTTTGTTTCGTAATCTCATGTTTGAAAGAGTTTCAAAGTATATTGTGAGATCGGTGTTATAAAAGGTAATATAGCCTACAAGGGTTTCTTTTGAGTTATTTTCCTATTTGGGAATTAAAATCTCTAAAAAAATAATTCTAAAAATGTATTGGATTAAAAATGTTTTTAAAAATCAAACAAGTATATTCAATATAGTCCCATATTTTTTATTTGAAAAACTTGGGCGATTAAATTTTTGTTGCAATGTCCTTAAATTATTGAATTGCCTTCTCCTAATGAATAGATATCTGTATAATATTTAGAAATAAATTTAGAAATCATGCCTATAGGTCTTCAGAAATAATGTAATACATTTTTTACTTTCTAATTAGGCACATTTCTGCATTCCTTTTCTCAAGATTAAAAAAGTATTTACTGTTTCTTTCACCTTCTTCAATCCATTTCCTTCTAGATCTTACTTGTTTTTGTTCTTGGTGTTCAATAATAAAAAGATCTTCTTCTTCTTCTGGTGTTTAATGGAGGTTGGTAGATGGGGCATTCCGCCACCTACTGGATAGGAGTGTGGAACGCATGGTTGGGAAGTTGGTATACGGTAAGACAAATGATCTTAAATACTATTGATCAGTCTTGTTTCTTTTAAGAAAATTAATAATTCATGAAATATTCTTGATTGTTTTTGGGCCATTTCCCAACAGTACCTGAAGTGACAAATTATTTTCAACATATTTAAGTAGGCAAACATATTTAAGTAGGGGAGACCGGGGACAGTTGTAACAGGGGATGGTTGCAACATGTCATTTTTCTCCAATCAGAAACAAGCTAGAGTGATGACACTCACACTGAACATGCACAGTTAGACCCTCCTCCCACCAAGAAAACGGTAGACACATTCAACATCTGCTGCTGCATTTATTGAACAAAACTTGTTTTGGAGGTATGAAAGTAATTTTTTTCACTAGATATATTTTTGTCATACTGTCCTGAAATTTTGTATGAATTAATCAAAACTTACTTAGTTTGAATTACTGTTGTGCTGACTTCTAAGTGACATGGTTAGCATGTGTCAAAGTCAGTGTGTCTAGCAGGAATATGATGTTCTGTCATGGCTGATAGGGTCGGGGACGGTTGCAACAAGTTATAAATTGCATGTTTAATAAAAGTTTGTTGCATTGCAAATTGTTCAATTCTTCCTGTCTGACACTAAAATATGGAGAGATTGAATAGCATCTGTAACACCTGCACACTGAATCTATGTAGGCCTATGTTCTACGCATGAACAAACAAAACTCAATAACCGTTATTTGATAAATATGACTAAATAAATAAATAATAGGCTACAATAATATTATTGAAATAAATAATACTATAATATTATAGTAGGCCTAAAACAGTTAATATTTTCAGAATTATATGCTCATTGAGACAAGAAGATTAAGTTAATTAATTAAATTTAAGGTATTTTTAATCATGTTGCAACCGTCCCTGGGTTGTGTTGCAACCGTCCCCTGGGTCGGGGTCAGTTGCAACATCTGACTTCTTCCATTCAAATAAATACTGTGAACGATATGTCATATATAATCATCTTTAAATGGTATGGGTAATTAGCAGACAGATGCAAGTTTAATATATACAAATTTGGCTGGTCTAGTCCAAATAGTCTCTGAGTAATTGAGAGAAATGCAAAAAGTGTTGCAACTGTCCCCGGTCTCCCCTAGGCTATGTGTTCTGCTGATTCTGCTTGACCACATTTGTCACAGTGTCCGGTTTCATGCTTCCCCTTTCTATGCAGACACTGATTTAATGAACAATGTCCAATATGCATTCTTGAGATTAAAAAAGTCCTCTTTCCTGTTGCCAAAATGTCTTCTTTCTAGACCTACCTTTTCTTAAATGTGATGAAAGTGTCTACCCTTTGTTCCCTTCTGCCATTTCTTCCTTATTTCATATGCTATTAAACATTTTCTGATTTACTCATTGACACAGTACTTTTTTGAATGTTTCAAAGCCTGTTTAGCCAGATGGTCTGCCTCTTCATTTCCTTTCACACAGGAAGTTTACTATAAGTCCAGATTGTCTTATTCTAAATAAACTGCATCACTTCAAATATTATATCTTGTCTTGCTCTTGATATTCTACTTAAGCTATTTAAAACTGAAAGGCAGCCTGTACAAATTACTGATCTTATTGGTTGTACTTCTTCTATCCACTGTATTATATTATAAATATTACCGTAAATCTTGTCTTGCTCTTGATATTCCACTTAAGCTATTTAAGCTAGGAATATTGCTAATTATCTCTAAAGTAAAAACAGATATATGATCTGAGAATATTTTTTATATTTTGACCTTGAAGTGGGGTATGTAAACTGCTGCTGTTATTCCGATTCAGGAGCTTTTGAGTCTTCTGTGTATATTTGTACTGTGTTATAATTTGCTTAATCAATGCATTGCTGTACAGCTATTGTCACGGAGGCTACACCCATAGACATAATATACATAGACGCCCTATTGGCCGCTGGATCGTACGTCAACGGCGCCGCCATACTGCGGAGGGCAACTTTCCCATACCTCTCATAACGAGAATTGAGAAAAATGCCTATTTCTTGTGCTGCTTGGGGCTTTACAAATCGCCACACAATTGAAAACAGGTCTCAGGGAATTACCTTTCTCAAGCAAAACTGAAAATTTGTTTCTGGTTGCATTTCATTTACTATTTTTATTTTCAGAGGAGAAAGGCCACGAAATTTAAAAATACTACTGTTATTGTGTCACGAAATGTAGTTTTAAGAGTTTTTCAGTCGACAATGTAGTTGTTTAAAGCTCAAATCTGTGGTTTATTTATAAAGATAGCGCCTTTTTAAAAATGTTATCTGACGGTTTCGGAGTTGTGAGATCCAGCGATCCCCGCGGGCGCTCAGCGCTCATGTACCCCGCCGAGAACAGCCTTGCCTCGGCTATAGTGCCTGTCGTACACCGCTTCTGAGTTCTGACGTTAGTCGCTGTCAGTCTAGTGAGAATAATTCGTCTTGTGTTTATCTAAAGGGCGATCTTTGGTTTCATTAATCTATAATTTGTTCCTTGGCAGATTGTTTTGGCTGAGGGCAAAGTGAAGTTTCATAACTTAATATATTTAGGCTATTATAACAGTGTAGCCTGCTGTATGTTTGACTGGATCGTTTACTTTATTTCTTGATTTGTATAGCTTCTTATACCTTTTAAAAACTGAAATTTAACAAAAAGAGACAGGGTTGCGTCATTTTTTATTTGATATAGCCTATGTAATAATATTTTAAAATGTATAAATTTACATTATTTATTATTGTTATTATAATAATATACCACTTACAATTATCAATCTATTATAGTTATGCTGTCAAATTATTTTACTATTCATAGTAACTATTTAACCTATTATTTTTTATTGTCTATATTCTGTAATTGATATTTCATATTCTACTGCTATTATTAAAGTATACATAAACTATATGCTATTATCAATATATTATTATTATTATTATTATTATTATATTAGTACTTATGATATTATATAATTATACTTTTCATTACTATTTTATTTACTGTATACTGTTTGTTTATTTTATTGACTAAACTATTTACTATTAGCCTACCTCTCACTTTATCTTATATTTACTATTTGCATTGCACTGTAGTTGTACCATATCATATTACCATAAAGGATCCATCAGTTATCTTTGTTATTGCTAAAATCGGGTCAATGACAGAATATGCTTTTCCCACAATAAGAAAACTTTATTTAATTTAATGTGAAAATTAAATTATATCTCAGTATGGGGGTGTTCACAATTCTTATCCAAGAATGAAAAGCTAAATACATGACAAGCCAGAGCTTTGGCCATTCCTTATTAAAAAAAAAATAATAATATATAAGTCTAACTATCGAGAGTTTAACTAACTACAGATGGAACTTTTTTTGTACACCACATACAAACCACTGAAATCGGTTGATAAATGTAATTTTTTTTGGTTTTTATACAGAAAAACCGCAGCTCAGCAGTTTACTTGCATTTGATTACAGCGCAGTCTTGCCCTCCACAAAATGGCGGACGCGTTGACGTATCGCAGCAACGTTCCAAAGCGGCCAATAGGGCGTCTATGTATATTATGTCTATGGCTACACCATCGTCCACGCCAGACCCTTTAGCTCTTCTTCTTCTTCTTCTTCCTTGGGTTTTTAAGGCAGTTGGTATCCAATATGTTACATTACTGCCATCTACTGACTGTTATCATGTCACTTCTTATTTATATTCTTCTCTCCAGTCCAGTCCTCTTTAAAAAATCAAACAAATATTGCTTTCCTTGCTCACTCTTTCCACATCCTAATATACTTTTTACATTGTACTGTCCTATACCGATTTCTTGTAATCTATACTTCAACTCTTGTCTTTCTTTTATAAATTTCCTGCATGACATAAAAATGTGACTAACTGTTTCCTCCTCTTGACATTCATCACATTGACCTGTGGGATGTTTTCCTAACATACAAAGAGTTCCATTTAACTTACAATGCCCAATCCTAAGTCTTGTTATTACCACTTGTTCTGTCCTTCTATTTGACATCTCTCTTAGACTACCTACTTTATTTTGAATCATGTTTAACTGTCTTCCTTTACTTTCATGATCCCATTGCTGTTGCCATATTTCCATTATCTTTTTCCAAACTAGACTCTTCCCTTCTGATTTTGACAATTTAATTTCAATGTCAACATGCTCTTTTTTTGTTGCCTTTTTTGCCAATTTATCAACTGTTTCATTTCACCCTTTAGCTCCACCTGCTCGTTCAGCCTCACCTGAATACTAATTGCATTCACCTGCACCAGCTCATCAGTACCAGATATAAGCAGTCACACTTCCCTTCACCACTGTCTGGTCTCATTGATGCCTACCGTTCAACTTACCATCCTCATCCTCATCCTCATCCTCATCCTCATCCTCATCCTCATCCTCATCCTCATCCTCATCCTCATCCTCATCCTGCCATTAATAAACCATGTCTACTACATTACCTGTGTTGTATCCTTCTGTCTGCTTACAGCTATACTTGTTAACATATTTCTTTCCTTATGTTTTTCTTCATACAACTGAACATCAACTACAGGCATAGGATAAAGCCAAGGAGGAATTGCTGAAGTTGCCACATGCAGAAGGGGCAATATTGATGTCACTTCATCCCATATGTTGTACCTCCTCATTGGCAGTCCATCCAAAGCTTGGTAGCTTTTTTTACTCATATTCAGCAATCATTCAGAACTTTCTTAACTGGATGACTATCTAAGTGTCCTTTTATATTAATCCAGTATACTTGAACTTCTGTTATTGGAGATGATCTTATTAGTCCACAACATATTCGCTGTGATTGAATTGCCTAAATCTTTAAAAGTTGCCTAAAACATTTAAACAGGAGAAAAACAACAGCTAAATCAGGTAAAGTAGCTCAGTGGTAGAGCACATGCTTTGCTTGTGTGAGGTCCTGGGTTCAATCCCCAGCATCTCCAAGCAATATGGAAATTTCCTTTTGATTCGTAAACATCTGAAGTGCATGTGCATGCATTCTAGTGTTGAACTTTATCAGCAATTCATTTAGATATAAAGGAACATATTAGGTGCATAAAGAAAATAACATTTAAACAGGAGAAAAACAACAGCTAAATCAGGTAAAGTAGCTCAGTGGTAGAGCACATGCTTCGCATGTATGAGGTCCTGGGTTCAATCCCCAGCATCTCCAAGCAATGTTGGACTTTTACGTCAAAGGTATACATCACATATACAACGTGCATAAAGAAAATAACATTTAAACAGGAGAAAAACAACGCTAAATAAGGGGATGTAGCTCAGTGGTAGAGCGCATGCTTTGCATGTATGAGGTCCTGGGTTCAATCCCCAGCATCTCCAAGAAATGTTGGACTTTTAAGTCAAAGGTATATATCACATATACAAAGTGCATAACGAAAATAACATTTAAACAGGAGAAAAACAACAGCTAAATAAGGGGATGTAGCTCAGTGGTAGAGTGCATGCTTTGCATGGATGAGGTCCTGGGTTCAATCCCCAACATCTCCAAGCAATGTTGGACTTTTAAGTCAAAGGTATATATCACATATACAACGTGCATAACGAAAATAACATTTAAACAGGAGAAAAACAACAGCTAAATAAGGGGATGTAGCTCAGTGGTAGAGCGCATGCTTTGCATGTATGAGGTCCTGGGTTCAATCCCCAGCATCTCCAAGCAATATGGAAATTTCCATTTGTTTCTTAAACATCTGAACTGCACATGCATGCATTCCAGTGTTGAACTTTATCACCAATTCATTTAGATTTAAAGGCACACAATAGGAAACAACAGAACACTAGTATCGCCATGAGGGGATGTAGCTCAGTGGTAGAGCGCATGCTTTGCATGTATGAGGTACTGGGTTCAATCCCCAGCATCTCCAAGCAATGTTGGACTTTTAAGTCAAAGGTATATATCACATATACAACGTGCATAAAGAAAATAACATTTAAACAGGAGAAAAACAGCAGCTAAGTTAGGGGATGTAGCTCAGTGGTAGAGCACATGCTTTGCTTGTATGAGGTCCTGGGTTCAATCCCCAGCATCTCCAAGCAATGTTGGACTTTTAGTCAAAGGTATATATCACATATACAACGTGCATAAAGAAAATAACATTTAAACAGGCAAGGTAAAGTAGCTCAGTGGTAGAACACATGCTTTGCTTGTGTGAGGTCCTGGGTTCAATCCCCAGCATCTTCAAGCAATATGGAAATTTCCATTTGATTCGTAAACATCTTAACTGCATGTGCATGCATTCCAGTGTTGAACTTTATCACCAATTCATTTAGATTTAAAGACACACAATAGCAAACAACAGAACACTAGTATCGCCATGAGGGGATGTAGCTCAGTGGTAGAGCACATGCTTTGCATGTATGAGGTCCTGGGTTCAATCCCCAGCATCTCCAAGCAATGATGGACTTTTAAGTCAAAGGTATATATCACATATACAACGTGCATAAAGAAAATAACATTTAAACAGGAAAAAAACAACGGCTGAATCGGGTAAAGTAGCTCAGTGGTAGAGCGCATGCTTTGCTTGTATGAGGTCCTGGGTTCAATCCCCAACATCTCCAAGCAATGTTGGACTTTTAAGTCAAAGGTATATATCACATATACAACGTGCATAAAGAAAATAACATTTAAACAGGAGAAAAACAACAGCTAAATCAGGTAAAGTAGCTCAGTGGTAGAACACATGCTTTGCTTGTGTGAGGTCCTGGGTTCAATCCCCAGCATCTCCAAGCAATATGGAAATTTCCATTTGATTCGTAAACATCTCAACTACATGTGCATGCATTCTAGTGTTGAACTTTATCAGCAATTCATTTAGATTTAAAAGGAACATATTAGTAAACAACAGAACACTATTTTCACCGTGAGGGGATGTAGCTCAGTGGTAGAGCGCTTGCTTCGCATGTATGAGGTCCTGGGTTCAATCCCCAGCATCTCCAAGAAATGTTGGACTTTTAAGTCATAGGTATACATCACATATACAAAGTGCATTAAAGGGGTCATATAATGCCATTTTTGTACAAGCTAATATGATTCTTTAGGGTCTAAATTAAAAGTTTGTAATATACTTTAATTAAAAATTCTCATTAGTATTGTAAGAAAACACTAATTTTACCTGCTCAAAAACAGCTCTAAATGATAATGAGCTTTGCTCACCCCGCCCCTCTGTTCTGTGCATGCGTACACCAATTCTAACACAATAACCACGCGTTGTTCATTATAAACGTGGGATTATGAATTATATTGAGAACGTCGTACATAGAAAACATGCCGTAATGTACCCGGAGTGTAAACCTTAGATGCATTCATCATGAAGCGTGCAGCAAGGTTTGCAAATTTGCAAAGATTAATATAAATACTAATATAAAGGTTAATAAAACATTACACTCACATCTTCTGGAGGTTCAGCAGTAACACGTTGGTACCGATCCGTTTTTTCTCGTTTGTAACGCTGTCTGATGTGAAATGATTCACGCAAACAGGAAAGCACAGACGATCGTGGGGAATCCCCGTGAGGGAATCCCCGCGTCAATCCTTTGGGCATATCGCTTCAAAAACAAAACTCAGCCACTGCATCTTCAATGGCTCAGATTTAGGAACATTCAAATGACTGCTGTGTTCCTTATTACACCGAAGAACAATCGCAGACACCATTATGCTCATAGACAGCGCTCCAGTGAGGGTATCAACAATGACGCGCGGACTATGATTGACAGCTCGCTCATGAGCGAGGGCGGGTGTGTGTTGAAACGCTGCAGCTGTCAATCACAATCGTGGGAGGGGCGTCCGACCGTGTGACGTCACACGGTCGAACGGCTTGATTTCAGAGAGGTTCAAACATATAAGGAGCTTAAAAAAAAAACACTGGATGGATTTTTATCATTTTATGATGGTTGTGTACAGGCACTGCCAACACACATTTCAGTACAATCAACTTGTAAAAGTGCATGTACCATTATATGACCCCTTTAAAGAAAATAACATTTAAACAGGAGAAAAACAGCAACTAAAATAGGGGATGTAGCTCAGTGGTAGAGCGCATGCTTTGAATGGATGAAGTCCTGGGTTCAATCCCCGACATCTCCAAGGAATGTTGGACTTTTAAGTCAAAGGTATAAATCGCATATACAACGTGCATAAAGAAAATAACATTTAAACAGGAGAAAAACAGCAACAACTAAATAAGGGGATGTAGCTTAGTGGTAGAGCACATGCTTTGCATGGATGAGGTCCTGGGTTCTATCCCCAACATCTCCAAGGAAAATGGAAATTTCCATTTGATTCGTAAACATCTCAACTGCATGTGCATGCATTCTAGTTGTTCTGTACCCGTTTCACAGTATGTGTCTAAGTTAATTTTGTTCCGGAACTGCCATCTAGTGGACCTTAAAGAAACTACAGGTTTTTAATAGCAGGAAGTGCAGCTAGGCACATGGCTGATGCATGTTGCTCTGTCTGAGTGTTTTTCCCATGGATAATCCTCATCAATCCTTGCTTTTGGAAGTTTGAAGAGCAATAGCTGTAAGTTTTATTTATGTACTTGCTTTGGGTAACTCAAAAGTATATTTTGACATTAATGTAAAGTTATTAGAAAGTGTAATTTAAGCATGTGACATGCTATCTTAAGTTTTCAATGCAAATAGTAAATATTGTAGGAAATACACAAGTAATCTATTTTAATATGCAAATTGTTTGATATCAACAGTATTACTGTAATCTGTATATTATTATTTGTGTTATTTGAAGCTATGTTTAGTCATGAGTCTAATTGGAGATTGTATTTCTTTCTTTTAGTTTCACTCTGATCCATCGTAATGTTGTGACATCAAGATTTAATAAATGCTAGAACTTCAACTTGCATTTCTTTTGATTATAATGGATGGAGTTTAACTTGCTGTCAAACTTCGTAAAGATAATACATGAAGGGAGGACAGTATAGTGAAAAGCTATTAAGAAGCTACTGAAAAGCACACAGCAAAAATATGTTGGTAGATTTGTTACCATGGGTGTTAAAATTATCACTTTCCGGGTGAACATACAGGTCCATCTTTGCTAGTGTTAAAACAACACTGTCGAAAGTGTTTATTTTTCAAACACCGCATTAGTGTATAATTTTATCACTCAAGGTGTTGAGAAATTATCACTCTTAAGTGTACACATTTAACACTTTATGGTGATTAATCACAACCCTAGTGTATTTGTTTTATGTTGATTTAATGTAAATAATATAAATACTTATTTTAAAATGTTAATGCAGATGAAATTTAAAAAATAAACCCGTAGATATTTTTCAAAAAACCAAGTGACTATGACTTTATTTTTATTTTTTTATATATTTTAATACATCAAGCATAGAATTGATAAAACAACTCTGTTAGTCTCCAATTCAATAGCAACTTAACAATGGTATGAAAATACACATTCATTATGAGAAATATTACTTAAATATAAATCTCTACTGAGTTTCAATTCAAACAAATTCATTTTTTTTATATAAAAATGTAGAAAATTGAGTCAGCACCATAGAACATAACATGTTGATATACTTAAATACTCAAATAATCTGCACGGACATTTTCAATAGAAATTGACTCAAAGTTTTTTAACAAGTAAACATACACTGCAATAACATCTTTAAATTAAAAATACAACAACAATTTAACATGTCATCAATCATTTAACTCATCAATGTTAACCATGTCTGGTTTAAACATATTCATTCTGATAAAATATACTATTCCTTTATAGGCTATAAATAATCACAAATCTCTACTGAGTGTTTCAAACACGTTTATCTTTTGCAACTATGTAGAAAAACGAGTCAGCACCATAGGAAATCTATGCATCAAACAGATTTCCTGTTTGAATTTTTCTGTGCAAGAAATATTCTTTAAGTTGTCTTTGTTCACTATCCATACATGTTGAGATGCTTTGTCAAATAATCTGTAGGCATGGACCTGTTCAATAAACGTAGACTCAGTCTTTTAACAACAAGAAAACTTGTTCTCTGAACATTAATATATTTAGTATTTTGCTGAAAACAGGCATTTCGTCAACAATATCAGAATTTCGAGTGCATGATGATTGGCTGGATGTGCTAGGATGGATTTTGTAGACTGTTGTCTGGATAAAGGTGAACATGTTGCTGAGAGATGGGTCATATTGTGCACCAAAGACAAAATGAGCTTTAAAAAGCTCATCAAAAGCTCCAAGTGAAGTACTTGCTTGACAGGGTATGTGGTCGACAAGAATCTCAACGTAGAACTTAAGCACATCTGCTTTGATTTGTCCAGCAGTGGCCAGAAGATAGGGCTGTCTGTCCTCCACCTCTGAGAGATGGTCCTCCAAACTTCTGCAGGACTGATTAATAACAATATAAAAATTACTTAAATGCCACAAATTCTAGCATACATTTAAAATCAGAACATAGTATATTTAGCACAAATTTAGACTCTTGAGAGAAAATTACATCTTTGAAACAAAGAAAAACCCTACATGCTTTAGTTATAACAGTTCACTGTACTTATGGTTTGGCTTACAGTTATGATATTTGCTATGTTTAAGAAAAAATACAGAACATAAGCTAATCTTTTCAAATTTCAGGAGGCGACAAACAGCATCTGTCACACTGATCTTGGCTTGCTCTCTTCCTTCCAGAGGGTTGGGGTGCAAGGAGGTGTAACAGCAAAAGCAGGGGTGCTATGTCACTATCCCATTCTATTATTACAGGACACAGAGAGCACATTTCGTTAGCTTTCATAAATACAAATTGTAGCATTTTCTAGAGAACTGTCAAGTACTTTTACCTTCATTACTGTTGTCTCCATTGTTTTTTTTCAGCAGATTTCAGTAGCTGTAGCAGGAATGCAGATGGATTTAGAGTTTTTGCCTTCTTAATCACATTTTTCTTGAAGGAGGTATTCCACTTCTCTAAAAAACTGGATGCTGTTTCCAGGCCAAACATCAAAGCTAAGTCTTGATGGATCTGAAAAAAAAAAAAAAAAAAAAACAGTGTGCTTACAGTACCAAATAATGACATCAGAAATTAGCACTGGTAACATTTTAGCACAGTGTAGAGTCAGAAAAAAACAAAAACAAATCAGATGTTCATAAATCATGTACTGATCTACACTGATATGGCACTTAGAAGATATGCCCCATAGTTCATATTCCATAATAGGTGAAGGTTGCAGCAGAGAAGCTAAAATCTAATACTTTGGATTGTTAAGTCAGCTAGCATGAATACTCACCAAACCCTTGGTGTCCCGGAATTGATGAAAAATGTGAAAGATGGATGTGGACTTCTTTGGGTCCTTTACAATCTCCTGACGGTACTGAAAAGTTTCAGTGTCTTTATAGTGCTGCATCACTTCTACACCAACAGGTTTGCACTTTAAGGATGTCTTCAATGATCTAAACAGACAACACCAAAATGTACACATTGTCTATAGAACAGCATTTTTGATAAACTGGAGAACATTTTCTTTAAGCTGGGTTAGATCCCTTGTCTTACCAACCTCTTTTGCAAGCTTGGAATCATCCAACCTGGGTCTTTTGGAAGGGAATGCAGATGTTTTGTTGCCTTCATTGCATTCAGTAAAGGTCGAAGACTTGCTGACAGTTCCCATCAGTCAGAAGAGGGGACAACTCATGTGCAGAAGTGGAGTCTGTATACAGTATACAAATATTACTAGCAAAAATGTAAACATCACCACAATTTTAAAATAAGACCAGAAAAGTATAAACATAATTACCATCATTAGTATGTAAACTAAAGCACATGCCCCTTTCAGCAACAAGTTCAGGAAATACATCCACGTCCACTTCTGTAGAGGTGTCATCCGTTACCTTAACAGGTGTCTGTTCTCGAATGGCAAATGCTTTTTTTGCTGTAAAACAATAACTTCATTACTACCCCCAAAAAAAAAAAAAAATTATCATCAAGAAATCAAAGTACTTTGTGCATTTACTGAATAATATAGCTTCATTAACAGACTTACCTTCAGTGACAAACTCCAAAAAGCATGGCTCTTTGAGTTTTACATATTTTCTAGCGTCCATGTATTGTGTTCTTGCCTTTACTGTCCAACCTGTAAAAGTTAAGCAAACTTGAATGACATTTTATACAAACAAAAATGACACAGAAAGATAAAAAATACATAAGATACAAATTCAAACAAAAAACTAATAAGAATTTAATGTGCCACCAAATGCATATGACAACATTACAGTGTGGGCACGGACGTTGGTTTATGTGTTTGCCAGTGGGTGCTTGTCCTCCATAGGAAAAAGCTAACTAACAGACTATAATCACTATAGGTCACCTTGTATTTTACTACAGATTCTGTTTAATACCCACACACAAGAACTACCACTTGCCTATGTCAATTGTCAAAACAATTAAAACTGTATATTCACACATAAGCAGTAAATAATGTTAAAGATGTACAACTATAAAGCTAGAACTAAGTTGCACAGAAATACTCTCTAATTTCAGGTCACTCACTAATGCACATCTGCTCAACTAATAATTCAAAATAAGACAAAAAAATGCCTCGTCGGTTGCGAAGAGACGTTTTTGGGGCACTGTACATACGCGTATGTTATCAAAGTACCACGAGAACGATGCTAGATAGAACATACAGAGCGTTAAACGCTCTCAAGATGGCATAGGCCTCACACGCGCAGCGCCGCCGTTTCCGTCAGTGCTCGGCCAAATCCGTGCTCGAGCCCCGGGGCGCTAAGTTACACACGAAAATATTATTTAAATAGCAATCAATTCGATTAACGTCTGCTTTCTCGTTTGCATGACATTTCAAAACACCAGAACTAACCCGTAGTTACTGGATGAAGGATATAAACGGTCTTATAAAGGTTGGGAACCCTTTTAACGATACTTTTGCCACATTACAAAAAAAATATAAGTTTCACCATCTAAATCCTGTCAGTTCCAAAATAACGCATAATGTCGGTATCACACAGAAAATGCTAAAACTGCAGCATTTATTTAACAAAACGATTAAAATTTGCACAAATAAAATTAAGTCACTTAGCTACGTCTATCTCCATCGTCCTCCATTAACGAATTTAGTAGTCTCACCGCTTCACTTTCAGTCATGGTGCTGTCCTACGAATTGGAGGAGGGGAATAAAATTAGTGTCTTGTCATTTAAGCTACTATACGTTAAAATGGACCAACAATTCTTTACATCTTATTTTAGGCCTGACGTAATGTTACCGTGAAATGGTAGCTAGCAGCTAAACTCAAGATGAAGGGCGGATCAAAAGAGCGCGAAACTGACTGAGGCAGAGAATGCTGACAAGTCAACGACATACCTTACTAATTATCAATATTATGTTATTTCAACACTTATTTTAATACTTAACTGTCGACTTTGTGTATTTATCTTGTGATAAATTAGAAATAACGTAGGCCTATTCATACTTTGTCAATATTTGGATAAAATGAGGCAAATACTGAAGTTATTTTTCACACAAACATTATGATATAAAATTAATTCAATTTGTTTTAGTGATGATCCAAGTTCATAAATAAATCACACGCTGATAAGTTAATAATACTACAGGCCTAACTTACCTTGCTTAGAACCGTTGTTTGCAGGCAAATCCTTAAAGACGGTGTGTAGTCATGGAGACCGAAGAGCACATGATGGGCGGGGAGATTGAAAATGCTGTGCACATGCGCAGATGTTGATTATGTGTGAACACCCAAAGGAAACACTGTGCATTATCACTAAGCAAGTGATAAAGCATATAATATTTGTAAATTAACACCAGATTTTATCACTAGCTGGTTTTTTATCACTCAGAAATTTGCTGTGCAAGCATCAATATAAGATATGGAGGATAAATCCAGCAAATCTGGGAAATCTTCGTTGGTCAGTTCTAAGCGCACCTCTTCAAGATCTTCAACCAGTGAAGCAGCGGCAAGAGCAAGAGCTGTGGCTGAAGCAGCACGAGCTCGTGCATCATTCGCAGAAAGAGAGCTGCACATGAAAAAGGAAAAGGCAAGATTAGAAGCGGAGAAAGCCACATTGGAGGCTACATTGGAATCATTACAAGCAGAAAAGGAGGTGGCAGCTGCGCTGGCTGAGGCTGAAATTCTAGAAGCTGCAGCAGAGGTGGGTGAATATCACAGTGATTCTAAAAGCAGTTCAGACACACCTCTAACTGTCCAAGAACGAACAAATGAGTATGTTGAGGATCAAAGTAAATGGGTTGTCACAGACTGCATCTCTGGAAGTTCATCACAAGGCAACACGAATCAGTCATCAGCAATACATGATATCACTCAGGTGAATCATTCACGCAACGATGATACAACTTCACATGTTGTAACCGATGAACAACTGAAGAGGAGCGAGGTCACGAAACCAGCTGAATTAAAAATTCCTCAAATTCAAAGTGTCCAGTTGCCAAACACTCACACCATTAAACGATCTCCTTTCAAGAGCGAGCCACCTTTACCTCATTCGATCAATGCTTCTCATCAGCATTCCTTTGAACATACGCCACCATACAATACTCCGCGAGCAGATCATACCCAAGCAGCCAGCATGACGGACTTCGCAAAATATCTTGCACGCAGAGAACTTGTTACCACTGGACTTACCAAATTTGACGATTGTCCCGAAAATTATAGAGCGTGGGAAGCTTCATTCATCAATGTAATTGAAGGACTGGATCTGACAGCAGGTGAGGAACTAGCCCTATTAGCAAAGTGGCTTGGCAAAGAGTCATCAGAGTATGTCAAGAGATTCCGATCTGTGCACATAAACAACCCCAAATTAGCCTGAAATGGTCTGGGACAGACTCAACCAGTGTTATGCAGCTCCTGAGATTGTAGAAAGTGCACTTTTCAGTAAGCTCGACAATTTTCCTCGCATATCCAACAAAGACAATTTCAAATTAAGAGAACTCGGAGATCTTCTCATGGAGTTACAGTCTGCCAAAGAGGAAGGTTACTTCCCAGGGTTAACCTACCTGGACACTGCCCGTGGTATCAACCCAATAGTGGATAAATTGCCACATAATCTGCAGGAGAGGTGGGTTTCCATTGGATCAAGGTACAAAGATGATAACAACGTGCCCTTTCCTCCGTTCTCTTTCTTCACACAATTTGTATGTTGCGAAGCCAGGACACGAAATGACCCCAGCTTCAAGCTGTCTACCAGCAACACCACGACTCCCAGGTATGAGAAGCCCTCATTTAGGAACACTGTATCCAAAGGTTTCATTTCTGCACACAAGACAGACAAAAACACTTCACTGAAATGTCAAACTGAGAAAAGGGAGAAAAGAGACGATTTAACCAAAATCTGTCCTATCCATAACAAACTACACCCCCTTGCAAAGTGCAGAGGATTCAGAGCGAAGCCCATGGAGGAACGCAGAATCTATCTTAAGGAAAATAATGTGTGTTTTAGATGTTGTGCATCAACCTCTCACTTAGCCAGAGACTGCAGAATGCCACCGAAATGCAGAGAATGTGAAAGTGAATTCCACTCCACAGCTATGCATCCAGGTCCGGCTCCTTGGACCTCAAACCCAGCAGAACAAGAGCGTACAAAACATGAAATCGAAAGGGAAGAAAACCTCAGTGACTCAGCTGCTGTAAGTTCCCAATGCACAGAGGTATGTGGTACTAACCATTCAGCTCGTTCTTGTTCGAAAATATGCTTAGTGAAAGTGTATAGGGATCTCCCAGTCACGTGACCCCTAGCCGCGTGTCAGCCATTTTGACGGAATACTTCAGCGCATTACATACATGAGAATGCGGATTATCACATGTTTTATGGCTGCGAATTGATTAAAATAATGAATACTGGTCACTGTATTAATTATCTTGAGCCTGCTGAAATGTTCCTATAAATATATTTTCTTTCCAACTGTGCAATCTGAATAAAAAATAGGCTAAATATATTTATCCACTAATGTCTTCCCATTAACAGTTTTTTTTTCTCTTTCTGACATTTTATACCGGTTGGGCTTACATTTTTTAATTAAATTGACTATAAAAAAAAGATTGCTTGTGTGTTGGTGTTTATTCCAGTCTTTTAAAATAGTTGAATGAATGAAGGCTCGCGAGGTGCCTGTAACGATGTTAAATAGGCTAACGTTAGGCTATTTAATGTAGGCTACACAGGGTAGAGGAGAACGACAGTCAACTTAGAATATTATAGCATTTTGGCCATAAACATGTAAATAGTGAAAATATTGACATTGAAAAATGACACAGAACGATTAAAATTGAATATTTAAATATTTAATCCAAATAAATAAATGTTCGTGGTTCGCACTGATGTTATTCATTTGTTCTCACACACTTCAGCAGCGTCGCCGTCACTGGTTTCGACGAACACTGACCACTATCTAGCGCAGCGGCCGTCAGCTGGGCAACTCTTCACGTCATGTCATCACAAAAAGACATATACAAGAGTAAGATAAAGGAATTAGGAATCATAGATCCTTATGAATCACCACAAGTTCTTTTTACAGGCATTAAATGTGTAGAAAAACTTCCTGATATTGAGTTCGGTGACATTTACAGCTACCTTATTCACTTCCCATCATGCTACACCGGAGCTTCATTAAAAGCATACAAAAGCTTAGCAGGCTATCGGTATCACGAGTCCGGATGGGTCAGCAACTCTTTGATTTGGACGCCAGCAGGGAAGGATTTTTCAATCATCACCGCAGGCATGATAGAAGAATAGGTGAATATTTCCCGACGACCTCATATTATCACCGGCGGTTTAGCATTTTCTATACCGTCAAAATGGCTGCTCCAAATGGCGTGACGTCACGCGGGACGTCCCTATAAGAAAGGACAATCAGAGCATGCAGTCAACATCTATGCAATCCTTGATGACCAAAGTAATCGCTCCTTGGCTCGTTCAGAATTTTTTGACTTGTTTGACGTTCAAAGCAGTCCATGTCCTTACTCACTCAGAACCTGTGCAGGTGTCATGGAGATGATGGGCAGGAAAGCATATGGATTCCAGATAGAAGCATTTAGCGGAGGTGTGAGCATCGATCTTCCTCCACTTATAGAGTGCAATGAAATCCTTGACAACAGGTCAGAAATTCCAACCCCAGAGATAGCACTTTGTCATCCTCACTTGAAATCTATTGCAAGATTCATTCCGAAACTAGATTCAAATGCCCAAATGTTGGGGAGAGATCTTATTAGAGTGCATAAGGTCAGGCAGCAAATCAACGGTCCTCATAATTCTCCCTTCGCCCAAAGACTTGATCTAGGCTGGGTCCTGATCGGCGAAGTCTGCCTCGGTAATGCTCATAAGCCGAACGTAAGCAGCTTTAGGACGAATGTGCTAGAAAATGGCAGACCTTCCTTCCTTACTCCTTGTGCAAGTCACATGTCTTTGAAAGAGAGGACAAAGCATGGCGGGGAGTCCAACCAACGTAATCATCTAAACGCAGTTACAAAGGTCCATAAGTCATCTAATGACATTGGTCACTCAGTGTTCGAGAGAACTAAAGATGACAACAAGTGTGCTCTTTCATTTGAAGATCAAGCCTTTCTAAAGATCATGGAGAGGGACTTTCACAAAGATGAGAGAAACTTCTTGGTCGCTCCTCTACCCTTCAAATCACCCCGACCACTTCTCCCTAACAATCGAGATCAAGCACTCTCGCGACTTCTCTCCTTGAAACGCACTCTAGACAAAAAAACGGTTGTTAGAGAAAACTTTCAAGAATTCATGGGAAAGATGTTAGAAAACAAGCACGCCGAACTAGCTCCTCCACTCAAAGAGAATGAGGAATCCTGGTATCTACCAACCTTTGGAGTCTATCATCCACGAAAACCTGACCAGATAAGGGTAGTCTTCGATTCCAGTGCACAGTACCATGGTATCTCTTTGAACAGCATCCTTCTCACAGGACCAGACATGAACAATTCCCTCCTTGGAGTGTTGTTGCGCTTCCGAAAAGAACCCATAGCCGTGACTGCTGACATTCAGCAAATGTTCTATTGCTTTGTGGTACAGGATAATCACAGGAAGTACCTAAGGTTCTTGTGGCACCGAGACAATGACATGTCAAAAGAGATCACAGAGTACCAGATGCGTGTACACGTCTTTGGAAACAGCCCTTCTCCTGCCATTGCAATCTATGGTCTGAGACGCGCTGCACAGGAAGGTGAACGTGAACATGGATCAGATACTCGCCAATGTGTTGAGCGACATTTTTACGTAGATGATGGTCTGATATCTCTGCTAACCGAAGAGGATGCCATCAGCCTACTGAAGCGTACCCAGAAATCTCTTGCACAGTCAAATATAAAACTCCACAAAATAGCTTCAAATTCAACCACAGTGATGAAAGCCTTTCCTCCAGAGGATTTAGCCAAAGGCATAAAAGACCTGGATCTTACCAAAGAAACTCTTCCAAGTCAACGGAGTCTTGGACTATGCTGGGAAATGGAGTCAGATACATTCACCTTTCATGTCACAAAGTCTGAGAGGCCTTTCACTCGTCGTGGAGTGTTGTCTGTCGTCAACAGCCTTTACGACCCACTCGGTTTAGTGACACCAGTTACTATAAAAGGAAGAGCTTTACTGCAGGAAATATCTCATGACACAAGCGACTGGGATATCCCACTCCCTGAGTCCAAACAAGAGGAATGGGAATTATGGAAAAATTCCTTACAAGATCTGGAAAATCTCCATATACCACGCACATATGTCCCACTCTCACTTTCCAGTTCAAAGTACAGAGAGCTATGTCTGTTCTCAGACGCATCCAACATGGCTATAGCTGCAGTGGCCTATCTTCGAGTCCTTACTGAAGAGGGACTTAAGTCATGTAGGATTTATTTTAGGCAAGGCTAAACTGACCCCTCGTCTACAGCCCACCATTCCACGCCTTGAATTGTGTGCAGCTGTATTAGCTGTTGAAATGGCAGAAATAATACTTGAGGAAATCGATTTCGTTCCAGATGCAGTCAAGTTTTACTGCGACAGTAAGGTAGTTCTTGGCTACATATTCAACGAGACCCGGCGTTTCTTTGTGTATGTACACAACAGAGTGCAGCGAATCCATCAAAGTACAGTTCCAGAACAGTGGCACTTCGTACCAACAAACCAGAACCCAGCTGATATTGCCACCAGGTCAGTGTCTGCATCACAGCTTGTTAACACACAATGGTTTACTGGTCCAGACTTTCTGCACAAACCTCTCACAGTTCAACAAGAAACTCAAAAGACATTTGAGTTGGTAATGCCAGAACTAGATGGAGAAATACGGCCTCATGTCACAAGTTTTGCAACTCTCACTGAAGAAAGGTATCTTACTTCAGAACGCTTTAAACGATTCTCTTCCTGGAAAGCACTCCTGAGAGCTATCGCACTGCTTATCCACATAGTTCGTTCATTCAAGCCGAACTCAAATACTCACACAAATGAATGCAAAGGCTGGCACATATGCAAAAAGGCCAGAACTCCTGAAGAGCTCTTAGCAGCCAAGTTTGTTATCCTTAAATCTGTGCAGAAAGAAATATTCCGCGATGATTTCAGTGCCTTTGCAGAACAAAAGAACATCCCGAGAAGCAGTGCGCTTAAGAAACTCAACCCTCAGATTCACAATGACCTGCTTAGAGTAGGTGGACGTCTGAAAAATGCTCCTCTGGATCAGCATGAGAGGAATCCGATTATTGTTCCCAAGAAAAACCATGTCTCAACCCTGTTGGTGAAACACTACCATCAAGAAGTGAAACATCAAGGTCGTCAATTCACGGAAGGAGCAATAACGACTGCAGGCTTGTGGATTGTAAATGGCAAGAGGCTCATCAGTTCCATACTGTACCATTGTGTAACCTGTCGAAAACTAAGGGGTAGATTTGCACAGCAAAAAATGGCGGATCTTCCACCAGAGCGTCTGGACATGTCTCCTCCTTTCACCTATGTGGGTCTGGACGTATTTGGCCCATGGACTGTTCTGACTCGACGCACTAGAGGAGGTGCAGCAAACAGTAAATGTTGGCCAATCCTTTTTACGTGCATGAGCACTAGAGCAGTGCACTTGGAAGTAATAGAGTCCATGGATACATCTAGCTGTATCAATGCATTACGTCGCTTCTTTTCTATAAGGGGACCAGCAAAACAGCTAAGATCCGATTGTGGAACAAATTTCATCGGAGCATGCAAAGAACTCACTGTCCAGAAGTATCTAAGTGAACAAGGCTGTTCATGGCAGTTTAACCCCCCTCACGCATCACACATGGGTGGTGCGTGGGAAAGAATGATAGGGATTACACGCAGAATCCTTGACAGTGTGCTGCTGGAAAACAAATCGATCCAGCTTACTCATGAGGTTCTGTGTACTTTGATGGCGGAAGTGTCTGCAATAATCAATGCCAGACCACTGGTTCCAGTCTCCTCTGACCCAGAGATGCCATTGCTACTAACCCCTAACATTCTGCTCACCCAAAAGACTGGGTTTCCTCTTGGAATTCCTACCTGCAACTTCCCAGAGAAAGATCTTTATGGAAGTCAATGGAAAAAGGTACAGACCCTTGCAAATCAGTTCTGGACCCGCTGGAGACAAGAGTACCTTCCTATCTTGCAACAAAGATACAAATGGACTGAATCACGCACCAATCTTCAAGTTGGAGATATTGTTCTCTTGAAAGATAGTACCCTTTGTCGCAATGATTGGCCAATGGCAATGGTCACCCATGCATTCCCAAGTGCAGATGGACATGTAAGAAAAGTAGAGGTTAAAACGACTTCTCAAGGTACAACCAAAAGGTTCTACAGACCAATCTCACAGGTAATTTTGCTTCTTTCTAAAAAGGACTGAAATGTTATTATAGTGATGTCTAATGACATCAGGCGGGGAGTGTTCTGTACCCGTTTCATAGTATGTGTCTAAGTTAATTTTGTTCCGGAACTGCCATCTAGTGGACCTTAAAGAAACTACAGGTTTTTAATAGCAGGAAGTGCAGCTAGGCACATGGCTGATGCATGTTGCTCTGTCTGAGTGTTTTTCCCATGGATAATCCTCATCAATCCTTGCTTTTGGAAGTTTGAAGAGCAATAGCTGTAAGTTTTATTTATGTACTTGCTTTGGGTAACTCAAAAGTATATTTTGACATTAATGTAAAGTTATTAGAAAGTGTAATTTAAGCATGTGACATGCTATCTTAAGTTTTAAATGCAAATAGTAAATATTGTAGGAAATACACAAGTAATCTATTTTAATATGCAAATTGTTTGATATCAACAGTATTACTGTAATCTGTATATTATTATTTGTGTTATTTGAAGCTATGTTTAGTCATGAGTCTAATTGGAGATTGTATTTCTTTCTTTTAGTTTCACTCTGATCCATCGTAATGTTGTGACATCAAGATTTAATAAATGCTAGAACTTCAACTTGCATTTCTTTTGATTATAATGGATGGAGTTTAACTTGCTGTCAAACTTCGTAAAGATAATACATGAAGGGAGGACAGTATACTAGTGTTGAACTATATCAGCAATTCATTTAGATTTAAAGGAACATATTAGTAAACAACAGAACACCAGTTTCACCATAAGGGGATGTAGCTCAGTGGTAGAGCGCATGCTTTGCATGTATGAGGTCCTGGGTTCAATCCCCAGCATCTCCAAGAAATGTTGGACTTTTAAGTCAAAGGTATATATCACATATACAACGTGCATAAAGAAAATAACATTTAAACAGGAGAAAAACAGCAGCTGAATCAGGTAAAGTAGCTCAGTGGAAGAGCACATGCTTTGCTTGTATGAGGTCTTGGGTTCAATCCCCAGCATCTCCAAGCAATGTTGGACTTTTAAGTCAAAGGTATATATCACATATACAACGTGCATCAAGAAAATAACATTTAAACGGGAGAAAAACAGCAGCTAAATTAGTGGATGTAGCTTAGTGGTAGAGCGCATGCTTTGCATGGATGAGATCCTGGGTTCTATCCCCAACATCTCCAAGCAATGTTGGACTTTTAAGTCAAAGGTATATATCACATATACAACGTGCATAAAGAAAATAACATTTAAACAGGAAAAAAACAACAGCTAAATCAGGTAAAGTAGCTCAGTGGTAGAGCACATGCTTCGCATGTATGAGGTCCTGGGTTCAATCCTCAGCATCTCCAAGCAATGTTGGACTTTTAAGTCAAAGGTATATATCACATATAAAACGTGCATAACGAAAATAACATTTGAACAGGAGAAAAACAACAGCTAAATAAGGGGATGTAGCTCAGTGGTAGAACGCATGCTTTGCATGTATGGGGTCCTGGGTTCAATCCCCAGCATCGCCAAGGAATGTTGGACTTTTAAGTCAAAGGTATATATCACATATAAAACGTGCATAACGAAAATAACATTTGAACAGGAGAAAAACAACAGCTAAATAAGGGGATGTAGCTCAGTGGTAGAGCGCATGCTTTGCATGTATGAGGTCCTGGGTTCAATCCCCAGCATCTCCAAGCAATATGGAAATTTCCATTTGTTTCTTAAACATCTGAACTGCACATGCATGCATTCCAGTGTTATCACCAATTCATTTAGATTTAAAGGCACACATTAGCAAACAACAGAACACTAGTATCACCATGAGGGGATGTAGCTCAGTGGTAGAGCGCATGCTTTGCATGTATGAGGTCCTGGGTTCAATCCCCAGCATCTCCAAGAAATGTTGGACTTTTAAGTCAAAGGTATATATCACATATACAACGTGCATCAAGAAAATAACATTTAAACAGGAGAAAAACAGCAGCTAAATTAGGGGATGTAGCTCAGTGGTAGAGCGCATGTATGAGGTCATGGGTTCAATCCCCAGCATCTCCAAGCAATGTTGGACTTTTAAGTCAAAGGTATATATCACATATACAACGTGCATAAAGAAAATAACATTTAAACTGGAGAAAAAACAACAGAGAAATCAGGTAAAGTAGCTCAGTGGTAGAGCACATGCTTGGCATGTATGAGGTTCTGGGTTCAATCCCCAGCATCTCCAAGCAATATGGAAATTTCCATTTGATTCGTAAACATCTGAACTCCATGTGCATGCATTCTAGTGTTGAACTTTATCAGCAATTCATTTAGATTTAAAGGAACATATTAGTAAACAACAGAACACCTTTTTCAACATAAGGGGATGTAGCTCAGTGGAAGAGCGCATGCTTCGCATGTATGAGGTCCTGGGTTCAATCCCCAGCATCTCCAAGCAATGTTGGACTTTTAAGTCAAAGGTATATATCAGATATACAACGTGCATCAAGAAAATAACATTTAAACAGGAGAAAAACAGCAGCTAAATTAGGGGATGTAGCTCAGTGGTAGAGCGCATGTATGAGGTCCTGGGTTCAATCCCCAGCATCTCCAAGCAATGTTGGACTTTTAAGTCAAAGGTATATATCACATATACAACGTGCATAAAGAAAATAACATTTAAACAGGAGAAAATCATCAGCTGAATCAGGTAAAGTAGCTCAGTGGTAGAGCACACGATTTGCTTGTAAGAGGTCCTGGGTTCAATCCCCAGCATCTCCAAGCAATGTTGGACTTTTAAGTCAAAGGTATATATCACATATACAACGTGCATAAAGAAAATAACATTTAAACAGGAAAAAAACAACAGCTAAATCAGGTAAAGTAGCTCAGTGGTAGAGCACATGCTTTGCTTGTATGAGGTCCTGGGTTCAATCCCCAACATCTCCAAGCAATGTTGGACTTTTAAGTCAAAGGTATATATCACATATACAACGTGCATCAAGAAAATAACATTTAAACAGGAGAAAAACAGCAGCTAAATTAGGGGATGTAGCTCAGTGGTAGAGCGCATGTATGAGGTCCTGGGTTCAATCCCCAGCATCTCCAAGCAATGTTGGACTTTTAAGTCAAAGGTATATATCACATATACAACGTGCTTAAAGAAAATAACATTTAAACAGGAGAAAAACAACAGAGAAATCAGGTAAAGTAGCTCAGTGGTAGAGCACATGCTTGGCATGTATGAGGTTCTGGGTTCAATCCCCAGCATCTCCAAGCAATATGGAAATTTCCATTTGATTCGTAAACATCTGAACTGCATGTGCATGCATTCTAGTGTTGAACTTTATCAGCAATTCATTTAGATTGGATGAGGTCCTGGGTTCAATCCCCGACATCTCCAAGCAATCTTGGACTTTTAGGTCAAAGGTATAAATCACATATACAACGTGCATAAAGAAAATAACATTTAAACAGGAGAAAAACAACAGCTAAATAAGGGGATGTAGCTCAGTGGTAGAGCGCATGCTTTGCATGTATGAGGTCCTGGATTCAATCCCCAGCATCTCCAAGCAATATGGAAATTTCCATTTGTTTCTTAAACATCTGAACTGCACATGCATGTATTCCAGTGTTATCACCAATTCATTTAGATTTAAAGGCACACATTAGCAAACAACAGAACAATAGTATCACCATGAGGGGATGTAGCTCAGTGGTAGAGCGCATGCTTTGCATGTATGAGGTCCTGGGTTCAATCCCAAGCAATGTTGGACTTTTAAGTCAAAGGTATATATCACATATACAACGTGCATCAAGAAAATAACATTTAAACAGGAGAAAAACAGCAGCTAAATTAGGGGATGTAGCTTAGTGGTAATGCGCATGCTTTGCATGGATGAGGTCCTGGGTTCTATCCCCAACATCTCCAAGCAAGATGGAAATTTCCGTTTGATTCGTAAACATCTGAACTGCATGTGCATGCATTCTAGTGTTGAACTTTATCAGCAATTCATTTAGATTTAAAGGAACATATTAGTAAACAACAGAACACCATTTTCAACATAAGGGGATGTAGCTCAGTGGTAGAGCGCATGCTTCGCATGTATGAGGTCCTGGGCTCAATCCCCAGCATCTCCAAGCAATGTTGGACTTTTAAGTCAAAGGTATATATCACATATACAACGTGCATCAAGAAAATAACATTTAAACGGGAGAAAAATAGCAGCTAAATTAGGGGATGTAGCTTAGTGGTAGAGCGCATGCTTTGCATGGATGAGATCCTGGGTTCTATCCCCAACATCTCCAAGCAATGTTGGACTTTTAAGTCAAAGGTATATATCACATATACAACGTGCATAAAGAAAATAACATTTAAACAGGAGAAAAACATCAGCTGAATCAGGTAAAGTAGCTCAGTGGTAGAGCACACGGTTTGCTTGTAAGAGGTCCTGGGTTCAATCCCCAGCATCTCCAAGCAATGTTGGACTTTTAAGTCAAAGGTATATATCACATATACAACGTGCATAAAGAAAATAACATTTAAACAGGAAAAAAACAACAGCTAAATCAGGTAAAGTAGCTCAGTGGTAGAGCACATGCTTTGCTTGTATGAGGTCCTGGGTTCAATCCCCAACATCTCCAAGCAATGTTGGACTTTTAAGTCAAAGGTATATATCACATATACAACGTGCATCAAGAAAATAACATTTAAACAGGAGAAAAACAGCAGCTAAATTAGGGGATGTAGCTCAGTGGTAGAGCGCATGTATGAGGTCCTGTGTTCAATCCCCAGCATCTCCAAGCAATGTTGGACTTTTAAGTCAAAGGTATATATCACATATACAACGTGCTTAAAGAAAATAACATTTAAACAGGAGAAAAACAACAGAGAAATCAGGTAAAGTAGCTCAGTGGTAGAGCACATGCTTGGCATGTATGAGGTTCTGGGTTCAATCCCCAGCATCTCCAAGCAATATGGAAATTTCCATTTGATTCGTAAACATCTGAACTGCATGTGCATGCATTCTAGTGTTGAACTTTATCAGCAATTCATTTAGATTGGATGAGGTCCTGGGTTCAATCCCCGACATCTCCAAGCAATCTTGGACTTTTAGGTCAAAGGTATAAATCACATATACAACGTGCATAAAGAAAATAACATTTAAACAGGAGAAAAACAACAGCTAAATAAGGGGATGTAGCTCAGTGGTAGAGCGCATGCTTTGCATGTATGAGGTCCTGGATTCAATCCCCAGCATCTCCAAGCAATATGGAAATTTCCATTTGTTTCTTAAACATCTGAACTGCACATGCATGTATTCCAGTGTTATCACCAATTCATTTAGATTTAAAGGCACACATTAGCAAACAACAGAACAATAGTATCACCATGAGGGGATGTAGCTCAGTGGTAGAGCGCATGCTTTGCATGTATGAGGTCCTGGGTTCAATCCCAAGCAATGTTGGACTTTTAAGTCAAAGGTATATATCACATATACAACGTGCATCAAGAAAATAACATTTAAACAGGAGAAAAACAGCAGCTAAATTAGGGGATGTAGCTTAGTGGTAATGCGCATGCTTTGCATGGATGAGGTCCTGGGTTCTATCCCCAACATCTCCAAGCAAGATGGAAATTTCCGTTTGATTCGTAAACATCTGAACTGCATGTGCATGCATTCTAGTGTTGAACTTTATCAGCAATTCATTTAGATTTAAAGGAACATATTAGTAAACAACAGAACACCATTTTCAACATAAGGGGATGTAGCTCAGTGGTAGAGCGCATGCTTCGCATGTATGAGGTCCTGGGCTCAATCCCCAGCATCTCCAAGCAATGTTGGACTTTTAAGTCAAAGTTATATATCACATATACAACGTGCATCAAGAAAATAACATTTAAACGGGAGAAAAATAGCAGCTAAATTAGGGGATGTAGCTTAGTGGTAGAGCGCATGCTTTGCATGGATGAGATCCTGGGTTCTATCCCCAACATCTCCAAGCAATGTTGGACTTTTAAGTCAAAGGTATATATCACATATACAACGTGCATAAAGAAAATAACATTTAAACAGGAAAAAAACAACAGCTAAATCAGGTAAAGTAGCTCAGTGGTAGAGCACATGCTTTGCTTGTATGAGGTTCTGGGTTCAATCCCCAACATCTCCAAGCAATATGGAAATTTCCATTTGATTCGTAAACATCTGAACTGCATGTGCATGCATTCTAGTGTTGAACTTTATCAGCAATTCATTTAGATTTAAAGGAACATATTAGTAAACAACAGAACACCATTTTCAACATAAGGGGATGTAGCTCAGTGGTAGAGCGCATGCTTCGCATGTATGAGGTCCTGGGTTCAATCCCCAGCATCTCCAAGCAATGTTGGACTTTTAAGTCAAAGGTATATATCACATATAAAACGTGCATAACGAAAATAATATTTGAACAGGAGAAAAACAACAGCTAAATAAGGGGATGTAGCTCAGTGGTAGAACGCATGCTTTGCATGTATGGGGTCCTGGGTTCAATCCCCAGCATCGCCAAGGAATGTTGGACTTTTAAGTCAAAGGTATATATCACATATAAAACGTGCATAACGAAAATAACATTTGAACAGGAGAAAAACAACAGCTAAATAAGGGGATGTAGCTCAGTGGTAGAGCGCATGATTTGCATGTATGAGGTCCTGGGTTCAATCCCCAGCATCTCCAAGCAATATGGAAATTTCCATTTGTTTCTTAAACATCTGAACTGCACATGCATGCATTCCAGTGTTATCACCAATTCATTTAGATTTAAAGGCACACATTAGCAAACAACAGAACACTAGTATCACCATGAGGGGATGTAGCTCAGTGGTAGAGCGCATGCTTTGCATGTATGAGGTCCTGGGTTCAATCCCCAGCATCTCCAAGAAATGTTGGACTTTTAAGTCAAAGGTATATATCACATATACAACGTGCATCAAGAAAATAACATTTAAACAGGAGAAAAACAGCAGCTAAATTAGGGGATGTAGCTCAGTGGTAGAGCGCATGTATGAGGTCATGGGTTCAATCCCCAGCATCTCCAAGCAATGTTGGACTTTTAAGTCAAAGGTATATATCACATATACAACGTGCATAAAGAAAATAACATTTAAACTGGAGAAAAAACAACAGAGAAATCAGGTAAAGTAGCTCAGTGGTAGAGCACATGCTTGGCATGTGTGAGGTTCTCTTACGAGAGTCCTCTAGTACTGCGTTTTATCAAAACGCTACGGGAAAAGTCTCTTTTCACGAAACACTGAAGCAAAAAATTATCCTTTAATTTTCATATATGTAAAACGCGTTGCGGCAGCAGCAGACAGCTATGGCGAGACGGCTTGCTCGCTCATTGGCTGCTCTGCGGCAACTGCTTAAGCCTATCGAGCGAGGCCTGAGATGGCATCAGGCCAATGAGGGCGCTTCGCGCCCTCCTCGCCACTTCCTGCCGAAACGGGCGTGGCTTACCTCTATAAAAGGAGCTCGAGAAGGCTGACTCACTTGATTTTAATCTCTTCAGCGAAGCGCACGCATCGCTGGATCACGGAAGCAAGCGTCGTTCGAAGCAAGCACTTCAGCGGGACGAGCCCTCGAAGCCGCTGGCCAACGCCGCCTTCTACAGCCGTACCTGCTGCGCTTTCCGACGCCTATATCCTTTATTGCTATATTGCTCTGTTTTCTGTGTGTGTGTGTGTGTGTGTGTGTGTGTGTGTGTGTTCGCTGCAACACTCACCCCTAAAAGAGCTGCGTCTTTTTCAAGACGCCTTCTCATGCAGCGCTCGCGCTCGCTGACGGCGAAATGCCCTTACTCCGAGCCAATTGCCTACGGTGACTCTGAGGACTCGCCAGGCATCCTTCCGAGGCTGCCCTTCCTGGAAGCGGACGGCGGGATTAGTTTTTCTTTACGTTACAAGAAAAGCTACCCTGCCTCCGCGCGCGTCATTCACCGGCGAAGGAGAAAAGAGTGTTCTCAGTCCCACCATTGGTCGGTCTCACCTCTTTTCTCTCATATTTCTCAGTTCCCTGTTCGGCGACTGGAAATATTATTGCAGCAAGTGAGTCTGTTATAGCACGCTTGCCTGCCAGCAAACGCCGAAGAATACATGTTGACGCCGCCTTTGCCGCCAATGCTTCACTCTGTCAGTCCCCTGAAGGCGACTGCAGAGATGCATTTTGCAGCCAGCGAGCGCGTAGTACCCGCTTGCCTGCAACCGAACACCGTTTCTACGGTTCCAGTGCCTCACTGGCGAAAGGAGAATGGAGTGTTTTCAGCCCCGCTGAAACTGGGCGATATCCACTCTTCTCACATTCAAAGCCTACATCCCCCTGTGGCTCAGTGGCGGAGTTATAGGTTTTCCGCATGGGAAATCCGGAGTTCTAATCCCGGTCTAGCGGCATATATATTTTTATGCCGCCAATGCTTCGCTCTGTCAGTCCCCTGAAGGCGACTTCGGAGATGCATTTTGCAGCCAGCGAGCGCGTAGTACCCGCTTGCCTGCAACCGAACGCCGTTTCTACGGTTCCCGTGCGTCACTGGCGAAAGGGGAATGGAGTGTTTTCAGCCCCGCTGAAACCGGGCGATATCCACTCTTCTCACGTTCTGGCATATTTCAGGCGTCTGAAAATGTTAGTATTGCATGTCGTGCTTACTCGCATGCCTGCAAGCAAACGCCAGTGTGGATAATACTCGCGCTGACTTTGTCTATGTATCTTCACTGTGGTCCAGTGGTAGATTATTAGACTCTCGCGCGGGGGATCCGAGTTGGAATCCCGGGTCTGCCGGCAGAAAATATTTTGCCGCCGAATGCAAATCACTCTGTTTGTTCCCCGAGAGGCAACTGCAGAAGTGTTTGTTTTCGCAGCCCACGAGCACGTGGTACATGCCTGCAAGCAAACGCCAGTGTGGATAATACTCGCGCTGACTTTGTCTATGTATCTTCACTGTGGTCCAGTGGTAGATTATTAGGCTCTCGCGCAGAGGATCCGAGTTGAATCCCGGGTCTGCCGGCAGAAAATATTTATGCCGCCGAATGCAAATCACTCTGTTTGTTCCCCGAGAGGCAACTGCAGAAGTGTTTGTTTTGCAGCCCACGAGCGAAGTCCCGGCCACGGCCGATGATGCTATATGTGTACAGAAGATGCCCACTGCTTGTGCCCATCCCTACACATAAGCACAGCCCTTCACACAGGGCCCGCGCTCATATATTCGACTCGGGTCGATCACGCACACAACATAGTGAACGTGCCCACTGCCTAGTGCCCACAAATACTATGTTCTGCATGCCTTGTGGTTTCTGTAAAGACGAAACCTGTGCATTCACACTGCTCAGGCAGACAGTGCACTCATTGCAGTAATTGTGCCCGCTCTCCCGCGCCCACACTTACTAACGGTCATTATATGTCCTACGGGACTCGCCCAGCCCTCCCTTGCTCGGTTAAACACCGCAGCGGGGTCGAGCGCAGGCATTCTGCCCGGCCACGGCCGATGGTGCTATAAATGTAGTCTCGATGCCCACTCCTCAGTGCCCATCACTACACATAAGCACAGCCCTACACTTAGGGCTCGCGCACATAAAATCGACTCAGGTCGATTGTGCTTCCAACATAGTGAGAGTGCCCGCTTCCCAGTGCCCACGAACACTATGTCTAACAGATCACAGGCTCTCTGTAAAAACGAGACCTGTGAGCGCGCGCTCTGCTCAGGCAGACACCGCGCCCAAAGCAGTAAATGTGCCCGCTCCCAGCCCACATCTACTCGCTCACATGAGTCCTATGAGACTTTCTCAGTCCTCCCTCACTCAGCTAAGCACTGTAGTACGGTCGAGGACGAGCGTTCCGCCCGCTGTATTAAGCGCGCGCCCCGCCTCAAATGCCACAGGCATAACGCCTATGTTTTTATCCCCCGAAGCGCCTCTGTCGCACGGCGAACAGAGCGCGCTCCGTATCCAGCCCCTAGCCAGCCATGCAGAAGCATGGGCAGCGCTTCCAGGGGTTTCGGACTGGGTGCTAGGCATTATAAAGAGAGGCTTCTCGCTACAGTTTTGTCGACGCCCTCCCCGCTTCACAGCGCGCGTCGGAACTACGGTTTCGTTGGAAGTAGCTCACCTACTTCGAGCCGAAATATCAAAACTGATAAGCAAAGGGGCGATAGAGCGCGTTCCCCCAGCTCTAAGCGAAGGGGGACTATACAGCAGATACTTTCTAGTCCCCAAAAAGGACGGCGGTATCAGACCCATACTGGATCTAAGACGGCTGAACAGAGTATTATTGAAACGCAGTTTCAAAATGCTCACAACCAGCAAAATTCTCGCGCATGTTCGCCGAGAAGACTGGTTCATGTCGATAGATCTGAAGGACGCGTATTTTCAAATACAGATAGCGTCACACCACAGGCGATACTTGAGATTCGCCTTCGGGGGTCAGACATACCAGTATACAGTCCTGCCATTCGGCTTGTCCCTAGCACCTCGTACATTTACGAAATGCAGGGACGCAGCGCTCGCTCCTCTCAGACTCAGAGGCATGCGAGTGCTGAACTATTTGGACGACTGGTTGATCCTAGCTCAATCACGATCACAGCTCGTGGAGCACAGAACCATTTTACTCGATCACCTCGAGAATCTTGGTATCACAGTCAACTGGACAAAGAGTTCATTGAACCCCAGTCAAACGATTTTGTTTCTGGGCGTCGTTCTGGACTCACAGTCTATGACAGCGCGGCTGTCACCACAGCGCGTGTTGATCATTCAGCGCGCGGCGAGGTCTTTCCGCCGCGGCGCTGTCACCCCGCTCAGGAAGTTTCAAAAGATGCTGGGTCTCATGGCTTCAGCATTGTCAGTTCTCCGGCTGGGCCTGCTCCGCATGCGCCCGCTGCAGTTCTGGTTGAAAACGCGGGTACCGCGCAGAGCGTGGGCGACCGGTCGATTACGCCTCAAGGTCGATCAGAGCTGTGTTTCAGCCCTGGCGCCTTGGACGGCGGACGACTGGTACCAATCAGGAGTAAGCCTGGGGACTTCCTCGAGAGTGAGGATGGTGTCGACAGACGCATCCACCTCGGGATGGGGAGCTCTGCTCGAGGGCAGACCGTTCTTCGGCCTGTGGTCGGAACGAGAAAAGCTCCAACACATAAACTGCCTAGAAATGCTGGCAGTGCACAACGCGATGACGCGTTTTTGTCCCCACATCAAGGACGAACACGTCATAGTCCGTTCGGACAACATGGCTGTGGTGTCCTACATAAATCGCCAGGGCGGTCTGAAGTCCATATCCCTGTACAGGCTGGCGAAACGCCTCCTATTATGGGCTCAGCACAACTTACGCTCGCTGAGAGCAGTGCATGTACCTGGGCTTCAGAATGTGGGCCCAGACAGACTGTCCAGGAACAATGTTCCCCCGGGCGAATGGTCTCTACACCCACAAACAGTCCGGCTGTTGTGGGAGAGATTAGGCAGAGCGGAGGTGGACCTTTTCGCGTCCCGCGAAAACGCGCACTGCCCCGCGTTCTTTTCAAAGACCGACAGCGCGCTGTCCCGAAGGTGGCCGCGCTGCCCGTTATATGTTTTTCCCCCCGTCTCCCTCCTGCCACAGGTGCTGGAACGGGTCAGGGAAACGAAATGCCCAGTCCTGCTTGTAGCTCCGTTCTGGGAGAACCAGATATGGTTCCCAGTTCTGATGCAGTTGACAGATATCGATCCATGGCCACTGCCGTTGAGGAGAGATCTCCTCTCGCAGGCCGGGGGCTCGATTTGGCACCCACACCCGGAACTGTGGTCCCTTCATGTGTGGGTGCTCAACGGATACCCGTTGGTCTCACAGAGGGAGTCGTGAATACCATCACTCAGGCTAGAGCGCCGTCGACACGGCGGCTTTATGCTTCGAAGTGGTCGGTTTTCTCCGGCTGGTGTACAGCTCGGAGCATTTCACCCCTCGAATGTGAGGTAACGGAGGTTTTCTCCTTCCTACAAGAGCTGTTGGATAAGGGCAGATCCCCTTCCACGCTCAAAGTGTATGTGGCGGCTATTTCAGCGTTCTTTGGTTCAACGCTGGGTCAGTCGCTGGGAAGGAATGATTTAGTCATCCGCTTCCTCAGGGGAGCTAGGAGACTGAATCCGCCCAGACCTCCTTCAGTTCCTTTGTGGGACCTTTCTACGGTCCTGGCGGCCATGAAAGGTGCCCCTTTCGAGCCTATCCAGTCTATTAGCCTCAAACACTTGTCTTTCAAAACAGTGTTTTTGATGGCTCTCGCTTCAGTGAAGCGCATAGGCGACCTGCACGCGCTCTCTGTGAGCCCGGCGTGCTTGGAGTTTGGTCCTAATGACTCTAAAGTCATACTCAAACCTAAGCACGGCTATGTGCCGAAATCCCTCAACACGCCTTTTCGGGCTCAGGTCATTTCCCTGGCTGCCCTGCCGGCATCGAGTGAGGAAGGGGACTCGAGTTTTCTTTGCCCTGTTAGGGCTTTAAGAGCTTATATGTCCCGCTCTGCTGTCTTCAGACAGACAGAGCAGCTCTTTGTCTCGTTCGGTGGACGTTCCAAAGGAATGGCTGTTTCGAAACAAAGTCTATCCAGATGGATAGTTGACGCCATAGCGCTGGCGTATACTGCCAAGGGCATTCCATGCCCGTTGGGAGTCAGAGCGCACTCTACGAGAAGCGTTGCTTCTTCGTGGGCTTGGTCCAGCGGGATTTCCCTACAGGATATATGTACGGCGGCAGGCTGGGCCTCGCCGTCTACATTTATCAGGTTTTATAACCTAGAGGTTCCCGCCTTGCAGGCTAAGCTTTTGTCGGTGTAATCCGTTCAGCCGTCTAGTCAGACCGCTGAAACTCATGCGCTATGCGCTACCGACTATCTTGGGCAGAACTGTGTAAGACCCACATTTTCCGCATTAGTTCAGGTTCCCTACCCTGTCTATGTGATGTTATACTTGCGTCTGTGGACATGTCTATTCTACGACGCTACAGTTTAGGGAATTAAGGCTCCCACCCTTATTCCCTGACTCTGTGTGAGTCAATCTGGTGATTATGCACTGTATGCCTGAAATAGCTTCCGGTGATCAGTGTTTTTTATCCCAGCACGCACGGCGTTTTGCAAGGGGTTCCCGTAGCGTTTTGATAAAACGCAGTACGAGAGGACTCTCGTAAGAGAACGTACTCGGTTACTAACGTAACCTCGGTTCTCTCTAGAAGAGGGAACGAGTACTGCGTTCTCTGCCGTGCGTACGGTTCACTCTGGTTCGCTTCGGCGATCAAAATCAAGTGAGTCAGCCTTCTCGAGCTCCTTTTATAGAGGTAAGCCACGCCCGTTTCGGCGGGAAGTGGCGAGGAGGGCGCGAAGCGCCCTCATTGGCCTGATGCCATCTCAGGCCTCGCTCGATAGGCTTAAGCAGTTGCCGCAGAGCAGCCAATGAGCGAGCAAGCCGTCTCGCCATAGCTGTCTGCTGCTGCCGCAACGCGTTTTACATATATGAAAATTAAAGGATAATTTTTTGCTTCAGTGTTTCGTGAAAAGAGATTTTTCCCGTAGCGTTTTGATAAAACGCAGTACTCGTTCCCTCTTCTAGAGAGAACCGAGGTTACGTTAGTAACCGAGTACGTTCTGGGTTCAATCCCCAGCATCTCCAAGCAATATGGAAATTTCCATTTGATTCGTAAACATCTGAACTCCATGTGCATGCATTCTAGTGTTGAACTTTATCAGCAATTCATTTAGATTTAAAGGAACATATTAGTAAACAACAGAACACCTTTTTCAACATAAGGGGATGTAGCTCAGTGGAAGAGCGCATGCTTCGCATGTATGAGGTCCTGGGTTCAATCCCCAGCATCTCCAAGCAATGTTGGACTTTTAAGTCAAAGGTATATATCAGATATACAACGTGCATCAAGAAAATAACATTTAAACAGGAGAAAAACAGCAGCTAAATTAGGGGATGTAGCTCAGTGGTAGAGCGCATGTATGAGGTCCTGGGTTCAATCCCCAGCATCTCCAAGCAATGTTGGACTTTTAAGTCAAAGGTATATATCACATATACAACGTGCATAAAGAAAATAACATTTAAACAGGAGAAAAACATCAGCTGAATCAGGTAAAGTAGCTCAGTGGTAGAGCACACGATTTGCTTTTAAGAGGTCCTGGGTTCAATCCCCAGCATCTCCAAGCAATGTTGGACTTTTAAGTCAAAGGTATATATCACATATACAACGTGCATAAAGAAAATAACATTTAAACAGGAAAAAAACAACAGCTAAATCAGGTAAAGTAGCTCAGTGGTAGAGCACATGTATGAGGTCCTGGGTTCAATCCCCGACATCTCCAAGCAATGTTGGACTTTTAAGTCAAAGGTATAAATCACATATACAACGTGCATAAAGAAAATAACATTTAAACAGGAGAAAAACAACAGCTAAATAAGGGGGTGTAGCTCAGTGGTAGAGCGCATGCTTTGCATGTATGAGGTCCTGGATTCAATCCCCAGCATCTCCAAGCAATATGGAAATTTCCATTTGTTTCTTAAACATCTGAACTGCACATGCATGCATTCCAGTGTTATCACCAATTCATTTAGATTTAAAGGCACACATTAGCAAACAACAGAACAATAGTATCACCATGAGGGGATGTAGCTCAGTGGTAGAGCGCATGCTTTGCATGTATGAGGTCCTGGGTTCAATCCCAAGCAATGTTGGACTTTTAAGTCAAAGGTATATATCACATATACAACGTGCATCAAGAAAATAACATTTAAACAGGAGAAAAACAGCAGCTAAATTAGGGGATGTAGCTTAGTGGTAATGCGCATGCTTTGCATGGATGAGGTCCTGGGTTCTATCCCCAACATCTCCAAGCAAGATGGAAATTTCCATTTGATTCGTAAACATCTGAACTGCATGTGCATGCATTCTAGTGTTGAACTTTATCAGCAATTCATTTAGATTTAAAGGAACATATTAGTAAACAACAGAACACCATTTTCAACATAAGGGGATGTAGCTCAGTGGTAGAGCGCATGCTTCGCATGTATGAGGTCCTGGGTTCAATCCCCAGCATCTCCAAGCAATATGGAAATTTCCATTTGTTTCTTAAACATCTGAACTGCACATGCATGCATTCCAGTGTTATCACCAATTCATTTAGATTTAAAGGCACACATTAGCAAACAACAGAACACTAGTATCACCATGAGGGGATGTAGCTCAGTGGTAGAGCGCATGCTTTGCATGTATGAGGTCCTGGGTTAAATTCCCAGCATCTCCAAGAAATGTTGGACTTTAAAGTCAAAGGTATATATCACATATACAACGTGCATAAAGAAAATAACATTTAAACAGGAGAAAAACAACAGGGAAATCAGGTAAAGTAGCTCAGTGGTAGAGCACATGCTTGGCATGTATGAGGTTCTGGGTTCAATCCCCAGCATCTCCAAGCAATATGGAAATTTCCATTTGATCCGTAAACATCTGAACTGCATGTGCATGCATTCTAGTGTTGAACTTTATCAGCAATTCATTTAGATTGGATGAGGTCCTGGGTTCAATCCCCGACATCTCCAAGCAATGTTGGACTTTTAAGTCAAAGGTATAAATCACATATACAACGTGCATAAAGAAAATAACATTTAAACAGGAGAAAAACAGCAACTAAATAAGGGGATGTAGCTTAGTTGTGGAGCGCATGCTTTGCATGGATGAGGTCTTGGGTTCTATCCCCAACATCTCCAAGCAATATGGAAATTTCCATTTGATTCGTAAACATCTGAACTGCATGTGCATGCATTCTAGTGTTGAACTTTATCAGCAATTCATTTAGATTTAAAGGAACATATTAGTAAACAACAGAACACCATTCTCAACATAAGGGGTTGTAGCTCAGTGGTAGAGCGCATGCTTCGCATGTATGAGGTCCTGGGTTCAATCCCCAGCATCTCCAAGCAATGTTGGACTATTAAATTAAAGGTATATATCACATATACAACGTGCTTAAAGAAAATAACATTTGAACAGGAGAAAAACAACAGCTAAATAAGGGGATGTAGCTCAGTGGTAGAGCGCATGCTTTGCATGTATGAGGTCCTGGGTTCAATCCCCAGCATCTCCAAGCAATGTTGGACTTTTAAGTCAAAGGCATATATCACATATACAACGTGCATCAAGAAAATAACATTTAAACAGGAGAAAAACAGCAGCTAAATTAGGGGATGTAGCTCAGTGGTAGAGCGCATGTATGATGTCCTGGGTTGCATCTCCAAGCAATGTTGGACTTTTAAGTCAAAGGTATATATCACATATACAACGTGCATAAAGAAAATAACATTTAAACAGGAGAAAAACATCAGCTGAATCAGGTAAAGTAGCTCAGTGGTAGAGCACACGATTTGCTTGTAAGAGGTCCTGGGTTCAATCCCCAGCATCTCCAAGCAATGTTGGACTTTTAAGTCAAAGGTATATATCACATATACAACGTGCATAAAGAAAATAACATTTAAACAGGAAAAAAACAACAGCTAAATCAGGTAAAGTAGCTCAGTGGTAGAGCACATGCTTTGCTTGTATGAGGTCCTGGGTTCAATCCCCAACATCTCCAAGCAATGTTGGACCTTTAAGTCAAAGGTATATATCACATATACAACGTGCATCAAGAAAATAACATTTAACTCTCTGGGGTCTAAGGTGTTTTTGGGGTCCTTGAGATGTTCTGACATGCCCTGACATTTTTGCTTTTTTCAGTTGCTTATAAACATGTTAATGGCAAAAAAAAATTACACACTATTTAGCACAAACAGGGCTACCATGAAATGTGAGCAACAAGAATGTACATGTCTGCATTTTTGAGAGAATAATGTTTATGCATGGTTATTGAAAAAACTAAAAACTAAAGTTTCTGAAACTAGGCCATAAAACACATTCTAAATATGTGCCAATAAGACTTTTGTCTAAAAGATGTCATCGCCTAGTGTTTTTTCTTCAAAATAAAGTGAAAATCACCCTGCCTTATCATTCACATAACACAATACATTGATTTGAATTTTGCAAAGCACTTTCTGTTTGGAAAGGCCATATGCGGAGTGGGCGTCAACGGTCATGTATATGTAGTGGTTCACACCTTAGGAGACAATGGGGCCTGCATACTTAATTAGCCATTCATTCAGGTGAGTCACTGAGCCACAAGAATATTTATCTTCTCCCCAAATTTGTCAATAATAAAACACAATAAAAGTTATTTAAAGAAAGGGCTTATATTTACCTTTTAATAGTTTGTTTACATCTAAACTAGAGCAAAATGGAGCTGTGAGATAGGACACACATTTATTTGACTCTGATGTCTTATTAAAATTGTGATTATGTGATTTATTAATTGTTGAAGGTTTAGTCATTCTCGGCTCTAAATGCTTGTTAGCCTTACTTTAAACAAAAATGCAAGGCTCAAAACAAATTAGGATGTAGCAATATTAAAATTACGGCCAGTACAATAAATTATTTTCATGTTAAGTCCGATAAATAAAATAGATATTAAAATGTTATACTATTTTGTCTAAAAAACAAAAACACTAAAAACTAAAGTCAATTATTTTAAGTGAAATTAGGCATCACAGCATTTTCATGTAGAAAATGAAAAATGGATATTCACTTACTAAATTATTTGTGCTATTTTATTTAGTAATTAACTATTAATTATTAGTGCTTTTCAAATTGATAATGGGAAAGGAACATACACACATACATATACAGTATATTTATTAGCGCTATCAAATCTATATATATATATATATATATATATATATATATATATATTACACAGTAGTCAACATTTAACCCCCCTGGGGTTTTTGCTAAAACCGAAACATTCATACACAAACAGAAACGCCTGACTGTAACGTTGTTAATATGAAATATTAGGGCATATAAATGTTCATTTTCAGTTTAAAACGTTGCTTATACAAATAGCCTACATTTTATTTCAACATATTTCTGTCGATTTTTACTCAACTCAGTACGGCAATACAGTTTGCTAAAACATCATCATTCATTCACACAGAGACGCAATTTATATTTAAACTGTCTTTTTGCGAGCTGTGGTAAACAGCGCGCATCTCTGCCGTTCATTCATTCATAAACAGAAACCCGATTCATGTGAGAAGAAAAAAAAAACTTACAGTATTCCTCAGCTCGCTCCTCGATATACCCGCACTTCTGAGGTACTTTTTTCATTATTGTTATTCCTCACAGCGCTAAGAGACGGTGTTAAAGTAATGATCTGAATAAACTTGTGTTTCTCGAGCTGATATGGGGGCGTTCACAGGATTGCGCGGATTGCCTCATTCATTTGCGTTTGAATAGCGCGCGCTCTCCGTAGGCGGAGTCACATTACATTTGAATTAGTTGTAATGAGGTCGACTGGAATCGCTCTCTTTTAATACAGATTTCACAAGATGAGAATATTTGTTTTTTATATAAATTACTTCATTTAAGAGAAGAGAATTCAAGCTTCATGCCTGTATGTCTGTTTGCCTGTTTGACTGAGTATTCGCTGAGTTATTGTTCATTTTCGGACGCGTTTCAGAATGGACTACACTGACAGATAGAAGGCAGAACTCGCATCACGTTTATTTTTCTTTATTTGGCAAAAAGCACAACACTTTGTTTTTATTGTGAGTATACACAAAAATAATACACATTTAACAGAATCGATTGATGTATGAAACTTGCTTGTAATATCAAAGTCCACAGAGCAAAATTAATTTCTTTTGAACTGAACTGAAAAAAAGCGAGCTGGTATCGCCGGCGATACCGTCGACCTCAGGGGGTTAAATGCCTATTTTGTCTATTCTACTAATGTCTATTCTTTAATCCACACATAAATCGTAAGCGCATAATATCACCTGCTCAAGTACTTCTTGATGAGTTTCTTCTGTATTAAACATTGAATCTTCTCAGTCAGATCGTCGCAAGATCTCAGGAATTCTCTCACACTGCTTGTGTTCACGCGCTCCATCGCTGCACACAGATTAGACAACGGCTGGATTATTAACTTCCATCTTCAGCATCTGATGATTATAGATATTATCTGATATTATAGTTACTTTATTCCTTTATGGTTCAGCATTTAATATCAAATTAGAGGTTATGGTTTTATTGTTTTGCACTTCTCAAGCGATTTCTGTTTGCTTTAAACAAGCGACTTTTTATTTTTAGACTTGATAGAGTATTTTATATTTTGGAGGCTTTTTTGTTAAAGACCCTATCCTTAAAGGTACGCTGTGTAGGAATTTCTCCCATCTAGCGGTGAAATTCTATTTTGCATTTAAACGAATAGTGCTCTCTAGCGCCTTGCTTTTTCAAATGCGTGTTGCAACTGCGGTAGCCGTTATGTGTCAAGAATCTATGACAACATGTCTTCCAATAGCACTTCATCGAGTTTACCTGTACATGTTTTACTGTTATGCTGCCTATATAATGATTTACACAACCAAGCAATGAAAAAAAGCTTGTAATTTAGACCGTAACTTTGACTTACCTGTCGAGAAGAAAGCAGGCACCTTTAGCGTCCTTTTCAAAGTCTTTCTCCTTCATTAGCTCTTTCCACCTGGGAAAAGCTATCCCGATATTTATTTACATCCTGATAAATTTTTTTTTTGCTTTTTGGCGATGAGGATTCCTTCTCCTGCATAACTATGATCCAACATTATATTGTCCCGTTGTGGTGGATGCTGGTGAGCCTGGGTCGGGTCAGGTCAGTTTGTTTCTTTTTATTAAATGGATTTTGTTTATAACAAAGAATACACAACAACATTAATTTGGTTTAATAAACTTTATTTAAACTTTCATTTGGAGTTAAGTGCGCACACTCTTTAACGTTTAGTTTGAGTTTATTCTTACCGTTTTTTTGTCTGTTTGTTACATCGGAGTCCCATGAGCCGGTGCACCATCAAAAGGGGTTTGGGTAGAAACATCGGACATATATATATGGTTCCGGCCAATGATCGGGCCGCAACCATGCTGGTTTCTGCTCCGGGGGAACTCCAAGGACTATTTCGCTTTTCTTTTTGTTGTTTATGTATAAGAAGTACATTTATTAAGTGAAGTTATTTCATAGTATTATTTGAAGGGTTTGTTTATGTATATTTGATGTTTTCATGTTTGTTTATTGTGTGTAATGGCAATTATATGTCTTTGTATCCCCCTTTTTGTGTTAATTGGTGCTGGACACCAATGTATAAATTGGTTAATTGTTTCTGTGTGAGGAGGAGTGTTCTGTGAGAGAACAGGTCCTGTAGACCTTAGACCTCTGTAAATGTTTGAGAGGCAAATGCAGTGACTCATCTTTATTGTATGTTTTTTTTTTTTTGTATGTATGTTTGGTTTACCTCAGTTGGGTCAACATTTGCTTTACTTTTGTAACCCCATTCTGTGGAAATAAACCCCTAAACGTTTGCAGTAGCCTGCTGCCTCCGTGTTCCTTTCCTTTACTGGTCACATCTATCACAATTGGTGGCAGCAGTGGGATGTGCCAGTAGGGGGCAGCGGTGAACGATTTTTTTTTCCTCCCTTACTTCACTGGTCAAAATGGGACCAAAGAGAGCTGAAAAGAGTGATGTGATGGCGGCTACAGGAGGAGCTGATGCTGAGGATCCACCAGTTACAGGTGACTCACAGAATGTTACAGTTGAAGAGTTACGGGACATGCTCAGTGCACATATGAAAATGCAGCAAGAGAGAGATAAACGACTTGACCAGGAGACAGCGAGGCAGGAGAATAGATGGAGGGCTCTTCAACATCAGTTCACTCTTCTTCAGGAAGAGGTACATACGAGAACTACACCAACTAATGTTCATCCTGCTGGGCTTCAATATACCCCTTCGAACCAAGGGAGCGAGCAGGCAGATGCTCGGGGCTCACCATCCGTTGTTGGTCAAGTTGTAGAACAGCCAAGGGCTATGACAGAGCCACGTCTACAGCCGCTTAATGAAGACGATGATGTGGAGCATTTCCTTACCACTTTTGAGCGGATAGCCGCTGCATGCCGATGGCCGAGGACTGACTGGGCTGTGAGGTTAGTGCCGTTACTTACTGGCAAAGCTCGTAGTGCTTATGTGAACATGGATATTAAACAGGAGAAAAACAGCAGCTAAATTAGGGGATGTAGCTCAGTGGTAGAGCGCATGTATGAGGTCCTGGGTTCAATCCCCAGCATCTCCAAGCAATGTTGGACTTTTAAGTCAAAGGTATATATCACACATACAACGTGCATAAAGAAAATAACATTTAAACAGGAGAAAAACATCAGCTGAATCAGGTAAAGTAGCTCAGTGGTAGAGCACACGATTTGCTTGTAAGAGGTCCTGGGTTCAATCCCCAGCATCTCCAAGCAATGTTGGACTTTTAAGTCAAAGGTATATATCACATATACAACGTGCATAAAGAAAATAACATTTAAACAGGAAAAAAACAACAGCTAAATCAGGTAAAGTAGCTCAGTGGTAGAGCACATGCTTTGCTTGTATGAGGTCCTGGGTTCAATCCCCAACATCTCCAAGCAATGTTGGACTTTTAAGTCAAAGGTATATATCACATATACAACGTGCATCAAGAAAATAACATTTAAACAGGAGAAAAACAGCAGCTAAATTTGGGGATGTAGCTCAGTGGTAGAGCGCATGTATGAGGTCCTGGGTTCAATCCCCAGCATCTCCAAGCAATGTTGGACTTTTAAGTCAAAGGTATATATCACATATACAACGTGCTTAAAGAAAATAACATTTAAACAGGAGAAAAACAACAGGGAAATCAGGTAAAGTAGCTCAGTGGTAGAGCACATGCTTTGCTTGTATGAGGTCCTGGGTTCAATCCCCAACATCTCCAAGCAATGTTGGACTTTTAAGTCAAAGGTATATATCACATATACAACGTGCATCAAGAAAATAACATTTAAACAGGAGAAAAACAGCAGCTAAATTAGGGGATGTAGCTCAGTGGTAGAGCGCATGTATGAGGTCCTGGGTTCAATCCCCAGCATCTCCAAGCCATGTTGGACTTTTAAGTCAAAGGTATATATCACATATACAACGTGCATAAAGAAAATAACATTTAAACAGGAGGAAAGACAACAGGGAAATCAGGTAAAGTAGCTCAGTGGTAGAGCACATGCTTGGCATGTATGAGGTTCTGGGTTCAATCCCCAGCATCTCCAAGCAATATGGAAATTTCCATTTGATTCGTAAACATCTGAACTGCATGTGCATGCATTCTAGTGTTGAACTTTATCAGCAATTCATTTAGATTTAAAGGAACATATTAGTAAACAACAGAACACCTTTTTCAACATAAGGGGATGTAGCTCAGTGGTAGAGCGCATGCTTCGCATGTATGAGGTCCTGGGTTCAATCCCCAGCATCTCCAAGAAATGTTGGACTTTTAAGTCAAAGGTATATATCACATATACAATGTGCTTAAAGAAAATAACATTTAAACAGGAGAAAAACAACAGCTAAATAAGGGGATGTAGCTCAGTGGTAGAGCGCATGTATGAGGTCCTGGGTTCAATCAGCATCTCAAAGCAATATGGAAATTTCCATTTGTTTCTTAAACATCTGAACTGCACATGCATGCATTCCAGTGTTATCACCAATTCATTTAGATTTAAAGGCACACATTAGCAAACAACAGAACACTAGTATCACCATGAGGGGATGTAGCTCAGTGGTAGAGCGCATGCTTTGCATGTATGAGGTCCTGGGTTCAATCCCCAGCATCTCCAAGAAATGTTGGACTTTTAAGTCAAAGGTATATATCACATATACAACGTGCATAAAGAAAATAACATTTAAACAGGAGAAAAACAGCAGCTAAATTAGGGGATGTAGCTCAGTGGTAGAGCGCATGTATGAGGTCCTGGGTTCAATCCCCAGCATCTCCAAGCAATGTTGGACTTTTAAGTCAAAGGTATATATCACATATACAAGGTGCATAAAGAAAATAACATTTAAACAGGAGAAAAACAACAGGGAAATCAGGTAAAGTAGCTCAGTGGTAGAGCACATGCTTGGCATGTATGAGGTTCTGGGTTCAATCCCCAGCATCTCCGAGCAATATGGAAATTTCCATTTGATTCGTAAACATCTGAACTGCATGTGCATGCATTCTAGTGTTGAACTTTATCAGCAATTCATTTAGATTGGATGAGGTCCTGGGTTCAATCCCCGACATCTCCAAGCAATGTTGGACTTTTAAGTCAAAGGTATAAATCACATATACAACGTGCATAAAGAAAATAACATTTAAACAGGAGAAAAACAGCAACTAAATAAGGGGATGTAGCTTAGTTGTGGATCGCATGCTTTGCATGGATGAGGTCTTGGGTTCTATCCCCAACATCTCCAAGCAATATGGAAATTTCCATTTGATTCGTAAACATCTGAACTGCATGTGCATGCATTCTAGTGTTGAACTTTATCAGCAATTCATTTAGATTTAAAGGAACATATTAGTAAACAACAGAACACCATTTTCAACATAAGGGGATGTAGCTCAGTGGTAGAGTGCATGCTTTGCCTGTATGAGGTCCTGGGTTCAATCCCCACCATCTCCAAGAAATGTTGGACTTTTAAGTCAAAGGTATATATCACATATACAACGTGCTTAAAGAAAATAACATTTAAACAGGAGAAAAACAACAGCTAAATAAGGGGATGTAGCTCAGTGGTAGAGCGCATGCTTTGCATGTATGAGGTCCTGGGTTCAATCCCCAGCATCTCCAAGCAATGTTGGACTTTTAAGTCAAAGCTATATATCACATATACAACGTGCATAACGAAAATAACATTTAAACAGGAGAAAAACAACAGCTTAATAAGGGGATGTAGCTCAGTGGTAGAGCGCATGCTTTGCATGTATGAGGTCCTGGGTTCAATCCCCAGCATCTCCAAGCAATATGGAAATTTCCATTTGTTTCTTAAACATCTGAACTGCACATGCATGCATTCCAGTGTTATCACCAATTCATTTAGATTTAAAGGCACACATTAGCAAACAACAGAACACTAGTATCACCATGAGGGGATGTAGCTCAGTGGTAGAGCGCATGCTTTGCATGTATGAGGTCCTGGGTTCAATCCCCAGCATCTCCAAGAAATGTTGGACTTTTAAGTCAAAGGTATATATCACATATACAACGTGCATAAAGAAAATAACATTTAAACAGGAGAAAAACAACAGGGAACTCAGGTAAAGTAGCTCAGTGGTAGAGCACATGCTTGGCATGTATGAGGTTCTGGGTACAATCCCCAGCATCTCCGAGCAATATGGAAATTTCCATTTGATTCGTAAACATCTGAACTGCATGTGCATGCATTCTAGTGTTGAACTTTATCAGCAATTCATTGAGATTGGATGAGGTCCTGTGTTCAATCCCCGACATCTCCAAGCAATGTTGGACTTTTAAGTCAAAGGTATAAATCACATATACAACGTGCATAAAGAAAATAACATTTAAACAGGAAAAAAACAGCAACTAAATAAGGGGATGTAGCTTAGTTGTGGAGCGCATGCTTTGCATGGATGAGGTCTTGGGTTCTATCCCCAACATCTCCAAGCAATATGGAAATTTCCATTTGATTCGTAAACATCTGGGCCCGTATGTATAAAACTTCTAAGAAATGCTCTTAAGAATAGTCTTAAGCTTTGACTTAAGTGTCAGAAAATACTTAGTAAAGAGTAGGAGACTTTTATAAAGCAGCTAAAAGCAGCTTTCAGTAAAGTATAAGACTGATTCTTAAGTGGACTACAATGATGTCAACCCAAAATGGCCGCCCTCAACCACTGAATCAGCCAATAGTGAGCCTGCAAGGGTGAGGTCACTGCAGCATGACACCAATCATTTAAACTAATTATAATAAAATCATTTAATTAAGACACTGAAGCTTTAATATTTAAATTTATTTAAAAAATGCTTTGCAGTGCATTGTGCAAAATTATCACGAATTAGTATTTATGCTGTGGAAACCCTTTTCTATTGATGCGTGTCTCCTCATTTACAGTTGGAGCAATTATGCAAACATGAGTTCCATCAATGGATCCAACAACTCAGGAAAGCCCGAAATACTCAATAAAGTGGCTTTATTTTACTGCAAGATTTGAAGATCAATTGGAATGTCAAAGAACTGCCATATAGTATTGGCCAAAAGTGAGGCCAAGGAAAATTGACACTCACCCTTTATTCAAATAGTATTAAAAATGTGTTAAAGATTTTGTACGCGTATTGTAGTTGTGCTTGGAGTCAAGTGTTTATTTGTGATAACACAATGAAACATTTCAAACTGTACAGACATCATTTTTAGCCAAGGCTGTCAAACAAATGAACAAGAGAGGACAATGAAATATTAATAACTGACTATGTTGCAAGCAATGTATGATTTTTTTCTTCTCCTGTGAGATTTTTAGTTTTTTAAAAATAACCTGTATCTGCAGTTTGCCCTTTTTTCAACAATATTATTGATCTGCCTGCATTGACACCATTGTCTCTGAACTGAACTGAGCTGAACAATGACATCACTGTTTTCTCAATCAGAGCGGCTGTATAATGAACTAAATAGATAACTAATGATCTTTTACAAAGGAAATGAATCATCATTGAACTAACTTAAGCTGCACAATGACACTTTTCTTCTAGAGCTGCTGTACAGCCCAAACTAACTTTGTTGCATTATTTTCATGTTATCACTGTAAAGCTGCTTTTAAAACAATCTGTACTGTAAAAAGTGACTTGACTTGAAATCAATCATTTTGTCAGATAAATATCTTCATTAAGTTTTATTTTCCTTATATTTTGATGGTTTAAGCAAACTTGTAGGGTCATAAAAAAACAATAAAAAACTCTGCACATCACTTTTAGCCACTAATGTGTTTGGTGTGGTCAGTGCCACAATAGTGCTTTTAAGACCCTGCTTACTGTGGAATGATGAGCTCAAGTCAGTACCGGGTGTGCTGCTGCTTTTTTCCAGTCAGCAACAATGTAATTATTACTTTCCTTTTTATTTCATTGCTATAAAATCAACTCTGTCATCATTCACTGTAACTCCAATACATCATATTTTCATTGAACAGCTCAATGAAACGCTCTCCTCCTCTCTACGGCCATCTTGTTACTCCTAACTAGGTTAAGAGACCTCTTCAGCTCTCTTAAATAATTTAGGAGCTGAGACCTAGTCTTGACACTTAGGAACCTTTATGAATCACACTTATTCTTAAGTCTAGGAATAAAAGTAAAGTGACGTCATTCTTAGAATTTTGACAGACTTGAGACTAAAATTTTACTCTGAGTGGCTTTATACATACGGCCCCTGAACTGCATGTGCATGCATTCTAGTGTTGAACTTTATCAGCAATTCATTTAGATTTAAAGGAACATATTAGTAAACAACAGAACACCATTTTCAACATAAGGGGATGTAGCTCAGTGGTAGAGCGCATGCTTCGCATGTATGAGGTCCTGGGTTCAATCCCCAGCATCTCCAAGAAATGTTGGACTTTTAAGTCAAAGGTATATATCACATATACAACGTGCATAACGAAAATAACATTTAAACAGGAGAAAAACAACAGCTAAATAAGGGGATGTAGCTCAGTGGTAGAGCACATGCTTGGCATGTATGAGGTTCTGGGTTCAATCCCCAGCATCTCCAAGAAATGTTGGACTTTTAAGTCAAAGGTATATATCACATATACAACGTGCATAACGAAAATAACATTTAAACAGGAGAAAAACAACAGCTAAATAAGGGGATGTAGCTCAGTGGTAGAGCGCATGCTTTGCATGTATGAGGTCCTGGGTTCAATCCCCAGCATCTCCAAGCAATATGGAAATTTCCATTTGTTTCTTAAACATCTGAACTGCACATGCATGCATTCCAGTGTTATCACCAATTCATTTAGATTTAAAGGCACACATTAGCAAACAACAGAACACTAGTATCACCATGAGGGGATGTAGCTCAGTGGTAGAGCGCATGCTTTGCATGTATGAGGTCCTGGGTTCAATCGCCAGCATCTCCAAGAAATGTTGGACTTTTAAGTCAAAGGTATATATCACATATACAACGTGCATAAAGAAAATAACATTTAAACAGGAGAAAAACAACAGGGAAATCAGGTAAAGTAGCTCAGTGGTAGAGCACATGCTTGGCATGTATGAGGTTCTGGGTTCAATCCCCAGCATCTCCGAGCAATATGGAAATTTCCATTTGATTCGTAAACATCTGAACTGCATGTGCATGCATTCTAGTGTTGAACTTTATCAGCAATTCATTGAGATTGGATGAGGTCCAGGGGCCTGTTCTTCGTACGTTGCTTAAAACATCCGAGATCAAATGAGACATCCAAGATGATATCATTGTGCTAATCATGATCTGGCTAACTCGGTTCTTCGAACACACTTGCCGGATATGATTAGTATAGCTGGTTTGAGTCATCTGAGATAATTGCGCGTTCATGCGCTGGTTAAAAGGGGATATGTATCGATAGTAGAAACATTGATCAGCAACGCTGCTATTGGCTGCTCAGCGTGGGCGTGGCCAAAGAGCGCGCTCAGTTTTTCTCCTTAGCAGAGCAAGAACTAATAGTCAAAGTTTATTCGGAATTTTAATGTTTAATTAAAACGCCAGGGAACACCTCAAAGTCTGCAAAAGCCAGGAGAGAGGGCTGGCAAAAAGTAGCAGACAATTTAAATCCGTTAGAAGTGGCCATGTTAGATGTTTTTATCACTTATTAGCCTATATTTTTGTATTTTAATAATTGCATAATTACTTTGTGCATTGTAATGTCAGAGTCACCACACTAGAACATGGGAACAAATAAAAGTGAAGTACAAAAATATTCTACATAATGGTATTTTTTGTTATATAGTCTCTTTTATAAAAGGCACTGTTAAATAAATGGTTGTCAGATTATAAAAGCAACCAAGAAAAAGGCTGAGAAAAGAAAAGATCTTAGTAGCCTACACTGTAAAATAATTTTTGCTGCATTAAATTAAGGCCGTATAGTCATTTCAACTGTTAAATCTTGAATGATGAATTGCTTTGACTTGTGAAAGTGAAAACTGATAAACTTAGGCCTATGTTATGTTAATGTAAAAATATTAACACTTGTATCTGTTCCCAAGAAAGTGGTGGCTGAAATATGTGCAGTAAGTGGACATTTTCTAACTTTCCAAAATAAATAAAGTATAAGACTTTATAATGTCCATTTGTTTCCATTGCACTAGACAGTGAATAAACCTTCTCAGATAACTGTCATATGGAGGAACTAGCCTACCTGCAAGCGCATAAATAACTTTACTTAATATATACTTGTATGCTTTATGGCTGCAATATAAGTTGCAGGATTCCACATCTACAGAAAGGCCTACAGAAGAGTCTGCACAGACAGAGGAGACATAGGCAGGCCTGCTACAGGTGGGCAGTGTATAGCCAACTTTTCCTTTTTATTTGTTGCATGAGGCATGTGTCTAATATCACTTGTTGCAGGCACTTGACCACTGGCTTTTCTTTACAAAGAACAACTGAAATAAAACTCAAGGAACTAAGCATATTTGTATTTTATTAAACATGTAATGAAAAGTGTGTTTTTTTGGCAATGTTGTGTAATATGGCACATGCAACATGTCACAGGCCCTGTCAGGTGTGCAACCCTCAGACTTTTCAGACACTGACATCTTCCCTTTAGTTAGCCAAAGTTCATTTCATTGTGTGCCCTTGTCCTGGCTAGAGCTGCATTGTAACTGCTGGTTTGGGTCAATGGGGTCATAAAACACCTGTCTGCAGGCAGGAACATGTCATAATCACCTATGAAAAAATGCAGTTCTGTTAGGATCAGCATAAGTGTATGTAATACAGTGAGCTTGATATATTAAATTGTGTAACTTTTCTTACCACTTTCAAATAATGTGCATAAATGTGAATCTCTGAAAATGCTTAAGTCATGCACAGACCCTGGCCATTTTGCTTTCACATTTGTGATATGGAAGATTTTAGTCAACTGCCTTCTTTCTTTTTTTTTATATAATATTACTAATCTGGAATATTAAGAATCACAATAGTAACTGGGCTGCACATTTACATTGTGAACCCTCTTTCTGTTCACATAATCCCCTTATTGAGGTCTTGATGGCAGTCTATAGCCTATAGTCTACCAATCACGTTTGTGAAGCCTGAGTGACATACTGTAATCGGCATGGACCATGGTCATGATTGCATGATCTTCATAAAAAATTATGATAGCCTAAAAAAAAAAAAATGCTTTAAAAAAAAATGCTTTACAACATTGGGTCTTAAGTGGCTTGGAAATTCCACAAAAAAAAAAAAACCTAAAACTGTTTCTTAAACCTAAAAGCGCCAGGTAAACTCCGAATGACACGACAGACAGCACTTTCCATCAAGTTCTCCGCATCTCCAATAGTGTAAAGGAAAGCCACTCGCAAATAATCTTAGGGCAATGCAAACAGTTTGTGCTGTAGCCTAGTTAAAGCCCGACTCCGACAAGTCGAAAATAAATGTGCGTTTCCAACAAATTAATAATGTAAACGACAATCTCACGAGTCCCGAGAAAAAATATATATCTCGGAGAGTGCACTATCGCGCTGCGCTGGACTTCCCGTATCAGCTCCGCTTATGAAGCCGCAGTCTAATCCTGTTAACATGAAATAAGCCTGCTCCCGAGCAGGTTTAAGATTGCGCACCTGTTGCTATGACAGCAAGTCCAGGATGAGCGTCGAAGAACCAAACAATCCAAGATCATGCCAAATCCCCAACAATCAAATCCAGCTAACTGAGTTAGCGACGTACGAAGAACGGGCCCCTGGGTTCAATCCCCGACATCTCCAAGCAATGTTGGACTTTTAAGTCAAAGGTATAAATCACATATACAACGTGCATAAAGAAAATAACATTTAAACAGGAGAAAAACAGCAACTAAATAAGGTGATGTAGCTTAATTGTGGAGCGCATGCTTTGCATGGATGAGGTCTTGGGTTCTATCCCCAACATCTCCAAGCAATATGGAAATTTCCATTTGATTCGTAAACATCTGAACTGCATGTGCATGCATTCTAGTGTTGAACTTTATCAGCAATTCATTTAGATTTAAAGGAACATATTAGTAAACAACAGAACACCATTTTCAACATAAGGGGATGTAGCTCAGTGGTAGAGCGCATGCTTCGCATGTATGAGGTTCTGGGTTCAATCCCCAGCATCTCCAAGAAATGTTGGACTTTTAAGTCAAAGGTATATATCACATATACAACGTGCATAACGAAAATAACATTTAAACAGGAGAAAAACAACAGCTAAATAAGGGGATGTAGCTCAGTGGTAGAGCGCATGCTTTGCATGTGTGAGGTCCTGGGTTCAATCCCCAGCATCTCCAAGCAATATGGAAATTTCCATTTGTTTCTTAAACATCTGAACTGCACATGCATGCATTCCAGTGTTATCACCAATTCATTTAGATTTAAAGGCACACATTAGCAAACAACAGAACACTAGTATCACCATGAGGGGATGTAGCTCAGTGGTAGAGGGCATGCTTTGCATGTATGAGGTCCTGGGTTCAATCCCCAGCATCTCCAAGAAATGTTGGACTTATAAGTCAAAGGTATATATCACATATACAACGTGCATAAAGAAAATAACATTTAAACAGGAGAAAAACAACAGGGAAAACAGGTAAAGTAGCTCAGTGGTAGAGCACATGCTTGGCATGTATGAGGTTCTGGGTTCAATCCCCAGCATCTCTGAGCAATATGGAAATTTCCATTTGATTCGTAAACATCTGAACTGCATGTGCATGCATTCTAGTGTTGAACTTTATCAGCAATTCATTTAGATTGGATGAGGTCCTGGGTTCAATCCCCGACATCTCCAAGCAATGTTGGACTTTTAAGTCAAAGGTATAAATCACATATACAACATGCTTAAAGAAAATAACATTTAAACAGGAGAAAAACAACAGCTAAATAAGGGGATGTAGCTCAGTGGTAGAGCGCATGCTTTGCATGTGTGAGGTCCTGGGTTCAATCCCCAACATCTCCAAGAAATGTTGGCCTTTTAAGTCAAAGGTATAAATCACATATACAACGTGCTTAAAGAAAATAACATTTAAACAGGAGAAAAACAACAGCTAAATAAGGGGATGTAGCTCAGTGGTAGAGCGCATGCTTTGCATGTATGAGGTCCTGGGTTCAATCCCCAGCATCTCCAAGCAATGTTGGACTTTTAAGTCAAAGGTATATATCACATATACAACGTGCATAACGAAAATAACATTTAAACAGGAGAAAAACAACAGCTAAATAAGGGGATGTAGCTCAGTGGTAGAGCGCATGCTTTGCATGTATGAGGTCCTGGGTTCAATCCCCAGCATCTCCAAGCAATATGGAAATTTCCATTTGTTTCTTAAACATCTGAACTGCGCATGCATTCCAGTGTTATCACCAATTCATTTAGATTTAAAGGCACACATTAGCAAACAACAGAACACTAGTATCACCATGAGGGGATGTAGCTCAGTGGTAGAGCGCATGCTTTGCATGTATGAGGTCCTGGGTTCAATCCCCAGCATCTCCAAGAAATGTTGGACTTTTAAGTCAAAGGTATATATCACATATACAACGTGCATAAAGAAAATAACATTTTAACAGGAGAAAAACAACAGGGAAATCAGGTAAAGTAGCTCAGTGGTAGAGCACATGCTTGGCATGTATCAGGTTCTGGGTTCAATCCCCAGCATCTCCGAGCAATATGGAAATTTCCATTTGATTCGTAAACATCTGAACTGCATGTGCATGCATTCTAGTGTTGAACTTTATCAGCAATTCATTTAGATTGGATGAGGTCCTGGGTTCAATCCCCGACATCTCCAAGCAATGTTGGACTTTTAAGTCAAAGGTATAAATCACATATACAACGTGCATAAAGAAAATAACATTTAAACAGGAGAAAAACAGCAACTAAATAAGGGGATGTAGCTTAGTTGTGGAGCGCGTGCTTTGCATGTGTGAGGTCCTGGGTTCTATCCCCAACATCTCCAAGCAATATGGAAATTTCCATTTGATTCGTAAACATCTGAACTGCATGTGCATGCATTCTAGTGTTGAACTTTATCAGCAATTCATTTAGATTTAAAGGAACATATTAGTAAACAACAGAACACCATTTTCAACATAAGGGGATGTAGCTCTGTGGTAGAGCGCATGCTTCGCATGTATGAGGACCTGGCTTCCATCCCCAGCATCTCCAAGAAATGTTGGACTTTTAAGTCAAAGGTATATATCACATATACAACGTGCATAACGAAAATAACATTTAAACAGGAGAAAAACAACAGCTAAATAAGGGGATGTAGCTCAGTGGTAGAGCGCATGCTTTGCATGTGTGAGGTCCTGGGTTCAATCCCCAGCATCTCCAAGCAATATGGAAATTTCCATTTGTTTCTTAAACATCTGAACTGCACATGCATGCATTCCAGTGTTATCACCAATTCATTTAGATTTAAAGGCACACATTAGCAAACAACAGAACACTAGTATCACCATGAGGGGATGTAG